>NC_064271.1:5547500-6797500 GCF_003254725.2 Canis lupus dingo | reverse complement strand
ATATTGTCCCTGAACTAAGAGACAGAAAGGAAAGTAGCAGTTGGAGATAAACACTTGAGGAGGGCTATCAGCAGAACAGGGCAGGGTGTCTTGACTAGGTCATGTGTCCCCAGTGTAATAAGGGAGCAGAGGATCAGAAGCTAATTGGCAGAACAAGAAAAATGAAGTAAACACAGAAAGAGAAGCTGAGAAACCAAGAGACAGGAGAGGCATAGAGACTGGTCCCTAAAGCCAACTTGGTATCTGTTTTTCACTCATCCATTTATTTATCCAATTATTCTACAAATATTTACTAAGAGCTTGCCATGGATAAGTCTAAAGGGGAAAGAGAAAATAAACAAACAGAAAGGCATATACAAGTCGAGATGTTGATAAGTGCTATGAGCAAAGATAAAGTAGGGTAAAGCAGATAGGTATAAGGAATAAGGATAAGTGTTTTTTTACAGCAGGTTTCAAGGAAGGCATCTAGGGCAGGTCACACTGAGCAGAAGTCTGAATGGGGAAGTAGCAAGCTGTGATACCTGGGAAGAAACATCCCTCTGATTTGATGCTTTGAGGCCAGAGTGCATCTAGCATACTGGCATTACAGCCAGGAGGATGATGAGGCTGGAAGGGAGGAAGACCTGGAGTCAAAGAGGAAAGAGAGGTGATTGGCCATGTGGGGGACTGATAGACAGCCTTCCTGTATCCTCAGAATCTGTTTTGTTTTTTTTCCCCGACCCTGGGGTTCTTGTAAAACCAGTCGGCTTCCTTCAAAAGAAGACTTTCTTGCTTTAATTGAACAGATTTGAGTGGAGTTTGGATCCTTGAAACAAAAGATATTTCTATGGACATATACGTTTCTTTAAGTATTTTTCAGTTTCTATTGTCCTATGATTTGGTCTCAGTCTTTTTCTGACCTCATGTCCCTCAGGTATGATATTCACAAGTGCTTCTTAGCTTTGATTTATTTTGTTTTCCCCTCTGGATAAGACAGCAAGCCTAGATGGGGCTGGAGGTGGTTGCCTCCTATTCACTGGGGAGTGAAGCTCTGATAAAACCCCAATTGTTGAGGCTCTGGTGAAGGCTTCTCCTGAGAGCAAGCCTTTCCAAGAATAAAAGATTCTGGCATATTTCGAAACAATTCCCTTCTTCTTTCCCTTTCCAGAAGCATGAGGGGATTTTTCTCTAGTCTTAACTATGGTAAGCTGGTAGAGCTTCTGGAGATAAAACTCAAAAAAGTGTGGGGGTGTCTTATGACTGGTCCCCCCAGAATTCTTCACTCTTACTTGGAGCCCCCAGCAATCCCTCAGTGATAGCTTAGATTTCCTATCCTGGAACTGGTTCCTGATGGTTTCTCCTCCTAAGCTTCCATGCCACTAAGTTGTGATTCTCTGCATTGCTAGTCTGTCTCTAGGCACACAGAACAGCAGTATGTCCTGTGACCTCAGTTATCTGGTGGATCTAAGAAAAGTGGTTGATTTCCAGTTTCTTCAGCTCTTTTTCTTCTGTGGATGGGAGAGAAATTAAATGGGCAAATTTCTAGAAAGACACAAACTATCAAAACTGTCTCAAAAAGAAAAGGAATATCTAAATAGATTTACAACAAGTAAACAAATTGAATCAGTAATAAAAAATAATGTTAAAAAAAATCCCAGGGTTTGATGGCCTTGCCTTGAATTCTATCAAATTTTTAAAGAAGAATTAATGCTAATACTTCTCAAACCCTTCCAAAAGTAGAAAGAACAATTCCTAACTAACTCTTTGTGGTCAGTATTACCCTGATAACAAAATCAGACATTCATTTTGAGTTTACATTTGTTTTAAAACTGTGTATGCAATATCTCTCTTCTGTATTATAGTGAAATTATCCCACCTTGGAGATCATATATATCAGCCTTGCATGCCCCTTCTAAACATATATTGATGGGTGCAATGAATAAGTAAAATCTATATAACATTTTCTCGGTTCATACATTTACTTACTTTAGCTTGTGTACGTAGAGAAGAGAATGGCAGAGAATCAAAAGGCAAGAATTAAATAAATAAAAATAAAAAGTCCAGAGGACAGGTTTGTGATTTCATCTCCTGAATGCCTCCTTTGACATTTTTCAAAGTTCAAGTGTGTATGTTTGATATATACATATTTGCTGCTCTCTTCAAGAGACCCTCAAAACTCTTCTCTAAAAGAAGGTGAGGGATCCCTGGGTGGCGCAGCGGTTTGGCGCCTGCCTTTGGCCCAGGGCGCGATCCTGGAGACCCGGGATCGAATCCCACATCGGGCTCCCGGTGCATGGAGCCTGCTTCTCCCTCTGCCTGTGTCTCTGCCTCTCTCTCTCTCTCTCTGTGACTATCCTAAATAAATAAATAAAATATTAAAAAAAAATAAAAAAATAAAAGAAGGTGAGAATGTCAGAGAAAACTGGAGGAAGGTGACAACTGAGTTTAGAGTAATAATTAAAAATTAAATCCCTGTGTCAATATTAGATAAAGTGTTTTACAGGGTGATATTTTGAGTAATTAAATATATAAGTTAGAATTTGGGATTTTGAATGGAAAGAGGAGTAAACCAAGTGAGCAAAATAAGTCAGCATTTACAGAAATCCCTTAGGGTATCCCCTTCCAAAGGTTAAAAAATCTTAAAGATCAAAGAGAAAAGTTAATTAGATTTATTCCCAAAATGGACATTATTATTTCTTTTTCTCCTTTCTTAAACTCTAACTACTAAGTGTTGCCTTTGGGTGAGGATAAGTTAT
The DNA here is from genome assembly GCF_003254725.2 of Canis lupus dingo. NCBI lineage: Eukaryota > Metazoa > Chordata > Mammalia > Carnivora > Canidae > Canis > Canis lupus. Next base: position 6,794,765 of record NC_064271.1, on the reverse strand, counting down.
TTTCTTTTACCAAAAAATGTAAGAAGTTTAAAAAAAATAACGCTAGTTTCCCACTAGTCCTAATCAGGCAGATTTTATTTTCCCCATCCCAATCTTCAGCTTGTTCTTTCTTTCACTCAGCTTCTCCTCCTTCTTCTTAACTTTTCTTACCTCTTTTCTTTTTTTTTTTATTATTTTTTTTTAAATTTATGATAGTCACACACACACACAGAGAGAGAGAGAGAGAGAGGCAGAGACATAGGCAGAGGGAGAAGCAGGCTCCACGTACCGGGAGCCCGACGTGGGATTCGATTCCGGGTCTCCAGGATCGCGCCCTGGGCCAAAGGCAGGCGCCAAACCGCTGCGCCACCCAGGGATCCCACCTCTTTTCTTTCAAACAAGCCAGCCACAGCTTGCCAGCTATTATCACCTTCTGAGACGATCCTTAGTAAAAATGGTCTAAATCTTGGTAACCCAATAAGAATTCTCAGGGTGTTCTTGGGCCACTGTCCTTACCCATTAAGCCATCTGATTAGCAAGGCCATACTCAAGCACATGCTGGGCACTCGGAAAAATAGATCTTTACGGTGTGGCATAATTAAGAGAGAACAGAACTTGGAGTCAGAAAACCTATGTTTGAATCCTTTCTCTATGACCTTACCAGTTATGTGACCTGATAAAATCACAGTCCCAGTGAGCTTCATCTTCTTCCCCTGAAAACTGGATATTAATGACATCTAAAGCAGTGGGGACTTTGAAGACTAAATGAGAGAATACAGAGCTTTTGTATGAGACACTTTTGTGCACCTAGGTAATAATGTATATATCATTGCAACCTCAGGCTCTTAATGGGCCCCACCACCTAAATTGCTACTCTTCATTTCCAGTTTGAGAAGCAGAAGAATATTAATAATAACAACAACAACATCATTGATAACAATGGTGGCTACTGCTTTTTAAGAGCTCACTTGTCATCATGTGTCATACCCTGTATTTTACACATATTATTTCAGTAAATCCTCAGAACCCACTGAGGTAAAAGCTGAGGCTCAGAAAAGTTTAGATCGCAAAGCCAAGGCATTGTCAAGCTGAGATTTGAACCTGTATCTTCTCTGACACTAAAGCCTGTGCTCTAATAACTATGTAATCTGTTTCCTGACAGCCATTCTGTTTTCTCCCAGCTGTACCTCTGAAATCTACTTCTGTTTTTGACAGGAGAGTTTCATCCAACCTTACTCATGCAGAGAGGAGACTGGGAAGCTTCTATAAAGAACAATAACTAAAGGACACTCCTGTGCTGAGGAGGTGTTGCTGTCTCCTAAGACAGAGAGGAGGTAATCATTAGTAGTAGCATTGTATTTTTTCTGTTGGAATCATGGGTCTTATCTTTAGCTATCCCTCCTGAGAAGCTAAAGTCAGGTGTGCCAAACTGGTAGTTGTCATTTTTGGTCTTCCTAGCACATTCTCCAATACCATTTCTTCTAATTATACATACTTTTGCAGCAGTTATGAATCCATGGCTGGGCTCCTGACCAATCAGAGTCCATTCTCAGGAATGACATCTGGACTGAGAAGAAATGAAGTCTAAAAGATACTGAAGGGAGATGTTGAAAAATTGTAAATTTGAGGTTGTCCTGTCTTCTACCCTGCCAAAATAGAGTAAGCACATTTTCTGTAAGGGAGACTCAGAAGACATTATGGGAAAGAAAGAGACAGAAAGAAAGAAACTGACAATGTTGCTTGAGTTTTTAGAATCAGCCTTGCCTCAGGCCAAGATCCACCTCTGGGTTTCCTGGTAACCCAAATCAACAAATATCCTTTTTTGTGGTTGAGGGTCTATCTCTTGCAATCAAAAGAATCTTGGTCTTGGGGCACCTGGGTGGCTCAGGGTGGCTCAGTCTGTTAAACGTCTGACTTTAGCTCAGGTCATGAGTTCAAGGTACTGGGATCAAGCCCCTCATCAGACTCCCTACTCAGCTCCCAAGTCAGCTTGTCCCTCTGCCCTCCTGCAGCTTGTGCTCTCTCTCTTTCTCCCTCTCAAATAAATAAATAAAATCACTGAAAAAAAATAACCTTGATCTGGATAATTTAACATAGTGAAGAAAGCTGGAAAGTCTAGTAATAAAAGTGGAAATATATCAATAGATTAAGAATGTACAAATTATGAAAGTAACCCAAATGTCCATCAATAGATGAATGAATGAAGAAGTAGTATATGTATACACTGGGATATTATTCAACAACAAAAAAAGAATTAAGTCTTACTATTTGCAACAACATGGGTGGAAGTAGAGTATATTATACTAAGCAAAATAAGTCAGAAAAAGACAAATACCATATGATCTCACACATATGTGGAATTTAAGAAACAAAACAATAGAAAAAGAGAGAGAGAGAGAGAGAGACAAAGAAACAGATTCTTAATTATAGAGAACAATGGTTACCAGAGGGGAGGTGAGTGGGGGTATGGTTGAAATAGTTGATGAGGATTAAGGAGTGCACTTGCTGTAATGTATGGAATTGTTGAATCACTATATTGTGCACCTGAAATTAATAGAACACCATGTGTTAACTATACTAGAATTAAAATTAAAAACTTAAGAAGAATATACAAATTATAAGACACTTCCACTCCAAGACAAAACACAGATTTGTGTTGTAAAGAAGAGACTATATTTTCTCCCTGGACTTCTGTAATTGCTACTTAAAAAAAAAAAAATCAGCCATAGCTATAGGAGAAAAATACTCAAGTGACAAAATATTTTAATATGCTAACTATTCAGATATAAATAAAGAATCTCTGTGTATTTATTCTTATCACTAGCCTGAGGCTTATGGAGAAATCCTGTTTGAGAGGTATTTATTATTCTCCCCAGACCCCAAACCAAAGCCATAGCATAAAGCTTACAGATTGTTTTAGAAAGTTATTTAGTAGTGATGGTGGGGGTTATGAGGACAAGTCTCAAAACTCTGAAGGTGAGTTTTGAGCTCATTTAAAGTACAATCCAAACAGCAGCTTAGTGAATCACATCAAATTAACAACATGAGGTAACACAAGACCAATTTCTACATTTTTATTTTTTTCTTCTTCTTCCATGGTGAGATGCCATTAAAGAATGCTGTTAAAGCCTAATGCTGTAGATCTTGATGCTTTGGCCAGGTAAGACAGCAAGTCATGGGAGATTCTATTTTTTCTGAGAAAAATAGTGATTACTGAATAGATTAAAGAAGCCAACTCACACCATCATCTTCAGGCTTTTGGACTCACTGAATATATTTGAGATTTAGGTAAGCATATAAAAATTCCAGACTTCCATTTTGAGTTTTTACCACTAATTGTATTTTCTGTTCTCAAGGGCATCTTTGCTGACAGGCAGTTACAGTGGGAGGGTCCATTAACTTGGTCAAAAGACAGCTAGCTCTGTGATGGTCACCTCTTTGATCTTCACTCACTTCATTGATAAAACTATAAGCCACTTATACAGTTTCACTAACCTAACTTTCTGCTAATACAAGTATCAATACTAATCCCAAAGAATGGCACTTTGTATTCCTCTCACTTGTATAAAATCAGCTCATTCTTCATTAACATTTCAGCATGGTTCTGGCATTTAATAAACATGAGTGGTTGTTTTCTTGCCCTAAGTGATCATGACAGTCTAGTTGATTTGTGTTCATAAAATGTAAGAAATATACTTTTCCACCACCATTCCAAGGAGAGATGCTGACATGTAATTCATTGATTTGACTTATGACAAAACACATGAAAAAAACAGTAGACTCAAGCATATTTAAGTGCATTTATAAACGCTCAATGAAATTTGATTGAAATGTGTGGCTTTCTGCATGCTAATATTTTAGTAAACACTATTATATATACAGATATTGGTTTCCAAAGTTAGACAGTCTGCCCTAATATTCTAAAATCATGAGTAGAAGAGGATGCCGACATATTCTACATAATTTTTCCCATGACCTTTAAGCTGCTGAAGAAAGATAAGAATTTCCTTGAAATCACAACCAGAAAGGGAAAGATAGATAATAAGAAACTGATTAAAGCAACTCATCTGTCAACTCTTCAGTTCTGGCAAAATACTGATCAGTTAAAACACCTTGAAAGACTATGGATTTGGTAGATCTTATTGATTTTTACACAGTGTACACAAAATTGTTCGTGTGAATGAGAATTTTCCACATCTTAATTAATTTATGTTTACTTGTATAAATTGCACGTATAGTAAATCATTTATGTCTCATGGCATTGGATGATGGAAAAACTATTGTTATTCTCATTATACAGTTTAACTTAACTTCTGAAGGAGAAAATAGCTTTCAAAAGTCATAAGTTCCAAGGCACTTGGAGTTGGATAATGAACCCAGGTCACAAAGGTCTGGCATCATATTTGTGACCTTGAAGCCACAGTGCCTCTCACCATGAGGAGGAGAACTCAGACGGACTTTGGAGGATCATAGTTTGTAGCTTGTATATGAATATTTTTAAATGGTTTCCACTGAGTGCTGTATAAAGGGAAATACCAGAGAATTTTTGCTTTCTCCTAAGACGTCCTGGTGTATGGGAAGAATATTGAGGCTGTATGCAGGGGAGGTTACAGCAGGGAAGATTTGAGCTGCCTGGCTAAGGGATAGTGGGCTCAGATAGAGTATTCTAGTGACATAGGAGAATCCTGGTAGGTAGGAGTGTATGATCTTAAATGTCAGTGAATGTAGGCCAGGGGCATATATGTCTAGAGCCTATATATTATGCAAGAAATTGTGTCCTGTTTGTCAGTCAAGATGATGGAGAGCAAGCTTGTGGGAAGTAGATGTTACCTATTCATCTGCAAAAAGCCAGAGATATTCTTCACCAGTTGAGATCTAGAAGCAGTCATCACACTCTGCCCTGGGGGACAGTTTGGGCAAGATGTCCAATAACCAGATCTCAGGGCACCAAACAAGGTGATGGCCATGCCTGTGGAGGGACTGGTGGATAAATTGAGGTGTCAAGCTATAGGAAGTCTAAATGCTGACGGGACAAGGGGATCTAAAGTCATGTGGTGTGGAGGCTTGGATTTCCCTCAAATTTCACATGTATCCTTCTGGACGGTTTAACCAGTGTCACCAGGGAGCCAATAACCATTAATAAATCGTTAGATGCAAAAAAAAAAAAAAAATGAAGCCCTGGAATGCAGCCAGTGAACCAGCTCTACTAAAACATTGTTTGCAACTTCTCTGATGCTCCAGATGTGAGGCTAATGTATAACTGTGGATTCAATAAGTAGAAATCACAATACAGTGAACTGAAAATGAGGAACAGAAAACCTGAGTACTTTATAGTCCTGAGCCTCAGGAAGGATGGAGAGAGCACAGCTGGACATGAGGGCTACCAGAGATGGTGTGACTTTTCCTCTCTTTTGTCTTCTTTTTTGAAGAAAGCAGAATCAAAAATAGCAACAAGCTCAGCAAACAGCATCCACAGCTGCTAAGGAAAGAACAGCCTTAATTCAAATGCACTGTAGAAAGGACAGCTGCTCACATTGGTCTTTTCAGCCTTCTTCGTGCACATATTTAGCAACAGAGTCAGTGGCAGTGTCTTTGAATATAAAAGACACTGATAGATATCTGGGATAGCTCCAATTCAGTAATAGTTTTCTTAAGGAGAACTTACCAAGTCCTTTTGTGTTATGCCCAAACTCAATTCTCTCTAGTTGTCCCAGTTTTTTTTTTTTTTTTGTCTTAATGCAGACTATCTCAGCCTTTAAAATAGAAAGAGGTGGGGCTGTTAAAATATAGGGATCTCAGCACATTAAAAGTTGAGGTCTTGGGGGGTGACTGGGTGGTTCAGTTGGTTAAGCTGGCATCTCTTGGTTTCAGCTCAGATCATGATCTCAGAGTCAAGAGATTGAGCACCCTGTCGGGCTCCATGCTCAGTGAAGTGTCTGTTTAAGATTCTTTCCCTCTCCCTCTGCCCCTCCCCCTTCTTATGTACTCTCTTTCCCTCTCTCTCTGTCTGTCGTAATTGAATGAATGAATGAATGGATGAATGAATGAATGAATGAATGAATAAATAAATAAATAAATAAATCTTTTTTTAAAGTTGAGGTCTTGGCTGATTCAGTTTTTTGACTGCACCATATAGATGGATGCTGGGATGTTTTGTGTTTTTCCTTAGAGTTCATATTCTCTTCTTTAAATGTGAGAAATGCACTTTCCAAGTTATCAACTGACACATCTTACCTGTGAAATGTGGTAATAGAGTGATGAGGCCCCCACCCAGTCATTATTTGACAAATGGAGTCAACAAACAGGCATTTAGTGTCACCAAATTGTACAATCTATAGTGTTAGAGCATCTGCAGAGTACCACATAATGAAGATGCTTTCCCCCTAGAAAGGTATTTATACTCAGACATTGACATAACTGGTGCATAAATAATTTGTAATAGAATGCAGCAAGGCAGAGTAGATTAAGCACACACACACATGGACCTGCAAATATTCTAAGGGGACAGAAAGAGGAAGAGTTTACATCCAGAAGAAATCATGAAGTGGACCTCAAAGAATTAGCACGGTTTTGACAGAAGAAGGTCAGAGGATAGCATGGGGGAGGACTAAACTTGAGAAACCATGAAGTCATCTAGTTTGGATATAAAAGGAAAAGCCCAAAGGGAAGGTTGAGCCCTATATAAAGGGATTTGGATTGTAGTGTGAAAGCTTTTGAGTCAGAAAGCAACATAGTTGGAACTACAGCTTAAGAAAATATCCAACATACTCAGATATTTTACTTTTTATTATTGTTGCCCTGGGAACACAGAAAGACCAGTGATAGGAAAGGATAAAATAGAATAAGTGCTTTGCATTTTGTTGTATTGCTCAAACCCTTTTTAGTCTGGAAATATGAGATTACTTCTCATAATCTGGTAGTAAAAGGATGGCAATAAATTTTGAATTAAAATCTCTCTTCTAGAATACTATAAACATATCAACAAGAAAAAAGAATCATGATTCCATAGGCTGTCCTGATCACAATAATTAATACAACTAATTTTGACAAAAGTTGGGCAAGTGTTCATTATCTTGCTCTTTGTCCTTGGGCATCAGATCTTGGTCCAATCCCAACAACAACTGCACTCTTCCCTGGCCACCATCAAATCCCCACCACATTCCATATGTTCCTTCCTGGCCTCTTTCTTGAGTAGTTTGTCTATTGGAGTTTTGACACCTAAAAATATCTTTAGCAGGATGAGAAGCCCTTCACTAGCCTTTGCATCTGTCTTCCTTCTTCCTAATCTATTTTAGGAAATATGGGCTTTAAATGTGGTTGTCGAGGTAAACATTGCTCATTAGGGAAGAAAATCTTGAAGGATTTGGGAACTGATTAGCAATTTGATGTGGGAGGGGAACCAAGAAAATAGCCCCAGAAACTTCTCACATACCTTTGCGACTATCACAGCAACAGTACAAGAATTAAGGACAAAACAGGACTCATGCCACTAGAGCAGGTATTAAAAGATATGAACATTAACTCTAAGGGATGAGTGTGAACCTCATTATCACAATATCCTGTTTTGCCAGTCAAAGCTTTATCCTTTTTAACCAGCCTGCTCTTTTCCCTATACTTAGGTAGCTTCTTCAGAAACAGGCCAATGCCCTGTTTCTTAAAAAAGGAAAAAAGTAGATGACATAAATATAAAGCATTACAAAGATTTTCTTTAAATAAGGAAATGAAAAGAATGATGGTGTCTGTGAGTGAAATGCTAATTTCCTTAATATGACAGACTTATCAGCACTTACCTTTGGTCTTTCAAAGGATCCAAATGGTCCTAAGAACAGAGACATGCAGAGGTTCAGATGAGCTCTTTCCCAGTCACTGCTTCCTGTACTTTTAGCACCACCTGCATACACTTGAATTTCATACTCAGTCACACTGTGTCCAGGTCTTTTGCCTCCTGGGAATTAAGAATGACTTCAGTACAAAAGTTAGTTCCACACTTTTATCAATAATAGAGGTAACTGAGAGGTTTTTTTCTTGAATTTCAGGCGTTTCAGTGTTCATAATGAACTTTCTGACAAGTAAATCAATATAAAAATAAGATTTGTTAGCACTTTAGCTGAGAAGCATCAGAAAAACAAGTTAAGCTCAGGTAATAAGCTAGAAAACCCATGAGTCCTATGCTGATACATGTTCACCTAAGAGAGGGGCAGGCTCTTGGTACATGGATGTGAGGGGGAGGCTCTTTTTGCCCAATTGTAAAGCCTGGTCCCTCCTACAGGAGTCAGTCTCCTTCTTTCTCAAGTAGGTAGCTGTGCTTTTTTAAAGCTGGTCACTTGTGCCAGAGAAGAGCCACCTGACAGATAGGTACAGTGCTCAGATAGGAGTGATAGAGGATGCTTATTTTTCAGGGATGTTTTGATTTTTAAAAATGTCCATTGTGAGTAACAATTGTTCCAAAATGATAAATCTTTTATCTTAGAGCTCCAAGCACCCGGTTCTTGGTGTTGAATGGGGTGGTAAGTAAGAAGTGGGCTTTTCCATGAACCCATAAATCATTCTGCCTCAGTCTGCTATTATGCCCAGCTTGATTAGGATCCACTGATATTGTGAGTTTGTGTATGTGTGTGTGTGTGTGTGTTTTTGAGAGAGAGAAAGAGAGAGCATGAGCAGAAGAAGGGGCAGAGGAAGAGGGAGAGAGCATCCCAAGCAGACTCCAAACTAAGCTCAGAGCCCAATGCAGGGCTCAATCTCATGACCCTGAAATCATGACCTGAGCCAAAATCAAGAGTTGGATGTTTAACTGACTGAGCCACCCAGGTGCCCCAGATCCACAGACATTACTGATTCCTAGTCATCTTGTCAAGGGGATTATCTAGGAATGGAGTGAAGTAAGAAACTAGCGTCATAGACACTTTCCAATTAAGCTCTGACTCTCACTGGCTCTTGGACCTCAAGATGTTAACTATGTCTCCTCGGCCTCATTTTCCTGATCTATAATATGAAGAAAACAACAATCATTTTTAGTACAGTGATGACAGTGCAAATATGTATCATACATCCTCACACAAATGGATACTCTAATCCCTGCCTCTTTCCCACCATGATCCTTTGTCAGAAGTCTGATATGGATCAGGAACTCTGAGGCCACAGTTTGAGATAAAACACAAGAAAGTCTCATATCTACTTGAAAACCTGTCTGGTGGGTCCCAAGCCTTTTGTATCTCTAATTCAAAATTTTTTAAATAATTCTCTTCTAGGATTATAAAGGGACCTAGCATGCTTCTCATTTGGAGAGAAGAAGTCTCCTTCTCTCCTTCATTACCATTCCTGCCCACCTGAAAACAAAAAGGAACAAACACCAGGAAAAAAGGGCCTAAGGAATAGGCTTCTTAGATGTACTCTTCATCTAGTGCAAGATTGTAAACAGCTTCCCTCTCCTGTGCCACAGTGTTACATGGAGAAGGATTCTGAGGCCTTGATAGATTATTGGTGTTGGCAGTGGGTGTCTCATGGGCTGCCGAGCATGCAGGCCATGAATTTGCCCTCCCTGATCTAGTTAGATACCACCATGCTCACAAGGGTAAGCTTCCAGATAGAAATTTGAGGCTAAAGCTGTGGTTTGATAATACAGCATACACTTTCGCATTCACTGCACAATTGTGTTGATTTTTCCCAGGGATGTACTGTGCTATGGCTATGTTAGCCCATCCAGGATTTGGGATCCCGCCTTTTTCCTAAATCCCTGTTCTTGTGACAAATCTGGCATTGCTTGCAAACCAAAGTGTGGTGTGTTCATCAGAGGCTGGGTCCCTCAGGAGCCCCATGCTGCAAAGGCAGCTGCACGACTAATTAGCATACTTTTCCTCAGGAGAGGAAAGTTTTGGGAGAGAGGCTGATTCGCACGTGGGCTAAGGCAGGTACTGTAGGTACCTGAGGTTGCATCCTGGCAGACCATGGGATAGGCACATCCCATCTAGTTGCAGGAGAGAGAGGGATCCTTTGGGGGCCAGGAAGGCTTGCTTCAGGATGGAAGATCCTGAAGAGGGCTTCCAGTTGGCCCTTTGGACATTGGTGAATGAAATAATGTTTGCTTTCCCTTTTTCTTTCCTTTCCAAGGAAATGCAAAGCCAAAGTATATTTTGGAGATCTTTGTTACAAATGCTCACAGGAATAAAGAGTGTCCTGGACTAGAGGTGTTTTTCAGCTCAGGATTAAGGTATCAGGAATGCAGAAGCTAAAGACAGGGGTTGAGAAAGTGTTCTTTAAATATTTATTAAGGATGTTAAGAGAGAGAATAAGGAGAATAAGAAGGCCTTGGGGAAGACCCCAGGGCTAGTGTTGCCTGCATTTAAAATTTCTAAAGTTTGTCAGAAAAACAATGTTTCTGAAGACATGTTCCTCAGATGAGGCAGTCTGCACAGTTGTGGGAATATTTTTGCAGTTAACCTATTTATGGGAAACTTCCCCCAAATGCATTTTAAATTCACTGGAGAGTCTTGATAATTGGGATAAACAGAAAGGAAAATACCTTTCTCTTTTTGTCTCTCCCTTTTCCCTATGCAGCTTCCCCTAACCAACACTGCCTCTATTCTTCCTGATGGCTAATCATGGCACAGAGCTCTCAAAGGCAGCATAGTATGGATTCTGGGAATAGCCCTTTGCTGGGGAGACCGACTATATAAGGTTGTTATGGTTTTTTGTTTTTGTTTTTGTTTTTGTTTTTGTTTGTTTTTTTTAAGAGAGAGAGAGAGAGAATGCAAGCAGTGAGAGGTGGGGCAGAGGGAGAGGGAGAGAGAATCCTAAAGCAGGCTTCATGTTCAGCATGGAGCCTGACTCAGGGCTAGATCTCACCATCCTGAGATCATAACCTGAGCAAAATCAACAGTCAGTTGCTTAACTAACTAAGGCACCCAGTCACCTCTATGAGGTTCTTTTATGCACATGGGATGTTGGCTACTGCCGAGGTCCCATTAGGCTCTGGGATTTGGAGATTCTGACATCTTGTAGATGTGGAACAGTGGCTGTGATCTGCTGCAATGTTCACCTGGCTCTTGTAACTGAAACAATCAGATGTAATTCTCTTATCATTGGCTTATTCTACCCTTGAAGGCACAAAAGAAACTGGAAAATTCAGATGGAAGCTGATCTAAACTTCAGCTACTGAATCAGAGACCTCGGATTGTACCAGGACTTAGAAGAGATCCATTGGCCAGGGCTGAGCAAAAGGAGAATATGAGAGGGGAAAAGATTTGCACATGGCTTGTAACATTCATTTCTCCAAATTAATCAGAAGGAGCCAAAGAATGAATTAATTCAATCTGACTAAAAAATTTTCAGTTGATGGAAATTTAAGTTACTTAGATTGTTGTTATCCTGTTTTATGGACAGAGTTAAAATCCAAGGACACATTATTCAACTTCGTCTGGACTTTGTTGGCTGATCCAGTTGAGCATAATTCAAGATAATAGAGATGAGAGTGGGTTTCTGGCCTACTATGTGGTCTAAGGGTATTTTTTTCTTTTTCTTTTTCTTTAATTTCAGTATAATTTACTGCACAGTGAAATGTATAGATACTAAGTTTTGCTGAATGCATGCACCTGTGTAACTCACACTCAGATTGAGATATAGACCATTGTGAGATTATAGAAAGTATACATACTGGTCTCTGTCCCTGTTGTTGGCACAGTGCTCCTAAAACCATTGTAAATTCCTAAGTGATAAGAGCACTGGAAGCATTTTTTTGCTCCCAGGTGACTCTGAATGTGCTCTTAGATAGTGCCTGGATGTAGGCTGGCCACCAGAAAGCCCAAGCCATGATTAGAATTCTCATCCCTATTCCTCCCGAGAGAGGAGTAGGATTGGGAATGGAGTTAATAATTTATCATGCCTATGTGAAGGAGCCTCTATAAAAATCTCAACAATACAGGGTTTGGAGAGCTTCCAGGTGAGTCAACACATCCACACGGGGAGAGTGATGCGCCCCATCTCCATAGAGACAGAAGCTGATATGCTCAAGACCCTCCCAGACCTCTCCTATGTATCTCTCCATCTGGCTCTTCACCTGCATCCTCTATCATCTTCTTTAATAAACTGGTAAATGTAAGTATTTCCCTGAGTTCTGAAAGCTGCTTTAGCAAATTAATTGAACCCAAAGAGTAGGTCATTGGAAGTTCTGATCTATACCCAGTTGGTCAGAAGCACAGGTAGTATCTATGTGTGAGGGGTAGGGTGGCGGGGGGGAGCAATATTGTGGGACTGAGCGCTTAACCAGTGAGATCTATGCTATCTCCAGATAGATGGTTCAGAATTGAATTAAAATGTAGGACTCCCAGCAGAGAATTGCTTCATGTGGGGAAAAGCCTCTACACGCTTGACAACCAGGAGTAATATTTTATATGAGGAATAAAGGAGACACACTGGAAATAATCACATAGTAAGGAAGACTGGGTTTCCCTCCATTGGAAGGGAAAAATTGTGTTTTACATGGTAACTATCAACCTAGAAAGTCCATTTGTCCCTCTTTCCACTATACATCTCCGCAACAGTTCTTATTTCTATCACTATAAATAAGCTTTACCTGTTCTTTGAACTTCACATGGTTGGAATCCTGCAGCATGTACACTTTACGTGCATGCTTGATTTGAACAGCATGAAGTTTTTTGAAGTGCATCTATGTAGTTGCTGTTCTTTCTGTTACTGAGAAATATTCCATTGTATGAATACATTGTAATACATCTCTACATTCTCCTGTTGATGGACATTTACGTTATTTTTAAGTTTTAAGAAATTATAAATAAAGTCAGGATGAACATCATTATGCAAGTCTCTTCTTGAAAATATGGGCATGGGGTTTCACTTTGTCATAGACAGTCCTGTGTTTAAATTTGCAAGAATCTGGCAAATTGCTTTCCAAATTGATTGTACCATTATATACTCACACCAGCAATGTATTAGTTCTAATGACGACATTTAGTGATTTTAGCCTTTTTAATTAGTGATTCTGGTGGGATGGAATGATATCTCCTTGTGGTTTTAATGTGCCTTTACCTAATTACTAATGATATTGAGCACCTTTTGATATGCTTATTGGCAGTTTTTGGGATCTTCTCTACTCTACTCAAGTTAGTTCTTTCTTTCTTCTTTCTTTCTTTCTTTCTTTCTTTCTTTCTTTCTTTCTTTCTTTCTTGTGCATGTGTGCAGGGGAGGAGGGGTAGAGGGAGAGAATCTTAAGCTGACTCTGTGCTGAGTGTGGAGCTGGTCATGGGGCTCAGTCTCACAACCCTGAGATCATGTCCTGAGCAGAAATTAAGAGTCAGATGCTTAGCCAACTGAGCTACCCAGTTTTGCCAATTTTTATTGAGTTTCTTTTCTTGTACTTTTAAACTTAAGTACACTATTTTTTTACTTTTATGTTACTTTTTACTTTATTTTACTTTTACTACTTTTTAAAGTATTGTAGACACTAATCCTTTGTCAGATACAATAATTGTAAATATTTTCTCCAGGCTATCATCTCCTTTTTTATTTTTTAATGGTATCTTTTGAAGAGTAAAAGTCTTAATTTTGATAGTCTAATTTATCCATTTCTATTTCTTTCTTGTTTGTTTTCAGTGTTCTAAGAAATCCTTACCCTACTCAAAAGTCACAAATATAGCATCCTATATTTACTCCTAGAAGCTATATACTTTTTAAAAAAAGATTTATTTGAGAAAGAGAGCATGTGTTTGTGGGGGTAGAGACAGAGGGAAAGGAGAGAGAGAATCCTCTAACAGACTCCCCACTGAGCACAGAGCCCAACAGGGGACTTAATCCCAGACTTAATCGGGGGCTTAATCGGGCACTTAACTGACTGAGCCACCCAGGTGCCTCTGGAAGCTATACATTTTTTTATTTTACATTTAGGTCTGTGCTTCTTATTGGATAAACTTTTTTATTAAGGTCTGATGAGAGTGTCAAAGTTCACTTTTACCATGAAGTTAAATAATTGTTCTAATTTTTTGAAAACATATGCCTTTCCTCATTGAATTGTTTTGATGCTTTTGTGGAAATAAATTAACTCTGAGTGAAACCATTTACAGCATCTACTCTGTTCTACCTATTTGCCTAATGTTTCACCAACTACACATTCTATGCATTATTGTAGCTTTATGGCAAATCTTCAAATTAACTAGCATAGGTCCCCTTTGTTCTTTTACAAGCTTACTTTGGCTTTTCTAGTTCTTTGGCTTTCCATATAAATTTTATAACTTGTTTATCAATTTCTGCAGAAGAAGTGCCTGCTACTATTTTTATTGAGATTGCATTGAAACTATACATCAGTTTGGGGAAGATTGGCATCTTAATAATATTGAAATTTCCAATCAATGAATATACTGTATTTTTCCATGGATCTATATTTTCTTTAATTTCTTCCAGAAATGTTTTGTAGTTTTCCATGTAGAAGTAAACTTCTATGTGTAAACACGTATGTGATTTTTTCCTGTTTTATGTTCTCTGATACTGTCATTCATTCTTTTTTATGATTTCATTTGACCATTGTTTGCTGCTGGTAAAGTGAAATAAAATTAATTTTGCATATTGATTTTACATCTCATGACCTCAATAAATTCAATTATTAAGTTTAATGAATTTTTATTTTTTGGGACATTTCTTTGAGTTTTCTACATATATGGTTACATCACCAATAAATAAAGACAATTTTACTTTTCCTTTCCAGTTCAGCTTTGTGACATTTATTTCTTTTTCTTATCTAATTGTATAGGCTAGGAACTCTATTACATGTTGAATACAAGTGGTTAAAGAGGAATATCTTTGACTTGTTGCTGATATTAGAAGATGTGATGGTTAATTTTGTTAACTTGACTGGGCCACAGAGTTTCCCAGACATTTGGACAAACATTATTTTGGGAATGTCTGTCAGGGTGTTTCTCAAGATTAACATTTGAATTGGTAGACTGAGTAAAGCATATTGCCCTTCACCTGTTGATGAGTCTCATCCAACAGTTGAAAGCCTGAGCAGAACAAAAACATTGAGTCTTCTGTAAGAAGGAGCTCCTCCTGCCTGACCTTTGAGCTAGGACATTGAATTTTCTTACCTTTGGACATGGACTGGAATTTCACCATCAGGTCTCTGGGGTCTCTAGCTTGCATACTGCAGATCTTAGGATTTAATATCCATAATTGTGTAATTAATTAATAATCAATCATAATGAATATATATACATATTTTTTCTATTTCTTTGGAAGGCCCTAATACAGGAAAAAAAGTACAGTCTCTACCATTAGGTATGTTAGCTAGAGGCTTTTATCATGCCCATTATCAAAATGATGAAGTCTCTTTTATTTATAGTTTATTGAAAACTTGTCTGATGAACAGAACTTCCATTCTGTCAAATGCTTTTTCTTCTCTTTAGATGATTACATAATTTGTCTCCTTTATTACATTAATGTACATTCTGAATAACATGGATGGATGTCTCACTGGTAAGCCAATCTTGTATTCCCTGATAAGCCCCATTTAAACATAATGTATTAAAAAAATAAACATAATGTATTATCCTTTTTGTATATTGCTAGATTTAATTAGCTAATACTTATTAAAGGTTCTGTCTGTCTAGCTTCATTATAAATGTTGGTCTTTAATTTCTTTTTTTGTAATTTTTTGGCAGGTTTTGTTTTAGGGTTGTCATAAAATCATTAAATGAGTTGAGAAGCAATAACCTATTTTCTAAAAGATTTTGTCTAAGATTTTTATTATTCAAGGTAGCCATTTGGGATCAGAATTTTCTTTATGGAAAGATTTCTAATTATAGATTAAGTTTATTTAGTAGATAAAGAATTATTCACATTTTCTATTTCTTTGTATGTCAGTTTCACTAATTTTGTCTCTTAAAGAATGTGTCTATATTCTATGTAACCTGTAAAATTTAGTGGCATAAAGGTGTTTATAATTACTTTCCTTTTAATGTTTGATCAATGGCTGTGTTTTCTATTTCACTCCTAAAAAATACATAAATAAATATGAGATCTACCAGGGCATCTGGGTAGCTCAGTCAGTTAAGCATCCGACTCTTTATTTCAGTTCAGCTCATGATCTCAGGGTCTTGAGATCAAGCCCCATATTGGGCTCCACGCTGAGCATGGAGCCTGCTTGAGATTCTCTCTCTCTCCCTCTCCCTCTGCCCCTTCCCACCCTTATGCACATGCATGTTCTCCCTCTATCTCTAAAATAAAAAGAGAGAGAGAGAAAGAGAGAGAGAGAGAAAAGTTTTCTTTTGTATTTATATGCATACATATATGCATTTCTTCCTATAGAGTCAAGTTTTTTATGGTATCATTTCTTTCCATCTGAAATAGTTAAAGTTCAAGTGTTGAGATGCCTGGGTGACTCAGTGATTGAGTGTCTACCTTTGGCTCAGGGCATGATTCCGGGGTCCTGGGATGGAGTCCCACATTGGGGTCCATGCAAGGAGCCTGCTTCTCCCTCTGCCTGTATCTCTTCTCTCTCTCTGTGTCTCTTATGAATAAACAAAACCTTAAAAAAAAAAAAAGCTTTCATTTGTTTGCAAACGTCACTATTGTGCATTAATGTTTGAAGGATATTTTCACCAAATAATAGAACAGCATTCTGGGTTGTTAATTACTTTTTTCTTTAATATTTTAAAGATGCCATTCCATTATCATCTGATTTACATTGTTTCTGATTAGAAATCAGCTATAGGGGTGCCTAGGTGACTCGGTCAGTTAAGCATCTGCCTTTGGCTCAGGTCATGATCCCAGAGTCATTGGGGAGTCTGCTTCTCTCTCTTTTCTCCATTCATGCTCTCTTGCTATCTCTATCACTATCTCTGTCTCTTTCTCAAATAAATAAATAAAAATATAAATAAAATCTTTAAAAAGAAATCAGCTGTAATTCTTATTGTTGATTATCTCTATAAATGTGTTATTTCCTCTTGCTACTTCAAAGTGGGGTTTTTTAATTATTACTTTTGTATTTCAGCAAACTGCATAAGGTTCTTTCTGTCTGTCTGTCTCTTTTGTAATTGTTTTTAGTTCCCTGATTCTATGGGTCTATACTTTTTATCAAAAATTAGAAATTTTCTTTTTTTAAAATGTTTTTAGTTTGACAACTAATCGGGTCGTACTTTTTTATTGAGATATAATTGACATACAACATTATATTAGTTTCAGGTGTACAACATACTAATTCTGTATTTCTATATATTGTGAAATGATCACCACTGTAAGTCCAGTTAACATCCATCACCAAACATAGTTGTTATTAGTGTTGCCAGCCTGTACTGTGATCTAAGTTTCAGCTGACTTTTCATTTCCAAAATACCTTTCTATATTAGAACTAACCAATTCTCCCTGACTACATGAGTATTTAGGTCTCATACATGGAAGCTGCCATTGTTTGGGATGGACCAAATAAGAGCTTATTTCTTTCTGTAATTCAGTATATCAGGGCTCACTTGCATGCCCTCTATTCCTTGCTAGCTCTGTAGAAAACATGTTCGTAGTTTTATCTGGGTTATTCTTGTTGCTACTGAGGTAATAAAATGTTCTTATTGTGTTTCATTTCCTAATCAGAAGCACACCTTTAAGAAGTAGGTTGGGGCAATGTCAAATTGGTACATCATGAATACAAACAAGCAAAGACAAGTTCAGAAAACTGGCCTCAGGGGGATACAGAGAAGATTCTCTGATAATTTGGTGATCATCTTTCTTTGGGTAGGACATTAGTATCATTAGGATCTTACATGAATGAAGAAGGTCAAAATCTCCTCCATCTCATTTCTGTAGAAAATTGCTGAGATAGATTGCTGCCAATGAATATTGGACAGAGATGCTAGAGGTGACACGTTGGGGCCGAGAACACAGTTCTTGACTTTGTGTGGAATTGCTGACACTGGATTATCTATTTCTTTCTTGGTCTTTTTAGACTCCATACTTCCATTTTGAAATATTTTCATTTCTCACAATTCATCTTCTATATAACCAGTGATCTAAGATTTATCTGTGGCCTCTTCACACTTGAGAATAGGTGACTTTATCTTTCTATGACCAAGTGGGAACAAAGGTAATATTAGGGGAAAGGGGATTAAAAGAAGAAAGGTTTATCTTGGTCCAGCCCTAGTCACCAGAGTAAAAGATCATAGGGGATTTGGAATGCAAGTTTTATGTAGTGTTAGACATTTTCTCTGCCTGGAAAATTCTATGAGGCCGTCTCCTTCAAAATATGTGGTGACTGTAGACAGCTGACAAAGAATTCCTTATTTGGGGAGTTAATCCAAATGTTTCTTCTCTATGATGCATAACTTTTATTCCCTGGGATTACTGTGAGAAGTACATGAGCTCCTATATAGAAGAGGGCTTTTCAAACTATACAGTCTTCTATGAATAATAATAACTATTATTATTATTATTATAACTTTATTTCTATAAAGAGAGAAATTGGCTGGTCCACATTCATTGAAAGATTGCTGGCTCTCTGTGTTAAAGGGAGAGACAGCTACTCTAGTGGCACAGACTTCTGGTCATGAGTTTTAGCTAAGCATTTAACATCTCTCTTGGGTTTTGGTCACAAAAAGAATGTGAAAAACTGAGGTAAATCTATAGCAAGGGGATAGTTTGCAGCTCAAGTTTTTTTTTGTTTGTTTTTTTGTTTGTTTGTTTGTTTTTTTGTTACAAAATAGTTTGTGGATCTTTCTTAGACTGCACTAATCAGAGGTGGGTGTTGCTGCCTGTCACTAGGGACTCTTGCCTGGGCTGGGGGCTGGGGGCATGTCTCCTTCATGCATAATGTAGAATGGGCTCTGTGAGTTCCAAATAGCAGAGTTGAGTTCTGTGAGGGTTAACTGACTTTCTATCCCATTGTGTGTGAATAAAATTGCACCTCCTGTCTTCTTCTTGGTACTGAGAAGAATCTGCAGGATTTATAATCCTGAAACTTCTGCCTTGTGTCCTATATTCTCTATGTAAGTATCCACAGGGGTTGTGGAAGACGATCCATATTTTGGGATCTAGAGGAGAGTATCTTTAAAAGCCTTAATCTTTTTTATGCCCATTTTGTAGGCAGCCCATGTAGTGTGAGAATTAGTCTGGTGAGCCTTGTGGACACATTTGACTCTTCATGTGACAGCTTGCTTTTCTCACATATGGAAGAGATTAGAAGTCTGCATATTTGCTACAAGGCCTTCTCTCAAGTTCCCTATACACCAGATTGTCTGGTGAGTTTTGAGGATCAAACTTATTCATTCACTTCAGAAACATAAATGAGGTCTCTTCTATGAGTTTCCTTCAGATGGAGTGCTATAATATCTAATTCATAGCCAAAGAAAGGAAAGAAAGGAAAAGTAGAAATGACTTGAAAAGCTTATCCAAGTTCCTTCTCTGAATGCTGGCTTTAAGCAGACACTTAGTGTTCTCAGGCCATCTTACCAAGACTCAAGGGTCTGCTTGTCCATGTTCTGAATAATTCACATTCTCAAAACACACACTAGCAAATATTATCCATCATCATTATGATTCCTTTCAACACTATGAGAAGTATACTTCATTATCTCCATTTGAAACAAGTAGCAATTGAGGTTGGACAACTTGCCCAAGATTCGAAGACTGCTAAGTGATAGAGATAAAGTTCAAAATACAGAGCCACGTCACTTACTACACATGCTGCCTCTTGTCCTCCCAATGAGTAACTTTCCAAGGCTTATCCCACTTGTTAGTAATGGAACCAGATTCAAATTAAGGTCTTTCAGACTCTCCAGCCCCAGTCTTCATGCTTTGCCTCACCTTCTTTCCAGGTCAGTGTGAAGATAAGAGGTAGAATTATAAAGTTTTAAGGGCCAGACAACTATACATAGATTGCTAACTCCTTCCCCAGAAAGCAGAAGCTAGGATAGTTAACATTCACTTCACATTTTCCTTTACAAAACCCTTTCAAATATTCAATGCTTTCAATGCTCACAGTAACCCTGTGACGCAAGAATTCTTATTTCCATTTTCATTTGAAGGAGCCATAATCCAAGACTTAAACCATTTGCCCAAAGTCATTGTGTTCAACTCTAATCTACCTTATTTGGCTACAAACTCTTTATTTCTTCCAACATACGATTTTACATAAACATTTTACCCTTGGGAAAGTTGAGTTCGTCCTTCATTTTGAACTGTCTCAGAAAGAATAACTATACCTTTTGTGAATGTGAAATTTGCACAATGACAAGCCTTTTTTCAACTTTGGCATGGCCTTGGGACTTTCCTTGCCAAAGCAGAACTTCAATCCTTATCTGAGTTACCTCATTACACTCTACATCCTAAATAAATGGATATGTACAGATACAAAGGACATAGTTTATGACTAATGACTAATTTCTTTTTCTCTTATTTGAATTCTTTTGCTGGAACTGCTGTACCCTACTTCCAGTAGCCTTTCACAGGAGATGGACAAACAAATCCACCCAAGTGTGTCCTTCTCCTAGGGGGATGCACTGTAGTGAAAGTTGCTTCCATCACACTTCCCAGGATTTCTGGGAAGAGCAGTAGTGGAATCCCAGGAGAAGATTTTGGCTTCCATGCCTGGATGATAATTTTTCTTCCTGACATAAAAGCTGCCCATGTCTCCTGAGATCTGTGTTGGATCTATTTTCTTTCAACTCTTTTAGCTTACTTAAAGAATATGTTTGATTTACTTATAAAGAAAATAATGTGATTCCAATTTTACTGGGGGAAAAAAGAAAGCAAACAAACCTCGAACAACAACAATAGAACAATAACAAAAGTATCCAGCATCAGCATCAAACCATTGAACAAAGAATTGGGAAAGCATTACTTATTCAAAGACAAAGAAAATATGAAATGCATTTCCTAGAGAGAATGAAGGTTGGAATGTCTTTCTGCCTTTTTTAGGACACTGCTTCTGATCAGAGAGAAAGTCCCCGTACCTCCACTGGTTCTGAAGATAAAAATTTTAAGGTGAACTCGATTCCCCAAATCAGGAAAACTACTAGAAATCAGGGTCAACTGAAACTTAAACATGGCCATGAGATAAAAAACATGCAAGTTACTATTCTAAATATAACTTTGAAATTTGCTTTTTTTTTAATAAATTTTTATTTATTTATGATAGTCACACACAGATAGAGAGAGAGAGGCAGAGACACAGGCAGAGACACAGGCAGAGGGAGAAGCAGGCTCCATGCACCGGGAGCCCGACGTGGGATTCGATCCCAGGTCTCCAGGATCGCGCCCTGGGCCAAAGGCAGGCGCCAAACCGCTGCGCCACCCAGGGATCCCTGAAATTTGCTTTTAAAAGAAAACATCATCTAGTTTTAAAGTAACATGCCTAAATACAAAATGAAACAATTGTCACAAAGTAGTAACATGAATTTCAAATTTTCACTACAACTTTAATGATTATAATATAATAACAATTGTAAATTAAATATGTCTTATTTCAGAGATCTAAATATGGTTTCATGTATTCTTTCAGTATATGAATATATATAATATTTAGATTCTATAAGTATACAGATAACTTTTTCTTCCAATAAAGTGTATTTTGAAGCTTAAAGCTTTAGAGAACAAATCATTCAAGGGGAAATCAATTCTGAGATATAGATGCCAGTTAAAAGTTTGTACCAGATATTTATTAAGTCCATAAAGCATGGATATTTTATGTATTAATTCATAGTTATTGAGTATTTATTGAACCTAACCATTGTGTTACATATTGTATTTGGTACAAAGGATACAGAGTAATAGGTTGAACCAGAATTGCTTTTTTTTTTTTTTAAGTTAAAACAGTGGCAATCTAAACAGCAATTTCACATGATTTAGCCTAATAAGAGTAAAACCTGCTCCTTGCCCTCATGGGACTCAGTCTGGTAAGGAAAATAGACTTATAAGCAGACCTGTACAAATACAGTGTGAATAATTGGAGTGGCTTTTTAATGATAGGATACATATATATAAAACAAACAGGAACAGAAAGGGTTAAAACATTGGATAGGAAGGGAAGGAGTGGAGATGGGAAATGCAATGTGTTGTTTTGTAAAGGTTGTCTTTGGAGCAGAGAGCATCAGTAATTTCTGGGGTGGGCGTGACTCAAGGCAAATTTGTTTGCTTTTCTTTTAAGAGAAGAGAGGGACGTTTATGTGCTAAGAGGGGAAAGAAATCAGGAGTAAGGTTATGGAGAGTGACCCTAAAGATACCGGACAGGAGAGTTTCTGGCACTGCCTATGTATTTGATTCGTGCAATTCTATGACCATGCACATGACTTAGTAAGTAGGAGACGTGCAACAAATGTTTCTTGAACTGAAATAAAAACCGTGCCGGATTTTTCTGTCTAATTTTTGATGGCATATTGTTATCCGCGGAAAACAGCTGATGAGAGTCAATTCTGGGGGAAAAGTCTTGCAATTTCATTTCTAAATGCTTTAAGTAAATAATGTTACAAGGAAAAAAGGAAAGAAGATGAAACAGTATTTTGAAAGACTTTGAACAGGGCCCAAAGCTTAGTAAAAGAACAGTTTGTGGTAGGAGCAGGAAAGAGAGCAGTCTCACATTCAGACCGAATAAGCCATGCATAAGAAGGATTAATGAAGACCTGGACAAGAAAAAGGTATTAAAGATGAAAAAAAATTGGGAAAACAAGAGAGGATTTTCAGAGCTCCAAGCGTAGTATTCTAGAAAGGCAGCATGAAAATGATTAGTCCCCATTGACAGAAAGAATGTTATTAATTACTTGGTGGAATATAATAGCTCTCCCTTTGACAGAAAGCTAGTTCATGTAATGTATGAATGGAGAATTAGCAAATGGTTATGTTAAGCTGTGCTCTGCTTAGAAGCTAAAACTTAGAAGGAGGTTCATAGGATGAGTGGTAGGGTCAAAGAATCCTACTTTCTATGGGAGAGAACGAGAGAGAGAGAGAGAGAGAGAGCTATATAGTCAAGAAATATAAATCTCCAAAATTCTGAAGTTGAAGTAAAATAATTATTATTATTTATATTTATATATTTATTTATATTTATAAAATTATTATTGTGTATTGGTCTTTATATAACCCATGATTAGTTCCCAAATATTTCAAGCAAATTTAACTCTGATTTCAGAGTTTTTTTCCCCTGGAGTACTCTCTTTAAAGGACAAAACCTATATATTATTTGTACTATACAAAGAGCAATAAGCCTTGCTCTGCTCCGAGCCAGTTGGATTCTGGAGTGCCACCATTTCAATTTTCCTTCCTCTTCAACTTGTCCCTTTCTCCAGTCTCCTGTGTTAAGACATTTCCGTGGACCTTCACTCGAAAACCATTCTGTAACTCAGTTAGCCTTTTAAAAATGATCCTTGTTTTTGAAAATTCCGCTTACTCTACTAGGGGTCAACGTACCCCTTTCTAAACCCAACTTCTCTACAAAAAAATTAAAAAATAAAATAAAAAATAAATAAACCTAACTTCTCTCTCCCCATTAAAACTTCACCTTTGCCACCTTTTCTGGAGACTGTCACTACACAGGGGGTAAGTGTGCCCTGGCCACCAGTAAGTGTGCACTGGGTTCTGGGTGGTGCCAAGGGCGTGTCTGAATTAGATATGTTACTATTTCACAGAGAGCCACTGCTGTGATGCCTGTAATATGCCCCCGATGTCCCTCACTTTGTCACCAATAGGAGAACTGACTTAGTAAAAGTTTGAAACTATCTGTCCAATCTCCAGGACTCAAAGACAAAAAAATGATCAAATAAATTTGAATTATTCTTTAGGCAACATGTAGACATTTTTATAAGAGCATGGGCTTCAACACAGATGGATCTAGGTTCAAATCCTGATAATAGACGTTAGCTCTCAAGAAAGTACAGCAGAGTGACTTCTGAGTGTCAGTTCCACCAAATGTACTAAGAAGACAGTAATCCTTATAGGTAGCAAAGATGTATTCGAAATGATATAGGTAAAATGCCTAGCATTGTTACTGGCTCAGAGAAGCCCCTCAATAAATAATAAGTAATTATTAATATTATTTTTATATGCTCTATATTTTCTCAACGTTTCAAGAATGTTAAGGTTCCCAAAAGACTGTCTCAGTGCAATACCAAGGGTCAGGATGAAATGACTTACGATGTACAATTTATCAGTTAGTGTAATGTATACACCAGAGTTGCCTGCTTACGAACATCCTGAAGGCGATCGATACTCCTAGCACCAAAACTTCCCTGTCATAACATTCTACTTAAACAATCAATAGACAAATAGGAAGACCTTAATGATTTAGCATACTATTAGCATAATGCAGTGTCTGCTTGGAAGGCGACTCTGAACTGCAGTTGAAAATTTGAAGCAAGTGATTTTTTCAAAAGGCCACTCTGCTTTTTTTGGCAACTATCCATTGACAGCGTGTTACTTTTGCTTTCTTTGTCAAGCACAGAAAAACAAGAAGCACAAAATCAATTTGGACTGGGGGTGGGGGTGGGAGGAGCTGGCAGAGAAACAGGCTGTTTCCCTGCAGTAGGGTCTGGTCCACGTGAGGCACTAAGAGATCCCTTAGAACTAGGTCTGAGTCTCCTTCTGGGCTGCTCCTTTGAGCAATTTTGGACACAGAGAAAATCTCCTGTATGTGTGGGGTTTCTGGATCTCTTCTAGGACCTGTTTTTTATTTTATCTTATTTTCTTTTATTTTTTTTTTTAATGCCTGCTTGTGTAGAAGACAGTGGAGGAAGTGGGGGAAGCTGAGACATAGACCCAGCTCTGCAATGAATTAGCCATGTGACCTTGACAAAAT
The DNA here is from genome assembly GCF_003254725.2 of Canis lupus dingo. NCBI lineage: Eukaryota > Metazoa > Chordata > Mammalia > Carnivora > Canidae > Canis > Canis lupus. The sequence continues at coordinate 6,770,017 of NC_064271.1, read as the reverse complement.
AACTGAATATCCCATGGAATCTGTTTTCTCATACATGAGAACACTAAAGAAGGAGGAGATGCTTCACACTCAAATTCCTAGCAAGGAATGCATTGAAGGAAAGCCCTGGATGTGACCCAGAGGGGCTGCTTGGGCTGTGGCCAATTGGGGATATCTTGTGCCAGATCCAAAGACATTCCAATCCCATTAAAAAATAGTTATGCTCCACAAGAGAACACTTACTGGCTGCCAATTTGAGCCCTCTGGACCAGATGACGTGGAAGATCTTTTTTCGTTCTATGATTTGGGCCACCCTGGCATAGGAAAGTAGAACCAAAGGATATTGAAGAATGTGAAACTAGAATGGCTGCCCAAATAACATTTAGCTATGCATTGTATGAAAAACTTGAAGTGTGTAAAAAATAAACTTACTCTACATATACTAATTCTAAAACAAAAACTAAATGAATTCCAGTTTAATTAGAATTAAATCTGGGATTAATAAATGGCTTTCAGGAATTTTTAAATATACCAAAAATGTACTGCTTTGAAAAAAATATATTAGATGACAGACATTAGCTTCAGAATCATTGACCATATTCTATGCAACTAGATATATATGAACCAGACAGTGCTTCCCTTAATGGCCACTCAGCAGGGACTCAATCCATCTGTCTCTATTAAAAGAAAGAGGAAGTGTTTTATTTATAGAACAACTAAAAGTATCCATTGTTGCTTTATTCTGCATTTTAAAATTATGAAGAAACACAGATGCTGCTTCCCAAACTTTCCAGCTCAAGTAGGACTTTTTTGATCGTTCCTTAGTCAAAGAGATGAGAACCTAGAAGGCAGTGACCCAAATTATCACCCAAAGGACAAGTCTCTCAATAAATTAAAAAAAAAAAAAAAAAAGCACATGTACTTTAAAGGGCTCCTTGACTCTGCCATATGGGATGTCATGCAGACAGCGAGTTCCACAGACCATCAGAGACAAATTAGGATTTTAAAAACTTCTTGTTTTTGGAGTAAATATAGATTCATAGGAAATTGCAAAGATAGCACAGAGAGGAACAGTGTACCTTCACCCAGTTGCCCCCACTGGTTACATATAGCACAATCTCAAAACGAGGAAACTAGCAGTAGGACAAAGTATGTGGATGGTCTGATATGGTGTTGCATGTGTAGATCTGTGTAATCACACTGCAGTGAGAGACACAACTATTTTGTCACAGCGAAGTTCTCCCATGTGGTTCTCTTTTGTAGTCACACTCACCTACGTACCCCCACCAACCCTAACCCCTGCCAGCTCTATATTTTGTAATTCTGAGACTATTACACAAGCGAAAGCACATGAGAGATTACGTGATGGCTTTTTTTTTTTAAATATTAGATCTTTTTCACTTGGCACGATATCCTTGAGACATATCAGCGTTGTTCCATTTCCTTTTATTTGTGTGCACTCCTTTGTGTTGCAGAGGAATATTCCATGGTATGGGTTTGTTTAACCACTCACCTATTTTAGAACATTTTTAGTTTGTCTTAGATAAATGCCCAGAAGGGGAATTGTTGGGTCACATGTTAAGAATGTGTTTAGTTTTGTTTTTTTAACAAATCTTCAAACTAATCTCCAACATGGCTGCCCCATTTTACATTCCCACCAGCAATGTATGAGACAGTCTCTCTGTATCCTCATCAGCATTTGGTATTGTCACTATTTTCTTATTTTGTTTGTTTTAATGGATGTTTAGAGATATTTCACATAGTCCAATGGCTAGCGATGTTGAACATCTTTTAGGCCCTTGTTTGCTCTCTTCATACATCTTCTTCAGTGAAGTGTCCCTTCATGCCATCTGTTCATTTTTTAATTGGATTTATTCTTTGTTTCTTACTGCTGTGTTTGAGTTCTTTACATAGTCTAGATATGATTCCCTTAACAGCCATGTGGCTAGCAAATATTTTTTTCATAATCTGTATTTATCTTTTCATCATCTTTAGAGGGTCTTTTGCAGAGCAGAAGTTTTGAACTTGATGAAGCTCAGTTTCTCATTTTTTTCTTTTATGAATTATGTTTTTAATGTTTGAGAACTATAGTGAAACCAAAGGTCCTGAAGTTTTTCTTCTATGCTTTCTTTTCTTCTAAACATATTATAGTGGGTTTTTTTTTAAGATTTTAATTATTTACTCATGAGAGACACAGAGAAAGAGAGAGGCAGAGACACAGGCAGAAGGAGAAGCAGGCTCCATGCAGGGAGCCCGACGTGGGACTCGATTCTGAGTCTCCAGGATCATGCCCTGGGCTGAAGGCAGTGCTAAACTGCTGAACCACCTGGGCTGCCCTATAGTGGGTTTTTAAAAAATATTTTATTCATTTATTTGAGGGAGAGGGAACGAGAGAAAATGAGAGAGCACAAGCAGGGGGAAGAGACAAGGGGAGGAGGGACAGAGGGAGAGGGATGGACAGAATGCCTGCTGAGCAGAGAGCCTCACACAAGTTGATTCCAGAACCATGAGATCATCACCTGAGTCAAACATTTAACTGACTGAGCTACCCAGGTGTCCCTAAATTTATTATAGTTTTATATTTTGCATTTAAATATATGATCCATGTTGAGTTATTTTTGTGTAAGGTATCAAACAATTTCAAAATCGTTTGATCTATTCTAGTTCCTTTGCCTTACTATATATTATTTTAGAATAATCCTTTCTATATCAAAAAGAGATTTCTATGAGTTCAATAGAGATGTATTAAATCTGTATATCAATAGAGATGTATTAAACCTGTATATCAACTTAAGAAGTTGATATACAGACCACTCTTCTGGGTGGGATTGTAAGTGGTATTTTTAATTTCAGTATCTATGTGTTCATTGTTAGTGTATAGACATACAATTGATATTTTAGAATTGATCTTGAATCCTGTGATGTGGCTCTGCTCAATTATTCTAAAAGTTTTTTTCTTTCTTTTGGTATATCTCTTGGGATTTTTTACATATATGATCATGCTACCTGTGAATATGGAAAGTTGTCCTACCTTTCTTTCTGAATTGTATGCCTTTATTTCTTTCTTTTGCCTTATTGAAGTGGCTAGCACTTCTAATACTATATTCAATAATAGTAATGAAACTGGTCATCCTTACTTGTTACTTGTTTCTCCCTACTTAGGGAAAAAGCATTCAGTTTTTCATCATTAAATATCATGTTAGTTATAGGGGGTTTTATTTGGATGTTTTCTGTCAGTGAAGAACTTTGCAACCCTTCCTTGTTTTTCTGATATTTTAATCATGAATGAGCATTGAATTTTGTCAAGGATTTTTTTCATCAATTGATAGAATTATGTGATTTTTTTTGTTAACATGGTAAATTGTGTTATTAATCTTTAAGTATTGAATCAGCCTTACATTCTTCAAATAAATACCATTTAAGATATGAACTTCTTTGTACATACTGCCAAATTATACTTACTCATATTTTATTAGGGATGTTTGTGTCTATATTCATGAGTGCCATTGGTCTTTATTTTTCCTTGTTTGTTACTGTCTTTGGTTTTGGCATCAGGATAACACTAGCTTTATAAAATGAATTGCCAAATGTCCCCCTTCTCTTTTTTAGAAGATATTGTATAACACTGGTGCTAATTCTCCTTTGAATCTTTCATAATTCTTCTTTAAATCAATTCTCTAGTGAAACTATCTGGACTGGAGATACCTTTTTTGGGATGGCCTTTAATTACAAATACAATTTCTTCAATAGTGGCAAAGCTATTCAAATTATCTAGTTTATATTGGGTGAGTGGTACTGCATATTTTTGAGGACTTGGTCCATTGCATCTAAGTTTTTAAATTTATGTGTGTAGAGTTATACATAATATTCTCTTTTTACACTTTTGGGATTTTTTTTTTAAGATTTTACTTATGTATTTGAAAGAGGGGTGGGGAGAGAAGCAGACTCCTACCTGAGCAGGAAACCCAATACGGGGACTCCTACCTGAGCAGGAAACCCAATACGGGGACCTGAGCCCAAGGCAAACACTTAACCAACTGAGCCACCTAGGCTCCCCTTTTATTAGACTTTTGATATAGGATCTGCAGTGATACCCTAATTGCTTCATTTCTGGTGAAAGTTCTGACTCTGCACTAATCCTTCTCCGATACCACCTCAGAGAGGAAGTAGAAAAGCATCTCATTGCTACCAAATAGGATGGAGGTTCAGGATCCATCAATATGGTCTACAATAACACCCCCTGGAAGGAGGGGGGTCTCATTGCCATCTAGCGGAGGTATAAGTTTTGACTTCCTACTCATTCTTCTCTGATATCACCCTGTCTAGGCAAGTGAGGTATCAGTTTATAGCCTGGAGAGTGTGAATATCTAGGCTTTCCATTCAGTCCTTGGTAGGAAGGTTAGGGAAGCAGCACATTGTTTTTTCTGTGGTCTTGGCTAGAGTAAAGTGGATATTGCCTAGAAGATTTTCTGTCTTTCTACATTGCCCTTTTCCTGGTCATGTGACTAAAGAAACAGGATTTTTTTTTATTTTATCCTTTTTTTTAACTTTTATTTTTAATCTGTACCCATTGGCATTTCTAGGTTACTAGCTTCTGCAGTATTTAGTCTGGGACATCTAGGACAAAAGAAAAGGCAGAAAATTCATCTTCATATTCATCTTCATCAAGTCTCTTTTTTTTTTTGATGTCCCCAGTCAGTCTACCTTCTCTCCACCTTTCAGAATCTTATGTTTGTTATATATATAATATCCATCTATATGAAAGCAGACATTCTTCCAAATAAGATACATTTAGCCCAAATTTTTATCATTCTTCTTGAACTTTTATGTATATTTCCCATTTTCTTTTTCTTTCTTTCTTTCTTTCTTTCTTTCTTTCTTTCTTTCTTTCCTTTCCTTTCCTTTCCTTTCCTTTCCTTTCCTTTCCTTTCCTTTCCTTTCCTTTCCTTTCCTTTCCTTTCCTTTCCTTTCCTTTCCTTTCCTTTCCTTTCCTCTTTTTTATTAGATGGAGAGATTGAGGAAGAGGAGGCACAGAGGGAAAAGGAGAGAGACAATCTTAAACAGACTCCATGCCCGATGCAGAGCTCCACAGAGGGCTTGATCTCAGAACCTTAGATCATAACTTGAGCCAAAATCAGGAATCAGATGCTTCACTGACTGAGCTGCCCAGATGTCCCTTCATATACTTTCTGACCAAATTATATAAGGAGGTATATAGTAAATATAAGATAAAATTGTCTTCATTATGAAAACTGTGAGAGCCAAAAATTTCATGAAAAGGCAATACATTTCACTTAATTTCAATCAAGGATTTATCTGGGCAGCATAGCACCGAACAAAGTATACAGCATTTATATTGCTTTCACCTTAAAGCAGAAAACAGGTATTTAGGGAAAATGAACTATTTTTGAAAACTTCTATGTTTCCTTTGGGGCTAAACTTATACCAGACAGTAACCTAAGTACTAAAAAGAAGTTAAAATAAATTAAAATGTGTGTTTTGACTGGATAATGTACTCTAAACACATCTCCACTTTTGAGTAGCACAGGAAAATGTAAAAAGGCTTCTCTGGGAAAGGCAATTCTCACATATGTATTAGCAGCCAACATGTGACTACATTTAAACTACCTGGCACAATATTAGTGGCGGTGACATATGCCTCTCCCAATTTCTTATATCAGTGTCTTAGTGACACGGCATTTACATTTCTGCTTTCCTGGATTTCTAATTGAAAATGAGATTGAAATCCAAATTAATGTTTTGGCAAAACAGTATCTAAATGATAATGAGCATATGTATTCATTTGTGGTTAGGCAGTTGAGTATCATTTAGATTAAGATTAAACTGAGAAGTCTACAATGTGATTTTCTACTTAACTTTACCCTCCTAAACACTGCTTTGCATAATTAGCTGGTTCTAGAACACATACAATGTTTTGAAAAGCTTTAGATCTAGACAGTCACTATTTTTCATTTTTAATTATTTATGCTTCATTTACATAATTATTGCTCTCACTGGTTTAGATGTGTCTGAATTAATCAGATACTTCAAATACTGAGCCAATTATTTAGATTATAATATACAATAAACTGCAACCTTTTCTTTCTTGATTTTGTGATAAAATCAGCAAAAGCTCCTTGTATTTCTGTAGTTCACAAAAATACTTTGTATCAAAGTTTGTAATATCCATTGTTGTTAATAATTACTTGTTAAACTATTAAGACTTGTTCAAGATTTTTATTTTTATTTTTTATTTTTAAAATAAATTTATTTTTTATTGGTGTTCAATTTGTCAACATACAGAATAACACCCAGTGCTCATCCCATCAAGTACCCACCTCAGTGCCTGCCACCCAGTCACCCCCATTCCCCGCCTACCTCCCCTTCCACCACCTCTAGTTCGTTTCCCAGAGTTAGGAGTCTTTCATGTTCTGTCTCCCTTTCTGATATTTCCCACTTATTTTTTCTTCTTTCCCCTTCATTCCCTTTCACTATGTTTTATATTCCCCAAATGAATGAGACCATATAATGTCTGTTCTTCTCCAACTGACTTATTTCACTCAGCATAATACCCTCCAGTTCCATCCACATCGAAGCAAATGGTGGGTATTTGTCGTTTCTAATGGCTGAGGAATATTCCATTGTATACATAGACCACATCTTCTTTATCCATTCATCTTTCGATGGACACTGAGGCTCCTTCCACAGTTTGGCTATTGTGGACATTGCTGCTAGAAACATCGGGGTGCAGGTGTGCTGGCGTTTCATTGCATCTGTATGTTTGGGGTAAATCCCCAGCAGTGCAATTGCTGGGTCGTAGGGCAGGTCTATTTTTAACCCTTTGAGGAACCTCCACACAGTTTTCCAGAGTGGCTGCACCTGTTCACATTCCCACCAACAGTGCAAGAGGTTTCGCCTTCCTCCGCATCCTCTCCAACATTTGTGGTTTCCTGCCTTGTTAATTTTCCCCATTCTCACTGGTGTGAGGTGGGATCTCATTGTAGTTTTGATTTGTATTTCCCTGATGGCCAGTGATGCAGAGCATTTTCTCATGTGCATGTTGGCCATGTCTATGTCTTCCTCTGTGAGATTTCTCTTCATGTCTTTTTCCCATTTCATGATTGGATTGTTTGTTTCTTTGCTGTTGAGTTTGGTAAGTTCTTTATAGATCTTGGAAACTAGCCCTTTATCTGATAGGTCATTTGCAAATATCTTCTCCCATTCTGTAGGTTGTCTTTTAGTTTTGTTGACTGTATCCTTTGCTGTGCAAAAGCTTCTTATCTTGATGAAGTCCCAATAGTTCATTTTTCCTTTTGTTTCTTTTGCCTTCGTGGATGTATCTTGCAAGATGTTACTGTGGCTGAGTTCAAAAAGGGTGTTGCCTGTGATCTCCTCTAGGATTTTGATGGAATCATGTCTCACATTTAGATCTTTCATCCATTTTTAGTTAATCTTTGTGTATGGTGCAAGAGAGTGGTCTAGTTTCATTCTTCTGCATGTGGATGTCCAATTTTCCCAGCACCATTTATTGAAGAGACTGTCTTTTTTCCAGTGGATAATCTTTCCTCCTTTGTCGAATATTAGTTCACCATAAAGTTGAGGGTCCACTTCTGGATTCTCTAGTCAGTTCCATTGATTTATGTGTCTGTTTTTGTGCCAGTACCACACTGTCTTGATGACCACAGCTTTGTAGTACAACCTGATATCTGGCATTGTGATGCCCCCAACTATGGTTTTCTTTTTTAAAATTCCCCTGGCTATTTAGGGTCTTTTCTGATTCCACACAAATCTTAAAATAATTTGTCCTAACTCTCTGAAGAAAGTCCATGGTATTTCGATAGGGATTGCATTAAACGTGTAAATTGCCCTGGGTAACATCGACATTTTCACAATATTAATTCTGCCAATCCATGAGCATGGAATATTTTTCCATCTCTTTGTGTCTTCCTCAGAAGTGTTCAGAAGTGTTCAGAAGTGTTCTGTAGTTTTTAGGGTATAGATCCTTTACCTCTTCGGTTAGGTTTATTCCTAGGTATCTTATGCTTTTGGGTGCAATTGTAAATGGGATTGACTTCTTAATTTCTCTTTCTTCAGTCTCATTGTTAGTGTATAGAAATGCCATTGACTTCTTGTTCGAGATTTTTAATAGCACATTGTTAATAACAATTTGCTAAAACAGATGACAATGATTCACTTCCTTTTTAAAAAAAGTAACAAAATTAAGGCTAGATAATGAAAAATTAGGTGATCTGCACATACTAACAAGCACTAGCAGACCATGTTATTGTCCTACGGCTATAATGCAAATAAGTATCAAAATGTTTTCTTTTTTATAATATAAATAAATCATAAAATCTGTAAGATGTAAGCATATTGCTGTTTGCAATTGGATCACACTGGGACTTTTTGAGAACAGTATTAAATGGATCTAATAAATTCCCAGACTTCAATTTCCAGTTGCATTTCCTAATTAAACAGGACAAGATGCAGGAAGGGTCTGTTCTGTGCATGATGTTGGATCTTGTAATAAATTTTACATGCATGGATCTTCCAGTTAGATCTCACATTGTTCTCAGTTGCTATAGCTCAGAGAATCTAAGGTTTGTTGTTGTTGGGTGACTGTATTATCTCTTCCCAAGTTCTTTCAATAAGTAAGCTCCAAAATTAGAAATAAAAATCAAGTTCTGCTGACTACAGCTTTGTCTGTTATGCTGAGTCCAGTCCAAGCTCTTCTTTTTGCTATAAAATGGAAACAGTTATGATGTTCTCTAACAGCAACTGCAACAAAAATGCTTGGCTATAACACTTCTCTTCCAAAACAATTTTAGAAAAATATTAACAAACTGATAATTATTATAGGAATGATTTTTTTAAAAGGGCAGGGGGGAACAAACCACTTGTAATTTGTAATGTAACCAGTGAACATTCTGATTCTGTTTCAGAACAGGTCTGAGCCAGAAGAGCAGTGCCTTTGTGTTCATGGATCCCTCTCTCACAGTCAACCTTTTCAAACACTAGTCAAGGCCTTGCATCCTTTTCACATCCAACGTTTGCAAAGGCACAAAAACAACTGCTTCTACCCTGAACGCATCCACCTGCCAGAGGTTGTGTCCTGTTTAGCAATGATGAAATCCTCATCTGTATGCAACCTGAGAGAAGTGAGACAAAACTTTCATTCTAAGAGAAACAGCTGACTCCGACTAAAGCTGAGTCATAATTTCCAACCTCCTCTCTTTGTAAGATAAACTTGACAGCTTGTGTTTAAACTATCTTATACATCTGGATCCTCTTCTAAGAGGGACATGTTTAACCAAGTCTGCCCAGAGCTGGAGTTTCCATAATTAAAGACACTTGTTCTAAATGCAAGAACCTCTGAGTAGAAATCCCCTGGAAGAGATGCTTTCAAAACCAAGAAAACCTCAACTCAGTGCATTAGTTGTTTTTGCTTTACAGTATCCAGGCAGATGGTGGGTCACCTAAACTGAGGACATAAAGATCCTTTCCATCAAGTTCAGCTAATCTATATTTTAATCTAAACAGTTCACAGGCTCAGATTAATCAGAACAATTTACTGTCGGGAGAAAGAAGAGAAAAATGAACAAATATGTATTGAATGTCACTCTGTACCCGTTTTTATCTTTTAATCCTCACAACATCCATGTGAAGTTGATTTGATTTTCTCTGTCTGGCCAGTGAGCATACAGAGACTCAGAGAAGTAAACAGTTTGCCCAAATTCACAAATCTGGTAAGTGATACATAAAATAGAGAAACTACACAAAGCATTTCTAGTTACTAAACATCTACTACTGTGCTAGACACTACATTTATTTGTTATTTTTTTTTATTCAAGTGTAATTAACATACAGTGACATATTAGGTTTGGATGTACAATATAATGATTCAACAATTTATATATTTCTCAGTGCTCATCAAAATAAGGATACTCTTAATCCCGTTTATCTACTTCACTCATCCCCCTACCTGCCTTCTCTCTGACAAGCACCAGTTCTCTGTGTTTAACAGTCTATTTTTTGTCTCTTTTAAAAATTATCTATTTATTTATTTGAGAGAGAAAGAAGAGTGAGAGACAGTACAAGTGGGAGCAGAGGGGCATGCTTGCCACTGAGCAGGGAGCCCCATGCAGGGTTCAATCCCAAGACCGCAGGATCATGAACTGAGCTGACGCAGATACTTAGCTGACTGAGCCACTCAGGCACCCTATTTTTTATTTATCTCTTCTTTTTATTGTTTGCTTGTTATTTTCTTCAAATTCCACATATGAATGAAACCATGTGGTATTTGTCTTTCTTTGACTTATTTTACTTAGCATTATACCATCTAGGTCCATCTCTTTTGTCGCAAAATTTCATTCTTTTTATGTCTAAGTAATATACCATTGTGTATATATACCATATCTTTATCCATTCATCTATCTATGGGCATTTGGGCTGCTTCCATACCTTAGCTATTGTAAATAATGCTGCAATAAACATAGGGCTGCATGTATCTTTTTGAATTAGTGTTTTCGTTTTCTTTGGGCAAATACCCAGTAGTGGAATTACTATATCATATGGTAGTTCTATTTTAACTTCTTGAGGCATCTCCATACTATTTTCCTATTGGGCTGCACCAATTTGCATTCCCACCAACAAAGCACTACATTTAGTCTTTACATGACCCTATAAGTTAAGTGTTATTTCTCACTTGACAGATAAGTAAGTTAAGTCCCAAAGGAGTTAAATGATTTGCTCAATGTCACATAGCTACCAAGTCAAGACTTAAGGGCTCCTCCATCTGACTCCAGAGCTCATAATTATCCCACCAGGTCCAAGGCTTTCTGTCTGCATGACTTCAGGGCAGACTGTTTGCCATTATGTCACAATACCTCCTGGCAGAAATATTCATAATCAAATACCAAATATTGAAATACTGAGCTCTGACAAACAGGTCAATTTAATGCACAAGCCACACATCATCTATTAAAAAAAAGAATTCTGAGAAGTTTGTTTTGAAATATAAGGTGGAGGAAACAAGAATCAGGGACAGTATATTTTGTCTTTGTATTGATTTGTGACTTTGAAGTCCATTTGCCATTCTGGAGAGAGAATGGAGTACAAGTTTGGGGTAACCCAGCCTAAACTGTAACCTAGGCTAGTCTTATTGGGCTAAATTTTCTTATCTACAAAATTATTTGATTAGATTTAATAATAAAACTAAACCTCCCTCCTTGGCTTTTTTTAAAGGACTGTTAACAATACTTAAGGAAGCAAATACTATTATATTCATTTATAACTGATTTCACTCTGAAATATATAATATGTAGCCTTAATAAATTTACCACTCTCTTGCAAAAAAAAAAAAAGCTAAGTTCCCTTTAAAACCTTAAAGCACCTTGAGAAAATCTCTTTAAGATTGGGAGTGGAGTATGTGTGTCATTATCCATAAAACCAAATAAAAAAAATAGAAGCATGATGGACAAGGACTATTATTCCAAAGGCATCAGGCAAGAAGTTCAGAGAAACTTTATTAATTTGAAACATTTTTACTGTGATGATTCCTCATTCTATTTAAGGAATCTCAAAGTGAAATGGGGCCCTTGAATAGTTTCTGTTATGCCAAGGAGTTGTCTGTGGTTGCCCAGACATGGTTATCAGGTGAGCCAAAGGGTCTCTTTATGACAATCATGCCTAATGTCAGCATATCCTTGAGCACAAAAAACTAAGCAATCAGTGTAAGGAGTGATGTATACAAGGGTATGCTTATGTAGATACCACATTTAATTATCTAAGTAACATAAAATAAAAACTAATGGACATCTTCCATAAATATTAATTCAAAACATCCAAAAGGATAACATTTTTAAAAGCAACAGAAAGAATGTAGCCTTTGTTCTTATTTACTTATTTCTGTTCTCTAATGGGACTTAGTCACTTCATATAGTTGTTAAGTACATAAAGGCTACTATAGGGTAGACCTCCAGAACTTGGTAATAAAAAAATTATGGGTATCTTCTTTTTTAAGAAAGGTTTTATTTATTTACTTGACAGAGGGATAGAGAGAGCCAGGGAGCACAAGTGGGGTTAATGGCAAAGGGAGAAGGAGAAGCAGGTTCCCCACTGAGCAGAGGCCCCAATGCAGAGCTCAATCCCAAGATCCTGGGATCATGACCTGAGCCCAAGACAGACTTATCCAACTGAGCCACCCAGGCACCCAATCATTTATATCTTCTGAGTTAAAGTATAAAATCAAAATATAATGACTTAAATAAAAGATCCCTAGGGCATCTTGGGAAAGGATGATGGCTGCTATACTACAATGGATTGATTGCAATTGCTTGAATGTGTGAATTAGTCAATAAGAGTAAAACTGGACCACCAAAGAAGACAAGCAGCAAGAAATGTTAATTGTTACTTCAAAAGATGTCTGCTGCCAAGTTCACCATTCAAAGGATGTGTGAAAAAAAAAAAAGGATGTGCGGTATAATGGCAAATATATTTTTGGTCTTTGTCCCTGGTTCCTGACACCGAGTTCCTAAAGCCCTGGGAATTTCTTGAGTGGACAGGAGCATCTTTAGTATTTCATAACAAACCCCTTTCAACTGAATTATGCTGGTGAAGTGTGAGGGCTCCTAGACAGCTTTTGAATGAGCTGGTTGCCAGAAAAACTGAGGTACAATTAAAAGGTTGGAACTTTCATTTCTTACCCCTACCTCTGGCTACTGGGGAGGAGAGAGGAGCTAAAAAGTGAGATCAATGACCAATGGCCAATGATTTAATTACCATGCCTGTGTAATAGAACCTTCACAGAAATCCCTTAGATAATGGGATTTAGAGAGCTTCTGGGTTGGCGAGCACATCAAGGTGCTAAGAGGATGGCACACCCAGGGAAGGCATAGAAGCTCTGCTCCTCGATCTCTCACACACATAGGTTACCCTATGAATCCCTTTGATTCAGCAGTCCCTGCATTGTATACTTGATAATAAGCCAATAAATGTAAGTAAGTGTTTTCCTGAGTTCTGTGAGTCATTCTAGCAAATTATCAAAGCTGTAGAGGGGTCACAAGAACCCCTGAATTTATAGCCAAATTAGACAGAAGTGCAGGGACCCAGGGGACTTGGAACTTGCAACTGATCTCTAAAGTAAGGGCAGTCTTGTGGAACCGAGCTCGTTAACTTGTGAGATATGCATTCACTATGGATAGTTAGTATATTTGTCTGCTTGAGCTGCCATAACATCATAGACTAGGTGGCTTAACCAATAAAAATTTATTTTCCTGTAGTTCTGGAAGCTGAGTTCAAGATCAAAGTGCCTGCATGGTCAGTTCCTGGTATGAACTCTCTTCCTGGTTTGTCCATCTTCTTCACAAGGCCTTATTCCATGCATGTGTGGAGAGGGAGAGAGATAGAGAGAGGCTTCACCAAATTGGGTTGGGGCTTCAATGCATACATGGGGAGAGGGGATACATTCAGTCCATAATACTTATTATCTGAATATTGTAGGATTGGTGTTGGAAAAGACACCACGTATTGGGCGTGAGGGAAAAAAACCTCTCAGGATGCAAACAAAATTTATCTTCAGAAAAAGGCTTCTCTTTTGATTAGGAAAGCATTCTCAAGCACTTTTTAGGTTCCATAAGTTATTGCTCCAGGATTTAGGCTTGAGAGATAGATTGAGATGAGAAACTGAGTTGCTTTTGACACATCCAATACCTCAGTCTCTTAGTTCCCTGACTGCCTCCTGGTATATGGCTTATTTTCTTTCCTCTGCCTAAGCCATACTCTCTTAAAATCACATCCAGGACTTGTCACCACTTGACCTTGATCTACCCCAAGTATCCCACATTCTTCCCATAGCTCTGATGGGCCTCTGAGAATGCATCCCCCATGTCACAATCATGTTCCAATCACCATGTCCCAAATCTCTCTTTGTGTCCCTCTTATCCAACTTCGATTGCATGTCCCTCCATTTCTGAGACAGCTTTGCCACCACCCTAAACTGCCTCTTTCTTCTTTTCATCATATTCATCTCCAATGATCACTTCAACATTTCTCTGCCTTCTTCCGATTTACTACTCCTCCCAACCATCCCTCCCCAGGTGAAGATTAAGCTTTTTTCCAGAAAAAGTAGAAGCCATCATTTGGAATATCCTTCAATGTCCAAACCTATCCAGCCTGCCTCTGTCTAGAAACATCCACTGTTTTTTTTTAATATAAATTTATTTTTTATTGGTGTTCAATTTGCCAACATATAGAATAACACCGAGTGCTCATATCGTCAAGTGCCCCCCTCATTGCTCGTCGCCCAGTCACCCGCACCCCCTGCCCACCTCCCCTTCCACCCACCCCTAGTTCATTTCCCAGAGTTAGGAGTCTCTCATGTTCTGTCTCCCTCCCTGATAGTTCCCACTCATTTTTTTCTCCTTTCCCCTTTAGTCCCTTTCACTATTTTTTATATTCCCCAAATGAATGAGACCATATAATGTTTGTCCTTCTCTGATTGACTTATTTCACTCAGCATAATACCCTCCAGTTCCATCCATGTCGAAGCAAATGATGGGTATTTGTCGTTTCTAATGACTAATATTCCATTGTATACATAAACCACATCTTCTTTATCCATTCATCTTTTGATGGACACCGAGGCTCCTTCTACAGTTTGGCTATTGTGGACATTGCTGCTAGAAACATCGGGGTGCAGGTGTCCCAGCATTTCACTGCATCTGTATGTTTGGGGTAAACCCCCAGCAGTGCAATTCCTGGGTTGTAGGGCAAATATATTTTTAACTGTTTGAGGAACCTCCACACAGTTTTCCAGAGTGGCTGCACCAGTTCACATTCCCACCAACAGTGCAGGAGGGTTTTTGCCTACTGGTTTTCTCAGCTATGCCCCTCCCCTATGCAAAGCTAATCCCTGTGCCAGTGTTTTGATCCTAAGGAAACTGAAATTACCAATTATCTCACATGGATCCACCCCATTATTGCCATCAGCATTAAAACTCCTCCAACTGATCAAGAAAAATCTTTCCTTTTTTTTAAAGGTTTATTTATTCATGAGACACAGAGAGAGAGAGAGAGAGAGAGAGGCAGAGACCCAGGCAGAGGGAGAAGCAGGTTCCATGCAGGGAGCCTGATGTGGGACTCATTCCAGGGTCTCCAGGATCACACCCTGGGCTGAAGGTGGCGCTAAACCACTGAGCCACCTGGGCTGCCCAAGAAAAATCTTTATCACATATCCCTGTCTGCACCCCAAACTTTTTCTCTTCTCCTACTTCATAAAAAGCTTCCTGAGTGACTGGTCCCTATTGATTGGCTCCATTCCTTTCCGTTCTATCAGGCTCATTTCTCCTTCTTCCACTTTATGGGGCACCCCATGCTCCTGCTCATCCCTCTTTCTGGGCATACCCTCCTCTTCACAGCCATGAAATGCTGGTACCTCATGCCCTTTTCTCTTTTCATATTGTACTGTCTTCCAAAGAAAATCTCATGCACCCTCAACTACCTCTTCAAACCAAATATTGAGAGAGCCCAGGTCTCTGTTCTGAGTTCCAGTCAGCATATCCAGCCATTACTAATGAGTTGCCTTGAGTATCTGAAACTCAACATGACCAAGACTGAACTAAACACTTTAGCCTTCAAATCCTGCTCTTTTTCTAGGGTTTTCTATTTCAGTGTATTACACTTTCATCTTTTCAGGCATGCAAGTCACATTTGTGGCTTTATCCCTCTTTTACTGATAATATCCAATCCAATCAGTGATTCCTATTGCTGTTCTTCCCTGAATGGTTCTCAAATCCTTCCCCCTCCTTCTTCTTCAATTGAGAGTGGTTCTTAGTTATAACATTTATCATCTCTTGATCAGACTCTTTTTTTGTGCAGACTTTGGTCCACTTCCAGTTCATTCTCCACACAACTAGATTGGCTTTTTTATAAAACATAAATTTGAGTTTTAACAAATTGTAAGTTCCTGCATGGCCTGGCCTCTCTGCCTCTCTTTTTAGCCTCATCATGTGCTTCATACCATTCCCCTCCATACCCTCTGCCCTCCAACCACACTAGACATCTGTTATCCCAAGTGACCAGGCACCTCCTTTTCCTGGAAGACTGTGCCTCTGCCCATTCCTCCCTCTCTACCTTCTCAAGCCTGCCATGTCCACTGGTCAGTGTTAATGTGACTTCACCCTCCCTGATGCCCAGCCTAGAGTAGATGCTATTGTTTAATACTCTCCAAAGACAATATTTCTTTTCTTCAGCGTACTAACTTCACTTTTTAATTATATATTCATTTATGTAATTATTTTATTTAATTCATATTTGAGAATATGTGCTATATATTCTTTGTTCTCTATTGTATACTGAGACCTATCACAGTGTTAGACACACAGTAGGCATTTAATAAACAATTTCTGAAAATGATAGTATGATTATATAAAAGGGGGATTTTTAAATTTTAATTTTTATTATTTTTATTATTTTTAATGAGAATGCTTCAGCAGTTATTTTATTAATACTTATATATGACACCTTTTATTATTAAAATAAATGGTGCTCCTCTTATATCTAAACAGCAGGAAAGTATCTCTATGGAATCATCAAAGTAGTATATATGTATATTTTGGTCAAAAATCAATGAACAGGGATCCCTGGGTGGCGCAGCGGTTTAGCGCCTGCCTTTGGCCCAGGGCACGATCCTGGAGACCCGGGATCGAATCCCACGTCAGGCTCCCGGTGCATGGAGCCTGCTTCTCCCTCTGCCTATGTTTCTGCCTCTCTCTCTCTCTCTCTGTATGACTATCATAAATAAATAAAAGTTTAAAAAAATCAATGAACAACTAAATAATTATTAAAATAACCATTCAGTTTGGGCAACAATATGAAAAAGTTTTAGAAAAAAGCTAAGTGCAAAAAAAAAAAAAAAAGAAAAAAGCTAAGAGCAAAAATAGGATACACAAGTACATGTATTTTTTTTAATAAAGGATTTTACTATTGTTTTTACATGTAGATTTGGGAGTAGCTTGGGAGTTTGGGAGTATGCAGAGAAGACACAAATCTCTTAATGGAGTAGAATAGGAGTTGCAACAGCATGGTAGTGCAGAAATTACCACCAGGGGATGGTCTGTGATGGACTATGGCTAATAATAATTGGGAGCAGTGATAGCTGGTCAGGCTGGTTAGCTTTTCTACCCCCTTCCCTGTTCTGGAATTCCCTTTGGGCACACATTTCCAGAAAACTACTTAAACAGGACAGTTAAGTGTTCCTCTCTTTCTGGGAACTAAAGAGTAGGTTACATACAGGTGGTGGAACTCAGTAATATGAGTGAGAGAAAAAAACAACATAGAGATAGTAGTAAGTTGGCAAAAAGTGACTGGGGAGGGGGTTCTAAGAGCAGGATTTTGGAATGAGAGATAATAAATGATAATTAGGACAAAAAATTCTCAGAAATATTTGAGAAATAACTGAATATTTTTACAGTCACACCATATGGGAGCCATAAAGTATTTTTGTCTGGATTATTAAAAGGAAGCTATCACCCAAGAAAATTATAATATAGGATAATCACTTTACACAAAGAGAAATAATACCTCAAGATTATTCAAACATTGGTAGTACCTATGTGCTAAGCCAATAGACTCAAGTATGTTATTCCATTGGCAAGATAATCACAATTGTGGAGATTAATGCATCAGACTATCTTAGTCTGATGCCATTAAATATTCAAATCACTTATTGATTTTCCCTTGATCTGACTCCAGGCTCATCCAGCAAACTTCTGATTATATCTGACTTCCCACATAGAACTAACCAAGAGACATTGCCCTTCAGTGTTTATGACAGTTCATTTCTCACTGTGAATTAATAAATCGATGCTCTGATTTTATCCACTGACCATGCCTGCGTTTATCTTAAAGATGAAACCACTCTCCATTGCTGTTGGAATCAGTTTTCAAAACCAACAAGATGAAGAACTAACCTCTGTACCATGAAAACGTTTTCAAGGAAGTGTCATCCTTTGGGATTCTTTTCCATAATAATCTATATCTTTTCCCACTTGAGCATTTTCTCCCTTCAGCCATCCTACATATAAGGATCTGTGTTTAAAAACATTTATTATAAATATAAATATAAATATAAATATGATCCCTCATTTTGAGAGTTTATAGCCTTTTAGGAAGAAGAAATCTTAACAGATACCTTCATTCATTCAAAGTATTTATTGATTGGATAGTACCATATGTTAATGATATAGAAAATAAGTATTAGACTGGGGCGCCTGGGTGGCTCAGTTGGTTAAGTGTCTGCTTTCAGCTCAGGTCATGATCCCAGGGTCCTGGGATCGAGTCCCACATATTGGCAGCAGTGGGAGGGGGGCGGGGGAGGTCCCTGATCAACAGGGAGCCTCGTTCTTCCTCTCCCTCTGCCACTCCCCCTGCTTGTGGTCTCTCACTCTCACTCTCAAATAAATAAAATTCTTTAAAAAACATTTTAAAAGAAAATAAGTACTAGAATAAATAAAATTGCTTTAAAAAACAAAGTAAAATAACTACACATAGGATTCAAAAAATTAATTCCACTCTTGCTAGAGAAATCAAGAAGACTACATGGAAGAGGTGAGCATTGAATTAGACTTGAAGGGTGTGAGAGCTTTCAACAGAAAGATTTCAGGAGAGAAGAAAGAGTAAAGGAGAAAGCAGAAGAGGGTGGGTTTACTTAAAATAAAACAATACCACTTGTCATGAGTTGAATTGTCCCTCTTCTCTGCTTCCCCCAAGTCTTATGTTCAAGTCTTAACCACAGTATCTCAGAATGTGACCTTATTTGGAAAAAGCATTGTTGCAGATAAAATTGCTCAAGTTAAGATAAGATAATTAGTGTGGACTCTAGTCCAGTATGACTGGTGTCCTTACAAGAAGGGGACATTTGGGCAGATAAAGGGAGCTTTCCACAAACCAAGGAAAAGAGCCTGGAACAGATCCATCCCTCACAGCACTTAGAAGAAATCAACCCTGCTGACACCTTGCTCTAGGACATCTAGCTTCACAACCATGAGAAAGTTCATTTCTGTGGCTTAAGACACCCCCAGTGTGTAGTAATTTGTTATGGAAGCCCTAGCAGACTAACATACCATTTTTGTAATAAGAGTTCTAGACATAAAACTTGGAAAATAAGCTTAGCTAGGTGTTGGAAGTGTTTTGTTTTGTTTATGAGGTTTGTTTGCTTGTTTTTTTTAAGACTCATAAACATAAGACAAAGAGTAGAGCATGTTATCTTGAAAAGGTTGGAAAGGGGGCAGGAAAATAATTATTTACTAATTCCCTACCAGTTAACAAGTATTGTTAAGTAACTTCATCTCATTTATTTCTCACAAGAAACCCTGGGAGAAAGTGTGATTAACACAGCTATAAACTGAATACCAGTCATCAAATGTAATCAATAGATGTGCATTAAGTGAATAAACAAGCAGTGGTATTTTGCTGTTGCTTGGGCTCAGCCACTATAAAGTCTTAGCATACTGTTTTCTGCTTGGTAGGTTTCTCATAATATTTCTTGAGTAAGTTGCCAAATGTCCTGATTCTCTCCATGGTTCCTATTAAATGTGAGAAATAATAAATTTCGTCACTAGTTTAAGAGTCAGGATCTCAAAGAGGAAGATCCATTTCCTCCTTCTGAATAGCAAGTTCATATGAAACAGAACAAATTACTTTTTAAACTGAAAAACATATTTGCACAACCATAGCTTCTTATTTGCCCTGCCTACATGTCTTCTTCTCTTTTTAAAGAAAATCAGTTATTTGATTTCTAATTCATATCCCTCACTAGAGAATGGACAGAATAGCAGCATGGCTAGTCTAAGATACCATCTCCCACAGTCTTTTGCATTTTCTAAGACTCCTTTATTTTTCTTAAGCTTGCTCTGCTAGAGACAGTGAGAGTATACAGTTGCCCAGATCATTGTAAATCCTGCTGTAATCAAATAAGAGAAAACCCTCACACTTGAGAAAGGAAAACTACTGATTTCACATTCCTTTTCAAGAAGCATCGTGGAACTCTGGGGCCCAGTCCATGTAGCTCACCTATACATGGCACATTTCTCAATAATGCTAGGGAGAGAGGTGTCCAACACAGAGTTGCAGGTAAGCACTCTCAAATAAAGAACCAACTTGAACCCAAACTGAACCCTAACTTCTCAAATTTAGGTCTAGCTGTACCTGTGGAAGACTTGGTAAGGGTAGCATCACATGAGAAACAAGAAAGCCTCCTGGAAAAGAAAGAAAGAATTCACCTCAAGGGAAGAGGAGTAGAGGTGCTGAAAGCTAAGGACCATTGAGAGGGAAGGATAACTTTAAGCCAGGCATGCTGCCTATTCTTCAGCTCCAGGGTAGGTCACCACTGAGTCCTAGGGAAAGAAGACTTCCACAAAAGAAAAGCATGAACAAAGAGCTTTGCTATTGTCAACCTGGCACTGGTATAAGCAATCACTGTGGCAGGCCCGACTCTCTTCCTTTTGGGTCTCAAGGGACACTCTCCCTGAGGACTCCCACCCCTGTCTGAGGGGTGCTTGAAGATATGGGTGCTTCTGAAAAGCATGGGGGTGGTAGATTAGACAAGTACAATTTGGTGTTTGCTTGGCCCTCGCTGCTCTCCCATCACACTGGACTTCTGTTTGTTCATAAAATATGACGGGGCTGTTCTCTCTGACGAGCCTTTGCACTGCTGCCCTCCCTTGGAAGCTCATCCTCCGGATCTTGGGTGGCTGGTCTCCTCATGATTCAAGTCTCAACTCAAGTTTCTGTCTTTCAGAGCAGCCTTCCCCAGGTTTTCCATCCACCAGCCAAGCCCCCTCATATGAGAACTGCCTCATCTGGTAGTCCTCGCATCACTTACACATATGGTGTTTTAAATGAATATCTACTACACATGTGGTATTCTTATATGTAATTGTATTCCATCCTCATCTCTCCCAGGGAATTTAAGGTCTTAGAAGACAGGGACCCTGCCTACAAGGACTATGCCTAGTGCTTAAAACAGTATTAGACAAAAGATAAGCTCTCAGTAAGAACCTCTTACCTGCATGTGTTCTTACCCTCAGATAGGGTGCAGGAAAAACATGGAGTACAAATGCACGGACATGAACTTATTTCATTGGTATCTGGGCATAAAGTGAGCATCTAGAATAATCCTGGGACTCAAGGTGAGGAGGAGTTTTAAGGACAAGGCAGAGTTATTAGTGATTAGAAGAGCCTAGATTCAGGGGAGGGGACAAAGGCACGGAGGCTCATTTGCATCTATCCTTCAGCCATTTCTTGGACTTCTGAGGTGCAGGGTGATGGTGGTGCTCAGATGGCCTGCCTTCCCCTGTTGCAGGGGTCCTGGAGCAGCGGGGCATGTAGCCTTGGCCAGATAGTACCTTTCGTCTCCCTCGAGTAGCACTAAGTAAGCACCTCCTCAGAGCACGCCTGCGCCTCCTTTGCTAACATTTCTTCATGCAGCAGTTGCCATGGCACCGACCTGCCTGGTTGACGTCTAAATATAGTGATAAAAGATTTCATCTGCTCTCAACTACTAAAAGACAAATTTGAGGAGCAAAGAAAAATAAACGTTTCTGTGTCATTGATTTTTTTTTTGAGGGGGAGAACATATTTTAGTTTTTTGTTAAGATGTAAGGAAGAGTGATTAATAATTTTTTATTCATATTTAAGAGGTTATTTGTTGCATTATCATATTAATATTACATCAAAGTTTGTTGTTTTAGATCATAAGCTTTTATGGAAGTGGAGGGTAATATGTAAACAACTATGTTCTAGAATGACTATTTCAGTAATTCTCAAGTAGGTATGACATACATGGAAATAACTCCGGAGGAACACCTTGCGATGATGCAAAACATTTTAGGCTGGGGGAGAAAATACATATTAAGGGGGGGGAAAGAGGGGGAAATTTTTTATCCAAAGCTATAACCCAAAGATAAAGGCAAAACTGTAGTGCTTCATGGCTATAGATAAACTTTCTATGTATTACACGACACTTCAGTTTAGGACGGCCAAGATGACAATCCTCTGCAATGGTTACATTTATTAAAATGCCTTTGAATACAATCTAAGAATTTTCTCCCTTTTTCAGAATAATGAGCAACAATATAAACTTTGAGAGAACTCACAAATGTAAAGCATTTGGGGAAAAAAAGGTAATATATTAAATCATGAAAGTACCAGTTTGACGCTGGAGTCATAAACTATTTGTTCATGTAAAGCAGACTGATTTATTTTAAAATCAGCTATTTTGAACAACATGTCAAATAAGTTACCTCTTTTTCTAGGAGATATCTTTCCCTAGACATGGTTTGTGCAAGAGCCCTGGGCTGGGAGTCAGAAGCATGCATGCTTCTGGCTGTGGAAGGAGGCTCTGTCTGCTTATCCTTCACCCCTGGGCTCATCCAGAGCATAGAACACAGAAAAGATCTTCATAAGCCAGTGCAGTGCTTTTGGTGGATGCCGACAGAATCTGGACAGTTGTCTCTCTGAGGCTAACATCCTTCTGTCTAATGGTCCAAACACTGCTTTCCAGGTGCTCTTTTGACACAACATCCCAATTGAACTGGTTGCCTCCATGGTGAGTTAAGTGAATACAGTGTTCATGAAGGCTCTATGTTTGTCTTCCTTTCTAGACTCGATTTCCCTCACATAAACCAAGTACTTACCAAGTACTTAGTTGCCTCCACAGTTCTATCACATAAAAAATTCTGAAAAATTAATTTCCACTAGGATGCTAATCACACAGTAGAGTTCAGCATCAAGGAATATTTATTTTTCAACAGATAAATGAAGAAATAAGATGATTTTTTTAAATTTATTTTTTGTTGGTGTTCAATTTACTAACATACAGAATAACGCCCAGTGCCCGTCACCCATTCACTCCCACCCCCCCTCCCCTTCTACCACCCCTAGTTCATTTCCCAGAGTTAGCAGTCTTTACGTTCTGTCTCCATTCATTTGGGGAATATAAATAATAGTGAAAGGGAATAAGGGAAGGGAGAAGAAATGTGTGGGAAATATCAGAAAGGGAGACAGAACGTAAAGACTGATTTTTAATCCAAAGATCTAAATTGCTAACTCCCACTGTAGCTATTTCTCAAAATATGCATGTACTAATTAATAAACTGTTCTATGTATGCAAAAGATTGAGTGAAGGAATTAGTTGCATTAATTTCAACCAGAGGAAAGTCGTGTGGGACAAGAATGAAGCCAATGGACTTGACAAAGAATGAAAACAAACTTTGGGGGATGACTCACTAGTCAGCATCTTCCACTTCATATTTTTTCTGCAATTTATGATCTAGCATATCATTAATGAAGCCAACTGTACCTCAGATGTTGTCTCATGAATTTGAGATAACACTGCCTCTGCTTTTTTTTTGTGTGTGTGTGTGTGTGTGTGTGTGTGTGTGTGTGGAAAAAGAGGACAGAGAGAAGGGAGGAAGAGGTAGGTGAATATGAGCAGCATGTTGAGCTCCCTTTCAAACTTTCTGTCAAATCTATCCAGATCCTCAGAGGAGGAATTAACAGGATTTTGGGAATTGTGTACAGCATAACTCCATCAGACCTGTATTCCAGTCCATATTGTGGGGAAAGTGAGGGGCCAGGAGCAACATCTGCCTTAAGTGCTCTGAGAGCCAAAGGGTTAATCAAGTAAAATAACAATTTCTCTGTTTTGGTCAGCTCTTCTTCCTTCCTTCCTTCTCATCCCTACCTTGAGTCAGTTCCCCACTAAAATGCTTCTCCCCACCAAGTTTGATTACATCCATTCAGGCTTAATTCTATTCAAAACCTGCTTCAAGGGGTGCCTGAGTGGCTCCTGATTTCAGCTCAGATCATGAACTTAGGGTCATGAGATCAAGCCTCACATCAGGCTTTGTGCTCAGTCTGTTTGGCATTCTCTCCCCCTTCCCAGACCCCTCCCCGAACTCATGCTCTCTCTCTAAAACAAATAAATCTTAAAAAACAAAAAACTTACTTCAAAAACTCCAGTTCAGATCACTCATTGTCCTTAACTGCCATAGAGTTCACAGTACAGTCAGAGAATGCTGTACAATTGACATGCCTCCTTTTATATAATTCCCTTTTTTATGTTTCTAGTTCTGTGTCCCCACTGCATTCCAAGTGTCCTTGAAATCAAGAGTCACTTCTTCCTTTATTTAACAAGCACAAATCCTAAAAGTTCATCTGCATTACCAATTGGAGGAAAAGACACTGAATGAAAGAACATGCAAATAGATATAGGATTATAAATCATGACAAGTAAAAAGAAAAAGAACTGAATGTTATGAGCAAAACAGTATTGACTGAAGCTTAGTGATCGAGGAGGAAATTGATAGAAGATGATGTAGCACAATTAGCAGAGGATGTACAGAGGGTCTCAGAAGTCACTACCATGAATTTAAGGTTTTATTCTGAGGACAAAGGAATCCAGTGAATGTATTTAGGCAAGAGAGTGATATGATGTTATATTCCTGTCACATATTTCTATGAAGCAATCAGCCCAATGTTAGACACACAGTAAAGTTTATTATTCAGTTCATGTGGAAGGAGGAACAGAGAGTGATACTGATTGAAATGAGTTAGCACTGACATACCTTGAGATAGACACACACCGCAATGACCCTCTACTGTGATAAAGGAATAAACACCAGAAAAAGCCATGACCTGCTGTGTTACATTCCTTTTTTCCTTTTCTGTTGGAAATTTTATCATCTTAAGTAATCTGGTCAATTTACATAGATGTAAATTTAGAGTCCAATCACTATTCCTGAACAAATCTTATTTTGGAGAGAAGTTTTTTTATCAAGGAGTGATTTTTAACATGTTTAGATTCTTTAATGAGCTGAAGCAACTTATGTCTCTGTCAGTTGAGAAAAAAACCCCAAACACATAAAAAGTACATTATCCTCTCCATATGCTCTTTGAAGGTGCAGCTTAACTAAAATTGTATGGTATAGATCATCAATATCCTGAGGTTTATCTCTGGACCTGCTCAAAGCTGGAGACCATCTGGGGTGACTTCTTTCTTCATTCAGTCAACAAGTAGGTATTAAGTATCTATGAGGCATGTGAGGGCCTGCTCTAAATGTTGTCAGGGCAAATTCCTGGAGTTGGACGGGATTCCAGAAATGCACACTTCTACTATCTCTTTGCCTTATTTATCTGGCCTCTTGTAGACACCGGATTTCATTTCCATTGTTACTGTGTTTGAATATAAAACTGAATGTTAAATTTAATATCCATTGACCTACAGCTGGTGTTCAGCTCACAAGGGGAAAGAATCTATCATTTTCTAAATGAGCTTCAGTTCATGGAAAATCATTTTGAATGTTGATGCTTTCCATTTTCCTTTGCACCTTGCCAGTCTTTGGGGTGCAACAGACCTAATATTTGTGTTCTTGATAGTTGGATTGTTATATAACTAATTTAACATTTTGGCAGCACTTTATTTCAATAGTAAAATATAGATGGTATTTACTAGCATCTTTGAGGGAAGATAAAGTCTTACAAGAAAAAAGAACCTTTTTTAAGATTGTCAGTGTAGTTTTAAAAATTAAACCCTACTTTTGTTACCCTCACAAATGGTTTTTCTTCTAATCCTATTAAGCATTTTTCTACTTGAAAACTATGTGGAATTTAGGCATAAATGATAATTACATCTTTTGGATATCTTCTTCATCTCACTAGCTCAAAACCATAATATTTGGTCATTCACTGAATTCATCAATGTATTTAATGAAATTATATTATTTTTCATTATCTAGTAATTCCTACCTATTTTATTTTATATTGAATGCTTCACTGGTCCCCAAATAATATTCATGAGCATGTAACAGTTCATTATAGCATAGAGGTAAAGAATGAGGTTTCTGGAAGCAGTAGGTTTAGATTTGGGTTGGGGTTAGGGTTGAGGTTCAAACTTTGGCTTTTTTTTCTTTTTTTTTTTTACCTCCTATCCATTCTTCATCATTTAGAGTAAGTTACTTAACTTAATTTTACCCGAGTTCCCTCATTACAAAAAGAGGATATTAATAGTGTTTGAATTATGTCATTGTCTTACATATTAAATGCTAAAGACATACAGAATGCTCAGAAGAGCACTTGGTACAAAGGAAGAACTCAATACAAGTCATTTTATTTCTGTCAAATATAAATCCGATGACAATGCCAGCACTTGTCAGGATTTCTTTCAGGGAAATAATTATTTCAAAGTCTCCGTAATGATGGAGCAGGGAGAGTGTGCAGTTTGGCAGGGCTTCCTGTGCTCCCAATGTGCCCATCCTGAGTTTTAGGGACAGCACCTGGGGTCCGTCCCTACCATTCCCCTGCCACTCAGAAATGGAGCTTTACTTTCCACCCAACCTACACAGGAGGGCCAACTGAGTGTGAGGAAATTCCAGTTCAGCAGCAGGAGATTGAAATTTAAACCCATCAAGCAGTATTTCAAGTTTATGGGTTTAGGCAACTTGGAGAGCAAAGTCTTTCTGTACTCCCTCCCTCTGAAGCACAACAGGCTTTAAATTAAAACCTGTCTTCAGATTCCAGTCATGTCTTTCATCAGCAACCACCAACAAGGTTGACATGTCTGATGGAACAGGGATATGAAAACACATTCGTAGGTATTGCTGCCACCTAAGATCCCGATGTCTCTAAAGGTAAGATGCCAACAGTCAACATCCTTACACTGGCATTCATTTCAAATTAGCCAAAGAGCCCAAAGGAACTCAAAGCTAAACATACACACACATAATACTGAGAGAAAGAAAGAGGAGAGGAGAGGAGAGAAGAAAAGGAAAAGAGAAAAGAAAAGAAAAAAGAAAAGAAAAAATAAGAAAAGAAAAGAAAAGAAAGAAAAGAAAAGAAAAAAGAAAAAGAAAAGAAAGAAAAGAAAAAAGAAAGAAAAGAAAAGAAAAGAAAAAAAGAAAAGAAAAGAAAGAAAAGAAAAGAAAAGAAAAGAAAAGAAAGAAAGAAAAGAAAAGAAAAGAAAAGAAAAGAAAAGAAAAGGGTCACAGGATTGTTCTTGTCAAAACTTTTCTGACTAGAGACTCCCTATCCTGACAGTACCCTTGGGGTACTATAGCTGTCCTTAGAATTGACCTCCTAAGGTTTAGAGTTGACTTATCTGTTTATCTTTCTCAGGCTGGGGGCCAGGACTCCTGGAATAAATTGAGACCTTTCTGAGGAGAGAGACAAAGGTATCTGTCAAGATAGGAAAATGAAGAGAAAATAATATTTATGTCCCACCCAGTTTCATCTAACAAATTGGCATGAGTTGGTCAGTCTGTTATTCACTGTGCATTCCCCAGCTGTCCTTAATGTCACCTAATTCTAACCAGTCATAACATATCAGAAAAAGAACTGTGCTCAGATGTGCAAACCATCTTTCTCAAAGGCAACATATTATCTTCAAGAGAGAAATTGCTTTTTGAATTTAGAAGTACCAATGACCCTCAGGGCAAGGTGACTACTTAACTCAAGAAGTGCCCTTCTGGGACTTAGACACTTCTAAAGAGCCCAAGGCCATTTTCCAAATATCCTCTCAGGATTCAGGGAGGCAGACACTTACTTTTTGAAGGTATCTGGTCTCGCTTAAGCCAGTGGAGTTTTATTTTAATTAATGGAGCAGTGGACTCTTTCCTAAAGAATATGGCAACAATTTTGAAGAATTCATTCACCTTCAAAAGTGAGGAAAATGTAAGTTGGTGCAGCTCATGCACTGAAAATAACTCCTGATATAGATAGTAATTATCAGCTTTAGTTTTTGAATGAGAACACTAAAGCACCAAACTTAAGTTCTTCTGTAACTGTTCAGGACTGCACCTGTCTCTTACACTGAGCATAGATGTGGCTGAGGGCAGTGATAATGAAAACCAACCCAACTAAATTCTGGGCAATGCTGGATGCTGTCTTAGGTGTTTTACAGGGTCCATTTTCACAAAAGCTCCAGGAGGTCAGAACAAAAGCTCTAGGAGGTTTTCATGTTTGTTTTACAAATTAAAAAAAAAAAAATAGTAGCAGAGAACAGTTCAGCGGCAGAGGTGGGATTTGAACTGGATCACCCCTGTGCAGTCTGTGTTCCTAACAGCTGCTACTGCCCTAAGCCAAGACACAGAGCTGCAGTGACTGGTATTGGTAAGTGAGCAGGGAGGGAAAGGAAAGAAGATGAGAGAAATATCAGGAGAGGGCAAATAAATGGGAAGGCAAGGAAAAATATGATGCCTTTGTCTAAGAAAGATAAAGGTCTGTGGGGAGCATACTAAGAATGAATTGGAAGAGGCAGAGCATGGAAACAGGGCACTTGTCCTCCTAAGGCAAGATGCCTGGTCACCTTTTCCATATTATAGCCATCAAGGAATGTAAGGTATGTGCTGAGAACATTGTCAATAGCAGAAAAACCATCTGATTCCTTAAAGAAATAAGTTGCCTAAAATAATACATTTACATGTTTATGCAACACCTCGCTCCCCATTCAAAGAAAGGAAATATAAGCAAAAGTCAGGAAATCTGCAAAAGTGTTACTCACTTTTCTTCTTGCTGAGCAGCCTTCTCCCAGTGAGAGTTGAAGACTTGATGCCTGACCCTGGAGGCTGGCCGTAGGGATGGAAGCATGCCTTCTCTTCCTGAAGCACAATGTAGTAGTTATCATAAAACAAACACACTGTTTATTGATCCTGATCCAGACCTATACCGAGTCTCTTGACCTGGTTCATTTCTATTTTCAGTGAGACACTCAGCTACGGCAAATCCAAGACCTTCCCATCATGATCAATTTTATAATATGATTTGATGACACTTAAAATTCATTCCAACTTTGAGGTTGAATCTCACCTAAGATTAAAGCACTCATATTAATTACAAGGCTATACATGGAAATTATTTATCTTAAAAAGATATCATTGTCCATGTTTCTAGCTGTGTATCTGGCTGTGACATCCAGGGTCCCTTCCTGTGCATGAGGGTGTGTGTGTGTGTGTGGGGGGGTGCATGTATGTGCATGTGTGGACAACTACAAGAGGTGATACATGTGGAATTTTCCATGAACTGGCATGATGGAATAGCTTATGGTCAAAGAAGGTAAAAAGGAATAATGGTCCTTTTGAGTAGAACAAGTATGGTCAATAAAATTTGACCCTATGGAAGTTATTAACATCTCTCAGTCTCAGTTACCCCATAGTTAAGAGAGAGGTGATGTCTACCTCAAGGTATCTTTATGGGAAGGAACAGAGAAGGCACATGCAAAGTGCTGATAAAAACTCTAACGGGGATCCCTGGGTGGCGCAGCGGTTTGGCGCCTGCCTTTGGCCCAGGGCGTGATCCTGGAGACCCGGGATGGAATCCCACGTCGGGCTCCCGGCATGGAGCCTGCTTCTCCCTCTGCCTGTGTCTCTGCCTCTCTCTCTCTCTCTGTGTGACTATCATAAATAAATAAAAATTTATATAAAAAAAAACTCTAATGAATAGTAAGTGTCAAATGTTCACAATTATCTTGTAATTATTCTGAGATTTCTGGCTCTACATACATACTTTAAAAGAGTGTTAAGTTCAGCATTACTGACTGCATTTGAGTTCTCAACAAAACATAATTCTTATTTTTAGTCTCTAAAGCTGATAATATTTATTTCTCTAAAACAACATTCTACTTCTGGAGGAAGCACTGAGTGGCTTTTCTTTTTTTTCCTTCTGTTGTAACTTAGCTGTTTGGTTTGACCTTTCTGTTCCTTTCAGTCACTGAGAAACTTTGAAAGAGTAAAATGATTCCATTAGAGAGTAAATAAGAAAGTATGTCCATTCAAACCAAGGTCTCACAACATCAGGAATTTGAGAATCACATATAGAATATTTTAAATTGAAGCCCACTTATAAAAGGATGAGACATCTGAAATCCATAAAAGTTGGGCAATTGCCCATGATCCTGTAACCCTGTCAACTGACTACATATCCTGCGTTTGGTCTCCTATACTCACTTGAACACATCTTCATCATTTGTGTTTGGGTGATAAGTATCTATTAAGTGGTCCATTTTGAGTTATCTAAAATTAGAAGCAGATTAACACTAGAGCATTATTCAAGGTTTTCAGGGAGACATAATTAAGGCAATTTCTTCAGGATCACTTTTCTTATTTTAATGAAAATGTTCATAGCAAATTAAGACCTGCTCCATGGTGCACTCCATTTCAGCTGGTGGCAGATATGTGGAGCACTGGGAATGACATAGCATCTGTCAGCACTACTCACAGATTATATCTATAAATGATCCATAAGTAATGCAACATAAATAATTGTTATCTTCACTGGGGCAATTTTTGGATGTCATAAGATTAATTGCAGAATTTTAGAACTGAAAAGTAGACACTTTTTGTCCAACTCACTCATTTTATAGTTAAGGAAACAGAGATCTAGAAAAGCCTAAAGCCTCAAGAATAGACTTTTCATTTCAAGCTGAAGAAAAAGTACTGAAAGTAGTCACAGTACACTCCTAATAAGAGCTTATTGGGTGACAGCTGCCTATTTTATATAATTTTAAATATCATCATGTAAAAGCATGGCTTGACTTTTTAGCATTTTGTGTCAAAAGCATGACACATGTGACGAAGAGAAGTGGCCAGCCATAAGAACTGTAACTACAGTCACTGAGTATCCAACTGCATTTGGGAAGAGCTTCTGGAAAGGCTCCCTTGACTTGCTCTTTATTCAAGAGCTACTTAAGCAGACCAGATGGAAGATAATAATTTCTATCATAACTCATTACACCGGGTACATGCTACCCTAGGTACCAATAGTTTCATGCTATTCAAAACATCACATTATTTTAAAAATAAGGCCAGAAGCAAATGAAGAAAGAAATGCTCTGGTTGATGAGGTATCTAAGGACTTTCTCTATCCCTTTGATTCTCATTCCATGGAGAGGCCATGCTATGACTCAAGGGGAAAAGAACATCCTGCTCTTAGCTTAACCTGGCTATGCAATGCTATTTTTTTCCTAAAAACTTCCCCTTGGCCCATCTTCTACTGTTAAGAACAACCTTTATATCCAATGAAGAAAAGAATTTTAAATCTCCTTGGAGAGCTGAGTATAATAGGAAATTACAAAGAATTAATAATTCTGGCTTTCTTCCACACTAATTCTACAAGCCTAACAAAAATTTCAAAGAAGAAAGTTCCATAACTGGAGTAGCAGCATAATTTTCAGTGAGCAATCAAGAAGATGAGTTGTAAAGCAAGTTGGTCTGGTTTAAAAATATTTCTACTACAAATATAAATGTACAGAATACAAGTATCTATAGAAAAATATTTTACAATACCTCAAATTACTTTGTTTCCAATGCACATATTGAGAATTGGACTCTATTTTATTTTATTTTTGGTTTTATTTTATTTTATTTTTTAAAACAATATTTTTTTTTACAATTTTTATTTATTTATGATAGTCACACAGGGAGAGAGAGAGAGAGGCAGAGACATAGGCAGAGGGAGAAGCAGGCTCCATGCACCGGGAGGCTGATATGGGATTCGATCCCGGGTCTCCAGGATCGCGCCCTGGGACAAAGGCAGGCGCCAAACCGCTGCGCCACCCAGGGATCCCAAAACAATATATTTTTAAAGATTTTATTTATTCATTCATTCATGAGAGACACAGAGAGGGGGGCGGGCAGGCAGAGGGAGAAGCAGACTCCATGCAAGGAGCCCGATATGGGACTCAATCCCAGGTTTCCAGGATCACACCCCGGGCTGCAGGCGGCACTAAACCACTGCGCCACCAGGGCTGCCCCTATTTTTGGTTTTATACAGTCATTGTCAATTCTACTACTTCCCATTTATCATCCACATGTACATATAATATTCTTCTGGGTTAAAAGGACACTAAATATATTGTCCCTTCTCTCAAAGCACCTGTGTTTGCTTTTGCCAATAATTAATTGGCTGGCATAGATGTTAAGTTTAATATAATCACCACAACGCGGCTGCTCATATACCCTGAAAATCAATTCACTGATATGCCAAGTCTATCTGATGAACCAGTGGGATCCCTTGGAAGTAAATTCTACTAGAACAGCACTGCCTTGATGATGCCTCTAGTCAAAAAGAATGTAAACCTTAAATCCACACAGTTTTTCTTCAAAGAATGACAACCCAACTAAACTCAGATCAGATTTTTAAAGGTGATGTTTGAAGAAAAGCAAGCATAACTAAGCAAGCCATTGCTACAGAGATGCCGCTTTACTCTCCACCAGTACCAGACTGCCTGCAATTTCCTGCATGGATGAGGCTATCTCCCCTCCCTTGTCTTTGCTTATTCTGACCTCTTCCCCAACTGAAGCTTTCTCTAGCTTTCTCTTCCCCAGTCTTCCAACTGGTTAAGACTTATTTATGCTTTTAAAATTATCTCAGTTATCATTCCTTCTGATGGCTTTCATTGTTCACCCCTGACTTTACCTCTAAACCCTATTGTTTTGTAATTCTCAGTCACATCTGCATACCTCTGCCAGAGCCCCTCCTCATTGTATCCTATGTATACCTTCTCATATCTGACTCACTAGAGTTATAAATCTCTGTGTATGGTTCATAAACGAGTACATAATAAACACCTAATTATCCTTAGGTGGGGTGGGTTAGCACCTGAGCTAGGTACCGGCCTAGTGCTAATAAAATATAATTTATTTATATGTGATTTAGCACTATTAATTTTTTAGTAACTTTAGGGGAAGATATTTATTCACACTAAAATTAAGACTAACGCAGGGATGCCTAGGTGGCTCAGCAGATGAGTGTCTGCCTTCAGCCCAGAGTGTGATCCCAGGATCCGGGATCGAGTCCCACATCAGGCTCCCTGGGAGGAGCTTCCCTCTCCGTCTGCCTATGTTTCTGTCTCTCTCTTTGTCTCTCATAAATAAATAAATAAATAAATAAATAAATAAATAAAACTTTTTTTTTTTAATAATGCAGAAAACAATGCAACTGCGTGCGGGCAAGAAAAATAACTTCATCTATAGTCCTAGAATCTTAGCATAGGAGCTAGCACTTGAAAAATGCTTGTGGGGGTAAATGAGTATAAAGGTTGAAGAATCAAAACAATACAAAAAGGTAAGAAAGAAAAAGTAAGATAAAGTTTTAGGTCTTCAAAAAAATAACCAAGATTGATGAGAGTTTAGAGAGATTAAATGAATGGCTTAAACTAAAACATTTCTTTATCACAGTTCTGAAGGCAAAAAGCCCAAGATCAAGGTTCCAGCCAATTTGGTTTCTGGTGAGAGCTTTCTTCCTGCCTTATAGATGGCTATCTTTTTGCTTTGTCTTCAAATGCGTTTTCTTTGGTTCCTGCACATGGATGGAGAAAGAGAGAGCTCTCTTTTGTTTCCTATTTTAAGGACACAAATCCTAACAGCTCAAGCCCCAACCTTTTTTTATAATTATTTAATTATTTTTTAAAATTATTTAATTCAATGCCAACATATAGTATAACACCCAGTGCTCATCTCATCTTGTGCCCTCCTTGGTGCCCATCACCCAGTTATCCCCATCTCCCCACCCACCTCCCCTTCTGCAACCCTTTGTTTCCCAGAGTTAGGAGTCTCTCATGGTATATTTTCCTCTCTAATTTTTTCCAATTCAGTTTCCCTCCTTCCCTTATGGTCCCTTTCACTATTTCTTATATTCAGATGTGAGTGAAGCCATATGATGATTGTCTTTCTTTGATTGACTTACTTCACTCAGTATAATACCCTCCAGTTCCATCCACGTCAAAGCAAATGATAGATGTTCATCCTTTTGATGGCTGAGTAATATTCCATTGTATATATAGACCATATCATCTTTATACATTCATCTGTTGAAAGACATTGTGGATCCTTCCACAGTTTGGCTTTTGTAGGCATTACTACTAGGAACATCGGGGTGCAGGTGTCCTGGTGTTTCACTACATCTGTATCTTTGGGGTAAATACCCAGTACTTCAAGCTCCATCCTTATGATGATTCAGAGGTCATCAAAAGTGCCATGTCCACCACAGGCCCAGAAGGCAGGACTGGTTCCTCTTCGATTTCTTTTTTTTTTTTCCTCTTCGATTTCAATGAGTGTGACCACTTCTCTGGTTTAAGAGAGATGGCATATGTTTGCCTGGTGCCTCAGGGCAGAATCCTCACAGAAAGTCATGTGGGTATGCTGCTCTAAAAGCCCAAAGGAGCATGGCTACCCTGAAGAGCTGAAGGGTTAGGGCTGCTCTGCAGTCTTAGAGGTGACACTGTCACCCCTGTGAGCCTGGAGGGCAGAGCATTGCACCAAGGAGGATAATTTTCAAGACTTAAAATCTAATGGAATTTGCCTTGCTAGGTTTTGGAATTGCTTAGACCTAACAAAGCCCACCTGCTTCCTCCTTCCAATTTCTCCCCTTTGGACAGGGAGCGTCGATAGGATGTCCAACCAATACTGTATTTTGGAAGCACATAATTTGTCTGGTTTCATAGTTCCACAACTGGAGAGGAATTCTGCCTCAGAATGGATCACACCCAGAGGCTCACCCATATCTAATTTAGATGGTATTTAGATAAGACTTTAGAGTTGATACTGGAATGAGTTAAGACTTTTGGGACTATTGAAATGGGATGGATGTATTTTGCGTGTGAGAAAGATGTGAAATTTTGAGGGCCGGGTGGAATGTTTTAGACTGAATATTTGGGTCCCCTTAAAATTCATATTTTGAAGCACTTCCCACCACGGTGGCTATATTTGGAGACAGGGCTTTTAGGAAATAATTAATCTTAAATGAGGTCATAATAGTGGGGACTTGATCCAATAGGATTCATGTCCTTCTAAGAAGAGACATCAGAGAGTTTGTTCTCTCTCTCTCTCTCTGCATGCACATAGTGAAGAAAACCCAGGTGAGCACACAGCAAACAGGTAACCATCTACAAGCCAGGAAGGGAGTATTAACAGAAACTGAATCAGCCATTACCTTGGTCTTGGTCTTGGACTTCCTGGCTTCCAGAACTGTTAGAAAATAAATTTCTGCTGTTTAAGTTATCCAGCCTATGGTATTCTGTTACAGTACCCTGAGCATATGAATACACCAAAAACAAAAACAAAACTTAAGTTACAAAAATCAGGAATGAAAAAGAAATTACTTTACAGAAATACATAGTTTAAAACTACCCGCAAAGAAAAATCCAGGGCCAATAGCCTTACTAATGAGTTATACCGAACATTTAAAGAATTAACATCGATACTTCACAGACTCTTTCAAAAAATTAGAAAAGAAAGAATTACTTCCCAATCCATTCTATAAGACCAGTATTACTGTCATATAAAAAACAAAAATACCTCAAGAAAATGAAACTACAGGGATCCCTGGGTGGCGCAGCGGTTTGGCGCCTGCCTTTGGCCCAGGGCGTGATCCTGGAGACCCGGGATCGAATCCCACGTCGGGCTCCCGGTGCATGGAGCCTGCTTCTCTCTCTGCCTGTGTCTCTGCCTCTCTCTCTCTCTCTCTCTGAGTGTGACTATCGTAAATTAAAAAAAAAAAAAAAAAAAAAAGAAAATGAAACTACAGAACTTCCTTTATCAATATAAGTGCAAAATTATAAACAAACTCCTATCTAACCAAATCCAGCAATACGTAAATAGAAGTATATGCCATGACTAAGTGGAATTTATCACAGGAATGCAAACTTGGCTTAATATTTGAAAACTCAATTAGTGTAATATACCATTTCAATAGAAAAAAAGGAAAAAAGCCATATGATCAACTCAGTATATATATTTAAAATGCATTTGACAAAATTCAACACCCTTTCTTGATTAAAACAAAACAAACAAAAACTCAACAAATGACAAATAAATGAAAGATAATTTCCTCAACCTAGTAAAGGACATCTATAAAAACCCATATCAAGCAGCGTAACTAATAGTGAGACCAAAAGCTTGCCCTAAGATCAGGAACAAAATAAGGATGTCTGTTCTCACTAGTTCTAGTCAATTTTGTGTTGAGAGGTTAGCCAGGGCAATTTGGGGAGAAAATAAAGTGACAACTAGATTGAAAAGGAAGAAGTAAAAAATCTCTTTGAGTAGGACACGAATGTATATAGAGAATGATAAGGAATCCCAGTTAAATAACTATTAGAGGAGTCATGTCAGGGATATGTAGATGAGATAGTGCGAAGGGTTTCACAAAAACCTCAAAACATGGAGCAAAAACTGTTAGAATCAATTTTGTCAAAGGTTCACAGAAATCAAGCAAACGAGAAAAAGATAACATAGAGCAGAAAGAAAGCTTTGTGGCATTTTTATTTGCCTTTGCCACACTCTGTCTTCCTTGCCTTATACATAAGGTATAAAAATGTAATTTGTGGCAAAAGCAACATAATCACAACATACGAGGGTACTTAAAAGCAGTTTTTGCATGTTATTGAAGCTAAATTGATATCAATTCAAAGTAGACTATTATAAATTAGGATGTTTGTTGTAATCCACATAGTAACTACTAAGTAAATACCTAAAAATAAAGAAGTTGGATCAGTAGTCAAAAAATCTCTCAATAAAAAAAAAAAAAAAAAAGTCCCAGACCAAATGGGCTTTGCTGGTAAATTCTATAAACTATTTAAAGAAGAATTAACATCAATCCACTGATACTTCTTAAATACCACCCCCCCCCCCAAAAAAAAGACCACATAAGCAAAATAGAAGAGGAGGGACAGTTCCTAATTCATGCTACAAGACCAGTATTACGGGGCACCTGGGTGGCTCAGTGGTTGAGCATCCACCTTTGGCTCAGATAGTGATCCCGGGATCCTGGGATCGAGTCCCATGTTGGGTTCCCCTCAGGGAGCCTGTTTCTCTCTCTGTCTATGTCTTTGTCTCTCTGTGTGTCTCTTGTGAATAAATAAATAAAATCCTTTTTAAAAAAATACCAGTATTACCCAGTATTATCAAAGCCAAAGATACCACAAGAAAACTATAGATCAATATGCCATGACTATAGATTTTAAAATCCTCAAAAAATACTAAAAGCTGAATCCAATATCGTAGTAAAATGATTATACACCATGACCAAGAGGGATTTTCCTCAGAAATTTGGAGGTGGTTCAACATAAACTCTATGTAATATACCCCATAATTAAAGGAATGAAGAAAAAAATGATCATTTAAACTGACGAAGAAAAAACATTTGATAAAATCCAGTACCGTTTCACTAAAAAACAAAACAAAACTCAGAAAACTAGGAATAGAGGAAATTTCCTCAACTTAATAAAATAGATACATTAATAACCAACAGCCAAAATGATATTCAATGGCAAAAGACTGAAAGTTTTTGCACTAAAATCAGACAAGGACACCTACTTTTATCACAGATATTCACATTGTGCTAGAGGTTACAGCCAGAAACATTAAGCAAAAAAAAAAAAAAAAAAAAAAAAGAAATAAAAGCCATCCAAATTGGAAAGGAAGAAATTAAACTATTTTATTCACCTATGACATGATCCTTTATGTAAAATCCCAAATGAAAAAAAAAAAAATCCCAAATGAATTCATACAAAAAAAAAAAAAAACCTAAAAACAAAAACAAACATAACCAATAAGGTGAAATACACTGAAAACTTCATAACATTTTTGAAAGAGAATTAAAAAAATCTGGGAGCACTGGGTGGCTCAGGGGTGGAGCATCTGCCTTCAGTCCTGGGATCAAGACCCACATCGGGCTTCCCACAGGGAGCCTGCTTCTCTCTCTGCCTATGTCTCTGCCTCTCTCTGTCTGTCTCTCATGAATAAATAGAATTTTTTTTTTAAGATCTAAATAAATGGAAAGACTTCTTGTTTTAATGGGCTGGAATACTTAATATGAAAACAGCAATACTGCCTGAAGCAATCTACACATTCGATTGTAATCCTATTTGATGTATCCCTAAATTCCAATCTTTCTTTCTTTCTTTCTTTCTTTCTTTCTTTCTTTCTTTCTTTCTTTCTTCTTTCTTTCTTTCTTTCTTTCTTTCTTTCTTTCTTCTTTCTTCTTCTTTCTTTCTTTCTTTCTTTCTTTCTTTTCTTTCTTTCTTTCTTTCTTTCTTTCTTTTCTCTTTCTTTCTTTTTCTTCCTTCCTTCCTTCCTTCCTTCCTTCCTTCCTTCCTTCCTTCCTTCCTTCTTTTCTTTCTTTTTTGCAGAAATGGAAAAACTGATCCTCAAATCCATATGGAATTGTAAAAGGCCTAAATAATAAACACAATTTTAAGAACAGCTGGAAAATACAAACTTTCTGATTTAAAAATTTACTACAAAGTCTTAGTAATCAAAACAGTGAATAGTCCTGGGGTAAGGATAGACATATAGTCAAAGTAGAATTGAAAGTCCAGAAATAAACTCATATATACATATAACCAGTTGATTCCACTTATATGAAATATCTAGAATAGGAAAGTCCATAGAAATGGAAAGCTAACTGCATGGAAATGGGAATAGGATGTGACTTTCAAGAGACACAGGGCTTTATTTGTGGTGAATGAAAATATTTTGGAGCTACACAGTGGTAATAGTCACACAACACTGGAATGTACTAAATGCCATCGAATTGTACACTTTATTTTTTTTTTTTTTTTTTAAATATTTTTTTAATTTATTTATTTATGATAGTCACACAGAGAGAGAGAGAGAGAGGCAGAGACATAGGCAGAGGGAGAAGCAGGCTCCATGCACCGGGAGCCCGACGTGGGATTCGATCCCGGGTCTCCAGGATCGCGCCCTGGGCCAAAGGCAGGCGCCAAACCGCTGCGCCACCCAGGGATCCCGAATTGTACACTTTAAAAATCTTAAGTGAATTTCATCTTGATAAAAAACTATTTGAACTAATACATTATCAAGGTTTTAGGATCAAAACTTAATATTAAAAAACCAATTATACTTATATACATTTATAATGAACTTAGAAAACAGTTGTATTTGCAGCAGTATCAAAATTATAAAATACTTAGGAATAAGTTTAACAAAAGAAGTGCAAAACTGATCCTTTGGAAAAATACAAAATTTTAATCAAAAAATTAAATCTAGGCAAATGAAAGGACAGCTGTGTTCATGAATCAGAAAAGCTAATATTGTTAAGATGCCAATACTCCCCAAAATATTCTAAAAGTTTAACACCATCTATATCAAAATTCATGCTGGCTTGCAGAAATAGGCAAACTGATATTAAAATTCCTAATCAAATTCAGAGGACCCAGAATAGCCAAATAAATCTTGAAGTATAAAGTTAGAGGACTCATATTTCCCAAATTCAAAACTTACTACAAAGTTAGAGTAATCAAAACAATGTGAAACTAGAATAAGAATAGATGTAAAAAATCAATGGAATAGAATTATGAGTCTGGAAATAAATCCTCACATTTACAATCAATTGATAATTGATACAGCAAGACAATTCAATGAGAAAAGCTTTTTCAACGAATAGTGCTGGGACAATGGGATATCAATGTGCAAAGTAATGAAATTGGACCTCTACCCTCATACCATATGTAAAAATTAATTCAAATGAATAAAAGGTCTAAATATAAGAGCTAACATTATAAAAGCTTTAGAAGAAAACAAAGGTGTGAATTTCCATGCCTTTGAAATAGACAAGTATTTGTTAGATATAACACTAAAAGCACCAAATACAAAAGCAAAAATTAATAAATTGGATATCATCAGAATTAAAAGCTTTTATGCTAAAACAAAATCATCTATACATGAAAATGGTGACCTGTAGAATAGGAGGAAATATTTGCAGATCATATATGTGAGAAGGGAC
Source organism: Canis lupus dingo (assembly GCF_003254725.2). Lineage (NCBI taxonomy): Eukaryota > Metazoa > Chordata > Mammalia > Carnivora > Canidae > Canis > Canis lupus. The sequence goes on along the minus strand of NC_064271.1, from coordinate 6,730,246 downwards.
TTATATTCAGAATGTATAAAGCAATCTCACAAGTCAATAAAAATAGTCTAATTAAAAAATGTGCAAAGAAGCTAACTACACATTTCTCCAAAGAAGATAGTCAAAAGACCAATTTTAAGACGCACTTAAAAAAGATGTTCATCATCATTAGCCATTGGTGTAACTCAAAACTACAATGAGGTACCACTCCACACTCACTGGGATAGGTAAAATTTAAAAAGATGAGAACAAGCATTAGTGAGGATGTGGTGAAACTGGAACCCTTGCATGCTTGTAGAAAATGTAAATTGATGCTGCCACTGTGGAAAACAGTCTGGTCATTCCTCAGAAGGTGTGATATAGTTACCCTTTGACTTGGCAGGTGTATGACAACAGACAAGTCCTAGCTATATACCCAAAAGAATTGAAAATATATGTCCACATGAAAACTTTTATATAAATAAATCACGGAAAATATCAGTGGACTGGTGAATGAATAAGTAAAAGGCAGTGTGTATCTATACAATGGAAACAGAGTTTTGATACAGAACTGCAACTTTATTTGAACTACAACATAGTTGAAAACAAGCTTGAAAATGTGTTGAGAGAAAGAAGCCATACACAAAGATTTGTTTTGCAATTATTGTGATATGAGTGAGGTGAGTAACTTTTCTAAGGAGCTCCGGTGTCACAGCCTCTGAATTATATATACTGGAATGCAGATATACTAATAAACCACTAACCATACGGTCATATAAGCCTTGAAATTAATCAAGAATGTGCTTAGAAAAAAATTTCAGAGAACACATAGGTTATGTTTTGAATGTTTCGAACAATGAAAACAGACATCAAAAAAGACCTGCACATTCTCTTATTGGAGACCAAAGATAAATTTTGACTTTACCTATAATATTGAAATGCCTATTAGATTTAGACAAAAACCACCCACCTCAATTTCAGGTGACTGATCCACTTGTTCCTTTAAGAAATGTAAGTACGTCAAAGAAAGAGCTTTTTTTGAAGAGAATAAAATTTTTGAAAAATAATATTTTCTTTAGCATCCCAAGCCAAAGAACTGAACATTTTCTTAATGATCAACCTTGTGAGTCTGTCTCGATAGATGCTGAGCCCTCCATGTCCATGCTCTGGTCCAACTTTGGACCATACTAGATTATCCCCCTTCCCACTAATTGGTTCCATAATTCCTGGATTTGAGATAATAGAAATTGATGGTAGCTAATATTTAAGGAGTATGTGCCAGTTTACTGAGCATTAATACCTCTTGGCTCATGGGATCTTTGGAAATAGGCATTATTACAACTCTAATTCACAGATATGGAAACTGATGCTGTGGCAGGTTAAGTGTCTTGCCCTCAACTATGGAGCCTAGATCCAGGCTCAGACTCCAAAGGCTATACTCCCTCAGCAGTAGCCACACAAATTAGAATTGTGAAGTTCCTGACCAAATGTCTGTTTCATTTTCGACATCCTCTGCCACAATTCCACTGCCACCACCCATACTCTGTGAGACCAAGCCCTTGTAGATACAGGGTGAAAACCTCTTAAGGTAAAGATCTAGTATTCATATTAGGGCTGCAGTAAAATACCCACTGTTTCAATTATACAATTTTTGTCCTGAGAAAGAACAGGACTAGAAAAGAAAACGTAGTTGTTGCTAAATGGCTAAGATATAAATTGCCTTTATGAGTGTACAAATGGTAAGCCTTGAAGCATTTGTCTGCCTCTGGCAAGAACCCTGCGGCTTTATTATTATTCTGTGCTGGTTCCTTTGCTCTTCATAACATCAGGTTCTCCCAGATGGGCATATTCTATTTTAGAGGCAACGAAATGCTGAAGCTAAAGCAACCCTGAACACATCCTCCATTCTGGAATGACACTGGAGCAACATAAGCCATTAGGCTTTGGTCCCCAGACAGGCTGTGAGTCAATACTGGGTCAGGTCACAATGGGCATCCTGACATCCATGGCTTAATAGTGCCCTGTTTGTGGGCACACTGATATTAACCTTTGTTTGAAGTGATCTTGTTCCACCTTTGCTATGGCTCTATTGCTAGGTGAGATACACACTAGATTGAGAGTCTGCAAATTCTATCCCAAACCCCCACCCAGCTTTCCAGCCATGTGGTACAGACTCCATCTAGATTAGCTTGCTATCTTTTCAATGTCAAAGGAACATCAAGTCCACAAGTATATATCCAAATATTAAAGACATTTAAAATTGTATTTTATTGGAAATGACAATATTAATGATAGCGCTTTGAAGAAAAGAGCCCTTTCTCTGAAGAGAAAATCCTGGGGGGGGGGGGGGAAGCTTTAGTGAGTCTGAAGGATGATCAAGTACCTAAATACTTAATGCATAAATGTACATTATTTTATGCCTGGTGTTATTAGGCTAATATTGAATACTCTTGACATTCCATCAAATTGAAGCCTGTGCATCAAAATTCTGGCTCTGAGAATATTCATTGCAAAGGGCTTTCTGGGCAATTAGCTAATAGCTCCTGTGGGGCAGGCACAGAACCCAGAGTGATTATCATTAAGCTCTTCAGACCTGAACATGCCAGCAGTGAGACCCTCCCCTCTGTGTTTGTCATGAGAAAATCTGACATACTTAACAGCTCAGAGGAACAGCCATGCCAAATTGACACATCAGCTGTGAAAACCTTCGGGATTGAATTATTATTATTACTCCAGCAGCTCTCTTCTTTTATCATGGCTTTGAATCATCCCTGGCTTTTGCGGAGGGTCCTGTGCCAGCAGTTAAGTACAAGTTCTAGCTCTGAGTATGTGCCTGCTATTGTGACCCTCCAGCCAGTGAGTGCGGTCTTTAAAGTCTCTTTTAAATTTACCAACTGGCCTAACATGTACATCTTTCATAGGAGGATGAAGATGAAACTGGCAGGTGAGCCTGAAGATTAATGTTCACTGTTTGTTTCATTATCCTTACCGGATTCAACACTTAACAACTGATAAAGAGGTTTTATTTCTATTCTTACAAAGAAAAACAACAAGATATTCTTAGATACAGGCTTATAAGCCTTCAAAGATGCTTTTTTTTTCTTTATTGCCAGGACAAATGGATCAGAGTCTAATCTGCTTACAATGATGGTACTTGCACAGCGATTTTGGTGTGATCAAAGGATTATCTTCAGCATCTTCACACACTTAGGCAATTCATTTCATTTTTAGCATGTCAACCAATGTGGCAGACATTTTTGTCAAAAGGCATTTCTGGAATCTCAGTGTATTACCTCTTTGGGATCATACATCTGGAACATATAGCAGCCAATTTGGAATTATGGTAATAATCCCTTGCAAGCTCACAAAAAGGTAAAAATGCATTGAACTGGGGCAACACTAAGCTTGATTTTCACAGGAAACCACCTTCTGCTCTCTTCCAGTTAGAAATAATTTTACAATTCACAGATCATCTAATAAGAATACATGAGTGGTATGTTTTCCCATCACATATAAAATCTTTAATGCTGAGACTTAGCAGCTAAAATAATTTTTAAAATAAGCACTTTGTGTAGTAGTGCATGTCATTAGCACAGTTGCAAAAGAGCAAATCAAATACAATAAGAGCTTTATCACTGAAAAGGATCCATCAAACTCCTGCCTGCATGAATATAATGCTGGGTTCATGTATAGTTCCTGCCTTCGAAAATATATAAGTAGAGACAAAACCCTATCACAAGAAATAAGAGAATACAAATGATTTAAGTTTTTACTCAATGGCAATGGTAGCTTTCCGAGATTGTACATCCATGATATACAGACCACCATCCCCTTATTTAGAGCCCCTTTATTTCCATCTCTGGACACTGCTGTCCAGAGCACAACACTGTGCTCTTTCAAGAAAGGGTCTTGGGACTAACACTGCTGCCTCAAAACTCTGACTATAGCAAGCTACAAAGGTCATGTCAGGGCTCAAGCTTTGGCAGGAACATCATGAGTTTCCACGGTGATTTCCCAACTCCCTATTTTTTTTTAAAGCACAAGCCACAATGGCCATATGTGCACCCACACTCATCAATATATATTGTATTGGCTCCAAGAAATAAAGAGATAACCATAACATCTGTTTTCAAGTTGCTTTAATCATTCTTCAGAAGGTACCTAAAGAGAAAATCATAGTAGTATTTCTAGTATTGCTCCAGAATGATCTAGTATAATGCTTTCTGATCAAAATGGAGTATGTGCCACATGAACAGTTTTATTATTTTCTAGTTTCCCCATCAAAAGATAAAATAAAAAATTGAAATTAATTGTAATAATACATTTTATTTAACAGTATTCTAAAATATTATCATTCAACTTGTAGTCAATATAAGAATGTTAATGAGAGATTTTTTCATTTTTGTTTCATACTAAGTGCTTGAAATCTGTGGTATATTTTACAGTTACAGCACAGATTATTCTTGACCAGACACACTGCATGTGGTTAATAGTCACATGTGGCAATAATGCTGCCAAGTGCAGGTCTAGATAGCAAAATACAAGTTTTGGACTTCCATAGATACATGTGATGAATTGGATTACATGTACTTTATGCATTATTCATCTCAGTGTTACTATTTTTTTTTACTACATTTGTTTAATTATTCGCTCCCATGTGATTTGTTTCCAAAGTTATCAAGCAGTGCCTTCACAAGAGGTGACAGGGTTTAATTAAAACAGGCCCCCTTAAGTAAAGGGTGTGATTTTTTTCTTCAGGACACCTAAAGGTGCTGTTTGCTTGGGATGTAATAAACACATCAAAAGATTAATGAAGAATTAGGTATGAAAATAAATATACGCAGTTCAATCACAAATCTGGGGCTAATACAAATCCCGCAAAAAAAGCCTAAGTCCCTACTATGATTTTGTGTGCCCTTCAACAACTCAAACCTTGCTTTCCGTTCTGGCTTCCTTGCTCTCCACTTTCACAAAGCCACCCACTGATCTACTCAAACTGATTTATTTGACGTATCATCCACAAGCTTATAAGACAGGTGTTTTTACCACTGAGTTACAGGTAAGGAATATCAAGTTTGACAGGGTTCACTGGCATGCCCAAGTTCACAAATGTGCTAAGAGATAAAGCTGGGAAACAGATCTGACACTTTGTTGAGCACATCCCACTCCAGAGAGGCAAGAAGACTTAGACTCAGCAGACCCTTTAAGAAGGGTGTTCTTAGCTGCTCAGATGATAGCTTGAGTTGCCAAGCCATGCTTGGGAACTGCTTATGATTAGCTTGTTGTTCCGTGTGAAACAAACTGAGTATTTTACTGCAAGCATTTGACTTGTGTTTTGCAGTAAAATACTGTACACATTCACCAAATACAAAGAATCAAGGAATTATAGTTTTATTTACATTTCAAACCATACTAAGTGTTTAACTTCTGCTATTTCAAAGGCTGATCAGTCTAAGCTTGACAAGGTAATTTGAGGGAACATTACAATTGATGCTTTTGAAACTATTGTTGTGGCTTTGGGTTTTCCTGCTGTTGTTTCCAAAAACCTAGTATTTTATGTGGGTGACTAAAAAGTTGTTTTCATTTAGGAAATTGCTGGTATTGAAGGAATGAGTCTGTTGGTTAGCAAAATTTTATTTTTTAAATTATTTTTTAAATTTTTATTTATTTATGATAGTCGCAGAGAGAGAGAGAGAGAGAGAGAAAGAGAGAGGCAGAGACACAGGCAGAGGGAGAAGCAGGCTCCATGCACCAGTAGCCCGACGTGGGACTCGATCCCGGGTTTCCAGGATTGCGCCCTGGGCCAAAGGCAGGCGCTAAACCATTGCGCCACTCAGGGATCCCTAAATTATTTTTTTTATTAGAGTTCAATTTGCAAAAATATAGCATATCACCCAGTGCTCATCCCATAAAATGTCCCCCTCAGTGCCCGTCACCCAGTCACCCCACCCCCTGCCCACCTCCCTTTCCACCACCCCTTGTTCGTTTCCCAGAGTTAGGAGTCTCTCATGTTCTGTCTCCCTCACTGATATTTCCCACTCATTTTCTCTCCTTTCCCCTTTATTCCCTTTCACTATTTTTTATATTCCCCAAATGAATGAGACCATACAATGTTTGTCCTTCTCTAATTGACTTATTTCACTCAGCATAATACCCTCCAGTTCCAACCACATTGAAGCAAATGGTGGGTATTTGTCATTTCTAATGGCTGAGTAATATTCCATTGTATGCATAGACCTCATCTTCTTTATCCATTCATCTTTCGATGGACACCGCGGCTCCTTCCACAGTTTGGCTATTGTGGACATTGCTGCTAGAAACATCGGGGTGCAGGTGTCTTGCCGTTTCACTGCATCTATATCTTTGGGGTAAATCCCCAACAGTGCAATTGCTGGGTCGTAGGGCAGGTCTATTTTTAACTCTTTGAGGAACCTCCACACAGTTTTCCAGAGTGGCTGCATCAGTTCACATTCCCACCAACAGTGCAAGAGGGTTCCCTTTTTTCCACATCCTCTCCAACATTTCTTGTTTCCTGCCTTGTTAATTTTCCCCATTCTCACTGGTGTGAGGTGGTATCTCATTGTGGTTTTGATTTGTATTTCCCTGATGGCCAGTGATGCGGAGCATTTTCTCATGTGCTTGTTGGCCATGTCTATGTCTTCCTCTGTGAGATTTCTGTTCATGTCTTTGGCCCATTTCATGATTGGATTGTTTCTTTGTTATTGAGTTTAATAAGTTCTTTATAGGTCTTGGATACCAGCCCTGTATCTGATACATCATTTGCAAATATCCTCTCCCATTCAGTAGGTTGTCTTTTAGTTTTGTTGACTATTTCTTTTGCTGTGCAGAAGCTTCTTATCTTGATGAAGTCCCAATAATTCATTTTTGCTTTTGGTTCTCTTACCTTCATGGATGAATCTTGCAAGAAGTTGCTGTGGTCAAGTTCAAAAAGGGTGTTGCCTGTGTTCTCCTCTAGGATTTGGATGGAATCATGTCTCACATTTAAATCTTTCATCCATTTTGAGTTTATCTTTGTATATGGTGCAAGAGAGTGGTCCAGTTTCATTCTTCTGCATATGGATGTCCAATTTTTCCAGCACCATTTATTGAAGAGACTGTCTTTTTTCCAGTGGATAGTTGAGGGTCCACTTCTGAGTTCTCTATTCTGTTCCATTGATTTGTGTCCATTTTGGTGTCAGTGCCACACTGTCTTGATGACCACAGCTTTGTAGTACCTGAAATCTGGCATTGTGATGCCCCCAGCTCTGGTTTTCTTTTTTAATATTCCCCTGGCTATTCGGGGTCTTTCCTGATTCGACACAAATCTTAAGATGATTTGTTCCAACTCTCTGAAGAAAGTCCATGGTATTTTGATAGGGATTGCATCAAATGTGTAAACTGCCCTAGGTAACATTGACGTTTTCACAATATTAATTCTCCCAATCCATGAGCATGGAACTATTACTATTTTTTCCATTTCTTTGTGTCTTCCTCAATTTCTTTCAGAAGTGTTCTGTAGTTGTTAGGGTATAGATCCTTTACCTCTGTGGTTAGGTTTATTCCTAGGTATCTTATGCTTTTGGGTGTAATTGTAAATGGGATTGACTCCTGAATTTCTCTTTCTTCAGGCTCATTGTTAATGTATAGAAACGCCACTGATTTCTGGGCATTGATTTTGTGTCCTACCACACTGCCGCATTGCTGTATGAGTTCTAGAAATCTTGGGGTGGAGTCTTTTGGGTTTTCTATGTACAGTATCATGTCATCTGTAAAGAGGGAGAGTTTGACTTCTTCTTTGCCAATTTGAGTGCCTTTTATTTATTTTTGTTTCCTGATCGCTGAGGCTAGGACTTCCAGTACTATGTTGAATAGCAGTGGTGAGAGTGGACATCCCTGTCTTGTTCCTGATCTTAGGGGAAAGGCTCCCAGTGTTTCCCCATTGAGAATGATATTTGCTGTGGGCTTTTCATAGATGGCTTTTAAGATGCTGAGGAATGTTCCCTCTCTCCCTATACTCTGAAGAGTTTTGATCAGGAATGGATGCTGTATTTTGTCAAATGCTTTCTCTGCATCTATTGAGAGAATCATATGGTTCTTGTTTTTTCTTTTGTTGATATGATCTATCATGTTGATTGCTTTACTAGTGTTGAACCAGCCTTGCATCCGGGGGATAAATCCTACTTGGTGATGCTGAATAACCTTCTTAATGTAATGTTGGATCCTATTGGCTAGTATCTTGTTGAAAATATTTGCATCTGTGTTCATCAGGGATATTAGTCTATAATTCTCCTTTTTGGTGGGGTCTTTGTCTGGTTTTGGAATTAAGGTGATGCTGGCCTCATAGAACGAGTTTGGAAGTACTCTCTCCCTTTCTATCTTTCAGAACAGCCTTAGTGGAATAGGTATTGTTTTTTCTTTAAACATTTGATAGAATTCCCCTGGGAAGCCATCTGGCTGAGGACTTTTGTGTCTTGGGAGGTTTTTGATGACTGCTTTGATTTCCTCCCTGGTTATTGGCCTGTTCAGGTTTTCTTTTTCTTCTTGTTCCAGTTTTGGTAGTTTGTGGTTTTCCAGAAATGTGTCCATTTCTTCTAGATTGCCTAATTTATTGGTGTATAGCTGTTCATAATATGTTTTTAAAATCGTTTGTACTTCCTTGGTATTGGTAATGATCTCCTTTTTCATTTGTTATTTTATTAATTTGAGTCTTTTCTCTTTTGTTTTTAATAAGGCTGGCTAATGGTTTATCTATCTTATTAATTCTTTCAAAGAAACAACTCCTGGTTTTGTTTATCTGTTTTACAGTTCTTCTGGTCTCTATTTCATTGAGTTCTGCTCGAATCTTTATTAATTCTTCTTCTGCTGGGTGTAGGTTTTTTTTTGCTGTTCTTTCTCTAGTTCCTTTAGGTACAAGGCTAACTTTTGTATTTGAGTTTTTTCCAGTTTTTTTGAGGGATGCTTGTATTGCGATGTATTTCCCCCTCAGGACTGCTTTTGCTGTATCCCAAAGATTTTGAATGGTTGTATCTTCATTCTCATTAGTTTCCATGAATGTTTTTAATTATTGTCTAATTTCCTGGTTGACCCTTTCATCTTTCAGCAGGATTATCTTTAACCTCCACGTGTTTGAATTTCTTCCAAATTTCTTCTTGTGATTTAGTTCTAGTTTCAAAGCATTTTGGTCTGAAAGTATGCAGGAGACAATCCCAATCTTTTGGTATCAGTTTAGACCTGATTTGTGACCCAGTATGTGATCTATTCTGGAGAAAGTTCCATGTGCTCTTGAGAAGAATGTGTATTCAGTTGCTTTTGGATGTAAAGTTCTGTAAATATCTGTGAAGTCCATCTGGTCCAGAGTATCATTTAAAGCTCTTGTTTCTTTGGAGATGTTGTGCTTAGAAGATCTGTCATTTGCAGAAAGTGCTGTGTTGAAGTCTCCTACTATTAGTGTATTATTATCTAATATGTCTTTACTTTGGTTGTTAATTGATACACTTGACAGCTCCCACATTCGGGGCATAACTATTCATGATTGTTAGGTCCTCTTGTTGGATAGATCCTTTAAGTATGAGATAGTGTCCCTCTTCATCTCTTACTACAGTCTTTGGGATAAACTTTAATTTATCTGATATGAGGATGGCTACCTCTGCTTTCTTTTGAGGACCATTTGAATGGTAAATGGTTCTCCAACCTCTTATTTTCAGGCTGTAAGTGTCCTTAGATCTAAAATGAGTCTCTTGTAGACAGCAAATAGATGGGTCTTGCTTTTTTATCCAGTCTGAACCCTGCATCTTTTGATGGGATCATTTAGCCCATTCATATTCAGTTACTATTGAAAGATATGAATTTAGTGTCATCATAATACCTATTCAGCCTGTTTTTATGGATTGTTTCTTTGGACTTCCTCTTTCTTTTACAGTGTCCCCTTAATATTTCTTGCAGAGCTGGTTTGGTGGTCACATATTCTTTCAGTTCCTGTCTATCTTGGAAGCTCTTTCTCTCGCCTCTTATTCTGAATGAGAGCCTCACTGGATAAAGTATTCTTGGCTGCATGTTCTTCTCATTTAGGACCCTGAATATATCCTGCCAGCCCTTTCTGGCCTGCCAGGTCTCTGTGGAGAGGTCTGCTGTTAATCTAATACTTCTCCCCATATAAGTTAGGGATCTCTTGTCTCTTGCTGCTTTAAGGATTTTCTCCTTATCTTTGGAATTTGTAAGTTTCACTATTAAATGTCAAGGTGTTGAGTGATTTTTATTGATTTTAGGGGGGGGAATTCTCTCTCTTTCCTGGATCTGAATGCCTGTTTCCCTCCCCCAGTTAGGGAAGTTCTCAGCTATGATTGTTCAAATACACTTTCTGGTCCTCTGTCCCTTTTGGCACCCTCTGGAACCCCAATTAAATGTAGATTTTTCCTTCTGAGGCTCTCATTTATTTCCCTTAACCTTTCCTCATGTTGTTTTAATTGTTTTTCTCTTTTTTCCTCCTTTGCCATCAACTTGTCTTGTATGTCACTCACTCTTTCTTCTACCTCATTAACCCTTGTCATTAGGACCTCGGGTTTGGATTGCATCTCATTAATTGATTTTTAATTTCAGCCTGATTAGATCTAAATTCTGCAGTCATGAAGTCTCTTGAATCCTTTATGCTTTCTTCTAGAGCCAGCAGTAGTTTTATAATTGTGCTTCTGAACTGGCTTTCTGACATCAAATTGTAATCCAAATTCTGTAACTCTGTGGGAGAGCGTACTGTTTATGATTCTTTCTTTTGTGATGAGTCTTCTTTCTAGTCATTTTGCTCAGTGCAGTGTCTAAAAACGAGTTGTACTGGATAAAGGAAGAAAAAAGGGGGGGAAACAAACAAAGCAACAAAGAACAACAAACAAACAAACAAACAAACACACAAGGAGCGGTATCCTCTGGTTCTATATTCTGTAAATCCCTCGACTTCCCCTGGAGCTTTCCAGCGCTGCTCGGTCAAGAACTTGCTCTTCCCCTGTCCTTCTAGCTGGTCTTCGCGGGGAGGGTCTGTTGTGCTGATTCTCAGGTGTGTGCACCTCGAGGGGTTTCCCCTCCCCCTGCCAGGTGATGGGCTCAGTGGTAGCTGTTTATCCTGTGAGCCCCCGGCTCCCTGGTGGCCCCACTCAGTCCCAGGCACAGGGTGACACCAGGAAGAACAACATTGGCGGTGGCCAGCTCTCCAGCTCTAGAGTTAACTCCTGCAGTAACTACTGCAGCTCCCAGTCCTGCAGGGACCTGGATGCTCGGGGTCGGGAGGAGGGCGTGCTGACCTGCACAGCTCGGGGGCGCCTGGAGGTAGGGCTGTCCTCGCTGCCCTGCACCCTCCTCGCCTCCACCTGTCCCGGGGGGAGCAAAGAATCGGGGGCTGTGTCCCCCAGCGCCCTGGGATCTCAGGTCTGCGCTGCTGGAATCCTGCTCCCGGGGCAGGGCTCCCGAAGGCAGCAGAGCGCAGGGCCCTCTGCCCAGAGCCACCACCCGAGCTGATCCCGAGGCCCCGCCGGGCGCGCTCCAGCCCTTTACGGAGCTCGGCCCACAGTCTGTGGCAAACTCTCCCCTGGGGCGCACTTCCTCTGTTAGTGACCCCAGGAGACTGGAGGCTCCAATGCCCCTCCTGGGGTCCTGCCCGAGTTTCCTCAGAGAGCCTTTCCCTCCGGGAAGATTAGTAAAGTTCCTGCTTCTCCGGGGCTGGGCTTTCCTGTCCTGGGGGCACGCGCCACCCGGCCTTAGCCCGGCTCCTCACGGGGGCCCCTCACCTACCGGATTATTATTATTATTTATTTATTTATTTATTTATCCGTCTTCCTACCCTGTTAGAAGCACAAACTCTTCTCTCTGTAGCATTTCAGCTGTTCTCTCTAAATCTCAGACCGATTTCGTAGTTTTCAGGATGGTTTGAAAGTTATCTAGGTAAGTTGGTGGGGAGAGTTGAGTTGGGGACCCTACTCCTCCGCCATCTTGCCCCGCCCTCCAGTTAGCAAATATTTTAAAGGAAAGACCATGCAGTGACACACAGAAATCATTTCACTTTTGAAATGACTATGACTTTATGATTGTCCAATCTGTTTGCCTCCATGCTTCTTCCTAATTCTTTCCAAAGTCTACCTTATGCAGCATGTCACCACTGATTAAGATTAACATCAATAAATCAAGATGTAAAAAATTAAAATGTGTGCATTCTATTTTACTAGGGCTTCCTCATTATACTTTATTGTTGTCATCACTGAGTCAGTAAAGAATCAAGAATACATAACCTGACACACATTTTAGAACACTACCAAAGTGTGATGGGTAACCAACTGGTTAATTTAAAAATTTCAAAAGTGCCTGAGTAGAGACCACAAAAGCATAATCAACTCTCTGGAAAACATGGGCTTGAGAAAGCCTGAAATTAGAGATGGGACTGACTTGGAAAGACAGTGTTTGTCTGCTGGTGTAGGGCAGGCCAAGCAGGGGAATACAATCAGCTTCGATGCTATGAAGGGCACACTCAGGCAGATGTAAGATATTATCTTGAACATATGTAGTGTATCAAAAGATCAGAGACCCAGTAATCAAGAAGCATGAAGAAGCTTCCACAAGGAAAAAATTGTATCCCTAATATTGGACACAGTTAAAGAGAAAATATCTGAAAAAGAAATGCAGAAATCCTAGATGGCTCTCAAGGGGATTACATAACAGATAAGAGAGCCCCAGTCATTGATCTAATGTTCCTGTGATGGAACAATCTCTGACTGGCATTTCATCCGTTGGTCTGTTTTAGATGAGTAAGACTTCCTATACCTCTCCAACATCCTCAAAGAGGAATTTTTTTTAAAAGCACATAGTTAATTATTAAAGCAAGTCTTGCTTGATAAATATGTGCAAATTTGTAATTATTGAATATGTCAACAAAAATGAGTTTGAAAGTATATTTGAAAATCATTCTGTTTTATAAGAGCAATAACAAACAGAAAATACTTAGGAATTAAAATGATATGGAAACTCAAAACTACTAAAATATAAAAGAAGAAATATTTGACAAAACAAATGGACATACCATGTTTCTCTACTATATCAGTCAGCATTCTTAAGTTACTAGTAATCTCTAAGTTAATTTAAAGATTTAATGCAATTGCAATCAAAAGTCAAACATGACTTTTTTTAAGACTGGGATAGTAGCAAGTCTCTGACCTAAGCATGACCAGTCCTGGGCTGAATGAGCTATTCAAATTATTTTATTGAAGATTTGAATTAAGAGATACAGAGAGCAAGTCAGACAATGATGCGGACAAGTCCAGTTGGAGAAGAAAGTAATGGGGAATCAGAACTGTAGCAAAACTCCTCTGCTAAGAGAAGTATACTGATGGAACAGAACCTCAGAGTTGATCCTGACTTTCTTGCTTCTGTTCTTATTTTTTGCGATCTTTTGTGAAATTGCTTATTGTTTTCCTTTGATAAAATTCCTCTTACTTGAGCAACTTTGAGTTTTCGTCGGTTGACCAAAATAATCCCTTAGCTATGTGATTATTTCTGGGTAGTGGCATTGTGTTTTTATATTCATTATGCTTTTATGATTTTTCTATTTGTCCAATATTACTTTTATAATCAGGATTTAAAAAGAAGTCTATAGGGGTCCCTGGGTGTTTCAGTCAGTTAAGCATTTTCCCTTTGGGTCTGATCCTGATCCCAGGGTCTTGGGATTTAGCCTGTGTAGAGCTCCTTATTCAGCAGGGAGTCTGTTTTTCCCTCTCCTTCTTCCCCTGTTCCTTCTCTCTCTCTCTCTCTCTCTCTCAGGCATGCTTTCTCAAATAAATAAATAATTTTTTAAAAAAAATTAATTTTATGAAAAAAGATTTTAAAAGTGAAGAGGTCTCTAGTGGATCTAAAGACAACTATGCTAAGTGAAACAAGTCAGACAGAGAAAGACAAATCTCATACAATTTATCTTATATGTAGAATCTAAAAAACAAAACAAATGAATAAACACAAAAGCAGAAACAGACCCACAAATGCAAAGAGCAAACTGGTGGTTGCCAGAGGGGAGGAGAATGCAGGGATGGGCAAAATGGGTAAAAGGAAATGGGAAGCATAGGCTTCCAGTTATGGAATGAATCAGTCATGGGGATGAAAGCTACAGCATAGGGAGTATAGTCAGTGATATTGTAATAGTGTTTTATGGTAACAGATGGTAGTGGTGAGCATTGTGTAATGTATAGATTCCTTGATTCACTATTTGTAACATTACAACTAATCAAACATTGAAAACTGAAACTAATGTAACATTGAGTATCAACTGTACATCAATTAAAATAAAAAGAAGCATCCAGAGTCAAGAGTCCTGGAGGAATTGGATACTGGGCATTCAGGCAGGGCTCTGCAGGTGGTTGGTACTACACTCTTCTGAGAGCCACCTTTACACAATAGCCATTACTGATTTGGATTGTAAATGTGTACTGCAGTTTCTACAAGTGGAAGTAAAATAATTAAAGAAAGGACATTTTCTAAAAAAAAGAAAGAAAGAAAGAAAGAAGAAAGAAAGAAAGAAAGAAAGAAAGAAGAAGAAGAAGAAGAAAGAAAGAAAGAAAGAAAGAAAGAAAGAAAGAAAGAAGAAGAAAGAAAGAAAGAAAGAAAGAAAGAAAGAAAGAAAGAAAGAAAGAAAGAAAGAAAGAAAGGACACCTTCTAATTCTCACAATGATGCTGTGTGGACTAGTGACACTTTGTTAAGTAATTTAGTAAAGAAGGAGTTGGCACAAGACAACAAGTGTGGTTTCAGTGTACAAAATTAAGTCAGTCTTGTGAGAAATAAGGTATTAGCAGAAGTGAGATACAAGTCACTGAGGTCAGAAGTGGATCATGACTTTTTAGATGTCTACAGGAAGTTGGAACTTGAACTTGGATGATCTAAGAATACCAGGAATATAGAAAAGAGTAGCCTGGGTGCAGAGAAAAGGCATGTGAAAATGATATCATTATATGTGAGTTTAAAAAATGCACATATGTCTGTTTGTGCATTATTAGCGGATAATCACCTCTGTTATGTTCTATGAACAGCTGTCGTAAGCATGAGTTAACAATGAGACATCCCTTGTATTTTGGTCCTGTCTCCACATTTAGTGGGTTGGACAAGAAGAATTACTGCAAAAAAGATTATGCAGAAAAGCAGAAATAAAACCAAAGAACTATAAGCTCAATATTTAAAAAAGATTAAATGCATCCATTTCAATTGACCAGACAACAAATTAAGTGAATACAAAGATAGCATGTTTTGACACGACTGATCTTAGCAAAAACTACTAATCCATAATATAACTAAATATAGACAGGCACATTAGATAAATCAGATGCACCCAGAAATGCTAAAAGAGGAACCAATTCTGGATAACTCATTCTGTGCTCCAGGGATCCCAGAAATTTTGCTTAGAGTGAGTAAGAAAATTCCTGCTTTGAGTGTACATCCTTTTTGTTTAAATAATATATTATCTGAAATAATAATGTCAGTCCTGAATATATAATTTGAGAGAAAATAGTTATGAAAGATCTTCAAATATATTTTATCATAGTGATTAATTTTTTAAAGAATAAAATTTTTAAATATATAAAACAATGTTACCCAAAGGACTTTTTTTAAGTATTCTACACACACACACACACACACACACACACACACACACAAACATTGGGGGAGAAAAAGCGATTTTCAGTCTAGTGGTTCTCTTGTACAGCTGCTTGGCATTGACAGCTCCCCCTGACTTCTACCAAGTAGTGCTATCTCTGTTGATCCAGCCAAGGAGCTTTATCTCCCTTGCAGTTTATCCATCACTAACTGCTCTATGAAGTCATGCTGGTAGGGAAAGGCAAAGGCGTTGTCACTCCTCCCTATCGTTGGATAACCTCCAGATGATAGATGACCTCCAGCACACCCTTGTTTAATGGGTACCTGTCTTCATCTGCCAGGTCACCTGCACATGGAGTGAAGGTGTTCAACCGATCAGGAGCAAATGGCAAAAACAACACAGGGATATTCAAATGTCTTTGATAGGAGAGTGAATTCCAATATGAACATGTGATGGTTAGTGGGTGTTATTGTTGTTAGAATTTATAGAAAGGTTAATACAGAAACACCAAGGCAGTTAACAGCAAAGGTTCTTCATTTCCACCTATGGGGATCCTTTTAAGTGAGGATTTCAGCCACAGTCTTATGGGCGACTGCATTCATTCTGTAGCACTTTACAACTAGTGTGCTGGAGATGGTCCTTAAAACTCTCATAGATGTTCCTACAAATTTTTACCAATGCATACAATTTGTTTTTCTAAAAATGAGGACACATTCCTTGGGTGACTTTTGTCAGGCAGAGATAGAAGCTGAAGTATCTTGGGACACACCCCAGAGTAGGGCAAAACTGGTTGCAAATTGTGAGATGCATAAGAAAAACCTGCGATGGTATCCAAAAATGGAGCCAAGCCAGGACTGTCAGCAGTTCTATTAACACAGAGCCACATGGGTTTGGAACACAAAATGAACAGTGTAACAACTGTAGAAACATTTTTTTCCATTTTTTTAGAATTTCTTTTATAAAAGTGGAATCTACTTTTTATATCCTTCAGTATTGCCACCATAAATTCCCATACTGGAAGGTGTGTCGTGGACATAGCAAGGGGAAGAACCAGTTTGCTTATTAGATTAGAACCCATCCTAATGACTTCATTTTAATGTAATTACCTCATTAAAGGCTCTATCTCCAAAAACAGTCACAATCTTAGGTGCCAAGGGGTTAGGGTTTCAACATATGAATTTGGGGGACACACAATTCAGCTCCCAGCTGACAGCTCATTGTTATCATCTGGGGCACAGATTTTTGTGACTTTGGCCCTTTCTGCTACCTGTCTCTTCATCCTCACGTTACAGTCCAGATAGATTAATTTTAACATCCACATGGACACACAACCAACATACTAGTGTCACAAATACTCAAAATATCACAGTTTGGTAATAACTCCCGGTTCTCTTCAAGAACCTCACTCCAAAACAGCTTCACATCAAAGATGAACTTGCAATAACCCTGTCGGATAGCCCAGTGGGAAGATGGCCATGACTATCGGAGCCAGAAATTTTAGAAAGGAGGGAATTTTCTTCGTTTTAAAAAAATGCTTTTAAAAGTGATCTAGGAGTGGTAGACAAGTCCTCAGGATATGGTTTGGTGGAAGAAAAGGAAACTAAGCTAGATTAAGCCTCAGTAATATAAAGTAAACAAGAATCAGAGAAGAAAGAATCAGAGAGGAAAGGTCAAGGGAGACCAGCCAGACAAGGAGAGTGTTATGTTTCACAGGAGGAGGTTGGAGTCTGAAGTGATGGAGAGAGGTTTTTCAAAACAAGTTTGATCAAACATTCCATTTCAAGTGATTTGTGTTCTGTGATGTGACTCCTTCCATAACTGCAGAGCTTCTATACAGTCTGCTTCATATGGGGACTCTTCCATGTGGCTTCTACATGTAGAGGCCTTGGAAAATTAGCAAATCCACATCTGGTTTGATAGAGGAGGAACAGGGCCAGCATACACAAAATGAAGGGCTCACCCATTAAACTGGTGAAGCTCCAGGAAGCCTGAAGCCTGAGAGGACAGTCTCTGCTTTTAGAACTGAATCTACAGAGGCAATGGGAGGAATGAAGCTTTCACAGCATCAGAATGGGGATTCTAGCCAATGTGCTATGAATCTAGAAGGACAATGTTATACAGCTGATTTTGATGAACTTTGTCTTTCCAGCTCTTATTGTTCTTTGTTCTTTCCCCATCAACAGCATTCCCATTTTACCAGTACTGCACTGCATGGTTTTATTTCCTTCAACTTCCAATCTGAACCTCATTATCTACTACATAAAATATTTCTAATTAACTTCCTATCTGCCTTCTAGTTGTAATTTTCAAACATGCTTGATATTCCCCCTTAAAATATTATTTGTAGAATCCCTAGATTCTGCTGGTTATTAACCCATTTCTCTGTTCCTTTAACATCAAATTTGCTCAGAGAATTTTTCTTACCAGATGTGTCACCTTATTACTGCATGTTCACTTCTTACTTCACTCTGACTTAGACTTTTGGTATCACTATTATATTGTAATCTCTTGTCAAGATCAACAATGATCTCCACTTTGCCAAATTGAATGGCCAATTCCCAGACTCCATTTGGCACAATTGATCATTTCCTCTAACTAAAGTCAATTTTTTTACTTGGATCTCAGGATACCATGCTATTTCCTCCCAAATTCATTATTCTTCTCTTCTCTTCTTCGCTGGCACTTCTTCATCTTCCTACAGTCTAAATATTGGCATGACTCATATCTCAAAACTCAGCCATATCCTGTTTTTATCTGAACAAATTTTCTAGATATCTACAGCCAGTATTTGGTTTTAAAATTCATCTAAACACTAATGTACTTCAAACTTATGCTTTTATTCCAGACTTTCCCTTGAGTTTCAAAGTTGAATATTATCCCCAACTGCCTTTCCAATATACTCTACCTGGAAAATGGCAATCTCAAACATAAAGGGTATAACACAGAGTTCTTAATTCCCTCCCACTCACAAACCTCCCTCCCATCTTTCCTAATGCTGATGCTGTGGGCCTAGCTGTTAAGGCTATACCCTAGTTATCAATTTCTTTGCGTTTAAGCCCACATCTATTCTGAAAGCATAGCCTATTGACTTTTTAACCCTACCTTTAAAGTACTTCTCCACAATCTATTTTTTTAATGGTTTTTTTATAATAAATTTATTTTTTATTTGTGTTCAATTTGCCAACATACAGAATAACACCCAAGTTCATCCCGTCAAGTGCCCCCCTCAGTGCCCATCACCCATTCACCCCCACCACCTGCACTCCTCCCCTTCCACCACCCCTAGTTCATTTCCCAGAGTTAGGAGTCTTTATGTTCTGTCTCCCTTTCTGATATTTCCCACACATTTCTTCTCCCTTCCCTTATATTCCCTTTCACTATTATTTATATTCCCCAAATGAATGAGAACATATAATGTTTGTCCTTCTCCGATTGACTTATTTCACTCAGCATAATACCCTCCAGTTCCATCCACGTTGAAGCAAAAGGTGGGTATTTGTCATTTCTAATGGCTGAGTAATATTCTGTTGCATACATAAACCACATCTTCTTTATCCATTCATCTTTCGATGGACACCACGGCTCCTTCCACAGTTTGGCTATTGTGGACATTGCTGCTATAAACATCAAGGTGCAGGTGTCCCACGTTTCATTGTATCTGCATGTTTGGGGTAAATCCCCAGCAGTGGAATTGCTGGGTCGTAGGGCAGGTCTATTTTTAACTCTTTGAGGAACCTCCACACAGCTTTCCAGAGTGGCTGCACCAGTTCACATTCCCACCAACAGTGTAAAAGGGTTCCCCTTTCTCCGCATACTCTCCAACATTTGTGGTTTCCTGCCTTGTTAATTTTCCCCATTCTCACTGGTGTGAGGTGGTATCTCATTGTGGTTTTGATTTGTATTTCCCGATGCAAGTGATGCAGAGCATTTTCTCATGTGCATGTTGGCCATGTCTATGTCTTCCTCTGTGAGATTTCTCTTCATGTCTTTTGCCCTTTCATGATTGGATTGTTTGTTTCTTTGGTGTTGAGTTTAATAAGTTCTTTATAGATCTTGGAAACTAGCCCTTTATCTGATAGGTCATTTGCAAATATCTTCTCCCATTCTGTAGGTTGTCTTTTAGTTTTGTTGACTGTATCCTTTGCTGTGCAAAAGCTTCTTATCTTGATGAAGTCCCAATAGTTCATTTTTGCTTTTGTTTCTTTTGCCTTCGTGGATGTATCTTGCAAGAAGTTACTGTGGCTGAGTTCAAAAAGGGTGTTGCCTGTGTTCTCCTCTAGGATTTTGATGGAATCTTGTCTCACATTTAGATCTTTCATCCATTTTGAGTTTATCTTTGTGTATGGTGAAAGAGAGTGGTCTAGTTTCATTCTTCTGCATGTGGATGTCCAATTTTCCCAGCACCATTTATTGAAGAGACTGTCTTTCTTCCAATGGATGGTTTTTTCCCCCTTTATCAAATATTAGTTGACCATAAAGTTCAGGGTCCAACTTCTCCACAATCTAAAAAACTCTTCCCTTTTTCTCTGTTTCCATATTACTTGAAGCTGACACCAGCCCACAGCATGAGCACTGCAGTAGCCAATTCATGTCTCCAATCTTGCCTCCTCCAGCCAATTCTCTAGGTGGCAGCCAGGGTGATATTTTTGCATGTAAATTAGATCACACCACTCTCTAGTACAATAACCACCTACCAACTTCCTCCTACAGTCCAGGTTCCATTTAAGATACATGTGATGCTTTCCAAAGCTCTGCACAATCTGAAACGCCTACTGCTCCAAACTCACCTCTTACATCTCTCCATTTTCTTCTCCAGCATCTAGCAATACCCCAGGTGTACTTTTCTCTGCCTTGATACTTTCCCCCACATCTTCTCTGGAACTACCTCTCATTTTGTTAATGTCCTAATTCAAATAAAACTCCCTCCACGAGAGGCCTCTAGATAAGTTCCCATCTAATTATTTTTCTTCATTGTGCTACTTGATATTATTTTACTTACTTGTTTGTTTTTTGTCTCATCTGCTAAAATGTAAACTCCATCCATACAATTCAGCACTGAAAAAAGCCCAAATAATACAACTAAAAAATTAGTAGAAGACATGAACCAAAGACATGTCCAAAGAAGACATCCAAATGGCCAACAGACACATGAAAAGATGCTCACCATCACTCATCATCAGGGAAATGCAGATCAAAACCACAATCAGATATCACCTAATACCTATCATCAAAATGGCTAAAATCAACAATACAAGAAACAACAGGTGTTGGCAAGGATTTGGAGAAAAAGAACCTTCATGCACTGTTGACAGGAATGCAAATCTGTGCAGCCACTGTGGAAAACAGTCTGAAGGTTCTTCAAAAAATTTCAAAAAGAATTGATATTTGATCTAGTAATTCCACTACTGGGTATTTACCCAAAGAATACAAAAACACTAATATGAAGATATATGCACCTCTATGTTCACTGCAGCGTTGTTTATAACAGCTGAATTATGGAAGCAGCCTACACACAACACACACACACACACACACACACACACACACGCACGCACGCACACACACTGGAATATTATTCAGCCATCAAAAGAATGAAATCTTGCCATAGATGGATCTAGAGAGTATAATGCTATGTGAGATAAGACAGTCAGAGGAAGACAAATACCATAGGATTTCACGCAGATGTGGAATATAAAAAACAAACAAATAAACAAAGAAAAAAAGAAACAAACCAATAAACAACAACAACAACAAAAAGACTCGTAACTGTAGAAAACATACTGATAGTTACCAGAAGGGAGGTGGGTGGAGGGATGTGTCAAATAGGTGAAGAGGATAAAGAGAACATTTACCATGATGAGCACTGAGTAATGTATAGAAGCGTTGATTCACTGTATTATACATTTGAAACTAATTTAACACTGTATGTGAACTATTCTAGAATTAAAATCTTAAAAATAATATAAAAAAGTAAATAATAATAGCTTTAAAAAACCTGTAAACTCCATGAGGACAGTTTTCTCACCTCAAAAAAAAAAAAAAAAAACTTTAACAATGTATTCTTCTAGTGCTCCACATTTACTAAACCCAATTGAAGAAAGCAAGAGTGTTCATCAATGTGGTCCATACAGGCCAAACTTACAGGTAGAGAATACTATGAAGAGGTGGTAAGCAAATCTGTAGGTACAAATGGAAAGTATCCAGTATAGTTACCCTATATCCTTTTGCCACCAGAATTACCTTTCTATCCAGTGAAAAGTTTGTATCTCTACACAGAGGACACATTCTAGGGACAGAGCTACACTGTCATCACAGAGTGATATCAATCTGATATTTCTCCCTAAAACTTAAAACATTAGCCATCACTAATGTAGTTTAAATAAGTTAGTGGAATAAGGAGAAGATAGAAGAAAGAGGTATCATAAACAGAGCTGTTATGTTTCTGTTTTCTATAGTCACCCCCTGAGGCTTCTGAAGACAGTCAGTGGTTGATGGGACAGGTCAGATATAGTCAACCTGCCAGAAGGGGACTCTTTAGGGGAGATCATACACTGGGTATCAGTGTTGGCTTTGCCTGTTTACAAATTGTGTGTTCAGCAGTCACAACAGCCAGATAAATTTTGGTAAGACAAAGTCCATGTCCTCCATCTCTGCCAGCATCTTTGCACACAGTCTTACTGACTAGAGGGTTTGCCGAAAGAGGCTGTGGAGCACACTAACCTGCCATATGAATATTTCCACATCCCAGGACAACTCACAAAGTTCTATCTGTGTACTCCTCCTTCAAATCACGTTTTCAGCAACTACTCAGTCTTGCTTTATTTTTCAGTTCATGTCCAAGCCTGCCTGACCATTAACTTATGATTCAGTGTAGATTTGTACTTGAAGCCGTCTCTCATTTCACAAAATGCCTTCAATTTAAGGCTACAGCCACTAAGAAGATTTCCCTCCAGGGCCACCCCAGAGCAAAGCAGAAGTGCAGTAGACACAGTAGGAGACCAGGCCTATGCTTTTTCCTCTTTTAGTTAATTGGTCATCAGGACATGCCATGGGGCCATGGAATTGAGCTGAGAAGGAAAATGGCAAATGATTAAGAACAAGAATCCTGGGAGCAAAAATAAATAAATAAATAAAATGATAAAATAAAAAAATAAAAATAAAAATAAATAAATAAAAAAAGAATCCTGGGAGCCTGAATTGCTCGCCAGCACTATTGATTCATGTTGTTTTATAATGGAATGTTTGGAGTATGTATATCTTTATGATTAGCTAGATTGTATAACACCCAGTTCATGCCAGCCAGTTCTTTGATATACCATGGTTGAGCATTCATTGTCTACTAAGTACAGTAGCAATCTGTAAGATTCCCTTCAGAAGGAGAATAATTCTCAGTAGTAGAAAAGAGAATGACTTTACTCCAGAGCCCAAGAGACTCACACTGATTTCCCTTCTGGAGCTTGCAACAGACCCTCTGAGATCAAAGGGCCTATTGTGACATAAGGCCCATGAGGCAGGGCAGCGGGACCTACTGCTGAGTCTTTAAAAGTGTCTTTGTTGCTTGGTTCGTTGGTTGGTTTTACCTGGGGTCTTACTTGAGTCTTATTGGTTACCAGATAAAGTAGGTCAAAGCAACATGCCCAAATATGGGACCTGTTGCCTCTAAAATCTGAAAAGTGGCTCCAAACATTGTATGTCTTTATATATGGTGTGCAATGCAAGATGCATCTATGTATTTCTCACTTTAGGAGAGATATCACAAAGACTCCTGAGCCTCAGAATCTTCACTGGTGTGGCAGGTCTCTGAATCATTTACTTCTTGACATACATAAAATTTACAAAGGCATCAGAGATGCCCTACTTCCTTTTTACTTAATTTCATCAATTTAATGGACATTTATGGTGAACTGTTGGTTACCAATACAATCTAGTTTCTTCTAGACCAACGCTGTCCAACAGAATATAATATGAACAGAGACGCCCAGGTGGCTTAGTCGGTTAAGCATCTGACTCTTGATTTTGGCTCAGGTCATGATCTCAGGGTCATGAGATTGAACTCAGCATCAGGCCCCGTGCAGGGAGTGGAGCCTGCTTAAGATTCAATCTCTCCCTCTCTTTCTGCCCCTCCCTCTCTCCTTTGCACTATCTCTCTCTGAAAAAAAGAAAAAGAAATATAATATGAACAGAAAATGAAAGCCACATTTGCCCCTTAATATTTTTGGGTACCCTAATTAAAAAGTAAAAATAAACAGATGAAACATGTTTAATAATATTTTATTTAGCCCAATGCATCAAAATAGTATTTCAATATTCGACTAATAAAAAATGTTAATAACATTTAAAATTTTTCATGCTCAGTCTCGAAAATCTGATATATATTTTATTCTTACAGCACATCTGTAATTGTAGATACATTATTAATGGTCCATAGCCACATGTGGCTAGTGGCTCCCTAACTGGTCAGCACAGCCTTATGCAATATGACGACAAAGAGCAGAGTTGTTGAGGAAGGTCTTCCTTTTATCTTTGCCATATGAAGACAAACTGTTTCTGATTATCCATGCTGATATCAGTGGGGAAAATACAGAGACAGTAAATAGATATCAGGGGCTATGTTTATTTCTGCAGTAAAGAAATAACATCTGGAATCACAGCTGTGATTGCACCATCACCTAATAAGGTTTGCAGCAATATAGAATCTTTCCCCATGATCCATCTGGTTTTGTTTTGTCTGAAAAGGCAAACTAAATGGAGATAAAGTAGGAATAACTACTCTTGCACCTCTCAATTTGTCAATGGTAGCAAAACCTCTGTCATTTCCTTAGGAGTGTGCTATTGCTTTTGGGTTGCCATATTGTAAATTATCTTGTTACGAAGCATATCTATTTCCATTATATATTTGGGGGTTGGGGAAGTAATCACAGGATGGGTCTGCACTCTTACTGGACTCTCTCTGGGATGAACTGAAGCTATTTTCATTTCATTTCATTTCATTCATCACATGATTTCCATAAGCTCCCACTTTCACCAGTGTACTAAAGGATTATTTCCTGTCTCTGGGTATTAGCAACCAGTTAAACCAGGAAAGAATAATAATAATCCTCAGAAAATCTATGCATTTCCATTTTCATAGGGCAATCACCTTGATAAATGGCCAAGGTCCTTCTAGAAAAGGTTTGGGCAAAGAATCACCATATACAGATTCTTATCTCAGTTGGATCACTGATGTAAAAACTGACTTAGATCTGAGAACTAAATACACAGTCATGAATCCCCACAAATAATCCATTGTGATCCACAGGGATAAAGCCACATTGGAGAGGTAATAGACCTTGGGTCCCCTGTCCTTCCTCCCTCCAGTCTCTTCTCAGGGTTCACTATCTGTAGAGGCCAACAGAACCCAGAGAACAGGCAAGTGCGTAGCCCATACAGGTCAATTACCCAGAACACACAGAAGGGTAGAGAAGGGTAGGGAGCACATCTGGAGAGACAGACGGAGAATCACTAGAACAGACTCCAAGTACACACAAACACATATGTGCACTGATGTATCCTTTTTTTGGAAACATTAATTTCGTATTGCTGCTTTTACTCAGTGTGCATCTCAAAGACCATGCTATACTGATAGAAATGTTTCATACTTTTGACTACTGCATATTACTATCTATACTATGGAAACATCATTATTTATTTTACTGGCCCTCTATATAAGTAAAAATTGGTTTCAAGGAGAGGAGGGGCAAGACGGCGGAAGAGTAGGGTCCCCAAGTCACCTGTCCCCACCAACTTACCTAGATAACCTTCAAATCATCCTGAAAATCTACGAATTCGGCCTGAGATTTAAAGAGAGAACAGCTGGAATGCTATAGTGAGAAGAGTCCGCGCTTCTATCAAGGTAGGAAGACGGGGAAAAAGAAATAAAGGAACAAAAGGCCTCCCAGGGGGAGGGGCCCCGCGAGGAGCCAGGCTAGGCCGGGGCGAGTGTCCCCAGGACAGGAGAGCCCCGTCTCGGAGAAGCAGGAGCTGCACCAACCTTCCCGGGCGGAAAGGGGCTCGCGGGGAGGTGGAGCAGGACCCGGGAGAGCGGGGATGCCCTCGGGCTCCCGGGGACACTAACAGACACCTGCGCCCCGGGAGAGTGCGCCGAGCTCCCTAAGGGCTGCAGCGCGCACGGCGGGACCGGAGCAGCTCGGAGGGCCTCTGGCGGAGGAAGAGGCTCCACGCCCAGGGAGCTGTGCGGCCGGGAGCGCGATTCCAGCGGCGCAGGCCCCAGAGCCCAGGGCACCGGGGACACAGCTCAGGATCCGGCGCTCCCCCCCCGGGACAGGTGGAGGCCAGGAGGATATAAGACAGCAAGGACGCTCCTGCCGCCGGGCAGCCCCGAGCTGTGCAGATGGGGCCCCCTGCCCCCCGGAGCATCCAGGCCCCTGTGGACTGGGAGCTGCGGTAGTTACTGCTGGAGCTGACTCCAGGGATGGAGACTGGCTGCTGCCACTCTTGTTGTTCCCCCTGGTGTCACCTTGTACCTGGGACTGAGCAGGGACCTCACAGGATAAACAGCTCCCACTGAGCCGTGCACCTGGCAGGGGGCTGGGCAGCTCCCCTGGGTGCAAACACCTGAGAATCAGCACAGCAGGCCCCTCCCCGAGAAGACCAGCTGGAAGGACAGGGGAAAAGCAAGTTATTGACCAAGCAGCACTGGAAAGTTCCAGGAGAAGTCGAGGGATTTACAGTATATAGAATCAGAGGATACTACCCCTTGTTTTTTTGTTTTCTGTTTGTTCCCCAACCCCTCCTTTTTTTTTCTTCTTTTTTTTCCTCTCTTTTTATCCTTTTTCCAGTACAACTTGTTTTGGGCCACTCTGCACTGAGCAAAATGACTAGAAGGAAAAAATCACCACAAAAGAAAGGATCAGAAACAGTCCTCTCTCCCACAGTTAAAAATATTTGGATTACAATTCAATGTCAGAAAGCCAATTCAGAAGCACAATTATAAAGCTACTGCTGGCTCTAGAAGAAAGCATAAAGGATTCAAGAGACTTCATGACTGCAGAATTTAGATCTAATCAGGCCAAAATTAAAAATCAATTAAATGAGATGCAATCCAAACTGGAGGTCCTAATGATGAGGGTTAACGAGGTAGAAGAACGAGTGAGTGACATAGAAGACAAGTTGGTGGCAAGGAAGGAAACTGAGGAAAAAAGAGAAAAACAATTAAAACAACATGAGGAAAGGTTAAGGGAAATAAATGACAGCCTCAGAAGGAAAAATCTACATTTAATTGGGGTGCCCAAGGGCGCCGAAAGGGGCAGAAGTCCAGAATGTGTATTTGAACAAATCATAGCTGAGAACTTCCCTAACTTGAGAAGGGAAACAGGCATTCAGATCCAGGAGATAGAGAGATCCCCCCCTAAAATCAATAAAAAACACTCAACACCTCGACATTTAATAGTGAAACTCACAAATTCCAAAGATAAAGAGAAGATCCTTAAAGCATCAAGAGACTAGAAATCCCTAACTTTATGGGGAGAAGCATTAGGGTAACAGCAGACCTCTCCACAGAGACCTGACAGGCCAGAAAGGGCTGCCAGGATATGTTCAGGGTCCTAAATGAGAAGAACATGCAGCCAAGAATACTTTATCCAGCAAGGCTCTCATTCAAATAGGAGGCAAGAGAAAGAGCTTCCAAGATAGGCAGAAACTAAAAGAATATGTGACCACCAAACCAGCTCTCCAAGAAATAGTAAGGGGGACTCTTAAAGAAAGAGGAAGTCCAAGGAAACAATCCACAAAAATGGACTGAATAGATATCATGATGACACTAAATTCATATCTTTCAATAGTAACTTTGAACGAGAATGGGCTTAATGACCTCATCAAAAGGCGCAGGGTGTCAGACTGGATAAAAAAGCAAGACCCATCTATTTGCTGTCTACAAGAGACTCATTTTAGATCTAAGGACACTTAAAGTCTGAAAATAAAAGGTTGGAGAACCATTTATCAGGCAAATGGTCCTCAAAAGAAAACAGAAGTAGCCATCCTCATATCAGATAAAGTTTATCCCAAAGACTGTAGTAAGAGATGAAAAGGGACACTATATCATACTTAAAGGGTCTATCCAACAAGAAGACCTAACAATCATGGATATTTATGCCCCGAATGTGGGAGCTGCCAAGTATATCAATGAATTAATAACCAAAGTTAAGACATACTTAGATAATAATACACTTGGTGACTTGAATGTAGCGCTTTCTACAATCGACAGATCTTCTAAGCACAACATCTCCAAAGAAATGAGAGCTTTAAATGATACACTGGACCAGATGGATTTCACAGATATCTACAGAACTTTACATCCAAATGCAACTGAATACACATTCTTCTCAAGTGCACATGGAACTTTCTCCAGAATAGACCACATACTGGATCACAAATCAGGTCTTAACCGATACCAAAAGATTGGGATTGTCCCTTGCATATTTTCAGACCATAATGCTTTGAAACTAGAACTAAATCACAAGAAGAAGTTTGGAAGGATTTCAAACACATGGAGGTTAAGGACCATCCTGCTAAAAGATGAAAGGGTTAACCAGTAAATTAGACAAGAATTAAAAAGATTCATGGAAACTAATGAGAATGAAGATACAACCGTTCAAAATCTTTGGGATGCAGCAAAAGCAGTCCTAAGGGGGAAATACATCGCAATACAAGCATCCATCCAAAACTGGAAAGAACTCAAATACAAAAGCTAACCTTGCACCTAAAGGAGCTGAAAAAAAAAAAAAACAGCAAATAGATCCTACACCCAGCAGCAGAAGAGAGTTAATAGAGATTTGAGCAGAACTCAACAAAATAGAGACCAGAACAACTGTGGAACAGATCAACAAAACCAGGAGTTGGTTCTTTGAAAGAATTAATAAGATAGATAAGCCATTAGCCAGCCTTATTAAAAAGAAGAGAGAAAAGACTCAAATTAATAAAATCATGAGTGAGAAAGGAAAGATCACCACCATTACCAAGGAAACACAAATGATCTTAAAAACTTATTATGAGCAACTTTACACCAAAAAATTAGGCAATCTAGAAGAAATGGATGCATTTCTGGAAAACCACAAACTACCAAAACTGGAACAGGAAGAAATAGAAAACCTGAACAGGCCAATAACCAGAGAGGAAATTGAAGCAGTCATCAAAAACCTCCCAAGACAGAAAAGTCCAGGGCCAGATGGCTTCCCAGGGGAATTCTATCAACGTTTAAAGAAGAAACCATACCTATTCTACTAAAGCTGTTCGAAAAGATAGAAAGAGATGGAAAACCTCCAAATTCGTTCTATGAGGCCAGCATCACCTTAATTACAAAACCAGACAAAGACCCCACCAAAAAGGAGAATTATAGACCCATATCCCTGATGAACATGGATGCAAAAATTCTCAACAAGATCCTAGGCAATAGGATACAACAATACATTAAGAAGATTATTCTTCAACAAAGAGATAGAAGGTATAAACAACAACAACAAAAAAACACAACAACAACAACAAAACAAAAACAAAAAAAATTATATGTCTCATTCATTTGGGGAATATAAAAATTAGTGAAATGGAATAAAGGGAAAGTAGAGAAAATGAGGGAAAATATCAGTGAGGGAGACAAAACATGAGAGACACCTAACTCTGGGAAATGAACAAGGGGTAGCGGAAGGGGAGGTGGGGGAGTTGGGGTGACTGGATGATGGGCACTGAGGGGGGCACTTGCTGGGATGAGCCTGGGTGTTATGCTATATGTTGGCAAATTGAACTCCAATAAAAAAAATAAAAAGAAGATTAAAAAAATTGGTTCCAAGCTTTTGTCATTGCAAAAGTGCTTCAGTGAATATCTATATAAAGATGTCATTTTACGCATGTGAAGTTATATGTGTAAAATAAATACCTAGGGTATTTTAATTTATAATTGTGACAAAAATTCACAAAGGGCATTTCACACTTAATTCTCTTATTCTTTAGAACAGAGCTTTTCAATGGGTATATTGCATAGCATGCTGTATGGTGGCTTATAGGTATGTCATCAGTAATAAGGTGGAAGTGGGGGCTCACCTATATACTGCATTTGGTATATAAATATAATTTTCTTTTTTTATGAATATTATTTTCTATGTGGCTCTTGATTTGAAAAAACTGTATATTCAATATCTACTACCTAATATGAGCAAAGATGAAATCATTACATTTATAGGATATCAGCTACCTTTTTTACCTTATACCACCAAATTTCATTGATTATATGATTTACATTTGTATTCCCTTGAAGTATTTTCTGATGGATGTGGCAGGTTGATTTTACTTGCTCTCATTCTAGCTGTTTCCCTCTGTTGCAGTGACTGAAAAGCTGAAATCTCATTTTTCAGACATTTTTGTAGCTACAGCTCCAGATATGATTTAGATTTGATAAATCAGATGCACTCTCATGAGCGCTGGGAGACAGAGGTGACATGGAAATGCCACTTCTGCTGTTTCTACTGGCAAGTGCAGTAATGTTGCATGGATATCTGCAAAAGCCTAGTGTCTGGTGACCAGCACCAGGCATGTCATGAAGAAGTACATGGGGTATTTATTCTGCTGGTGAGGACCACAGCATAGGTCTGGGTCTAGACCCAGGAGCTACAGCTCTGCTCAGCATGGCTCTTTCCCCACGTGTGGTTTTTTAATCATGGGTGGCAATGTGGCTCCAGGTCAAGGTTCCTGATCTCTTCTCCAAGCCATATAACTGTAATACATCTTTGCTTTGGATTCCATTTTATTCTTGATTTGCTTCATCAAGGTTTTGAATTCACAAAAGTCCATTTGGGCAAAATTTTCACTGTCCTCTTCCAACATTTTCCTAAGTGTTCTTCATCTTTGGTGTGCTTCTTCTATTCTTTTTCTCTTTTCCTTAAAAAAAATCTGGGGCACCTGAGTGTCTCAGTTGGTTAAGTGTCTGCCTTCAACTCAGCTCATGATCCCAGGGTCCTGGAATTGAGTCCTCCGAGTCAGGCTCCCTGCTCAGCAGAGAGTCTGTTCCTTCTTCTCCCTCTACTCCTCCCTGCTGCTCATTCTCTCTCTCTCTCTCTCTCCCTCCCTCCCTCATGCTTTCTCTCTCAAATAAATAAATAAAGTCTTTTTTATGGTGAAAAAATTTATATTTAGATTTATAGCCAGCTGGACTCAGTTTAGATGATCCTAATTTTGTTGGCAACATCCAAAGCATCATAATCAAGAGCCAGTCGAACATATGCTTTCTTCTCTCCATCAGGCCTGATCAAGGTGTTGACCTTGGCTGCATCAATGTCATAGAGCTTCTTCATAGCCTGTTTGATCTGGTGCTTATTGGCCTTGACATCCACAATGAACACAAGTGCGTTGTTGTCTTCTATTTTCTTCATGGCTGACTCAGTAGTCAGGGGAAACTTGATGATGGCATAGTGATCAAGTCTGTTTCTCCTGGGGTCGCTGTTCCGTGGATATTTGGGCTGCCTTCAGAGACGCAGGGTCTTGGGTCGTCAGAATGTAGGTGACGTGCGGATCTTCTTTTTTTTTTTGTGACTGTGCACGCCTTTCAGCACCGCTTTCTTAGCTTTCAAAGCCTTGGCTTTGGCTTTGGCTTTGGGAGGGGCAGGGGCTTCCTTCTCCGCCTTCGGCGCCATCTTCGTGAAAGGGCATAAATAAAGTCTTAAAAAAAAATTTTTTTTAATCTGTTGGTGCTTTCTATTCAAAGTAGAGTTTTTAAGAAGAAATTTTTTCCTGGGCCAGTAGTAGTGGGCACTTCCAACGAGGAAGGAGCCAGGGCTTTCAAAGCTTCACGTTGAAGGCTCTTAGGAAATCTCCCTGATGCACAGCACAGCTCCTTAGGACACAAACTTGCATGATTGGATGAGGTGTCCAGGCCACAATGGCCCGCCATGCCGCAGCTGCTCCCCATAGAGAGACTCTCCTCCCCACTCCCACAACATACTACTTCCTATAAATATGCATCTGCCTCCTTTCTTCTTCAATCATCCCTGTTAAAATGAGTCTCAGGAAGACCCCACAACCAGTTTGTGCACCAAGTTCCCATTGCTTTGAACAATATATTATGTTTTAGTTATTTTCTCATAGAATATGACATTTGCTTTGGAAAACCGAGTGGAGAACTACGCTTAGGGAACTTTGAGCTCTCCAGCCTCCCTCCCTCTTGACCTCTACTGGCCTCCCATCCTGCTTATAGTCATCCTTCCTTAATTATTGTGATTTGAGTTTCCAGAGGTCTCTTATTTTAATTGAATAAGGTGGTTTTCTTTATCTCTGTTGTTATTAGTAATTTATGCCATTAAAAAGAGATAGCAGTATCTTTATGTGCCTGTTTTCATATTGGCATGCTCGACTGGGAAGTCCTGCTTGTGCTGTGGCTGGAGGCAGAGGACATGGTGCAGACACTGAAAATCTGAGAGAGGGAGAGTTAGAAAGTGATAGGGCCAACCTCTGGGAGAGGCAGGGAAGAAGGGTCTAGACAAGTCGAGAACTAAGCTGTACCATCCCTTTCCCATATAGAGCACATCAGAATTTGCGCAGTATATTGGAACAAATGCACAACACTGCTCATACCTAGATAGCACCAGCCTAAAGACTGGTCCATGCTTCCTTGAAACCAAAGAGATCAATGTCTCAGCATCCTTGTGACTATCTTCAGTACTATGGTTTGCTCCAGTGAGGAGGAACTGAAGGAACAGAAGGTTAGATTTGGTGAGAAATGTGATATAGGGTCCTCCTATTTGGGACATAAGCGGAATAAAGAAAGTAATAAAATAGATGGACTGTAAGAAGATGTGGGATGTTTAGTAATAATTACAGAATTTGTTGAATCTGATTAAAAGGCTCCAAAAATATGGTGAAAAACCCGATCATTATACTTACAGAATAATTGTAAAATGATATGGAGAATTGATCTGTTTATCCTGAGTTGATTCCACCACAGACATGGGTAAATGTATGGGCAACACAAATGAGACCAGATGGAAGAGATAAGCAGCAAGTTCAACCCTTTATTGCCAACCACTACACCATTCGGGGAGTGCCAAAGACCAGAGGGACGATGACAGATTTGGCATCTAGTCACAGGTCTCTTCACCCACCCAATCTGCAATATGAATCCAGCATAAAGTTTGCTAGCCACAGAGCACCTAGGAAAGAAATCTGGAATGGGCAGAGGAAAATTTTTAGTGATGGTCTGATTCCTTTCTGCAGGATTTCAGCTTCTCCAATGAGCCTCAAAGAGAAAGATAATAAACAGAATAGTATAGTATAAATAACTTTTTTTATACCAGTGTTACTCTTCTCTTTTTTTAAACCAATAAAAAATAACTGCTTTTTTATCAGTCTGCATGACCCTTTACTTAGAAAAACCTAACCTTTATGAATTTTATTCACCTTTTTTCTGTACAACATAATTCAAAATAAGCCTGTCGGGATCCCTGGGTGGCTCAGTGGTTTGGCGCCTGCCTTTGGCCCAGGGCGCGATCCTGGAGTCCCAGGATCGAGTCCCACGTAGGGCTCCCGGCATGGAGCCTGCTTCTCCCTCTGCCTGTGTCTCTGCCTCTCTCTCTCTCTCTCTCTCTCTCTCTCTCACACATGAATAAATAAATAAATAAATAAATAAATAAATAAATAAATAAATCTTAAAAAACAAAATAAGCCTGTCATAAGCCTCAGATTTTGGTCTAATGAGTCTTAGTCACTAGACACCAATGAATACAGTTATTCTTTTGAGTGAATTCTCATAATATTTTTATTATTATTAAAGTAATATGCTATGCATCATGCTTACCTTCTTAGTTTTTTTTTAGTTTTTCTGAGTATGTGGGGATTGATTTCAATAGTTTAATTGCTGATAATATAAAATTTTCAAATCTGAATAGTCTTAAAATGGTTAACCTAAGTGAAACATTTTCAAGTAAATATTAGAACTCTCATTCATGATGGTCCAAAAAACTGGGCCAAAGATAAAAACAAGTAAATCTACAATCTCACATTAAACTCACAGTAGAAGTATGAAGCTCTGTTATATCTGAAATTAACCAGTAAGCCGTAAATAAACAGTAGAAGTATGAAGCTCTGTTATATCTGAAATTAACCAGTAAGCCGTAAATAATTACTCATCTATGACACAATCATTGTTTCAACTGATTATTTTGAGAATTAGGAGAGGTGGGTTGTAATTTTTTAAAAAGATAGTAAGAAACTCCAGAAAATATAGTATACCCCATGTCTTATTTGTCACAAAAGTTATCATAGTTAAATTTATCTTTATTATTAAGTTACAGATACTAAACTGGTGTTTAACCAGCAGATATTGTCTTCTTTCCTATGATGTCAGTAGTACTTTACATGTCATTTTAACCAATATTAAGTGAGTTTATATATATTCTTCATACATGCTTTCTTTTTTTTAATGACTGAATTTTGCACAGCTTGTAGGAAAAGTAGAAAATAGCCATCTGGTCAGACAATGCAGAAGTGTCTCATATCCTTATACTCAGAGGAATTTACATTTATAAACCGGGTGCCATGCTAAGGGCTTTACAAAACCATTGCATCTTATATATGCCCTAACACTATGAAATAGTTATTATGATTTCCATATTTACAAATGAAAAAAAATTGGGACAAGTTCACTCACTATCTCAACAGAATTGTATATAATCTACATCAGTGAAGTGTCCAGCATGGAATACATGAGAAATTCATGTCAATCCTAGTATCAGAATTTTCCTAATCCTTCGCTGGTAAAAGCATATTCAGGTCCAAATGTGTAGGTGTGTGGGGAGTAGTTTGGTTGGATAAATGATGAACTTA
Source organism: Canis lupus dingo (assembly GCF_003254725.2). Classification (NCBI taxonomy): domain Eukaryota; kingdom Metazoa; phylum Chordata; class Mammalia; order Carnivora; family Canidae; genus Canis; species Canis lupus. Next base: position 6,695,815 of record NC_064271.1, on the reverse strand, counting down.
CATTGTCTTGAAGAGAGCTAATAACCTAAAAATCATGCTCCTTATTTCCCCGCCAGAACAATGATATTTGAGGCTTGAGACAATCAATCCCTTGCAGGAATCTCACATGCCCCTAACCTGTCTGTGAAGTTCTAAATGAACAGCACATGCTCTTGATCACACTTTACACTTTGTTTAATTATCCACACTTCCTAATAGTAAGGCACTCTTGGGGGTCCTTATATATCATGGTTTTCAGTGAGATGTTCTACTAAGGGTTATACATACCATTGTGTTAATGACCTCAGGTGAATCAATTTCTTTGGTCATAAATACATGCCAAATAGAACATTAGATTTGTGGTGAGTCCTGCCCAAAGGCAACAGGTTTTATTCATTTAGGGATTGATTTCCATAGTAGCACCATGTATATAATTTATTTCTCTGACAGTGTCACTCCTAAAGCATCTTTGGAAATACAAATCTTTCCTTTATACTTGAAACTGATCAGATTGTAAATTGAGAAAATTTTTCCTTAAGTGGCACCCTGGAAAACATTTACTTCAGTCTCTATACAAGTTGAGGCCAGTTGAAAAAAAAAAAACAATAGCAGGAGCTCAGGGGTACATCTGGGATTGAATTTTTAAGAATTTTGATAAAGGAAGCTAGAACTAGATAAGCAATAATTTTTTAATGAGGAGACACTTTCTTGGGACATGGGACTTCATACCCTGGCAAGGATCAAGGGAATGGACAAAACCACTGTTAGAGTCCTTTAGAAGTGTGGTAAAGGTGACAGCCAATGCAAAGCAAAGTGAAGATGCCTGAGGTACCCTGTCAGATGGTAGAGGAAGAAAGACAAAGCTCAGAGAAGAGGATTTGGCAAATCTGGGATTGAGCCTGGCCAAGATAAAAAGAACGTGAGTAAGCTTCTTGAGCAGGTAGCCCGTATGCTCATGTGACACACCATGGATTTATCAGTGCCTTCCCCCACCTCACCCCTATGGCCATTGAGGAGGGAGGGTTCCCACATGACTAATGCAGAAGAAAAAATGGCCAAGCTTGGTTTAGGGATAGGTCCATTACATATGTGGGAACAAGCCTAAGCTGATGGGGACTTCATTACTACTATAGAGCAGTAATGTCCCTTGAAAGACAGGGGAGAGGAAAAATCTGAATTGGCAGAGCTACAAGGAATGCTCCTGGTCATTCACTTTGAGGGGAAGGAAAAGTAGTCCAAGGAAAAAATATATCCAGATGACTGGGTAGTGGCCAAAGGACTGGCCTGCAAAGGAAAGTAAAGGGAATGGCATGTCTGAGATAAGGAGGTCTGGATAGAGACATACAGAAAGGCATACAAGAGCGAGCAATAAAAGATTTTTGTATCACATCTTAACAGCTTGCAGAAAACATCCACCAAGGAAGAGTCCTTGAACAGCCAAGTAGACAAGATGATACAGTTACTTGGCTGTAGCCAACTTTGTCATTGGTGCCTTGGAATTAGCATAAATACTACAATGAACACATGAGCATGGTGGCTTTTGTGTTGGTAAAAACAGTTTGGTTATGGACCCCAAAACAGGCACTCCCACTTAGCAAGCCCGCACTAGCTACTGCTACCTCTAAATGTCCAATTGTCTGCAATAGAGACCTAAGCTAAGTCCCTGATATGAGATAACTACTCAAGGAGAACAACCTGCTACTTGGACAAGCCACCTATGTTAGGTCCTTTCTGCTCTGGATGAGAAGCAATTTATCCTCAAACAGAGACCTATTTAGGATATGGGTTTGGGTTGCTTGGCACTAATCTTCAGTCAACACCACTATCTGGTGCTTATATGAGGCCTGATTCACAGACACAGAAGCCCACACAACATAACATTCATCTAGGGCATCCTCTTCACAGCAAAAGAGGTGACTGTAGGCCTATGGAGGTTCTAGTCCTTAGAGGAGCACACTCTTACAAGGCAACACAACAAGGGTTCTATTAGATTGCAACTTTGGTTGATGCTAAGGAAATTTGGACTCCTTATACCCAGGGTTCAGTAGACAAAAAATGAGTCATCATGTGGCAGGAGTTGCCGACCCTGATCTGCAGGAGAAAGAGGCTGCTCTTAAATAGGAGTAGGGTAGTCCACTTGGATGCCTCTGGATTGCCTCATGGTAGTTTTGAATGGACATGGGCAACAACTTTGGCCTGAAAAGGGTATGATGCCAAGAGCTCAGAACTTTGAAGATGGAAGGTTTTTGTGACATCACCAGGTAAGCCACCAAGGCTGGTCAAGGTGATAGTGGAGGATGAGAAAAACTCAAAATGGTTAATGCAGGATGGCAAAGATGAGAACTAGTTGTAGCCCCCAGACCAACCATAGCAATGGGGGCTGCAGTTCCTCCTACTAAGCTTTGACTTCTACACTTCCCTTTAAGGAAAGAGGCCCACAGAACCATGAAGAAGTTAGCTCCAGACTGACATGAAGAAGTCAATCTGTGTGAGGCAAAATTTAAACTTTGGTGGGAGTGAAAATGCACTACTCAGGACTCCTGCTCCTGGAGACAGAGTTATCAGATGGTCCCAGCTGCTGCATCCACTGCTGAGCTCTGAAGCCACACTTCTGCTGGCTGCTCTAGCTAGCTATGGATGGGAATGGTACAAGGGCAAGGCCATCCCCCTCTTGCTGAGGTGTGGGAAGACATCAAGTGGTAACTAGCCTGAGGTTTCCATATTGGCCTGGTCTAATCTTTCTTGGAACTCTGCTGCTGTTCAAGTCTCTTTGGACTTGAGACTTCCCTCTCTATCTCTTTCCTGTGTTGTAGTCTGAAGCCTGTCCTCACCTTCTGTTCCCTCCCTGAAAAATTCTCTTGCACTTCTGATTCCATTTGAGGTCTGCTTCTTAGGGAACTCAAACTAAAGTAATAGAATTAAAATGTTATTTGTTCTCATTTTTTTCTCCTCCTATATGTCTCTGTTATACTGAACAAACTCATTGACCATATCAAACGTACATCTTAAATGTAATTATTCATGAATTAAAGTGTTAGTTTAAGTGGGAACATATACAAATATTTATTGATCTGTAGATGTTCATTTGGTTTGTCAGACCATATAAAGGCAGTGGATTTCCAATATTTTTGTGGGGAAGTATACTCAAGGGATTATTGTCAGAATTGTCTTATGTTGGTCAGGGTTTTATTTTTTAATGATATATTCATTCATTTTAATGTAATCAATCTAGGTGACTATTCATTTAAAATTCACCATGGGGGGATGGGTGCCTGAGTGGGTCAGTCAGATAAGCGTTTGCCTTTGGCTCAGGTCATGATCCCAGGGTACTAGGATCAAGTCCTGCCTTGGGCTCCCTGCTCTTCAGGGAGTCTGCTTCTCCCTCTTCTTCCACTGCTCTGCCTGCTTGTGCTCTCTCACTCTGTCAAATAAATAAATAAAATATTTTTTTAATTAAAAAATAAAATTCACCAATGGAAGCATTGTCGACTTTCATCAACAATATTTTAACCTATGATTTTTCAATAACTAGTTTTAAATACATATAATCTGTAGGTCAAGTGCCTTATCCCTACTGCTGAAGTGTATACATAAGTAATTCCTAAAAAAATTATTTGTCCTCTGATACTAATTATTATCTCTAACTCCTTTTCCCTTGAAACATGGGAACTGTGATACACGTGTTCCTAATAGTCCATAGTCTAAAACAAAAATCAGTTGCAAGCCATTCTATTAGACCAGGAGCAAATTAATTCAATAAGTTGAGATGATAACTTTTTGTAGTATTATTTTCATGATAGCTGCAAATTTTTTTCTTAGATTTTCTTCCTAATATTACTATGTTTTTCAAATCATTTTATTTACCTTTTATTTTTTCTTATATACATTTTTTATTTATTTTATTTTGTATTTTTAAAAATATTTTATTTATTTGAGAGAGAGAAAGAGAGAGTGAGTGGGAGGGAGAGGGAGAGAGAATCTGAGGCAGACTCCACACTGAACTCAGAGCCCGACAAGGGGCTCAATCCTAACCTGGAGATCACCACCTGAGTCAAAGCCAAGAGTTGTCTTCTCAACCAACTAAGCCACCCAGGCAACCCTATTTTATTTTACTTTTTTGAAGATTTTTATTTATTTATTGAAAGAGAGAGCACACATGCAAGCAGGGGGAGGGGCAGAGGCAGAGGGAGAGAGAATCCCAAGCAGACTCACTGCTGAGCCCAGAGCCCTAATGTGGGGCTCAATTCCAAGACTCCAAGATCACAACATAAACCAAAATCAAGAGTCAGATGCTTAATTGACTGAGTCACTCAGGTGCCCCTTATATATGTTTTTTAAAGGATTTCTGGTTTTACTTTTATTTCAGTAGATCTATTTGTTTTGTGAATTGTTTATTGCCTTGTGAATATAGTGTCTATGCTAGTTTAAACTGTTCATTCAGTTGTTTAAAGAGAAATTACTGTCTTCATAGGTACTTTAAACACTGTGATTTTTCAAGATCTGAGATGTCAATAAAGCAGCATACACTTTACACATGTACTCCAATGTCAGTCCAAACTAGGAACCAACAATGATGAAATAACAAAAAGGAAAACCCTACCATTTTTTAAAATCTTCACTTAAAATATTACTAACAAGGTATTTTAAAGACTTTTTAAAAAATAATTCTGTACATATTAAACTATTGTTTTAAGTAAATTATTTTTAATTGTTTTTGTTAAAGAAATTTCATGCTAAGTAGGCTGGGACATATGAATGTGCATTCATAAAATTGTCTTCTGGAGTTTCTCCCAACCTCCCCTTTCCCAAATATGCTCTTATGCTGGAATACTTGAGTTTTGTTTTATAAGAATGATCACGTTCCTCAAATGGAAGATGCCTTTGTCTGTTACAGATGTAAACTACACCCCTGCATGGACTCTGGCCAAGTAAAGTACAGCTGTCAAAAAATAACTTAGTGGAAAAAAACTTAATGTCATTATTAATGTCATTATTCATGCAAACACTGAGAAAGGAGCCTTAATAATAATAATAGTACATATTACTTCCTAAATCCAGAATTAATATTGGGAAATATTTATTTCAAGTTATTTTTTTCAAAATTTAATACTGAGCACATCATGCTTGTTTCCTCCCAAACTCCCACATAGATGTGAGGATCTTTACTGTGAGGACGTACGGACCGAGTTACCCCATTGAGTGTTCTCTTCTGACTTTATGTACTGCTATTTTTCAATGCTTCAAATATTAACATTCTAGTTCAGATTTCTGTTTAAAGCATAAAACACCCCTTCAATCTGGTGAGTTATAGATTACCTACCTGCTTTAGAACAACGTGAGTAAAAAGAAGAAAATTCACCATGAAGAATTTCTTCTTTCTTCCAAATGAGAAGTAGGTAGTATGGATGGTTAGGGAGGTAATCACTGTCACTTCCAATTAATGTGGTCTGGGAAGGGGCTCGCCTCTCCAACCATGCTGTGCTAACCTTTCTCATGCAGGACGGTAATTACCATTGAGTGTGTTTTCTAGATGACAACATATAGTTAGATAGCAAATGATCCTTAGGCAGCCTGTAAGAAATATTTTAACAGGGCTCCTGTAAACTCATTGTAGAATCGAATGCCATGACGCCCTCCCTATGCAATACACTAGTGTCCTGACTCTGAAGCTCATTGGCCAGCCAGCTCTGAGTAACATCATTGATCAACATTCTCCCAAATGGACATAAAAAAAACAGAGTCTCCATGGGCCACAGAGACTCCTCCTTTGTGTGTCAGATGGTCTTACTCGCAGTGCCACACATTATGTGGTAAAAATTTCCTCCCTTTGTACTAAATACTTTTTTTGTTTCTTTTTTCTTCTTTATCTTTTTTGGGCATTGAATTTTTTTTAAGATTTTATTTATTTATTCATGAGAGGCATAGAGAAAGGCAGAGACACAGGCAGAGGGCTCCCTGCATGGAGCCTTATTTGGGACTCAGACTCAGGACCCTATCACACCCTGAATGGAAGGCAGATGCTCAACCACTGAGCCACCCAGGCATCCCAGGGCATTGAATTTTTTAAAGTGATCAGTTAAATAACAGCCGTTTGTGGTGAAAAAAAAAAACGTACAGATTTTTAAAATGCATTTAGTAAAGAATGCTAATAGTCTAAAATAGTAAACAGAAATAAAATTGAAATCCCTAATCTCCAAACTAGAGATGTGACCAAGTACACTTGAAATCAAGTGTTTTGGAGAAGGTTCTGCAAGTCTGGCTTGCTTAGCCAGTAACATACCCGATTTAAGAAAGAACTGGGGAGACACTTGGATGGACAAGCATGCTGCCACATTTTCCCACCCACCCACATGGTGTCTAGAAATGCTAGCTCTTCCTCATGTCCTTGGCTTTGAGCCAAAGCTATAAGAAAAAGAAGACCTATATGCAAACTCCAAAATGTAGTAAAAATAAAATGAAATGACATGAAAACTGGGTGACTTGTTTACTACTATTTTTAGTGATTACAAATACTTTTTTTCTTAATAGATTATGTGCGCCTAAATTTTCTCAGGTAGTTTGGCTTCGTGTAGCACATACAGTTGCTTTTGGGTCACTTCCTTTAGCTATCAGTCAAAAAATACAAAGTCATTTTTAAATAACAGCTAATCTGCTGAATGTCAAGATTAGAAACACCATAGAAATGTTATTTTATATTAGTTACATTTTGTTCACTTTCCTATATTTTTTATATCTGCCTGGAAATATTAGTTTAACTGAAATTTATCTTTCTTTTTCTTCCTCTCTCTAATATAAAAGCTTCCTTGCCTAAGGTCTTTTAAATTAATTTATATTTGTAAACAAAAGGTTTAGCTGTAAGTACAAGTATGACTTTGCATTTATAAAAGCCAACACTGATAATAAAATCAAGCATTATGTAAATATGTCAAGCAAGTGATACATATCCTTTTTCTCTCACATTTTACTTTGAAAATTCTCAAATCTATAGAAAATGGAAAGACTGCTACAGTGAACACCTGTGTATCTTTTATGGAGATTCACTAATTATAACATTTTACAACATGCACTTTATCTTTTTTTCCAGGTAGATACACAGATACACACATATATAAATACACACCTACATATATGCATACAAACATACATACTTTTTTTGGTAAGAATTTCAGAATAAGTGGCAAATAAACATCATGACATTTCACCTTTAAATATCTAAGTATGAATAAATAAATAAATAAATAAATAAATAAATAAATAAATATCTAAGTATGTATCTCCTAACATTTTCCTACATAAACACAATACTATTTTCATACCCAAGACATTTGACATTGATACAATATTCCCTATATTACCTAATATTGTATTAGGTACAATATTGTATTAGCAGTATATACTTAAAATTTTGCAGTTACCCAAAATATCATTTATAATTTTTTTTAAATCCTGTATCCAGTCAGGGACCATTTTGTCTCTTCTAATCTAAAATGATCCTTTTCTACCATATTGTGCCTTTTGTCATAGTGACATTTTTGGTGTCCAGACTAGTTGTTTTATAGCATGTCCTACAATCTGGGTCCATCTGATTTTATTCCCTCTCATGATTAGACTTGGGTTAGAATTTTTGACAAGAGTACCACAGAGGTGATATGTGCTTTCCATTGCATTCTGTGAGAAGGCACATATGTCATTTGTCCTGTGATTGATAACATCAAGTTTGATAGCTTGGTGAGGATGGAATCTTATCAGACTAGTCACTTTCATTAGTAAATTGTGGTATGATGAAAAAGCACAAGTATCCTGCCCTACAACTTTTTATTCAATGAATATGCCACTTCCACAATAAAGCTTTTAAGAAACAATGTTTTCCTATTTTATGTTTCCACTAACTGGATATATATATGCAACGCCATAGGGGATGGTAGAGCCAAGCAACAGAAGTCTGAGCTCCTTAAATCACCACACTAAGGAAGGTCGCCTACTGACCTAGGACTCCCATCCTGGGACAATGCATGAGAAATAAAGCTCTACATTGTCAAGACTGACATTTTTGGTATATTTGTAGTTAGAATTATTATAAGTAATACACTTACTTAGTTCAACACTTACAATACTTACTCTTACATCCTTTTGAAGTGCTGGTTTTCATTTGGATTTTTTTTTTTTTTAATCCTTGGGTTTGATGGCCATCTATAGCTGTGAAAGACACTTCACAAAATTATGTGTAAATCCAAAGAGAGGAAGTACATTGTTGTTTGTACTAACTGGATTTTGAAATTGATTTTTTCAGTGCCATTCACCCACTGCAAAGATTTTTTTTTGTTGAAATTCAGCTAGTAATTATGTCAATCAGTTGTTCTTATAAACTAACAAAGAAGGTGTTCAATTTACCTTTTAGCAAATAGAATGAATATCCACTGCAATTATTCATTTGAAATTTTTACAGAGGTTAGAAAACGGTGTCCAATTTTTCTAAGTCTATATTCACAAATATTTTTATGAGTAGCACAAATACTGTTTTCAACACCTAATATTATGATGGAGGAAATATTTTTAGGAAGCTATTTTTTATTTATTTTTTATTTTTTAATTTTTATTTATTTATGATAGTCACAGAGAGAGAAAGAGAGAGAGGCAGAGACATAGGCAGAGGGAGAAGCAGGCTCCATGCACCGGAAGCCCGATGTGGGATTCGATCCCGGGTCTCCAGGATCGCGCCCTGGGCCAAAGGCAGGCGCCAAACCGCTGCGCCACCCAGGGATCCCTAGGAAGCTATTTTTTAAATTCTCTTTCTATAGCTTGGGTTTCATTTGAAAAGTAGTAAAATCGCATGCATTTTTTAAAATTTATTTGAATCTTTAGAGAGTTATTAGATGCATTTTAAAAACCGGTGCCTAGTAACATAATACATCAAATTATAGAAAATGTCTGCAAATGTGGAATGCCATTTTTTTATTTTAAAAAGTAATATCTTTAAGTTCAACAACTCTTTTAGCTGCTTTGCCAGGAAATAATAAGTGAATCATATATTTAAAATACTTAATGATCATTTCCTGTTTCAATAAAAAAAAACTGCCAATATTCTATCATGTTTTAAAGGTCTTACTGTAAAATTTAACTATATAGATATAGATATTGGCCTGTAGAACTTTGTGCATTTCTGGTTGTGACTTCTTTGCTACAATAACTCGCCTATGAATAATTCAGTGAAAAATTATTGTGAGAAGTTCTAGCTCTTTAGTCTTATCCTGACATCCTTTTTTATTATAGTCAAAGTAACTGCTTCATTAGTGATTACACATTTACATCTTTTCCATGAAATATGGAATTTTTTTCCTTTCAATTCATTTAATTTCAACAATCTGTCAAAAAAGAGCCAATAAACAAATATTGAATTACATTTTGTTGGGTTTTTCAAACCCTCCAACTGCAGACTATAAAAACATCTTGTGCGTCTCTCACTCTGATCACCCTGTTACTTTTCCATATACCACAGGTCACCCATAGATACAAAGCCAGGCGGGAAAGCCGATATGGTCTACTTGGAGCCAGTAGACAGGAGGGCGATGAGGCCTGATGAAGTACTTATGGACAACTTTTTTTTTTATTAAAAGGATCATTTACTTCTTATACCTTCTCTGGTTCCTCTTTCCTTTAGCGATCCACACAAAAAGTGGCTTTTCTTGCATTTTATAACTGATTTATTATGCTATTAAATACCATAGCTATGACATATTAGAAACATCTGTTTGCTTACAATTAACTGTGTAGTTAACGTTTGTCCAAAACTGCATGATTTATTCTAATACAAGCTTTTTCAACTTCAAGCAATGTTTTCTCTGCTTATCTCAATAATTTGAGTATTTATTTACTCACAAAGGACTGCACTTTACTTTGCCTTCATGTTGTTATCCATTTGTGACTTCAGCCACTTTCATTGCTATAATAGGAAGAATGAATGTTTCTCTAACAGGATGTGGCTGTTTGTCTTCTGCTATTAGTAAAATCCAAACTTTTAAACCTTTAGCATAAACTTTGGCTAAGTGGATTGTGTGTGAAATAATTTGAACTTGATAAAAATATGTAGACATTTGTTTTTCATAACTTATTTGTTCAGTTTTTAAATGCCTTCCACACTGTTATGGCATGACCTCATACCACTTTTTGTTAGTATCTGAGGATACCATGCATAGTTTAAGAAATTTTTTATCATTAAGGATAGTGAATGCAAATCCATATTCTGAACAGTCTTCTTGATAATTTAGTTTGGTTGTTTGTTTGTTTTGCGGGGGGTTTCTTTGTATGACTTCTTGTCAAATTTCCATTTGTCCTTACCTATTGCATGGCCATGAAACACCACGTATAGGATATAGGTGTTTCTAGATACCTGTCCATTTTGTAAAAGTTCATGTAGTTAAAAGCATGTAATAAATGCCTGATTTCTTCTAACTTTGTTTATTATATGAAACACAGGTGCTAACATTTCTTATTTTTCACACTAAAACCAAATAGATCCAATCAAGATTCTAACATTTTCTTCCCATAATACATTGCATCATGGTACAACCCTTTGGTTTTATAGATCCTTCTTTGGAGACTGAGTGGTATTGCTGGCAAATATAATAGCAGAGACTTTCAGGCGTTGTTTACTATGACAACAGTGAGAATCCAATTTATATTGTGGTCCTATTCACACACGCACACACTCATAAATGAACATTTTTATAGAATAATACTATATATGATGTGCTCTAATGTGTTTATTATCTCATTTCTTTATAGTAGCTTTGACCTACAGTTTGAAAAAGGCTGTGCTATCATGTTCTGCACACCATGCTCCACAAAGAGCGTAGCAGCAAAAAAACAAGTGTTTTCGAGTCAGATTGGCATTGGAAACTCAGTTTGGTCATTATATAGCCTTTTGACAATATAAAGTTTATTTGAAGTTATCTCTTCTGGCTTATTTCATCTGTAAAATGGTGATAATTACAGTTACTTTGTGAGGATTATGACAATAAAATGAAATAATGTTTGTAAAGCATCTAGCACTATTCCTGGCACAGAGTGGCACTCAATAAAAAGATGGTAATCATTGTTAGTGGTAGTGTTATAATAGTAATATTCCTGGATTTCTAGTTAAAAAGATGAGTAGGTAAAGAGAAGATAGAAATAGTAACTATGACAGGGGTGCGGAACAATAATGAGGATGCAGGACTAGAGGAGAGAAGACAGAAATGTCAGCATGGACTCTGCTTCTAATCTTATGTTGTTACAGGACTGTCCATTATAGAGCAGTGAGATTCTGCTCAGATTCTACTGCCACTTCTAGAATGTCGGGCAGCCCCATGTATGTTCTCTCTTTAATCTCACAATAATTCTGTAAAATACTGAAGCAGACCCATTTCACCAATGAGCAAAGTAAGTCTCCAAGGCATTGTTGTTGCCTACAGAAATAGAAATGGCATACACTGGTAGGCCTGTATTTGTGAAATCCTCTGCCCTTTTACCCTTGTCTTTCTGGAATGGACATAGCCAGCTGGCCTAGAAGGTGGTAAGCTGTTACACATGAGTCATAATTCCTCTAACACAAGGAGTCCTGTTTGGCCTGTTTTCCCAAATTCCAAAGTAGTATAAGATAGCTATCCTATAAGAAGCCTACCTGGGGAGTAACAGCTGGAAAATCTGTCTCTTGAAGAATTCAGAAAGGCTTTGATCAATGAAGACAAGAGAGGAGACTCCCGGGAGTGAAGTGAGCAGCTGGCTGGTGCACAAAGCCGGGCTTGGAGCGGCCATGCAGCAGTATCTCCCAGGGACCCCACACAGCATCCTGCCTCTTGATACTTATTTCTATGTCATCTCAGGACTTGCGTGGTTCTGTATCTTCCTCAGCTTTCAGCAATCTTACCAAATTGCATTTGCAAGTTCTCTGTCTTGTTTCTGGTCTTCAAGCTGGGTCCTTGTTGCATAGATAAACTTCAGTTTTACATCCAAGGAACTTTTAAAGCTCTTGTCTCTCCCATGGATTTTAGTTTCTGTTAACTAAATGATGTGTCTTCAAGTTTTGTAATCCATTGCTACATCAATATCTTGTATTGACCTGACCTGTTAACAATTCTACAAATCTATGTCTGTCTGATTGGTATTTTGTTAAAATTAGTAAAGTTATTCTCGAGATCTTATCTCCCAGGAAATGGGAGAAAAGGCATCTTTACAGTGATTTATTTCTACAGTTTTTTATTTGGACAAGTGGCTAATCTATCAGTTTACCACTCACAATGGGACCTCTTCCACCTTGTTAAAGTGTTGACCACAAGTGGTCATTTGTTCTTTTTATTCTTAGGAAAACCCCATATTTTTCTAGAACTATTCAGCCTACTGCAAATTTCCAGTGTTTTGCCATCTCCTAAAAGAAAAGTACATATCAATACTTTATAAACAGGTATCTGATAAAAAAAATTAAATCCCCAAATGCATCAATACCCAAGTAAAGTTCATCAAAATAAATATGCCCTATAATATTTCCTTCAATTGTATTAGGAGTAGCTCTTATATACTTCATTTTTAACTTTTATCTCTTTGAATGTCATTGTGAATTGATGGCATTTTGTAGACACAGATGCAACTCGTTTTAATTAGAAATAGTAACTTAATGTAATTCAACTATTTACATCTTGACTACAAACAACAGCTTTAAGATGGTTCTTTGTCCTTTCAGCATTACCCTAGACGTTTTCTTATGTATCATTGCTTATTAGCAATAATAAGAAATTCCTCATACTGCTGGATACTTTCTCAAAATGCTCAAAATGAAATCAGTTACTCTCAAAGAGATCAGATTCCTTTATCTGAAAAATACTCCTAAAGAAAAGTGTGTATTTGTGGTTTTGCATGAGTATTGCCATTGGTCAGGTGATGAGGCCACATTACTGAGAAAGCCATAAATTTTTTTTCAGAAAAATATATGTTAGGACCCAAGTTCACAAGACATGTCCAAATTAACTCTAAAATCACAAAGTCATATTTTTAAAGATTTTGTTCCAATAGATAAATTGCAGTTTATGAGGCACTTGAGTGCTCAGTCTCAATTCAGGTCATGATCTCAAGATTGTGAGATTGAGCCCTACAACTAGCTCCATGCTTAAGATTCTCTCTCCTCTCCCCCTCTGCTCCTCCCCTGCCTCAAAAGAATTATAGTTTACTATAGCATTTAGATTGTTAACCCCCTGCCTATGAAATAATGAGTTCCATCTGTGTGAAGGTCTACTACATTGACTAGAGAAATTATCATCCTTTCACTGTTGATAAGAAACATCCTAGAAGAATGAAATGCAGAGCATTATCCAAAAGCTTTGATCCGTCAGTGATATGTTAGGTATAACCATTTAAATGTAACAAATTAATATACAAACAGAGGGTCCACTCTGAGCATTTTATGTAGCTTAATTCCTCTCTCCAGACATAGGCCAGAATAGAAAAGAAACTTCACCTATAGCACTGTGCCCTCAACATGCAACTGTAAAATGACAAAAAACCCAAATAGAATAAAAAGGCATTATTAACGAGGATCTTTCCATAGTAGAACTCAAAGCACATTTGGTTGTTGGCATTGTTTCTAAAATAGGATGATATCTGAGCAGTTTTGCTTCCTTTCAACACTGCTACAGGGAACATCCCAAAGCCCAGTCTCTGGAAAGCGATTCGGAGCAGATACACTGAATTCCCCAGGCGTCTGCCAAGATTCTCTGGCATTTGGGACTTGGCAGAGTGTTGCAAAATAAATTTTCTTAGACAATTCTGGGGTTTGCTACATACCAAAATGTCTGAACAGTAGTTCCAAATGTTCCTCTGACCACAGGTTTTCCTCCACATCTCTCGATGAGGCCTTTTCATCGGCCTGGGTTTGCGCGTAGCCAAAAAAAAAAAAAAAAAAAAAAAAAGAATGCCGTGTTTCCTTGACTGTTTGCGTCAAACTTTTCAAATTCTCTTTAAAACACTAACATATGTTTAAACGAATGCTTTTAAAAGTAAACCTACCAAATATGGGTCATTTTTAAAAAGACGTTATGTTTTGTAGAGTGGTTACAAGTTCACAGAAAAGTCAAGAGTGGCACAGAGATTGGCCCCATCCCCCATGCCCTCCAGACATCCCCAGCCTCCCCCACCATCGACATCGCCACCAGATGATGTATTTTTTACAATTGATGAACCCTCACTGGCAATCACTATCACCCAGATTTCATAGTTTACATTAGGGTTCACTCTTGGTATTGTATATTCTGTGTGAGTTTGGACAAATGCATAATGACATATATCCAACATTATAATATCATACAGTATGTATCATACTATCATACATTGTAGTATCATACATATAGTATCATCATACAGAGTATCATCTGCCCTAAAAATCCTGTGTTTCACCTATTCATTCCCTTCTTCCCCCCTCCCCAGTGCCTGGCAACCTCTGATATTTTTGCTGTCTCTATAGTTTTGCTTCTTCCAGAATGTCCAATGGTTGAAATCATGCAGTATGTAGGCTTTCAGGTTAGTAATATGAGTAACAGATTAGCAATGAGGCTTTCATTTAATAATACACATTTAAGGTTCTTCCAAGTCTTTCCACGGTTTGATAGTTCATTTCTTTTTAGTGCTGAATAATAATTTCATTGTCTGGATGTGCCACATTTCATTTATTAATTCACCCACTGATAGACATCTTAGCTGCTTCAATGTTTTGGCAATCACAAATAAAGGTGCTATAAAAATCTGCGTGCAGGGTTATGCAGGGTTATGTGTACGATTGCTGGATCCTATGATATGTAAGAATGTGTCCAGTTTTGTAAGAAACCACCAAACTGTCTTCCAAAGTGGCTCTACCATTTTGCATTCCCACCAGCAATGAATGGAATTCCTGTTGTTCCATATCTTCTCCAGCACTGGTTGTTATCAGTGTTCAGGATTTTGGCCATTCTGATAGGTATATAATGGTATCTCATTGTCATTTTAATGTGCATTTCCCTAGTAACATAGGATGTGGAGCGTATTTCATACACTTATTTGCCATTTGCGTATCTTCTTTCATGAGATGTCTGTTAAGGTCTTTGGCACAGTTTTTCATTGGGTACATATCATAAGCATTTCTCAGTTATCCCCCCTACTCCCCTTAGGTGTAGGACAGGATGGTTAGAACTTGCTGGAGTTGATCATTTTTCTTTTCTGCCAGGTCAGTTAGGCTCCGATGAAACCCCAACAGGCAGGTTAAGTAGTTTCTCCCTAGGGTTGATCTTGTTGGGGAGACTGGAGTGCTCTGGTGTATTTCAAAAGTGGTTCTCCATTTCCCTTCTTCCTGCTAGAAGCATGGGATTTTTTTTTCCTTCATACCTACTGGGAGAACTTGATGGCCAAGGTCCTGGAGGTAAAACACAAAATTTCCTCCTCCCCTCCCCACAGGACCATGTGCTTTTGGTGTTTTTATGTTTTTAGCTCTCAGACTTGTCCACTCTGAGCATCCAGTAATTCCTCAAGTACGGTTTAGCTTTTCCTACACTGCTGCAGTTCCTCTACAGATTGCAGCTCCTGAGTTTCTGCTCTGGTGGGTTGCAAATCTGTTTTTGCTTCTTGCTTTCTCTAACATTTGGGGGTAGACTTTTGCCCTGAAACTTCACTTCTCTTACAGATCTAAGAAATATTATTCGTTTTTCAGTTTGTCCAAATTTTGGGACAAGTGGTGATGTCCAAGTTTCCTATGTGAAACCAGAAACTGGAATTCCTTGTGTTACTTTTCAAATTTTTAATTATTTATGCAGCAGATTCACACTTAGTCCAACACAACTATGGGGACTATCACTTGCCAGGGGAGTATGTGGCCTGTCACATTGCGATTTATAAAATATATATGTTTGGTTATTCAGATGACCAAAACATATTCCTTATATGTATTTGGTCTTCATCCAGTTCCTCACCCACAACTCCTAAAACTCTTGGACTTTCCTGGTAAGGAAGGCAATGAAAGTTATCTTTTGTCATGTTAATGGTGGTGACACCTGGACATTCCACCCTCCCTTCCCCCAACAGCTGGGGCTTCTTGCCAGGAAGATCAACCAAGCATATGGATTAGAGCTTCCCAGACCTCTAGGGAGGGGAGAGAGGCTAGAGGTTGAAACAGCCAATGGCCAATCACTTAGTAAATCATGACTATGCGGTTAAGCCTTCACAAGAGCCCTAAAAGGACCAGGTTCCCAGACATTCCATGTTGGTGAACCCAATGGAAATGCCAGAAAAGTGGTGCTCCTGGAGAGGGCATGGAAGCTTCATGCCTCTTCACCATGCCTCATTACATATGCCTTCCTCTGGCTGCTGATTTGTATCCTTTATCACATCCTTAAATAAACTGGTGAACCTAAGTGTTTCCCTGAGTTCTGAGAGCTACTCCAGCACAGAGGTCAATGGAACCTCCAATCTGCAGCCAATGTTCAGAAGTAACAGGTTAACAGCCTGGGGCTTGAAACTAGCCTCCAAAGTGGGGGATTAGGGCAGTATTGTGTGACTGAACTCTTAATCTGTAGAATTTGATACTATCTCTGAATGGATAGTGTCAGAGTGTAGCTGAATTCTCAGACCCCTTGCAAGTATCTAAGGATTACTTTGTGATTGTGGGGAGGACCCCTCCCCCCACGTTGGAACTGACTTCACTTGCTTCTTCTTCTTTTATCACAGCAGGGTGACTGTTTACTTCTAAGCTTCAAAATAATCATTATCCACAATTGTCAATATTGTTTATGGTAGGTGATACAGAGGGAATTACATTGTGTAATGGTTTTTTCCCTCCATAGTGCAGTAGATAACATTTGCTGATCTCAAAGCACTGTGTGTGTGCTCATGACCAGATTTAAGTGTCAAAATGAGTGGTAAAGACATTTACATTAGCAGAGTTCAGAGAACGGTAAAATGGCTTTGTGAAGCACAGAGAGGGGTGTTGGAGGAAGCAGGGCTTGCAAGTGCCATGAGAAGATGAATGCATTCTGCATACTTAGAGAGGACAATAGACACTGAATAGAAGGGGAGTAGCATTGACAAGGAGCATGGACTGTCAACAAGGCATCAGGAAGCTGGTTGGGTCAAAGGGAAGAGTTGAGTGGGGAAGAAAGTATAGGTGGGGTGAGAAATATGCGACAAATTATGGAGGGTGTAGGAAAAGTAAGGGAGTTAACAGCCATCAGGCACTTTTTTATGCTGGTCCCTCTGCTGACATATTACCTCTCAGTTGCCTTTTACCGCATCCTGGGAGGGAGGCATGATCAATGAGGAAACAGGCAGAGAGAATGAGCAACTCACCTGGGCCATACAGCTTGGTTGTTTTCACTCTTTTTGCTTCATTCCTCCAAGGAATTCTAAAACTGTATTATCTCACACATGGAAATTTGTTTTCCATTTTGAGTATAAATAAGCTTATATTCATTAAAATGTAGAAAACAGTAAACAGTTTATGAGGTGATGTATACAATAAGATTAATATTTTATAAAAACAATTTGATCATAGGTTTAAACTAACTTGCATGAATATTGAACACACTGGGGAAAAGTTATGTAAAATTTTTATTTATGCATTTTATATAATGTGTCTTGAAAGCTTTCGTTAGTCCTGGACAATTAGGTAAATTTAGGCTATAATTGGAAATGTGCTCCTCTGGAAACTATAATTTTTTTCCAAGTGAAATTAAAGAAACATTGAGATCTAAATTATTAAGAGTGATAAGACTTTCATTGGAATTATAACTTCTGGAAATCTTCCTTTGAGTGCTTGCTGATCCAGTTATAAGTGAATACACGAGAGAAAGTAAAGGTTTGTCCTTCCTTCAGACTAATTTCACCAGGAGCCAGTTATCTATCTGGTTGAAACACAAGGAAGAAGGCATGTTTACTTCCTGGGAAGATTATGATGCTTCTTCAGAAAACACACCACTAATATTCTAATGGAAATGATAATTCAAATAAGTCACAAAAAATCAAAGCAAATGCAAAACCAACTGTGCAAGAAAGTCAGGCCATTTAATTTCGTGAAACTATCAGAAATTTTGGTTGACATAACCTGCAGTGGTCAGTGTCACATTTGAGTTGGTTGCTTTGACATCTTGTGCACATCAAAGGTACAGAGCAGGATTGCTAGTTGGAGGGGGCCTATGGTCCAGATGAGAGTGTATGGTTAGGATGTGTTGTTGCCTTATTTTCCCATTTAACACTCAATTTCTTGGTCAGCAAGAGGGCTAGTTCATGGCTGCAGTACCATTATCATCACTGTCTATTTACTTAGATCTTTATTCTAAAAAATAAAAGGCATATGAAGAGGCATCCACTGAAACAGTCTATTGATTGCTAATTCTAAATTAATTTAGTGTTTCTGCATATGTCAACCACTGCTAGCTGCCTAACAACAACTCATATTCCCTGATTTTGCTTATGACAGAATATGCCCAGCCAAATATTTATATACTCTGGCCTCCTTTGCAACTTGGGGATTGTCAGGGGTTTCAGTTCTGGCTAAAGAGGTATGATCACAAGCCACTAGGGGAGAGAGGGTGTTGCTGCTCTTAACAAGAACAGATTAGCTGACATAAATCACTTTTCCCTTTCTCCTATGTGCTTCTTCTTGCTTGAAGCAGGTGAAAACCCAGCACCAGCGTTGTTCTTCAAAACATGAGACTATGGCTGTCACCCTAAAGGTGGTGGAGACGAGAACTGGAAAGGGGTTGAATACCCAGTGACATCATGGAGTCACCACACAATACCTGGGCCACCTAACTTGGAAGTTACACTTTGTGAGTGAAAAGTAACCCCCTCTTTTGGTTAAGTCAAAAAGCCATTCTGCACAGCATCACTGGATACATTCCTACCTTTGGGACAATTGGGACACTTTTAAAGTAAAAGCATGACTTTAAAGCCTTTCCATTTTTTAAATATAAGATGGTATTACAGCACAAAATACACATCATGACAAATTTGAAAGAAGCCAGACAAAAGAAACAAGTTAGGAAAGTGAAACATGTAAGAAGCCAGATTTTATGTGACTTCTCTAAAAATTCTATGGAGCTACCAGAGAGTCAAATTGTAGTCAGTGTCTGTCATTGACCCCATTCGGTGGAAATCCTAATAGGGAAAATGAGTCTTTACATTAGATGATAAACAATTAAGTCTTTAATTTTCAAAATACACATGGCCAGAGAAAGGAAATATCTCTTCTTTTGATAGAAAATAACGTTATCTGCCAAAATCCTGGAGGTGAATGCCAAGAACTAGATGAGTCAAAATTTGCTGGCAAAAATAAATGTACACGTTTCAAAATTAATCATAGTTTTGAAAAACGCCTCTGATATACACTTTCTGTTTGTGATCCCTAGGAGTGTGACTATACCATTGAAGCTAAGAGCCACACAGAGCACTTGAAAATATAGTGTTAGATTCTAAAAGCAGAGGGGCATAATCATCTCAGTATTTTACCTTGGATTCATAGAGATATAGTTTGCTCACATGGGAGGGCACCTTCCCAGGGTAACCATTGTAGACAAGCAGGTTTACTGCATATTGTTTAACTGGAAAGAAAGCACATGCTCAGGAAACTGAAACTGACCAAAATCTCTGGTGTGAATGCACAATTCAAAAGTTGTGCTGAGATTACACACAACGAAAGCATCTTTTGCTAACCTCTATCAACATATCCCTTTCCTCTTCCATGTTCTTGGACCTTTGCATTAATATGATAATGTCTCAAAGTTCTTTGAGCTATTCAATCAATCCTTTGTCTAAATACCTTCCTACATTGATATTCAACACGCAAACCAGAATTAATGCAGTGCACCTCTGACCTGAAGAAATAGTTATAGAAAAAGGAAGAAGAACCTCATGTCACATCTGTAAAAACTTACAGCTAGTGTTTTGTCTTTTTTACATGAAGTGATTGAAAGATAATTCTCTAGGAAAATGAGATTCTACCCCTGCCCCTTTATTCCCCACCTTTGGATGTATGTGACATGGATAATGAACTAGCAGGTGAAGATTAATTCATACAACAAACTTTCTCAGTGCTAAGAAGAATCAAGACACTATGTGGGATACAAAATATATGTTCTCACTGATGGTGTGTTCCGATCACTGTCCGAGTTTTCTTTCCTTTGTTATTCTTTTTTTCCCCTTTGTTATTCTTAAATGTTTTTATTATATTTTGACCTTAACATTCTAACTAGATAATTCAAAAGATTTCTATTCATTTTAGAATATTGCATTTCAAAAAATAACTTGGAAAACCAACTTGATTTCTTAGTCTCTTCTTTTTCTTAATTATTTAATTCAGTGTTGGGTTCTGATTATAGATACATTGGAATTTTTTCTTTTTTTAAGATTTTATTTATTTATTTGAGACATAGACAGTGTGTGTGCCCACACACAAGCGAGTGTGGGGGTGGGGCAGAGAAAGGATGAAGCAGACTCATCTTTGAGCAGGGAGCCTGACAAGAGGCTCCATCCCAGGACCCTGGGATCATGATCTGATCTGAAGGCAGATGCTTAACAGACTGAACCACCCAGGTGCCCTGGAAATTTTTTCCTAAATACTAAGAAGGTTCAACAAGTATTTTGATTAATTTTTTATAATATTCAAGAAGGATGAGACAAAG
This sequence comes from Canis lupus dingo, assembly GCF_003254725.2. Classification (NCBI taxonomy): domain Eukaryota; kingdom Metazoa; phylum Chordata; class Mammalia; order Carnivora; family Canidae; genus Canis; species Canis lupus. The sequence goes on along the minus strand of NC_064271.1, from coordinate 6,675,170 downwards.
TGTGAATTCTGAAGTTATATAAAATGAAAGACCTCAAGCAGTGTGACATGTGTTGAGATTGTAAACTGGTCTACATTTTGGACTCCAATCTTAGTGATCTAAATCACTTATAAATTGAAAAAAAAGAAAAAACCCAAACCAAACAAAACAAAGCCAAAGACAAGGAAATAATGGTCTTTTAGAGAGGAAAGAATTCATTTTTTTCATATTTCAAAATTCAAATGCAGGCTGTCTCAAGTGAAATTCTAGGAAGTAAAACAAGCAGTTTGAAAATTACAGCCATTTTCTCCATGTTTCTCCCAGCCTGATTCAATATTCAAAAGTGTACCCAAGGAATGTCCATTATTCTTTCTTCAGTGAACCCTGATATTTTTGATCAAGAAGACCATTGAGAATTACCATGTTTGGAAATCTGTTATCAACTAACTAAGGATATGACCAAATCTCCAAACATGGATGATTTCTGAAATGTCAATAGCTCTTTGGGACTACACACACACATACACACACACACACACACACACACACACACTTGCTTTGAGAAACAGGGGTTTATTGAAATAAGCTTAAATAATAGTACAGAAAACTCCACTAGTGAACCTAGTATTTTTTATTTTCTCAAAGAGAGGGCTAAGATTTCTTTTTAAAAATAGTAAAATAAGGATTAGACACAGATTAAATTCGTCATGAAGGCAGTTCTATTTTAGCATGTTGGTTTTGTTTCATTATTTTAGAAATTAAATTGTGCTTTGAGAAGGATCGTATGTGTTACTGCTGGAAAATAATATGAAATTAATCTAAAATAATGACAGAAGTTAAATAGCAACTTCTTCCTAAATGTCCCTAATATATTTAACATATAACAAAGTGGTGTGGTCAGCCTACAGGTAATTATGTTATATTTTGATACACCGTCTCTTTTTTGAAACTGCTGCAGCCTGCTGAGCTATACTGCTCCAACTCTGAAAACCTCAGCTTATAATTAAAGAACAAGCAAATTTGAGATGCTAAAGAAGAGACATAACACTGTAACATACCAATTGATTTGAAAATGAGTGTTTTTTGGCAGCTTGTGAATATTTTTGTGTGCATTTAACTTGTATCGATCTCCTTCACTTCTTAAACATACATCGATATGGTTCAAATCATCCTATCGTGTTTGATTGGGACCTTTGAGAATCTTGTATAGATTAAAAAAATTTTAAAGGTGAAAAGATGAAAGCACAGGGACTCTCAGTGAGTTGCCCATGGGTACAGTGCTGGTTGGAGGGGAGAGAGGATGGAAACTTGGAGACCCTGAGTTTCAGTCAGGGACTCTCACCTCCACTACTCTGAGAGGTACTTAGTAATTTTAAGCAACGCCACTGTCAATGATAAACTGTGTTTTCAAAAACTTCCATGCTCTGTTTAAAGTTCTACTAAGCATATCATTGCTTGTCAGTTGTCAGAACATACATAACTAAGTAAGGTGACACATGATCGCTTGTGAAGGAAGACAGGCAGTGTATCTTCAAGGAGAACTGGAGGCCCCATCAATTATTACAGCCTCTAAATACTCAGCATTCAGCCTGCATGAGCTCATAGGGCCACGGAGAATGATTTAGAATTGATTTTAAGTCTCAGTAGCTGAGAACAAGCATGCAAAGAGTACAGAAGGAAATCCAAACTTGGGAAACCACTTAATCTTACCACCAGCAGGATAGATGAAAGAAAAAGAAAAGCCTTGTTTTTCCTGAAGGTATTTTTCTTCAGAAGCAATAGAACTGGAAAACAGTACAAGCTCAATTAGTAATCAAGCAGTTTATAAAGGACAAAAAGAAAACTTGTGAAGATCCACTCATCTTAGGGTGAGAGCTGTGGAACTACTACCAACATTCTACTGCATTCTAATAAAGAAGCTAATACTTTTCCTTTACTTTTTATCCTTGAGGCAAGTAGAGCAATTATTTGTCTCCATTAGATTTCTACATTATATTAACATGAGAGGTCAATGCCTGAGGAAAAAAGTACTTGTTAAGTTTCATCTGCAAAGATTCTATTCTTAAGTATCCAGTACTAGTTCATGTTATTTTGTTTTTGTTCTTATCTATCAGTGTAACAGCACTATTTTAGATGGTAAATTTTTAAGCACTACTTTCTTTATGCCTAACCTGTCTCCTAACCTGTTGCTTCTAGCAATCTCAGCGTTCGCTGGTTCCATCCACAACCACTTGACCTTCTCAAGCCCAAGTCTTCACCTTCCACTTCCCACCTTCAAGGACAAACTCTGAGCTTAGTTATCATCTGAGTCCTCCAACCTCTGGAGTCTTCAGGAGACCTCTAAGGTCTCCAGGATCACTCTCTCTCTACCGACCAAACACAGACTACTGCTCAATGTCATCCCACCACATCTGCTCATTCACTCCCCTAACCTCCTTAATTTTTTTTTGCCAGTTAGCCATTAACCAGTTGTGCTGGGCTCACTTCATCTCCTAACTTAGTTCATAATGGCAGTTACTGGAACAGGAACATTTCTTTCCCATCATCCTCAGTTCCCTTTCTCATTTTTTCCTCTGCTCCACCCATTTTATCAATTACTATCAAAACTGAAGCATAACTATTCAGTGCCCGCATTCAGCTTTCTCTTTTTGTGAATTACCTGTTCATGCCTGTTAGCCATTTATCTATGAGGGTTTCTGTCTTTCTTAATCTGGATAATTTCTTATCTGTTATATGAATTGCATTAGTTTAATCTAATTAATTAATATTTGATGTATGAATGCATCAAATGTATGAATTGCAAGCATTTTCTCTCAAGGCTTCTATTTTAACCCATACATAGTGTATTTTATTTTACAGAAATTTTAAGTGTTAATATGATTAAATTTTTAAATCTTTGCATCTTGATTAAGATATCTTACTTTACTGTGAAATGAAAGCATTGACATATTTTCTTCTGACATTTCTATTTTATTTTTCACATTTTCATGTTATACAGAACTGGAGTTTATTTTCCTTAGGTGGAGATTGGATTTTACCTTCTTCAATATTGCCAGTCAGTTATCCACTCATTAAAAGTTTGTCCATAATCACTTATTTGTGATGACACTGTCATATTCCAGGATTTATTTCTGGGTCCTTTATTTTGCTTGTTCCATTAGATTTCACTTGTGCCTATTCTACATGATCTTAATAATAAGCTTTATAATGCACATTGGTACATAGGAGGGTTGTTCCCAAATGTTCTCCAAAATTGTCTTGGCTTTTTTTGGTCTTCTATTATTTCACATGAATTTGAGAATTGGCTGAATTCCAAGAAAAGAAAGGAAAGAAAGAAAGAAAGAAAGAAAGAAAGAAAGAAAGAAAGAAAAAAAGAAAGAAAGAAGAAAGAAAGAAAAAGAAAGGAAGAAAGAAAAGAAAGAAAGAAAGAAAGAAAGAAAGAAAGAAAGAAAGAAAGAAAGAAAGAAAAGAAAGGGGGAGAGAGGGAGAAAGGAGGGAAAACAGAGGAAGATAAATGTATAGATTTGTTGGTATTTTCTTAAAATGAAAACAAATTCTTTTTTTTTTTTTTTTTAGATTTTATTTATTTATTCATGAGAGACACAGAGAGAGAAAGAGGCAGAGACACAGACAGAGGGAGAAGCAGGCTCCATGCCAGGAGCCTGACATGGGACTCCATCTAAGGTCTCCAGGATCATGCCCTGGGCTGAAGGTGGCGCTAAACTGCTTAGCCACCCGGGCTGCCTGAAAATGAATTCTTTAGATTAAGGTGATTATTAAATTATCCAAGCTATGAATATGGTATTGCTCTCCATATATTTAAGCACAATTTTCTCTTTTTCAATAGCTTTCTTTTCTTCTCCACCTTTTGTTGGATTTATCCCCATAGCTTGATGATTTTTTTCCTTTGATATATTATATTTTCTAATTACTGATTGCTAGTATATAGGAATATAGTTAATCTTTATATACTAATCTTAAATCCAACATGATTTCTAAATCTTTCTTAATTGTTCGTATATAATTCTTTTGGAATTTCTATGTAGATAATCATATCATTTGTGAATAAAGACAATTTTTCTTCTACCCTGATGCATATTCTTTTAATTTTTCTTTCATTATTATTTACTATAGATATTCTCAAGCTGAGAAAGTTCCCTGTATTCTTTGTTTTCTAAGATTTTTTTCTTTAACATTTGTGTGTGGTTAATTTGATCCAGTTGGTTGCAGCACCTTTGAATATATTTCTTTTTTAATTTTTATTTATTTATGATAGTCACACACAGAGAGAGAGAGAGAGGCAGAGACACAGGCAGAGGGAGAAGCAGGCTCCATGCACCGGGAGCCCGACGTGGGATTTGATCCTGGGTCTCCAGGATCGCGCCCTGGGCCAAAGGCAGGTGCCAAACCGCTGCGCCACCCAGGGATCCCCTGCAGCACCTTTGAGACATTTAAGGTTAGAGAAGGCTCTATTTGACACTGATGCTCTAGCAACTTAATACCTCAACTGCCCTCACTGTTAACCAAATGAGACACAGGACTCTTCTAAATACTACAGACAGAATTTTAAATTCTCTTCACACTAGCTCTTATTCTTACAGCACAATGACCTACTCATTATAGGAGATAGATTCTATAGATCTCCAAAAACTCAATACAAGAAACTACATTAAATACTCTCCTTGAACCTAGAGCTTCTCAACTTTCTCTCTCTACCTACAATATGAACTGTCAGGAGTTAGGAGCCTCCAGCAGATTGTCCTAAAATACATGTTCTCCCTTTGTCAAATAATCCCCAGACGATACCATGAAATCCATTTCTTTTTCCTACAACTTCTCAACAGAGGAATTAGAAATGAGTGGGACAGAGGTGAGTTGCCAACTGGGGTATGATGGCAGTGATGGGTATCCCATCAGCACATTCTGGTCTTATAGGGAGATGGCTTTTCCTCTGGTCATGTAATATCTTCAACAAGTTTTTCTAATGTCAAACCAGACAGGGTTGCTGAAATAAAGCCAATTTATAACATATTGGCACCATTTCTAAACTCATTTGGTAAATATTTAATTTAGAATTTTACACTCTCGTTCATATAAATATATATATATACACACACATATATATGTGTTTCACACAGATATAAATATATTTGTTGAATATACATTATATAAAACTTTTATATACAAATGTTTTATATAAATTAATGTAGTTTCTCCCATTTGTTTTCTTGCCAGAAGCATGTCTGTTTTATTAATTCCTTCACAGAGATAGCTTTTGGTTTTATTGATGCTATTTATTATTTCTGAGATTTTAAAAATTATTTTCTGCTTTTTTTCTTTATTATTTCCTTCCTCCACCTTTCTTCAAGTTTATGTTTCTCCCCTATTTTCAGAAATGGTGGGGTCATTAATTTTTAATCTTTCTCCTTTTGAAATAAGACAACCTATGTCCTTCAAAGGAAATTTTGCCACATCTCAAAAGATTTGATATATGCAGTGGTTTTTGTTGTTTACTTCTGAAGACTTTATAATGACCCTTAGTTTGAGGATCCATATAATATTTATGCATGCTTTTAAATATCCACATATGAGTTTTAGCACCATTTTCCTTTTATTTCTGTTTTTGTCTTGCTTTTGATTGTTCATTTCATTGCATGTTGCTAAGAATGTGTTTAGCACATTCTTATCTCAGGAAATCTCATGATTTCCTCAGCTCTATCTTTCAGTCATGTTGTCTCACTTTCAGTGAGTACATTTTTATTTCTGGTAATTCTGCTTGGCCTTGTTTTCAATCAACCTATTTCTAAAATATTGTTCAATTTATTTATGGGGTATTCTTTCTTCTATCTTATACTCACTTCAAGTATAATTATAATGTCAGAAATATTGTCCAATTTATTTATGGGGTATTCTTTCTTCTATCTTATACTCACTTCAAGTATAATTATAATGTCAGAGAGTTCATTTCCAGGAGGGTTAATTCTGGTGTTTATGATATTTACTTCCTTCTATCATGACCCACTTTCTTTATGTGGTGTGTTAAGAGTTTTTATGGCTCTCATCTTCACCTAAGCTATGTTCCCCTATGGAAATCTAACATGCTGGATTCTGGGAAATCCTGTGAATCCAGGGTTGTGAACACCTTCCATGTAAGCTGCTTAGCACTGCATTTATCCTGAAACCTGGTGGGAATCTGCTTTCAGATAAACTCTGTGGTTCATTCATATGGACAACTAATATTTAACAAGGAAGCCAAGAACACTCAATTGAGAAAAGACAATGGTGCTGGGATAATTGGATATTCCCATGTAACAGAATGGAACTGAACCCATATTATATAAACTCGCAACAATTGACTCAAAATGGATTAAATACTTAAATGTAAGACCTGAAACCCTGAAACTGTGAAAAGAAAATATAGGAATAAAGTTATTTTTGACGTGGGTCTTCATAATGATTTTTTGGATATGCCACCTAAAACATAAACAACCAAATAAAAAGGAAACAAGTGGGAAAACATCAAACTGAACAGCTTCTGCACAGCAAAAGAAATGATCAACAAAGTGGGAAGACAACTTATGGAATGGGGAAAAAATATTTGCAAGCCATATCTGGGGTTAATATCTAAGATATATAAAGAACTCATACAACTCAGTGGCAAAAAATCAAATAGCGCAATTGCAAAAATGGGCAAGGTTTCTGAATAGGTGTTTCTCAAAAGAAGAGATATGAGAAGCCAACAGGTACTAGAAAAAAGATGCTCAACATCACTAGTCATTAGGAAAATGCAAATTAAGACCACAATAAGATATCACCTCATGCTTGATAGAATAGCCATTATCAAAAGAACAAGAGATATAAAATGCAAGGGAGATCTTGTGCACTGTTGGTGGGATTGTAAATTGCTACAGCCACTATGGAAAGAAAAGGATCCTTAAAACATTAAAAATAAAAGTACAAGTAAAACATAAAAAATAAACTGAGCAAAAAAATAAAAAATAAAAAAAAATAAACCGAGCAATTCTGCTTCTAGGAATATATCCAAGAAAATGAAAACACAAACATGAAAAGATATCTGCACCCTCATTTTCATTATTTATAATAGCCTAGATATAGAACTAAATATCCATCAATGGATAAGTAGATAAAGAAGTTGTGATATCTATCATCTATCTATCATCCACATCTAATGGAATATTATTCAGTCATTTTATTAAATGAGGAAATCCTACCCTTTGGGATAACATTGATGGACATTAAAGATATTATGCTAAGTAAAATAAGTCAGGCAGAGGAAGACAAATACTGAATGACCTCTCTTACACATGAAACCTTTTAAAAGACAAAAACTCATAGAAAAATAGATCAGATTTGTAGTTACCAGAGGTGAAGGATGATGGAATGGAGAATTATAAGAAGGTCATCAATAAGTGAAAACTTCCAGTAGGTTTTAGTTACTTAGTTTAGTTTTAAGTTAGATAAATAAGTACTAGGGATGTAATGTACACCATGAGGACTACAGCTACCACTGCCATGTAATATCCAGGAAAGTCATTGAGAAAGTAAATCCTAAGAGTTCTTGTCACAAGGAGAATTTTTTCCTTCTTTGTTTTTATTGTATCTATAGGAGATGCTGGGTGTTAGCTTAACCTATGGTAGTAATCATTTCACATTATCTGTAACTCAAACCATCATGTTGGATGCCTTCCCCTTATACAATGATGTATGTCAACTATGTCTCAGTAAAATTGAAAAAAAATATTTGGGCGCTGATTTTATGCCTATTTCCAAAGATGACTACAGAATCCTAGGATTTCACTGCCACAAAATGCTTAACTAGCTCCTTAACTAAGGCTTATTTAAACAGAAATATGAAAATACCTGATTGCATCATTTTCTTATTCAAACTTTAGTTTACAGGTAAGGCATTTCCATTAAGGAGCGCAAGGCAAGTCTTTGATCCCAGCCTGATCAGAGAGCAGCTTTGAGCACAGGAGCTCCCTTTTGGGGTGGGTCTTCTCAGTTTTTATGCCAAAAGAAAGGCCAGATGGTCTTTTCCACAGTGGCATTACATAAAACCAAAATAAAGATATGAAAATGACAGCTTAGAAATTTAGTGAAAAACACAGTTGCCCTTGAACAACACGCATTTGAACTTGCACAGATATATTTATACTAGATTTTTTACAGTGCAGTACTGTAAATGTATTTTCTCTTCCTTATGATTTCTTAATAACGTTTTCTTTTCTCTAGCTTACTTTATTGTATTGTAACAATACGGGTTATAATACATATAACATGTAAAATATGTGTTAATCAACTGTTGATGTTATTGGTAAGGTTTCCTGTCAATAGTAGGCTATTAGTAGTTACGTTTTAGGGAAGTGACTAGGTTATACATAGATTTTTCAGTTGTGTGGGGGTCAGTGTCCCAACCCTTGCATGTTTTGAGTCAATATTTATAACTAAAACACTGCATTTAAACCAGCAATGAGAAATGGCTGACGAGAGAAGGGGATGCATGTTATTTGGAAGTTAACTGAAGCCACATAAAAGGAAAAGAATTTATAAGATACTTAGTCTTACAGAAAACAATACCTTCACATTCCCATAAGAAAAAAGGAAGAAATGCAAACGCATACAATGTGTGTGTGTGTGTGTGTGTGTGTGTGTGTGTGTGTGTGTAGACAGAAAGGAAGAAACAGAGAAAGACTATTTTTGGGATATTAAATGTATGTTGTTTCCCTTCTCTGTTGAGAGGGTAACTTGGTAAGTCCCAAAGGAACCTCACTTCTAATACACTGACTGCATTGTGTTCCAGTTTTCAACATGCTGCCACCAGGGTGACAAGGGAAGGAAGAGAGTAAGTCCTTTCCTGAAGATACTCAGTTACATTTCCTTAGGTGGGACAAGGGGGAATGACTTTACCATATGTGAAGAGTGTAATCAACTCTTGTATTTTGAGTAAAACAGTGGCTGTTCCCAGAGGCAGGTGGTCTCCAGAAGATGCTCAGGGCATCCACCTTTAGGAGAACAGCCAGACTATTACTCACAAGGCAGCATTATCCTTTTGAGTTTGAGGTTCTAGAGAAAAGCTGTTAGATCTTAGAAGATTGTGGGGGAGAGGGGAAAGGAGAGGAAGAATCAAGGTTCTAGACTGCAGCCTATTCCCATGCTGACTTTGAATTTCAGTCTCAGTTTACCTACTCCCAAAAGGCAGCAGAGTGTCCTCAAGGGCAGGACAGCGGCAAATGGACATTATGCCAGGCTCTGGGACAGGGGCAGGATTGGAGGACTTGGCCCAGCCATACTCTGCCCAAGTCCGTGCCTCCTCTGCCCTAAGCATTCTACCACAAGGCAGTCAGTGATAGTTGATATCCCTGATTGATTGGACCCTACCAAGTACAGTGGAGAGAAATTTCCTAGCCAGTTTTGCTCTCTCTGGCATGGGCCAGGCAATGATGTAAGAAGCACTGCTCCCTGATTACCTTGGTCTATAGTGAAGAACTCTGAGGGTGGGGTGGATTTTACTTGGAAGAGGAGGCACTTGGGTGCCTTGCCCTCATTCCACAAAGTCAATGCATACCTTACATACCACCTTTTAACTTACGTAGAATTTTCAACTCTTTATCCTGCTTGATAGGGGCGGTCCTGCCAAATGACATGGCAAAGAGTATCATCCCATTTTGTAGATAAAGAAAATCAGATTTAGTGATATGAGGTGACTTCTCAAAGCAACACAACTATGAAGCAACACAACTGGTACCCAGGAACAGTTCTTTCTTTCTTTCTTTCTTTCTTTCTTTCTTTCTTTCTTTCTTTCTTTCTTTCTTTATCTTTTCAAAGATTTTATTTATTTATTCATGAGAGACACACAGAGAGAGGCAGAGACACAGGCAGAGGGAGAAGCAGGGTCCCTGCGGGGATCCTGATGCAGGACTTGATCCCAGGACCCCAGGATCATGACCTGAGCCAAAGGCGACACTCAACCACTGAACCACCCAGGTGCCCTAGCACAGTGTGTTCAACCAGCCCCTGATGGCATGTCACTTTCCAGTGGCTGCTCCCAAGCCTTCTCTGTCAATAGCTGCTGTTCTCCATGTAGACAACCCAAGTTGGCCAGACAGCTTCAGTCTAGCAATCCTGAACTGAACTGTGTGAATAACTCCTAAGCTGCTTCCTTTCTGATGAAGCAATGATGCAACATGATTGCTGCTCAGATCATAGGAAAATGAGATAGCTACAGATGAAGTGAGAGACTAGGGTGAAGCCAATGTCAAGCCATGGGACAGTCACTCAGGGCATGAACTTCCTGTGCCTTCCTGGAGAGGGGACTTGCTCTCATCTGTTTGTCCATTCAGTTTCCCTTCAGTCTGCCCTGCACCCCAGAGCTCTGCCTTCATCAGGTCACTTCCCTTGGCAATGACTTCAAGGGCTCTCTAGTATTGACAGCAAATTACAAGTTTGTAGAATAACGTGCCCTATGTTGGTTGCAGTCAAATTTTGTTATTTTTTTGTTTTTTTTTTTTGTTTTTGAAGTTTAATTTAAAAGAAACATTAGCACAGAAGAGAATAACAAGTCTTCATACTTTCAGGAACATGTCTAAATTTTGTTTAAGATCAAGAATAATTACATCCTTATATATAGAGCAACAGCCCAGATAGCACCCACTTCTTTTCTGCCTGTTGTATTCAGTTATAACTGGCATTTAACATGAATTAGTTGGAGGTATACAACATAACGATGTGATTACACGCACACACACACACACACACACACATATATATATGGCAATGAAATTAATTCATTAAACTTAGCTAACCTCCATCACTTCACATAGTTACAGATTTTTTTCTTGTGATGAGAACATTTTTTGAAATGCATTTTATTTTTTAAGTAATCTCTATACCCAACATGGGGCTCGAACTCACTATCCCAAGGCTTCACTGACTAGGCCAGCCACGTATCCCTGTGATGAGATTTTTTTACCACATTCGCTCATTCCCTCTAACCCCAACTCCACTCCAGAGAACCAACCAATCTGTTTTCTGTTTCTAATAACCCGGTGTTTGTTTGTTTCCACAAATAAATGAGATCACACAGTATTTGTCTTTCTCTATCTGATGTGTCTCATTTAGCATAATGCCCTCAAGGTTCATCCATATTGTCCATGGATATTTAATCAAATTTATAGTGTTTAGATAAATAAAATATAGTTTAAGTAATCACACTATTCTAAAAATAGTTATAAGAATTTTAAATGGAAGCGAGGGAAAATATAACTTGCAAAAAAGTTGATATCCCTTAAATATACAGATTATCTAAAAATAAAGGAAAAAAGATCGACAGTGTTATCAAGCAATTGTACAGTTTCAAAAATGAAAATGGATCTTTATGAAAAGATGCTCAGCCTCACTTGTAAAAAATATAAATCAAAACTATGTGGAGATATCTTTACTATAAAACTACTGTTTTTCACATTTTAATATTGTGTTACCAAAGGGGTCCATGTCTTATCTTTCCAAAAATATTGAGCCTACAGAAAACAGGAGTTATGTTTTACCTCAAGAGCACCTTGATAAATATCTCATTAGCCAATATCTGAGGGAATGATTAGGAGCTAATGCTGTGGAAGCTACTAACAGTAATTTGTTCTCTTCAAAGTTGCCACAATCTTCAGAACTAGAAAAAGGCAATAGGTTGAAGGGTGCCAGTGAGGAAAAAACACTGTTACATTCACTGCCTTGAGATGGTTCTATTGCTTTGGAACAGTACATTCAGTTGTCTTCCTGTCTGGGTATAATTTTGGAAAAGAAGAAGAAGAAGAAGAAGAAGAAGAAGAAGAAGAAGAAGAAGAAGAAGAAGAAGAAGAAGAAGAAGAAGAAGAAGAAAAAACAGTGGCAATTCACTATTGAGGGGGAAAAATGAGTGGCAAGCTTATTGTGAGGTTTTCAGCCTTTTTCTGGTATAATCTGGCATGTTAAGAGGAAGCTCTTTGAATTATGTGACCATATATCCCATTCCCAGCATTACATCCTCTCTTTTCAAGATATCTTAGATTGGTAAAAAAAAAAAAAAAAAAAAAAATCACAAAGTGATTTTTAATAAGCCCAATCAAAACAAGAGTTTAAAACAAAACAAGTTTTACATTGGATATGTGCCATAGGGGAGGTGGCTGGTTGGAGGAGGTGTTCTGAATGGTGGAGGGAGGAGTTGCTAAGGGCAAACAAGATACCAGTAATTATTTTGGTTCACAGGTGATTGGAGAAAATGTCTCCAAGATATTTATTTTTAAAGTCTTCTTGCAGCTCTTTTCATAAGCTTTTCACATTGAATGATATAATGAAAGGGCTCAATTCCAAATATTATGACATTTTATGCAGTCATTACTTAAAATACTTCTAAAATGCCAAAAAGAGCATAATGATAATGAGAAAAAGGCAATTTTGCCTAGTCTTGACAAAGTTAGAATGAAAAAGATAATCTCTAATCGGAGGGGAGGTAAATCTAGAATTAATATACCTAATAAAGAGGTATAGGGCCTGGAAAGGTACACATCTAGAAGAAAAAAATAATGTCTTGATTTTCTATGAATTGTAAAGTGAATAAAACCCATAAAAGTCATGACAAATTTTCAGTGTAACTAGAAATCTTCCTTTTGGTAGCTTTTATACAACAGTAGTTTCAAACATTAAATATGCTGTTAGTTAAAACTCAACATTAAAAAACACCAACCCATATATTTTTAGGGCTATAGTCAACAATTCAAGGTTCTTAAACATAAGTTATACTCCTCACAAATATTACATGTAGCTTTACAATGGAGTTAAGTATTTCTTCCTTAGGTCATTTAGTTTCAATACCTTGTGGGACTGTGGTCCTGTGGTCTGATGTGCAGACAGAGGAAAATGATTGGAGAGTGGGTGGGGAGGGTGGCCTTGGTAGGCTGGGTTCAGGACACCTTTTATAACAACACTTCTAGAGGTGTAGACTTTGCTGAAGAGATTTATGAGCTCCAGAATCCTCCCCCATGAGTGCCTAAAAGGGAGTCCTTAATGTCTCATTCTTGGTTTCCTTACAAAGAGCCTGTTCAATATATGGGATTCCTTTTGGAGGGAAATATAATTTTAAATTTTACATTTGCTTGAAAAACATTTCTTTTCAGAGCACTATTCAAAGGCAAGACACAATGCTAGGAGTTGATAGAAGAGAAGTAGTTTGGAGTTGAAAGGAGAAAAATGACTGGCAGATTAGAAATGGTCTATTTCCAATGCATCCCTGCTGATGAGGGAGCTGAGATTGGTGAGAAAGCTAATGGGGTAGCCTGCTGTGTCCAGGCATGGTGCCATTATGAACAGACCTAAAACTGAATAATCTTGGTGATTATGAAACATTCCTTTCCACGGATCCTGTTTTATGCATATCTGAAGTGACTCAAACATGTTTCTTGTTGAAACTTTCAAATGACTGCAGGCAAAGCTGAGGTTGCAATTAAAAGAAGGATCCCTATCCTCACTGAGTACAGAACTCAGAGCATAAAGAGAATGTATATTGCAGGGCAGAATTCTATAGGTGAAAATAGAAGTTCAGGAACATACCACATATTATAGGCATCAAAGGGGAGCCCTAGAGGAATGTGGAATAAGATCTGCCTGGGAAAATCTGGCAAGGCTTTTCAAAGGAACTGGCTTCTGCTCACTGATCCATGTACTGAATATGCACCGGATTGTCTACAGTATGCCGGGACTGAGTGTGGTGCCAGGGATGGGGTGAAGGAGAGAGACACATGAGAACAGTACAATATCATGTAGTAAGGAAATGATACAGATATGACAGGTAGGTTTTGTAAGTCCACATGAGACTTACCTTATCTAGTCCCAGGTGGAAGGGCAGTTAGTAATGGCTTTCCAAAGAGGAATACTTCAATTGAGTACAAAAAATGTGTCATGGGGTGGGGGAAGGAAGACAGAAATGAGCCTATGCAGATAGCATATACTGAGCAGAGCCACAAAGGGAGTGGAGTAAACAGACTTTGAGGAGTAGTTATGGGAAGATTGGGATTTAGGCAACTGGATGATTAAGGGCACAGAGATGAGAACATGTAAATCAGTTAGATTAATAATAAATGAGAAGTACAGCATACAAAGGGTGAAACTATGTCATGGGGGAGAAGAGAAAACTGGGTAGTGTGTCCTGGAGATGAAGTGGTAGGAAAGTGAGAACCTTGAAATTCATGTGAAGAATTTTGGTCTTATTTTCTATCTCTTGGGTGGCTACGTGATCCGTGACACCATTTATTTATTTATTTATTTTATTTATGATAGTCACACACAGAGAGAGAGAGAGAGGCAGAGACATAGGCAGAGGGAGAAGCAGGATCCATGTACCGGGAGCCTGACGTGGGATTCGATCCCGGGTCTCCAGGATCGCACCCTGGGCCAAAGGCAGGTGCCAAACCGCTGCACCACCCAGGGATCCCCGGGACACCATTTAGAGTGGGATCTTGCCACTGAATGAAGGATGATAGGAAAGGATATAAGGTCAGAAGGCAGCTTGGCTAGCTGGGATCTGTAAAATACTAGCGCAGTTCAGTAAGTGGTAGTGCCAGGCACTCCAAGTTGGCAGTAGGGGAGTGGGATACTCAAATGATCTGCTATTTGATGTGGCAGGAGAGAAGAATCCATGGTGTCTGGGATTTCTAGCCTGTATGTTTGACAAGACTATAGTAAGGAGAACTTCTACAGGTAAAGACTGATTCTGGTTGCACACCTAAGCCATTCCGCATAGAGAAGTGTAGTCAGACTTGGAGAATTCTGTGCAAAGGCGGAGCTTAAGTCATGGGAAGAAATGAAGTTGTCATTGAATCTCCTCTTCCAAGTCCTTCTCTTTGGCTTCTTTCCATTCCAAATGTATGGCCCTTGTATCACCCTCCAAGGTCTACCAATCCTACCTGGTCAATTTTGAAGCTGTATTATCATTTTCCTTAGAGCTGTGTTGTCTAGTACTAGTTATGTGTGGCTAATGAACACTTGAAGTGTGGTTAGTCTGAATTAAGATGTACCATAAGTACAAAAACTTGTACTCTGTATGAAAAAACAAGTGTTGAATAGATCAATACTATTTAATATTATTATATTTTGAAATAATAAGTGTAGTAAGTTAAATAAAATATATTATTAAATTAATATAGCTGTTCATCTTAAGAACTGAAAACTAAGATACATATGTGGCTGTGTTATATTTATATTGGATAATGCTTTCTAGAATATTATGTATAGTAATAGCATAGTAATATGATATAACTTAAAAGTGGGATATAAACTATAAGACAGTTTACAAATCAGAACATCTATAACCCCATCTCTCTGGGCACTGTGATTCCTTATCTTCTTCTATTTATCTATGTTACTCTGATATGTAAATTCCACCAGTATGAAGTTTGTGGGCTTTCTTAATGATATTACCCTAGTCATTAAGCAGCTCCCTAGTAAGGATATTAATTGCCTGGGTCTTTTTTTTCTAGGAAGTCCTTGACATGAACATTGTCAGGCAGTAGTTTGCTAGTAAACTAGCTCTCGGAGACAAAACAGAAACAAAACCAAAAATAAAACACTGATTTGAGACTTTTTTCATAGTATAAATGCTTCTGCAAAGGCCAATTTCATCCTACCACTATTTTACCAAGTTGTTTGCTACATTCCTGCATAGGGAGACAGTTTGAGCAGATTCTTACTTTCATATTCTTTCAAATAGAAGCCATTTGTTGAGCCAAAGGATCAGCTATGACTTTAGAGCACTAATACTCTAGAACTTTTTGCAATGATAGAAATATTCTATATTCTATGCTAGCTGGCTACTGAGCACTTGACCTGTAGTCAGTACAATGAGAAACTGAATTTTTAATTTAATTTAATAATTAATTAATATTAAATTAAATGTAAGTAGTCACATGTGGCTAATGGCTACTGTATTGAACAGCCCAGGTCTGGAGATGAGCAGGACAGATGGGAAGTTCTGATTCTTTTTATGCAAACATAAAATATATATGTATATCAAATCATCATGTTATAAACTTTGAATATATACAATTTCATTTTCAATTATACCTCAATAATAAACCTGGGGGAAAAGAACAAGAAACTTACACAAGCCCAGTTTCTAACTTGTGTAAACAGGGCTGGGATAAGCAGTGAGGATTGAACAGATTTGCTCCAATCTAAAACATATTGATCCTTCCTCCTGGGAAAAAGAACACAGAACCTACTTTCAATATATTTTGTCACTATACTTTTTTTCCCTTAAAACTTTGGTGAATATTCTCTTAATTCCAATTAATATAACGTAAATTTGTGAATACAATCCCTGCAACCTCTACCTCTTTATTATACAAAATTAAAACACAAACTTTCAAGGTTCTTAAATAAGAGCTATTAAGTCCATAAGGAGGACTTTCCCCTTCACTCTTGGTTGCTGAACATAAGTGCATTCCATGGTCACTTACAAAGTTCTTTAAGCACCAAGAGAGAACTCATTATTACAGAATAATCATCTTGGTTCTTTAAAAAAAACATTAGACTACTGGTTTGGGCCCAGTGAAGAGAACCATGTGGAATTTCCTACTCTATATTCAGGTTCAGACAAAACATGTCTATCCCCCTAGGTAATGAGGTTCAGAGCAAAAAGAAAATCTCATGCCGTATTAAAAGAAACATTTGACAATAGCTGGAGGCATATTATACTTGTCTTAATCACATAAGATTCATCAATCTCATTTTCATTATTTCAGATTCCAGATGAACTCACTACTTTGTCAGATTAATCAAAAAGTCACGGATCAAACAAACAAATGAGCAGACAGACAAACAACAGAATCAGGCTTATAAATATAGAGAACAAACTGGTAGTTGCTAGAGGAATTGGGGTACAGAGATGGACAAAACTGTTGAAGGGGAGTGGGAGTACAGGCTTCCAGTTATGGAATGAATAAGTCAGAAGGATGAAAGGCACAGCATAGGGAACACAGTCAATGGTATTGTAATAGTGTTGTGTGGTAACAGATGGCAGCTACACTTGTGGTGAGCATAGCATAATGTATAAACTTATCAAATCACTACATTGTATGCCTGAGAGTAATTTAACATTGTGTGTCAACTATACTTCAATTAAAAAATAAACTAATTTTAAAAAGGTATTGATCAATGAAACTTGAATTTAGGTAGTTGACTGTCTAAGTCAATTCTAGTTCCTGAAGCTCATTCTACTGCACTTCAGAAACCTAAGACTTAATGATTGATCAGTATTTTTAGGTTCATCCTATGAAAAACAACATAGTAGTTTCTTCATGGTTTTATTAATCCCCAATTGGCAAAAATACAGATTAATATATCAGTGGAACTTTGAATTAAATTAATAATACTGAATGTGTATATACTTAACAAAGATTTTTTTAAATGGTGGCTATATTAAAAATTTTCTTATGTTCTGAGAAAAGTCATTTACAAAGACAAATCTCAGATTTAAACACTGGAGAAGTCTGATTATTTCTGCTTCAGAACTGCCAGGTACTATAGGAACAGAAAGGCAGAACATATATATTTTTTTCCCAATTGTTTATGCATTTTATTTTTATTTTTATTATTTTTTAATAATAAATTTATTTTTTATTGGTGTTCAATTTGCCAACATACAGAATAACACCCAGTGCTCATCCCGTTAAGTGCCCCCCTCAGTACCCGCCACCCAGTCACCCCCACCCCCCGCCCTCCTCCCCTTCCACCACCCCTAGTTCATTTCCCAGAGTTAGGAGTCTTCATGTTCTGTCTCCCTTTCTGATATTTCCTACCAATTTCTTCTCCCTTCCCCTCTATTCCCTTTCACTATTATTTATATTCCCCAAATGAATGAGACCGTATATTTAATTTAAAGTTGACCTCAAAAGGCAAGTCCAGTAGTTCCAAGAACGACTGTATATAAGAATTGCATTTGTTTAAAAATATGCAGATTCCAAGATGCTGGGTCCAGTAATCTGTATTTGAACAAGTACAAGTGATTTTTAGACAGTCTAGCTGTTGAAAACCCTTTGAAATCTGATTCTTCTAAACTATGCTAACTATTAGCAATAGCTATTTATCTGTCTACCCAAAGAGTACATTTGTACATTCAATTGTTTAACCTCTAAGCCCAAGCACTGCTCCATAAACAGTATTTAAAAGACTTCACAATGCAGATAATTCTGGACAGTTATTACTTGGTAATGTAAAATAAATTTTGGTCCTCAATGTCCAGAACTTGCAGGAATTCGTTTACTTGAAATAAAAGTCAATGATCTGTGAAGAACCCTAATTGCTGGTCAATACAAGAAGGATAAAACAGAGTTATAAATCCAGTAATTAGTTCATTCTTTCCATCGCTCCTATTTCTCACTATGGACAAGAACTCTGCTGCTAAAAGAGTGAATTTACGTTGAGGATTGTTAAGTCCTCTAAAAAGTGTCTCACTCTTTTTCAGTAACTATGTGTGAAGAGAACTAAAACAAAATGTCTCATCATTAAAATCTAAGATGTCCAAGGGCTCAGATCACTGGCCATGAGGGGAGTATTCTTCTACAGATGATTTTTTTCCAGGTGATATAGAACTAATTTGAGTTAAAAATATAAGTTAATTTAAAACAGTTATTTGGAGTCATGAAGATAGCTTTTGTGGGGCAAAAGAAATTTAAGGCAAAACAGTGATACAAAAACACATGCTTGGTAGGGAAAGAAGAAACTAGAAGTGACAGTTAAGTATTAACAGAAATTATTTCTCAACAGGGTGACAATATCTATAAATTAATTATGATTTCTCCATGAGTCAGGAGTATTCTCAAACATTCACAGATGATATTGAATTAATCAGCAAAGGCTCCATCACTTGGTCTGTGCTCCACTTCCTGAAATTTGCAGGGCTATGTCTTTGAAATTCAAGTGTTCATAAAAGATCAAGTGCAAGATGTCATCTCTGTTCTATGTTCAACTCACATCCATGACGTTTGTTTCCATAAACCTGAGGAATGTTCCTTGATTTTAAGCTCAGGTGGATTCCAAATGAATCTTTTCCTTTAGAGTGTTCAAGAAATAAGGGTAAAAGAAAAGGAGAAAGTATGAGAGCAAGTATTAGGATACAAGGATAAAGGACTGAACACTATGAAGTCTAAACAAAGCTATATTTGCAGGTTACATTTGTATATATAGCAACAATTTACCCAGATCACTACCATACTTATCTTGCTTTCATTGCTGAAAGGATTTGAAACTTGGGCATTCTTAGATATTTAAACTTTTCTGGATAGTTGTATCTTGTTGTCAAGTTACTTTGATTCTTTTCTTTTTTTATAAATTTATTTTTTATTGGTGTTCAATTTGCCAACATATAGAATAACACCCAGTGCTCATCCCGTCAAGTGCCCCCTTCAGTGCCCGTCACCCATTCACCCCCACCCCCCGCCCTCCTCCCCTTCCACCACCCCTAGTTCGTTTCCCAGAGTTAGGAGACTTTCATGTTCTGTCTCCCTTTCTGATATTTTCCACTCATTTTTTCTCCTTTCCTCTTGATTCCCTTTCACTATTTTTTATATTCCCCAAGTGAATGAGACCATATAATGTTTGTCCTTCTCCAATTGACTTATTTCACTCAGCATAATACCCTCCAGTTCCATCCACATTGAAGCAAATGGTGGTATTTGTCATTTCTAATGGCTGAGTAATATTCCATTGTATACAATTCTTTTCTTTAAGAACTATTTGTTAAAGGGCATGAATTATTCCTAAAAGTAATTTCCAAAAATGTTCAATAGGGGAAAAACCCTACCATTTCACTTAGAAATCATTTGTGCTTATGAAAAATTACTATTGATCTTATTGACTTTTATACAACTTGTTACCTTGGTATCCAAGCACAGTTCTGCTAAAGTGACTATTTTAAAACCATCCAAGGAAATGCAGTGTCATTGGCCCTAGATCAACACACTCTCCTACAAAATATTTGTGCAGATATCAAGAAATTCCAAGTCTTTTCAATGACTTTCTCTCCTCACCAAAAACACAATCCATGATTTTAATCCTCTCCTGATTATAATTCCCAATGTAAAGGCTATTAGTTTAAGTAAAGTTTTACCAAACTGTTAAGAAAAAAGAGCTGGAAGACAGCGAATCTTGACAACATACTGAAAACTCTGATGTGATTACATTTTCAAAACACAGAGAACTTGATTATCCTTAAGATCAAATGAGTCATCCTTCCACTTATGGTCAATTCAGTGAGCAAAGGATAAATGAAAATAAACTTAGTTAATATACCCAAATTAGCTATGTATTATTAACTGTTAACTGACCTATTAAAGACTGCTCAGCTCAATTCAACAGTTCACTGTTAATATAATCTGTTTCCATGCATAATCTGTCATCTACTCTTCAGAATATAAAGATTTTTTAGAGTTATAATTTAATCAGAAATCAATAAGAATTCTGTAATAGGTTTTTGGTTTCCAGGTATTAACACTAACATTTATTGTTATACATGAAAGTTTAGTTACAAAAGACTCTTCCAAAAATGCATAAATTACTTCAGATTTTTTGGTCCAGCATATAAGGAGTTTAGAAGTGTCATTCCATTTAGCAATAAGCAAAAAGCTAAACAAACTGAAAAATAAACACTTATTAAATCTATTAGGGAAGAGAGTTCATATGGCAAACTGCTGCCCCAGAAATTAGAAAAACAAAAAGGGACAAACAGGGAATCACAATTTACCAAACCAGAAACTTACAAACAGAAATCTGTGGGAACAAGTGAAAGGGTAGGCACATCTGAACTATAAAGAATAAATTACTGGAGTCTCATTGCAGAAGAGCCTGAAAGTTCCAGGTTCTTGTCATGGTAAAGGGAAGCCAACACTTGTGAGTTTTATCTCTAAGAGATCTACTAGGGGGCAGCCCGGGTGGCTCAGAGGTTTACACTGCCTTCAGCCCAGGGCGTGACCCTAGAGACCCGGGATCGAGTCCCACATCAGGCTCTCTGCATGGAGCCTGCTTCTCCCTCTGCCCATGTCTCTGCCTCTCTCTCTCTCTCTCTCTCTCTCTCTCTCTGTATTGCTCATGAATAAATTAATAAAATCTTTAAAAAAGAGAGAGATCTACTAGGTTTCACAGTGAACATCTGAGAAAAATCCTCATCCACATTACTAAAGACCTATTTACAGGAGTAAATCACAGCTTTGTAATACAACCTGAAATCCGGCATTGTGATACCCCCGGCTCTGGTTTTCTTTTTCAATATTTCCCTGGCTATTCGGGGTCTTTTCTGATTAAACACAAATCTTAAGATGATTTGTTCCAACTCTCTGAAGAAAGTCCATGGTATTTTGATAGGGAATGCATTAAATGTGTAAATTGCCCTGGGTAGCATTGATGTCTTCACAATGTTAATTCTTCCAATCCATGAGCATGGAATATTTTTCCATCTCTTTGTGTCTTCCTCAATTTCTTTCAGAAGTGTTCTGTAGTTTTTAGGGTATAGATCCTTTACCTCTTTGGTTAAGTTTATTCCTCGGTATCTTATGCTTTTGGGTGCAATTGTAAATGGGATTGACTCCTGAATTTCTCTTTCTTCTGTTTCATTGTTAGTGTATAGAAATACCACTGACTTCTGGGCATTGATTTTGTATCCTGCCACACTGCCGCATTGCTGTATGAGTTCTAGCAATTTGGGTGGAGTCTTTTGGGTTTTCTATGTAGAGTATCATGTCATCCGCAAGGAGGGAGAGTTTGACTTCTTCTTTGCCAATTTGAGTGCCTTTTATTTCTTTTTGTTGCCTAGTTGCTGAGGCTAGGACTTCTAGTACTATGTTGAATAGCAGTGGTGAGAGTGGACATCCCTGTCCTGTTCCTGATCTTAGGGAAAAGGATCCCAGTGTTTCCCCATTGAGAATGATATTTGCTTGTGGGCTTTTCATAGATGGCTTTTAAGATGCTGAGAAATGCTCCCTCTATCCCTACACTCTGAAGAGTTTTGATCAGGAATGGATGCTGTATTTTGTCAAATGCTTTCTCTGCATCTATTGAGAGTACCATACGGTTCTTGTTTTTTCTCTTGTTGATATGATCTATCATTTTGATTGCCTTATGAGTGTTGAACCAGCCTTGTATCCCAGGGATAAATCTACCTGGTCATGGTGAATAATCTTCTTAATGCACTGTTGGATCCTATTGGCTAGTATCTTGTTGAGAATTTTTGCATCTGTGTTCATCAGGGATATTGGTCTATAATTCTCCTTTTTGGTAGGGTCTTTGGTTTTGGAATTAAGGTGATGCTGGCCTCATAGAATGAATTTGGAAGTACTCCATCCCTTTCTATCTTTTGGAATAGCTTTAGTAGATCAATGGAACAGAATAGAGAATCCAAAAATGGGCCCTCAACTCTATGGTCAACTAATATTCGACAAAGCAGGAAAGACTAACCACTGGAAAAAAGACATTCTCTTCAATAAATGGAGCTGGGAATATTGGACAGCCACATGCAGAAGAATGGAACTAGACCATTCTCTTACATCATACACAAAGATAAACTCAAAATGGATGACAGATCTAAATGTGAGACAAGATTCCATCAAAATTCTAGAGGAGATCACAGGCAACACCCTTTTTGAACTTGGCCCCAGCATATTCTTGCAAGATACATCCATGAAGGCAAGGGAAACAAAAGCAAAAATGAACTATTGGGACTTCATCAAGATAAAAAGCTTCTGCACAGCAAAAGAAACAGTCAACAAGGGGGATCCCTGGGTGGCGCAGTGGTTTGGCGCCTGCCTTTGGCCCAGGGCGCGATCCTGGAGACCTGGGATCGAATCCCACATCGGGCTCCCGGTGCATGGAGCCTGCTTCTCTCTCTGCCTATGTCTCTGCCTCTCTCTCTCTCTTTGTGACTATCATAAATAAATAAAAATTAAAAAAAAAGAAACAGTCAAGAAAACTAAAAGACAACCTACAGAATGGGAGAAGATATTTGCAAATGACCTATCAGATAAAGGGCTAGTATCCAAAATCTATAAAGAACTTATTAAACACAACAGCAAAGAAACAAACAATCCAATCATGAAATGGGCCAAAGACATGAACAGAAATTTCACAGAGGAAGACGTAGACATGGACAACAAGCACATGAGAAAATGCTCTGTATCACTTGCCATCAGGGAAATACAAATCAAAACCACAATGAGATACCACCTCACAGCAGTGAGAATGGCTAAAATTAACAAGACAGGAAACAAGAAATGTTGGAGAGGATGTGGAGAAAGGGGAACCCTCTTGCACTGTTGGTGGGAGTGTGAACTGGTGCAGACACTCTGGAAAACTGTGTGGAGTTTTCCCAAAGAGTTAAAAATAGAGTTAACCTATGACCCAGCAATTGCACTTCTGGGGATTTACCCCAAAGATACAGATGCAGTGAAATGGCAGGACACCTGCACCCCGATGTTTATAGCAGCAATGTCCACAATAGCCAAACTGTGGAAGGAGCTTTGGTGTCCATTCAAAGATGCATGGATAAAGATGATGTGGTCTATGTATACAATGGAATATTACTCAGCCATTATAAATGACAAATACCCATGATTTGCTTCAATGTGGATGCTGAGTGAAGTAAGTCAATTGGAGGACAAACATTATATGGTCTCATTCATTTGGGGAATATAAGATATAGTGAAAGGGAATAAAGGGGAAAGGAGAGAAAATGAGTGGGGAATATCAGTGAGGGTGACAAAACATGAGAGACTCCTAACTCTGGGAAACGTGCAAGGGGTGGTAGAAAGGGAGGTGGACGGGGGTGTGGGGTAACTGGGTGATGGGTACTGAGAGGGACATTTAATGGGATGAGCACTGGGTGTTTTTCTATATGTTGGCAAATCGAACTCCAATTTAAAAATATATTAAATAAATAAATAAATAAGGAGTAAATCATGTTTACCTTTCAATAAAAAATTACAAAGCTCACTAAAAGGAAATAACAAACAGTTTTAAGAACTTCAAAAGCATCAGAACCAGTCAGTTATGGAAGGAATGTTTACATTATCAGACAGAAAAAAAATTTAAACTTATGATTACAATGCCAACGTGCAAGAACAGATGCATAAGTACAAATGAAAATTCTGTAAAAGAATAAAAAAGAAATGCTAGAGATCAAAATATTATATCAAAAATGAAGAATGCATCTGATGGTCTTATTAGTAAACTAAATTCAGCTGAGGAAATAATCACTAAACTTAAAGGTGTATCAATAGAAACTTTTAAAACCAAAAAGCACAGAAAAAAAAGACTGGAAAATAGAAAATAGAAAATACAGGGGGTGCCTGGTTGGCTTAGTTGGTTAAGCATCTGACTGGATTTTGGCTTAGGTCATGATTTCAGTGTCATGAAATCTGACCCCAAGTCAGGCTCTGTGCTGGGCATGGAGCCTCCTTATGATTCTTTCTCTCCCTCTGTCCCCTCCACCATTCTTACTCTCTTTTTCTCCCTCTCTAAAAAACAAACAAACAAAAAGAACCTACAAAAAAACACAGAAAATCGAAGAATTGTGTGACAACTAAAAAAAGATGAATTATACCTCTAGTGGGAATATGAGAAGAAAAAGAAAGAAAGAAAAGAGCAAAATAAATATTTGAAGCAATAATGACTAAGATTTTTTTCTTCCAAATTAATGCTAGACACCAAACATGGGTCTAAGAAGCTCAGAGAGCTCAGAGAACTCCAGCAGAATAAATGCCAAAACAATCAGCCAACCAAACAAATGAACAAGCTGTGCCTAGTCATACCATATTTAAACTTCAGAAAATCAAAGACAAAGAAAAAATCCTGAAAGATCAGTGGAAAAACACATCTTACCTACAGAAGGGCAAAAGTAAGTACTACACCTAACTCCTCCCCAGAAATGGACGGAACAAAATATTTAAAGTATTGCAGGAAAACAACCACCAACGTAGAATTTTAAACCCTGAATAATTATGCTTCAAAAGTGAAAGAGAAATACTTTCTGAGAAAATAAAAATTGTAAAGTCTTGATGCCAGTAGACTCACCTTGTAAGAACTGTTTAAAAAGTTTTTTAGACAGAAGGAAACCATACAGAAAATACAATATATTAAGAAATATTAAGGAAAATGTAAATATAAATTTATAAGTGAGAAATTCAGATCTACATAGAGGAAAGGTATCAGAAAAGGAATAAGTAAAAGTAAATATAAGCTTTAATTTTTCTTTTTCATAATTCATCTAACAGATTATAATTTGTTCAAAATAATAATAGCAATAACATATTTGGTTATATGTAATGATCAAGTGGGATTCATCTCAGGTGTTCAAGGCTGGGATTAATTGAAAATAAATTAATTTAACCATCACATCAACAGACTAAAGAAGAAATACGACATGATCATATCAATAGATTTTTTTTAAAGCATATAACAAACCCAACATCCATTCATGATAAAAATTTTCAGCAAACTAACAATAGAGAAGTCTCTCAATTTGGTCAAGAATATCAACAAAAGTCTACAGCTAATATTGATGAAGTGGTGAGAAACTTGAAACTCCCATTAAGATCAGGTACAAGGCAAGGATTTAACCTCTCACCACTATTTTTCAACATCATAGAGAAGTTCTAGCTCATGCAAATAGATAAGAAAAGGAAATTAAAGGTATATGGATTGAGAATTAGCAAAACAAACTCTGGAACTAATAAGTGATTATAACAAGGTTGCAAGATACAAAGTTAATATATAAAAGTTGATCTCTTTCCTATACACCAGCAATAAGTAGAATTTGGAATTAAGAAGAGTTTAGCATTTATATTGGTACCCCCTAAGATGAAATACTTAGATATAAATCTAACAAAATATGTATAAGATCTGTGTGAGGAAAACTACAAAAGAAGAACTAAATCCATGGAGAGATATTGCATGCTCATAAACAGGAAAAGTCAATGTTTTCAAGTTATTAGTTCTTCCTGTCTTGATCTATAGGCTCTATGCCTTCTAATCATAATCCCAGCAAGGTATTTTGTGGATATCGACAAATTGATTCTAAAGCTGATATGGAAGGGAAAAAAGACCCAGAATAGCCAACACAATATTGAAGTAGAAGAATGAAGTTATAGGACTGACACAGACTGACTTGAAGATTCATTGTAAATCTACAGTAATCAAGACAGTATAGTACTGGTGAAAGAATAGAGAAATAAATCAATGGAACAGAAAACCCAGAAAGAGACCAATATATAGTCAACTGATTTTGGACAAAGAAGTAAAGGCAACAAGGAAGTCTTTCCAACAATGGTGCTGGAACAAGTAAATCTACATGAAAAAAAATTTTTTAAATATAGACACATACCTTATCCTCTTCACAAAAATAAACTCAAAATAAATCATAAACCTACATGCAAAACTACAAAGCTCCTAGAAGATAGCATAGAAGAAAATGTAGAAGACTTTGGTTATGACAGACTTTTTAGACACAATAAGAAAGGTAATATCGTTGTAAGAAATAATTGATAATTTGGACTTTGTTAAGGTTTAAAATTTTTCTGCTCTGTGAAAAACACTGTCAAGAGAATAAGAAGAAAAGTCACAGGCTGGGAGAAAAGATTTGCAAAAGAAATACCTAATAAAGGACTGTTACCCAAATATATAAAGAACTTCTAAAAGTCAGCAATTAGAAAAAAAAAAAAACTTGATTAAAAAAATGTGCCAAAGATCTTAACAGACACTTCACAAAAATATATATATACAGATGGCAAATAAGGATATGAAAATATACTCCAGGGATTCCTGGGTGGCGCAGCGGTTTAGCGCCTGCCTTTGGCCCAGGGCGCGATCCTGGAGACCCCGGATCGAGTCCCATGTCAGGCTCCCTGCATGGAGCCTGCTTCTCCATCTGCCTGTGTCTCTGCCTCTCTCTCTCTCTCTCTCTCTCTCTGTGACTATCATAAATAAATAAAAATTTTAAAAAAAATTAAAAAAAAGAAAAAAAAAAAGAAAATATACTCCACATCATATGTCACTGGGGAAATGCAAATTGAAACAACAATGAGATACTACTACACAGCTATCAGAATGGCAAAAAATCCCAAACACTGGTAACACTGGATACTGGTAAGGATGTGGAGCAACGGAATCTCTCATTCATTGCTGGAGGGCATGCAAAATGGTACAGTCACTTTGGAAGACAGTTTGGAAGTTTCTTACTAAACTAAACCTACTCTTACCATATGTTCCAGCATTTACACTCTTGGTTTTTACCCAAATGAACTGAAAACTCATGTCTACACGAAAACCTGCACATAGATGTTTATAGCAGCTTTATTTGTAGCTGCCAAAACTTGGAAGCTGCTGAGATGTCCTTCAGTAGATGAGTGGATAATTCACTGTGGTATATCTAGACAATGGAGTATTATTCAGTGCCTAAAAGAAATGATCTATCAAGCCATGAAAAGACATGGAAGAAACTAAAATGTATATTACTAAGTGAAAAGCCAATCTGAAACAGCTATATGCCACATGATTCCAATTATATAACATTCTGGCAAACAAAAAACTGCAGAGATGGTTAAAAGACCACAGGCTGCCAGGAGTTGGGCCAAGGGGAGGAAGGGGGAGGAATGAACAGGCCAAGCACAGAGGATTTTTAGGCAGTGAAACTATTCTCTATGATAACACAATAGCAGATACAGATCTATATATATTTGCCCAAACCTATAGAATGTAGAGCATCAAGAGTGACCCCTAAGGTAAACTATGGGCTTTGTATGTTGCTATGTCATTGTAGGTTCATTAATTGTAGCAATGTACTACATGGTGTGGGATGTCGATATTGGGGGACATCGTTCACCTAGGCAATAGGGAGTAATGAGAACTCTCTGTACTTTTCACTCAGTTTGGCTGTGAACCTAAACCTGCCCTTAAAAAAATCAAGTTTATAAATTTAAAAAACATGAACCCTTGCATAAATAAACCCATTTGGACCCATTAATGAAATAATGATTAAGTTGTGTATAGAGTTATTGAAGACACGTTTTTTTTCCTTTTTTAAAAATTTTCATCCCAGTTAGTTGACATACAGTGTAATATTAGCTTCAGATGTACAATATAGTGATACAACACTTCCACACAACACACGGTGTTCACCACAGCAAGTGCCCTCCCTAATCCCCATTACCTATTTCACCCATTCCCAACACCTACCTCCCCTCTAGTAACCATCAGTTTGTTCTCTATAACTTAAGAGTCTGTTTCTTGGTCTCTCTCTCTCTCTCTCTCTCTTTCTCTCTCCCTATGTGCATTTGTTTTGTTTCTCAAATTTCACATTGGAGTGGAATCATATGGTGTTTGTCATTCTCTGACTAACTTATTTTGCTTAGCATTATACCCTCTAGCTCTATCCATGTTGTTGCAAATGGCAAGATTTCATTCTTTTTATGGCTGAATAACATTCCACCATATATCTATACCACACCTCTTTTGTCCATAAATCAACTGATGGACACTTGGGCTGCTTCCCTAATTTTGCTATTGTAAATAATGCTGCTATAAACATAGGTGTGCATGTATCCCTTTGAATTAGTGTTTTTGTATTCTTTGGGTAAATACCCAGTAGTGCGTGACTGTAAATTCTTTGAAAATAAATACCTCTCTCATTCAATGTGTTTCTATATCCTAGATAATAGACTAAAGAAGAATAGGTATATGGTAATCATTTATTGAAAAAAATAAATAAATGAATTGACTGCTCCGTTAGCACTTTCTTTCATAAATATATTTGATATGACTCTTCCTTCCACAATCCTGCCTACTTAATGTAAACCCCAAGAGGGCAGGGACCATGCCATCTTCATTCTTCATACTTACCAAAACACTATGCCTGATTTGCTATAGATGCCCAGTAAGTTGTTGTTAGGGAGGAAGGAAGGAAGGAAGGAAGGAAGGAAGGAAGGAAGGAAGGAAGGAAGGAAGGAAGGAAGGAAGGAAGGAAGGAAGGAAGGAAGGAAGGAAGGAAGAAAAGAAGAAAGAAAGAAAGAAAGAAAGAAAGAAAGAAAGAAAGAAAGAAAGAAAGAAAGAAAGAAAGAAAGAAAGAAAGAGTTTAAAGTCTGAATGCTAATGCCCATGCTCTTTTCCTTACAGTAGTATGCCTGAATTCATCCTTCAAGAATTTAATAGGAATTCTGGGATGCCTGGATGGCTCAGCGGTTGAGTGTCTGCCTTCAGCTCAGGGTGTGATCCCGGGGTCCGGGGATGGAGTCCCACATCAGGTTCCCTGCAGGGAGCCTGCTTCTCCCTCTGCCTATATTTCTGCCTCTCTCTCTCTGTGTGTCTCTCATGAATAAATAAATAAATCCTAAAAATAAGAATTTAATAGGAATTCTAAGGTTAAAGAAAGTTCTCCAGTCTAGCTTCATAGATCTTGGTTTAAAAGAGGTTCAAATTGTATTTGGCGTAGTACCTTGGAAGTCTTTGTTGTAATGGTGTATCATAAATAATAAAAAGGGAATACAACATGTCAGGTAGTTCATCCTCTGGACAAGTCCTTTCTAACAGGCAGCCTTTATATTATGGAACAGGCAGCCTGTATCACTATCAAATTAGTTTCATTTATTCATTATGTTAATCATTAAATATTATTGAGCTTTTAATGATCATATTGAATTTTTGGAGATGTCTTTATATCAGCCAGGAAAAAAGTTATTAATCACATTCTTCAGCTTTCCACATGACATTTGTCAGCTAGTAAATCATGCAATCCTGCAGCTTGTGAGTATATGCCTCCCCAAGCTGCCACTGGCTATAGTAGGACCTCCACTTCCCTACGGCTTCTTTGGCCAGTGGTGAGTGTGGCAACGGTCCAGGCTCTGCCATCAGTCTTTGACTCAAACCTGAGTTTCTTATTTGTAGAATGTAGATAAGAGTAATTACCTTATGTGTGTTGTGAGGAGTAAATTTATGCAATGATACAGTACATATTTCCATTTAAAAATGTTAGGGATCCCTGGGTGGCTCAGCAGTTTAGCGCCTGCCTTCAAGCCAGGGTGTGATCCTGAAGACCAGGGATCGAGTCCCATGTCAGGCTCCCTGCATGGAGCCTGCTTCTCTCACTGCCTGTGTCTCTACCTCTCTCTCTTTCTCTGTCTCTCATGAATAAATAAAATCTTTAAAAAAATTTTTTTAAATAATAAAGATGTGGTTTTCCTCCTATTCAGTTTCATTTGGGGCAATTTATGCAAAGGCACAGAGGTAAGATCAGGTTTAAACAGGAGCCTCTAAAAAAAAGATTTACCAACAACCAATCCTTAGTTCTACACAGTCTTCTTCTCATGTTCTTACCAATTTCATGATAATGGACATCTAGCCTTCAGTTCAAAAGCAGGCTCAAAACCTCCCAAGGGAGTATTCAGCCAGTTTCAAAGTAAGAATATCCACTCAATGGCAGTGCCTTAAGACAGATAAGCTGTTACTATGTCCACATGCAACCCAGCTCCATGACCTTCCCCATCACCTATCATTATCACCTGCAAGGGAACAATGAAGATTCCCCCAAGAATAAGCCCACTTTCAGAAATAAGTTGAAAAGATCACAGGTTTTCACTTCAAGTAAATAGGCAATTCATTTTGCTCATTTGTTTTGTTTTTTAAATTCCATATATGAGTGAAATCACATGATATTTGTCCTTCTCTGACTGACTTATTTTGCTTAGCATGATAGCCTCTAGATCCACCCATGTTGTTGCAAATGGCAAGATTTCATCTTTTTATGGCTGACTAATATATACCATCGTGTACACACACACACACACACACATTTTTCTTTACCCATTCATCAATTAATGGACAGTTGGACTGTTTCCATAATTTGGCTATTGTAAATAATGCTATAAACATAAGGGTAAGGGTACATGTATCCCTTTGAATGACTGTTTTTGTATTCTTTGGGTAAATACCCAGCAGTGTGATTGTTGGTTGGTAGGGTAGTTCTATCTTTAACTTTTTGAGGAAGCTCCATACCATTTTCCACAGAGACTGCAACAGTTTGCATCTTCACAACAGTGCACAAGGGTTCCTTTTTTCCCACATCCTCACCAACACCTGTTGTTCTTTTTTTTTTTAAGATTTTATTTTTATGTATTTATTCATGAGAGACACAGAGAGTGAGGCAGAGACATAGGCAGAGGGAGAAGCTTCCCTGTGGGAAGCCTGATGTGGGACTCGATCCCAGGACTCCAGGATCATGCTCTGAGCCAAAGGCAGACAGACGCTCAACCACTGAGCCACCCAGGCATCCCCACACCTGTTGTTCTTATGTTATTGATTTTAGTCATTCTGACAGGTGTGAGGTGATATTTCACTGTGGTTTGATTTGCATTTCCCTGATGGAAAGTTGTGATGAACGTCTTTTCATCTGTCTGTTATCCATCTAGATATCTTCTTTGAAGAGGGGAAGGGGTGGAGGTGGGTGAAATAGGTGATGGGGATTCAGGAGAACATTTGCTGTGATGAGCGCCAGGTGATATATGGAATTGTTGAATCACTATATTTACACCTGAAATTAATATAACATTGTATGTTAACAAACTGAAATTAAATGAAAACTTAAAAATAAATAAATTAATTAATTAATTAATAAAGGCAATTCAAATGATACAGACTAACTTATTAATCTTGAACATTGAGAAAGAAACAACTCAGAAAAAAATTTAAAAAGCAATTTTTATTGTAGTCACTAAACAATATTTATAGCTTATACACACATGTACACGTATAAATCTAGGCATTCCTTTTAAAAGAACCATATAGGAGATACGGCAGACTCAGCGAAGACACAATAGAATTTTTTTCTTTGACCATTGACAATGAAACATTATGTAAGCATGAAACCCCTGTAGACTCCATGCCTCTATGATCAGACTGCCAGGATTCAAACCCAACCACCATACCAAGCACTGTTAGCATGGGCAACCTAAGTGCTGGTTTCTTAACCTGCAAAATAGAGGTAATAATATATCCTACATCAGGATTCCTGGGTGGTTCAGTCAGTTAAGTGTCTGCCTTTGGCTCAGGTTATGATCCCAGGGTCCTGGGATCAAGCCCAGAGTTGGGCTCCATGCTAAGTGGGGAGCCTGCTTCTCCCTCTCCCTCTGCATGCTGCTCCCCCTGCTTGTGCTCTCTCTCTGTGTGTGCTCTCTCTCTCTGTGTGTGAAATAAATAAATAATAAAATCATATATATATATATATTTATAAAGACTAAAAGGAATTAAACAAGATAATTATAATAATATATGGAACATTATGTCATTATTATTATTTTCCCATAAACAACTCATAAGTGATCAGTAGATAGAAGAGTTAATGGATTTAATATCCCTTATATTTCCCTATGGCTCACAGACTCTTCACTTGCCACAAGAATATCCAAGTACAAACAGAGATCAAAATGACATGAGCAGTAGGACAGCATTAGATCACCACGGGTTTGAGGCTTTCTGCCACTTAAGAGTTGTGTGATTTAGGACAAGTAACTTAATTATTCCATCCTAAAATTTCCTCATGTTGAGAAAGTATTATTAACATCACTTCATAGGATTGCCATGAACATTAAATAAAGAGGTGTATGTAAATGTATTGGCATTGGGCACAACCCATAAAGCCCATGGATGGCATGCTTGGCTGTTACTCTCCCAATAATTCCTCCATCTTCCAGATCCCTTCTCTTCATCCAAACTAAATTAGGAAGCCATACTAGGAGTAAATTATATATATATATATATATATATATATATATATATATATATTCCCACTTGTTAATTATGCATAGTGTCCTAATTTGGATTATTTAGAGTCCAGAACACAGAAGAAAAGGTAAGAAGGAGACAGAAGACAAAGAGTCCCAAGCCAAGTATGAGGCATGGTAACAGAATGCACAGGGGAGCCTCAAGGGAGAGGAGAAAAACCACAGAGTTTGCAGACACTGACACACTGACATTTAGGGAAAAGCCCAGCTGACTGTCAGTCAACTTAGAAAGCCAGGCTCAGAGTACACAACTTGTCACAACTTACCCTTCTGACTTGCCCCGAGCTCCCCACATCTGAACCCTCCTCAGTCTTCATATTGCAACTTAAATATCACTTCAAAGCCCTTTCAGACTTCCCTGTGAAAGCCGTTTCCCCTTAATCTTTATTCCAACGTAGCCCCTCATTTGTTTCCTTGACCACGCTTTCAGTTTTCTACTTGTTTATCATTTGTCTCCCCAAAGGGGATGTATGTACCATGAGGAAGGGGACTAATTGCTCCAGGTCACACTAATGGCTCAGCATCTCCCACAGTGCCCAGAGAAGGGTGTGTTAATTATTTGAGTGATCATTCTTTTAAATGTACTTGGCATAGATTAACTCATTGATTCACAGATTAGTTTAATCCTTTCATCAACACCATGTGGTAGGATTATCATCTCCATTTTACAGAAGAAATTGTGGCTCAAAGAGTTAGACAAGTTTCAGAGTCCACAGAGCTAATACAAATGGGCTTGAACCCACCTCTATCTGACTGAACAGCCCATCTCTCAGCCATCCATGATGTATCTCCATGACTGCCTTCACAGGGCACTGTGGTGATGGGTATATTTTAGGGATCCCATGGAACAGAGCACTAGGAGCCCCATGTGGTGCCATCAAACTGCATGGCTCTAGAAGGAGGTACTCTGGTCCCACACGAAACTGGAAGCAAGATGGTTGTTTTATACACATGGCTTAAATCCTGTTTGCAAAGATTAAATGTAGAAGCATAAGGAAAATGATCTTACTGGTTGTTCCTCTTGGTCTTCTTTGTAGATTCCTCCCCTTCTCTTCAACCTTTTAATGGCAGAGATTTCTAGGTTTGATTTTTGGGTATCTTCTTTTCATCTACACTACTCTCTTAGTGATTCTGTCTTGATAAAGTCTCTCTCTGGCTTTATGTAATATCCATATGCTAATAACTTCCAAATTTATATATTCAGCCTGGACTTCTCCCCTGTAATATTAACTAGGGAATTAGATTACCACTCAGAATCTTCACTTGTATACCTGAGAGAAATCTCACAATTAATTCCAAATATTCTCCAGCTCAAGTGTGTGTCCAATTGTGTAAATAAATCTCAGCATCATCATTGACTCCCCTCTTTCTATCACACCTCACAGATAATCAATTAACCAGTTTCATTGAGTCTTTCCTCAAAATAAACCCAGAATCCAATTAGTCATCATCGCCTTTCCTGCTACCATGTGGTCTGCTCCATCAACGTCTCTTGCCTGAATGACTACAAAAGGCTTACCTTATTTTACTC
Source organism: Canis lupus dingo (assembly GCF_003254725.2). Lineage (NCBI taxonomy): Eukaryota > Metazoa > Chordata > Mammalia > Carnivora > Canidae > Canis > Canis lupus. Next base: position 6,640,805 of record NC_064271.1, on the reverse strand, counting down.
TCGCTCTCTTATCTCTGAAAATCTATTCTTAATATAATTGGCAGAGTGGTCCTTTTAAAATATGTCAGATCTTATGACTTACCTGCCTAAAACTTGGCAATGGCTCCCATCTTACCCAGATAAATGTAAAAGTCTTTCAAGTGGTCTCCATTACTTTTTTGACCTTCTATCCTATGTCTCTCACCCCAGATTACTATACTCTAGCCATCCTGATCCTCTTGATCTTTGAACTCTCCTGATGTGCTCTTGTTATGTGGCCTCTGGCTCTTGTTGAATTATACTACTGCCTGGAAATACCTCCAAACTTTTCCTCAAATCTCACTTTTTCAGTGATGTATGACTTGACCACCTCATTTACTATTCCAACTTTTGCCTCTCACTGTCATCTACTTCCCCTGCTTTAATTTTTTTCTATAATTTATATCATCTTTTAGTGTAAACTTAAAAATTCTAATTTATCATCTTTCTTATTTATTGTCTGTCTCCTTCCACTAAAATATAAGATAAACAAGGACACAAACTTACTTTGTTTTATTCACTGAGGTATTGCACTTACTTAGAATAGTAAATTATAGGTGCCCAATAAATATGTCTGAATGATCAATATTATACTTTATATTCCATACTTGCAAAGGTATTTATGCCACTTCTCAGTCTTCTTAAGCTTGCTAAATTTATGACTAGGTTTAAGAAAAGAAGATAAGATGGTTTCTAAAACTTCATACTAACCAATAAGGAAAGCACAAAGACATACATAATGATAAAACTGAAGGTGGAAAGAATAAATGGAAAGGCAGAGGCAAGAGGCAAAAGAAAAAAGAAATAGGATCTAGAGAAAAGACAGACAAGTACGAATAATAAACTAAGAGAGTAAGTATAAAGAGAAATCCTAAATATGAGATAAATATTGTCAGGAAAATAAAATGCGACTGAGTTCACCCTAAGAGTGGAATTAAACAAAATCTAGTTTGGTGCTTAGTTAGATTTTCAATCTACACTTACCATGATGAGCAATGAGTAGTGTGCAGAAGTGTTGAGTCAATATGTTGCATACCTGAAACTAGTTTAAAATTGTATGTCAGTTATACTTCAATTTTTTAAAAAACCTTTTTCATGAAATAAACAATTTTTAAAATTTTTTCACTACTCACAATTATAAGAATAGTAGTTCTTTGTTTTATTCAATGTTGAAATTTTATTAATATTATATTTAAAAGCTTCTCTAGATCTATTATCACAAGAATATTTACTTACAAATTTAGCATTTCCCATGCTCTTCTTTTCTTTGCAGAGGACTATATTTTTATAGAGTATCATTTCCTTCTTTGTGAAGGAATTCCCTTAAGGTTTCTTGTACTGTAGGTCTGTGGGTAGTGAATTCTTCCACTTTTTATGCATCTGAAAATTTTTTTACTTTAATTTCATTGTAAAAGTATTTTCACCTAGTATAGAACACCAAATTGACAAGTTTTATTTTCCTTTAAGTACTTTAATGATGGTGCTTCACTGCCTTTGCTTGCATTGTTTCAAACAAGAAGTCTGATGTCATTTCTATCTTCGTTCTCTGTATATAATGTCTTTTTTTATCTTCATGCTGCATTTAAGATGTTTCTCTTAAAAAAAAGATGTTTCTTTTTATCATTGATTTTAAGCAAATTCATTAAAATAAATCCCATGATTCCATTTTTTTCTAAATTACACATTTTTTTATATTACAGCATGAATTCACTGAATTTTAATGCTATAAGGGATGTTAGGGAGTACTAAGTTTCAGTTCTTCATTTTTAAAAATGAGAAAATCCAGAGCAAAAGTATGTGTGTATTAATGCAATTAGTAAATGTAAAGAAGACATAAAGAGAAACAAATCTGTAATGAAGAGTTTAGATAGATAGGTAGAGATAGATGATAGGTAAACAGATAAAAGGTAGATAGGCAGAGATAGAGATACATGGTAGGTTCAAGATGTTGGTAGAATATTAGTGTGAACCTTTTCAATAGGCAGCTAGAGATCTAGTATAAAATGAAGTTTGGGTCAGATAAATGGATTTGCTTTTATTTCTCCAGAGGTGTGAATGGGATATCCAAGACAGAATACACAAAATTAACCAAGAAGAATACCTCTAGCTGGGTAACAAAAATAGAAACTCTGAGGAGATGTAAGAAATGTAAGAGAACAAGCAAAAGAATATATAAATCATATGAAAAGATATTACCAACTAAAGAAAATGTTTTATGAAAGAGTAGGCACTCTGTAGTAGTTGGAATGGTTCACAGAGGAATAAGAAGATAAAGACTGAAAAGTTCTAATAGAGCATGAGGTCCAAGATGGCAGTACAGGAAGTTCCTGAAGTCATTTCCTCCCAGACATATCCAATTTATAGCTACATATATATCATTTCCCTCTGAAGATCAGAAATTTAGATTAACTCCACTCCACCTCAAAGGATAAAAGAGCCACATCCAGGTGGGTAGGAAAGACAAAGACATGGTCTTGCAAAAAAAAAAAAAAAAAAAAATCCTGCCCCAACCCCCCAGAGCAACAACACACAATAGGAAAGGATCTCCCCAGACTTGTGCTTCTCCAGGAGCAGTTAGGTAGGGGTGGTTGCCTACATCAAGCAACCTGGTCCCTGGGATCTGCCTCAGAGAGATGAGCCTCTAGAATGGCTGGCTTGGAAAATCAATAAAGCTGATGCCCAGGGGTCCCAAAGTGCTATAAGAAACTTAGATTCCCCTCTTAGAGGGCTTCTGTGTGGTCCCACTAGTCCTGAGAAAGAGCAGCAGTTTGGAAATTGCCTAAACTATATGTGAGGGAGATTCATTTGCTGCTCTGGGGGCATCAGCTGGAAGGGCAAAGGACAGTTGAGATGCTCTCTGGAATGGAGGTACTAGCAGACACCACTGTTACACTCTGCACATAGGCTCCTAAGATAGGCAAGTGAGTTCAGATGTGGCATACTCCCACCACCTTGCTGGGATGGACAGAAGTGAATGATCACAGTGATTGCTAAGGCATGAGAGTCAGGGCAGTTGAATGGGTCACTCCCACTCCTTGGCTGGCTTGAGCAAGAGCAAAAGGGCATAGGGTTCTCTGGCTCCCCAGCTAGAGCATGTGAGCACAAGTGGTTTCAACACTACCCACCCTCTGATTGGGGATGGTGAACACAGGTGGTCAAGACATCTTTCTGCTCACAGCCTAAAGCTGCCACATGTGCACAGGCCAGGCACTCTCCAGCTGCATTACTGGAGCCCATGGGCATGCATAATAAAGGCATTTTCCTGCTACCTAAATGAAGCCATTAAACATACCACTGCTCTCTACATTCTCCAGCCCGCTTACTAAAGCCAGGAGGTAGGTGAAAAATACAGAGGACACCCCCTTGATCACCTGGCTCTGGTGGTCAAGAGGAGCGGTGCTCTAGGGCTCCACAGGATTGTCATAATTGGAATGTCACAGTTCTTGGCAGACCACTAAGCTCAGGCATGGCATAGACAGCAGACTAAACACAACCCCAATCTTCCTGTAAAAAAAAAAAAAAAAAAAAAAAAAAAAAAAAAAAAAAAAAAAGTCTTATTTAGTTAGCCTGGAGCTTCAGCCTGAGAGCAAGCTTTAGGTTTCCCACCCATGTAAAGGTGAATGAGGCACTTTTTTTTTTTTTTTTTAAGGAGGCATTCTTAAGGAATGTGAGCAGGGAGACAACATCCTTGCATTACCCCCCTGGCCTTGATATATCTCAACAAGGCTTCCCAGAGGAGGCTTATACACTCATCTGGACCCCCTCATTTTTGCAAATGTCACCCAAGGGACATCTTTAGATCTTTTGTTCTGAAGGCCAGCAAGGATTATGATTATAGTCCCATAAGACTGTATATATTTGCCTACTTTAAAAGCTGCTGATTGAGCATATAGCTTTCAATCAGCCTGAAAGTAGGTGCTAAATGACTTTCCTATCCTTGGATTACTGACGAGAGAGAGAGAGAGAGAGAGAGAGAGAGAGAGAGAAGAAAGAAAGAAAGAAAGAAAGAAAGAAAGAAAGAAAGAAAGAAAGAAAGAAAGAAAAGAAAGAGTAGAGGTAGGGAGGGAGAGAGGGAGGAAGGAAGGGAGGAAGGAAAAAAAGAGAGACAATTACAGGCCAATATCCATGATAAACATATATGCAAAAATCCTCAACAAAATATGAGCAAACTGAATCCAATAATACATTAAAAGGATCATATATTATGATCAAGTGGGATTTATTTAGGGATGTAAGGATGACTGAACAGCCACAAAACAATCAGTGTGATATACTTTAATAAAATGAAGGATAAAAATCATGTGATCATCTCAATAGGTGTGGAATAAGCATTTGACAAATTTAATAACAATTTATGATAAAAATTTAATAAAATGTGTATAGAGGGACTGTATCTTAACATAATAAAAGCCATATATGACAAACCTACAGTTAATGTTATACTTAACAATGAAAAGCTGAAATTGTTTTTTCTAGGCTCAAGAGCAAAATAAGGATGGCACACTCCCTACTTTTATTCAGCATAATACTAGAAGTGCTAGCTACAGCAATTAGGCAAGAAAAAGAAACGAAATTATACAAATTTGAAAGAAAGAAGGAAAACTGTTACTATTAGCAGATAACATGATATTGTATATAGAAAAACCCTGACTCCAATGACAAACTGTAGAACTTATAAATGAATTCACTAAAGTTGCAGGATACAAAATTAATACACAGAAATTTGTTTTGTTCTATATGCTAATAATGAACTATTAGAAACAGAAATCAAGAAAATAATCTCATATACAATCACACCAAAAAGAATAGAGTGCCTAAGAATAAATTTAATTAAAGAGGTGAAAGACTTGTACACTGAAAACAATAAGATACTGATGAAAGAAATGGAAGTAGAAACAGATAAATGGGAAGATATTCTCTGTTTATTTATTAAATGAATATTGTTAAAATGTCCCTACTCCTCAAAAATTATATAGACCTCCAATGCATTCCTTATGAAAATTCTAATGACATTTTTCATGGAACTAGAACAAATAATTCTAGAATTTGTACAGAACCACAAAAGACCTTAAGTAGCCAAAACAATCTTGAGAAAGAAGAACAAACTGGAGGTATCATGCTCCCTGATTTCAAACTATACTACAAAAGCAACAGCAATTAAGATGGTGTAGTATTGGCATACAAATAGACACATTAATCAACAGAACAGAATAGAGAACTCAGAAATAAACCCATGCATATATGGTCAATTAATTTTTGACAAAGAAGGCAAAAATATGCAATGGAGAAAGGATAGTCTCTTCAGTAAATGGTGTTGAGAAAACTGGACAGTTACATGCAAAAGAACAAAACTGTACAACTATCTAACATCATATAAAAAAAATTAACTCAAGATGGACTACCTACTTGAATGTAAGACCTGAAACCATAAAATTCCTAATATAGGCAATAAGCTTCTTGACATTGGTCTTAGCAATGTTTTTTTTTTTTTTTTTTTTTTTTTTTGGATCTGAGTCCAAATACAAAGGAAACAAATGCAAAATAAGCAAATGAGATCTCATCTTCTGCACAGCAAAGAAAAACATCATCAAAACTAAAAATCAACCTACTGAATGGGAAGATATGGTTGCAAATCATATATCCAATAAGGGATTAATATGCAAAATATAAAAAATAATTCATAGAGGGGGGCCTGGGTGGCACAATTGGTTAAGCATCCAACTCTTGGTTTCAGCTCATGACATGATCTCAGGGTTGTGAAATGGAGCCCTGCATTGAGCTCTGCACTCAGCGCAGAGTCTGCTTCAGATTCTCTCTCCTCTTCCTCTGCCCTTCCTGCTCCTATTCTCTGTGTTTCTTTAAAATAAATAAATAAATCTTTAAAAAAATAACTCATAGAACTAAATTTTTTTAAAGCAAACAATCTGATGATAAATGGACAAAGGATATTTTTCCAAAGAAGAAATACATATGCCCAACAGACGCATGGAAAGATATTCAATATCATTCATCATCATATAGATGCAAATCAAAACTGGTATATCACCTTATATCTGTCAGAAAGGCTAGTATCAAAAAGACATGTAGATAGTGTTGGCGAGGATGTGGAAAAAGGAGAACCCGAGTACATTTTTGGTAGGAATGTAAATTGGTGAGATACTATGGAAAATAGTATGAGGTTTCCTTGAAAAATTAACAGTAGAGCTACCATCTGATCCAGTGATTCCACTACTAGATATCTATTCAAAGAAACAAAAACGCTAACTCAAAAAGATATATGTACCCCTATGTTCATTGTGACATTATTTGTAATAGTCAAGATATGGTAACAACCTAAGGTCCATTGATAGATGAATGGATAAATAAGAGTTAGTATATAAATATATATATATATACTTAAATATAAGTATAAATATAAGTATATCAGGAGAGCACTGATATATGTATATGTGTATATATATATATACACTTATATTTATTACACACATACATATATATGTGTATATGAGTTGGTATATATATAATGGAAGATTACTCAGCCATAAAAAAGAATGAAATCTTGGCATATGTGACAGCATGGATGGACCTTGAGAGTTTACACTAATTGAAATAAGTCAGACAAAGAAAGACAAAGACCATATGATCTCACTTATATGTAGAATCTAAAACACAAAATACACAAATAAAACAAAACCTAGAAAATAGATTGGTGGTTGCCAGAGGGGAGAAGGATTGGGTGTGGCAAAATAGGTGAAAGGTATTAAGAACACAAATTTCTAGTTATAAAATAAATCATGGGAATGTGATGTGAAGCACAGGAAATACAGTCACTAATATTGTAATAACTTTGAAAGGTGACAGATGGTAACTAGACTTATTTCAGTGTCCATTTGCAATGTATACAAGTGTCAAATCACTTGAAGTTAATACATAGTATGTCAATTGTACCTCAATAAAAAAACTAATCAGTTACTGAAAAAATTTAAAAGGAAGTACAAAGTGAGAATTTCAAATCCCGATTCCAAAAGCTGCTACAAAGCTAAGTCATCATGGCAGTGTGGTCCTGGCATAAGGATGGACATATGGAATAAAACTGAGATCCCAAGAATAAACTCTAGCATTTATGGTCAGAGATTTTTAACCAAAGTGTCAAGAAAATTCAGTGGGAGAGAAATAGTTTCTTCAACAAATGGTACTGGGGCAACTGCTTCACACTAGACAGAAAAATTAACTCAAAAAGGATCACAAGCCTACGTGTAAGATCTAAAAGTATAGAACTCTTAAAACACAGGAATAAATCTTTGTGATGTTGGATTAAGCAATTACTTCCAAGGTTTGATACAAAAAATACAAGTGATAAAAGAAAAAAAAAACACATAAAATGTTTAAATTGATAAGAAATTAAATGCTCTGGCACTTCAAGACACTCCACCAAGAAAGTGAAAAGACAACTCACCGCTTGGGAGAAAAATATCCCCCAAAGAACATATATTCAGAATACATTTTTAAAAACCCCTAAGACTAATAATAAAAAGACAAATAACCCAATTTTTAAATAGATAATAGAGGTTTGAATAGACAAACAAAGAAAAGTCCTGATAGATGTGGTAATTGATGCTCATTCATGACCCTCAAAATAATAGTTTTGAAGAAGGATGGGAATACAAATCAATTTTAAAGGGATTCATAGAACATTGGAGATACTATTGCTCTATTTATTTAGTAACACATATAAAATGCTTACAATTGTACTATGAACTGTTTTCAGTATTTTGTGAATTTTATACCATTTAATCTAGCTTCATAAGCATCATTATCATCCCAACTTTTCAAATAAGGAAAAGGAGGTGCAGAGCAGGCAAGCACTTGTCCAAGGTCACACAATCAATAGGTGTAGGAGCCAAGAATTACACCTTGTGGTCTTCCCAGGGTCCTTATTTTTAGCCATATTCCATGCCAATTTCTGTAGGGTGTGGGGAAAGCATATAGATAAATCCTATTTATTGTCTTACGTCTTACGGGAAAGTCTAATTAAAAGTAAAAAACTTGGGGAAAAGGAGAGTTACTATCATCAGAAAAGAAAATATATTTTTTAGTTTCTGATCTGAGATAAAACTGTCTAAACAAAAAATTCCCTACTGATAATTCTATATGGAATTCATGATTTAGGTTCCAGCCCAAACTCTACAAAGTATATGACCTTTGACTGGACTTAACCTCTCTCAGATTAAGTGTTCTCTCCTACTAAGTTATGCTAATTTCCAACACTCAGGGTTCTTGTCAGGCCTAAAAATTTTAATATGTATGAGAATGATTTGTAAACTTGCAAAGAATATACAAACGTAAAGAATTTTATTCTACAAGCTGAAAGAGTATATTCAAGAAAAAAACACAGACCTGTTGACACCCTTAATTAAAATAAATGCTAAGACTGACCATTTGGAAAAATGAGTATGATGATTAAAAAACATGAACTGAAAAGCAACAGGTATCAAGCGAAATTCTCTTTAAAAAATAGAACTCATTTCTTTTTTTGTTCATCAGGTCACTATGTATACAACCTAAATGGATGCCAGAGCAAAAAACCATACAGGCCCTGTGATATTTTTTTTAAGATTTTATTTATTTATTTATGAGAGAGAGAGAGAGAGAGAGAGAGAGAGGCAGAGACAGAGGGAGAAGCAGGCTCCATGCAAGGAGCCTGATGTGGGACTTGATCCTGGGTCTCCAGGATCACGCCCTGAGCTAAAGGCAGATGCTCAACTGCTGAGCGACCCAGGCATTCCTAGCCCTAGGATATTCTAATTTCTTAATACATCCTAACAATCAATTTTAGTCATACATGTAGGAGATTGAGAGAACTGGCAATATCTTCATTTTTCGTTTAACTCGGATGTAAAATATTTCTCATATATAGGCAGATATTAGGAGGTCAGAGATACTATTGTATCATATAGTATCATTTTTTTAATAAGAATAAATTTATTTTTTATTGGTGTTCAATTTGCCAACATACAGAATAACACCCAAGTTCATCCCGTCAAGTGCCCCCATCAGTGCCCGTCACCCATTCACCCCCACCCCCCGCCCTCCTCCCCTTCCACCACCCCTGGTTCATTTCCCAGAGTTAGGATTCTTTATGTTCTGTCTCCCTTTCTGATATTTCCTACCCATTTCTTCTCCCTTCCCTTCTATTCCCTTTCACTGTTATTTATATTCCCCAAATGGATGAGAACATATAATGTTTGTCCTTCTCCGATTGACTTATTTCACTCAGCACAATACCCTCCAGTTCCATCCACGTTGAAGCAAATGCTGGGTATTTGTCACTTCTAATGGCTGAGTAATAATCCATTGTGTACATGAACCACATCTTCTTTATCCATTCATCTTTCGATGGACACCGAGGCTCCTTCCACAGTTTGGCTATTGTGGACATTGCTGCTATAAACATCGGGGTGCAGGGGTCCCAGCGTTTCATTGCATCTGTATCCCCAGGAGTAAATCCCCAGCAGTGCAATTACTGGGTCATAGGGCAGGTCTATTTTCAACTCTTTGAGGAACCTCCACACAGTTTTCCAGAGTGGCTGCACCAGTTCACATTCCCACCAACAGTGTAAGAGGGTTCCCTGTTCTCTGCATCATCTCCAACATTTGTGGTTTCCTGCCTTGTTAATTTTCCCCATTCTCACTGGGGTGAGGTGGTATCTCATTGTGGTTTTGAATCCTTTTTTTTTTTTAAACTAATTTATTTATGATAGACACAGAGAGAGAGAGAGAGAGAGAGAGAGAGAGAGAAGCAGAGACACAAGCAGAGGGAGAAGCAGGCTCCATGCCGGGAGCCGATCTGGGACTTGATCCCGGGTCTCCAGGATCGCACCCTGGGCCAAAGGCAGGCGCCAAACCGCTGCACCACCCAGGAATCCCCCTCATTGTGGTTTTGATTTGTATTTCCCTGATGGCAAGTGATGCAGAGCATTTTCTCATGTGCGTGTTGGCCATGTCTCTGTCTTCCTCTGTGAGATTTCTCTTCATGTCTTTGGCCCATTTCATGATTGGACTGTTTGTTTCTTCGGTGTTGAGTTTAATAAGTTCTTTATAGATCTTGGAAACTAGCCCTTTATCTGATATGTCATTTGCAAATATCTTCTCCCATTCTGTAGGTTGTCTTTTAGTTTTGTTGACTGTATCCTTTGCTGTGCAAAAGCTTCTTATCTTGATGAAGTCCCATTAGTTCATTTTTGCTTTTGTTTCTTTTGCCTTCGTGGATGTATCTTGCAAGAAGTTACTGTGGCTAAGTTCAAAAAGGGTGTTGCCTGTGTTCTTCTCTAGGATTTTGATGGAATCTTGTCTCACATTTAGATCTTTCATCCATTTTGAGTTTATCTTTGTTATGGTGCAAGGAGTGGTCTAGTTTCATTCTCCTGCATGTGGATGTCCAGTTTTCCCAGCACCATTTATTGAAGAGACTCTCTTTCTTCCAGTGGATAGTCTTTCCTCCTTTGTCGAATATTAGTTGACCATAAAGTTCAGGGTCCACTTCTGGGTTCTCTGTTCTGTTCCATGATCTATGTGTCTGCTTTTGTGCCAGGACCACACTGTCTTGATGACCACAGCTTTGTAGTACAACCTGAAATCTGGCATTGTGATGCCCCCAGCTATGGTTTTCTTTTTTAAAATTCCCCTGGCTATTTGGGGTCTTTTCTGATTCCACACAAATCTTAAAATAATTTGTTCTAACTCTCTGAAGAAAGTCCATGGTATTTTCATAGGGATTGCATTAAACATGTAAATTGCCCTGGGTAACATCGACATTTTCACAATATTAATTCTGCCAATCCATGAGCATGGAATATATTTCCATCTCTTTGTGTCTTCCTCAATTTCTTTCAGAAGTGTTCTGTAGTTTTTAGGGTATAGATCCTTTACCTCTTTGGTTAGGTTTATTCCTAGGTATCTTATGCTTTTGGGTACAATTGTAAATGAGATTGACTCCTTAATTTCTCTTTCTTCAGTCTCATTGTTAGAGTATAGAAATGCCATTGATTTCTGGGCATTGATTTTGTATCCTGCCATGCTGCCAAATTGCTGTATGAGTTCTAGCAATCTTGGGGTGGAGGCTTTTGGGTTTTCTATGTAGAGTATCATGTCATCGGCGAAGAGAGAGAGTTTGACTTCTTTTTTGCCAATTTGAATGCCTTTAATGTCTTTTTGTTGTCTTATTGCTGAGGCTAGGACTTCCAGTACTATGTTGAATAGCAGTGGTGAGAGTGGACATCCCTGTCTTGTTCCTGATCTTAGGGGAAAGGCTCCCAGTGCTTCCCCATTGAGAATGATATTTGCTTGTGGGCTTTTCATAGATGGCTTTTAAGATGTCGTTTATTTTTTATTGGTGTTCTATTTACTAATGTCGAGGAAGAGTTTTGATCAGGAATGGATGCTGTATTTTGTCAAATGCTTTCTCTGCATCTTTCTCTGCACCAGAAAATCATATGGTTCTTGGTTTTTCTCTTCCTGATATGATGAATCACATTGATTGTTTTATGAGTGTTGAACCAGCCTTGTGTCCCGGGAATAAATCCTACTTGGTCATGGTGAATAATTTTCTCAATGTATTGTTGGATCCTATTGGCTAGTATCTTGTTGAAAATACTTGCATCCGTGTTCATCAGGGATATTGGTCTGTAATTCTCCTTTTTGGTGGGGTCTTTGTCTGGTTTTGGAATTAAGGTGGTGCTGGCCTCATAGAACGAATTTGAAAGTACTCCATCTCTTTCTATCTTTCGAAACAGCTTTAGTAGAATAAGTATGGTTTCTTCTTTAAACGTTTGATAGAATTCCCCTGGGAAGCCATCTGGCCCTGGACTCTTGTGTCTTGGGAGGTTTTTGATGACTGCTTCAATTTCCTCCCTGGTTATTGGCCTGTTCAGGTTTTCTATTTCTTCCTATTCCAGTTTTGGTAGTTTGTGGTTTTCCAGAAATGCGTCCATTTCTTCTAGATTGCCTAATTTATTGGCATATAGCTGTTCATAATATGTTTTTTAAATCGTTTATATTTCCTTGGTGTTGGTAGTGATCTCTCCTTTCTCATTCATGATTTTATTAATTTGAGTCTTCTCTCTCTTCTTTTTAATAAGGCTGGCTAATGGTTGATCTATCTTATTAATTCTTTCAAAGAACCAACTCCTGGTTTTGTTGATCTGTTCCACGGTTCTTCTGGTCTCGATTTCGTTGAGTTCTGTTCGAATTTTAATTAACTCTCTTCTTCTGTTGGGTGTAGGATCTATTTGCTGTTTTTTCTCTAGCTCCTTTATCTGTAAGGTTAGCTTTTGTATTTTAGTTCTTTCCAGTTTTTGAATGGATGCTTGTATTGCGATGTATTTCCCCCTTAGGACTGCTTTTGCTGCATCCCAAAGATTTTGAACGGTTGTATCTTCATTCTCATTAGTTTCCATGAATCTTTTTAATTCTTCCTTGATTTCCCGGTTGACCCTTTCATCTTTTAGCAGGATGGTCCTTAACCTCCACGTGTTTGAGTTCCTTCCAAACTTCTTGTTGTGATTTAGTTCTAATTTCAAGGCATTATGGTCTGAGAATATGCAGGGGACGATCCCAATCTTTTGGTATCAGTTCACCCGATTTGTGACCCAGTATGTGGTCTATTCTGGAGAAAGTTCCATGTGCACTTGAGAAGAATGTGTATTCAGTTGAGTTTGGATGTAAAGTTCTGTAGATATTTGTGAAATCCATCTGGTCCAGTGTATCATTTAAAACTCTCTTTTCTTTGGAGATGTTGTGTTTAGAAGACCTATCGAGTGTAGAAAGTGCTAGATTGAAGTCACCGAGTAGAAGTGTATTATTATCTAAGTATATCTTAACTTTGGTTATTAATTGATTGATATATTTGGCAGCTCCCACATTCGGGGCATATATATTGAGGATTGTTAAGTCCTCTTGTTGGATAGATCCTTTAAGTATGATATAGTGTCCCTCTCCATCTCTTACTACAGTCTTCGGGGTAAATTTTAGTTTATCTGATATAAGGATGGCTACCCCTGCTTTCTTTTGAGGACCATTTGAATGGTAAATGGTTCTCCAACCTTTTATTTTCAGGGTGTAGGTGTCCTTCTGTCTAAAATGAGTCTCTTGTAGACAGCAAATAGATGGGTTTTTTATCCAGTCTGACACTCTGTGCCTTTTGATGCGGTCATTAAGCCCGTTCACGTTCAGAGCTACTATTGACAGATATGAGTTTAGTGTCATCATGTTATCTATTCAGTCCTTGTTTTTGTGTATTGTTCCACTGAACTTCTTAAAGGGTAATCTTAAGAATCACCCTTAAAATTTCTTGCAGAGCTGGTTTGGAGGTCACATATTCTTTCAGTTCCTGCCTGCCTGTCTTGGAAGCTCTTTATCTCTCCTTCCATTCTGAATGAGAGCCTGCTGGATAAAGTATTCTTGGTTGCAGGTTCTTCTCATTTAGGACCCTGAATATATCCTGCCAGCCCTTTCTGGCTTGCCAGGTCTCTGTGGAGAGGTCTGCTGTTACTCTAATACTCCTCCCCATAAAAGTCAGGGATTTCTTGTCTCTTGCTGCTTTAAGGATCTTCTCTTTATCTTTGGAATTTGCTAGCTTAACTATTAAATGTCGAGGTGTTGAACAGTTTTTATTGATTTTAGGGGGGGATCTATTTCCTGGATCTGAATGCCTGTTTCTCTTCCCAGATTAGGAAAGTTTTCAGCTATGATTTGTTCAAATACATATTCTGGCCCTCTGTCCCTTTTGGCGCCCTCAGGAACCCCAATTAAACGTAGGTTTTTCTTCCTCAGGCTGTCGTTTATTTCCCTTAATCTATCCTCATGTTCTTTTAATTGTTTGTCTCTTTTTTCCTCAGTTTCCCTCTTTGCCATCAACTTGTCTTCTATGTCACTCATTTTTCCACCTCGTTAACCCTCGTCGTTAGGACTTCTAGTTTGGATTGCATCTCATTCAATTGATTTTTAATTTCTGCCTGATTAGCTCTAAATTCTGCAGTCATGAAGTCTCTTGAGTCCTTTATGCTTTTTTGTAGAGCCACCAGTAGCTGTATAATAGTGCTTCTGAATTGGCTTTCTGACATTGAATTGTAATCCAGATTTTGTAACTCTGTGGGAGAGAAGACTGTTTCTGATTCTTTCTTTTGAGGTGAGGTTTTCCTTCTAGTCATTTTGCTCAGTGCAGAGTGGCCAAAAACAAGTTGTACTGAGAAAAGGAGAAAAAGAGAGGAGAGAAAGAAGGAAAGAAAAGAGAAAAAGAAAAAAGAAAAAAGGGAGAAAAAAAGAAAAAAGAGAAGAAAAAGAAAGAAAAAGAAAGGAAAAAGGGTGGGGGAAGCAAACAGAAATCAAAAAGCAAAACAAACAAACAAACAAAACACGGGGGAGTATCTTCTGATTCTGTATACTGTAAATTTCTCGACTTCCCCTGGAACTTTTCAGTGCTGCTTGGTCAATAATTTGTTTTTCGCCTGTCGGTCTAGCTGGTCTTCTGGGGGAGGGGCCTGTTGTGCTGATTTCCAGGTGTTAGCACTTGGGGGAGCTGCTCTGCCCCCTGCCTGGTGCAGGGCTCAGTGGGGGTTGTTCACCCTGTGAGGCCCCAGGAGGAACAACCGCAGTGGCGGGGCCAGCCCTGGAGCCCTGGAGTCAGCTCCCGCAGTCACCACGGAGCTCTCCGTCTGCAGGGCCTGGAGGCTCCGGGCGGGGCGGCTGATCTGCTCAGCTCTGGGCAGGAGCCTCCTCGCTGTCCTGGGGGAGGCCGGATCCTGGGCTGTGTCCCGGCTCCCTGGGCTCCGGGACCTGCGCTGTTGGATTCGTGCTCCCGCCCCGCAGCCCCCTCCGCGGAGCCGCCCCCGAGCCCCCCCGAGCTGCTCCCGCCCCGCAGCCCCCTCCGCGGAGCCGCCCCCGAGCCCCACCCGAGCTGCTCCCGCCCCGCAGCCCCCTCCGCGGAGCCGCCCCCGAGCCCCCCCGAGCTGCTCCGGGTCCCGCCGTGCGCGTTGCAGCCCTTAGGGAGCTCGGCGCACTCTCCCGGGGCGCAGTTGCTGTTAGTGTCCCCGGGAGCCCGAGGGCATCCCCGCCCTCCTGGGTCCTGCTCCACCTTCCCGCGAGCCCCTTTCCGCCCGGGAAGGTCGGTGCAGCTCCTGCGTCTCCGGGACGGGGCTCTCCTGTCCTGGGGACACTCGCCCCGGCCTCAGCCCGGCTCCTCGCAGGGCCCCTCCCCCTTGGAGGCCTTTTGTTTCTTTATTTCTTTTTCCCCGTCTTCCTACCGTGATAGAAGCGCGAACTCTTCTCACTGTAGCATTCCAGCTGGTCTCTCTTTAAATCTCAGGCCGAATTCGTAGATTTTCAGGATGATTTGAAGGTTATCTAGGTAATTTGGTGGGGACAGGTGACTTGGGGACCCTACTCTTCCACCAAATTGCCCCTCCTCTCCTCATATAGTATCATAATTAAGCATCAATGTGTTTTAGAAACAAGATAATGTGAAGGTTATGTAAACACCCTTGATAATAACTCATCATTGGATTATAATAAATACTTGTCACTTCTATCATCGATCCAGGGCACAAAGTATTAAATACAAGGGTTTAACTTAAAATGGTTTGCACTTTTGAACACATACTATTTCTTACCTGTAAGATTATTATGGAATTTAGACTTAGGTGAAAATTGAATTCTGATCCAACATGTACACTAAAAAAGTGATACATTTTCAAAATTATTATGAAGATGTCACAGAAGCAGATATCAAAAGGAGAGAAAAATAAAATGTAGAGCTCTGTTGACTTACTTCCAAAGCCTAGTTGACACTTTCTGTCTTCACCTTATGCGTACCTGACAAAACGTTGTGGTCTTTTCTCTTTGCAGGGAATTCCTCCACCACTTCCCCGTTTCTCTGTTAAGAACCTCCTTTTATGGTCAAAGTTTACCATGTGTTTTATATGTTCCTTTTATTTTTTCTTTAAAGATTTTATTTGCTTACTTGAGAGAAAGAGAGCATGAGTAGGGAGAGAGGGAGAAGCAGGCTCCCTAGAGCTGAACGTGGTGCTCAATTCCAAGACCCTGGGATCACGACCTGAGCTTAGGATCATGACCTGACCCGAAGGTAGATGCTCAACCAACTGAGCCTCCTTGCGCTCCCCCCTAGATGTTCCCTTTCTGTGTGAAAAAAACGCCAAGGACTGGTGAGGCCTCACAGCTGAGTCCAATCTTGTACCAGTCTCCCACATCTACAGCAGAGAGAGTATGGAAGAGAGGGGACACATTATCAAGGCTGTAGAGACCTAAGTATATTAACAGTTTCAGCTTCTGGAATACCATGCACACTACATAACAAATATTGTGCTAAATAGTTACAATGAGGCTTCCTTTAATCCTCACTATTATCTATTAGCCCTAGAAATCAGGGACCATTAAGCTCATCTTCCAAATGGGGAAATTGCAGCTCAGTCACAAGTAGGAAAATTAATATTCACATCCTGGTCAGTCTGATCCCTCCCTCTCAGCCTACCAACCAGCCAACCTGTAGCCAGTGTAAAGGTACCATTCATATCTGGTTAGAATGATGTGAACAATCATGATTTCTTTGCTGATTTTGTGACTGATTAGCCCTTAAGAACATGTACTAGACTAGTGAAACCAGAAAGCCAAGGATGTCCCTAAGATATTTTGTAGTTGGGGAAATAGGATGCTCTGAAGGCAGGCCACCTGCAGTTGGGTGTGGTATGGAATATTTGTGGTTAGAGCAATTAGTTCATGATTGGTATTAACACCCACTAGCTGTTAGAAAACAGTGTGCTGCTACTTGTTGATCTATAGGACTTAGGTTGGTTGATATTTGGGAAGATGAATATAACTAAATAATATTACTTTGAGCTTTTAGAATTAAATTCCACAAACATTTTCTTCATAGAATTGAGGCATAAAAGGTGACTCACCAAAAGTCATCCATCTGCCCTCAACACCAGCAATGAAAAAATAAAAGGGATAAAGTGTGGGTAAAATCATTCAAGTCAAAGAGAAGATGATGTGTCCGATTTCCATGGAGTCAGCCACCAGGAGTCTGGCCTGAGGCCTCTGCCTTTCTGCAGGATGCTGACAGAAAATACAGCCATTCTTCCTTTGCTTTATACTTGTGCCATTAACCACTATTGGTTTATGCAATGCTTAAAGCAAGTTGAGCAGAGAATGGTGGGTTCCCTCTGTGATGGGGTGGTGTTGTTGCTGCTGTTGTTATTGTTTATAGACAGATTGTAGAAACTTGTTGAAGAGAATGTATTTAACTATTTTATCCAATTAAGGACCTTTTTTTCTTTAAATTAAAAGCTCTGGGAAAGTCAATTTGTTAGACATTAAGTGGTTCACAAGATTTAAGTTTCTTACCAGTGCAACAAGCCATCTGGACACTTTGGATCTTACATTGCAGGAAGAACCAAAGCAAGGCTGAAGGATTATTAAACATAGTCCAGGTCTTCAGACATGCATTGAACAGAAAGCCACCCATTAGGCCACATTTGTCTCCTCTTTACAGGAATGCTCTGATGTAATTGTGGATTTTGAAAAATTGCAGAACCAGTTAACAGAGATGACATCACAACTTCCAGGAAGATTCACAGATTTTTTTTTAAGTGGTTCAATTGCTTTCACTGCCTCTGGACCATAGGATTCCAAATGTCTCTGAACTATCATTATTCACTCTGCCTGTGACTCCACATCATCATGTCTATCAAGAAGACAAAGGGTCTCCAGGATAATAATGATGAGTCCATTAATTCTAGATGTCTCCTAAAAGATCTGGCAATGTGGCCAAAGACTGGACAATTTTTAGTAGCAATTAGCTCCAGGAATGCATTCCCTCTTTAATAAATCTTTGGTGATGTAGATTTGGGGTCACATATTAAATATACTCTAACACCTTTCCTAATCCTTGCAATTTCAAGACCAGAAATTCTAATAATGTCATTGAAGTTTCAAGGACTACTTTCAAGGTTGTATAGCTCACTTTTGTGCAAAAAGTTATTAAATACTTTAAAGCCTGCTTTTATAATTTGGGAATAATCCATATATTAAATAATTAACAGACTACTGTTAATCATATCATTATGATCAATTAAACATTTATGTGTACTACATACAGTTGGATTTCTGAATTTTAGCCCATTATAAAAAAAATAAATAAAAGCTTGGTCATCTCTAGAATACAGAGAGCTTCATCTAATTCCATCTCACCCATAGTGATCCCATTGTGGTGGTAACATAACAGTGGTCATAAAGTCTTTAGAAAATTTGTTCTCAGATTTTCTGTCCCCTGTAAAACAGTTGAATTTAGGCTATCCAGTATGTATCCTTACTGTTGGATGTACCAAAATGCTTGCAATCAAGAGTACAGCTGAAAATAAAACACATATTAACCATTTGCACTTCAAAAAGGAACAGTTACTGAAACCTTTGCTTGTCAGCCAATGCTGTCACTAGCTATGCCCAGGGAGAGATACATCTGATTTCATGACAAGATCAAGAGTTTAAAAATGAACCATGTTACAGTAACTGTCATTATCATCATTATTATTTTCGTATTTAGGAGCAATTTTACATATATTATCTCATTTCATGCTTGCCATTAGTTCAAAGAGATAGACAAGATTATTCACATTTTGTAGAGGAAAGCATCAGTCTTGGAGAGAGGTAATGATTTATCAAGGCCACTTCGACAACAAGTTATAGAGCTGAGAGCAGCTCATTCTTATCACTATCATGGTGAGTTTTAGGAAGAATAGTAACTCCCTTAGAAAGAATGAAGTCAGTGTGCGCTCATTGCTTCATTCCACCTGGCCTTTTCTGGTTGCCAGGAAGGCTAGCTCAGAGTATACCAAGGAAGGATTTCTGGAACTCAGGTGGTATGAGAATTCTAACTACAGAGCTAGCTGATCGCTATTCTCTGATCAGAGATTAGAGCCTTTGTTAAAAGGAGTTCCAGCACTCAAAAACCTTAGAAGTGTTTTTGGAAATTTAAGGAAGAATGATAAAAATAGCAAAGTAGCTTTTAAAATACAGACTGCAAATAGAAAAAGTAACTTTGCAAGCCTGTACATGGATATGACTGGAGTAATGTAGACTGAGAAGGTTTTCAGAGTGGATGCTCTGTATTTTCTCCCATGAATGTGATTCTTATTCAAAGGTAAACATGGCTTCATTACCATGCCTCTGAGAGACCCTTTAAAGGCCATGTTTTTCACAGCATTAGACTCAGCCCTCTAGTATATGTCAATATCACACTGGACCTCTCAGGAAAAAAAATGTATGTGAAATCTCTTGGTTTAGGAAGATAATGAATCTTGCAAATCTGCCTACTCATTGCGGAGACTGTCTTGAAACCTAAGAATCATCCCCTGGTTTCCAGTTCTTACTCATAAATGGGATTTTGAACAGCAACGTCTTGTTGGATATATTTTCCCCCTCTTTCATAAAAAGACTGGGTCACAAGCATTGCACCCAAACATTGAAAATTACCTGGAAGCCATTTAAAAGAATATTTTGTTGAGTTGATTGTTTGGATTGCTGTCAAAATGACTTTATGTTTTTAACTTGACTTCTCAAAGTCATGGTTTTCACTTACTTGGTAATTCTCATTGCATACATACACAACATAAATACATTTGCAACCAAACTTCCCTCCTACTCACTAATTTTAAGATGTTCTTAGATAAACAGTTTTTTTAATGCTTTACCATTCTAGTTAAATTCATCAGTTTGGCCTCCAGCTAGTTGTTGTTTCATTACTTTGCTATGTATTTCCTCCTTACCACCTAGAGTGTATCAAACTTTTTTTCATAATTGAGTAACCAAAGATTTTATCCAATTTATCTTCTTTTCTAATCTCTGTTGTCTTAGGGATATACTCTACTTTGTCATGCCAGCCACTTGCGCCTCACCCGAATTAACTCTATTGTGTTCATCATGACATTGGTATTATTATAAAAAAATAAGATATGCTGAGTCCTCCTGGTTTTCTTCAGAAATGAATGCTCTAGTTCAGATAAAATCTTTATTGATAAAGATAGTAAGAATGACTAGTGACAATGTAGCATCTGTAGTCAAATCTTTCTAACTAGAATGTTATCCATGAAACATCACCTTCTTTTTTTATAATAAATTTATTTTTTATTGGTGTTGAATTTACCAACATACAGAATAACACCCAGTGCTCACCCTGTCAAGTGTCCCCCTCAGTGCCCGTCACCCATTCACCGCCACCCTCCGCCCTCCTCCCCTTCCACCACCCCTAGTTCCTTTCCCAGAGTTAGGAGTCTTTATGTTCTGTCTCCCTTTCTGATATTTCCCAGACATTTCTTCTCCCTTCCCTTATATTCCCTTTCACTATTATTTATATTCCCCAAATGAATGAGAACATATAATGTTTGTCCTTCTTCGATTGACTTACTTCACTCAGCATAATACCCTCCAGTTCCATCCATGTTGAAGCAAATGGTGGGTATTTGTCATTTCTAATGGCTGAGTAATATTCCATTGTATACATAAACCACATCTTCTTTATCCATTCATCTTTCGATGGACACCGAAGCTCCTTCCACAGTTTGGCTATTGTGGACATTGCTGCTATAAACATCGGGGTGCAGGTGTCTTGGCGAAACATCACCTTCTTAATGTTGTGCCCGCTCTTCTGATTATTGTATATTTAAAAATTGATAAAACATCACAATTAAGAAAACAAAACTTTAAATTAAAAAAAAATCACTTCAAGAATACAAATGTTCTGTGAAGTTCATGTATAAACAAGGATGAAATGTACCTCTTCTCCTCATAGATCTGGAAGGATGAGAAGTAAGGACCTGCATTTCTAAGCAGCCAGGGAGGTACCTATCCAAGTACAAATGTGGAGTAAATACAACACCATGAAGACAAAAGTAAAAGAAATGATCACAGTTTGCTGAAATGTCTCCCCTGAAGGATGATTCAATGGAACAGAACCGAAGTAGACATTTCTGACCAGAGTGCTATGAGGCTGGTGAAATCTCATCATGTTTTCTGTCCATTCTGTTTCATGAAATTCTCAGGCTTCATACATTTTATATGACAAACAGACCACGAAACAACCTGCAGCCATTTAGGAGCTTTTCTGCACCCTGAGAGAGGAACCCATCCTACTCGCATTCACTCTCTCATGTCTGAGTGGGCATGGGAGTGGGGTGTAACTGAGAAAGCATTTCTCAGTAACAGCTGGATGAGAGAAGCCCCCATGGAGGGCCCCTTCCTGTCAGTTCTGTCACTCACCTCAGAAGAAGAAAACATTTTCTGGCCACACAGGAACAGACTAGATTTCTATATGGTTCTATCATGGACACTCAGTCTCCTGTTTCACCAAGAACTGGTGGTCAGCAGTGGCAGGCACAGACTGACAGGGATCTCAGGATGAGTCCTGCCAAAGGCCGTTACTTTAGGCTTTTAGCCATGGGAATATTTAGCCCCATTCTTCTTTCTTGATAAAATATTAGGCTCAGTTAAAAGCTATCCATAATTTAAGGATAAAGAAATCCCAGTTGGAGAATGGTCTATCTGGTCTTATTAACTATAATTGCTAGTCACCTTGTACTCAATCCTTCATCACATACTTATGGGATCCTACTGTGTGCCAGGCAATAGTCTAGGTCCTAAGGATTATGTGGTAAGTAGGACAAAGGACACTGCTTTTCTGGAGTCCATGTTATAGTGGGAAAGAGAGCCAAGAAACAAACCAGTAAATGTGCTATCTACAGAGAATATGCAGGGTAATGTGCTTAGGAAGTGCCCTCAGGGAAGGGATGAGAGAAAGGGATCACTGGAAGTGGCCAGTGGAGCCTTTTGTGTGCAGGTGACATACAGCTGGCATCTGGTGAGTAAGAAATTGCTTCATGGGAAGACCACAGGTGCAATTCCAAGTGGATGACTCAAAGATCCTGAAGCAGGGCCAAATAAACACCATGGTGTTGACCATCTGATCCATAAAATAGCCCATCAAATAGGCTACCAAGTGAAAACACACATACATACAATCCTGATAAGTTTTAATTTTAAAATCCACAGAAGGCACAAAATACCTGAATCTGAAGTACACCAAAACCTTCTTACAAATGACCCCTTTCTTTCTGTTGGATTTCCATAATTTAATATACAAAGAACATCTCTTGGTGGCTTCCAAAGAACTCGCTGGTTGCTCCAAGAAGAACACCTTGATTTGGCCTAATTGATGACAAGGAAGAGGTTATGGCTTCTTCCTCTTGGGCCATCAACAACCTGTATTCTCTTACATTCTTGAGCTTCTGCAGAGTCTTCAACTGACTTAACCCATACAATCCACTTTGCTTGGCAGATGGATAAATGTTGTTGAATGTTTGTTGGCATCAAGGACTTTCAGACATCATGATTCATTATCCTTCTAATTTAGGAGGGCTTGCAAAGTTGAAAAAATTTTGAAGGAGAAAAAGATCACACCAAAAACTGAAATGGACTCCAAGTTAACTTTTTCCAAATAACAAATATAATTAATTTTTTTCAGTATTTCATTTGTAAGATTTTTAATTTTTTATTACAGCAGATTGTTCAAAACTCAATTCTTTAAAAGCACACATAACTGCAGTGCCAATAATGCTGTAACTAACTGTGATATACTGAACAAAAGAGGGTGTCATCTGTAAGACCTTAAAATTTAATGGTGATAATGTTTGCAAACATTAATCTATATCAAGGTAAAATATTCCACATAAAATTATCCTTACATTCAATATTTTCAGTTGCTTTTGGAAAGGATACATTTTGAGAAGTAGCAGAGACTAAGCATTAAAGAGAGATAAAAGGTTAAAAAAATCTTCTATTTTTACTCAAAGGCAGAGTAAAGGAAATAGATGTGACACAGATAAAGAAAGATGCTCTGAAGAAACTGCAATATAGAGATTTCCTCCCTTTTCACATATGAGTGTATTTTAATCTTCCAAGGTCAGGCACATAAACTTCCAAAGCTCTATTGCCTTAAAACCTGGAGCATGGTCAGTACTTGGTAAATATTTACAAAATCAGTGCAAGGGAGGGAGTGAGAAAGACATTCCATAAACAGTGGATGCATTTGAAATTGTATATTGAGGTGATTGGGATCCAGTCTCCCAGTGGGTTCCAAATAAAATGAGAAGACACAGATATTAGATATGAGTCTTACACTTGGTAAAATGGAATGAACAATACGCCTTAGCCATGGTGCCAATATGAGATATGAACCTGGGACTCATCCATAGGGCCTCTGGGCCACTGTGCAGACCCTCCCAAACTAGCTGTCAAGATAATTGATTGCTATATGTCTCTCACTGCGAACACAAGAGAGCAGGGACTGACAGAAGTAAGGCAAGAGATGTTTCTATATGGCAGACTCCAGCCAGGTCCCTATTTTCCACCCTACAGGGAAGGAAGCAAAAAAAAAATTGAGCCCATGTGTGGGCCAGAAAGTGAGAAAAATTGCCCACTGGGAAAGCCAGACCTCCTAACAGGAAGCAGAGAATGTCATTCTGTCAACATACTACCCACAAATCGGGTGAATAATCCTTACTCACAAGGGAAAGATTATGTAAAGAATGGAAAATGCAGAAGTGGCCTCATGGACCGAATGGGACTAGGGATACTGGGTCTTCATATTACCATCACATTCCCAATTTCCTCAAACCCAATTTTTAAAGAAAAGGTAGAAGTGGAGGAAGAAAAGAGTATTCCTAATTTTAAGCTCACGGGGAAATATCCTAGATATATTAGAGAAATACATCCTGTTCTTGGTCAACTTTGGGAAAATAAGGAAAGGTATTTTATATGACTCTTAACCTAATGAGAAAAAATGGAAGTATTCAAATAGACACAACACCAAAGAAGAGATATAGGATATAGATGAAATATTAACATCTGAAAACATCCTTATTATCATTCATTTCTAAGAAAATGCAAATTAAAACTTATTGAGATACCACTAAACACAGCAGAATGATTACAATTTAAAAATTGACAGTACCAAGTAGTAGCAAGAAGGTGGGGTAAATTGAACTCTCATACTCAAGCAATGGGAATACAAAATGGTATAGCCACACTTGAAAACAGTTTAGTAATTTCCTGAGCTTCATCTAACCTGCTTTGCCTGAGGTTTCTTGAAAGGTGTAACCATTAACCCTGCTATATTCATCCAGAAATAAAACAGTGAAAATGATCCATTAATGATATTGATTCTGGCCCATCTGTGAACATTATTCCACCAGGGGTTTTTTCGTAAGAAACAAATGTTTTCTGTAAATCACCCATAGGATAGACCACCAACCTAATCGTATCTCTCTTTAAATATTCCAAATTATACAAAGTTTCTGAGTTTTTGTGAATAAATTATTTAGAATGGCATTAAATGTATTGAATGCCAAGAATGAAATGGGAAAATGTCTTCTCCATTCATGTTCCCAGATTCATTTCTTTTCAAAGGCTGCCCTTTTACACAAAGCATATTTCTATACTTTGCACTACAAGTGGATTCTAATGACAAGATCTACATTGTGTGACAGTCAGGTACAGATTCATCAAAGCACATAGACTGACCATATGCTGCTGACCATGCATATTTACAGAAGTACCAGGGAACTTTGAAAGCATATGAAAAAAATCCGCAGAGAAAATGTTAAATAAGGAATTAATCTGTGAGTTAATGAACAAAATCTATAGTAAGAAGAGAATAATTAAAATTAAGGAATATAAGTTAGGAATACAACTTATTTTTTTAAAAAATCTACCTCAAAATCTATCAATTCTATGTCATATTACTACTCATAAAATGCAGATTATTTTCCCTGAACTTATCAGAAGTCTCCTGGTTTTATCTCACAACTGAGATGTAGATTGGTAATGTTTGTTTGCTTGCTTGTTTTTGCAAACACACGTCCAACTTACTCAGGACAATCTGTCTCTCTTCTCTTGACCAACAAGTTATAGTGTCTTATCTGCTGAGGATGAGCTACACTTTTCAGGCAACTCAAAAAATTCCATTTTGTCTCTGACATGGTTTGGTTGGTGTGAACAATATTGTCTCTGACACTCAAGATTTATTTTTTAAAGAGTCAGATTCATTCATTCATTCATTTTTATTTTAGCACTGACTTTCACAGAATGGAAGCTTTTAATCTTAACCAATTCCAACTTATCAATTCATTCTTTCACAGATCAATGCCTTTTGTGTTGCATCTAAAAGGTTACGATCAAACTCAAGGCCATCTATATTTTCTCCTTTTTTTATCTTCTAAGAATTTTATAGCCTCGGGGTCCTGGGATCAAGTCCTGCATCAGGCTAACTGCTCACAGGGAGTTTGCTTCTCTCCCTCTTCTTCTGGCCCTTCCCCTAACGGTGCGCACACATATGCTCACACTCTCTCTCTCTCTCTCTCTCTCTCTAAAACAAATAAATAAAGACTTAAAAAATTATAAAAAGAGTACCTTTTAAAAGAATTCATCAAGACCAATCAGATTCCTTAAGATTAATAAAATTAAAGCAACAGAAGTAGGAATATTGATTTAAACCATCAGCATCTTAAAAACACTAAAATTATTCCAATTACAAAACCTAAATTAAATAGGTTAAAATTTAATTAAATAAGACTAAAATATTAAGGAAACTTAAAATCCAAGAGAAGAAATACAACTTTAACAAGTGCAAAGATTTTAGAGAGCATGCTATAAAGATGATTTCCCAAAATCTATTCTTTCTTCTGTGGCAACATTTAATATGGTTACATTGAGAGTTTCAGGTATTTTTATATAGTTTTTCAGAACTGTCAGTTATGTTTTGTACCACCTGTGCTAACATGCACTGGTGATAAAGATCACTATTGCTTAAAAAGATGACATTTAGCACTTTTTGCTAAAGATCACATCACGGTAGAATACAAGTTGAAATGACTTACTTTCTTTAAACATTTGATTGAGTTTTTTTTTTTAACTCTATGTGATATTTCTTTACATCAGCTTTATAGAAAAATGTCCATATTTCTGCAATCACCCTGATTTATATACTATGATTCATCCAGAGATTTACAGGGAAAACCAAAGGCCAATATTTTAAATGCTAAAGATATGCCCAGGGACACTGTATGGTTCACTTAAAGGGATATTAAGAAAGAAAGTCAGATTTTGAAAGACAGGTGTGATTCAAAAATATGCAGATTAAAGATGAAAGAAGGAATTTCACATACTGACTGAAGGATCCTGCTTAGCACCAGAAAGAAAGGACACCATGCTTTCAAGAAGGGCTGAGTTCACATTGGCCTCAGGATAAAATTGTAGAAAATTAGTTCAGGATCACTGAAGAGGCAGATGGGGCAAGATGGCCTGGAATAAAAGATCAAGCCAGTGGGTCCATATCCCATGGGCAATCACATACCTCCAGGGAGCAGAGTCCTCTAGAGCTCAGGCACTGGGAACAAATGGCTTGGCCTTGAATCTCAGGTCTATGCCAGCCCATGGGGGCATCAACTGGACAAGTTCCTTAATCTGTGCCTTGCTGTCCTCATCTTTACTATAGGCAGCAGTGTATGTCTCTTGGATCATGTGAGAAATAAGATACTTCAGGCAAATCTTTTAGAACAGGGCCTGGCATACAATAACATAAATGCCAGCAAGTGACTGAGTTGGCTTCAGTCTGTAAAGGACAAGTGACCATCTTCACACTGGTATTTGAGTCTGTGAGGAGGAAAAGGCCCTTGCAGCACACATGAGAGCCCAGGTTGACAGAACAGATATCACATATCACACTGTGATGGAGATGCCTGGACGCTTCTAGAGAGGATTCCTCAGCCCAATACCCTTTGTGATCACAGGTGCAGGCCGATGTCAGGCCCATCACATCAGAGCCTCTGCATGTGCCTTGGTTGTCACCTCCCATCAGAGTACGTACTTCATACTGTCAGGGTGTGTGAATCAATCCCCCATTATACTCTGAGCAGCTGGGGGCAGTACCAGGCCTCTTTCATGTTCCCAGACCTAGCTTGGGTGCAGCCTCCTACAACAAACTTTGTGAGGCTTGTTGCATGAAGAATGGTTGGATGAATCCATGCAGCCCCGCCAAAGGAGTGCTGGCTGGCTGGCTGGGCCCTAGTGCCTGAGGTTCAAGAGGCTGAGAGGTCACCTTGGGCATCCTGCAAAGACATTTGGCATTTCTTAAATCCATGGCCCATGACAGCCAGGGAGACCACTGCAGAGCTGACACTCACAGGCAGTGAGTTTCTTTACTAATGGCAATCTATTGGAAGGTCCAGAGGCCCTGGGGGTGCATAGTACTGGGTCAAATCTCCAAGGAAAAGAGAGTCCCCACCCAGCTGGGTTTCATTTCGCTCTGTGTGAAGCCTTGTCAGGAGTATTTGGAAGGGAATTCTAATTACCATTCAGTCAAGAACAACTCTGGAAGAAGCAGGTGACTAATTGTCTGACACAATATGGAACTTTTTCTGTCTTTTTGTACTGCCAGGCTTGAAAGAATTTAGAGTGAGCTATTTTAGGCACTATGGTTAGATTGATAGAGCCACTCCTTTCGTTAAATTAACTGTGAGATGTTACACATATGCCTAGGATGCTACTGTGCTGCTCTTTCTTGAGCTTTGTAACATTGGGAAGACTTGTTCTTCACATTTGTTCTGGGTTCAGGAAATCTGGCAAGGTGTTCAAGGCCAAAAGTAACAGCGGCCCAATACGGCCTGCGTTATCCTGTCCCTACCTCCACGTATAGTGAAAAAGATATGACGGGGGCCAATCAGAAAATCCCCTGGGCCACAGAATCTCTAAGCCTCCAAAAACACAGATGTAAATGTGCACACGCTGTCAAACGCAACATTTAAAAAAAGGATAAATGATGTGACAGCCTCAGTCTCAGCAACATGTAGCAGTGGAATTCCTATTTCAGTGGTTGCCAAACGCCAGCCCGGTCCTTAGTACCTGCCAGACGGTATTAAGAATCACTCCAGGCGCTTCTTGTACACAAACAAGCAAAGCAACAAAAAAGCCCTGGAATCCCCTTCCAGATAGTCTGGTGCATGAAGTCTGTGGTGAGCCCTGGGGGGTCTGCATTTTAAACAACCTTCCCAGCTTATTCTGATGTACAATGACGTCTGGGAATAATATCTTGATCAGAATCACACATGGAGGAAAACTCTTACTCGGACTATCTTGCAGACTCTTTTTAAAAATGTATTCAGAGGCAGAAGATGGGATTCAAAAGGAATTTAAAAATCTCCTTATGTGCAGGCCCTGACCACCTGCACTTAGATACCACAGAGGGAAACTAAAAGAAAATTTTCGTGTACTAAAACAGAAAATACCATATGATTAAAAACTAGAACTTCCCTTTTTCAACAGGTGACTTTGGGTAAAGAGTTTTCTTTCTTAGCATTCTTTCTTTTGCATTGGAAATGGAAATGAAAGTTTGGGACAGAACAGCAACTAGAAGGCATCTTATATATAGATAAAACCTAAATCACAAACTCAACCACTAATTGAGAGACTAGCTACACAATCAGACAATAGGCCGAGT
Organism: Canis lupus dingo; assembly: GCF_003254725.2. Lineage (NCBI taxonomy): Eukaryota > Metazoa > Chordata > Mammalia > Carnivora > Canidae > Canis > Canis lupus. Next base: position 6,612,172 of record NC_064271.1, on the reverse strand, counting down.
ATATATGACAGTGGAACTCAGACTCAGAACCCCCCAGCAGCCAGCCCCGAAGCCAACTACAACCTACACAGCAATGGCCATAAATGGCCAGGAATTGATCAGTGACTGCCAGCTTTCTTAATTTCTGTCCCTTTTTGCAAATTAGGATCAACCAGGAAGTATACAGCAATATACACCCCTAACCAATCACACAGAATGCTAGCTTCTAATCAGCCCTTTGCAGCTTCCCCAGGTCAACAGCTCCCCATCTGGGCAAACCTGAAGCTTTCCTTTTTCTATTATAAAGCTCCCCATCTCCACTGTCTCTACCAAAAAAAAAAAAAAAAAAAAAAAAAAAGCAAGGCAGCTGGCTGTCTTACTATAGCAAGCTCTGAATAAACAGACTTTGCTTTGCTTTTCTCCTTTGGATGGTCTTTGTCTACGTCTACATCATCATCAAAGTAATATAAAATAACAAGCCAAAAACCACTACCTCTACTGTCTAAGGGTTTTGATTCTAAAGCATTGTCTTTGCCAGCACACTCCTTAAGAGCTGAAGGTAAAGGAAGGAGCCCTTGGGATGGGAAGAGGAGTCAGCAATTGTGAGCCTGTGAGTGAGGAGCTGGCCTGCAGAAAAAACCTTAAGGCTGAAGAAAAAGAAAGGGAGGATAAAGGTTGGGTGCATTTTTTAGAACACTTCAATTACAGAGAAAGTGGAACCCATGCTAGATACTTAATTGGTTGTGGAAATGTATTTGAAGGGACCAGCCTTGGGGTTGTGGGACGGACCCAGGCAGCTGGCTCTGCTCAAGCACTCAACCATAAATGCTCTGCTCCTAGGGGGCCTTTTCCTGGCTTGGGCTGAAATGCAACAATTTCCCATCTCTTTGCCAATCGAAGACTCAAAGTTGAGCATTAGCTTTGCCTGGGTCACAAATCTGAGCCCAACTGAGGGAAACACAGGGGCATGAGGAGTATAATCCATGGGTGTTAGGAAGAGCTAATTACTCTCAAGTAAAACAGGTGTTCTTAGAAAGGGAAAATGGGTGCTGGTCAGACAAAACACACGAACTATTAACAAAGAGCTCTAAGAATTTAACACACCATCCTTAGTCATACCACAAAACTCTAGTAAAAGAGGAGAGACATTTTTAAATTAGGCAATCTGCTGAGATTATATTTATAATCTGTAAAACATTCAAATAATTGTGTCATGCTTAAAGCTGACTTCTCTCAACAATCACCAATTTCTTTTTTCTTTGTGGAAGGGGAGGAGGGCGGGGGGTGGGAGTGAATGGGTGACGGGCACTGGGGGATATTCTGTATGTTAGTAAATTGAACACCAATAAAAAATAAATTAAAAAAAAAACAATCACCAATTTTATTGCTAAAATTAAGGAAGCCAGGAATCATCAATTCTGACAGGGAGATTAGCAGTAAAATAAATTAGAGAGTTATAAAAATTATGACAACGGGGAGAGTGGTAGTAAAATAACGCCAAGTTTTGTGAAAATTAATAAAAGGAAACCTCATTTAAAATGGAGCTAGGAGGCCAGCAGGGGGAGCTCTAACACCCTCCCACTCCTGGTCCACCGCCGACCCAACAAGAAGAGAGGTATTTTTGACTTCAGGCTAGCCTCCAAAAGGAAGAGTTTCCTCCTCCCCAGGCAACAGCTCAGCCAATGAGAGACTGTCACAACTCAACCACTGAAAAACCGTTATAATATTTCAAGCTCCCAGGTTATTCCAATGGACTTTTGTTTAAAAGAGCCCTCCTCACTGCCCTCACCCCTTTTCCTCTGTGAGTGTTCTTAGTTCTGTTGACTTGCCTATGGTTTAGCTGTAGCTTGCTTGTTCCAAATTGGAATTCCCTGCTCTTTCCAAAGAAACCCATTTTTTTACCATTTTTCCTGGTAAAATAACTGGCAGTTTTTATTTTTAAGGTTAACGGCCACTTTATGAGCTTACCCTGAGTCTTCTTTTCTCAATACACTATTCAGAGCAATGTTACTAATATGTGTGTCATTTCAAGGAGCTGGATCCCATTTTCATGGATTCTATGTTAGCCACATACCTCAAGAAAGATATGGCAAGAGTTTCATCAATCAATTTAAAAATTTCCGAATATTCTGAGGAAATCCTTGCATGTTCTCAGTGCACTCTGACCCGCAACTTCTGGAATTGTCACTTCAAGATACATCCTTAGCCTCCTGAGTCTTTCTGAGGAACCTGTCCCTTTCTATTAACTGTGACACTTGGCTAAGCAAAATACTTCTCAAATCTCTTTTCTAAGAAAATCTTATTGGGCTAACACAGAATCGCAACAACTGTTGGGGAAAAAGAAATCAAGATATCTTTCCTAAAGTAATTCAGTTTTCTTGGCCTTCCTATTAATCTCCTTTATTCCTAAGTATGTTTAATTTGTAATAAGGAAACAGTGATTTTTGTTGTGCCTGTATTGACCAGTCACTGTGCTCAAGGACACAAAGATGAAGAAGATGAGAATTCCTGCTCTCAAGGAATTCATTGTCAAGTGGGAGGAATAGACTAATATGTCAGAAACTGCTGTGAGCTATTAACTCCTGACTTCTTTCATTTGCTCCCTCATCCTCCAACTCCTTTCAAGCAGCAGGTCAGACTAGGTAAATCTCTGCCCCCAGAAGTTCAGTAGTCAGGAGGAAGATTGGAGTTCCCCAAGAATCTAGCCTTTATTTATGTGGTTAGTCTAAATACTTCCTATTCATTTTTAATCATTCATTTATTCATTCTTAACTTTTTAAATAGGCTATAAAAATTCAGGGATTCAAAACAATCAAAAAGACATTCTTACCATCATCTTCCATTCTCTCCATCCCTACCTCTGTCTTGCCATTGGCAACCATTAAAAAGCTTTTAACTGTTCATGTCTTTTGCCCATTTCATGATTGGATTGTTTGTTTCTTTGGTGTTGAGTTTAATAAGTTCTTTATAGATCTTGGAAACTAGCCCTTTATCTGATGTGTCATTTGCAAATATCTTCTCCCATTCTGTAGGTTGTCTTTGAGTTTTGTTGACTGTATCCTTTGCTGTGCAAAAGCTTCTTATCTTGATGAAGTCCCAATAGTTCATTTTTGCTTTTGTTTCTTTTGCCTTTGTGGATGTATCTTGCAAGAAGTTACTATGGCCGAGTTCAAAAAGGGTGTTGCCTGTGTTCTTCTCTAGGATTTTGATGGAATCTTGTCTCACATTTAGATCTTTCATCCATTTTGAGTTTATCTTTGTGTATGGTGAAAGAGAGTGGTCTAGTTTCATTCTTCTGCATGTGGATGTCCAATTTTCCCAGCACCATTTATTGAAGAGACTGTCTTTCTTCCAATGGATAGTCTTTCCTCCTTTATCGAATATTAGTTGCCCATAAAGTTCAGGGTCCACTTCTGGATTCTCTATTCTGTTCCACTGATCTATGTGTCTGTTTTTGTGCCAGTACCACACTGTCTTGATGACCACAGCTTTGAAATGGGCAAAAGACATGAACAGAAATCTCACAGAGGAAGACATAGACATGGCCAACATGCATATGAGAAAATGCTCTGCATCACTTGCCATCAGGGAAATACAAATCAAAACTACAATGAGATACCACCTCACACCAGTGAGAATGGGGAAAATTAACAAGGCAGGAAACAACAAATGTTGGAGAGGATGCGGAGAAAAGGGAACCCTCTTACACTGTTGGTGGGAATGTGAACTGGTGCAGCCACTCTGGAAAACTGTGTGGAGGTTCCTCAAACAGTTAAAAATATACCTGCCCTACGACCCAGCAATTGCACTGTTGGGGATTTACCCCAAAGATACAAATGCAATGAAACGCCGGGACACCTGCACCCCGATGTTTCTAGCAGCAATGGCCACTATAGCCAAACTGTGGAAGGAGCCTCGGTGTCCAACGAAAGATGAATGGATAAAGAAGATGTGGTCTATGTATACAATGGAATATTACTCAGCTATTAGAAATGACAAATACCCACCATTTGCTTCAACGTGGATGGAACTGGAGGGTATTATGCTGAGTGAAGTAAGTCAGTTGGAGAAGGACAAACATTATATGTTCTCATTCATTTGGGGAATAGAAATAATAGTGAAAGGGAAAATAAGGGAAGGGAGAAGAAATGTGTGGGAAATATCAGAAAGGGAGACAGAACGTAAAGACTGCTAACTCTGGGAAACGAACTAGGGGTGGTAGAAGGGGAGGAGGGCGGGGGGTGGGAGTGAATGGGTGACGGGCACTGGGTGTTATTCTGTATGTTAGTAAATTGAACACCAATAAAAAAAAAAAAAAAAGCTTTTAACTAATTTCATGTCTGCTCAGAATAGGCAAATTCACAGAAATAGAAAATAGGTTAGAGGTTACCAGGAGTTTGGGGGAAGGGAGGAAGAGGGAGACACTATTTTACCCTGTGAAATTGAATAAAGGAAACTTCATTTGAAATGGAGCTAGGAGGCCAGAAGGGGAAGCTCTCATATCCTACCCCTTGTCCATTGTAGGCTCTGGCAGAAAGAAACGTAGGTTGAATTACCAGCAGGAAGAAGCCTACTTTACTACTTCAGAAGGAAGAAGGGAGAATTTTTTCTGACCCAGCGACAAGCTTAGCCAATAAGAAAATACCACAACTCAGCCAATGAGAAATCTTCACTACCCTGAACTCTCACTCTCCTCAAATGGATTTCATTTAAAGCAGCCCCTCCCAACTTCCTCTTTTTCTCTATAAAGTAACCTTCCTCTCCTCTGATTTCTCAATGTGCTTATGGTTGGCTATAGCTTGCTTGTATGTCCTGAATTGCAATTTCTTTGCTATTCCTGAATAAACCCATTTTGCCAGTAAAATAAATGGCTATTTTACTTTTAAGGTCAACAATGGGTAGAGAGTTTTTATTTGCAGTGATAAAAAAAAAAGCTCTAGAAATGCATAATGGTGATGGTTGTACAACAATGCAAAGATACTTAACGCCACTGAAATATACATATAAAAATCGCTAATGTGGTAAATTCTATGTTATGCATATTTTATTACAAAACACATATGGACAGGGTTAAGAATGATTATAAAAATCAGCATTCATGCAATCATCATTAAAAGGTCCACAAGAAATAGTGAAAGAGATCCTAAGGGAAAGAGGGAAACTGAGTGGGGAAAAATTAGAGAAGACACACCATGAGAGACTCCTAACTCTGGGAAACAAACAAAGGGTTGCAGAAGGAGAGGTGGGTGAGGGGATGGAGTAACTGCATGATGGGCACTAAGGAGGGCGCATGATGGGATGAGCACTGGGCGTTATACTATATGTTGGCAAATTGAATTTAAATAAAATAAAAATGTTTTTAAAAGGTCCATAAAAGAACACTGCCAGCTGTCTGGAAGCCCCTCCTGCACTGAGCCTCTGCCATTTTTTCCTTACTTTTTTGTAATCTTTTCCAGGCTTTTATTAAAACAAGTATATATATTAATGAATTAAACATTACATTTGAAATATTTGCTGGTTTTTGAAATTTATATAAATAGAATTACTGTTATATATTTGTTGTTTCTTTTGCTCATTGTGTTTATGAAATTCATCCGTGTTATTGATGTATCTGTAGTTCATTCAGTTTTACTGTTGTTTTATGGCCCCACACATGCTCAGAATTTATGATCTATGTATATATAAAGAGATTGTGCATTGGTATTTGTTCGGTGCAGTGTTTTGCATTTGTTTATTAGGTCTTTTGCTAATCATGTCACTTAAATGCTTTGTATCTTTTTTCCCCCACTTATTCTCTCAATTAACAAGAGAGGTATGTGCTAAAATCTCCCAATGCCATTATATATATATTTTTTTCTTATGCTTATGTTTAGTTTTGTTTCATATAATTTGAGTGTATATTATTAGGGACATACTAATTTAATATTATAATATCTTCCTGGTGTATTAAAACATTTTTAATCTCACATATACTTGTTTGGAAGTTTTATCCGTTTTTTTTCTTTCAGTGGTTACTCAAGAAGTTCAAACACACATATTTAATCTAATATCTCCTCTGGATAATACAAGGGCTTTAGAATACAGTGCTTCACTTCTCCCTCCCCACATATAGACTTACATATTACATACATATTGTCTCCAATTTAAATTCTACCTCCTTTTATTTTGAACTCAATATCATTACATGCATGCAGACAATGTTATTTTAGATTTGCTTACACGTTGGCCACTTCCTATGACCGTCATTCTTCGTAACATGTCAGTCATTCCATGTAGGGTCATGTTTTTTCTGCCTCAAGTACCTGCTTCAGAAGTCCTTTAGTGAGAGACTAGTGGCCAAGTCTTAGAATTTTTGTGTGTGTTTTGTGTTTGAAATATCTTCACTTTAGTATCATTCAGGAAATATATTTTTGAAGAATTCTGAAGAATTCTAGATTGCCATTATCATTTTTCATAATTCTGAAGATATCCCTCCATTCTCTGCTTTGCTTTGTTGCTCTTAAGACATCATCTGTAAGTTTACCTTCTATTTCCTTGAAGTTAAGCTTTTCTCTCAGGCTGCTCGTTGAATGTTCCAAAGTTTTTGGTTGTAGGAAGTTTTTACTGTTTTTCTTAGGTGTGTATTTCTTTTAATGTATTCTGTTTAAGATTTATTGGTCTTCTGGAAAGTGAGGTATCTATGAAATGGTATCTTTCAACTTTTCTGGAAACTGCTCAACCATTCTCTCTCCAAGTATTGCCTCCACCACATTCTTTGTGCTCTCTTTAGAAATTTGATAAGACATATTAGAATTTATTTTATTCTCAAAGTCTGCTAACCTCTCATTCATATATATTATCTCTTTGTTCTTCTCTGCTACATTCCAGAAAATTCCTTCTGGCCTATACTCCAGTTAACAAATTTTCTTTTCACCTTGAGCATACTTTGCTGTTAAACCCGGATACTGAGATTTAAATTTTAGGCGCTCTATTTTTTAATTACTACAAGTTTTATTTGGTTGGTTTTCTTCAATGTTAGGTTAATTTTATATTTTCCATTTAGGCAGATATTTTCAAGCCTGTTGCTTACTTTTAAATATAGTACTATAGATGTTTTTATAATCTACTTCAACAATTCCAGTGTCTGAAGGCCTTGTAGCTCTATGTCTGCCATCTGTTATTACTCCTCAGGGCTTCTTTATTTTTATTTAAGGCTTAGCTTTGATTTTACAGAGCACCATCCATTTTCTTTGGCAAATTATTTGTGGAGATGTTTTGAAGCTAGTGGATGTGACATTCCCTATACAGCCTCTGCTTGATCTCAGCCCTCCTCTTTATCTGCCAGCCTTCATATATGTGCCTGTTCCAGCAGTTATAAATTTAAAAATATAGCTTTTTTACTTCCTAGGAGGGTGTGCAATGTTAGTGGATTTTTGTTGGCACTTCCTAAAATTTGCCATTGCTTGGCCCTTTAATTTCCTATTTTATCTGCTTTGGGCAGATTTTCACTCTCGTGCTTTCACTGAAATTGGAGATTGTATGTTTCATTCTCTTTGTTAATTTGAGTAAGAACAGACGGGAAAGCTGCTTTTCTCTGCTATCACCATGTTCATATTGGTAACAAAGTCCTGTCTTCTATAAAAGCCAAAATGTGTAAATGAGCTTACACTGGTTGTGCTACAGAAGGAGAAAGGGAAAGAGTTTTTGAGAAGTGACACAGTAAAGAGAAGAGATTTTCCTTTACCAGAAAGAAAGATTTGTGGTCCCTGAGTCATGGGATCCCTGTAGGATTTGTCATCATGGGATAAGGAGAGACCCTGAGAGGGTCTTCCCAAGAGAGAGCCACACAGAAGCCTAGGAAGGTGGGACCTGAAGCACTCAGGTCTCCAACCTTGCCACAAACTCCAGCACTTCATAAGTATACCAGAAACAGAGAGAGAACATTCCTCAGCAGGGAGAATGTTAGACTGGTGGGAGAAGCATTTTTTTTTCTTTTTCCAAACACAGCATTAGCCTGTAGGATTCTGTTGCCCCTTGGGAAGGAGAACACACCACAGTTATGTTTAAGAAAGGATTTTCTACCAGGCTGTGTGATGGAGACTTGGAGTCAGACATTAAGTTGATTTATAGAAAATAAGAAGTATCACCATTTGTCACACTTCTGAGTTTGTAAACTAGGACATATGCCCACTATAGAAATGGTAATTACAATTAGAGAGGAAGGACAAAGTAATATGGACACAGAAGATGGGATGCCTTAACGTTGGCTGATGATGAGAACTTCAAGTGTGGTCTTAGAAGTTGGGTAGGAGTTTTCCAGACAAGGTGGGAAGTACCTTTCAAGCAAAATAAATGACATGGGTTAAGGTCCAGAGAATGGTGTATTTGCAAGGTTTCAATCCACTGATAAGGCTGAGCTGCTACATATTAATGTTTACTTTATATAATCATTTTTTGCATATTTATAAACTTAGTAATCAGTTTAATTGGTACCCTACAGTCTCTGTCACAGAGGCACAGAAAGAGCCCAGGAAAGCTGATTTATAGTCCTAGAACTTCAGACTCATTGTGGTAGAGAACCAAGATTAATTTCTGAACTTAAGGGCCTTTGCTTAGTATACTTTATTCCACTGCCTTGAGGGAATTAAAATGAATCTTTTAAAAACATCAGCATGAAGGAGGACCTACTTTGCTGTGTTTCTCTGCTTCTAAAAGTAATTTAAAATGTAACTATTCAAAAGTGTTATCAGTCCTGATAACTGTAGGATAAACCTAACTCTGGTAGGCTTTCTGAAAAGCCTCTCTCCCTATTAAAGAACAATTAACTTAGCTCTCCAAGATACTATATTACCTAAAGTCACAAAGAAGTTGCATTATCTTTTGGTATAACAAATGCATCACTTAAATATTCACCTGAGTCTGCTTGACAAGTTTATATGAAAACACATTAGAACCTGAGGACCAGCCACATTATCATAGAACCATTACTATAATTTTCTGGTTAAAATATAAGATTTATCCCATCAGGTAAAAGTGCTCTTCACTTCTTGACTTTGCCCAAGAAACAGGAAAACATGAAAAAGTGCCATGGTTGTGCTAGACAATCATGGTACCCCATAAAATGAGCCACATTCTGGCTTTGGCCTTTGTGTTTGCACTTGTTTTCCATTCTTCAACATTTCCAATGGATACACATGGCAGGTTTCTGGATTAGGAGTTTACATCATTCTCTCCACAGGAAAAACCTTCTTTCTACTATGTACTCTGTTAATTTTTGTCTTTTCAGCAAACTCAGAAATAAACACAGATTCTCTCTCCTTCTTCCAGTTTTCAGGGTTTATTCATTATATAAAGGGGTTGCACTAAGGTAGTCCCAGAATCTGGACCATGTTCAAGAAGACAAGGGCTATGATAATGAAGTAAACAAGAACCAACACAAAATGGATCAAATTTGTATTTACACCACTTCTCTTCTCAGGAGAAAGATTGTAAATATGTACCTGGATATAATTGGGACACATCCAACTCTAATGTGTATGGTGGGGGGAGAGGGGTAGGATTATGTTCAGTATTGAAACATGTTGTTGTAGAAAAGTTTGTAAAAATAGAGGAATAGAGTGCAATTATTTGTGAGTACATATTCCATACAACTATGAGCTGAATCAGGTATAATTTAATATTCTAATCACTTAAAAGGTGTATTGTAATTTAAGGCAGGGGTGATTCATGCATTTAATAGACCCAGAGCACTTACTATGAGTCAGGCAGCATGCCAAAAATTAAATATACAAAGGAGCACAAAATGATCTCTACCTCCAATGAGCTTGCAATTTAGCAGTGAGCGATAGTGATCTATGTTTAATTATGCATTATTCACTCAGTTCCCTACTCTGACAGAAGCCCCTCTGAGGGCAGGGAAAATAACTGAGCTGTTTGCCAGTTTATCCCCAATACCTGACTCTGCATCTGGCACACAAGAGATGCTTAACAACTCTGCTTAATAAATGACTGTTTATTCACTATCTTCTTTGTACAGGCACCATGCAATAAGCATTATCAAGCGCTAAATGTAGTTCATCACACTTTCCCAAAGCCTGCTGAAATGTTATCAACTATCTCACCCCTAAGGTGGTCTGTTGACCACTTTAGGGGAAAAAAAATTACTTTTAACTTCAAATCACTAAAGCTATATTCTTGATGTGTTTTCAAACTTAGATGTAAAATGTACAGGATTTAATTAGATTAAGATGTAAGGACTGGATTAGTTTTTAGTCATGGATTGGTAAAAGGTAAACCATGACAATGATGGCTTTTATTTATTGAAACATTATTTACTGATCACTATATGCCAGGACCACTGGGCATTTAAAAGATAATTTTAGGGAACATATAGAATAATCTAAAATTTTTGTTAGATACAAATTCATTTTAATGTGTTTTACGGAAAAATATGACAACATCAATGATTTCATGGATGTTATTAACATAGTTTAGAATGAGGCTAAGTTCCCTTTAGCCCCAAATGACCTGATTTAAAGAGAGTTTAAAGGAAAAAAAATGCTAAGAATATACTGGTGCAGGTGGTACCTACATATGACAATAACATGAAGGTGGTGTGCAAGATTTGACTATGTGGGACCATCTGTGTGATCTCATGGGATACCTGAAACCAGGTGGAGGAAGGCAGTAGGTATAGGGTCACTGTGTGTATGCATAGGGGCTGTGGAACTAGACCACTGGGTTCAAATTCTGGTCTCCTATTTATTTAATTTTCTGAGCTTAGGCAAACCCTTCCAAGTCTCAGCTCTTCATCTGCAAAATGTGATGATACTATCCATTTCACAGTGGGAGAACTGATTCAAACACAGATCTTAAAAACAAAAAACAAAAAACAAAAAAACACAGATCTCTTTGATATCAAAGCCAGGCCGTGGCCTCGTCTAGGCTGGCAGATGGGTTTTACCTCAATGTGCCAATTTGAAGGTTTAGAAGAAGCTGCTTGTGGCACTGAGTGGAAAGTATTTGAGGCTAATTTAAGGAAACGACAAATGGACAGATGTCTGCCTCCATATGTGTCCCCTCCACAGTGCTCGGTGGCTGTCCACCACAGCCCCAGTGACCAAGGTGACAAGAATTGGCGTGAAATGCAGTAAGAATGTGATTTAACCCAATCTGGTTTTTTCTTTTTTACATTTTATTCTTTATTTTTATTTTTTTTATTTATTTTTTATTGGTGTTCAATTTACTAACATACAGAATAACCCCCAGTGCCCGTCACCCATTCACTCCCACCCCCCGCCCTCCTCCCCTTCCAACACCCCTAGTTCGTTTCCCAGATTACCACCAATACTAAGAGAGATATACCATTATCTAAGAATAAGACTTCTACTTTAAAACTAACATATGTTGTCTAACAGTGTTTTACAGTAATCAAATGTTATGTACCTCTTCAGTTACCTTCTACTAAAGCCACCTAAACATTTCAGTAAACAGTAGGTGTCAGATTTGCTAAAAAGTAATGAGAAGTAGAAACAATATTTATTTTTTTTTAATTCCAGTGTAGTTAACATACAGTGCTATATTAGTTTCAGGTTGTACAACATAGTGATTCAACAGTTCTATACATTTTTCAATGCTCATCATAAGTGTACTCTTAATCCCCTTCACCTATTTCACCCATATGAAGAAAAAAGGTATGTACCTATCCCAGCCATCATAGACTAATCTCTGTCAGTTGTTGACTGATTCTTCTCCCAACTTTTGAAGTTGTCAAAAGCAATGGATGAGTCCAGTAGATGTGACCCTTCCCAGGTGTTTGCTTCAGTATGAGGGAAGGACAAACACACTATCTCCATCAGATCAATAGCCTTCCGAAAGCACAAGGAAAGACAGACCCATGTGGGCCCCATCAGGAGGCCACTGATTCAGTCTCTCCTGCATGGTAGCTACTTTCCGCAAACAATTTTCGTTCAGTCCTGCCATCATTTTGGTACTCATCTAGCCATCTGCCATGGGAAGAGGGAAAATAATTAATATGAGAGAGAATTTAAAGAAGGCATGTTACTTAAAACTGAAAATAAAATACAGAAAGGAATTAAAGAGGCCTTCAGGGAGAAGCACAGAGATTTTTAACAGCATTTAAGATGTCATGCTACACCAAATGATCTTTACAAGTGCGACTTTGGCAAACCTTTGTCCTTCTATACTTTAGCTGCAAGGTTACGTTGATTCATCCTAAAATGCTGGATTTTAGGAATTCCTTTGGTAACATGGAAAATATTCTAATATATCATAAAGTCAGTAAAAATTTCTCATTTGGGGTTTTCTTAGTGGAAGCCTTTATTTCTCTCCTTCTGTGTGACTGGTAGATGTATACAGTGCCCCACACCTGAGATTCTAGAATGCCATCCTTCAAGAGAAATATAACATCAGCCATGCATATAAAGACAGTAAAAAATAAAAAGGTGAAATTAATTTTAATATTTTTCAACTTAATAAATTTATAAAAGATGTGAATGTTTGTTTCCTCCGCCCCTGGCTCAAATTCATATGTCAAAATTTTCTGGGAGGTGTTTCACATCATGAGGTCCCTCCTGAATGAGATTAATGCTTTTATAAAAGAGGCTCCAGAGAGATCCTTTGCTTCTTCCACCACATGAGAACACAGCAAGTTTGTAGAGTGCCTTTGTCAGGACCCAACCCTGCTGGCACCCTGATCTTGGGCTTCCAGCCTCTAGAACTGTAAGAAAGAAATCTCTGTTGTTTATAAGCCACCTAGCCTATGGCATTTTGCTATCGCAGCCTGAACAGACTAAGACAATTACATTCATATTCATTCCACATCTTTGATATCTGCTATGTAGCTTATACCTACACCACATCTCAGATGGGACTAGGTGCAGTCCAGGAGTTCAGTAGACATGTGGCTGGTGGCTCCCACATGACACAGTGCAATTCTAGAGTTACACTCATCTCCATCTGAATGCTGATTCCACTGATCACAGTTAGGTAAGAAACTTCATCTCTGTGTTCCCCATCTTCCTCATCTGTAAACCACAAGTATCACAGAGCCTCCTGGAGGTCACCTGTGAGGATCACATGAGCTACATGTGAAACTCTGGCTCCTATCATCCCATGATAGCAGTACACTACATGCTAGTGATGGGCACTCCTTGATTTTCTCCCAGCCAAGCAGAAGATGCTTTGTTTGCTTTTTTATTCCACAATAAAGTAAGCAATTTCCTCTCCAGAGACCTTTTCTTTTCTCATAAGTAGAAGGGGACTTGAGTCTAAATGGCTAAGTTAAGCTGTGAAAATTTAGCAAAACCTGTGTCTTCTAAACACTTCAAATCTCAGTAGAATTTCCAACAAATCAGTTTTATAGTGAACTCAGTAATTTGCACAGGGACTTTCTCCTTAGCGGATAATGCATAAAATCCCGGTGATAAAATGGGAACAGTAGATTGATAGATAGGAAATTAAAATTCCCAAAAGTGTCCAAGGGATCAAGAGACCTGACTAATTCATCTATAACTTATGCATATCATTTAATCTCTTTAGGTGATATTTTTCTGATTTGTCAGTGAGGTGCGAGATTAAATGTTGTTATGGTTTCTTCACCTTTAAGGGAATGTTAGCAACAAGATGTCCCTCTTTTCTTAATCATGTAACCCAAGGCCGTAAGAGAGAATAAACAAGGGAAAGTCTGTTAATACTCTTATGGTTCAGTTGATGATAACAGTGCAGTGGTATCTCTGTCTGCAGTATTTAATATGATGCTTCATGCAGTAAAATGTTTAACACTTTTCATTTGTATCATTTTGTTCCTTACAAATCCAATTCCCAAAGATTGTAATTATTCTAAAATGTTGGCAAGCCCTAAACAAAGAAGGCACCTCTATCTTAACATCTTCTACTCCTTTGCATTGCCAATAACATTAATTTCAGCTCTTAAGAGAATATGACTATTATCACCTGTTCAGGATGATTCTTCATTTTTAAAATGTGACACATTTATAATTTTTAAAATGTGACACATTCATAAAAATAAAAATATTTTATTTGTTCCTTATGTTATTCTATAGGATCACAGTATACTGAGAAATAAAACTATGTTGTATAATATTAAATGTAACTTCATATGATATAAAATATCTAGATGTGATATACAACCAAATGTTGTATATATGCTGGCCAATAGAATAGCCACTAACCATCTGTGGTTATTGAATGCTTGAAATATGGCTAGCGGGATCCCTGGGTGGCGCAGCAGTTTGGCGCCTGCCTTTGGCCCAGGGCGCGATCCTGGAGACCCGGGATCGAATCCCATGTCGGGCTCCCGGTGCATGGAGCCTGCTTCTCCCTCTGCCTGTGTCTCTGCCTCTCTCTTTCTCTCTGTGTGTGACTATCATAAATAATAAAAAATAATAATAGACATGTGGCTAGTATGAGCCAGGAACTGATTTTTTAATTTAATTTAATTTAAATTAATTTACATGTATTATCTCTATGTAGCTAGTGGCTCCCATATTGGGCTGCGTATAACTACATGTTTTTTTTTCTTTTAATGTTGGCCTTTTTTTATTTAAGATTTTATTTATTTATTCATGAGAGACACAGAGAGAGAGAGAGGCAAAGGCACGGGCAGAGGGAGAAACAGGTTCCCTGTGAGGAGCCTGTTGCAGGACTCCATCCCGGACACGGGATCATGCCCTGAGCCAAAGGCAGACGCTCAACCACTAAGCCACCCAGGCCTCCCATAACTAGATGCTTAAAAATAAAAGTTAGTGGGATGCTTGGGTGGTGCAATCGGTTAAGCGTCCAAGTCTTGGTTTTGGCTCAGGTTGTGATCCCAGGGTCCTGAAATTGAGCTTTGTGTCGGGGCTCTGCACTCAGCATAAAAGTCTGCTAAAGTTTCTCTCTCCCTCTCTCTCTACTCCCTCCCCGCCCTGCTCTCTCTCTCCCTGTCTCTATTTCTCTCTCTCTCAAATAAGCAACTAAATCTCTAAAAAATAAAGTTAGTAAATTATTTGGAGACTTCTAATTATTCAACATGTGATCTAGAAATAAAAGTAAGCTTTTCTGCTTCATTTGCATGTATAGCATTGTATCTAAAAAATTCTTTAATTCAAAATTGCTTCTATGACAATAATGTTTATCTTCAGGGAGCTTCCAATAATTGTGAAACACTTTTGCAGTTACTTTGTGTATACTGTGTGCAGTTTTCAAAAAACCCTGCCAAATAGGTGTTATTATTGCTATTTTACATAAGAATAAACTGAGACTCATAGTGCTAGTCAGTAAAGGAACTGGAATTCAAACCCAGTTCTGAAGAACTTCAATCATTGCCCTTTTCATTCTCCATTAATAAAAATAAAAAAAAAAATTCTTGCAAAAATAAAAATATAGAGTCTCTCTCCAGAGCTTGAATGTTACACAATGGAAACAAATACTATGATGCATGTGCATTTTAAATGGACGTTTATTAAGAAAACAAACAGAATATCAGAGAAGTGTTAAACATTTTGTTCATACAGAATGCAACTCCTTATTAAGTTTCAAAAGAATCGATATTTCCTAGAATCCACTATTGTAAGGTAAAATCCACTCAGTCAGCCGACATGTTTCTCTATGTGTCTGAAAGAGTATACAACACTTTAGGAGACAGTGATGCCAAAACATCTGCTAAACTCAGAGCACACCCAGCTTTCTGGCTTCATTTAGTACCACATCTCTCTTGCCTTGTTCTAGCATTAAGTGGGAGCTCCTTCAAGACAAGGGTGCTTCATTTTTTATCTCTATATGTCCACAATTTGGCATAGGGCCCAACACCTGGGAGGCATGCAATGCTTTTGCATGCATAAATAAATGAACAAATGAATAAACACAATGCATGAGTTCTTTAGGTTTAAGGAATGTGCAATCACATACACATCCACCTTGGCACCTGGGCTCTTACATAGGTAAGACATGGCTCCAAGAACATTAATGTTCATTCTCACATGGGTACCCACTGATTTCTTTCAGGCCAGGACCATATCACTGGATCTCTTTATCTACTCCATTTCTTTTTTTTTTTTTTTTAAAGATTTTGTTTATTTATTCATGAGAGACACAGAGAGAGAGAGAGAGAGAGAGGCAGAGACAGGCAGAGGGAGAAGCAGGCTCCATGCAGGGAGCCCCATGTGGGACTCAATCCCGGGTCTCCAGGATCAGGCCCTGGGCTGAAGGCGGCGCTAAACCGCTGAGCTACCTGGGCTGCCCTCTACTCCATTTCTTGAAAAGACAGGTGGTCAGTTACTATTTATACAATGACCAAATGAATGAATTAGTATATTCTATTGACCAACTAATAACAGAGGGAAATCAGTTTGTAATTTCTATCCATAATGTACTTTGTTTTAGGATGTATTGGATATTCTGTTCATAAGAACCTTTAAAAAAAGTAAGTAGATGTGATTTAAACATCTGAAAACTGTGATTTAAATTCTGAAAACTGAGGATCAGAAAATGTAAGTGATACACCTATAAATGGCCCAGGAGTTACAGAGCTGCCTTTGCAATTTGATTCTCCTAATTTATATTCTACCTACACCACATTAGAATAATGCTTTCGAGTTCACAGCTCACATACATAACTTCATTTAATTTTAAATGAGTCTGATGAGCTAGGAGGAACAGGTATTATTCCCATTTTACATACAAGGGAATTGAATGTCTGGGAAGTTGACAGTAGCACCCATGTTTGCAGAACTAGCAGGAGCACGCAAGTATTTGAGAAACACGTTGAGAACCAGTTTTCTAAATCCTTATCCAGATTTCTTCCCATTTCGGCATGGTTATTCCAGAAGAGAAAAATATTAAATAGTACAAATAAAAAGAGAATTGCTAGTGCTATAAGGAACAGCTTGCTGAGGCCTTCAGCTTTGGTATTAAATAAAGGGGTGATGTGAATAGACAGATGGGTGGCATTGGGGGTGGGACTGGCTGATGATGTGGCTGAAATGAACTGGACAGAGGGGAGCATAATTCTGCATATGAGGAATTAAGTAACAGCATACCGGTTGCATGGAAACAGCACCTCTTGATTGCCATCTTCCTCTTCAGACTTAACAACAATACTCTCAAGAAACCACCCATTACCTGTTTAAATGTACAAAGGAGATCACTTTGATTCTTTAGCATAAAACATGCTACTATTGTGATTTTATTCATAGACTCTCCAAATGTTCAAAATTTGGGGAAAAAAACATGCACTTTCAAAATATACCAGGAAAGAAATGAAAGTGTGAGTGAGCAACCCAATTATTCAGAGTAGCAGAAGCAGAGGAAAAGAAGATTCCTCTCAGGATTACACACTCTCTAAATTATTTTCTAAGTATTTAAGGGCCAAGAACAAAAAGAAATAAATTCAGATAAATGCATCTCAGAGCATTATTTATAGAAGGTCGATATATTTACACCATGATGTACAATCACAATAATTATCACTCTTAATGGTGAAAATCTAGAAGATATCACTTATTACTGCATTTGTCAAAGCAATTAAATAAAGAGAAAAGAGAAACAAAGGAAGGAGAATGAAAAGCACTAAGTGTTGGGAAAGAAGAAATGGAACAGTCATCATTCATGTATAATGTGACTTTCTAAATTAAGAACCCCAAGAAGCTTCAGAAGATGAGATGAGAAAAAAATGATTACATAATAAATATGTAAAAATCTATTACATTTCTATTGACCAGAAAAGAAGTGTTAAGAAGCATAGTTCAACAAAAGCTATCATGTTGAGTTGCTATAAAAATTAAAAAATGTAAGGGTAAATCTAAAAACAGATGCAGTATAATTTATAGAAAAACTATTGGGGCACCAGGGTAGCTCAGTTGGTTAAGCATCCAACTCGATTTTAGCTCAGGTCATGATTTCATGGATCTCATTGGTAGTGGGATTAAGCCTGTCCTTGGTCTCCATGCTCAGCAGGGAATTGCTTGGGATTCTCTCTCTCACTCTCACTCTGACGCCCCCCCCCCAAACTCTGGCACTCTCTCTCTCTCTCAAATAAATATTTTTTAAAAAAGAAAAAGAAAAAATCTAAATTAAGCATAACAGCAAAGAATACATAAAGAACTATTCCATATTCCTAGAGTGAAGATTATAGAGGTGTCAGTTTCTTTCAAACTAATCTAAAGCTTGAGTATAATTAAATCAAATACATCATAAGGTTTTACAAGAAAATTGACAAGCAAATGATAAAACCTATATGGATGTGTGAAGCCCAATAATATCCCAGGCACTCCTGAATTAGAGTAAGGTAGGTGAATCATCCTTCCAATCACCAACATTTATTATAAATCTATACTAATTAAGACAATACAGAATTGGTGCTGGCACAGATAAACTGACTGATGGAACCAGAGAAAGGATTCAGAATTGACCTGAATATTGACACAAACTTATTCTGGATAGTCTGTGCTTTGTTCTCAGTGCAGAAGTATATGTAGGACTGCTCACTGGGAACACCATCTTCATCAATGAAGAAAATTATGACTGTTCACTTGTTAAACGTTTTTGCCAAAATATAAAAAAACTCCTTTACTGTTGGTTATAAATGTATAGGAAAATGAAAAAAACCACTAATATTTAGTACACGGTAATTCAAAAACATTAGAAATAGTGAGAATTAAAAGGTATATTTCTTTGTTAAAAAAAATAAACTGAGTGGGAAAAATCAGAGAGGGTGACAAAACATGAGAGACTCCTAACTCTGAGAAATGAACATGGGGTAGTGGAAGGGGAGGTGGGTGGGGAGATGGAGTGACTGGGTGACAGGCACTGAGGGGGGCACTTGATGGGATGAGCACTAGGTGTTATATGTTGGCAAATCGAACTCCAATAAAAAAATACGCAAAAAGAAACTTATCAAGAATAATCTGAATGGTGCTTGCCTTCCTTCTCTCAATATATTACTTACAATTAAGAGCAAGCATCTTTTCGACTCCAAATAGCCAAAGGAATATTGAAAAAGAAAACCAAAGCTGGTGGCATCACAATTCCAGACTTCAAGCTATACTACAAAGCTGTGATCATAAAGACAGTATGGCACTGGCATTAAACAGAAATATAGATCAATAGACAAGAATAGAGAACCCAGAAATAGACCCTCGACTCTGTGGTCAACTAATCTTCAAAAAAGTGGGAAAGAATATCCATTGGAAAAAAGTCTCTTCAACAAATGACGATGGAAAAATTGGACAGTCACATGCAGAAGAATGAAACTGGACCATTTTCTTAAACCATACCAAAAACAAAAAAGACTCAAAATGATTGAAAGACCTAAATGTGATACAGAAATCAATCAAAATCCTAGGGAAGAACACAGGCAGCAGCAGCAACTTCTTGCTAGACACATCTCCAAAGACAAGAGAAACAAAGGTAAAAATGAACTATTGGGGTTTCATCAAGATAAAAAGCTTTTGCACAGCAAAGGAAACAGTCAACAAAAGCAAAAGACAACCGACAGAATGGGAGAAGATATTTTCAAATGTTTAATCAGATAAAGGACTAGCTTCCAAAATCTATAAAGAACATATCAGTCTTAATACCCAAAGAACAAATAATCCAGTCAAGAAATGGGCAGAAGACATGACCAGGCATTTCTTCAAAGAAGACCTACAAATGGCCAACAGACACATGAAAAAATGTTCCATATCACTTGGCATCAGAGAAATATAAATCAAAACCACATTGGGATACCACCTCACACTGGTTAGAATGGCTAATATTAGCAAGACAGGAAACAACAAATGTTGCCAAAGATGTGGAGAAAGGGGAATGGGAATCTTCTTACACTGTTGGTGGGAATGCACACTGGTGCAGCCACTATGGAAAAGAATATGGATGTTCCTCAAAAAGTTGAAAATAGAGCTACTCTATGACCTAGCAATTTCACTACAGGGTATTTATTGCAAGGATACAAATGTAGTGATCTGAAGGGGGACCTACCCTCCAATGTTTAGAGCAGCAATGTCCACAGTAGCCAAACTATGGAAAGAGCCCAGATGTCCAGCAATGGATGAATGGATAAAGAAGATGTGGCATACAGCCAGCAAAAAAATGAAATCATGCCATTTCAACAATATGGATAGAGCCAGAGGGTATTATACTAAGTGAAATAAGTCAATAAGAGAAAGACAGTTACCATTCATATGTGGAATTTAAGAAACAAAACAGGGGATCGTAGGGGAAGGGAGGGAAAAATAAAACAAGACAAAATCAGAGGGGGAGAAAAATCATGAGAGATTCTTATGAGAGGGACATGGGGGGGATGGGATAACTAGGGGATGGGCATTAGGGAGGGCACGAGATGTAATGAGAACTGGGTATTATATAAGACTCATGAATCACTGACCTCTTCCTCTGAAACTAACAATACACTAAGTGTTAACTGAATTTAAATTTAAAAAAAAATTAAAAAATAAACTGAAAAATAAAAATAAAAAAATAGCAAGCATCTTTTCTATGCCCTTGCAAATTCTCTAATTTTTTCTAAGCTTCCATCAGCTTTCTGCTTTTACCCTCTGTGCTTCCAATGTCCTAAACCATCCCTTAGAGTTCCTTTAATGTGAAGTTTTTAGCAACATCACTTCCTCCGGGACATGTTCATCCTTTTCTGTCACCCTTATTCATGATTGTAAGTTCCCTTCACTGATTTCCTTTAGCTGTTTATCTAAAGTCTCTCAAATGGTGACAGTGCCAACATTACCACAATCAGATATTTCTTCTATACCTAAATCCATCTATGTTTGATTTCAACTTCCATCCAGCATTATCACTTTTATTTCTTTGATATGCTTGTATCTTTGAATTGTACATTTTTGTAAAATGTCATATGGATTTATCACTGACAGACAAGGAGTCAATACAACTATAAGCTTTGCTGTCTGTGCCTAAATTGCATAACAGACTGTGAAAAACATAAAGTGACTGGTCACTGATCAGGATGCACACCTGTAATGTACGTAGTGATTTGTGGACTGAGGACCTGGCAATGAAGTTTGCACTTTATGCAATTACAGTTAATATGTCACAATAACTGAACTTTGGACCATGTTGTTGAGGGACTTGTGTTATTTAAATAATTGTCACTGAGGCACCTGGATGGCTCAGTTGGTTAAGCATCTCCCTTTGCCTCAGGTCATGATCCCAGGACCCTGGGATCAAGCCCCACATCAGGTTCCCTGCTCAGTAGGGAGCCTTCTTCTCCTCTGCTCATCACCCCACTCATGCTCTTCCTCTCTCTTGCTTGCTCTTTCTTGCTCCCTCAATCTCTTTCTCAATAAATAAAATCCTTAAAAATAAATAAATAAATCTTTGTCACTAAAATTTGTACATATGGAAACCATGCAAGTTAAGAACTGCCCTATATCTGACAAAAGTTACTTTGTAGAGTACACAGGAGAAGATGGAGTAGATGATAAATCATGATATTACAACTAGTTATCCATGTGGGAAAAAGTGGATTACATCCTTATGTTATACCCAGAAATCAAATATCTAGATTCTAAAGACTTGTGTTTGCCTGCTTGCTTGCTTTCTCTTCTCTTTCTCTTTGTCTTCTCTTTCTCTGTCTCTTTCTCTTTCTCTTTCTCTTTCTCTTTCTCTTTCTCTTTCTCGTTCTCGTTCTCTTTCTCTCCTCTCCTCTCCTCTCCTCTCTTCTTCTTTCTTTCTATCCAATACCCCCAGGGGTAGAGAAGCTTTCTTAAGATATAAAATTGGATCATTAGAAAAAATATCGCATGGTTAAATTGAAAGACATTAAAATTAGGAATTTCAGTTTATCAAAAAATATACCACACTGCACAAGATTTTGTGGTAGTAACTTCTAGTTGCTGTCCCCTTCTTCAGTCACTGTGATACTAGAGCCACATTTCCCAGATGGCTTTGCAGCTAGAGATAACTGTATGACTAATTTCTCAGTAATGGGATTTAACCAGAAGTAGTGTGGGGAGTTTCTACCTCACTTGCTTGAAAGATATTGTTGCCAGGGATTTTCTCTCTTTTTTATATTCTGTGACCAGCGCTGACCCCTCAGAGGAGGAAGAGGCCTAGGAGATGGTATAATAACAAGATGAAAGGACCCTAGTTCCCCAGTGACTGGCTAGAGCAGACCCATCATAACTACTCACTTTGGAACTGTTACCTCAGTGAGAGACAAGCTTCTATCTTTTAAAAACCCTTTTTGAGTATTTTTCATTAGAGATACTTTACCTTTACCATAAATATTATAGATAAGAACATGTATTTCCACAGAAAAGGAAATTCAATAGACAAAAAGAAACCAAAAAAAAATAAAAAAAAGAAAGCTTCTTAGGAAATAGGGAAATGGGAAATGCACATTAAGACCACACTGAGATGCCATATTATATTACAAAATTAAGTGTCCCAGGTGTTTGTGAGACTGTGACACAAGAGAAATTCTTTTTTTAAAAAAAATGATTTTATTTATTTATTCATGAGTGACATAGAAAGAGAAGCAGAGACATAGGCAGAGGGAGAAGCAGGCTTCCTGGGGGAGCCTGATGCGGAACTCGATCCCAGGACCCTGGGATCACAACCTGAGCCAAAGGCAGATGCTCAACCACTGAGCCACCCAGGTGCCCCTAGAAATTCTTAATACACCACAGATAAAACTTAGTAATGTCACCATTTTATGAAGCTGAATAGAATCCATAGTTTTCACCTAGCATTTAAGTTCTATGGATTTACTCAGGAGCAGGATTTCTCAGCCTCAGCACTACTGAGATGTTTGTTGGGCCTGATGATTCTTTGTTAGGGGGGGCTCTTCTGTGCATTATAGGATGGTTGGCAGCATCCCAGGGCTGTACCCACCAGATATAGGTAGCATCTCCTTCCCAGTGTGACAACCAAAACAAATCTCCAGACATTGCCAAATGTCCCCAGGGAAGGTATAATCACCCCCATCTGGGAACTAACACCCTGGAGTAACTTGTTTCCATGAAACAGGGGACACACACAAGAAAGAAGGTTCATTTCAATCTGTGACAGCCAGACTGGAAACAGCACAATCACCCATTAAGAGATGAATAAATTCATTATGTGTAATCATGCAATAGAATATTACAGTCATGAAAAAATTATCTATAGCACCACACAAAAAAGTGAATGAATCTTAGAAACACAATCTTGAGTGAAAAAAGAAATCAAGTCATGTAAGACTCCATGTAACATGCCATGGTTTTTACAAAGCACAAAAACTATCAAAAGTATTTTCAAGAAAGCCTACATAATTAATAGAGCCTCCTTTTTAAAAAAATGCCAGGATAATAATACCAAGAAATTATAAAGAAAAAACTTAGGAGGAGGGAATGGGTGCAGTGAATACAGGTAGGAGCACTACTACCAACAATGTTCTAGGCTTAACTTGTAAGGTGGGTTATCAAATTTATATAATACACATTTTGAAAAGAAAAGAAAGGCAAACATAGCCTAGATACCCTATCATAGTATTTTTTTCTTTTAATGAAAATAGTTTGCAGAATATAGGAAGGATAGTTTAAATAATTTAAAAAGAACGTTAAGGTAATTACAGGCATACCTCATTTTATCCTGCCTTTTATTGCACTTCACGGATACTGCAATTTTTACAAATTGAGGATTTGTGGCAACCTTGCACAAAGCAAGTCTATCTGCACCATTTTCCCAACAGCATTTGCTCACCTCATGTCACCTTTTGGTAATTCCTGCAATATTTTAAACTTTTCATGATTATAATATTTGTTATGGTGATCTGTGATCAGCAACTACTACTTAGTGCAAGTTCAAATGATGGTTTGTATTTTTTAATTAAGGTAAATACATGGTTTCCTTAGACATAATGCTATTGCACACGTACGAGATTACAGGGTAGTGTGAACAGAACTTTCATATGCATTGGGAAACCAAAAACTTCATTTGACTCACTGTATTGCAATATTTCCTTTATTTCAGAGGTCTGAAATGGAATCCACAATACCTAGGATGTATGCCTGTCCTTTCAACTTCCTGAAATTGAATTTCAAGTAGTCTTATCCCATTAGTCAGAGAAAACTGTTAAGATTTCCAAGTATCACACCCAAACCTAGCTCTTACCACAAGCCTACCACATTTTCATCTTTTCTCAGAGAATTTCATGTTCTTCTGAACTCTGCTATGTACCCATGCCATATGTCCAACGGCACTCCAAGGGTCACTTTCAGACAATGAACCATATTTTATGACATTCGCTTATTTCATATGTGTCTGCCCCCACTTGGCCCTGCCTGTGAGGGCAGGGACCACCCGCATCTTTTTCACATTTGAATGCCCAGCCTCTGGCAAAGTTCCTGGCACAGAGCAGCCCCTTAGCAAAGAACTCTTATATCAGAAAGCAGTGCTTGTTAATTAATGACTGTTTTGAGGACCACATGAATCAGATTCCCTTAAACTGCTTACATATACATATTACATGTGTAATGTATATTAAAATATATTATAAAATATATTTTTAAAGCATATTTCTAATAACTCAGTATCTACTGGATCAGAATCTCTGGGGTGGGCCAAGGAGTCTATTTTGTTTGTTTTAAGACACTCAGATAATTCCTGAACATCCTGAAGTTTTGCAAAATTTGCTAAAATGGTAGGGCTTTCCTGAAGTTTTCTTTATTCTATTTGAGATTAGATATCTACAGATACAACTACATTCAAGTCTAAAAATATAATGTGGCAAGTAGCCTCTCTTTTTACAAATGTGATGGGGGGGGAAAAAGCCTTGAGGATTTAGCTGAAATCATTCCCATACTGCATAGGTTTTGTTAATCAATGCATTGGGAAAAAATGATATTCAGCAGTTTGTTGCATCCTCAGCCCAAAGCATTTTTCTATGTGAGTAATTTAGGTCCTTCAAAATATTTAAAATTACAATGTTTCTTTCCTTTTACCTTCTGTCATTTTTATTCTTTGTATCAACCAGCCTTGGTAATGACAGGGCAGCCTTCACATGTCCCACTTGCCCCCTGATTCTGCTTCCTTTTACCTGCAACAGTCCCCTGTGATTGCTGTGCTATGACTCTTGTTTCTATACTCCCTTGACACTGGCCCTTTCAGTATTCAGGGCTTCCTTCGCTCATGTCCAAGAGGAGTCTCAAAATAATTTTCTGAAACGACAGCCTGGTGAAGCCAGGGATTTCTGCTAACTGCTCTGTTCTGACCCACGCCCCAATCTCCAGTTTCGCCTCTCATTAGCTGTTCTGCAAATCCCTGAGCTGTTTGCAGCAGAGATTTGGCATTAAGTCAAGATGATGCCAGTTTCCATCCATCATGAAAATAATGCAAAAATCATATCCCTCTGTAGCGACACTGTGTAGAGAAGGCAGCATGTGTCTTTCTATTTAATTTCTTATTTCTCTCTCTTTCTAGTAATTTGCCGTATATGACCCTCAACTCATTTTACCACATATCCATTCTTTCCATACACCACTACCTTCCCTTTTCTTCTTCCTGTTGGTTCACATCCAGAATAAACATCCTTCTTTCTTGCAAAGGCCATTTTAAACTCTCCTCATTCCTTTTCAAGGATTTTACTCAAAATCATTTCACTGATTTAAATCCACTCATTCAATAAATGGTCAATAACTAAACTTCCAGACTATTAAGCACTATACTAGGAAAGAGAGCAAAGGTAAATAAAATATAATACCAGACTTCAAAAACTCAAAATCAAGTAGAAGGTAAAAAAGAGTATAGAAGTAAATGTAATAAATGGTTTTGGTACATTGATCTGTTACAATATGCAGCTGTATTCTAGCAGTAAAGAATATAGGTTCTAGAAACAAGCATATAAGTTTGAAAAAATGGCTCTATAGGAGATAGTGAAGTAGAGTTGAAGGTCTTGGTTAAAGGGTTAAAGGTAGGCAGTAAAGGAGGAATCAAAAATGATTCTCAAATTGCTGGTTTGCCAAAGAGTATGCGTTGGGGGACCCAGGAGAAACACATCTGCAGGAAACATGATAGATGCAATTGTGAACACTGCCTAATAGGTGTGGAAATTTTATGTATAGGCACACATGCATGTGCACACACACACACACACCAATTAAACTTTTGTCTTCGTAGGAAATTAAACCTAACCAGCCAAAACTTCACCTAACTATAATTTATTAAAGGAAAATTATTTTCAATGGCTCAATCAGTTAAGTATCCAACTCTTAATTTTGGTTTTGGGTCAGGTCGTGATCTCAGTGTCTTGAGACAGCCCCATATCCAGCTCTGCGCTCAGCAGGGAGTCTGCTTGAGATTCACTGTCCCTCTCCCTTAGTCCCTCCTACGTCTGTCTAAAATTAATTAATTAATTAATTAAATTTCTTAAAAATTATTTTCTCATCTCAATTTTACATGACCTGTACATTTATCTTCTTTCACCTGCCTTTTACGCTACATTTAATAAATTTTCAAAACAGATTTCTTACTAAGAAAGCACATCTTACCTGGACCTGTCCCATCATGACTCATCAGAACTTTCTTCAATTTTCCAAGAGATACCACTTTGATGGAAAAATATCAACCTGTACAATAATGAAAATAAACTGAATGACCATTAGGATATTTCCTTTCTCTAGGAAAAAGTAGCATTATTACTACTATATTAAGTTCATCACTATATTGCCATGTATTGCTAAATTATTATTACTATACTATAAAAATTTTCCACTTACTATTTTATATGCAGTCCTACACTGTGCCTTGTGAGACAAATACAAGCAAGTAACCTAATTTTTGCCCTCCTCAATCACACAGTCTAAATAAATCTGAAAAATATTTCCAAAATATAATCGTAACAGTTAAGTTTACCATAGTAGTGATAATAACAGTTAATATTGCCCTCACTAAATGCAAACTCTTCTTGTTTTTCATACATTTAATCCTCAGAACTATGAAGTATGTACTACTCATGGTCTTATTTTACAGTTGAAGAGATGGAGACATACAGAGTTCAATTCTTGCTCAAAGTCAATGTCTAGTGAGGGACCCAGCCAGGACTCAGACCCTAGTAGTCTGCCTCTGGAATGTTTGCCTCTTGGTATCTTTTGTTTCTAAATAAACTATGCATTGCAATATTCACATGTGCATGCATATACAAATGAAATTTTAAAAAAGACTATTAAGTAGACATAAAATATATAAATTAAAATACATAACACACTCAATGCACACATCAATGTAAATGATACAACATTAACAGCACCCCAAGATCCCTCCATGGCCCATTGCAGTTATAATCTCCCCCAGTGGTAACCACTATCCTGACTTTTAATTAGTTTTGCCAGACCATTATTGACTTGCCTTTTTGTATATATTGGAATACATTTCTGATGAACATTAGTAGAGAGTCTACTTTTCTGAAATGCTTATACCACCACACACTGTGCATGCTCAGTGTATGAAAACTCAAGGTGCTCCACAGCTACTCAATACCAATACTGTCATTCTTTTCAAGTTTAAGCCATCTGATCATGCATGGTGACACTTCATTATGGTTTTCATTGTGTTTTCCTGATTACTAACAAAGTAGGGTACACTTTTTGTGTTTATTGACTATTTGGATATCCTCTTTTTAGAAAGGACATATTCAAGTGTCATGCTCATGTTTTAAATTGGGTTATCTGTTTTCTTGTTAATCTGTCAGTGTTCTGTTTATAGTTTGGAAACAAGTCCTTTGCTAGGATATATTTTATAATATCTTCTCCCACTTTGTGACTTGCCTTTTTTATTCTCTTTATGGTGCTCTTTAAGGAAGAGAGGTCTTT
This sequence comes from Canis lupus dingo, assembly GCF_003254725.2. Lineage (NCBI taxonomy): Eukaryota > Metazoa > Chordata > Mammalia > Carnivora > Canidae > Canis > Canis lupus. Next base: position 6,584,375 of record NC_064271.1, on the reverse strand, counting down.
GATAAAGTGGTGTGAATTTATCTTTTTTCCTTTATGCTTAGTGCTTTCTCTGTTTTGTCTTTAAAATCTTACTCTATATGTGCACACCCATGTTCGTTCATAGCAGCATTATTCACAATGCTGCTGTAGCCAAAAGGTGGAAGCAATCCAAGTTGCATTCATACTAATGAGTGAATAAACAACATGTTGTATATACACACAATGGAGTATTATTCACCCTTTAAAAAAAAAGGAAATTCTGACACAAGCTACAATACAGATGAACCTTGAAGACATTGTGCTAAGTAAAATAAGCCAGTCACGAAAACACAAATACTCTGATTCCACTTAGACGAGGTTCATAAATGAGTCAAAGTCACAGAGACAGAAAGTAGGATGGTGGTTGCCAGGGGTTGAGTTGGGGGAAACAGAGAGGAGAATGGGAGTTATTGTCTAGTGGGCATAGTTTCAGTTCCACAAGATGAAAAGTTCTGGAGCTAGATGTGGTGATGGTTGCACAACAGTGCGAAAGAATGTGCTCAAAGCCACTGAATTATACACTTGAAGATTGTTAAAGTGGCAAATTTCATGTGTGTATTTTATGACCATTAAGTTTTTCAAAAATCCTAACCTACCCCCAAGACCAATGAAGATTTTTCTCTTATATTGTCTTCTAAATACTTGATTGTCTTACCTTTCCCATTTAGACCTAAATTTGTATGGAGTTGGTTTTAAGATTTAGTGTAAAATAGGGCTCATGATTTCTTTTTTTTTTCTCTAATATCTAATTTACTGCCTTTCCCTGATGCTGCACATCAAGACAAGTGGATCTTTTTCTCTATCCTTTTTCTTTGTTCTATTTGTCTTGCCTTGTACCAATTAATGCTGTCTTAATTACTTCAACATCACAATAAATCTCAATATCTTGTAGTGTGAGCCCTCCAGCTTTGTTTTTCTCTTAATAATCTTCAAGATTATTTTGGGTGTACTTGACTTGTTACCCTTCCACATAAATTTTATAATTCAACTGCCAATTTCCATACAAAAAATTAAGGACGATGCCTGGGTGCCTCAGCGGTTGAGCGTCTGCCTTCAGGTCAGGGCGTAGTCCGGAGTTCTGGGATCGAGTCCCACGTCAGACTCCCTGCATGGAGCCTGCTTCTCCCTCTGCCTATCCCTGCCTCTCACTTTCTGTGTCTCTCGTGAATTAATAAATAAAATCTTTAAAAAATAATAAAAAATAAAAAATAGGTAATTTTGATTGGTATATTGCATTGAAACTGTAGATTAGGAGAAAAGTGAGAACTTTATAATATTGACTCTTCCAATCCAAGAACATAGTTTATCTCTATTAATTTATGACTTTTTAAAATTTCTCAGTGGGATCCCTGGGTGGCGCAGCGGTTTGGCGCCTGCCTTTGGCCCAGGGCGCGATCCTGGAGACCCGGGATCGAATCCCACATCAGGCTCCCGGTGCATGGAGCCTGCTTCTCCCTCTGCCTGTGTCTCTGCCTCTCTCTCTCTCTTTCTCTCTCTCTCTGTGTGACTATCATAAATAAATTTTTAAAAAAATAAAAAATAAAATAAAAAATAAAATTTCCCAGTAATATTTTGTCATTTTCCATGTAGAGGTCTTGCCTTGGCCATCTGGATGCCTGCTGTGTATTGCGCCTAAGAATGGAGTAAGCCTCAGGGCAGGGCCGCCTGTGCAAGGCCCCAGGACTGTGCTCCTTCCTGCTCAATGGCTTTAGCCACCACTGACATTGGTGCCCATCTGTCAGCAGAGGTCCTGGAAGTTCCAGTCCTTGTTGTCAACAGAGGTGACCTCTAGAATGCATACTTAACTTTGCTCCTCCTCTTTCCTTCTCTCCTTTACATTCTTGCCTTCACTATGCTTCCTAGGATCCCTCCTCCTCCCTCCATTAACCACCCACAGGACCTGTCCCAGTCTCTGCTTTGGGAGAACTCACATGAAGGTCCTACTTTTCAAGTGGGAGTTTGTGAGGGCCTATCTTTGCTGCTGGGTCCAGATTGAATCCCAGCCTGATGAGACCTTCTAAATCTCTACACAGCATTGGGAGTTCTCCATGGCCACTCTCTGATTGGCTTCCTGATTCCACTTACAAATGGTAGAAAGCTATGATGAATATCAGGTTCTTCTGCACACTTCCTTTCTCTCCAGGATCTTGGACTCACACCCTAACTGCCCTGGCAGCCACCCAATGCCTTTAACACCAATTTTAAAAGGTATTCATCAAATGTTTCTAGCAGTCAGCAAGATAGTCACTTTGTTATGAACCAGAGTGCTCTAGTTGGAAGTAGAATCTTGGCAGTTTTGTTTTTGGTTTTGGTTTGTCTTTAATAGCAGAAAAAACTAGGAGTTACTCATGGCTGCACTGTCCCTGGTTAAGCCCACCTCCACTCAGCTCCAGACAGTACAATACACTCTGAAAAGTGCCCACACTTCCCCAGACTTCCTAATTGGTATCAAATGAGCACCTCCAGAATTTTCTATGTGTCTTTTTAGTTAAAGAAATTAGAGGAAAGATGGTTGGTAAGAATCAATAAAGATCTTTCTATTACCTGTCCATGCCGAAACTTGACTTTGTTATTTTTGGATTGATGAAGCTTTTGGTTCCCAGAATCTCCTCTGGTGCCAATGAGGTTGATAAGTATGTTAGCCTCTGTCTCTGCCCCTGGTTTAGTGCCTGTGTACATGCAGATCTCATAGACCACCACTGCAATGTCAAAAATCTGATATTAACTTTCTCATTTTATTTTCTCTTTGAATGTATTAGACAACCTGAAAAACAGCTGAATGTTGCCTGATCTAGCTGACAGAAGCCTCTCTTACGCAGACCCCTACTCAAACATACTCTCGGCTACTCCATGTTTACCTCATTCATAAGACTCTCAGCTATTCCCAAAACTACTGCTGCAAAATGATTTTCGTTAGCAATTATGCACTTTCATTAACCACCATACTTTCACGGCTGTTATGAAAAGTTGTATATTAAAAAAAAATAATAACTCTCTTCTCTCTTAATTAGATGAAAGTGGCAACTTTCCTCCCGAAGTTTGGCTGTTCTAATCACAGCTGGCCACTCATGCTGCTATTTCATAGAGATCACACTCCAATAATGGAGATGTTTAATAGTGCTCTTGACATAAAAAAATACAAAGATCTTAGAGAGATACAAATTTAAATTTTTTAAAAAGAGACCAGGGAGGTACCAGCAAATTATAATCCACTATATTTGATCTTAGAATTAAGGCAATTTCTGAGACATTGGTAGAAGTCGCTAATTAGGAAAGAGATTGCTCTTGCTGATACAACTAATATGAGTAATATCTTGGACACAATGAGTACTTTTTATTCCAAGTCCTAGGATGCTTTATAATTCATACTCTGTGCAATTGAACAGTTGCATTTATAGAAATTCACATTAACATTTGGATTTCCAAAGAACTCAGACATGAAAATCCAACAAGTAAGAAAACAAGGTAAGTGAGAAACATTGCCTGTTTCCATCGTGCCTGACCTTTAAAAAGACAAATGTGGTATACTGGGAAATGGTGTAAGCAGAGAAGATAAATCAGTTTCTTTGAGGAGTCTTACATATTCTAAAATACCCTAGAGTGAAACTCAGCTGAGCTTAAGCAAAAAATTAGAACACTTCTCATGAATTTAGGACAACCAAAGAAATCTTTAAAACTTCCTATAAAGAAGATCTAGTCTTACAACGTGGGTAACTGCCTGAACTGCATTAACCCAAAACTTATACTAGAATTCTTTATGAAAACAGTAATGTGGGCAGGTGTGATCAGAAGTCTTACTATGGAAGTCATGCTTCTGTTTACTGAGATTTTTTTTTTTATTTCAGGTGAACAGTGAGGTTGTTTAAAACTTTAAAAAAAAATAGAAGACATAAACTATTAAAACACATCTAAAGTAAAAAAAAATAAAGGACTGAAAAAAGATATATAGAAAATTATTTTAGACAGGAATCATATGCTTAGAGCACAAAGACAACAGTAACTCATGTTACCCTATGATCAAATCATGCACCTTGCAGGCAACCTATACAACTCAAATATTTCTTAACACTATATTCCCAGGAGCTCCTATAAGTTAAGTTTAATACTCATGGACCAACAAAAAAAATCACTTGCCATCTAAAATTCAAAGAGAATTAAATGTACCACATATTTAGAACAGAGTGGATATCATAGTTGATCACTAAATTTTATTCTCAAACCACATCAAAAAGAATTACGATAGTTTGAATTAGAAATTGAAAGAAAACATATAATCCTACCCACAGAAACAGACTTTTTGCTGAAATCTTTAACATTGATTCAACTTTAATTGTACGGATTTATATAATTCACTAACCATTTGCTGTAGTTGTACAACAAAAGCATGCAGTTGTTTTAAATGATAAATTCATAACAATAGTTTCTAAGTCCAAACTTTTTCATGATCCTTAAGGCAATACAAAATTCTTCCTTTAACTTAAAGAAAGGGAGGATTTAAAGAATGCCTAGTTAACATGCTACTTAGATGCACCCTAAAACACAATGTGTTTTAAACAAGTCTTAGCAAGTGAAGATCTCAGAGAATTTTTTGTTCAGTCTCTCCTTGGGCGTAAAAGTCAGGTCTCAATGTTGTTGATTCAAAGGTAGGGCCATATGTTCTGGCTAAAAGACCTGCATTATTGTAAAAATATAGAATATTAACAAATTATCTCTATCCTAAGAGAGGGACCCCACACAGAAGAAGGTGAAAACCTGACGGAGTGCAACAGTAAGTCAAAAATGTGAGTTAGGGATCCCTGGGTGGCGCAGCGGTTTGGCGCCTGCCTTTGGCCCAGGGCGCGATCCTGGAAACCCGGGATCGAGTCCCACATCGGGCTCCCGGTGCATGGAGCCTGCTTCTCCCTCTGCCTGTGTCTCTGCCTCTCTCTCTCTCTCTCTCTCTCTGTGTGACTATCATAAATAAATAAAAATTAAAAAAAACAAAACAAAAATGTGAGTTAGAAGAAAATTTATGATTATCTCAAACACTTGAAAAATACAAGGCTGGGTTTCTAGACATGGATGTTTTACAGACTCGAAGAGATCATTTTACTCGAACATATTCAAAGACAGAATTACTAATAAATTATTCTGGCTGCAAATAACTACTCTTAAAGCACCAGATTTAAGTAGTTATTAATATATATCTCTCATCATGATTTAGGTGACAGTATTGAAAGAACTAACTTGTTGGTTTAGGTTATCCATAAATATTGGACATCTTTGCCCCTAATTTTTTATCTTCTTTTTACCATAGTTGATGCTAAATTTTTCTTTCTGGCAATTAGTCAGGAGCATCAGCAGCTGTGAGCCTTACTTACTCTTAAAGTCTGCCATAGGCACCCAATAACATTGCTTATCTGCCTGTTTGCCACAACTGTCATCCCATTCAATTCATCGCTAAACTATAAAATTTCTTTCATGTTTGGAGGGGAGGGCATTTGTTTCATTTGTGTTCTCAATATCATCAACTCTTTCATCTTTATATTTACCTATACTTATTGTCATTCCAAAACTTTTCCCATCTTTTAAGGAATGCATAGCACACATATTGCTGTCAAAGCTCAGCATTCTTTGGGGTGATACACTTGTGACCTACCTAATAAGATTCAACATCATCTCATTAGTGACACAAAAATCCCTCCAATTTTCACCTGCAGGTTTTTTTCCCCTCAAACATCATTTTAGGCCAGAATCTGTGCCAAGCATTTGTTAATGATGATTTATCAGCATCAACTTCAAGCATTAACTTCTCCATAAATAGTATCCTTAAGATTTCCTTTCAAGAGATCTTGGATTCTTTACCCTCTGCTTATTAGAGCAGCATAGAGTTAAATATATATACATATTATATTTGTTCTTCATAGGGATATATATAATTTCTTAGCCACAAGTATACATTTAAAATGTCATATGGCTGAGGAGGGGGCTGAAAAAAATTCCTCAAATGTGATTTTTCACTGGAAGTTTAGGAGAGGGGGAAACAAAGCCAGGGTAGGACATGTTTCCTCTGGCAGAAGAGGGAGAAGGTGGTATCTAAAGAGGAAGTAGAATGAGATGCCTAAGGGATAGCCACACCAAGAGTCCTCTTCACATCTGAGGGTGACATCCAGGAACTAGTGTACCTGCATGGAATAGGAATGGGAGCAGAATAAGAATTCTGAATTGACCGACTTTTGACCAAAAGAAACTAAGCTTTATTTTGGAAGTGAGTGAGCCTATTTTGAGCTAAAATGATTAAGATTTCCATCACCCATGGAAATAAGGGCTTGGATTATTTTTATATCAGGTTTGTAGAGATATGATTTACAAGTATTAAAATTCACTCTTCTAAGGAATATAGTTTGATGAGTTTTGGGAAATGTTTACAAGTTCTGTAACTACTACCACCATCAAGATAGAGAGTTATTTCTATCACCCCAAAAAGTTTCTCTAGGAGAGGTGTGATTTTAATCAGCTATGGAGCATGGAAAAAGTTGTATTTTTGCACCCCTCAAAGTCATGATTGTGAAGATTCAAATCCATGACATGATGATGAAAACAATGCATAGGGAGTAACCTGGAGGATATCTAGAAAGATTTATTCATACATTTACCTGCCTGATTTTTGAATGAACATGTAAAGGAATTGAATCCAATTAACTGTTTATAAAATATATTTAGTACAGCTCTATAATTTTAATCTGAATTCCATTTGAAGGATCACCTCCTAATATTTTATCATGCCAAGAAGCTTTTCATTCCCTTGGTGGCCCATATCTTAATTACCTAAGGTACCATATACTCAAGTTCTATGGTGATAAGGCAGCCTTTTCACAAAGCTACTGGAATGGAATGTTTTAAATATTTAGGCACCAGAAGTTTATTTGCAGAACTAAATGGAGTCCATAGGGCCATGGTTGAGAAGGACAGGATCACCACTAACCAGATCTAAGATCTCCTCCCAGGGTACATTGTTAAAATTTTCATTGGCTGGTGACTTTGGGACTTATCTTAGAGAGACATGCTTCTGTGCAATTTTGTGTAGATGGACACACACACACACACACACACACACACACACTCCATGCCTTGAGTTGAGCTTAAATACATGCATACTTCAGTGAAACTCATGGGACCTTAAATCTTAAGTAGTGCCCTCACTGGAAGACTGTACACCTAGGCCTTCCCAAATATTTAGCTCTCCAATTTAGAAACAGTGGCACCAAATGGTCTCTGGAGCAGCCAGTCTCCCAGCTCTCTCCATCTAACAAATGGTCCTGGGGCCATCATCTGTCAGTGCTCTTTTCTCTATCCTGGGAGACAAATTCTCAAAACATCTCAGGTCTACCAACCTTGGTTGTCATAAACAATCACAGAGTATAAGGAAAAAAGTTTAGAAGGCCATGAACTTTGCATTTGTGCCTCCATCTCTGTCAAAGTGCACAAAATATTTTTAGTGAATGTAAGTTTTAGTTTTGTTTAGTTTTGTTTTCTGAAGACTTTCCTAATCAGAAAAATGAAATGTAATTATCTACTTTTGGGGGAACTTCTTCCTGCCATGTTGTTAGTCGTTATGCTCAATTGTTTCTAGGTACTGTTGAATGACTTTGCCCTGCCAGAGCCTTCTGCATTCCTTCCCATGGGAGACAGCTCCACTCTGCACAAAGTATCTGCAGTGCTGGTGAGCACCACCTCAGGAGTACGAGCTCTGGTACCTATAGAGTTCTCCAGGCAGCACTTCTGAACTTCCCCAAGACAAACCCCATGGCTGAAGCTTTACTTTGATTTAATTAATGGACTGTTTTAGTGCTTTCTCTCAGGTCACCAAGAATTAAGCTTTCTCAGCACTCATCACGGTGTGATCATGTTGACACAAACTGCCCAAAGAAATCTGATCTCAGGAACAGATGGTAAATGAGATTCAGTGTTAAACATGTGCGGATACTTCAGTCTGCACTGAAGGTTTGTGGTCCAAGACCATGTACATTGGCAGCTGAGGACTGAATCTTCATGTGCCTCTTGGTTGCAAATATTTATCTTATTGCTGAAAAAGAAATACCTTTGAACTGCAGAGAGAAGTGCTAGGGTGGGAAGAGAGTGGAATTTCTTCATATTTTATAGAATGTCTCCAGGAAGGCCCCACTGGACCAGAAATGTGATCGAAGGTGAAGGAGCTGGCCATGCAGAGGGCTGGGGGAGGCATAGGCCAGCAGACAGGACAGAAGGGCAAGTCCTAAGGGCTGAGGGGACAGCTTGCCTGGCAAGGAACACTGACAGGGAGTCCGAGTGAGCAGGCTTTGTAGGAATCGTGATGACTTTGGCTTTTACTTTTAGTATGCTGGGGAACCTTGGAGGGTAATAGGCAAAGAAGTGACATAATCTGACTGAGATTTTAAGAAGGCCATTCTGGTTGTGGGGTTGTTGCTGTAGGTTGCCAGCAAGTGTTCAGAAAGACATTTATTTTCTCACTACTTAAAGTCTGATAAATACAAATATTTTAAAGCAGATACATTTCTATCATGATGGTACTTTCTTACATTCTCAGAGCTATCTCTTGCTTGGAAATGAACCACACTTCCTGCAGGCTTACCAAAACCTAGCATCAAATATTTCTTTGGCCAGAGTTGTGGCCCCAAACCTTCCCTCCTATTTTCATGGGTCTCTCCTGAAGAAAGCCTGGAGCCAGAACCTGTAAAGAGGCCACAGTGAGCTGAGTTAGCATTATTATCAGCCCTGGGCATGCCCACCAGACCATTAACTAAAGATTATTAAGAACAACCAAGCCATGATGATCAGCAGCTCTTGATGCCTTTTCCCACAAACATGGCAGATGGTGAGCAAAATTGGAGGAAGGTGTGGAAACCGTGCATGTGAACAGGCTCAGCTTGGCAGTGCTGGTCTCCAAGAGGAGATTGCTCTGATCCCACCAGCAATCCAGCTCAGCCCCCAAAGAGTGATGGTTTATAGACTAATAGTCTCAAAAAAACCCTTTTCTTTTGAAAACATTCCAATAATCTTTTGAAAAGAAGAGGCAAAGTCACAAAATTAATTGGCTCGGAGTATAAGTGCCAACTGCAAGGAAAAGCACTCCTTTTGTGCAACTAAATTAAAAAAAAATATAACCCTCAAGTGTCCCTAGGACTCAAACCTAAGTATTAATAGCTTCATTTTAAAAAAGAAGTTCCTCTACAATCATTCTTTGTGCTCTTCCCTGGGCCAGCTTCAGAATATTTTGACAGACGAACAGACAATCCCAAAATATTGAAGGTCAACCCCTCCTTAGTCCTCCTTTCAAACCTAAACCAGAGAAGCATCAATTCAGTGGTTTGATTCTGCTATGGCTTTCCTTGATGTCACAAGAATAGTAAATGTACCTCTTGGCATCAAGAATGACTTTCCAAAAGCAATACTCAGCATGCCTGGACTGCTTTTTGCTCACCAGTAGATTTTGATCCCTAGTTAAACCTGAACACTGAGGTGCCATTGTCTTTTTGTTTTCTTATTTGAATGATTTTCCCCCAAATGAGTAAATAATCAAACTGAGAAAAGGACAGCTGGATAGATTAGTCAGTACTGGAAAAAAATGACTAGTCTAGACTAGCTCTGGGTATCATGTATTACATTATATTATTTTGTAAGAGAAAATGCTGCAGAAATGGTTTATGTACTTCAGCTAAGAAATTAGCCCTTTAAATGAGAAATGCTAATGGATAAAGTTTCATTAGCTAGTTTGGGAAAAGGGTGAACAGAATGATGCAGGGGAGACATGCTGAGTCTTTATCGCTGCTAAAGTTAAATGAACCCAAAATCAATAGTTCATTTAAAGCACAATGGAGTTTCTTTTGTATCTTGGAATTTTTTTAAAAAACCCATACAACTGCTTTCCACTTTTTTTTTTACATGTAACAAACTGTGCATATGTCAAATAGGTAGCAATTGGAAGAAATACAAAATAGTTTTCAAATAGAGTTTAAATAAAGTTCATTTTTCAAAAAACATAGCTTTTTAAAACACTATAATTCGACAAATAACTACTATATCAAGCCAATAAGATTTCATCTGTTTCTTATTCATATTAGGGATTTCAAAATCTTCCTATACATCATTTTGGGAGAGAAAAGGAGGTAGGGATGAGGGGCAGAAGGAGAAGGAGAGAATCTTAAGCCAGCTGCATATCCAGCATGGAGCCCAACATGGGGCTCAATCTCACAACCCAGATCATGACCTGAGCCAAAATCAAGAGTTGGATGCCTAACTGACTTGAGCCACCCAGGCGCCCCATACATCATTTTAAAAAAGCAGAATGGATTCTTGAAAGATATTAGCAATAGAGTGAATAGTATAGGGGAGTTGTAGAATTCTAAACTTTTTCCCCAACTTCTAGAAGATATCAGCTCCAATTTTTCCTAGTATATACTCTGTATTTCTAACATTCCTACATCACTTTTAGATGATTCATGCACTAGAACATGCTGAGTCTTTTATAAAATTCTCTTATTCAATCTATTTAAACAGTTCCTCATTTCTCCCATCCCCTATCCCCACCTCTTAAAACCACTAATATGTTCTCTGCATCTATGAGCTCAGTGCTTTTTGGTTTTTTGTTTTTAGATTCGACATATAAAACAGATCATAGAGTATTTGCCTTTCTTTGTCTGACTTATTTCACTTGCCAAAATGCCCTCAAGGTCCATCCATATTGTCACAAATGGCAAGACTTCATTCTTTTCTATGGTTGAATAATATATATAGATAGTTCATTATATATAATATATAACCAAAATTATACATATTATATCAAATAATTATAGAATTGTATACATATAATTATATATACCAAAATTATATATATATATTATACTATGGCATAATATACACTAGTACATATAATTACATATCATATATATAGTATATATAATTTTGGTTTATATAATTATAACATATATAATTATTTGGTATAATATTGGTATATATTTGGTATGTGTATGTGTGTGTATGTTTGTGACATATACATATACACCAAAATTTCTTTATCCGTTCATCCATGGATAGTCACTTAGATTGTTTCCCTATCTTGGCTCTCACAAATAATGCTACAATAAACTTGGGGGTCCTTATATCCTTTCAAATTAGTTTTTTCATTTTCTCTGGATGAATACCCAGAAGTGAAATAGCTGGATCACATGGTAGTTCTGATTTTAAATTTTTGAGGAACTTCCATACTGTTTCCACAGTGCCTGCACCAATTTACATTCCCACCAACAATGGGAATGTACCAGGGCTCCCTTTTCTCCACATCCTCACCACCACTTGTTATTTCTTGTCTTTTTTATAATATCCATTCTAACAGATGTGAGGTGATATCTCATTGGTTTTGATATGCATTTCCCTGATGATTATGATTTGAGCATCTTTTCATGTGCTGATTGGCAATATGAATGTCTTTTTCTTGAAGTATAGTTGACAATGTTATATTAGTTTCAATTATACAGTGGGTAATGATTTGACATGTTTATACGTTATGTTGTGTTCACCACAAGTGTAGCTACTATCTGTTCCATACATCACTTCTTCCCATTTTTTAATTGGATTGTTTTTTCCTACCAAGTTGTATGCGTTCTTTATATATTTTAGATTATTAGCCCATCATTAAATATATGGTTTGCAATTCTTTTCTACCATTCAGTAAGTTGTTTTTTTGTTTTGTTGCTGGTTTCCTTTTTTGTACAGGACCTTTTTAATGTGATGTAATCCCACTTGTTTATTTTTGGTTTTGTTGTTTTTGCTTTAAATGTCAGATTTTTAAAAAATAATGAAGACCTATGTTAAGGAGCTTGCCTATTACATTTTCTCCTATGAGTTTTCTGGTTTCAAGTCTATGTTCAAGCCTTTAACCTGCTTTGAGTTAGTTTTTGTGCATGGTGTCAGTCACTGGTCCAGTTTTATTCTTTTACATGTAGCTGTCCAGTTTTCCCAGCACAATTTATTGAAGAGATTGTCCTTTCCCTACTGTATATTCTTGGCTCTTCTGTCATAAACTAATTGACCACATGTAGGCAGATTTATTTCTGGGCTCTCTATTTCTGTTCCATTGAGCTATGGGTCTGTTTTTATGCGAATACCAGACTGTTATGATTGCTTTGTAATAGAGTTTGAAATTAAGGAGTGCAATACTTTCTCAAAATTGTTTTGGCACTGTAATATCTTTCCATTTATTTGTGTGTCTTTCAATGTCTTTCATTAATGTCTAGTAGTTTTCAATATACAGGTCTTTTGCCTCCTTAGTAAAATTTATTCCTATTTTTTTTCAATGCATTTGTAAATGGGATTACTTTCTTAATTTCTCTGATAGTTTGTGATTGTGTAAAAAAATGCAACAGATGGGGATCCCTGGGTGGCGCAGCAGTTTGGCGCCTGCCTTTGGCCCAGGGCGCGATCCTGGAGACCCGGGATCGAATCCCACATCGGGCTCCCGGTGCATGGAGCCTGCTTCTCCCTCTGCCTGTGTCTCTGCCTCTCTCTCTCTCTCTCTCTCTCTGTGTGACTATCATAAATAAATAAAAAAAAATTTTAAAAAAATGCAACAGATTATTGTGTATTAACTTTGTATCCTGCAACTTTACCTAAATCACTTATTAGTTCTAACAGTTTTTTAATGGTGTCTTTAGGGCTTTCTATATATGTCAGCTGCAAACAGTGACAGTTTTGCTTTTTCCTTTCAAATTTGGATGCCTTTTATTTCTTTTTCTTCCCTAATTGCTCTGGCTAGAGCTTCCAATACTATGTTGAAAAAAAATGGTGAGAGTCGGCATCCTTGTCTTGTTCTTGACCTTTTAACTTTTCAACAATGAGTATGATGTTAGCTGTGGGTTTTTCATACATGGCCTTTATTATGTTGACATACATTCCCACTATGCCCACCTTTTTGAGAGTTTTTATCATGAATGGATGTTGAATTTTGCCAAATGCTTTTCTTGCATCTTTTGAGATGATATGATTTTTATCCTTCGTTTTGTTAAAGTGGCATATCATATTAACTGATTTGTAGGTGTTAAATCATCCTTGCACTCCTGAAATAAATCCCACTTGATAATGGTGAATGATCCTTTTACTATATAGTTGAATTCAGTTTGCTAATATGCTGTTGAGGATTTCTATATCTATGTTCATCATGGGATTGATGTGTAATTCTTAATTTCTTGGGTCCCTTTTATGTTTTCCATTTCAGTCTTTCTGATTCCTGGACACTACTGCTACCCTCATATGACTGTAGGGCAACTAAAACTGTTAGGATCTAGGGATTTATTTATTAAATGAGATTTTCTATGATTAAATGGTTTCATAAACTGTGAAAATATATAAAGATATAAAGAATTAATATTAAGTATTTCTCCTTTCATTAAGCTGGTATTACCCTAAATATTTTTTTCTATATTTGAATTAATCTACAAGAATTTCTGTGGCACACAGCCCATGTGTCCTGTGCCATGCATCAATCTAACAGGGATTGAGAATATGTAAAATGGGGCCACTGCTGGGAGAAAGGCTAATCAACATGAATTTGGTATAGTAAGACCAGGCTCTCCATGTAGGCTTAAAGGAAACAGTCTGAAGTGGAGAGGCAGGATGGTGATTTCTGTTGGGGGTGTGGTGGGTTCAAAGTATCAGTGAGCTGTGGAGTAAAGATTTGTGAGGGAAATTGAAGAGAAGAAACTGATGAGAAGGCAGAAAGACGGGAGTCATTAGAGCGAAAAATAATAACTGAAACCACAAAACTGAACAACTTGTGGGGAATGGGAGCCCTTTCTAAATCATCTTTTATCCTCTGGTTCTCCATACTCCTGGCACACACTTGGTACCCAATACCTATTTGTATACATGTATTTACCTTTATTTGTGTGGAATGGCTAAATAGACCATGGATGGGTATTACAGATGATGAGGTGGTGAATCATCCCATGGAACATGGGACTCAAGCTAGGAAGAGGACAGGGCTGAAGATGAAGTATTCCACCTCTCTGTAGAGTTGATAACAGAAGTTAGAGAAAGGCTCAGAAGGGCAGAAAAAAATCAAGAATTTAAATCCTTATGTTCAAGGAAAAAAACAAAAACAAAAACAAAAAACAAAAGTATCCAGTGAGAGAAAGAGAAGAAAAATAGAGAAAACAGGGAAGAACTAGGTTGGTATTATGTGATAGAGGTAAAGTTGGAGAGATGTTTAATAACAATGATGGTAATAGCTAGTATTTATTGAATGATTACTATGTACCAGGAGCAAAGCACTGTAAGTACATTATTCTAAAGATTAAGTGCATTATCTCATGTACTCCAAATAATCCTATGACCTAGGCACTATTTTTCATCTCCTTTCATAGATGAAGTATTTTTGGCTAAGAAAGGCTAAGTAGCTTGCCCAGGGTGACGTAGCTAAACACAAAACACACATCACTAAGCCAAGACTAACTTCAGTGAGTCTGGTTCCAGAGCCTCTAGAAATATCTTCTTCTTCAAATGAAGGTTGAACACTGTCAAATATAATAGACATGTCTAGGACACCAAGAACACATACACACACACACACACACACACACACGGTAGACAGGTCTAGGACAGCAAGAACACACACACACATACACACACAATCATTTAATTTGGAACAAAATGGCTAGTGGTATCCTTTGAGAGAGAACATTTTCACTATAACAGTGGAGGCAAAAATAAGGTGGTTGTCAGAGAGATGGAGGGAATGGAGGGAGAGACAATTAAAGCATTATGTGAGTTCACTTTTAGGCAAAACAAAACTGAGTAAGGAAATTCAGGTGCTCCCAAATTCATGATTGCTGATACTTGTTAACACAGTATAGCAAGAAGGAAGCCACATTTAAATGGCTAATAAAGCCAACTGCAGAAAGATGAACTGATGACATACATACATCCCTGAATACACACTTTCACCTTTGAACAGCCATATGAGTGCTAATCCTAAAGCCTAATATTCTAAATCAGGAGTAGGCAAATTATGGCCTGTGGGTCAAATCTGCCAGCACCTGTTTTTATACGGTACAGGAGTGAAGAATGCTTTTTACATTTATTAGTCGTTAAAAAAATTGAAAACAGAAAACTATTTCTTAACAAATGAAATTTATATGAAATTACAAGTTCAGTGTCCACAAATAAAGTTTTATTGGAATGTGGCCACACTGTTAGTTTACATATTATCTTTCTGGCAGCTGCCTCAAAACTCTGGCAAAGCTGAGCAGTTTTGAAAGACTTTATGGCCCACAAACCATAATATATTTAGTGTCTGGCCCCTTCCAGAAAAAGGTTGTTGATCTCCATTCTATATCATCTCAATTATTTTAATTGTTAATACATATCAAAAAGGAAAGGAAATTATATACCTGGCAAAGGTGCCTTATTAGTTCTCACAATGGGCATTTCTTTCCACAGGTCTCCACTTCCATTCTCAGATATCCAAAAGTCAACAGTTAGGCAAAACGACTCACATGTGTCTATATTTTCAAGGCTAATTTCTTCCAGATACCACCCAGGATCCTTTCCACTGTTGTCATGTCCAATGCGTGCTTTATAGATTTCACCAGTATCTTTAAGATTAATCTGCAACAAAAAGGGAAATAAAAGTCCTCACATTTATGATTTAATTTTTCAAATAAAAAATTCATATTCAATTTTGAACTCAATATCTGTTTTCCCACACATACTCCTTACTAATTTTTCTTAGAACTATTTACTTGTAACACTATGAAATGCTGTTACATATGGCAAAGCATGAATCCATTGACCATGGGAAACCAATAGGTTAAATCCAGCTAGTTTTCACATTTTTTTAGCAACTCATTATTATTACCTTGCAAAATAAATGGGTTTTTGTGATCATTAAAATACACTGCTTATTTGGTAGTTACACCTGAAAAAGAATTTAATTCTCTGGTATCTATAATAGATTGGATATTCCCATTAAAGAGGGATCGTAAGGAAAAGAAGATATGCTTCTGGATTTAAACTAGGACTAACCAGGTAGCCCTGAAACAGAGTGGCATTGGAAAGACTAAGACTTTGCAAAAAAGTGTCGGTAATATGATTAACAAGTAATTCTCCCTGGGATCCCTGGGTGGCTCAGTGGTTTGGTGCCTGCCTTTGGCCAAGGGCGTGATCCTGGAGTCCCGGGATCGAGTCCCACATCAGGTTCCCTGCACGGAGCCTGCTTCTCCCTCTGCCTGTATCTCTGCCTCTCTCTCTCTCTCTCTCTCTCTCCTGTCTCCGTGTGTCTCTCATGAATAAATTTTTTAAAAATCTTAAAAAAAAAGAGTAATTCTCCCTTATATCCCTCTGCACCTCCCAAACAACTAATTACCTGGCATGATAAATATTCTCAAGTATCATTCACTATTCAGAATGAGTAATATTTTCTTTTGAAAATTCTTACAGGGGTCGTATGAAAAAAAATTGATCACTTATATGCTACATTAGTTTTCTAGTGCAAACAAGGACCTTTATTGCTTCCTGATTCTGTAGGTCAGAAATCAGGGCACTGTGTGGCTTAACTAGGTTCTCTGCTCAGGGGTTCACAAATCGAACTCAAGAGGTGGGCTGCACTGGACTTTTCTCTGGGGGTTCTGAGGAGAATTCTGTTTAGGCTCATGCAGGTTGGTGGCAGAATCCAGTTCTTTGTGGATTTAGAATCAAGGTTCCTTTCACTTGACATGTGGCCCTTTCCCCTCCAGGCCAGTAAAGGGCATACAGAGCCCTTCTTATGCTTGGCGTCTCTGGCTTTCCTTCTGCTACCAGAAGTTTGCTTTTAGGGGCATATACGACTTAGATTAGGCCCACCTAAATAAATCAGTTTTATCTCCCTATTTTAAGGTACTTAAAGGTACTTATGCAGACCTGCCACATTTTTTTTCTACTAAAGTATTTCTTATTGGTAATGTAATTTGGGGTTGCTGCATTGGTGAAAACTGTTGTTAATCAATTCTGTCCTCCAGCCAAAATGCCTTTTGGTCAGGATGCAGAGTTCAACAGAGTTGAGCTAAATAATTGTGCCCCTCCTATTATTTCTGGAATGAAGTGGTTATAAAAGTACTATGATGTAGAAAATCTTGATGTTGGTGCTTTTTACAGATAACTAACCTCCTACAGAGTTAGAGATGCAGATAGTGGGACACATGTATGAAAATAGAGGTCACATCCCAAAACAGATTCAAAGGCAAAATTGTGTGGTGACTAAAACCCTGGTTTTTGAAATGAAATCTGGAGTTGAAAGTTCCTCTGTCCTTGCTGGTTGTGTAAACCACAGCAACTATGCCTACTTTTCTAAGCTTTAGTTTCCCCATCTGAACACTATAGTAGTGCCAATCTTATAAAGTTCTATAGCACTCAGTAAGTCTTAGCAGACATTGTTTTATCCAGAAATTAAATGCTAACTGAAAAATGCCTACATCTACCTAATTTAAAGACAATTAATCTAAAGACAGGGTCCAGCATTCACAGAAGGAAATTAAAGCTAGTATTTGGCCATCATACATGAAATTGAAATAGATAAAGCCCATGTCTAACACTGCTGGGAAAAGTAGGTATTTGTCAACAAAACCCTAATGGTGCAATGGTCCAGAAATGAAATCATTACTCACACACCACGCATGCATGGGTTGGCCAATTAAAATCAGAAACAAATGACTGTCCCACAGTCTGGCTAGTGCTGTAGATTGCTCCCAAATTACTTCTAATATGTTAGCCAAACTGATTTGTAACTCTTTGTTCTGGTTTAATATAGTCAACCTGGGTCACTTCAGCTTTAATAAAGTATAAATGCAATATGCCAAGAAATTATTCTTGCACATAACTGTTTCTAGTTTTCTGCACTTAACTTCCTCACTTGAAAACACACATGCACGCACACACACACACACACACACACACACACAGGTATTCCATAATGTATGATGGCTTTTCTTCATATATATGTACCACATCATGGCTCAGTTATTCTCCAGAAAGACAACTTGCTTAAAGTAGTATAGAGTCACAGATTAAAATAAAATTGTTTTCAACCTGAAGACCAAAGAGGCATATGGATTAAGACATACAAGATCAGAAAGAGAAAGGCAGAAGAAATATAGTTCAGTCCCACTGTTGTAATGTCACATACTGAAAATTATAATAATATCAATAAACTTCCACCATATAACCAGAATATGAAGATAAAAATGTCTGATTTGGGTACTTGAAATTATTAACAAAAGTGGATTAAGTCTACACTGATTTTAAGTAAGAAAGCAAAGTACTCTGTATATCCACACGTTTTGTATAATTCTGTTTATTATATATCTACTCCCAAGAACATCTTAAATTTGGACTAAGCAAATTAAACCATTTAAACATTTAATGAATTTTTATTACATACAACACTACCCTAAGATAAACAGGGGAAAAACAGCTCTCACATTCATGTGAACCACTAATCCAATGCATTCAAAGTGAGAAATAAACAGAGGAGAAGTATAAGAAATGTATGAGATGGGGCAGCCCGGGTGGCTCAGTGGTTTAGCGCTGCCTTCAGCCCAGGGCATGATCCTGGAGACCCAGGATCGAGTCCCACGTCAGGCTCCCTGCATGGACCCTGCTTCTCCCTCTGCCTGTGTCTCTGCCTCTCTCTCTCTCTCTCTCTCTCTCTCTCTCCTTGTGTGTGTGTGTGTGTGTGTGTGTGTGTGTGTCTCATGAATAAATAAATAAAATCTTCAAAAAAAAAAAGAAAAGTATGAGATGGTTCAGTGCAAATAGGGCAGGTAGCAAGGAATCTGGACTTTGAAGATTAAGCACCATGTCCATGAAGGAGAGATGACAGAAAATAGTCTGAGTGAAACCAAGAAGAGTGAATGTACTTTTTGAATCTGAGTGTACTGTTCTTGAAATTTTATAAGTCTGGGTTTTATGCTCTTCTCCTGCATGGAATCTAGTATCCTTTCAGGTAGGAAAAAAGTACTTAGTAAAAGCAGATGCTGCTGCCCAGACGTGGCCCAGGAACAACTACAGGGGTGGAGGTGTCTAGCAGCACACATCGGCACACAGAGGGACATACTGCAAACCCAGGCACTGAGACTTGCTGGCCCTGGGATCTTGAAGAAGTGGTATCTTCTCTCTAAACGCCAGTTTCCTCATTTACAAAATGCAGTAATTAAGAATCACTTTACTGGGAAATTGTGCAGATAAGGGACACATGAATCAGCAGAAATTGGTCAAATAATCACATATTAGGTCATTAGTAAATAGCAGTGATCTTAGTAATTGTTATTATTCCTAAAGGGAGATGGAAGGAAGGAGGTGAAGAATGCAGTGGGGAGAAGGAAAGGAACGTCTGTTTACTTCAGTCATACAGGTATTCTTTCTCAGCACCTTTGATTCTCTGGCCCTGAGCTGGGCAGATGGGAAGAGGAGATATGCCAAGGGAGATCAGTCCTCTCCACCCATCAAGTCCTCACCAGCCAGCAACCTCTCTGGGCCTGGGCTTCCTGACCACGGGGTGGGCCTAACTAGATCAGAGTCTGGCTCTCGGAAGCAAAGCATGAGAGGAAGAGCACAGAGCTTGTTAAAGGAAAACCAGGCTGAAGGATGGTCATTTCATATGCCTGAGTCTCAAGTTTCTCTTTGTAAAAAGAGGGCTTTTGTAAGTACCAAATTAGATCATCTTGTGAAAACATGTTGTAATTCATAGACTGACAGTCAATGCAGACCTCAGGACAGAGAACAGGGTAGAGAGGTGTGGAGAATAACCAGGTGCACCTTGTGTTCAGACCACCCCTTTATTTGGAGCACCCTTGATTCAAATAGTTGGGAAAATTAGGTAGTAATTTGTGGGGTACTCAAGATTAAGAATTTGAAGAAAGGACATTTTCATGTGTCAATGGAAATGGAAATATTCATGCAAAAAATAGCAGAAAAGATTCTCAAAGATGAAAAATGAAGTTGAATAAAATACATTCCCTTTGCAAACTGCATAATACAATGCGTATCCTACCTTACCCAAAGATGAAGGCTTTTATATGCTAAGAGTTGTATAATCTATCAGAGAATGTTGAGTTACAGAACCGTGAAGGAATAACCTGTATTGTCTAGAAAAACAACATGACTGGTGGATCTGTGAATATTCATATAAAAAGTTTATGGAGGGGATCCCTGGGGGGTGCAGCGGTTTGGCGCCTGCCTTTGGCCCAGGGCGCGATCCTGGAGACCCGGGATCGAGTCCCGCGTGGGGCTCCCAGTGCATGGAGCCTGCTTCTCCCTCTGTCTGTGTCTCTGCCTGTCTCTCTCTCTCTCTCTCTGTGACTATCATTGATTAAAAAAAAAATGTTTATGGAAAAAATATTCCCTCTTCAGGTATCCAGTTTTGGGATTTTTTGTTTGTTTGCAGAAAATTTTTGTAAAAAAATTTTTAAACTTTTTTACTTGAGTTGATATAGTGATTCAGCTCCTCTATATGTTATACTGTGCTCACCACAAATATAGCTACCATCAGGTATCTACTTTTTATAATAAATTTATTTTTTATTGGTGTTCAATTTACCAACATACAGAATAACACCCAGTGCTCATCCCGTCAAGTGCCCCCCTCAGTGCCCTTAGATGTAGATCTTAATCCAGACATTTTTGCATATGTAATTACTGACCAGTTGGATTTTTCTAATTTGGAGATGCTAAATCTCTTCATGCACACTTCACTAGTTTTTCAATAAATGGCAACAAAGTTATTTTTTTAAACAATTCTATTCTAGAAGCAAATTTCATGTTCTACAAAGTCTCTTTTCTCTGTTTAAGAACTCTTTCATAGTTTGGAAAAAACATACTGGAATACAAATTAGCTTTGTGATCACTGAATCCCATCTGGGGCATTTCATCTCCATTCAATATCTCAATCTATACAGTATTCTACATATTTATTGCCTTTCAAAAGAACATTATAGCTTAAAAGCTCAGGACAGGAACATGGAAGTGTAGACTAAAAACTTGGGCTTTAATATGTTAGAACTGAAAACTGATTATCAGGGTAAATTTTTAAAAGAAAGTAAGCAACGCCACTAAACACAAATATACGAAAACCATAAGCATAGACAATTTGCTATATTGTATGACATGACAATGAAAATAAGATACTTTTCCCCTCCACATGTCCTACGCAAAAATTCTTGATGTTGATCAGTCCCAGTGCACCCCCCAAAGAGGTAGGAAGCCCCGAAACTCCCATAATTTTTTGCAGGCTAACACTGGTGAGCAATTTTCCCTAAGCCCCACCCACTGGCCTCTTCTGTATACCACCAATGTCTTTCCTTTTGAAAGAGCTGGAAAAGAAACCTTTCCTGGCTTAATTAGTAAATGATAGATTTTTTTTTTATTGGTGTTCAATTTACTAACATACAGAATAACACCCAGTGCCCGTCACCCATTCACTCCCACCCCCCGCCCTCCTCCCCTTCTACCACCCCTAGTTCGTTTCCCAGAGTTAGCAGTCTTTACGTTCTGTCTCCCTTTCTGATATTTCCCACACATTTCTTCTCCCTTCCCTTCTTTTCCCTTTCACTATTATTTATATTCCCCAAATGAATGAGAACATATAATGTTTGTCCTTCTCCGACTGACTTACTTCACTCAGCATAATACCCTCCAGTTCCATCCACCTTGAAGCAAATGGTGGGTATTTGTCATTTCTAATGGCTGAGTAATATTCCATTGTATACATAAACCACATCTTCTTTATCCATTCATCTTTCGTTGGACACCGAGGCTCCTTCCACAGTTTGGCTATCGTGGCCATTGCTGCTAGAAACATCGGGGTGCAGGTGTCCCGGCGTTTCACTGCATTTGTATCTTTGGGGTAAATCCCCAACAGTGCAATTGCTGGAATAGAGAATCCAGAAGTGGACCCTGAACTTTATGGGCAACTAATATTCGATAAAGGAGGAAAGACTATCCATTGGTAGATTTTTTTTTTTAAAGGGGGGACAGTTTTACGTCCTAGAATGTTTAGGCTTTCTTCTAAAATGAGATAGGAATGCCTGAATTGAAGAATGCCTTATTTTTTATTCTTGGTGTCAGTCACAAGCCAAGTTCAAGAGCACTGGTCTAACTAATCTTAAAAGGTTTAAAGAGCTTCATTATCTCAGATGTGAATAGGTTTTCCCAGTCCCCAGTCCCTGACACTGACCTCATCTGTCAGAGTAAACAGCTTCTCATACAATTGGCTACCCAGAGACCCTAAAGACATAGTAGCTACTAGCTCTAAACTAAGTATAGGTACATTACAGTCCCTAGTCTCAGTTTCTTAAGAAAACCTCAGGCTTTGGTACTCTTTTGGTTGTTGCTTTATCTTCCCTACTGGACTCTTAACTCTTTGAGGACCTAAACTCTGTCTTCCTTTCTGTATCCTTAGTATATACAAACATTGAGCATGTAGAAATGAATATAACAGTTGTTGCATACATAATTTAATTTTGATATTTTTAAATTTTCATAAGTTTCCTTCATTCTCTTTGCTTTCTATCAAAATTTGGCTAGGTGAAAAAAACTGATGATAATTTGCAAAATTATGATAATTTGCTATGACATACTTCTGGTAAATATCTGAGTCCCAGTAATTATTAGAAAAAAGTTCTTAGTCATACTATGAAATTATTGCTTTTTTAAAAAATTTAGTAATATTATATAATCCAATTAATGCTGCCCCAATGAATGAACAAAAAAGGCTTTTAGCTTATTATGCCATCTGTATTTTTTTTAGTAGGTTCTATGCCCAGCATTAAGCTCAATATAGAGCCTGAACCCAAGACCCTGAGATTAAGACCTGAGCTGAGATAAGGAGTCAGATACCCAACCAATTGAGCCACCCAGGCACCCCATGCCATCTGTATTTTTGACAGTGAATGAATTCTGAAGGGAAACAAAAGCTGGTATCTTTATAAAGAGGGTTGTATGATTAAGGCTTAAAGCCATTGTCCTATGCTATGGATCTTGGACTTATTCCAACAAAACAGAGATATTTTTTTCTGGATTTCCTCATAAATTTTGATACATTTTGGATAAATGTAAACAGATTGTGACCTATTCTGTATTTAGGTTCCAGTTTCATCAATGATAGAATAGTTTACATTGACTACTACTCAGCTATAAAAAGGAATGAATTACTGATACAGGCAACAACTTGGGTGGATCTCAAGAGCATTATGCTAAATGAAAAAACCTTAATGTAGCTGTATGGCTTCAATTATATAACATTCACAAGATGACAAGATAATAGAGATTAAAAACAGAACAGTATTTTTCCAGGAATGGCAGTGGTGCACCAGTGGGGGTGGGGTCTGAGACTATAAAGAAATGATACAAGGGAGATCTTTTGGGTTATATAATAGTTCAATGTCATGACTGTGTTAGTGGTTACATAAAGTAAAGTAACTTGATAAAGTAACATGTAACTATACACACAGATTGTACCAATGTTAAAGTCTTGATTTGATATTGAACTATGACTATGTAAGATGAATCCATGGGAAAGAAATTGGGTGCATGGGATCTCTCTGAATGTTCTTTGCCACTTGCTGTGAATCTATAATTATACAACAATAAAAAGGTCAAAAAACATGTCCTTACCAGCATTTTGCTACAATTAGCAAAGCCCTCCAGGGTCTCATCCCTTAGGAGATGAGAGAATTTGTCTGCATAGCAATTTCTCTAGGCATTTGGTTAATTCGTCATTTTGAAGCACCCGGTAACTGGCTGCTTCATTTGGCTAATCTTTTTTTTTTTTTTTTTTTTCATTTGGCTATTCTGATGTCAGTGGGGCAAAGTGGGGCAAAGGCAGACCTTCCTCACCTTGGCATAATTCCTACTTTTTCCTGAGTAACTTGAATTACTCCTAATTCTCTATATTTTTTCCTTCCTTCCCACACAAATAGAAATACAAACATTTTTGTACTTATAAATAGATACATAATTAAAATAAGAAACAAAATACTCATATATTCAAGATATCCATAAAATAAATGTGCAGTTTTAATCTTAATACATTTGCATCTATAGAAGATATAAACAATTTGCAAAATGTAGGAGAGTCAGAATTGACTCATAATTTAAATTAAATTGTTAATGATTCATTTTTTCCAATTTCTTTCTTTTATATTCCAGGTAATAAAAATCATGCTGAATAACATCAAAATTATCCAAAATCACGGTGGATATATTGAAAGATGATTCCTGCAATCAAATATGCTACTCTCTGGGTAATTTTTTCTGTTGCATTTTGCAGATTGTTTACATCTTTTATAGAAGTGAATTTATTAAAATTTCACATGGCATCCCATTTATTAACACTCCTTTATTTATTAAAATCAATAAATAATTAAACATACACTATTATATATGCCCTTCTTTGTATTACATCTACATTTTATACATTTTACATTCACTTTTCTCTTTTGAATATAATTACTAATTCATAGCTGTTCACAGTCTCCACTTGTTTCAATTAACTATTATGATTATTATCACTATTATGAAGATGGTACTTGCAGCTTAGCTAGTACAAGCCCCCTTCAAATTTGCTCTTCTGTCCTTTAGCACTGCCCTTGACATTTTTGAAGTTATCACTGGGATTCCAGACAACAAAAGGATATTCCAGACCAATTCTGGCTTGGTGTTTTGGGGTGTTTTTTTGGTCTTGGGGGGTTTTTTTGCTCAAAGACATAGGATCAATTTCCTACCCAGGAATTCTGCTTTTGTTTTTTTGTTTTGTTTTGTTTTTTTTGTTTTTTTAGTGGTGTACATTACCAGAGACAAAATATGGGCACTATGGGACACATGAGAGTTGCAGGTAGGTGGAAGTGCGGCTGTTGCAGGGAAAATTAGTGATGACAGACTATAAAATATGCAACTTTTTAAGGTCACAAGATCACATTCATAGTTCCAATTTAACACATGAAGTTACTCTCCCTACTTTTCCTAGAGTCTGAAATTTTATCAACCACTGCGGCCACCTATGCTGATAGCTTCATGTCCACAATCCACATAAGAAGTAAATATCTGTAAATTTAAAAAAAGTAAAGTAAATTCTTATGTGGCCATCCACATAAGAAGTAAATATCTGTATCCCTTTTTTATAAATGAGAAGGCAGAGTTTTGGAAAGTATTAAATTGACCTTCCTTACACAGTAAAGCAGAATATGGAATCAAGCCCATAAATACCAAAATTTATTTTAGACAATGTAAGTCTACTGAAATTGGTGTCAGTAGATTTATGTAAATTATTTGTGTGGTTCAGCAGCATCTATTTTTTTTGTGTGTGCAGAGACCTGCAGGGTTATCTTAGCATTCCAAAAAGCTGACAAGGTGTCTGTGTGGGTCCCTTTCCCCTGGTTTTGTATAGAACCTGATGAGCCCCTTCATTTATATATGATAGTCTTTCCATAACACTAGAAAGTTTGTTCCATCATTGTTTTATGGCTATTATTACCTATTCTCTTGTTTCTTTTTCCAAAACACCTTGGCTTACTTTGGGTTTTTGATCCTCTATCCCTGCCTTCTTTTCTCCGTTTTCTCTCTTTCTCTCTGGGGGATTGCTTCTGGCATGCCCCATGACATGATTTAGATCCTAGGCAGTGCTGTTTTGCACTCTTCCTGATTTACATATAAATTTTCACTCTTTGGTTGCATTTTTGTTTCAAAGATGCTTCCAGCTCTACCTCTCATCTTGCTGCTTCATCTTGTGGATTCCTGGAGACCATGGCTTCTTTTCCTCTTATGAGGAAACCAATCTTCCAAACACGCTCTGGGTGCTGCAGGAGGGCACTGCACTGTTCTGATCCTGCCTCAGCCCAGCCCCCCTTATCTGTAACATCCAGGTGTGGTAAGCATGGACTGCTCCCTGCGGGCTACCTGCCCTACTATCTCCAGGGCTTTGCTCTTAAAGACTCCACCTCACAGAATGCAATCTAGACTGCCAATTTCCTCCTACTTTTTGCTCCATGGTTCCTGAGATTTGCAGTATCTGCCTTGTTCTGGGATCCTGGTAGACAGCATCCTAGGGCTTCAAGAAAAACCAGAGCAAACAGCAGTTTGCCTCAGTAGTTCCATGGGGATGAACATCATAGCTGGCTTTTCCAGTGGCTATGCACCCTAAGACTAGATGCAGGTATACTACCCCCCACCTCACTACCTTGGCAGCTGCTCACCTGGACTGAAGCTGAGACTGCCATTCTAACTCAGCTCCATTCAGATGCCCTTGTGATCAAGAGGTCTGTTGTTATTCTTAGTAGTCCATGCTGAAATTTTTCACTGTCACTGAGTCTTCATGTGTTTGTTGTGAGATAGATGCCATTCTGAACAAAAAGTCTCAACCTAAATAAATCTGAGGGATTTTTATAAAATAGCACTTCTCAGTGTTGATAGAAGTGAGCGGATAGGAAAGTTCCTGTCAGAATAGGCCATCATTAGCATAAGGCTTATTTCAGCTACAGTTTGCATTTTTGCAAAGACACTGTTTATTGAATCCATTTCACAGTTGAGGAAATTGAGCTAAAGTAGGTAGTCCAAGGTTGCACAGGAAGCATGCAAATTAACAACGAAGGTCTCCAGCCCATATTTGGTTCAAAACCGTCAATCAAGCTCAATCCTGACTGAGGCAGCTTACAATGACCTTGGCATGAGAAAGTGACCTAAGCAATTGTTAACATATTGAATCTTTGCAATGTTAAAAATGATTGAGAGTTTTTATTTGTATGCTTTGGTTTATTTTTTTCTTATTCTATTGAGAAACTCTTGTTGTAAGCATTTAGGTTGGTCAAGCTTTGTGATAGGAAATATAAGCTCCGTGAGGAACTGTCACATTTTCCAATTATGAAATGTCTTTCATGGTTCTTCTGTGAAAATAAAATGAAATGGGCCACATATTAATTATGACCTTCTCTGCAAGTGGAATTCTGTAATACTACAACTCAAGTCTAATAAGTTAAAATAAAGAGTGTATATTAGTTTTAGAGAAAAATCGTTTACTTTACATCTGTGTGAACATCAGTAGAATTAACAGATGTAATAATAAGGGTTTCTAGAGTCATTTAACAACAAAAATGTCTGTATAGTAAATGACAAAATTATTTAGAAAATTAGTTGTGACAAAATGTGCTCTGTATTAAACATAGTTTTATTTTGCATATAACAGATACACAGAATATACACTATTTTCCAGAATCACTGATCTTTCTGTGTAGTTTGCAAACTAACCTGCCATTAATTGGACCCCACTCTGTCTAGTCTCATTCCCTATCACTTCCTGTCATGCAAGTTTCTCTCTAGGCTGGTTCATTTTTCACCAGTTTCCAGATGCCGGGGGCCTTCCCCTTCTACCAATCCCCTGGCCCAGAATATGTGCCCAGGTCTCTCTTCCACCTTTCCAAGCCCTGGGCAAAATTCCAGCCTCTTCCAGAAGCATCCCCTGGATTAAGCTCCTTTGTCTTTGATTTCCCCTAGCATTTTTTCCTTTTAAAGATTTTATTTCTTTATTTGAGAGAGAGGGAGAGAGAGCACAAGAGAGAGCAGAGAGCGGACAGCACAAACAGGGTGGGGGAAAAGGAGAGGGAGAAGCAGACTCCCCACTAAGAAGGGAGCCTATCACGGGACTCCATCCCAGGACCTCAAGATCAAGACCTGAGCTGAAGGCAGATGCTTAACCGACTGAGCGACCCAGGCACCCCTGATTTCTCCCAGCTCTTAGTCATTCATACATTCAGTCAGTCAGTCAGTCAGTCATGCAAACCTTTTCTTGAGAGCCTATTATATACGAGGCACTGTTCTAGGCATGGGGGAGACACAGCAATGCACAAAATAGACAGGGTATCTACCCTTGTAGACCTTTTCATGGGGTGAGACAGACAGTAGACACACAGACAAATGGATGACTGTTCTACATAGGATGTCCTGGGAAGGCCTCCCTGAGAAAGTGATACCCAGGTGGAGGTGTGGGTGATGTGAAGATACCCAGCTGGTGGATACTAGGAGAAAAACCATTGCATGTAGAAGGAATAGCTACCATGGTCTCTTAAAGGTCCTAAAATGAGAATAAGCTTGGAATGTTCAAGCGCAGAAAGAAGTTCCATGGGCTCCTGTAGCCAGGGAAGCACCGAATGGGTGAAGGACAAGGAGGTAGAGAGGTCCCATCCATCAGGGATGGGGCTGTAAGCATGACATAACAGGAGCTGGTTTATGGTTGTAAAACACTTCCCTGACTGCTCTGCAAATGCAGGAATTGCAAGGAAGTCCATGTGAAAGCGAAAGGACCATGTAACAGACCAATGCTTCATCTGAGTGACAGAACATGGGTATCTTGACTAAGGTGTTGGAAATGGAAGTGAAAAAGGATCCTGAATATACTTGGAGCACATTCTATGCCCCATATTTTATCTGACCACATCCTTAATTTCTTGGACTGAAATTCTCCCTGATTTGCCTTTATATTTCCAGATTAGAGATTATTCTCATTAAAATAATTTTCATGATGTTCCCCCTTTTCCCTGGTTTTTGTTCACATTATCCATTTGACCGAAGCAAGAAGTCTACCCTTTTATCTTCCTGGCTTTTAATGGCTCCCAGCATTTTCCACACATCTTTAGTTAAATAAGGCTTTAGCTTTATATAGACCTATTTTGAAAGCTCCTGCTATTTATTTTTATGTGTTCTTAATTCTGGCCCTTCATACATTTTAGACCAGCTTTCAAAATTTTAGTTCATCAAAGAAATCTCTGTGGAGCTATAGTTACTTTATTAAGTAGTTTCCCCTTTTCTCCACTTGGTTCTATTTATAATTGAAGGCTAAGGGTTTTATTTTTAAGAGTCTACCTTTCTTTGTAAGCCAAATCCCCCTAGGTTTCACATTTACACCTGTGAAAGACAGAGTTAAGACTCAGCATCCATCTCAAAGCTAGTAGACAAGAGATCTGCAACAACACCCAATGTTATGGTCAAATTGAGATATATCAGTATGCTACAGGTTCATAGTCATGTTGTATTAAAGTTTCTGAAGTAATAATCCCACTACAAGCAAAGGCAAAATGCTCATATGTAGACATAAGTTAATCCCCATTATAATAATTACCCACAACTTAGCTAAATATGAACCATCATTCTCTAAAATATTAACATTAGCAAATAGAACTTCAAGCAGGTTTCTATTTTTAAAATTTGAAATGTTAGAACTGCTAGTCTTCATTCTCTCTCTCTCTCTCTCTCTCACACACACACACACACACACACACACACACGTTTGTTGTGAAAGTACTACAGGAAATAAAGGGCTGAAAAGCAGTTTGCAATGCTGTCTAATCTACTAATCTTGACATTAAGAAGCCTACAAATAGACCATCCCAGAGCATGAAGAAAATTCCACACTTCCCTGGTAATTTACTTCAATACTCACACCTTACATTAGGAATATTGTTATTAAACTACATTGTTGGGAGCATAACAAATCAGTACTAGACATATTCATAGGCTAGAATATCAAGAGTAAACCCCTTCCTTGGTTTGATGTGGAAATTAAATAATGGTTAATAGGTTATTTTTTAATTTAATAAAAGTACAAAAAAAAACAAAAATAAATAAAAATAAAAATAAAAGTACAAGAAGAGAGTTTCTAATTTATTTTAACAGCTTTATTTAGATACAGCTGATATACAAAAAGCTGTACATATTTAATGTACACAATTTGATGGGTTTGATGCATATGGCATATGCATACCCGTGAAACCATCACTGAAATCAAGGTGATAAACATGTCTATCACATTCAAACATGATAAACATGTTTATCACTCTTCAAAGAAGAGAGTTTTAAAGTTTGATTTTAACTTGAGAATTAGACAATAAGCTTTTCTAAGATTTAGAGTCATTCAACAAATATGTCATAGAATATTTTGAAAATAGTTCCTCCATAAGCCAAGTAACTTAAAAAGAATAATTTGGTCACAAAGGAGAGAATTCTGCAGTGGTGGGTTGGAGGAGGGCAGAGCTCTTTGTGTCTGTCAAATTACCTACACTACAAAAGAAGGCTAGGCCAAATGCTGAGGTTCTTTTTCTGGTAGTATTTCCACTGTTTTCAATGGGCCCATGGGCACTATAATTTCGTGATCAATGGTAAACCTCTCCAAAGAGAACAAAATAGCTCAAACAATTTAAGCAGTATCAAATGTCAGCTTAACAAAGTTAAAATCTACCAAATAAAAAAGGGTTAAGTAACCAGCACACCTGAGAGAGAGAGAGAGAGCTTTAAAAACACAATAACCAGGGCTTTTACTTCATGGGGCAAGTTGGGAAGCTAAATTCCATGTTCATGCCTCCCACCACCATATAAGGAGTCCTAGTACAGCACCTATTCACCACAGAACTTACTTGGTGAATTCTGAGTACACACACCAGGTTTTATGTTCTAATGATATCCATCACGCAGTTTGTTCTCCATAGAGAAACCACCATCCACCCCATGTTATATGGACACCATAATCTGAAATACTTCCAAAGGACAGCACCATTACTCGGTGTTACTTTGGACTATTTGTTTGCACTGTTGCTTTTTCTTCATTTTGTTTACTTTTGATTTATTTTGAGTGCTCATTCATTCTAGGTTGATGCTGCTTAAGGCTCTGTTCATTCTTAATATACCATGAATTTCATATTCCATTCATTTTTCAGAATTATAATAAGAATTTTGGAGCTTTTACTTAAAACTAGTCCAGTTTTATAATCAAAATCAAGTCAAGATTCAAGATGTTTATCTGGTCTAATAACACCAGTGATGAGAACATGTTGAGGAAAGGAGATTTTCTGCCAAACACTTCACATATGTTATTTTAAATCCTTACAGCAAATGTATAAGATGTACATAATTCTCTCCATCTTGCAAAAGAGGAAACTGAGCATCAAAGAGGTTATGTCATTTGCCCAAAGCCCTCACGCCCTTAAATTTCAAGCAGGAATTTTAACTCAGGATGACTAGATTTTATAGTATACATACTTTCCACTCCATAGCACACTAACACAGGTGGGTAACTCTATCTCAAGAGGTGAACAAAAAAGAGAGAGAGAGAGAGAAGTGAACCTGATCCATATAGGAAAATAAGACAAAACAAAGTGGAAACAAAAACATAACTGGTGCATTACATGAGTAAATCAATTTCCCTCCTTTTCCCTTCCCCCATCACTTCCTACACGACTATCCTCTATGTAGATACAGCCTGTGCTTTATCAAATAAATGTGTGTGTGTGAATGTCATATGCATGAGTACAAGTGTATGACTGTATCTGTGAGGACCAGCTCTCAAATATCCTACAGTATTTTCCAGAGAAAATTTTCCAGTATTACCTAATTCAGTAATACTAATCATGTGTAAGACCAAAAAATTAAACAATGTCACAACTGATTAAATTAAAATGCTCTTTACATCAACTGAGTTGGAATGTTTTTGCCACTCTGCTCTAAGTTGAAGAAGGTTGACAGCATCCATTCCAATCCTCCAGGGCTCTCTGGGCAGTGGCCTGGTTTTACCTTGGCACTGGTATTTCTATTTGCATTTGGAGCAAAGGTTGACCATTTCTGTAAATGCTGATGCTATATTAGGGGACACTTAAGCAGTAAAACACAGGCATGGTGACACAAAAAGTAGACTGCATGAGCAAAATAGAATCCACTTTGTCCTGGGTCAGAGATGGAGCTTGTTGAGAAGCTAAAGGCAGAGAAGCCTCCAGGGTACAGCAAGGCACTCAGTCTGTGTCTCCCTACAGCATACAGGAGGGCTGTTTGTTCACGGAATTCAGTCTGCCTAAATGAGGTGACAGACCTGAAATATGGGCCTCTTTTCTCAGCATGCTAGGTTGCTGGCCATTAACTTAGTCTCTAGGTCCAGGCAAAGAAGAGTGAAATATATTCCGTGGGAACAAAGTAGATACTGATTTGATTGGCTTCCACTACTAGTCCTAGGAAAGTGCTGGAAACAACTGAGGTGCACAGTCGCCCCCTTATCCATAGGGACCTGTTCCAAGACCCCCAGAGGAGGCCTGAAATCACCGATAATGCTGATACGATGTTCTTTTCCTACATATACATACTTATGATTAAGTTTAATTTCTAAATTTGGGGCAGTAAGAGATTAACAACAATAGCTAGTAATAGAATAATTACAACATATATTGGCATATGTGTTCAGTATTCACCCCTTTTCTTCTGATGGTGACATCAGGTGACAAAACACCTATATGACGAGATGAAGTGAAACAAAGGACATAAGCATTTTGACATAGCACTGGCTACTAGTGACCTGATGACAAGTCATAACTACTTTCTTACCATGGTTGACCATGGGTAACTGAAAGGGAGGACAGGAGGTGCATTAACAAACACCCCAACTGAGTATGGGAGGATGACTGTAATTAAAGTTCAATACACAAGGCTTCCCTCTCACACTCAAACCATGACTTACTTTCCTGGCCTGCAAGCTATAAAAATTGGACTGGATTTCCCCCCTCATAGCTCCTCATCATTGCCACAATAAAACTGTCATAAAAAAAAAAAAAGAAAAAAACTCAATTTTGACTTGTGGCACAGAAGTGTTGATACCAATAAAATCTGTTGGCCAGATGGATTAGTAAGAATGACTTCCCACAGGCATTTAAGAAACTGAAATAACTATAGCTGGAGTCTTTGGAAAATTATCGAGAAATATCATTTCTATGTCCTTTACTTTCTAATTCAACAAATAAATGGTAGATAGATGACAGGTGATGATAGACAGATGATAGATAGATGATAGATGATAGATAGATAGATAGATAGATAGATAGATAGATAGATAGATAGATGATAGATAGATAGATAAGATAGATAGATGTAAAGAAATGTAAAAAGGAGGGGGAGAAAAAGAGAAGTACCTAGAATCATGTAAATGAGAATCTATTCATGCTTGAGATGTAAAATTAAATATACTTAAGAGACAAAGGAAAACAAATGGAAGTGAAGATTCAAATAGCCTTATGGATGTTTCTAAGGTTGATTATTGAGAAGTCACACATGAGGATAAGATGTTTGAACATTAATCTGTGTTGTTATTATATGGTTGGAGCCAATATAGCTGGCAGAAAATATGTGCATTTTATAAGGAAATAAAAACCTGGTGAATGTCCACATTTCTCATTTCATCATGGTATTGATGACATTTGTAAGTTTTTCTCTTGGTCTTGATATAACACAGTTGTGCTCACTCTGTAATTTACAGACAAGTTTTAGACACGAGGATACAAACTGTTCTTGAAACTGATTCCACAAATACTGTTTTTTTATAAACTGTTTTTATGCAATTATAACTGAGCTCCCTCCCCAAGACTGCAATTCAGGTCTTTGGTGAGGAACAATCAGAAGCTGAGCCTTGCTGCATACCATGAACAGAGGGAAAATGTTGTAAGCGAACTTTCCATTTGGGTTTATCTATGCAATCCTGAGTTCAATGGAAAATGTCAAGATCATATTATAAACTTGGATCAGTTGAATCCTGGAAACTTTAGAGAGTGTTCCTCACCTCTAACTTTCTAAATTTCTGGATTCCACCAGTTTAAAAAAAATGGCTGGATATATGAGGTTTGGCATATATGTTCAGAACTCACTCTCCCGCTCAACTTTATCCACTTCACGGATATCTGAGGGCCTGAGTCTGGCCGATGCCCAATGCTGAGGAAGCAACAATGTATGAAACACATACAACCC
Source organism: Canis lupus dingo (assembly GCF_003254725.2). Taxonomy (NCBI): domain Eukaryota; kingdom Metazoa; phylum Chordata; class Mammalia; order Carnivora; family Canidae; genus Canis; species Canis lupus. The sequence goes on along the minus strand of NC_064271.1, from coordinate 6,550,538 downwards.
CTTCTCTCAGCACACAACTCAGTCATGGACTCAGACCTCAAAAGTGTTAGTCTCCAACGTGATGGGTACTGCAAGAGGCAGCCATGGAGATGAAGGAAATATTGACTTAAACTAGTCTAGGTGTCAAGGAATGGCATGTTTTGTTAAAATTGTAAATAGTGCTGATGATAATTTGCTGAAGTTGGGTACAAGGACATCAAATACAAGGAAAAGCCTGGCAGGAGGGCTCTGTAATAAGGACTCTGAAGAAGTGCCGGCATAGAAAGGAAGGCCAGGCCTAGGATGGAAGCAGGAACAATTTCAAGGAAAATTGCATATCTATACATCACAGCAAAACAAAATGGACAGAACCTTGTATATTATATGCTTGTCAAAATCAGGACAGTGTTGTCTCTTTTCTAAGCGAGGCCTTATTTTGGTTCTTTTAAAGTAAATAAAGAAAAGGGCATTTCAGGGTAGCAACTGACCTAGAGGCAATCTGACTTGACAAGGATTTATTCTACTATTTCTTCATTCTGTATACAAAACTACATTTCACAATATTCAAAGATTACCACTATCATGTTCCCGCAGATTCATATTTTGAAATGCTAACCTTCCAAGGTGATGGTAGTAGGAGTGGGCCTTTGAGAAGTCACAAGGTCATGAAGGTGGAGCCCTCACAAGTGGGACTAGTGCCTTATAAAAGCAACCTCAGCATGCTCTCATCCTTTTTCTGCCACATGAGAATGAGAAGTTGGCAGTCTGCAACTGGGAGAGGTCTCTCACCAGAACCCTACCGTACAGGCAGCCTTACGTCAGACGTCCAGCCTCCAGAACTGGAAGAAGTAAATTTCTGTTGTTCATAAGCCACTTGGTCTGTTGTGCTGCCTTATGGCAGCACAAATGAACTAAGACAAACCCCTCTGTTTCAGCCTCAATATGTGCATTCCATCCTTTCATTCATCCAGGTGCACAGATTTGAATCTCTTACCCTATGGAGTGGAGGAAACAAAGATTTGGTTCTGCTTCAAGGCCAGAGGGATGGGATAGTGCCACCTTTCATACCCTTTTCTATGAGTGGCAGAAATTGTGAAGTTTCTGGTCATGGTGGACAGATCCCTCTCTTTTCTCCAGTAGCCACATTAAGCAGCATGGTGTTTGAACAGGGATTTTCCACAGGAACAGTGCAAGCATCATGTGTTTCCTTTGTTGCAATAATATGAAATTTATTTTTCTGAGAAAGGAACACATGGATTGGTGGGACTTTCTTGGCAACAATAGTTAACAGTCAATTTATTTCCAACTGTTTTCCAATAGAAGGGACAAAGTAAATCAATACATGGTGATTCTTAAGAGGCTTCATGCCTGTGAAAGGGATTTGAACATTCCTGGGAACAACACTACAATCACTTGAAAATAATAATTGTGATAGTAATAGTGATGATAATGGCAAAAAGCAAAAGACAGAATAATGAAACTTTAAAAAATCTATTTAGAAAGTGATCAGATACTATATGTAAGGAAATAATTGCCCAAGATATAGGATTAAGCATTACAAACATTCAAAAAACATTCTTCCTAAAAATCTGTACACTGAGATCAAATCATCTCAGTGATTGCCTTACAAGAAGCTGGGCATTGCAGCATAAAAGTGATTTGAAAATATTGCTTCGTATCTTTCTTATCCCAAGAAAATTATAAGTTCATGCTGGTACCAAATGTAAATTTTGTTTATTTCTTTCTGAAAACTGTGGCAGGGATTTTAATGGCATTCACTAGAGCATATGGTCAGATGTGTGCATTATTTTGAAAGGTTACTCATACATGTGCTCCAAACACATATGTACATGCTGTTTAGAATGGTGATAGTGTTCATTGGTCTGAGCTTCCATCAATTTATTTCACTTTCAGATGAGCTTTTGCATTGCACTCTCAGCAGTATTGACTTATTAAAATGCTACCGTTTGCCAACTGGAATACTGTCAAACGTTTTTCAGCTTTCTCTTTCACACTGCAATTCAGAAGAAAATGCTCTTGCTATCACACTGCATCACAAATGACTTTCCTGTTCCCACCTTAAGTAATACAGCTGAAGTTGCTACTTAATTTCCAGCCTCTACCTAACCACTGCAAATGTCACACATGCAGTTCTCAGCCTCAATGTATGTTATACAGTCTGTACTAGGAGAGAGGGCTATTTTTTCCCCAGCCAGGCCACCGAAAAGATAGATTTTTATTTCTTTTACAGTACAATGACTGTGAAAGAAACAGTCATCTTTATGTACAGCATGCCTTTCTGGCATAAGGTTGAAATAAATACATAGAATATATTTGAATTTAAGGCTTTTATGAACAACACAGTCCCCTACGACTTACAAACTACATGAATCTGTCTATTACATAATTCAAATGCCAGCAGTAGACTCCATCTCTCCCACTGAACCCCTATTGCTGATACTATCTTCCCAGACTATTTTGATGCCCTGTGAAAATGAGGCCTCTTTAGGAAGCATATACATAACTCACACTGATCCTGATCCAAGTTCTGCATTGCAGAATGAAGAAAGAGAATGTATGAGTAAGAATATGAGCTGTTTATGATAACATAGGTACTAACAAGCTGTGTGTACTTCTAAACTTCAGAAAGATCTCCAAGTTAATAAAAGCCAAATTCAATCTTGTACAAGCCCACATTCTTTCTAGGTAAAGGCAAGAAAGATGGAAACATGATTGCCCAGAGTTTAAAAATAAAGACAGGAAGAGGTAGGTAACTCAAGAAATGAAGGTTGAAGTGCCAAGTGAAATCATCTGTATAAATTTAAAACTATTCAAATATTTGCTAGAATTAGAGCTTTTAGCCATATAGCTTTTCTTCTTCATTAACATTACAAAATGATATGTACTAATTTTTAATGCAATAAGATACGCAATATTTGTAGATAGAAAGAATTTGCAAACTTTAGTGAAGCTTACTAAGTTGAATGGGGTATGGCCATGAAGGACTATTCTGATAACACAAGGGAAAGAGTTTTCAGGTAGAAAGGAAAACAGATAAGAAAGTTTATGTCAATGTCTGTGCATCAGACCCTCCCGGGCTCTAGCGGAACTTCTCATGGAGAAGTAAAATTTTTAAGAAAGAAATGGTAAAAAGAATGAATCCAAATGAAAAATAAAGGAAAAAGAGCTTTGCTCATATCCTCCTGATTTATTAAGAATCCTAATAATGGAAAAAATGGTTGGTAATGACCAACTAGGTATCTTAACCTATCACACAACCAAGTGTTCTCAGATCAGGATTATGATGCTCCTATAAGTTATGAACCTCAGTATTAAATCAAAACAATTAATAAAATCCAAAAAGCGGGGGTGGGGGATGCCTCAGGGGTTCAGTTAAGGTCTACCTTCAGCTCAGGTCATGATCTTAGGGTTTTGTGATCAAGCTCCACATCGGGCTCCCTGCTCAGCAGAGTCAGCTTCTCCCTTTCCCTGTGACCCTCCTCCCCACTTGTGCTTTCTCTCTATATATCTCAAATAAATAAATAAAATCTTTTTTAAAATAAAATAAATAAATGGAAATCATTCAAAGCTTAGCTGATGGCAAATCTGTGGAAGAGGTAAGAGATTCAAATACACCTACCTTCACACTCTTGGCAGCTGTAGGATGCTGGTTAAGGAGCTAAAGCAATGCCATCTTTTTCCATTCACACTAGGCATCCTGAGGAAACTTGCAGAGAGCTGTGGACAGATCAGTCTAGTTAGTGGAATGCAGTAAACCTTCATGCAGTAAACCCATTTACTGAGGGCAAGGACTTCTTGAAGGATTATCAGGTGGCCAACATTTTGCTACTCTTGAATCTGGGAGACAGAGAACTTCATTGTACCTCAATGAACTCCATATCCTATAAGTTCCTCTTTGGTTGTTGAAGAAGGAATTTCAGGGCTTATGATGATTAATTTGTATGTCACCTTGGCAAGCCATGGTACCCAGATACTTCGTCAAATATTATTCTGGATGTATCTGTGAAGGTGTTTTGGATGAGATAAAATTTAAAGAATCTGGAGTAAAGAGGATTGTCCTCCTTAATATGGGTGGGCCTTATCTAATCAGTTTAGGCCTGAACAGAACAAAGGATGATCTCGCCAGAGCAAGAAAGAATCCTGCCAGCAGACTGCTTTTGGACTTGGCCTATAATACTGGCTCTTTCCTGGGACTCTAGCTTTTTGCTTATAGATTTTGGATTTCCATCTCCATGATCCAGTACCTTAAAACCTGTGTGTATGTGTGTGTATATGAAAACACAACCTGTTGGCTCAGTTTCTCTGGAGAACCCCGACTAATACGAGTGCACTGTACCCAGGTACCTCTCTAAATTAAGGGATAAGCTCAAATCCAAACAAATGAACAGACAAGTATCAGAAATCCATATACCATATATTTATACTCATGCAGACAAAGGAGTGAATGGATTTCATGAGATGGTTGAGGTGCTTTTTAGCAATGTAATTCTCTAGCCATGTAACTACCATGATTACTTCTGACTAAAAAGAGGAACTATCATCCCTATCATTAATAAAACATTCAGTTCAGAAGAATTTGCTCTCTGAAGGACAAGTGATACCTTTCTGCCATGTTCTTTGAGATCTGTTAAAGTATCTCAGTCTCTGACCCAATAGGTAACATGATATAATACAGACTGGCAGAGTCTGACAGACCTGGACCCACAAAGTGTGTTCCCATTGCTCTTTTAAGTACCTGTTCATTTGCAGCCTACATCACAGCAGATGGGGAGATTTTAATTAAATGACATATGTAGAATACCTCAAACAAACTTGGCCCCTTGCAGGCAGTCAATAAATAATAATTTTGATACTCTGTCGTGCAAATAAGAATGATACATCTCTGCCACCAAGGACCTGCTTATTTTGTCGATTTTTTTTCTCAGAAACCTAATTCTGTGGCAAATCAAACTTTAAAGACAAAGGTAACTTAAATTGATTCACTACAGTTTATTTCCAGCACCACATAGTCAGCACTCAGTAACCTTAACATCAGTATTTTCTCAGGGTGACAAAAACTATCCATCTCCTCTCGAGATATTAAATGTTCTTCCTTACCCATTACTGACAAAAATTTTTTAAAACTAATAATATTTTTAGTGAAAATACAGGGAGGGAAATGGAGGGGAATATATGAGCCATTCTTTGAGTTTTTATGTTGGCTAATATTCCCATTCTCTCTCCAAAATTATCACCAAATAAATTGTAAGCCTAATTATATAAAATATGAGTTCTAAAGCACATATGTTAACATATAGCAAGGTGTAGAACTTTAGGAATTGTGTTCATGAAACAAATGTGGGAGTGAAGAAAATGAGAACTCTATTTGAAATTTTAAACCAGTGCCATTCTACTTGCCAAAAACAAAAACAAAAACAAAAACCAGTTATATGTTTTGCTAAGAGGTAACCAGGGAAACCTTGTAATGAGAGATGGCTTTTTTTATCAGTCATACCTAAGATAAATATCTATGATTATACATTGAGAGAATGTCCATCTTTAAGCTTTCTAGTTGATGCTATGTTAAGAAAAAACAAAAACTATACACTTATTATCTTCTCCTATTTTTGTATTATACACAGACATTCTGTGCAAAAGCAGAATAGTCTCCACTCAGAAAAACCAGTGTTTGCCTTCTAGCACCCAACATATATCCTGGAGGCTTCTGGGAAACAACACTTGATGAGGCGCCCATAAAGACCCATCATTCACCAAGTTTCAGATGCTCTATATAATGGCGGGATTCTCTAACAGCCTGTAAATCACTGACAACTTTCATTTGCCTTCTGTGGCACCTGCAAACATGGAAAAATCTAGGTAAATGAGAAACATTTCCACTACATGAGCATGCAGCTGCTGTCATTGCCATGGATGTCATAACTAATATATGGACAAAACACTGAAGGTCCAACCATGTTGCTTGTATTTTCCAATTGTATAAACGCAGTCACTTTTTGAAACAAAGCTCAATTAACTTGGCACAGTTTCATAGAGTATAATATACAACAGGTAAAGCTATTCAGCATAAGAGGATTTGAGTTATAAGTGTAAAAGCGCCGTTGGTTTTATTTCCTTTTTTTTTTTATTAAGATTTTTTTTCAGAGAAGTTTAAGGTTCACAACAAAATTGAGGAGTAAAGTCCAGAGATTTCCTATATACCCTTTGCACCAACTCCCTCACTATCAGCATCCCCCATCAGAATGGTACATTTATTACAATCAAGGACCCTACATTAACTGATCACACTCACTCCCAAACCCATAGTTTACACTAACGTTCACTCTTGCTGTTGTATATTCTATGGGTTTGGAGAAATGTATAATAACATGTACCCATCATATGATATCATATTGAGTATTTTTGCTGCCCTTAGAATCCTCTGTGCTCGGCCTATTTCTTCTCATCACCCAAACTCTGGCAACCACTGATCTTTTTAATGTCTCTATATTTTTCCTTTTCCAAGTGTAATATCATTAGAATTATATAGTATGTAGCCTTTTCAGATTGGCTTTTTTCATTCAGTAATATGCATTCAAGTTTCCTCCATGTCCTTTCATGTCTTGATAGTTCATTTCCTTTTAGTGTTGAGTAATATTCCATTGTCTAAATGTAGCCTGTTGTTTATCCATTCACATACTGAAGGGCATCTAGGTTGCTTCTAAATTTTGGCAATTATGGGTAGATTTGTTATGAACATCTATGAGCAGCTTTTTGTGTGCACATAAGGTTTCAACTCCCTTGGGTAAATATCAAAGAGTGCAAATGATGAAGTGTAAGGTAACAGTATGTTTAGTTTTGTAAGAAACAGCTAAACTGTCTTCAGAAGTAGCTGTACTATTTTGCATTCCCATCAGCAATGGATGAGAATTCCTGTTGCTCCACATCCTCACCATCATTTGGTGTTACAAGTTCCAAATTTTGGCAATTCTAATAGGTATAGAGTGGTATCTCATTGTTTTAATTTGCATTTACCTGATGACCTTTGATGTGGGGCATCTTTTCATATGTTTATTTGCCATCTGTGTATCTTCTCTGGTGAGGTCTCTGTCCTTTATTTCAATTTTTAATCAGATTGTTTTCTTATTGTCAATTTTTGAGAGTTCTTCACATATTTTGGTTAACAGTTCTTTATCAGATGTGTATTTGCAAGTATTTTCTCCCAAGCTGTGGGACACTGTCTTGTAGAGCAGAATTTTTTAATTTTAGTTAAGTTTAGCTTATCATTTCTTTCATGAATTATGCCTTTGTCTTGTATCTAAAAAGTCATTGCCAAACCTAAAGTCAACTAGGTTTTCTCCTATGTTAACTTATAGGAGTTTTATAGCTTGTGTTTTATATACTATGTCTCATTTCGAGTTAATTTGTGTGAAGGCTGGTAAGGTCTATGTCTATAAACAATATTTTTGCATATGGATGTCCAGTTGTGACAGCACCATTTATTGAAAAGATCATCTTTGCTTCACTATATTGTCTTTGCCCCTTTGTCAAAGATCAGTTGACTATATTTATGGTGGTCTATTTCTAGGCTCTCTATTCTGTTACACTGCTGTATTTGTCTATTCTTTCACTAATACCACACTATCATAATTACTTTATTTTCATGGTAATTCTTGAAGTCAGATAGTGTCAGTCTTCCAACTTTGTTCTTTTCCTTCAATACTCTCTTAGCTATCCTGAGTCTTTTGCTTCTATTTTCTGAAAGAAACTGTAGAGAATTGGTACCATTTCTTACTTAAAGGTAGAACTCACCAGTGAGCCCATTGCTTCCTGTTTTGGAAGGTTATGAATTGATTAAATTTCTTTAATAAATATAATATATTCAGATGGTCCATTTCTTTTTGCATGAGTTTTGGTAAATTGTGTCTCTCATGGAACTGGTCCATTTCATCTTGATCTATCATTGGTTTTACTTTATTTTTATACCTCTAGTGGAAAAGTTGAGAACACCATATATTCATGTAACATTTCTTTTCTTAAATAAATGGTAGCATACCTATTTTTCTCTCCTTTTCCTCACATATTTTTCTCTCCTTTTTTTCACTATATAATTTATCCTGGAAATCATTTCATAATACTGTGGAAATAAACTTCATTCCTTTATATAGTAAATAATTATTTTAAGAAAATTATTCAATGATATCCTTTTCTGAATAGCATTTTGGGGATAATACTGCATAATTTCATTATTTGTTATGCATTTTTCTCAATCTTTAGTTTTCTCAGGTGAGTCCTTATGTTACAACAAATCCATTAGCTGTTATAGGGTCAGGATAATTTTCATGGACCCTAGGAGGCCCCTCATGACCATTGGTGTCATTATCTTATTTTTCTATTTTTACCTATGGTATCTAATTGTCTTATCAATAGTCCAAAATCTTGCCTGTGTGTTTCTCCCCATATTTATATAGAGTCCCAGTGCATGTGTCACATTGATTCCCAAAGTAGCTATGAAAACTATTTTGAAAGCTGAATTCTGATTAGACTGAAAAATAAGCCAAATTTTTCAGTAAGATTTTTTAATACTTTGAGGTTTTAGTTGCCTGGTAAGTTTAAGTAAATGTAGGGAGTATTAGCAAAGGAATTATTACTGCTGAGTTTGGAGTTGCTCATATTATGTTTAAGAAGCACAAAGGAGCACAGAGGAAAAAAATGAGCTATGAATCCAAAGAGAGGCAAATTTCTTGTCTCCCTTAAGCTTAGTAAGCTACCCTGTTTTTATAGAATGACACTTGCAGCACACCTTGATCCCAGTTGAAAGGTCCACTAGTCAACAGCTATAAAAGATTTTGCTTTAGCAAGTCCCAAAGGAGAACTATGGATCCTTTCTCTGAGTGCCTAAAACATTTTTTTTTATCTATACTGCTTAATGGGACACTAACTCAAAATTTCTGGCATCTTACCTGTTTCATGTGCACATGTCCCTTCTCTTCAATGTGACTGTTCCTTATTTTATAGTTCTATACCTATCAGAGGTCTTAGCACAGTGTTGAAAATATTGTGTGTGCTCTATAAACACTTGCTAAACTATACTGAAGTGAATAATGTCCTTTGAAGACTATCTTCTGGGGAAGAAACAATTTGGTCTTTCTAATGAAACGTTTCATTTAGATTTTACTCTATCCTTCCTAAGAACTTTCTAGTCTCCTGACTCCAAATGGGTATTTGAAGCTATTTCTCATTTTTTTCTCATTAAAGAGCCTACATTTTTAATGTCTGTCTATTGAATATTATTATTAAGCAGCCTATTTGTAATTCAAAAATGAAAATCTCACTGATAGGTTGGTTTCATCTATATAAGGACATACTAAGGGGCTACTGGGTCAAGTGTCCAACTCTTGATTTCGGCTCAGGTCATGATCTTAGAGTCATGATATTGAACCCCATATTAGGCTCTGTACTCAGCATAGAGTCTGCTTGTTCCTCTCCTGCTCCTCCCTGTGTTTTCTCTTTTTCTCTCTTTCATAAATCAATCAATCTATCTATCTATCTTTAAATCAGGACATACTAAAAATGCTCCAGCTGTCATTTAATATTGTTACGGAAGAAAAAAACATAATATTCCAAAGCTATTCTACCTTTATTATTTAGAAGTTATTTCTTGAATATTACTTTAATTTCTTTTGCTACAATTTCAAACATTTATTTTCTTCTCAGAGAAGATGGAGCATGTAGACTTATGTTTCTGAGTAATATTTTTTTGCCCAATTGGTTATTGAGCATTTATACATTTTAAATTTTAATATAGAATTTTACCTCTTTATCATAATTATAAAAATAATTTTACAAAAGTTAATAAGTCTATCTATCTACACATACACACATACACACACAGGCACAGGCACACACACATTCCTAGTTTGAGCTGAGAGATGTAGATAGTTGGAAAGGATAGTAACCCTCCCACCTTTACAACAAAGAAAAACCAGGGTAAGCTGTAAATTAATAACTTTTCTTAAAAGTTAGTCTCCAGGGTTAAAAACTAACCCAAATTGAGAGAGACAGGTTTTTACAGGGACATACAGGACCTGAATATTTGCTTATCTGGGGCAGATGCCAACAGATCTCATATAAGTCAGTACAATTATTCACCTAGAATAATTCACCTAGAAATTTTCAACAAATTGCCAAAGGCCGGGTGTGAACTATTATGAAAGTTTGCACCTACTTACAGACTATTACTCTAGAAACCCCACCAGGCATTTGCAGGGAAGATTAGAAAGAACATTAAGAAAGATTCCCTCCTGGTCTGGCTAGAAGGAGAAACAGCAGTCATTGCTGAAACTCTGCCCAGATCTATTTTTCCTATCTCCCTTTTGGACCAGAAAATTTAATCTGCAGAAGGAAGAGCAACAAAAGTAGTCACCTGAGGATACTGGTGGAAACCCACTGCAGCTTGGGCAGAGAAACATGAAGAAAACTAATCTCTGGTCCTGAGGGAGGAGCAGGAATATGTGCTAAGCCCACTAAATCTGGAGAAAGCCATAACCCCAGATCCATGTTCATAATGTTCACCAAGACCGAGGCTTAATCAGAATATTAGAGAACATACATATCTATTTCCTATCTTCTCATCACCATGATAACAAATGTTCAGTAAAAATAACAATGGAATACAGGTGTGAGAGTTACAACAGGCAGATCAGAAGGGCCAAATCCAAGTAGGGGTGTTCAAGCCAGTTGGTAAACAAACATTGAAAAAAAACCTCCCTAACAAATTAGAGCATGTCCTAAACATGAGTGTTATTAAGGGAATCTGAAGACTATGATACACTAAATATAACTATAGCAATAGTAATCTTTAATCTCAGCCCAACTCCTAATTACATTAGCACAAACTCTTAAACTAAATGCTAAGCACAGGAAGGTGTGCTTATCTGCAAGCATGAACAATACTGACCCTAGTGTATTCTATTCCATACATCTGTAGTTGCCAACAAAAAAAATTAAAAGGCATAGAAAAAGGAAAGTCACGATCTGAAAAGACCAAGAAATATTCAAAACCAGACTCAGATATGACACAGACACTGAAACTATCAGACAAGGAATTTAATATAATTATAAGTATATTAAGTCTCTGATAGAAGATGCAGGCAATATACAAGTTTAGATAGAACAATTAGAAGCTATAAGAAAGAAATAAAGCAAATTCTAAATATCAAAAACATAGTAACAAGACATGAAAAAGATTGTTGAAGGTTCATCAGTAGATTCAACATGGCATAGGAAAGAATCAATAAATTTTTAGATAGGGTAATATAGACACAAAGAGAAAAAATAGAAAAAATACAACAGAGAACCCAATAGCTGTAGGACATATTGAACAAACAGTCTTATAGATATACAGTTGGAATCAAGAAAAAGACGAGAAAGAATAGGGCCTGAGAAATATTTGGAAAAGATAATAGTCAACATTTTTCAAAATTAGATGCAGAAACCAAACCACAGATCCAAAAAGCTCACCAAGCAGGATAACACTAACACACACGGACCACCACTACCACTACCACTACACCTAGGCACAAAATACTCAAAATGCTATAAACCAAAGGCAGATAAAATCTTGAAGGAGGTGAAAGAGAAAAGACACTTAAACAGCAGAAAGGATAAGAATTTTAGCAGACTTCATGTCATAATATATGCAAACAAGAAAACAATGGAGTGACATCTTCCAGTACTAAAAGAAAAAATCCTGGTAATGAATTCTATACCCAGTGAAAATATCATTTTAAAATCAAGGAGAAACAAAGACTTTCTCAGAGGAGCAAAGACTGAGGAAATTCACCACTAACAGACCTACTCAGTAGGCAGTGTTGAAAGGAGTTCTTCATATTATGAATATGCCAGAAGCTTTGATTTACAAGGAGAAATGAGGAATGTCAGAAAAAGAATAAAAAAATAAAATGTTCTTTTTTTCTAATTTTTAACTCTTTAAAAAGTAACTTACTATTTATGTTTAAAGCAAAGCCGTAATTATATGTTGTATATTTATACATATGTAAAACTAAAATGTATGATAGCAATGGTACAAGAAATGGGAGGTAGAAATTAGGACTATTCTGTTATAAGATCCTTACATTCCACATGAAATGGTATAATATTATTTGAAGGGAGGTTCAGATTATTTTAAAATGACTATTTGTAAACTATGGGATAACCACTAAATTAAAAAAAAAGAAGCATAAATGATTTCAATAAAGGAGTTAAAACTGATTAATTTTTAAAAGTTTGATTAAATCCAGAGAATTCAGGAGCACCTGAGTGGCTCAGTGATTGAGCACCTTTGGCTCAGGTTGTAATACCGGGGTCCTGGGATCAAGTCCTGTATCAGGCTCCCCACAGGGAGCCTGCTTCTCCCTCTGCCTATGTCTCTGCCTCTCTCTGTCTCTGTGTCTCTCATGAATAAATAAATAAAATCTTTTTTAAAAATCCAGAGAAGGCAGAAGGAAGGAAGGAAGGAAGGAAGGAAGGAAGGAAGGAAGGAAGGAAGGAAGGAAAGAAGGAAGAGCAAGCAACTAGCAAGATGATATATTTTATTCCAATCACATAAATAATTACTTTAAATATGAATGGTCTAAACATAGTTAAATGATAAATTGCCAGAGAAGGTAAAAAAGCAAGACTTGACTATATACATTATTTATAAGAAACCCACTTTAATTATAAATATGTAGACATATTATAAATATTAATTTAAAAAAGAAACTAAACATTTTGGCATTTTGGTATTTAGCAAAACAATGTCTTAATAAATGTTTTTGAACGAATTTGTTTGGGATAGTTGAGATTTATTTCCTTTTAAATTAAAATTAAAAATTATTACCAAATTTATATGGCATTAAAATTAGTCACTTCATAGCTTTCTATCATTTTATTTTTATATAATAGCAAAAAACATCACCAAATTCTTATTGAATTCCATCATAAAAAAAAACCTTTTCTAATCAATTAGCATAATCTCAAAATATGCAGACATTTATTTTCATAATATTATTTATAGATTTTGCTAATGTAGGGAAAACCAAGTCCCAAAAATGCTGAATAAAATAACTGTATGGAAAACATTAATAACTTTTGCTACCATAGATCTATAAAAAAAAGATATACAAAATATTGTAGGGATCCCTGGGTCGCGCAGTGGTTTAGCGCCTGCCTTTGGCCCAGGGCGCGATCCTGGAGACCCGGGATCGAATCCCACATCGAGCTCCCGGTGCATGGAGCCTGCTTCTCCCTCTGCCTGTGTCTCTGCCTCTCTCGCTCTCTCTGTGTGACTATCATAAATAAATAAAAATTAAAAAAAAAATTGTATAAGCTAAGACTGCATATTTTAAAAGAACATGAAGATAAAAATAGAAACCAACATTGATATCCAAGTGTATGTGATGTTGTGAAACCAAGATAAGAACAACTTTATACTTCTACTCCCTTAAATGACAACCAAAAAGATTTAGAATGTTTACAGTATATATTTTGATAACTGAAATATTTTAAAAACAAATCACTTCAAATTCATACAACTCACTTTTAATCCCCCAAACTAAATCATGTGATCATGATGACCTTTTTCCTCTGTTACCTTATGCCTGAAAACTATGTGAGCTATAAACTCAATTTACTAATTGGCGTAATCTACATAATGTAATTTGTGACTGTTTCAAGTAATAAAATTCCAGGAAACTAAACAATGGAATATTATTCAGCCATAAAAAAGAATGACATCTTGCCATTTGCAACAACAAGGATGAATTTAGAAAGTATAATGATAAGTGAAATAAATCAACCAGAGAAAGAAAAATACCACATAATTAATGGAACTTAAGAAACAAACCAAAAAAATGAACAAAGGAAAAAGAGACAAACAAGAAACCAGACTTTTAAGTAGAGAACAAATTGGTGATTGCCAGAGGGGAGGTGGGTGAGGGGATGGATGAAATAGGTAATGAGGATATTAAGAGTACATTTATTGTGATAAGCACTAACATATAGAATTGTTGAATCATTATATTGTACCTGAAACTAATGTAACGCTGTATATTAATTATACTTGAATTTTTAAAAAGGGATTAAATTTTTTAAATTAGAAAGAACAAATGGATAATAGACCTAACAACATTAAAGAAATGCAATGACTTCAGTTTCCCTTTAAAAATATCACAACACAAAATTGTATAATAAAACAAGATTTGTGGGAAAGACAGAGGCTGGGAACCTAATAAAAATGGTAGCAAGTTTTACACATGTTGATGGTTAAGAAATTCATAAATACTACAATAAGCGTAGCACTGAACATCAAGTTTACTTGTGGAAGAGATATGGAAAGAATTGTAGCTTGTGAGTTTTTGTCAAGTAGTGTAAGGCTTATTGGAAATTGGAAGGCAATTTTTAACACCAGATATGGACAGATGTGATTTATAATACACATACAGTGAACCAAGATACCTGGTAGATGTTTGAGGTGTATAGGTGTGGTTTTTATAGTTCTATGTGACCTAGTTGGGCTGGGTAGAGTTTACTCCATTCACCTGCTGTTTCATGTGGATGAATGTGCATAATAAGCAAATGTGAAATTCCAATCATACTCAAATTTTTCCTTAACATATTGATCATATTGGAACAAACTCACATTTGCAAAACAAGTATTAGTGGTAAAATGATTACACTTTGTTTCTGTCTTAACATTTGTTATATTTATTTCTTATTCTAGTTTTTAGTCTTAAAGACTAAAGTGGTGTCTTCCTCCTTTATAAAACCAATTCTTCCAACTGTGTTCTTGCTAGTAGATAAATCAATAGATTCCCCTGTCTTTTAAGGGATCTGACTCTAAAGTTTACATTATTTTTCTTCAGCAGTCTTATGAAAAAATAGGTCTCTCCATTGTCTTCTCCTTCCCAAAAAATGGAGAATTCTGTTTTTGAAGAGTCCTATTCTTTATCCTGTTGCATCCTCTATCAAACCACCTATTTCTCTCATCTAAAAAGCTTAAGGGAAAACTGACTCAGCTCCATATCTAGAGCCCCATCTCTCTTCACACCATGATAGACTCCACCAACTTTCCTCTTCCTACTAAACTCACACCATGAAGAGACTTTTTTTTTACTCCCTATAATCTTTCTCAATAAGATCAGCAAAACAGCTCTCTTGAAAGACACTAATATCCTCTTTGTTGTCAAATTCATCATCTTCTTTCCATTTTCATCCACCATTCCTGAAGCATCTGACCATTGATTGCTGCTTTAGTTTTTGAGGGCTTCTGTAGTAAAGTACCACAAACTGAGTGGCTTAAAACAAAAGAAATGTATTATCTCACCATTATGGAGGCCAGAGTCTAAAATCAAGGTATTAGAAAGGCCATGCTCCCTCTAAGACTTTAAATAGAATATTTTTTTTTCCTCTCTAGATCCTGGTAGTCCCCACTGACCCTTGGGATACTCTGGTTTATGGCTTCATCACTTCACTTTCTGCCCTCATCACCATGTGGTGTTTTCCCTATATATCTCTCTATATCTGCTCCTCTCTTAAGACCAGTCGTTGCATCAAAGGTGAACCTTTGACCTCATGTTAAATTTAGATCTTAATTACATCTGCAAATACCCTATTTCTAAATAAGGTAACATTCATATGTTATTCTGTATGTTGGTAAATTGAACACCAATAAAAAATAAATTTATTATTAAAAAATATGTAAAAAAAATAACGGGAGGTGGGCAGGGGGATAGGGTAACTGGGTGATGGGCAGTGAGTGGTCACTTGATGGCATGAGCATTGGGGGTTATACTATGTGTTGGCAAATCGAACTTAAATAAAAACAAATGTAAAAAATAAAGGTCACATTTATAGGTACTAGAAGTTTGGATTTCAGTGTCTTTGGGGGGAACACATTCATAACAGTCACCTATTCTTTTCTTGAAACTCTTTAGCACATTTCTTTCCAAGGAAAATAAAAATATTTCAAAATTTCTGAGTTTTTTCTATGTGTCCTCCTCTGTGCTAAACATTTTACATTGATTTTATGTATCCTATATAATCCTCACAACTTTCTTAGATAGATGCAATTTTTGCGCACTTTGCAGAGTATAAAATTTTAAATAATTTCCCACAAATAAGCTGGTCAAGGAGCTAGACTTTGAATGTAGGAGATCTGGTCCCTGCACTCACACCTATTATGGCACCACGCACCCACCTACCCAATAATTCCTTAACCAGAAACCCATCATAACAACTGGGAGGATAATTAGGACTTCACTGTTGATCCTAGAAAACATGGCTTAGAGTGATAGATGAAAATTCCAAACCACAAGTGATTTAGGAGAGAATGGGAAGAAAAAGAGGTAAAGCAACAAGGATAAATTAGTATTTTCAAAAGATCTGCAAAGAAGAGAAGAGGAGAAAGATCAGTAATTTAAGAGCAGATTAAAGGTTATTTCTAGAACAGGGAGGACATAATAAGCACATTGATAGACTGAAGGTAAGGATTAACTAGAGTCATCCTGGAGATGCAAGAATAATAAGAATGGCTGATGGAATACAATCTTGGAAAATGGAAGAGGTTATGATCAAGACCACAGATGTGTTGGTCTTTGCAAAAAACAATTTCACCAGATCAAGAGAGAGGGGTCAGAGAAAGGGATTTTTCTTTCATTTTTCAGCTAAATATTTAACATCTAGCTCAGAGTAGACATCAGCAAATAGACTTCTATTTTTATGCCCACAAAGGTTTTTGGCTTCTAAGGAGTGAGCCATGCCATATTCTTTTGGTAATCCTCCAATATGTAAGTAATGATTGCTATCTAAAACCAATAATCACTTTGTTTTAATACTTAACTCTTCTGAGAAAATTTGCTCCTTCTGAAAAATTATCTGCTTTCTGTAGTTTATTCTGTATTGGGATTTCAGTTTCTATAGTTTATTCTATATTTAAGCAACTCCACTGGCTTTTTTTGGATAAGAATTCATATGTGAAAATGTGGTGCTCCAAATTAGATGTCATATAAAATACTTCAACTATATGACTGAGGAAAAAGAACAAATTAAATTGTCTTTAGGACCTGTCGTCCACAAGAAAGCCAATTATGTTAGCAGGGCACTGCTTAAGGTTGTAATTCCTAAACTGCCAAATGGAGTCAATGTGAAATATTACCAAACCCCAGGTTTCAAGTCCACCAAAAGAAAGAAAAGAAAGAAAGAAAGAAAGAAAGAAAGAAAGAAAGAAAGAAAGAAAGAAGATAGAAAGAAGAAAAGAAGAAAGAAAGAAAGAAAGAAAGAAAGAAAGAAAGAAAGAAAGAAAGAAAGAAAGAAAGAAAGAAAGAAAGAAAAGGAAGAGAGAGACAGGAGGAGGAGGAGGAAGAGGAGGAGGAGGATGGAGAGGAGAAGGAGAGAAAGCAATAGAGAAATACAAAGAACAAAGTCATGCCAAAATCAAAGTGACATGCTGGCATCCATTTAGCTGAAGGCTAATAGTTTGTAGCTCCACATAAACATCTAACCTTTCAACACTGAAAGGCCCAAGATAAATGTTCGTGTTATTACTTATATACTCACTGCCTTACTCTAGCCCAGCCAACCTAGTCTTGGCTCCCTCTCCATCTTCCTCCTACTCCAGCCTCCAGACATGTTTCTATGCAGACCCTCCCATGCCAGCAATAGCCACCTACCAACCATCTGCCAAGCTGCCTTCCTGCCCTCATTCATCTGAAAATTTTTCTTAAATCCTACCCCATCAGGAAAACAACCTGTTTGTGGGCAGGAACATAAGAGTCTGCCTCTGGAGTATAAAGAGAAGTATTTCTATAAGGCATTTTAATTTTTAACTCTTTCAATCTGCACAATAACATTACAAGGTATAATTGTACCCATTTTACAAAGAAGGGAATTAAAGCTTAGAAATGTTAAGTGATTTTTCCATATTTCCTTAGACAATAAAGGCCAGAGTTGGAGCTCAAATATAGGTCTTCTAATTCCTGCTGATATAAATTGTTCTTAAAAAGGCAAAAATGGATTATGCATTCTATTCTAGGAACATAAGGGATATTCAAATGGTTGTGCAAGTGCCCTGTGAGCCCATAATAAATATTAAACCTATTCATCTACAAAATGAACTGACTTCATGCAATAGTAAACTTCATGCAATAGTAAAAATAGGAAACCACTTTATAGGAGTGAAGGTCTTCACTACCAACCTTACCAAGCAACAGAGAGTACTATTTAGTGTTTCAATTTGTAAAAATGCAATAAAAAGCTCAGCTAAATCTCCAGGCAGGTTTATAAGTAAATAATAACCATATAATATACATGGGATGCCTTTATGATGCCTGCAAGGTGCAAATGATCACAAGGGAAAATCAACAATGAATGCCCCAAGAGAAAGCAGCAAATATTAAATGAATTTCAGCAAAGTCATTTTTATTAAATTTTCATGCTTTCAACAGATATTCATGAGCATCTAATCTATTTCAGTCAATGGATAAGATCCAAGAGTTAGCAACTAAATGAGGTCCAGCCCCTGTGGTCTAGGAATTCTTCTCTGCCTTCAGTCTTCAAACTTCCTGCTATAACAGATTCTGCTCTGATTTTTGTTTTGGTCATTTTTTAGGAATGGATCATTTCCTTCAGCCTTGATCTCCATGGTATTCCAGGTGCTCCGACAGGGCTGCTGACTCCATAGTCTCTGCCAAAATTACTACATAACCTGAATCACTCCATAGTCGCTGCCAAAATTACTACATAACCTGAATCACTCTGCAAGCATTTTTTTGATGCTAGAATCCTCTACTCTCTATACCACCTACCATCACATTCTTCAAGATCTATAATTGCATCAAGAAAACATTACAGCTGCCCCACATTGTCACTTACAACATGGACCAGTTAATACAAAAGAAAGATTTTTCACTGTCCTGACAATAATGAGACAGTTAAATGCCTTAATACCACTTGGCTAGTGGCTCTTAAGTTTCATGGATTTAGTCACATGACATATTAAAGAGTCAAAGTCACATTTATATTGGGCTAGATGCTATACATCTTCAGCAGATAATAAAAATTATAGCCACAAACATGATTTCATAAAGGAATAAAAATTTCAATAAAATAGAACAAAAATATGATAAAGTTAAAAAGGGATAGTGCAGGACTTCTGAAATGGCGTATTAGGCTCTCCATAAAGGCAGTAGCAAAAATTATTGAAATCAAATTTTCAAGAACTCTGGAAATTAATTGAAGACTTTCAACAATCTGAAATGCATTTGTTCACATGAAAGCTGTGAACCTTGGTAAGAACAGAAGGGTTTGTGTATTGTAATTTGATCTAGTTCCATTTTTCTCTCCCTAGTTCTATGATATCCTTAAAAACCAGAGAACTTGCAACCATGGTAGCTGTGAAAACCAACAGGAAGTTAGTCTACATCCTGATACAACACAGTCAAACTACTGAAAGCCAAAACAAGGAGAAAATCTTGAAAACAGCAAAAGAAAACAACCCATCACATACAATAAATTAACAGCTGACTTCTCATCAGAAATCATGAAGGCCAGAAAGCAGTAAGATGACATTTTCAAAGAGCTGAAAGAAAAAACTCAACAAGGAATACTATATGCAAATTAAGATATTTCCAGGAAAAGAAAATCTGAGAGAATGCATCATTAACAGAACTACCCTATAAGAAATACTAAAGGGAATCCGTCAGGCTGAATTAAAAGGATACTAGAAGTAATTCAAGTCCATACCACCAAGAAAGTTAAAAGACAGCCCCAAAAATGGGAGAACACATATATAAGTCATATATGTAATATGAGCCTCATATCCAGAATATATAAAGAACTCTTAAACTCATCAGTAAAAGGATAAATAATCCAATTAAAATGAGCAAAGGATTTGAAAGGATATCTCTCCAGTGAAGACACAGAAATGTCTAACAAACACATGAAAAGATATTCAACATAATTAGTCATTAGGGAGGTATATATCAAAACTACAATGAGACATCTCTTTATATCCACTAGAATAGCTAGAATCAAAAAAATAGATAACAAGTTTCTGTTGGAAGGTAAAAAAAAAAAAAAAGGAACACTCATATATTGCTGGTGGGAATATAAAATTGGTTCAGCCACTCTGGAAAAGTTTGCCACTTTCTTAAAATGTTAAACATTGAGTTACCACATGATACAGTAATTCTACTCCTAGGTACTTACCCTGAGAAATTACAGTTGACCCTGGAACAATGCAGGGGTTATGGGTGCCAACTTCTCACAGCGGGAAATCTGCATGTAACTTGTGACTCCCTAAAAAATTTATCTACTAATAGTCTACCACTGACCAGGAGCCTTAACTGATAACATAAACAGTCGATTAACACATATTTTGTATATGTATGTATCATATATTGTATTCTTTTTTAAAAAAAGATTTTATTTATTTATTCATGAGAGACAGAGAGAGAGGCAGAGCCATAGGCAGAAGGAGAAGCAGGCTCCATGCAGGGAGCCTGATATGGAACTCGATCCCAGGACTCCGGGATTATGCCCTGAGCCAAAGGCAGACGCTCAACCACTGAACCACCCAGGCGTCCCCATATACTGTATTCTTATAATAAAGTAGATAGAGAAAAGAAAAGGTTATTAAGAAAATCCTAAGGAAGAGAAAATACATTTATAGTACTGTAAAATATCCACATGTAAGTAGACTCACACAGTTCAAACCAGTATTGTTCAACAGTCAATTGTACAACATATATCCACATAAAAACTTGTACAGGGTTGTTCATAGCAGCATTATTCATAATTATCCATATTATAGCTAAAAGCAGAAACAATCTAAACGTCTATTAGCTGATGAATGGATAAATAAAATGTGATGTATTCATAAAATGGAATCCTGGATAGATACTGAATAACAATCCTGGAAAATAATGGATACGTACTGGTTTCCTAAGTCTAAAGAATAGGAGGTTGGAGAGTTGCTGCTAATGGGACTGGGCTTTCCTATCCTAGTGGGGTAATAAAAATGTTCTAAAATTAGAATTTGGTGATAGTTGCACAACTTTATGAATATACTAAAATCATGAATTCTGTATCTTAAATGGGTGGCTGTTATGGTATGTTAATTATATCTCAATAAAGCTCTTTTAACAAAATGGGAAGAAGTGAAGATAACTTCCATAGTTCCACAGTCACATACTGTAACTTGCAAAGAGGTACTAGAAATTTTAATTAAAGATATTAAATACTATGTATGGCAGAAATAGATACCATGACTTGGGGTGTGTAGTAATGATTTAATAACAACTAAAGTTTACCAATTGCTTACTATGTCCTGCTAGGCACTGTGCTATAAATTAGACACTTTTAAAAGCACTTTGTTAGAATGGATCAAGAGTAATCCTACCTCTCAGAATTTGTCATAAGGAAATAGCTTTGTTTAGAAAAAAAAAAAAAGAAGAAACTAAGATTAAAAATACATTCATTATGGAACTATTTATAATAGTAAAAACTAAAAGTCATTTAAATGTCCAATAGTATCAACAACTATAGAATGCAGTAAATTTCATATATTCACATTTAATCAATAAAGATTATACTTCAGAAGAATATGTAGCTCGTTGCATAAATAAGGGGCTACAGAATTGCTCATGTCCTACAATATTAAGAGCAAACATCTATTGAGTTTTTCAGGCACTGCACCAAACACTTTACATACATTAATTTATTTAAACTTCGTGATAACCCTTTGAGGTAAACATTATTGAGCAGTTGCCAAGGTCACCATGCTAGTAAGTGGTAAAGTCAACGTTTG
The DNA here is from genome assembly GCF_003254725.2 of Canis lupus dingo. Lineage (NCBI taxonomy): Eukaryota > Metazoa > Chordata > Mammalia > Carnivora > Canidae > Canis > Canis lupus. The sequence goes on along the minus strand of NC_064271.1, from coordinate 6,528,715 downwards.
AATCTTGGCCATCTGCCTCCCCAGACTGTGTCTTAGCCATTAGTCTGTAACACTTCTCTATCATAGCATTATACTCCGTGGATATGGACAAGGACTAGAAAAGGTATTCAGTAGCAGAAATATTTGGCTTGACAGCAGAATTAGGAGTAAAGTTTTCCACTCTCATTTTTTAAATTTTCTAAAGTTCATATGTTTTGTTACCTTTATATAAAAAAATGAAGAAACAAAAAATCTTATACTCGTGCTATTATTCCTGTTTACCTCTTTATTTCTATTACCCCTTAGGACTAAAGAGTTCATGTCTACCAAGAAAATGTAATACAAAAACAATATCAAAACAAAACCTTTCTATTCCATCTTAGGAAATGTAAATCATAATATATCTTAGCAAGCAAGTTATAGCATATCAATTTTACCTTGAATATATCTGCACTATTAGAGTTAAACAGCTGGTATTTCCCAGATCCCAAAATAATAGGACCCAAACATGTTGCTTCTCCATAGACGTAAAGGGATACTGTCGCTGTGGTGCTGGCATTTTCAAGATCCCCAGTGACAACAGTCACCTTCCAATCTCCTTCTGCAGAGGAAAAAGGAAATTAATATAAAACTGTGGAAGAAAATCATATTACTAATAGGAAATGAAGAATTCCACCTAACCTACTTAGTTATGAAATGAATAATTTGTGGAATCAAGAAGTATTAAAATAACTGCTATTCATGGATTCCCTTTTGGAAGCTAGCATGTGGAAAAGTCTCAGAAATAATAGATCATTTTAATTACAAAGCAAATAAGCAGTAAGTTTTTTAGGATAGCAGATATTTGGGAGGAAAAACACTGAATTGGAAGCATTTAGCACTAGGCATTTGGCTGGAAGATTTAGGAGTTTATTCGTGCATCACTGTCAAATCTTTGGGTGGGAACTGATGACAGACATATTGATATCCCGACATTAAGGCATTATCTGTACTACGGAATAGCCTTGTCAAGCTGGGGTTGGTATAGTTTGGTGATCCTAGCAGAATAGTGGTGAGGATGTGGAAAACTTAAAGACAATGCAAAAAGAGCTAAAAAAATTTTTAAGACAAATTGCTGGAGTCCCCTAAGGATTGAAATGAACCAACAAGTAAGGAGTAAAATATTGTATGTAGGGCCTGACAGAATTGGGAGAGTTTGGGAGGGGGAAGATGAAGAAAAGATGCATTTGAAACAGAGAAAGACCATGTGTTGTACAAGCAGAATGGATCATTGAGCTTCCTGCCACAGTGATACTGGAAGCACAGGAAGACTGAGACAAGCAGAGCATGACAGAAAATATTTTTTAAGATCTACAACTTATCCTATGATTGGTTTAGTTGAGGAAACAAATAGAAGTAGCATTTATTTAATCATTTGGTGCACTTTGGAAAATGACACCATCAACCCCAAAGCAGTGAAATCCTCTCACCTGAGCAAACATATAGTCAAGAGTAACAAAGGACAGAGCCCTGTCTGCTAGAACTCTCTGTAGGGCGTGCATCTCTACTCATCAACACCTAATCTCCAAACTGCAAGAGCAATTTAAAGAGGTCTTTGTTGTTATTTTCAAAGCCTCCATAAACACATATTGCCTTGTGAATATTTATTACATTTTCACAAGGTGATGAAGACCACCACCATTCTGAATATCTGAGTTCTCAATAAGTCCTCCACTAAGAGGTTATCTTTCCTTTTAGCATATAATATCACTTTCCCCAGACCCCAATCCACCCACAAAGATCACTGGAACATCTCTAATCAGTCTGACAAAACTTGCATTAAATAGATTTTGCATAACGTCACATTTGTTAGGATGGAATTTCAGCCTCAGTATCAAAATGCCAAAGGAGGGGCACAATTCACAGGAGTGCACTCTGCAACTTCCACCCTGTAGCAAGTTTACTTTATGGAATTTCAGTTCATTTTCAGTGAGAAAACAGAAAACATGAAAATTTCAAACTATAATCCCATTGAGAAACCTATCACGGTATTAATTCTTTTTTTTTTTCTCAAATTTTTATTTATTTATGATAGTCACAGAGAGAGAGAGAGGGGCAGAGACACAGGCAGAGGGAGAAGCAGGCTCCATGAACCAGGAGCCCGATGTGGGATTCGATCCCAGGTCTCCAGGATCGCGCCCTGGGCCAAAGGCAGGCGCCAAACTGCTGCGCCACCCAGGGATCCCACGGTATTAATTCTTATAGAAAGCCTTCCACCTCTGTTTCAATGCATAATTCAGGAAGTTAAAACATCTCTTTTCCTATTTTTAGATCTTCTTTCCTCTCTCATCTTTATCTCCTTCCCCTGCCATCTGGACCTGCCCTGGGCTTTTTGTACCATGCTATCATGGGAAGAGGGACACAAATGAGTTTGCATATTAGCTAAGATACCTTGTTTACTACAACAGAGACAAAGAGCAACAAGCCATTGATTTATATCGTACTCTTATGTTCTTTCCTTTTGAAATTACCATGTCACCACAACATGGGATTTAAAAGTGGAGTAACCAGTGATGTCTTCTGTGGTGATCTTTTAAATTGTCATTATTCTCAGCATGATTTTCTTTACTAGCATTGGAAAAAAATTATTCCAGTATTTCCTATAGTATACTTTTAAAATATGATCATTTAGCGTCTCTAAGAATATTTCACTATCTAAAATATGAATAGAAACATTTGTAGAAAATATCATAGAGGAACAATCTGAGTCTATATTTAAATTAAAAGTTCCATTATCCTGCGAAAGTTTATTTTTATCAGAGCTAAAAATGCCTGTATAGTTTTTGTAGCTCTTATTATGTGTCACAATTACAAGTTTTTAGTTTTGTAATTTTCTATTGTTAAACTATCTTTACCAAAAACAAAAACAAAGAACATGAGTTCAGATAGTCTCTCTTTTCTCTCTTATAGCTAGCTGCTCTCTGTTGAACCCCCAAGGACTTATACCCCAAAATACTGTAATCTGTTAAACCCTTTAGAAAATCATTTCTATTAACTCAAAGCTCCCAAAGAAAATGCCATGATACTGATATCTACATATTTATCTTATATTTACCAGTGTTTTTAAAGGTTTATTTTTTTATAATAAATTTATTTTTTATTGGTGTTCAATTTACCTACATACAGAATAACACCCAGTGCTCATCCCTTCAAGTGCCCCCCTCAGTGCCTGCCACCCAGTCACCTCCACCCCCCCGCCCTCCTCCCCTTCCACTACCCCTAGTTCCTTTCCCAGAGTTAGGAGTCTTCATGTTCTGTCTCCCTTTCTGATATTTCCCACATATTTCTTCCCCCTTCCCTTATATTCCCTTTCACTATTATTTATATTCCCCAAATGAATGAGAACATATAATGTTTGTCCTTCTCCGATTGACTTATTTCACTCAGCATAATACCCTCCAGTTCCATCCACCTCGAAGCAAATGGTGGGTATTTGTAATTTCTAATGGCTGAGGAATATTCCATTGTATACAGAGACCACATCTTCTTTATCCATTCATCTTTCGATGGACACCGAGGCTCCTTCCACAGTTTGGCTATTGTGGATATTGCTGCTAGAAACATCGGGGTGCAGGTGTCCCGGCGTTTCATTGCATCTGTATCTTTGGAGTAAATCCCCAGCAGTGCAGTTGCTGGGTCGTAGGGCAGGTGTATTTTTAACTCTTTGAGGAACCTCCACACAGTTTTCCAGAGTGGCTGCACCAGTTCACATTCCCACCAACAGTGTAAGAGGGCTCCCTTTTCTCCGCATCCTCTCCAACATTTGTGGTTTCCTGCCTTGTTAATTTTCCCCATTCTCACTGGTGTGAGGTGGGATCTCATTGTGGTTTTGATTTGTATTTCCCTGATGGCAAGTGATGCAGAGCATTTTCTCATGTGCATGTTGGCCATGTTTAAAACAAGTTTGTTTGACTATGCAATAAGCCATTACCGAGAATCTACCTCAGACTGTCCCATTTTATTCTCTTTTCATTGGCTCTCAAAGCTTAAATTTGGAAAGATACTATAACTATAATAGTTGTCTCCATTTGAAGAAATCCTGCTATAGAAAAAAGCAAATTTTTCTTGGAGACTATGTCTTAGGAGGCTTATTTTTCTTTTGGTTAAAAAAAATGTTTAACTAGACTAGATATACTCTATGATCTCCAAATAACCCAACAATACATTTAAATTTCTCATCATAACAAAAGTAAGTTTTAACAGTAGCTTCCACTTGAACAATGGAAAGTATGTGTTCTGTCATTGCTATTCTAATGTAGCTAAGTGCAATTAGTATAGATAAAACTGAACTAGAAAATCCTGAACTTCAGTATATGATGCTATGCCAACAACTGGAATTCAATTAATATTTGTTGACCAGCTGATTTACAAGTATTAAGGGTCCAAATTATGTAAAAGCATTGTGATAGATATTCAAGAAGCTCTCTATGGGACCATGAGAGTCAAATTATGAAACCAGACTTGACAGTTTGTAAACCTTACCTAATACCAAATTTACTGATCATTCACTAGCAAGCCATAGGCCAAGCATTCTTCCTTTGGAGAGATCATGAACCAGGGGTTGGTAAATGCATGCCCACTGGCCAAACCCAGCGTGCCACCTGTTTTTATAATTAGTTTCACTGGAACACATCCACACTCATTTGCTTATATATTTTCCATGGGTGCTTTTGTGCTACAACAGCAGGGTTGAGTAGTTGCAACAGAGACCATATGGCCACCAAAGCCTAAGATGCATATTATGTGGCCCTTCATCATAAAATTTTGCTGACTCCTGCTCTGTATGATTGATATAACTCAAAAATGTAAGACATTTTTCTCCAGCCTGCATTAGAACATGTGCTGGTTCAAACTTAACATGTGAGATTTAAACAATGTAAGCATAGCTATCAAACCCCATTGATTTCCTAGTTTACATCCTAGTCTCCAGTCATGCCTCCATCACTCCATAAATACCAGAATTATTCACAACAGGCAATCTAGACAGGCATAATCTGCTGTGACAGACTGCATTATTTAAAGGTCTTACTGATCTCTCCCAACTTACTTGCCCTTTTGCAAAGTGATCATTTTTCCTCTCTATTAAGAGGTAGAGTCTATTTTCCCCGATTGAATCTGGGCTTCCCAGGCCAATACAGAAAAGTGACGTTCTGGGACATCTGAATCTAGGTTGGTCTAAGTTTGTTAGAATGCTCTCTCAAGACACTCCCTCTTGGACCCCAGAAGTTGTGCTATGAAAACCTAAGGCACATGGGAAGGCCTCATGTAGGAAGGTAACTCTAGCTGAGCTCCCAGTGTCATCAACCGGTAGAATGAGTGACTCATCTTGGAAATCCAGCTATCCACAGCTTCAGATATCTGTGTCAATGAGGTACTATCAGACTAAAATCACGGAAGCTTCTGAGCAAGAATCACCTGGCTAAGCCACATCAACCCACTGAAAAGTGAAAGACAGTAATCAATTATTGTTTTAAGCCACTAAGTTTCGGGGTGGTGTCTTATAAAGCAAGGGAAAACTGGAAGAGCTGTTGAAAGCATTTCACAGGTAAGAGCTCTCTGTTACCTTTCCACTTATAAATACCATTAGTGCTTCTACCAGGAGGTCTTATTCTTAGCATGTATTCAGGGGGATCTGACTGAAGGCATCTCCTTCATTTCCTAGGAAAAGGGGGGGGAAATAGATTGCAGGTCTTTTTTTTTTTAATAGATTGCCCGTCTACTGTTAACTGTTTCCTTCACAGAGTTTTCTTATTAATTGGAGGTTTATTTTCAGGAAGGCATGAGTGAGTTATTTTCATGAGCAAAATCCCAATAGCCAGTCAAGTTCAATATCCCTTCCTTGGCTCTTAACAATTTATTTTTACCTTATTCTGTGTATTCTGTTACAGGGGTTACACGCATTTGCCTTTGTAGCTCAGAGAATTGACCCTATTGTTGAATATAGAAACATCTGTGTCTAGACACATATTCAGTTACCTGGCAACTACTCACTGAATACTCAAAGAAATATAAGGAGGATGCATGTATATTAAGCTCTGACCATGTAATTGTTAGGTCAGCATACTAAGGAAAAAACTCCCCAAAGTACATTAAGTCATCATAATGCACAGTAAAAACTATGGGACGGGCATGCTTTGCCTGATGATGCACCAGACAGTAAGCATAGTCCCCTGACACTTACCTTAACAGAGCAGGACACAATAAGATGCAGTGAGAGTGACAAAACTTAATACACCTCTGCAGATTGCAACTTCCCACTGCTCTGATTACAATCACAGGTAGATTGAGACGGCCCAAGAAGAACAATGCCACTATGCATCCTGGAGCATGTGCTTGGCTCTTACTTGGGAAAGAGGTTGAGCATGTGGCAAGGAAAGATGGAGGAGAGCTGCAGGTGATTCAGGGGAACAAAAACCCTAAAGTTAACCAGATCTGCCCTCTCACAAAGCCCTGTGAGGCACCTCAGACTGCAGGTGATGAATCCAAGAATTCCTTCTACCTACATTCCCTTTGCTCCTTGAGAGAGGTCAGAACAAATAAAACTTTCTCTATCTTTACATTCATGGTGATATTTTTACATTGTTAATAGATTTCCATGTCTGTCAAATGCTTAATTCTGTTCATAACATCAATACCCCCTGTTCACAGCATGCTTACAAAGCAGCCGCTGGCCCCTCTGAAATCTCTCTCACACAGCTACTCACACACCATCCTTCAGCTATCTTGAAGGGCCTTTTCCTTTTCCCTCCAGGGCTTTGCTTGTCGCTTCCTGCAGGAAGCATTTCCAGACACCCCTTCCAGTAACTAGAATGAACCCTTCTCTCCATATCTCTGTTGGACCCTGAGATACACAAACAGGTTCCATCCCCTTGGTGCTCTGACCCTACCTACCCACCCAGACTATAAGTCCCTCAAAGGGCAAGTTTTGGTCTTACAGGTCTCTATATCCCAGCACCTAGTACAATACTTAGCACAGAGTAGGCTTGCAAAAAAAAAAAAATGAAAGAGTAAGCAATTTATAAAATGTTTAGGGAGCCATTAAATATTTTGATAAATAGGGGCACCTGGATGGCTCAGTGGTTGAGCATCTGCCTTTGGCTCAAGTCATAATCCCGGGGTCCTGGGATCTAGTCCCACATCTGGCTCCCCATAAGGAGCCTTACTTCTCCCTCTGCCTATGTTTCTGCCTCTCTCTCTGTGTCTTTGATGAATAAATAAATAAAATCTTTCTTTAAAAAGGAAATATTTTTAAAAATAAAAACTGCATGTGTGAGAAAGTATATGTAAGGCATTAAGAATACTGGGGATCCCTGAGTGGCTCAGCGGTTTAGCACCCGCCTTCGGCCCAGGGCATGATCCTGGAGTCTCGGGATGGAGTCCCACATCAGGCTCCCTGAATGGAACCTGCTTCTCCCTCTGCCTGTGTCTCCGCCTCTCTCTCTCTCTCTCTCTCTCTCTCTCTCTGTTTCTCATGAATAAATAAATAAAATCTTTAAAAAAAAAAAAAAAAGAATACTTTAGCAGAGGATCCCTGGGTGGCTCAGCAGTTTAGCACCTGCCTTTGGCCCAGGGCATGATCCTGGAGTCCCAGGATCAAGTCCAACATCAGGTTCCCTGCATGGAGCCTGCTTCTCCCTCTGCCCTCCGCCCCCCCGCCCCATCTCTCATGAATAAATAAATAAAATCTTTTTAAAGAAAGAATACTTTAGCACAATACAGAACTGTTTCTCAACAAAGAATAAGTCCTTCTGATTATTTGTCATTAAGGACACTTTTGTACATAGGACAAGGACATTGTTATTTGCCTCATAATCAGTCTTGTTATTAGCACAAAGATAATAGAAACAATATTGACCTTGTATCACCCAAATTTTGAAGGGCATGTAAATATATTTCAATGAGATTTGGCAAAGATATTATAAACAAATTATTACTTTTACCTAATTTTTGATAATTTTATCTCCAAACAATTCTATGTATATAAACTCACAAATCCTTCAAAATACAACCTGATAAGAGGATCATGAGATTTTTAAAAAAAAATTTTCAGTACTTTACAAATATTTTTATTCTTCCCAGAGACAAATACCATTAATCCTATTATACATACAAAGCAAAAGAGAAATTATGTGCTCACTACTACAGGAGTTAGGATAAATTTGATACAGAATTAGAAACAGTTATGCTTTCTGGAATAAAACAGTTTCAAACAATACTCAATTTTCTTCACTTTAAGTCTGGAAAACAAACATAAAACACTATCAGAAGTAAATCTATTATATATTTTATATATTGATATTGGTTTAGGGTAAATGGTTTCTCACTTCTATGGTTTTGTTTATTACTTATTGCTGTATGACATGGTAAAGGACACCCCAGTTTACAGGTCTGAATAAAGAAGAAACAGCAATAGAGGTACTTCCTGGCCATGTGGCATGTTGCCAGCTCCAGCCTAACTACTTGTGCAATGAGACTGCCTGCCACTGGATGCTCAAGACCTTGACATCTTTTATCACAAGGGAAATGTATTTTAAACATTTCCACTGATTGGCTAAATAAATGTTTTATAGATATTATTTTTACCTAATCCTCACAGCAACTTTAATGTTTTCTATTATTGTGTCCATTTTATAAGAAAGAACTGAGGCACAAAGAAATTCAGTGAATTCCCCAAGCTATGTAGTGAATAAGTGGTGCAGTCAAGATTTAGAATCTGCACTATTAACCAGGATGCTCAGTAGCCTGCATGTTGGAGCTTGTCATATATCTCTGTTAGTTAGGTTGACTACTGTTTACTACAGTTTACTGTGAATCCTCTGCCTCTCTGTTTAGTATATTCAACTCCACTTTAAATGTTTATTTTTGACAGGGGCAATAGTATGGTGGCTAAATGTCAAGCTCCTTTGGGATGCCCCAGCTTCCCTGTGACCATCCTCAACTTGGATGACAGATTCTCATCCAGTGGTATTTATGCCTTGTCCTTATGCCAAATTCTCCTCAAGTGTATCCTTCATGCTTGCTGCTTGATCTCTCCATGCCTCTACTGATTATCCACCTTACCAGGGCTTCTAGCTTAGCTTGCCTCTCTTTGAATATTTGCTAACAACTCTCAAGTACTTCATGCTCTAGCTTCCAAGCAACCTACTAGGTAAACCTACCTTCAGAACCACATCACTGGTATCATTAGGATAGCAACACATGGTCCTCAATTATGGAATTCAAGTCTTGACCTACATATGCAGTCTACGTGAACTACCCTCTACCAATTCTACTGCTGCAGTTATCTATTGCTGAATAACAAATCCGAAAACTGAATGGCTTTAGTCAGCAATAATTAATTAATTCTTTGGCCAATGAACCTGCAATCTGAGACAGAGTTGGCAGAGAAAGTTCATCTCTGTTCTACCCAGCATCAACAGGGGTGGCTCAACAGCAGACAGAGGGATCCATCTTCAAGATTGCTCTCTCATGTGACTGGCAAGTTGGTGCTGGCTGCAAGTTCAGACAGGGCTTGGGGCAACACCCTTTGTGCCTCTTTATGTAGACCTGTCCATGTGGTCTGGACTTTCTCACAGCATGATGGCTGGGCTCCAAGAAGAAACATCCCCAGAGAGAGCGCCAGGCAGAAGCACCATCACATATTTTGACCTACTAGTACATGGCAGGAACATCACATAGCATGACTTCTGTTCCACGCTCTTAGTTGAGACAGTCTCAAAGGTCTGCCTAAGTTGGTTCCACCTTTTTTATGGGGAATTGGCAAGGTTCTGGAAGAGTTCATGGGACAGGAAACATAGTTACAGCATTTTAGCAAATATAGTCAGCCACATCTACCTTTCCAGACTTGCACATCCCAACTCCCCAGTCCCCTTTTCCAACAGAACCACGATTCTCTAGGTCAGTGGTCTGTAACTGGGGGTAATTTCTCCACCCAGGGAACACTGGTAAAACCTGAAGACATTTTTCATGGTCACAACTAGTGGCTGAGTATTATTAGCACCTAGTGGGTAGAGGTTCAGGGATACTGCTAAACATCCTATGGTATACTTGACAATTCCCCACAACAAAGAAGCATCCAGCCAAAACTGTCAATAGTTTCAAGGTTGAGAAACCTTGCCTCAGATTATGTAAGAACCACTTGATTAATCCTATTTCACCCCAAACTGTACTATGCTTTTTGTGAATTATCTTCAAATACAAATTGGTTAATAGGCTCTTTGTGGCAATATGTCTGCATATCTGTTGGATATTCTGAAGATACTGAGATCATATTATTGTTTTAGTGTCAACCCCATTATATTCAATTACTGTGTTGAATTATGGGTATTTTGTCTCAGTCAGGAAGAGATACGAACCAATATTCTAGAATAAATGCAGCATGAATGACTATCCAAACACTGGCCATTTACTGTCAGGAGAAACATGAGGCAAAAGCCAAGCAGGGGGTATGGGAAGCACTGCATTGTCTCCCTGGTTGCTCACTTAACTCTTCCTGGCAGAGCCATGTCAAACAGACTTACCAAATAGTAAGTCACAGCATATCTGGCCTCTGATGATAATTCCTGTGAGCGCATCTTCTTCCTTTTGGTTCCAAACTTGTTCCCAGGCTGACTTCTCTTTTCCCATTTAGCCACACTGGAATTTGTTAACCAAATTTCAGGCAATGTATGTTGGGACTGACGAGGCAATCCCAGAGATGGTGTCTCTGGCATCTCAGCTGCACACATCGAGGGCACTTATCCAGGACACCAACACCTCAGGCCTACCCAGGTTCTCAGGTACCCACAGCATGTCTTGCTATCCAGGAAGCAAGACTGACTAAACAGGTAGAAGGTTCCAACACAGGAGCAGGTGGTCACTTCATTATCCACACAACTACAAAAACAATGTGCCATAAATGATCACAGTGGGGGGCAATTCAAAACCATCTACACTTGATTTGTAATGCGTGCATGATGATGTTATAAAAGTTTATTAAAAAAAAGGAAAAAAGTTTATATTAATTATGTTGAATTCAATAATTAAATTTCAGTTTCTTTCCTGGGGCAGACACTATGGGTAGTAAGACCTACAAAACAGGGCAGCCTAGGTGGCACAGTGGTTTAGCGCTGCCTGCAGCCCAAGGTGTGATCCTGGAGACCAGGGATCGAGTCCTGTGTCAGGCTCCCTGCATGGAACCTGCTTCTCCCTCTGCCTCTCTCTCTCTCTGTCTCTCATGAATAAATAAATTAAATTTTAAAAAAGACCTGTAAAACATGTAAAGAAAATATAATTGAGAGGAGAGAGAAGATATTTTAATAATCTTTTTACCAAATAATCCACCAAGTTGCTAATAATCATGCTGCAAAGAGTTGGCACTACCTATAAATAAATACATAAGTGCTCCAAGAATTTTACAGTCCCTCAAGTCAGAAACCCTTGAGAATGTGGAGGAAGCTCAGCTATTTAAAGTGAAGTAGTTTTCTATAATGCTTAAGAGCTGGATTCTAATACCAGTTCTTCCAGCCACTAACCATTTGACTTAAGACAAGTTTCTGATACTTCTGAGCCAGTTTCTTGTGATGATATTTTTAAAGCCCTGTAACTATAATACCACTAAATTCTGGGCAAACTGAAAAGCAAAAACAAACTTTTAATACATTATTTCATTTCTAAGAAAGAAAAATTCCTCACTGCTAAATAATAAGAAGAAGAAGAAATAGGGGCCATCAGCAAAAGTGGTGAGTAGTCGGCACTCAGGAAGACTGGAGCGGCACCTGTAAACGTCAATACTCCCAGCCAGGGGATGGGAGGCTGCAGCCACACAAGGCTCGGAGCTGGACCTGACACATTTGAAGTAAGCCAAAAGGGTCTACACCCTTAGTGAAAGGTTGGGCTCCAAATAATCAACATCAAAGGAAGCCTCATAGAAACCTGATTTGTCTCCACAAAGGTTCTAAGTGAAAAAAATTATTATCATTTTTTAAAGGATTTTATTTATTTATTCATGAGAGACATGGAGAGAGGCAGAGACATAGGCAGAGGGAGAAGCAGGCTCCTTGCAGGGAGCCTGATGTGGGACTCGATCCTGGGACTCCCGGATCATGCCCTGAGCCAAAGGCAGACACTTAATCGCTCAGCCACCCAGGCATCCCATGAAAAAAATTATTAAAGAAGATGTGGTTTATGTATACAATGGAATATTACTCAGCTATTAGAAATGACAAATACCCACCATTTGCTTCAACGTGGATGGAACTGGAGGGTATTATGCTGAGTGAAGTAAGCCAGTCGGAGAAGGACAAACATTATATGTTCTCATTCATTTGGGGAATATAAATAATAGTGAAAAGGAATATAAGGGAAGGGGGAAGAAATGTGTGGGAAATATCAGAAAGGGAGACAGAACGTAAAGACTGCTAACTCTGGGAAACGAACTAGGGGTGGTAGAAGGGGAGGAGGGCGGGGGGTGGGAGTGAATGGGTGACGGGCACTGGGTGTTATTCTGTATGTTAGTAAATTGAACACCAATAAAAAATAAATTAAAAAAAATTATTAAAGGATAATATACAATAATAATAATTTCCCAGAGAGTTAAAAACATCCTTTCACTTGCATCTGGAAAAAGGGTAAAAGCTAAAGGTTTAAAAATACAGCCTAATCATCTAGAAAAACAGCACAACAAAATGAATTGAAAGGCATAGATAATGTATACATATACAAATATATATTCATTCTCAATGACTAGGAAGAATTAGAAGAAGTTCCTTTAAAGAACAGTAAAGACTCTGGAGTCAGACAATTTGGATTCAAATTCTAAATCTGCTGCTTGCCACCTGTGTGACATTATGTGAGTTAAAAAAAAAATGTGTGTCCTTTAGTTTCATCATCTGTAAATGGAATAATGATACACCATGGGTTATTGTGAGGATTAAGTAAATATATCTAAAACATTCAGACCCCACATAGTAAATGCTGTATGAGTTCCCTATTAGTGTTGCCATTACTGTTTCTACTCCACATTGTACTACAGACCTAGATAGCATTTTAGGACAAGAAAAGGTGTCATTATTCACATATGATATGGCTGTCTTCACAGTTCAAAAAGTATGTGAAATTTATTAGAATTAGAATTAATGTATTTATTATTATAGAATTAATATAAATTTATTAGAATTTCAAAGAGGGCTTACCTTAATGGCTAGCTATAAGCATTATACAAAAGGCACTGATAATTGTTAGACAATTCAATCCAGCAATGTATGTCAAAAATATTATTCATGACCAAGTTCAGTCTAAATTCAGAAATGCAATTTTACTATGGTAAATGATTTCACCTATATTAATTATAAATATTTATGTTTATAAGGTGTCAAGTTTGGGAAACATGTCTTAGATAATTGTGGGAATTCATTAAATATGGTCTGGAGTTAATGATGGTACATAATTGTATTTATTGTTAATCACCTCAAAATGAAATTAAATTAACTCAGTTGATTTCTTCTTTTCCTTTCTATGATTAAACTGAAATAGCATCTTGATCTACTTTCTATTTGCTCTTCAACACTTTTAACTACAATGTAACACTGCCTCATCAGATTAGACTACTTAACTTCCCAAGGTCCCTTTCACACCATAAACAAGCTTATTCATAAAACTATTAAACTACTAATGTATTTCTAGAATCACATCCCAAGAAATGTTAAAGATTGCATTCTTCAGAATTTAAAAAATGAAATAAAATAAAAGAGGATCATTCACAGACAAATAATGATAGTGTCCCATGAGCTAAGGTCTGTGATTAATCTGTGTTTGTACTATAAAAAAATAAAGACATTTTAAAGAGACTATAAAAATAGACTAAAACCAGAGAAATGATTAATTATAAGAAAACATTTTATAATAATTTATTTAATTAAAATTACACTAAAAAAGTATATCTACCAAGCTCCATGGTAAACACAGCTGCTATATAATGAAACTTCATTATATTTGGTATAACTAATGTTTATTACATGGTTAATATTATTAACAAATGACACTCAACATTTTCAGCCTTATTCAAAATCTTTAGCTCAAAACTATTAGCTTATATTATTCATATATAAACCATCAAATCCTGAGATTAATGGTTAATTTCCTACCTAGAGTGCCATTTCAAGCTTTATCACTTACAGGCTTCCTGTAAGACATAGGACTTTTGAGGTCCCTTAAAATTACTATGAGATTCTAGAACAATAGTAAAATTACATCCATATTAACAGTCTGACACATGTACAGCCTATCCCCTATAAATAACTAAAAAACAAGAAGTAAAATATAAGCCAAAATACAATTTCTAATATAATAAATGCAAATGCTAGTTATCAGAATGGACATAATATTTGCAGCTCAGTAGCCATTCTAATCAATACAAGACTTTATAAATATAATAATGTGAGCATTAACCCTTGCCTAGTTTCAATTTGCCACACAGTGCAGACATTTTGGGGAACATAAATATTTGTTAATTTGGTATGCATACTGGTAATTTGTATTTATCCATCTCATTCAGATCAGACTTAAAATGTAAATATATTAATAACATGATTACAGGTTGATTTGAAGAACATCTAATAGAAAAAGCTAACCTCAAAAGACTTAAAAGGAAAATTGAAAACCAATATGCAAAATTAATTTTAAAAAAGGACAACTAATAAAAATTAATCATTTAGAAAATGATTATTTTACCCATTTATTTAAATTACTGAAGTTAAAAAAACATTTGGGGCTAAAGTTGCTTATGTTAGTTTCTTTATAAATCAAACATTAATATAATGCCTGTTGTTTACTCATTTTAAATATTTTTTGATCAATAGCTTAAACTCAATAAGAATATACTAAAAAATGTATATGACAGGTAATCTTGAAACAGAAATAGATCATTTCAGATGATTAGAAGATGAAAAGTGGCAACATTTACCATTTGCTTCCTCTTGTATTTTAGGTTGACGATTTATTTGCATTTCTGCAAAAATAAAAGTGAAGTACAGTTAATAATAGATCTGTCTGATGACATTACAAGTGGGGGAACAAGAAGTGTGATTTAACGCTTTAATAGTAGGTAGTATGGGGCACTGGGTGGCTCAGTCAGTTAAGTGTCTGCCTTCAGCTCAGGTCATGATCCCAGGGTCCTGGGTCAAGCCCCACAAGCTCCACTGCTAAGCAGGGAGCCTGCTTCTCCCTCTGCCCCTGCCCCTTCCCTTCACTCATGTTCATTCTCCCCCCACCCTCAAATAAATAAATACAATCTTAAAAAAACCTCTTTAATGATAGCAAACCCTTAGGTTGATTTTTAACTGATAGCAGGGCTTATAATGTTGCCAAGCCACATCTTTATATGTGCTTTTATTTTCACTGTGAGGAAAAACAATAAATCTGATGCAAAGGGTAAAGTATCAAAAGGGACATTCTGGGGGCAACTATGGAATGTTCCATGATACACAGTTGTATCAAAATCATCTTCTAATATGTCATTGTGTGTGTGTGTACCACATCTTTATTTGTTCATCAGTTGATGGACACTTGAGATGTTTCCATAAAGAGAGAGAGAGACAAACCAAGAAACAGATTCTTAACTATAGAGAACAAACTTGATGGTTACCAGATAGGTGGTAGGAAGGAAGATGGGTTAAATAGGTGATAGGGATTAAGGACTTCACTTGCTATGATGGGCACCAAGTGATGTATTGGAAGTGTTGAATCGCCATATTGTGCACCTGAAACTAATATTATATTGTATATTAACTAAATGGAACTTAAATAAAAACTTTTTTAAAAAAAATCATCTTGTATTTTCTTCTACTGAAGTTTTCATTGATCCTCACCTTGAAGATAAAGTTCAATTTCTGAATGAATTATGCCCTGAGACATAAAAGGAAGCCATCTGAAGAAAAGAAAGAAAAAAGAGAGAAGAAAAAAGAAGAGAAAATTAATTTTTGCTTTTCTTAATTTTTATAATAAGCTTGGTTCTGCACTAATTTTGAACATTAAAAGGTAAAAATAGCTTTTATAAAGTCAAACAATTCAATCTACTATGTACTCATGATTGTGCTAAGAATGATATCACAACTAAGGCTTGAAGACTAAAACACATAAACTACTAAACCAGCTAACCATCTACCTCTCCAGGTTTGTCATCCCCAGTCACTAACACTCGTAAATGCACCTGGGGCTCCAGTAGAGCACTGCCCTGCCAAGTTGTAATAAAGGCAAGGGTTGGGGAGCCCAGGTGGCCCAGCGGTTTGGTGCTGCCTTCAGCCCGGGGGGTGATCCTGGAAACCTGGGATCCAGTCCCACATCGGGCTCGCTGCATGGAGCCTGCTTCTCCCTCTGCCTGTGTCTCTACCTGTGTGTGTGTGTGTGTCTGTCTGTCTGTCATGAATAAATAAATAAAATCTTTAAAAAATAAAAAATAAATAAAGGCAAGGGTTGGTGCAGCCCAGGTGGCTCAGTGGTTTAGCGCCTTTGACCCAGGGCATGATCCTGGAGTCCCGGGATTGAGTCCCACGTCGGGCTCCCTGCATGGAGCCTGCTTCTCCCTCTGCCTGTGTATCTGCCTCTCTCTCTCTTCCTGTGTCTCTCATGAATAAATAAATAAAATCTTAAAAAAAAAAAAGGCCAGGGTTGGTCTAAGACTTTGAACCTGATACCTGGGCTAGGCTAAAAGTGTGGCTCACCCATTGGCACAGGAAAAAGAAGGTCCCTCATTTTAACACATCCTCTATGGAGATCTCTAACTTGCTTTCAAATTACTTCCTTTGATATATTTTCCTCAATGTCTCAAAAAAATAGCAGTACTACCTTAAAACCTGATGAAAATATTACCACTTTGGAAAATGTTCTTATGCTAAGTAATAGCTCATTTTGGTAGTTTCCCTCTAAATCAGCTAAACTTCTGTGTTAGAAACTCCATGTCATAGAAAAAGCCAAGGCTGAACTCAGAAAGCCAATGTTATCACTCTTGGCTTTGGGATATTACCCTCTTGAAGCTTCGTTTCCTTGACTAAATTATCTGCCTTACAGAGCTGCTGTGAAGTTGAAATGAAGTCACATGGCACATAAATGTTACTACTATATCACAACAACCAGTTATTTTTATCCCTCAAACACACTTCCATTCCTTCTATCCATCCATTCAATAAACATTTAGAAAGTGCCTTACATGTACCAGACCCTTTGCTAAGTACTGGGGATACAGGAAGAATAATAGAGACAGGGAGCCTGAGCTGAAGGAGCTTTCAGTGTAAAATGTGGAAATAGATGTATAAAGGTATAAATGTACGAAGAGTTGTAAGTGATGTAAGAAATACTTAATATTGCAGGAGCAGAAAAGGAGACTGGCCAACTCTGAATGGCAAGAATGGAGAAGTACAAAGGAACAAAAAAAAAAAAAAACAAATGTCAACAAAGAGGTCACACTTGATTGGAAGGTTGGAAAGTAGGTAAGGAGATGTCTGACAGCCAAACAAGAGATTGGGAAGGGCATCACAGGGAGAAAAAAATAGCATTGGCAAGGGTACAGAGACAAGGTCCCACACAGGAGACTTCTGGAAAAGATTTGGGGGCAGGGTGGGGCCCCATGTGAAGGTCACTGAAGGGGAGGTCACTGCATCTGAGAATATCAAGTGATTCAGAAGTGGAGCTATGGGACTGACTCCACCATACTAGCCTTGAAATCACCAGATGATGCTAATAGATAGGGTATAAAAGCTAACTATGTTAGTTCATGCAGTTCTACTCAGCTGTCAGGATAGCTCATCTCCATTTTTCAAAAGCTTTGAGAGATTCCATTTCCTTCTAACCACTGAGCGACCCAGATGTCCCTCTACAAAATTTTTTAAAAATAGCTTTATATTACCAATAGATATTTATTCATGAACCATTTCTAATTAATAGAAAAGGATAGAATTCAGCTGGTATAGATGATAGTTATTTGCAGCACACACATATTTTCTGCTATATATGCCTCTACCTACCTGCCTAGGCCTGTGTCCATACTCATCCTTGAATTTCTACCCGAGAAAGAGCTGCAAAAGAGACTGAATCAGCCAAGACTAATTGTTGAAGATTGTGAACATGTTATTGCATTAGAACATGAAAACTCCCCCGAAATCCAAGGAATAGATGAAAAGTATTAGAGCAGTATGGCTTCAGAGGAGCATGATTAAAGAAATAGAATTAAAGGAAAACAGGAGGAGCCTGCTTGCCCAAGAACACTCACATATTATATAGCCAAGAGCAGAAACATGCTTAAATACCCCAGATCACCAGGGGGTTCCCTTTCACTGGGCTAATCAGGAAATACAAACACAGAAACAAAATAGAAACCAGTATTTTAAGGTTAAAGTAGATACCACAGAATGTATTTGAGTGATCTTGCCTTCAAATATATGATGTGTTTTAGGTGGGGAAGGGGCATAAAAAGGTGACACAGATTAGATTTTGTCTGAGATACATTTTAGATAATGGCAACTACTCATTCACATTGCAAATGGCAGAAGAAATACTAAATGCTTGTAAGAAGGTTCTACATTTCCACCCCCATCCCAAGAAATGAGCAAGACTCATCCCTGCGCCTCATTCTGTCAGTTTCCCACCATCACTACTTGTCACTTCCATACTGAGGAATGGTTCAAACTGACAAAAAGAGCCCAGAAATCTGCAGCAGCACAAATACATGCTCAGAATAGCAAGAAATGATTAATAGTGGCCTCTTTCAGGAAAAAAAAATCAGTAAAGTTAAATGATTGCTCACTGTCTCATGATAATTTTATTATTTTCTCCCTATAAAAATAGTATTTTACTTTTCTGTATTTTTTCAAAATTTCAGCATCCTTTCATATCTGTTATTCATCACCCCCCCCCACCATTTCCCAGAAAGGGAAAATAAAACCATTTGTACATAAGCTGAATTATTTTCACAATAAGCAAATGCATAAACAATTTTTACCAATACACCTGAGCATGTTATAGAGGGAATTCACATAAAGATGGGTGATCTTTAAGGTTTCTCCCACTGCTTTTTACTAGTCTCTCCTTCCTTTCCTCTTTCTCTCCCTTGCTGCCACTCCTTCTTTCCTTCCTTCTTTCCTGGCCAGGTCTGTACTTGGAACAAGAAACCATGTTGGACAATAAAAACAAATGTATGCGACCTTCCCCTTAAGAAGTTTATCATCTAGTACGTGAGACAAGCAGAGAAAGCTTCATGACATGGATAGCATTTTATCCTGGGCCTTGAAGGATAAGGATTTCACTAAGCAGAGGAAAGAATAAAATGCTAAAATGTGTGAATTAAGAGAGTATTAATGTTCCTGGAGAATGTCTAGGGGAGGGAGCAGAATATACTTTATGAGGGAGAATTGGGAGAGAAGCCCAAAAGACTGATGGGGAGATGGAGGGGTCAATTCATTTTGCATCTTGCACCACAAACCAACACCTTACACATGGCTGTCCTGGGTGCCACACTTCTCTTACCCACGCAAAAGAAGGGTGATATTTCAACTGGGCTGCCCTGGTTCCTTTCCTAACCCTCTCCACAAATTAAGTCCTGCCCTGTATACAACTTAGCCTATGATTTATTCACAAATTTGCCAAATTTAGCACATACTCCTTGAGTACCTACATTTTACTGTAAGTTTGTCCTATGGACACTGAAGGTCTTGATTTTCACTTTCTAAGGGCATGAACATTCATATGTGATTTCCTTGGAATAAACACCAGAAATGGCATGAAGCAGTTAAGTAAGGAACATATTTTATGAATGATAACAATGGAATGGTGCAGAGGTGATCATTAGCCTTGCTTCTGTTTAAGAATTTCTTGCATCGGGGATCCCTGGGTGGCTCAGTGGTTTAGCGCCTGCCTTCGGCCCAGGGCGTGATCCTGGAGTCCCGGGATTGAGTCCCACATCAGGCTCCCTTGATGGAGCCTGCTTCTCCCTCTGCCTGTCTCTCTCTCTCTCTCTCTCTCTCTCTCTCTCTGCCTCTCATTAATAAATAAATAAAATCTTTAAAAAAAAAAGAATCTATTGCATCAAATGCAGCCCTGCCATGCCTGATGCCACAGAAAGGAAACCATAGAAAACCCACCCCTCTCTGCCAGACAATGAAGGCAGAAAAGTCCCTGTTGTGGCTGATTACGAGCAATTTCAGTTTTTCAAGACTGAGATATCCTTAGAGAAATAAACCATTTATTGGCATAAAAACAGTGGAATATTAGACTTTTCTTTTTAACCTTTGTGTTCATTCTAAGAATCACTCTTTGGTACTGTATTAATACTTCAAATTAATATTAAGTGATAATTTTGTTTATACATGTCTTAGACACATTTAAACCTTTTAGATTCCATGTTCCAATTCCAAATCTTTCATTTAATGTGATTTCCCTTAGGGCTTATGGTGTCTTCATTAATACATGCCCTTTGGTTCAGTTGAATGTGCATATAATTTTAAGCTATTGCATGGGACCCATGGTAGGGGTTGACAGTAGAAATATAAGACATTAGACTGACCTCGAGGAAAGTCTCATGAGAGCGGCGAGAAATTGGAGAGACATAAACACATAAACACAATTACAGGTAGTAAATGCTGAGTTAACAGTTATGTGCTTTGCTAAAGTACAGAAGGGACAGTTGGCCCAATCTGAAGGTTTAGGAAATCCTCCTTAGCAGAGGGGACACAACCTCTTGTTAATTCACCAGTCAGCAGAGTAAGAGCCCACCAGACCCCAGGCATTGGGAGTGATCAGGAGTTGAGCGAACTCCTACAAGATAGCACCAGTGGAAAGGAGCACTGAGGGCCGACAGGAAGCAGAGAAGAACCAAGTCGAGTTCAGGCTGTGCAAGGTTGGTGTCAGCTGCCAAGGGTGCTATCTCAAGGGTGTGAGGAAGGCCTCTTACCTGCTCTGCTTAAATGCCTGCCTCAAGTACCTACAGGGCTCATGCTTCTTTTAATGGAGCAAGAGACTCTCGTTTCAACAATTAGAAGATGTTGAGGATTATTAAATGGTGAGTATGGACCTCAAGTGGAGGTGGCATTCCATTCACAAAAAAGTACTCAGGATTTGCTGATAGTCTATTCTATCCATAGTGGATACTTTTAAAAGTCTTCTTTCCTTCACTTTTATACAAAGGAAATGATCTCAACCTTTCACAAAAAAACAAAAACAAAGTAAAGAATATTGCATAGAAATGAGGCTGGAACACTTTAAAAGGATTAGTTGCAGTATCAACACCAAGGAACACTGTGCAGAGTCTTGTCCTTCTTCCTTAGGATAATACGCATCAGGGTCACCCCACCTATCTGACCACGATTTGGCTTCGAGTGAACAAAGCAGGTCATGCTGTTCTGCCTTGACAAGTTCAGTTAGATAGTTTTTTAAAACATCATTTATTTGTATTTAGCTTTACAATTTCTCATCCATAAATCACCTTCTTTTTAGAAGTGCCCTTAGCTGGATCTTTCCTTCAAATAAGCTGCTACCACAAGCTAATGCCAGTTTCATTTCCCAAACCAGTCAGGAGTAATAGAAGGCAACACTGAGTGGTTCTTGGCTCCCCTGTCCCTGAAGAACTTCACTATTAACCATCTGTGAATCTAGACCCTCCTAGGTCAAGAGGGTTAATAAATATATTTGTAAATGACATTGTGTCTTTTAAAAGGTAGATACTAACTTCTTGTCAGTGATCTAATTAAAAGTCTACATGCATGCACACGTAGATACACACACATGGGGGATCCCTGGGTGGCGCAGCGGTTTGGCGCCTGCCTTTGGCCCAGGGCGCGATCCTGGAGACCCGGGATCGAATCCCACATCGGGCTCCGGTGCATGGAGCCTGCTTCTCCCTCTGCCTGTGTCTCTGCCTCTCTCTCTCTCTCTCTGTGACTATCATGAATAAATAAATAAAATCTTTAAAAAAAAAAAAAAGATACACACACATGTACACAACATGTACAAATTTGGTAGCATACAGAAAGGTCTAGAAATCTCTAATTTAAGGCTAATAAACCTTGCAGTGGATAGTACATTGTGAGATCCGCTCATATAGTGTACTGGATTAAACAGTGTCCTCCAGAACTCATGTTCACACAGAACCTCAGAATGTGACCTTATTTGAAAACAGGCTCTTTGCGGATGTAGTAAATTAAGATGAGGTTGTACCAGAGTGGGGTGAGCCCTAGTCTAATGACTGATATCCATATAAGAGGAGAAGTGACACAGTGACACATACATAAAGGAAAAGCACTGCCATGTGACAGCAGAGGCAGACACTGGGGTGATGCAGCTACACACAAAAGGATACTGGCAACTGTCTAACCACCAGACCTGCTGGAAGAGATGGGGAAAGATCATTCCCCAGAGACTTGAGAGGGAGCATGACCTTGCTGATCCCTGAATTTCAGACTTCTGGCCTCCAGAAATATGAGAGAATAAATTTCTCTTGTTTTAAGTCACCTCGCTCATCATTTGTTATGGCAGTTGTAGGAAACTAATACAAATAGTAAATAAGAATATTTACTTCAGTTCAAAGTCTGATGAATGCTTACCTGCTTTAAATATAAATTTCACTTGCTCCAAACCTCAATCAGCCAAACTTTGTGTAAATGATAGAAATTCAGTGGTGTGTACTCTATCTATATAAAATGTACAAAAAGCAGAAAAATAAAATCTTCAGGTATAGAAATAAAATAAAACCATAAGGATGTGGGTGTTGAATTGAAGAGGAGAAAAGAAAAAAGAAAGGGAGATGCGAATCCTCACAGGAAGCATCTGTGATGCACAAAAGCATCCTCTTCCTGTAGCTGTGCTTTATATTTCATTTTTTCCCGCTTACCTATAAAAGGAACAAACACTTGGTGGTCCTTTTCTCTGTCCTAGTTCAGCTGTGCTGTAAATTCTTGCCCCATGAGGAAGCATCAAGGACCATACTGAGATTTTCTTTCCTTTTCCCCTGTAATATATATTTGAACATTTTTGCTGCCTACACCCCAGAACTCATTAGTCATTATGAGTGCACCCAGAACCCCACCTTGGCAGCTCCCCATCAGGTCTGAGAAGAGGATAAGCAGTCCAGAAAGAGGTCTGTCTGTTCCTGTGTGCAGCGTGGGTCTCCTTTCCTATCAGAGCGGCCATCCAGACTCACACCTGCCTTACTTACAGTAAGTCATCCTTGACCTTTCACATGCAGAGGGAAGGCGCTGATAGCACAGAAGCAACCACCCACAGCTTCTGCATGGTCTTCTGTTGCAGAAAGGAACCTGCTGTGCCTGAGTTCTCTTCCTGGTGCTACTACTCTTCTGCTTCTTTAAGAATTAAGAAGGCAGGGATCCCTGGGTGGCGCAGCAGTTTGGCGCCTGCCTTTGGCCCAGGGCGTGATCCTGGAGACCCGGGATCGAATCCCACATCGGGCTCCCGGTGCATGGAGCCTGCTTCTCCCTCTGCCTGTGTTGTGTCTCTGCCTCTCTCTCTGTGACTATCATAAATAAATAAAAAAATATATATATATATTTAAAAAAAAAAAGAATTAAGAAGGCAGGATCTGCCTCATCTCTTCATTCCCATGGATAAGAAGGAATGATTTTTGCAACTCACTTTCTTCATCAGGGTATTGTGTGAATAAGCATTGGCTACCATTTCTTCAGGACTTATTACTATGTGCAGAACACCAAATATTAACATTTGTTATATCAGGACAGTGTATATCTGTTCTATTACTTTTGGTCAGTTAACGTACTTTGTAATTAAAATTTCTCCAGCTTTAATCCATTGAAATTAAATTAAGCCATCACTTATGCTTCTTCCTTCCAGACAAGGCCACACTGGCTTAGTGCAGACATGAGCTAAGGTAGTGCAGGTAGTGTAGTGAAGGCAGCGGAGGTAATGGTGGCAGAGAGCTGGGCAGCACCACTGTCATGGTATGTATGTGTAGGCATGAAGTGTGATGAATAAATCTAAATAACCCCATGAAGACCTCACACTCTAAAAAAATCAACTGTATTAATGTGATAAAATATATCTGAACCTAAGAAGAAAAAGCTTGATGAATCACTCCCTAGCTCTTCTGATGTAAGGATTAAAATACAGCTTCCCCTCTGCCCCAAAGACAACTGCGTGCTGTGGGTGGGAGAGGCTGGGAGATGATGCCCAGTCCTCTTCAACACTTCTTGTCACTTAGCAAATTGGGATTCTGTGTTATGCTAAGTTCTGAGAAAGCACTAGGAGTAGGAAAAGTATTTCCAGTTGTGCCAATTAGCTCATGCCAGCAGCAGAATTTGAATGGGAACTTAAAGAAGTATGATAGAGTAAGGAAGGGCATTCTTAGGTGAAGAATAGCACACTCCAAGGGACAGAAGCAAATGCAACAGAACTTGTTCTGGCAATAATAGGTGGCCTATTTTCACCAAGATCTTTCAAGAGGACAATTAAAAAACAAAGAAGGACAAACATTATATGTTCTCATTCATTTGGGGAATATAAATAATAGTGAAAGGGAAAATAAGGGAAGGGAGAAGAAATGGGTGGGAAATATCAGAAAGGGAGACAGAACGTAAAGACTGCTAACTCTGGGAAACGAACTAGGGGTGGTAGAAGGGGAGGAGGGCGGGGGGTGGGAGTGAATGGGTGACGGGCACTGGGTGTTATTCTGTATGTTAGTAAATTGAACACCAATAAAAAAAAAAAGAAAAAAAAAAAAAAAAAAAACAAATTGGAGGGGGATCCCTGGGTGCTCAGTGGTTTAGTGCCTGCCTTTGGCCCTGGGCGCGATCCTGGAGTCCTGGGATCAAGTCCCACATCAGGCTCCCGGCACGGAGCCTGCTTCTCCCTCTGCCTCTCTCTCTCTCTCTCTCTCTCTCATAAATAAATAAAATCTTAAAAAAAAAAAAGAAAAACAAATTGGAGGGGGGAATGGAGTCAAAGCCTTCAATGGAAAGATCATGAGATTGTTTTTGGTTTACTAGTATGCAACAGAGATTAATGAAGATTTCTGAACAGGGAAGTGATACAGTTAAAATACTGCCTCTGGAACAAAGGAACAATATTTTCCCCATTTTTTAAAAAAAATTTTAGGATAAGACTATACAACAAGATACTAAAGATTTTATTCTTCACAGAAGAGCAAAAGAAAAATGAAAGTAAAAATAAAGTCAGAATGATGTTTGCAAATGTCAAGACTCAGAGCTAGACGCTGCCCTCTTAGCACAAATTAGCTAGAAAGTAGTGATCAGGGAGGACAGAAGAAGGAGGAATCAAGAAAATGCAGAGACTACTGCAATAATCTAGTCGAGGACACAACTGGAGTAGAGGAAGTAAGAACAGGATAGAATTAAACAAGCACTCTGAAAAGGACTACAAAGGCAGAGAAGAGGGCGCACCTACTGTGGTTCCCTCTGCTCACCCCCAGTCATCTCTGGCTGGTAGTTTTTAGTGCCATGAGTTTAGGATTTTTAGTTGAATTGACTCGTTTTTTTCCGCTCCATGTTTTGCTTAGTCATTAAAGTTGTAATTGTTTTGACATCTCTAAATCTATACGCTTACATTTTCCAGTGCCAGTTTTGTCTCTCTATTTTTTTTTTTTTTTGCCTCATTTCCTGTTGATGATCTGTTTGGAAAGAAGGTTGTAGGGTCCCAACATTGAAGATTCATAGTTTCAAGATAGACCCGCAAGTTTCTTACTCCATGTCCACAGATGATTGGGTTTTTGTGTAGAATCCCATTCTTTTTAAATTTTTATTTAAATTCAATTAGCCAACATATATTACATACTTAGTGTCTGATGTAGTGTAGAACCCCATTCTAATTCAATCCCATTCATGGGTCTGGAGCTCATCCTTTCCCCTGGGATGAGAACCAAGCAACCACAAGCTTTAATACCTGCCTGGTGGAAGCTGGGAGCTTCCTGAGAGAGGACTCAGCAAGGGTCTAGAGAGCAAGGCTAAAAACCTGGAGGCAACAGAGCCAAGTCAGAAACGGTTGCCAAAGGATGAGGAGTAGGAGGATAAGACTGATGGTGTGTAAGAGCACAGACTTGCAAGGAGCAGTAAATAGGCCATGGAGATCTAATGCACAGTGTAATGAATATAGACCATATTGTACTATAATTACATAATGTGTAAATATTGCTACAAAGGCAACCATATTATAAAATATGAATGTATCAAAATAACACATTGTATACCTTAAATTTACACAATGCTGTATGTCATGGAGCTCAAGGGAAAGCCCAAGTTATCTAGATTTTAATCTTTGTCTTTCTTAGGTTCTGTTCTAACAGTTCTCACTGAAATTCTTCTTGCTTAATTCCCCTATGAAACTGTTATAACACTACAATTTTAAGTAAAGAAGCCAACATTTAAACAAGTGTTCCCATGACTGATAAAAATTTTCCACTATTAAAATCTGATCCTTCTGTAATATATAGAACACTGAAATAATAAGAAATTATAAGATTTCTTTACAATGCTTAGCAATAGATTATTTATTCAAACAATCAGTGAGTGAAGATGATACTGAATACTGAATAAATAACATAAAAACACACATGTACCTAAAACACAAATACACTCACATGACACACAGCACTATCCACATTGCATCACACTCTTGAAGTACCATAAGGACAAGCACTACCTTTCACAGGTGAAGACGGACTCAGATGCAGTACCAGGTTCTCTGACCACGACCTTTTCGCAGTACCGGTACTGGGATTCATCACTGGCCTCACAGCGCAACAGCACCTTCTGCAGTTTTCCAAGTGACACTGCTTCCACTTGAAATGTATGTCTGGTTCTAGAGACAGAGGAAAAACCCACAGAAATAACATGAGTCCAGCATATGACAAATGCAGACAGTAATAATAGCCCCAGGACTGCCAAAAGTAGCACAATACTCTAAAAGAGATATGTTACTACAGTTAGCATCGAAAGGGGTAAGAAGGAAAGAAAAATAAGCAAATTACTTTTATCTATTCAAAATATATGTCTGTGCTTTTGTTCTCTCTTGTAGTTTTATTTTCTCTGTTTATAAGTGTATTCAGTGTAAGAAATAAACCCTAAAACAAAGGTTTCCAGTTTGTGGCTTTTCCCCTCCTCAGACTCCTGCGCTGACAAAGTTTAGTAAGTGGGCAGGTTGAAAACCATGAGCCCTAATAGGCAAAGTATTTAGTCTCCATGGATGTTGATATATTTTGAGGCAGGTAGGAACAAATTTTTCCTTCATCCTTCCCTTCCTCCTTCCCTCATACCCTCCTTTCTTCCCTCCCTTCCTCCTTCCCTTCCTCCCTCTCTCTCCTCCCTTCTTTCCCTTCTCTTCCCTTCCCCTTCCTCCCTTCCTCCCTCCCTCCCTCCCTCCCTCCCTCCCTCCCTCCCTCCTTTCCTTCCTTCCTTCCTTCCTTCCATGCTTCAACAAACCCTCCCTATACATTCCTCTGTCAATAATACATAGACCACATTCTTGGATCTGTTGTGAAAGAGTATCCCGGAATCTTGACTCTTTTTTTTTTTTTTTTGTATTGGAGTTCAATTTGCCAACATATAGCATATCACCCAGTGCTCATCCCATCAAGTGCCTCCCTCAGTGCCCATCACCCCAACCCCCTGCCCACCTCCCTTTCCACTACCCCTTGTTCATTTCCCAGAGTTAGTAGTCTCTCATGTTCTGTCAGCTTCACTGATATTTTCACTCATTTTCTCTCCTTTCCCCTTTATTCCCTTTCATAATTTTTTATATTCCCCAAATGAATGAGACCATATAATGTTTGTCCTTCACCGATTGACTTACTTCACTCAGCATAATACCCTCCAGTTCCATCCACGTCGAAGCAAATGGTGGGTATTTGTCATTTCTAATGACTGAGGAATATTCCATTGTATACAGAGACCACATCTTCTTTATCCATTCATCTTTCGATGGACACCGAGGCTCCTTCCACAGTTTGGCTATTGTGGATATTGCTGCTAGAAACATCGGGGTGCAGGTGTCCCGGCGTTTCATTGCATCTGTATCTTTGGGGTAAATCCCCAACAGTGCAATTTCTGGGTCGTAGGGCAGGTCTATTTTTAACTCTTTGAGGAACCTCCACACAGTTTTCCAGAGTGGCTGCACCAGTTCACATTCCCACCAACAGTGTAAGAGGGTTCCCTTTTCTCCGCATCCTCTCCAATATTTGTTGTTTCCTGCCTTGTTAATTTTCCCCATTCTCACTGGTGTGAGGTGATATCTCATTGTGGTTTTGATTTGTATTTCCCTGATGGCAAATGATGCAGAGCATTTTCTCATGTGCGTGTTGGCCATGTCTATGTCTTCCTCTGTGAGATTTCTGTTCATGTCTTTTGCCCATTTCATGATTGGATTGTTTGTCTCCTTGCTGTTGAGTTTAATAAGTTCTTTATAGATATTGGATACTAGGTCCTTTATCTAATATGTCATTTGCAAATATCTTCTCCCATTCTGTAGGTTGTCTTTTAGTTTTGTTGACTGTTTCTTTTGCTGTGCTTTTTATCTTGATGAAGTCCCAATAATTCATTTTTGCTTTTGTTTCTCTTGCC
Organism: Canis lupus dingo; assembly: GCF_003254725.2. NCBI lineage: Eukaryota > Metazoa > Chordata > Mammalia > Carnivora > Canidae > Canis > Canis lupus. The sequence continues at coordinate 6,500,135 of NC_064271.1, read as the reverse complement.
TTCATAGATGTATCTTGCAAGAAGATGCTGTGGCCAAGTTCAAAAAGGGTGTTGCCTGTGTTCTCTTCTAGGATTTTGATGGATTCTTCTCTCACACTTAGATCTTTCATCCATTTTGAGTTTATTTTTTTTGTTTTTTTTTAATTTATTTTTTATTGGTGTTCAATTTACTAACATACAGAATAACCCCCAGTGCCCGTCACCCATTCACTCCCACCCCCCGCCCTCCTCCCCTTCCACCACCCCTAGTTCGTTTCCCAGAGTTAGCAGTCTTTACGTTCTGTCTCCCTTTCTGATATTTCCCACTCATTTCTTCTCCCTTCCCTTATATTCCCTTTCACTATTATTTATATTCCCCACATGAATGAGAACATATAATGTTTGTCCTTCTCCGACTGACTTACTTCACTCAGCATAATACCCTCCAGTTCCATCCACGTTGAAGCAAATGGTGGGTATTTGTCATTTCTAATAGCTGAGTAATATTCCATTGTATACATAAACCACATCTTCTTTATCCATTCATCTTTCGTTGGACACCGAGGCTCCTTCCACAGTTTGGCTATCGTGGCCATTGCTGCTAGAAACATCGGGGTGCAGGTGTCCCGGCATTTCATTGCATTTTTTTTGTATATGGTGTAAGAGAATGGTCTAGTTTCATTCTTCTGCATGTGGATGTCCAATTTTCCCAGCACTATTGAAGAGACTGTCTTTTTTCCAGTGGACAGTCTTTCCTGCTTTGTTGAATATTAGTTGACCATAGATTTGAGGGCCCATTTTTGGATTCTCTATTCTGTACCACTGATCTATGTGTCTGTTTTTGTGCTAGTAACACACTGTCTTGATAATCACAGCTTTGTAGTACAACTTGAAATCTGGCATTGTGATGCCCCTAGCTCTGGTTTTCTTTTTAATATTCCCCTGGGTATTTGGGGTCTTTTCTGATTCCACACAAATCTTTAAGTAATTTGTTCCAACTCTCTGAAGAAAGTCCATGGTATTTTGATAGGGATTGCATTAAATGTGTAAATTGCCTTGGGTAGCATTGACATTTTCACCATATTAATTCTTCCAATCCATGAGCATAGAATATGTTTCCATCTGTTTTTGTCTTCCTCAATTTCTTTCAGAAGTGTTCTGTAGTTTTTAGGGTATAGATCCTTTACCTCTTTGATTAGGTTTATTCCTAGGTATTTTATGCTTTTGGGTGCAATTGTAAATGGGATTGATTCCTTAATTTCTCTTTCTTCAGGCTCATTGTTAGTGTATAGAAATGCCACTGATTTCTGGGCATTGATTTTGTATCCTGCCACACTGCCAAATTGCTGTATGAGTTCTAGCAATCTTGGGATGGAGTCTTTTGGGTTTTACCGTACATAGAAAACCCAAAAGACTTCACCCCAAGATTGCTAGTGGGAGAGTTTGACTTCTTTGCCAATTGCCAATTTGAATGAAGAAGTTTGACTTCTTCTTTGCCAATTTGAGTGCCTTTTATTTCTTTTTGTTGCCTGATTGCTGAGGCTAGGACTTCTAGTACTACGTTGAATAGCAATGGTGAGAGTGGACATCCCTGTCATGTTCCTGATCTTAGGGGAAAGGCTCCCAGTGCTTCCCCATTGAGAATGATATTTGCTGTGGGCTTTTCGTAGACGGCTTTTAAGACACTAAGGAATGTTCTCTCTATCCCTACACTCTGAAGAGTTTTGATCAGGAATGGATGCTGTATTTTGTCAAATGCTTTCTCTGCATCTATTGAGAGGATCATATGGTTCTTGGTTTTTCTCTTGTTGTTATGATCTATCGCATTGATTGCTTTACAAGTGTTGAACCAACTTTGCATCCCGGGGATAAATCCCACTTGGTCATGGTGAATAATCTTCTTAATGTATTGTTGGATCCTGTTGGCTAGTAATTGTTGAGAATTTTTGCATCGGAATCTTCACTCCTAGAGTTACGCTGTCATGTCAAAAACTCATTGACATTTCTAGAGAGATGCAGGACCTACATCAGTGTAGGGTACACTGGTTGGAATTAAAAGAACTCCTTCACACATTACCTTCTCAAAGATTATTATTGAGAATAACCACTTAAAATTACCTAAGGGTCACGAACTTAATTAAGTCTGCAACATTCCCAGAAATGACAGTTGACTCTTAGCCACCCTACTTTGTGGTAAAAATGCAAATTCAGTATTGCTTGTATTTTCTATATGGAATACGGTGTCTTAACGGTTGTCTACATTGTTATCCAGTTAAATTTCAGTTCTGTATTTGAAGACGTACTACCTGGATTTTAACTCTTGATTCCATGTTGTTTATGTACATTTTTAAGCCAAAATCAAAACATTACTAGTCCAATGATATTTCTGTAAACAAGACTATGACTATACATGTTCTTGGGTATGCCTGAATTCCCAGTGTGCCTCTACAAGGCACAATTTCACAATACACATCACCTGCTATAGCAGATGCACTTGCTGCTCCACCCCCTGTCTTCCAGGTCCCCTTCTGAGTTCACCTGCTACTTTGGTAGATAATTTAGGGATGCTGACAGCTTTCTTTCTCAACCCTCTATGTCTCACTGTCTCTTTGCCTGAGGGCCTCCTTCTTGTGGGAGAGTTTCAAGAATTATTCTGCAGGGTTTCTTAAGGTCCCCAGCAAGGATTCCAACTCCTTAATGTCCCTATATGGCTTTCTCCCTTTCCTGCCTCATTGTCCCTACTCCTTCACTCCAAATGTACTTATTGGGATCACCTCCCAGTCTTTGTCTTATGGTCTGCTTTGAGGCAAATCCAAACTATGATATCTCAAGATCCAGAAAGGTTGCCTAAATCAGCTTCCTGGTTACTTCTTGTTTCTTTTTTTTTTTTTTTAATTTTTTTTATTTATGATAGTCACAGAGAGAGAGAGAGAGAGAGAGAGAGAGAGAGAGGCAGAGACACAGGCAGAGACACAGGCAGAGGGAGAAGCAGGCTCCATGCACCGGGAGCCCGATGTGGGATTCGATCCTGGGTCTCCAGGATCGCGCCCTAGGCCAAAGGCAGGCGCCAAACCGCTGCGCCACCCAGGGATCCCCACTTCTTGTTTCTTAAAGTAATTTTAGTTTTGAAGACAGAATTAAATTAGGTCTATTACATATGTCTCTGCATTTTGATTATGCCACTAAACACTCTATAGAGAAAAATGACAATAACCAGACCAATCAGTGGCTAAGATGTGAGCTGTGGCTGGTGTGAAATCATTCTGGTAATAAATTAAAAGGTTGTTGTCACAACAACCTTTGTCACCTGCACAACTCTTGAAATCATTTGGCATTCCCATTATATTCCATGCATTGAGGAAAATAATAGAAAAATGTTAAATGGGCCAGGGAAGAATATCTCTAATTCTGAACCTCAAAACATACCAGTAAACCCACATTTTTTACTCTTATTTATATACATTGATTGTAAGTATACCTCCTGCCCAATTTTAATTTCATCTATAATGTACCCTCCACATTCTCTGGTAAATGCTATATACAGCAATAAACCGAAGATTAATCATCAACATGACTTGTGAAATCTTAGCATGTAACTTCACATGATGCTACACACCAATAGACCAACTAACAGACAACCAGGAAAGATGGAGCCGCCTCCACTATCACAAAGTCATATAAATTACAAAATGGTAGGGTGAAAGAATCTGGGGCTGATGGAATGCTAGGAGGATTCCATGGGAGATAACATCACTGATCACTTTGTGTAATAATAAGATCATGACATCTAAAACTGTTTCTATTCAAAATTAATGCACTTATGATGACAAATATTAGGCACAATTTTGTTTATTCCTTTTTCCAAGCTCCAGCTTTCTTCTTCATTCTGATGAAAGCATCTGTGTAATCTGCAGTGACAATAGAAGCTTTAATTATCTTTAAGATTGCTGATACCTCAAAATAATTCATGAACTTCAACTACAAAAAAAGTTTGAGAAATAGCACTCTTGAACTGGTTTAGGAGCTTTCTTTCTTAAAAAATATATCCTAGGGTTACATAATCCCTGTTTTTAGTTACAGACCCCAAATAGTACTTTCTTTCTATATATAAAAAATAACATTAAAATTAACTGGACTGATTACATATTGTACTATCTAATATCTAATATATAGAAAGACTCCTGTATATATATATATATATATATATATATATATATATATATATATATAAAATGGTGTGAAAATAATTTAGTTGGATCCATTCAAGATGTTTTGAAGAAAGGCTGCAAATCAGCCTTGTGTTCTATGTGAAATGTACAATAATGGCCCTTCTATGACCCGACCTTTTAGAATAATACTTTGTACTTTTTCATCCCAACAGGGCATGTTCATATATATTTTTCTCCAATATCAGCTCATTTTTTTCTTATACTGTCACTAATTTTTAACATCATTTTCTTTGTTCTATTACTCATTGCTAGTATAGTGTGTCCCATTTTTCTTTTAAGAACTTCTAAAACAAAGCATATTAGGAAGTCTGGTCAGGAAATCTTGTGTTAAAGATGTCCCAAAACTAAATCTTAAAGGGTGTCAAGCACCTTTCAATTTTCAGTTATAAGTGCCCACCTTCAGGAAGATTGCTAAACACATGGGAAAGTTATTTGTGTGGGCTCACCTGTCCTCTTTGAAATTTTACTGGCATGTTAGATTTGTCCAGTAGTCTAAGACCAGTGTCTCCCCTCTCCCCACAGAGACACAGGGAAACTTCAGACTCTGTTCCTGCTCTCTTCAATTGCCCAGTATGGACATCAACATGGGATCTCACTACTGGCAAAGCAAAGGGAAGAGAAATAAAAGGAAAGTCATTATCTGGGAATTTGTACAAACAAAATCCAGATCTATGGGTCAGGCTACAATAAAAAAGCAGTACATGAGAACTCCTCTAATCTGGACTTTCTGTATCTATGGAGAGATTTTTAAAGTTTTTTTCAATTATTATTTTTAATTATGAATGGGCATTTTTATACCATGAACTAATGCCTAGACGATCTGTAGTTTTTTCAAAAAGAGAAATAAAAGTTTTTTTTAAAGGCTGTTCTTGGGGCTCCTGGGTAGCAGAGTGGTTAAGTACCTGATTCTTGATTTTGGCTCAGAGTGTGATCTCAGGGTCATGAGATGGAGCCCCATATTGGGACAATACCTTGTCGTATATTGGGACAATACTCCCAACATGGAGTCTGCTTAAGACTCTCTCTCTCTGCCCTTTTCCCCTGTTCTCTCACTCTCTCTCGTTCGCTCTCTCTCTCTCAAATGAATAATTTTTTTTAAAAAAATCCTGTTCTTCTATGTATGACATAGGAGGACATTTCATGCTTAGTATTTTAGTGGCAAGGGTGGCAATGTTATTGTACATGATGCTTAAAGTTTAAACTGATATAAGTGTTAATAAGGAAATACATCAAAAATAAGGTGATGGCATGAGATGGCCAACTGGCCCCAGGCAGACCCAGACCTGACAGTACATCTTTCTCACAGCCTCAGCCTCTGTGACTGTAGTTGGACCATACAAATCTCTTTGAGATTACATTTAATCCCAGCTCCACTTGTGACAGATGCTGTAACACAAAAAATTTCACTTTGCAATGGGTAAAACAACCCTCTTAGGAGTAGAAAAAATAGAGACACCTGGGTGGTTCAGTTGGTTAAGCATCTGCCTTCAGCTCAGGTCATAATCCTGGGGTCCGAGGATCAAGCCCCACGTCTGGCTCCCTGCTCAGTGGGAAGTCTGTTTCTCCCTCTGTTCTCTCTCTCTCTCTCTCTCTCTCTCTCTCTCTCTTTGAAATAAATAAATAAAATCTTTAAGTAAATAAATAATTAATTTTTAAAAAGAAGTAGAAAAAATATTCCATAACTAAATAGTTCATAAGTAAATTTAACCAACTATGAAACAATTTGTTTACATGGTACTAAAAATTAGTAACAGACATGAAAAAATGGCCTGTCCCTCTTGTACTACAGGAAGTTCACAGACAACATCACTCAGCTTGCATTTGAGAGAACCACGCATTTGCTACAAAATCTAGGGTCTTCTTGCTCATCAATTGCTCCTGGATTTAGAAACAATGACCAAATTAAGTGATTTCTAATTCTCATAGAACTTCAAAATGCACCCAAGAGATTGCTAAAATGTATTTTACACTCTGACATTTTTGTTGTTGTTGGTAGTAATAGTAGTAGTAGTAGTAATGGCTGTTGCTTATTATTTGTCGGTTATTATACTAAGTGATTTGTTTTAATTATCTCTTTTAACCATCACCAATTAGATTGAAGAAATTCTTATAATTTCATATATAAGAAAATGGAGGCTGAGAGATTTGAAGTGGACTCTCGCTAATTCAAAGCTCTCCATTGCACTATAGCAGTTGCTAAAGAAGCAATCTATAGGAGAAACTCCAAAAGAGATTCTGTGTTCATTTTAGTCACCTAAGCAGATACACCCTAGAATTCTGAAAATTGCAAATTAAATGCATTTAAATCGTTGTTGGCTATAAATAATCCTCTGCTTCTGAAGTCAAAGTGCCTCACTTCCCAACTGGCAGTGAGCTGCCTCTGCCTCCCTACCCCATGAACTCTCAACAGACTCCTCACTGGCTCCTGCTCCTTGATGGCCATTTCACAAGGCAGTTCTCTTTTCTAGACTTCCCTTTAACGTCTCAGCAAAGGACTTCCAGAAGGAATGTCACAATTGCCACATGTCCTCCAATCACAGTGGATGAAGTGCCCCCTTCCTTGGAAGATGCTAGCTCATCTTCTAAATAAATCTCTGCCATCCTGAATTTCTTCTGCCTCCTAGCCTTCGGAGCAGGCCCCACCATGACCTCAGTCATTTATCCTCAGATAACCTGCTGGCTGCCATTTTGGCTCCCTCCAAACCATGCTTTTCAGCTGTTTCAACAGAAATATTCTAAAATAGAAATCTGATTATTGTGTATACCACTCACAACTTTTTAAACAATCCTACCCATAGCATAAAATCCAAAATCCTCAGCACAATGAGCAGTTCATAATTAGGCCCTGCTGACCTTAATAGAGACTCCTCTCTCCACATCCCAAATCCAGTCATAGTAATCTGTTGATTCCACAACTGGCCACATTCCTTCTAACCCAGAGTTCCCACACTTGTATCTCTAAATAGAACAGCTTTCATCTAATTACCTACTGAACCTACCCATCCTGCTTTACATAGCTCAGATATAACCTCTTCTGAGAAGCCTTCTGTGCACCCTTGGTCTGGGTTAGATGACTCGACTTTGTGATGCGTGGCAACCTATCCATTCATGACTATGACCTAACACCTAATATTTGACTGACTTGATGGAAGGGACCATGTTCTATTCATCCTGGTTCTTCCACAGGTTTTCACAAGGCAATCCTTAGTTGTCTTTTTAATGAATGATTAAATAAACAACTAAGTGAAATGGGTATTTGTCAACATAAGTAATAAAACTAAATCAGTACATCTGTCCCTAATGCGTGATTGAGTCTTTACTGCTCCAGGCAAGAGGCCATGAAAAGAACACTGGGTTTAGAGTCAGAAAAACTAGGACCTAAATCTAGATCTACCATTCAACTGTTTGACCATGAGAAATTCACATAACCACTTTGAGTATCAGTTTTTTCCATCCATAAAATAGTTCACATGGTTGTTGTGAAGATTAGATGAGACTATATGTAAGAAATATGCAAAACTTTTATAAGTTGCACAAGTAATTCATATTTTCATTAACCATTTATATATTACTGTAACAATATATGCAAAAGTGATTAATATCCACTGGATATTATTATTCCAGTGGATATTATCCACTGGAATATTAATATTCCACTAAATTTGGAAATATCCCTCTCTCTGAACTAGATCATGCTTTATTTTTAGAGTAATAAGATGGAAAATTCAGGAATACTAAGAGATAGACACTAGTCATAAAGTTTCATATGCTTTTTAACCTAAATCAGATACAATACTCAAATAGAATTATTTTTGCCACTGGTCTAAGGTTTTAAAACTTCAGTTGCAAAACAAAAAATAAAATAAAATAAAATAAAATAAAATAAAATAAAATAAAATAAAATAAAATAAATTCAGTTGCCCCAGTGATTCTGAAACTCAGAGGCAGGGTTGCTCACCTGGCAATTAGACAGGAGTGATGAATGAATAAAAGAAGGATAACCCACACCTTACAGCTGAGGATCCGTATATTATGGGCCGTCTTGTTGCTAAAGTCCTATCAAGTGAGAAATGGTGTTTAATCTTTTTATTTCCTTTCCTAGATTCCATTATATTTTTTCTTTATTGAGAACAAAAAGAGGTATTACTTCCTGAGCTATATAAAGGAACATACTCCTCAAAAGAGCAAGCAAACATAATTTCTAAGCAAAAAGAGCTAACCAGGGGAGCCAAGGAGTTTCCAGCTCCCCCAAGAGTTTGCATGCAGATGACCACAAGAAGTGGCACACAGACATATTTTACAGTGATATTCACAGCACTGCACTGGCTATGGTTGGAAGTTAACAAGAAAAAAAAAACTCTCTACTGTCAAGTAGAGTATATAGACTATCTGTGAAGTATAGACCAAAAGATTTAAATAACACAAGACTACATTAAAGCAGCATATCAATAAACACTTTTTTAAAATAAACACTTATTAAAAGAAAAGAAGTTCCATGGGGATTCCAGATAATTTAAAGATTTGGATACAATAATAATAATTTCAAATGGAACCTAGTGGATGCTTCAGATAAATGAGGGTCATAAGCAGGTGAATGGAGGTCTTCCAGATTTTGCATTTGAAACCTTTCCCATGAGGCAAAAGGTTTTTACAAAATCATTCTATCTAAAACTCAACAAACTCTTCCTCTATACTAAACTCTCTGTGAAACTGGCAAGAAGCCTATGGTTTCTGGGGTGCCACTACCATCCCTCATCCTTAGAAGTAACCACTATTGAAAAAGTCTTAATCATTTTACTTAATTGAGCACAATCCCACTAACTCCACTGAAAATCCTTTGGGGGTGAGACCTCTGAATGAATTTCATTTACCTTCAAAGTAATGATACCACAAAATAAAAAACAATGACTCTAAGTTAATTTGTTTCATTTTGTTAAGCAATATGGTTACAGCAGTGGTTCTTGATAGGGTGATTTTGCCCAGGGACATGTGGCAACATCTGGAGACATTTTTGGTTGTCACAACCAGGGGGTTGGGGAGGGTGCTACTGATATCTAGTGGGTAGAGTTCAGGGTTGTTGTTAAACATTCTACAATGCACAGGACAGACACCACTATAATTATCCAGCCCCAAATGTCAAAGTGCTAAGGTCAAAAAATCCTGAGATAGAAAGATAGTTGATAATAGGTAATTCAATAATTAAACAGAATGATTTAGGTAAATAGAGATACTTACATCCATAGATCTTATTTCCAGTTATGTTTATTTCTGTTTTTATTGTCATATTTTTTTCTATTATTAAAGTAATAAAATCATTTTTAAATTATTAAAGTATTGAAATGAATAAAATAAAATATAAAGGTCAAAATTCCTGGAAGATCACAATGCATACATTCAGTCATATAGTAGCTAATGGTAGGACACAGTAATGAACACATGTCAAGTGGGACAAACCTGAACTTAGATCACAAGACCTTGATTTATGTCCTGGCTCTGCTACTTACTAGGTTTATGGCCACGGGCAGAAATTCTACATGACCTGTGGTCTTCAGGTCCTCCTTTGCAAAACTGGCAGACTTCTGTTTTGCCAGGTTGAAGACTGAATGTTTTAGAGCCAAAGTGCTTTATGTAATAAAGTGAGATAAAATTACCTTGTAGAAAAGAGAAATAGAAAGTTATTTTCCAAAGCAGAGCTTTCTCAAGTGTGGGTTACTATATCCAGGAATATTGAAAGACATATTCATTTTTGAACATCTGATTTGCCCAGTTGGCAGTAAGACGGTAGTACATGTACCTAAAAAGTCAGACCGCTTCTTTCCAAATCCATGTGCTAGCTATGTGATTGATAGAGGGAATTGCTTATTGTCAATTCAAAAAACTCAATATCCTCAATTGGGATAATAATATTATCTACCTTGTTATGGTATAAACATTAAAAGTGATGATCTATAATCTGAGTGCTCAATAAATGTTTAGTGGTGGAGGTGGTGGTGATAGTGCTAGGAGGAGGAGGAGTATCACAATCACAGATATCAAAGATCAGAATTCTTAACTGTTATTGGGGATTATTTGTGATTCCTCCTCTCTAACATCCTCCTAGAAACTGCATGAGGAAAGCTTCACCCAAATGCTCAGTTCTTTATTATTAGAGACTTCTATTCTAAATCCCTGACTCCTGCTCTACTTGGATGAGCTCACCAGGATTATTTGGGAAGACTGATAACCATTTCCTTTACCTCTCCTCCCCTAAACCAATCTAAAGTAGCTTCTGCTTCCTCTCTTCAGGGCCCAACCCTGAATTCTCTGGCTCATCAGTCAAGAAGTCCATAAACAAAAAGCATAATCCCTAACTTGAAGAGAGAGAATTCCAAAATTATCCACTCACCCCTCCCTTCACTCATCCTTATCCCTCCAATAAAGCCCCCCAGTACTTCTAGTCTCCTGGATTCCTACTTATATAATCCTTGCTTGCTTTCTATGAGATGGTTCCTGTTCTGGTCCTCTATAACACCAGGCAGGAGCACATAAGAAAAATGATGCCATTCCTTTAATCAGCAGGGACTGCCCTAACTTCACTCCTCTTCCACTTATGTCACACCTATTTAGCACTTCAGAGATGGCCCAGTAGCCTCTTCCCTACCTGTCCTTCATGACTATCTTTAATGCCAACCAGGACACCCAGTGGAGTAAGAGTCAGGTCAGGTGGTGTGGAGATAGGGCCGATCCAGTGTGGCTAGGACACACTGGATCATGAGGGCAGACACAGCAGCCACTCCCCTCCCAAACTCCATACCATTCTTTCTTGCCTGTCAGGAATGAAATTAAATGCAATTCATAACTAACAAAAAGTACCACCATCTATATTTATATTTTACTTTATTTTATGAAAGACTCTTGACATATATTATGTAACCCTAAATTTATTCTTGTATTTTCTTGGAGGAGAAATGATGTACAACCAGTGTCAACCCTTTCTAAGAACTAAGCTTGTGGCTAGTTGTCTGCTGGACCCTGGATGCAAAATTAAAATGTATTAGGATGAGAGAAGTTGAGAAAAATGCTTTTAGAAATCCTACTCTGAAGTGTCATAAACCTTTTTCTACAAAAAAAAAAAAATGTGTAGTACTTCTACTCTTATTGCATATTCAATTAGACAATGCTTCTTGAACTTAATAAAAGCAAACAGTCACTGACATACTTTTTGGGCACTTAAAGTGTTTATAGTATTACACTAGATCTGGTCCTGGGGGCAGGGGAGCAAGTACTGATATGAGTCATTAGTATTTTCTTTTTGGAGTTGGAAATATGAAAATAGAGTAAGGCTTAAATGTGTATTCAGAGAAGAACTTTAAATGTTCTTGCAAATAAGACACAAAGTTAAGCTGGACTCTAAGCCTCCTTATTTTTGGTACTATTCCTTGTGATAACATCCTATTTGTTACAAGGATTGTACAAGGAGGATCAACTATGGTATTTACAACTGACTGAGGGACTATCAGATACATGAATTATCTTTGGTTCAAATAAGCTGGCACAACTTTTAGGATGTTTCTATAAACTGCTGGAGTCTTTTGAGATTAAACATTTGACTGGAGATTTTGTGAGAAGAGAATGCTGGTGCTTCCTGCTGTTCATTGAACTAGAAAATCCTCAAAAACAACCATTTTTCTTACTGCATTTTAGAACTTGCTCTTTCTCTTCTGTGGCTCTTTTCTAGAACCCTGAAGTGAAGAACTAACTAAAAATGGAAAAGAGTTGGAAATATTTACAAGATGCTTTAAACTTAAAAAAAAAAAAAAAGCAAGTAAGCAAGCAATTTCTTACTGAGTTTAGCTAATCTCAGAACTGCCTGGAGTTCATGTCAAGTAAGTTATTATATCAAGAAGTAGTATAAAAATAACAACTGCACCTAAACCTATGACCCATTTCAATTCAAAGGCACAGAAGAATCAGGAAGTGTCAAGAGAGTTCCTATTCTATTTAATCCAATCTATCCAAGTCACATATATAGCACATGCTGCAGAGGTAGCCTAGACACTTGGAGAGAGAGCAATGGGCCAAGAGTCAAGAGGAGGGCCTTTGTCCTTGAGTGAGCTACCAACTCTGTGAGGACTGGCCAAGACTCTGAAACTCTCCAGGCTTTGTTTCTTCATCTTCCCCTCACACATGCCAAGGCTCAGCCTTACAAGACTATTTCCCATTCCTTAAACCCCAAGCAAGATTAGATGATTTCCTTTCATTTCACACTTAGAATCCACAAAGTATTTCACGTGCATTGTAAATATTTGTTACATAAACCCAAAATGTGTTTTATTAATTCATTCATTCTACAAATATTTATCCAACATCTACTACATCGTAGGAACTATTCAAGTAGCTGGGGTTACAAGACTGAAAAACACAAAGTTCCTGTTCTTATGTTGCTTAGTTTCTAGTGGCCAGGCAGTAAACAAATGAATTTTAAAAATCAGGTAAGTTATGGGTCATAAAGAAAATAAATCAGGCTCATATGATTAAGGACAACTGGGGGTTTACCTGGGACTGTGGCAAAGGCCCCTCTGAGGCAGAAGAGCAGCATGGCTTGAATATAATGAGGAAGAGCAGAGTGGTCTGAAAAGGGGTCAAAGAGGGAGGAAACAGCCAAATTAAACAGGGGGAACAGAGGATCTGATTGATGTTTCTTAAAGCTCACTCTGGCTGCTCTTTGGAAACTGGGTATTGGGAAAAAGAGAAGCTGGAAAGCTATTTTAGGAGATTTCTGCAGTAAAGAGGAGAGAAAATATGGTAGCATGAACTAAAGTGAAAATAATAGATGTAGAAAAATAGACAAACTTAAGATATGTTTTAGTGACAGAGGCAATAAGGGATTTTTCAGGGATTGAATTCTGGAAGCTAAAGAAATAAAAACAATCCAGAAAAACATGTAGAGTTCTGGTTTGGATAATTAGGTAGATGGCGACACCATCCACCCAGATGAGGAAGGCTGAGGGAGAAGCAAGCTGGGTACAGAATGAAAAGCTCTAATTAAGCTTTGCTTCATTTTTTCACTTCATATTCAAGCCTGTGAAAACAGTCAGGGTAAGTATTTCTGAGCCCTATTTACAATAGGGAAAACTCAGAGAAAAGGCAAACAAAAGACTTTTTAGAAAGTAAACACGTGTCAAGTCTTTGGACTCCACATCTAAGATTTCTTACCTCAATTTTAAATAGTCAAAGTCAATTCCAGAGAAAAAAAAATAGAAACCCCAATATCCCAATGTAATTATTAGTTTTACATGATAGCACTTCCTAAAATAAATTCTTATTTTTCTTTTTTTCAATATTCAAAGTTAACTGATACAATTATGTTCAGTTATAGCCATCCTATCTTAGAGCTAAGTTGTCTGTTACCTGGAATCAATTTAGTGACTTGGCTTAATATTTTACACCAGTATTTTGGAAGCTACATAGCATAACTGGTTAATGTATATTAATATGGCTGAGATAGCAAGTCAAACTTCCAAAAAGTCACCTAAAGTATGCCTTTTTGGCATGATCAAAAAAGTATGATCAAGGGAAAAAAAAATACTTTCATACTCTGAATGATATGAAAATCCACCACTCAACAAAGAGCTCCAAACCCATCATGAAATGGGGCAGCCAATCTCTTCTAAAAATCTAAATGTTAATGCATGTCTTCACCCATTTTAACTTGCTACACTAGGAATAATTTCAACAAACACTTGCTAAAAGCACTGGCTTCCTCAAACAATAGCATCCCAAAAGTGCTCTCACTGTTCATGACCAGAAACTATTGGCTATAAACAATGCATCCTTACCAATGAGGGGAAACCTTTACGGCATACACCCTAATAATGGCAGACTTTCAGATTTATCAATCCACAAAAGATAGCCTTTGATTATAATAGAACTAACTTTTTTTTTTAACAGTATTTCCTTCTGGCTTTTAGATTGAGGCATCATTTGCTATACTTCTACCTATACCTAAAATACCCAAAGTTTCAACTTTTGCTTTAGCTCTGATACAAAGGTGCCAAAAGTGAGCACTATAAAAATGTCAGTATAGCTGAGGAAAAAAAATGCACTGATATTAACCTTCAAAAATCAAACCTTATTTTGGGATAAATGTGGAGAAAAGAAAAAGGGTGAGTTCCCAAAAATATTTTTTTCAATTGAACATACACTCATTTCCTTTTAAAACAAATAAAGTGCTTAAAGAATGTATCTTTATCATATAAAATCTTCAGCATGTGTTAATTTCCTAAATGAATTGAAACAATTTTAGAGACCCCGAATAGCCAGGGGAATTTTAAAAAAGAAAACCTTATCTGGGGGCATCACAATGCCAGATTTCAGGTTGTACTACAAAGCTGTGGTCATCAAAACAGTGTGGTACTGGCACAAAAACAGACACATAGATCAATGGAACAGAATAGAGAATCCAGAAGTGGACCCTCAACTTTATGGTCAACTAATATTCGATAAAGGAGGAAAGACTATCCATTGGAAGAAAGACAGTCTCTTCAATAAATGGTGCTGGGAAAATTGGACATCCACATGCAGAAGAATGAAACTAGACCACTCTCTTTCACCATACACAAAGATAAACTCAAAATGGATGAAAGATCTAAATGTGAGACAAGATTCCATCAAAATCCTGGAGAAGAACACAGGCAACACCCTTTTTGAACTCGGCCACAGTAACTTCTTGCAAGATACATCCACGAAGGCAAAAGAAACAAAAGCAAAAATGAACTATTGGGACTTCATCAAGATAAGAAGCTTTTGCACAGCAAAAGATACAGTCACCAAAACTCAAAGACAACCTACAGAATGGGAGAAGATATTTGCAAATGACATATCAGATAAAGGGCTAGTTTCCAAGATCTATAAAGAACTTATTAAACTCAACACCAAAGAAACAAACAATCCAATCATGAAATGGGCAAAAGACATGAAGAGAAATCTCACAGAGGAAGACATAGACATGGCCAACATGCATATGAGAAAATGCTCTGCATCACTTGCCATCAGGGAAATACAAATCAAAACCACAATGAGATACCACCTGACACCAGTGAGAATGGGGAAAATTAACAAGGCAGGAAACAACAAATGTTGGAGGGGATGCGGAGAAAAGGGAACCCTCTTACACTGTTGGTGGGAATGTGAACTGGTGCAGCCACTCTGGAAAACTGTGTGGAGGTTCCTCAAAGAGTTAAAAATAGACCCAGCAATTGCACTGTTGGGGATTTACCCCAAAGATACAGATGCAATGAAATGCCGAGATACCTGCACCCCGATGTTTCTAGCAGCAATGTCCACAATAGCCAAACTGTGGAAGGAGCCTCGGTGTTCATCGAACGATGAATAGATAAAGAAGATGTGGTTTATGTATACAATGGAATATTCCTCAGCCATTAGAAACGACAAATACCCACCATTTGCTTCAATGTGGATGGAACTGGAGGGTATTATGCTGAGTGAAATGAGTCAATCGGAGAAAGACAAACATTATATGTTCTCATTCATTTGGGAAATATAAATAATAGTGAAAGGGAATATAAGGAAAGGGAGAAGAAATGTGTGGGGAATATCAGAAAGGGAGACAGAACATAAAGACTCCTAACTCTGGGAAACGAACTAGGGGTAGTGGAAGGGAAGGAGGGCGGGGGGTGGGGTGAATGGTTGATGGGCACTGAGGGGGGGGCACTTGACGGGATGAGCACTGGGTGTTATTCTGTATGTGGTAAATTGAACACCAATAAAAAATAAATTTATTTAAAAAAAGAAACAATTTTAGTAATGGCCTCAGTAGAAACTAAAGTTCATTTGCTGAGCTCCCCCTGCTGATTTACAGCAGCAAATATTAGTTGTTTCACAAGAAAACATTAACTTAAAAACTCACTCATGGTTTCTTAGAAACCTAAAATTCCTGGATTACTTTAAGAAATTTCAACTAAGTTGTTAAATACATATCCTAAAAATAGCTGACTAGAACAAAAATACAGTGGTATTAACAATGTCTGAATTAACACATCAGAATTCAGCACTGAGGTTATAACATACCCAACCTTTCTGCTCAGAACCTGAGAGATGGAAGAAATCAATTTAGTCCTTCAACAAATCTTTTGGAAGACAAATGCAGTAATAGAAACATTTTCACTCAGGTAGATGTGACAATTAAAATTAAAACTCCAAGAACAACAAAACCACAATCTGGTTAGTTGGGTTAATTGTGGAATAAACTTTTTAAAGACCAGTACTACATCTCAGTCTCATGGATGCGCTCAAACTTCTAGCAGAGCCCCTTGCACATAGTGGGTAGTCTAAAAGTACTTCGAATATGAGTACAATTGAATATGCCTTTAAGCATCTCTATTATTTTTTTTAGCACGAAAGTCCAAAAAGACAGACCTGTCACTCTCCTCCTCCCAATCTGAGACATTGAAATATAAAAGGAAAATTACCTTGATCCTGATCTGTCCTCAAATATAGAGTTAATTTGACTAGGACTATGCTAGCCCTGGTAAGAAAAAGGAAAAAGTCATTTAAGAAAAGAGAACTATTTATTATGAAGAATATATACAAAATATAAAGATTACTAAACTGGGCAATGCATGCAGTTGAATAAAACTTTATGTTGCATAGGGATAAACTTCCAGTGCCAATTGTGAAATACTGTGAAAACAGATAATGGCCAGAGTTTAATTATCAGTCAGAAGATGGTAGTGATGTACACAGAATTCTTCATTCAAGCATGAGTAGGAACGCAAGACATGATGATGAAAGATCTGTAGGTCAATGCATTTATCAACTGACTAAACTAGGTCAAGCAACTAACAAAATCCAAGCTATTTAAAGACCATTCAAACATAAAATACTTCAGGTTTGCAAATAGATTCTTTCCCTCTCATTGGGGAAAAGTCACTTTATATATACATGTAGTTACACAATATTTCATGATAATCCATGTGCAGCACAAATGCCTGAAATAAGCAATCTCCAAATACCTTTCCACACACCATCTCTCCCGGCTTTGCCCTTATTCATCACTTTCCACTCTTTAAGGGCCTCTTGTTCACAAAACCTTCCTGGTTCCTCTAGGGAATATCTGTTATCTTTCTTACTGGAAATCTATGGCTGTTAGAGCCTGTATACAGTTGGATCTTTAACTACCATCTAATTATTGTATGATTGCTACTTGATCTTCTATCTCCACCCAGACTGAAAACAGAACCTATGGTTTATTCTAGATTGTATCATGCCAATAGCTAAGGCCAGATCTCTAGTGAGCTCACCATTTCCTCTTAGATATGCCATCAGAATCCAATAACTCAGCTAGCTGCTTCTAGGTTAAAAGCAGTTCCTTGGGATTTCACATTGATCACCTCTCTCAGAACTCTCTGTAGAAAAAAAAAAAAAAAAAGAACTCTCTGTAGCTTGGAGATTTCACAAGAGTGGACTAGCTGTTTTTTAAGTCATAAAATTATAGACCCCTATGTATTAGTAACTATGATTGGCTTCATACAAACAAGTCACTTATCTCAGCATGTAATTGTTATATCGCTGAGTCAAAGATGGCCTCTGTACATTGACTGCTAGACTGTTCATTTCTTTGCTGTAGGCTGAGACTCATTAGCTCAAAAGTCTGCTGGTGGCAAACTCAAATTTTATAAGTTTAAAAAGGGCCCAAATGATTTTCTACCAAATATACACACTCAAAAGATATCCAAAACAAGAAAGTCTTTAGCCATTGAGAGCCTGCCTGCTTTGTATACCCCACAAAAAACTCACCCAATAGCTGTTACCTATTGATAATATAGGGCCTTGTGGTGATGAGGCCTCAAGAGGCTGTTGTCCTTCTGAGCTCTGTGACAGACTCCCACTGTGCTGCTAAGAGAACTAGATACATAAGCCCTCTCTCCTCTGTTCTTGTTCTCCCCTGGGAGTTCCTTTACCCTCCTCCCCTACTAAGCAGTAACCCACATCCTTAACCTCTGCACAGATTCCTGCTATGAGGGGTTTTCCCTGCATGCAAACCTGTCAGGGGCTTGCACAATAAAATTTGTGTGTCCTACCGCTGCTCCTCCTGATCATATTTTTTTCCTCAATTGCCTCAAATCTCTAATAGTAATGCACAATATTCATTTCAAGGAATGCTATAGATTTTACCTGAAAATATGGGTCCCCTGGTGAATTTAGTTTGGAAATGCCTTTCAACAATTTTCTTTACCACAGGGCATTTTGGTTCACTACATTTACCTATGCCTCCAATCTCCGAGAGAGGAATGAAAAACTCTGTGTCTCACAAACTCATTCACCACAGAACTATTTCCTGGGAGCATCCTGTGAAAGCAGAAGCATGGCCAAGCTCTCATATCTAAATGGTCCCTGGGCTGAAGTAGGTGGGCATTAGAGGGGAAAGTAACTTATCTATGTGTCTCACATAAAGACTAGTTCCTAAATGTCATTATCCACTATAAGAAACCAGGGCTGGAGAGAAGAAAATATTAGATGAGCCTGAAATACCTTTTTGTGCCGAAAAAGTAAAGTTCAGAGTATGGATGGTGACAGGAAAAGAAATAGGAAATAGGAGTTTGACAAATGTAGGATTTTAGCATCAAAATAAAGGATGATGAAAAAAAGATTAAACCCATCAAACAAAAATAAGAATCTATTAAGTTCGTGCTGGTACAAATTAAATAAATTTTTTAGGTGAGGGAGAAAAGAAAGTTCTACCCTATAGTAGAATGCCAAATAATAAATGGAGAAGTAATGACATAATCAGAAAAATTCCCATTTCTCAAGCATTCTAGCAATAATTTATTTTGGTAGGGGTCATCAATAGATGCTAAAATTAGCAGGTGAAAATTTCATGAGAACAAAGTGTCTCCCCTCCAGAATACTATTAATCATTAATTAATAAGTACAAAATACATAGATTTTACATTGAAGAATTGTGATAGACACCACTCTAATCAACTGCTCCAAGTAAGCATCACCAGGAATTGGACAAAATGATATTGCATACCTTTAGACATGAGGCACTGAATGGAACACACCATCTCTTCTGTGGAATTTCTGCCAAAAATGAGTATTTTGAATCTAATCATGACAAACACAAATTGAAAGCATTTTACAAAGTAATGGGCCTGTACTCTTCAAATATATTGAGGTTATGACAGACAAGGAAAGACAGAGGAATCCTTCCATGTTGAAGGAGATTAAGGCAACGTGACAACTAAACACTTACTATTCTGGATGGAATCCTTGTTTGGGGAAATCCTTGTTTCAGGGAAATGCTGAAAAAATTAAGGGACAATGGACAGCATATCTGTAACTATCTCTCAAATGAATAAAAAATACGCACAGGTATACACACATACATACAGATATTTTAATAAAGAATAATAAAACAAATGGGATACAATGTTAACAACTGGGTTCTGGGCAAAATTGGATTTTATTCCATTCTCATGATATTTTTATTAATTTGAAAATGAAAAAAATTTTCAATTAAGCCATTGGGAAAGTCCCTTATTCCTCATCATTTTGGTGATTTAATCATAGTTCTAGTTGCTCAATTCATTTGTTCATTTGACTAATCTGTTCTTCACAGAAACCTGTACCACCAACCCAAGGGTGGACAATGCCTCCTTTGGTTCCAAGGACTGAGCACTGCCTCCTCAGGGTGCCCGGTGCCCTTCTTGGGGCTGTTTTCCATGCCCATTGGAGGATCACCACATAGTGATACTGCTACACCTCTGAATACTCTCCTCACTTAAAGGCCCCAGAGAAATCACAAGCTGTGCTAGCAACTATAGGCCAATAACACATGGAGAGCTCCTACCTACAATGTATGACTCGTCTTTCCCAGTAAACCACAAGTACAAAATTTATGATTTTCTTAAATTTTGCAGGTTCCATGGTTGTTGCATCTTCTTAAAGGGTTACTTTCTGTTTCTCCTTTGAAACCTTCGAATGCTTCTGAAAAGAGAAAGTTTAAATGGTTTCTTCCAATTCTCTACAGCACTTGGCATGACAGAGAGCATTTATTAGATGCTCAGAAAATACCTCTGGCCTAACTGACTGGAACATACTTACCTGTTCTTGCACTGTTAGAATACTAGTTTTCATTATATTAGTTATATGCTAAGAAATGCTGTAATATATATTTCAGCAAATTTAACATTTTCTCATTTACTTTCATTATACAAGCAAGGATACAATAACAATCACAGATAAGATAGAGACTTTTTAAATGGAAAAATGATAAATTTGCCAGATTCTATCAAATTTATTAAAAATTTTAAACCTCAAACATGTTAAAATAACATACCAAGTGCTATAAAGGAATCAGTAACAGATATGGTATTTAAAGCTAGAAAGCAGAAATGTTCTAGAAACCAAACCATAGCATCTGATTCCACAGTAATTATGCTTCCATGCAAAAATCTCATGGCTTTTAAAAATTTAATTGCCATCTATTTTTGAAGACAAACTTAAGGCCCAATGATAGGGCTTAAGAGCTCAGTAATATTATGTATCAACTATACTCAATAGAATTTTAATTTTATAAAGATCCCCATCCTTGGAGTCTAACACACAGTAAGAACTTTAACTAAGTGATCTCAGCCAAATAATTTAAGTTTATTGGGCCTCAGTTTTGTCATCTATACAAATGGATACTCATGGTACCTAAATCTAAGAGTTGCTTAGGTAACAAAAATTTGGTTTAATTTGTAAGGCAATTGGTAAGAACATAGCAAACACATTATTATTGCTACTGTTATTGCATGATCAAAAAATAAAATACTTTGGCAGGATCCCAAAGTGTGTATGTATATATATATATATTAATTCAATTTTATTAAAGGAGCAAAATATATAGAAATATGTATGCATATGTGTATAAATGTGCATAACATATTCATACATTTTATGTATTTATATGTATAAATATATAACATATGCATTTATATGTAAACATGTGTGTATGTTTGTGTATGTAGAGAAAAAGAAAGTGAGTTCAAGAGAGTGATGCATAGAAAAGACTGGAAGAAAGTAAACAACCCCAGTGGTCAACAGATTATCAATGAATGAGTACAAACTCAATTTTTTTCTTATGCCTTACTATATTCTTCAGATCTTCTCCATGAACACAGATTACCTTTGTAAATATAAACATAAAAATGCTATTTTTAAGAATCTCACAAAGATGAACCATATTTGTTTAGAGTGTTAGAACCATAAAAATTGTGTTCACATTATTTACAACAATTAGGAAAATATGTTATCTTTCTCATTGCTTTAAAAAGCTTGCTTTCTTCTTATAAAAGCCATTACCCTCTATAAGCTCCACTCTGGCTGCTTGCTAATCCTAGCCTGATCTTATATATCTTTCCAATGCTTCTTATTTCAACCTGAATGACATGCAAATAAGAAACAATTAGAGTGTTTAAAATTAAGCAAATTTAAAAATTCATTTTCTTCTTCTTACTAAATGCATTTTTTTGTTGCTAATAAGTGGAAAGCTCTCAGGGACCCTTGCAGAGTCTAGTGATGAAGTCTTCTCAAGAAGCCACTAGTGGATTCCACAGACAGAATATGAAACAGAAAAATCACGAGACTTGACTAAAAATATGCAGGAGTCAGATGAAAGAATGAGATAAAGAACTTACATATGCTCAGCTTTCTGATTACCACACATTTCTTACTGGAAGCCAACATCTTCTGAGCTGTGCCCAAAGATGGGCTCTTATTTTAAAAAGAAAAAAAAAAGCAATTTTCATCAAAGCTAAATATAGTTATTTCTACAAGCTTCGGGAAAAATACCAGTGAGTCTAGATCTTGCTTTTACTCTGAAAATCCTCTTGTTTGATTATAAGCTACAACATAGATGTCCAAAGTTCAAGACAAGAAACAAACCTGCCCATAGAGTATGTATACTTGGTTTTTTGAAATGACCTAAGAGTATTTGTTAATCCAGGTAGCATTATAGAAAACTGGTTTTGGAATCATTTTGAATTCAATTGGTATCCTGGATATTACAACCTGAATAATATATGCTATTGTAATCTCGGGATCTTAATTTATCTGTTAAGTGGACATAATGTCTATAAAATGTAATTTTCAGTTTAAATAAATGTTTATTTAGCTCAATAATGTGAGCTACAGTTACAAAGATAAAAATGATGGCATAGTCCCTATCTTAAATTTATAGTTTACTAAGGGAGATAGATTTATAAGCATTTTCAGTATAATAAAGCATGTCCGGGACACAGAGCTGTGAGAATTAAAAAAGGCAATATACCACCTTGCTATTTAATGGCTTAAATAATACCCATTATCATTATTTCTACTACAGGTACTTATCTATATTCACAGGACTAGAGATATGAATATAGGTAGGCAGTTGCATATTATATTTTACTTATATCATTGCCTCCCTATGAACTAGACCCCAAAAGAGCTGGGACAGCCAAGTGACCCAGAAACCATCAGAATTCCTCTTGCATACCCATTTTCTACCTAAAATTCTCTTTAAAGATTTTATTTTAGAGCTAGAGACAGACAGCAAGGGGAGGAGCAGTGAGAGAGGGACAAGCAGATCTTGTACTAAGCCTGGAGCCTGACACAGAGCTTAGTAACTATAACATCTGTAGTGGGTAGAGCACTTCCCATCTACCAGGGGCAGTGTGTGCAACACATATTCCCAAACATTTTTTACAACTAGCCTTTTAAGTTGGTATTATTATCTCTCTCACTCCTTACTAAGACGGTAATTAAAGATTAATGAGGATAAGCCATCTGTTCATGGTTACAGAACTAAGGAGTGGTCAGTCTGGCTTTGAACCTAGTCTCCATGACTCTAAGGCCTCTCTCTGTTCTTAACTAATTTACTACATTCCATATGTATCAATAGAATTCTTAAAATGTATATATTTTTCTCTTATAAATTTCAGACCACCCTGAAATTTAAAAAAACAAAAACAAACAGGTATCATTGCCTCCATTCTACATGTAAAAATAATGCTGGCCTGGCCAAGGTCACATGGTGAATTTACAGTAAGACAGGACTCTAATCTAGTTTACCAGGTTTACAGTCTAGTACTATAACTGGGATTCTCAGCCTTGGTTGCAATTTAGCATCACTCAGGGAGCTTCAATGCCCAGACTGTTCCCTAAAAAAATAAGCCAGAATCTCTGGAGGTAGACCCAGGCATCAGCAATTTTTAAAGCTCCCAGGTGACTGAATGTGCAATCAAGACTGAGAATCTATACCATCCATTCTAAGACTGAAACCTAGGTAAATGTTTCCAGAAAAACACTGACAGGATTCGCCAGCACATACATACGTATGCCACAGGTATATTACAGGTAACAATAGGCTTTTGTAGGGTAGCCTAGGGATCGAACCATACAAGCCTCTGATTTCTTAACAATAATCTTCAAATAATCTTTTGAAATGCATAGTTGTAAAAGGTATGACTGCCTGCGCATGGAGCCACCATGTTCCTTCAGGACTGCATGACTGCTTTTCTTCACTACAAGTTTAATGATTGTAAGAGTAGAATGACAGGCTCAGGTCTGAAGATGTGGAAACCACTTTGGGATTAGTGACTGCTAGGTACTGCAGCCTCAAACAGCCTTGGCTTCCTGGTGACTGAGTTGGCCTCAATCATTCCCTCTTCTCTATGCAGCCTTAGGATACAAAAGGAATATTCTCCAAAGAGAACAACTGCTGCTTAACAGTGCATTCTGTGGGGCTGGGGGTGAGTTAGTGAAGTGGAATGTAATTGTCCTAATTGAAATTTGTCCAAAGCCCTGAGGAACTAAGACAGGCAACCAGTAATACTCAAAATAATTCAGCCCAGTGTTCTCTGATGCTAGGGAGATACTCAAATGGGCATAGGCAGAGCTTCAAAACATGGCCTCTGAAGACCCCAAGAAAATGATCTCACACCCATTCTGCTCAGCTGAATAATATCTCATATACTTGTATATGCTAGTATACAAAAGAAGGGTTTTCATTACCAGAAGAATTTCTAAATGGCTTATAATCTAGCTATAATTTGAGTTGAGGTTGATGGTTTATGGGGCCAGTTTCAAATCAATGGCCTAAAACTAATTGTCTTTAAAGAAAGCAATTTTCTTCTACAGCTTTCTTTGCTTATATAAGATAGGTTAGGGGAAAAAATATTTCCTCTGATGATTACAATAAGCATTAGTATAACCTGTGGGGATTTTAGCAGACCACAGATTTATTTTATATAGGACACACCCATTCCTACACACACAACCACACCTTTCTGTATTACAGAAATGAATTTGGGATGTTCAAAAAACAGTATTACTGCCAATATTATTTACTCAAAATTCATCCTCCTGCCTTGGAAGCCTTGGAAGGAAAAGCTGCTCTGGGCTGTCCTTGCTAAGACTTATTGGTCCAATGACTCTTTCATCTCCATAGACCCAGTGTGACGTTGGCTTGAGTCCCTGTATTTCCCGTCAGCAATAACACCTTCCATACATCTTCTGAGAGAAGATTCTTACTGCTTCGGGAAGGTCTGATTTCTTCTCTGGGGGAAAAAGGCATTAGTGGCAGATCAGATGCAACATCAGGCTGACAGAATCCTTTGTCACATGGAGCCCAAGGACAACAAAACCGAGGAGGGGAGGGGTGGGGCAGGAAAGCACTGAACTGCTACAACTCCAGGGAGTTGATTTGTGCTTGTCTCCTCACAGCAAGGTCCTGGTCAACTGAAACTGAACTACTGAAGTAAATTAAATTAGAACAATAAACAGCTGAAATACCTGGCAATCTTTCACTTGTCCTCAATACTACAGCAGGGATGTGTGCTAGAATTTGGTGTTCTGTCTCCATAGATTCTTCATAAAGTTGCCTGCCGGCTTACAGATTTTGACAGAATTACTACAGTGTAAAGTAACCAAAAAAGTGGAATTAAAACTTTTTCAAATGAGATGTAAAAATGGCAAATTGAGGTGAGATAAAAATTTTGAGATATTTCTGAAAAAAAAAAAAAAATCGCCTCCCAGAGAAGCAATGAGAGGATTTAAAGCCACAGGTAGAATTTCACAAATGCAAATGGCAGGTTAGCCTTGAGGACAGGGACTATCCTGTGAGGATAGCAGTGCTTCACAAGGCAGCCCCTCTCAGCCAGCAGTTCCCAGATGGCCACTCCATGTTTGTTTGAGAGGCTTATGAAGTGAAGTCCCCAACTATAATTGCAGTCTTCTTTCCACTCTCTTCAGCCTGTTGCCTCATCTAAGGATATGCTGTGGCATGCCGTGCTGACACCCTCTCTGAAGCTATTCTGTACTGTTGCTAGATTGCCCCCAACAACTGTGCATGAATTCTTAACTGAAATTTCCATGTAGAAATATCACAGACTTAGGTAATGAGATCAACTCTCTTATGATAAATGGTTAAAAGTTCCTTGAAGCCATGGCTTCTTTGACTCTCCTTACCTTTATTTTTTTATTTTTTTTTTAGATTTTATTTATTTATTCATGAGAGACACAGGCAGAGGAAGAAGCAGGCTCCATGCAGCCTCGATCCTGGGACTCCAGGATCACACCCTGGGCCAAAGGCGGTGCTAAACCACTGAGCCACCCGGGCTGCCCTCTTCTTACCTTTAATCCTATGGTTTGAAACTATAGGCAACCCAAGGCAGCACCTAGGATCTTATCAACACAGCATCAATGATGATGACAACAAACCCAGCAAATAACTCCAGTAGTCTCCATTATCTATTGTTTTGCTTTCCCATGGTGTCATTTACCTGAGGTCAACTAAGATCAGAAAGCAGATATCAGGTAGCCTAACATTGGGTCATAATGCCTAGATCATTCACCTCATTTCATCTCATCTCATAGGCATCTTGTCAAGTCACATCATCACAAGAAGAGTGAGGGCAGCCCAGGTAGCTCAGCGGTTTAGCACCACCTTCAGCCCAGGGTGTGATCCTGGAGACCTGGGATCAAGTCCCATGTCAAGCTCCCTGCATGGAGCCTGCTTCTCCTCTGCCTGTGTCTCTGCCTCTCTCTCTCTCTCTCTCTCTCTCTCTGTGTCTCTCATGAATAAATAAATAAAATCTTTAAAAAAAAAAAAGGTGAGTATGGTGAGTACAGTACAATAAGATATTTTCAGAGAGACAGATGACATTCACATAACTTTATTAATTACATTTTTATAATTATTCTATTTTATTATTGTTATTAATCTCTTACTGTACCTAATTTATGAATTAAACTTTACCATCATAGGTATGTTTGTATAGAAAAAAATCACATGTATTGGATTTGGTACTATCTATGGTTTCAGGCATTACTGGGAGTCTTAGAACATATTCCCTGCAGATAAAGAGGACCTATTGTAATTATTTCCTGCTGTGATGAACAAATTTTAAAATAAAAATTATACAAAAAAATTGTAAGTACTAAGAAAGAAGTGGCCTTCATTTTTTAAAGTTGTCACCTCTTGATTTTCTTGGTAATTATTTTAAATTTTATTTATTTATTCATGATAGACCCACAGAGTGGGGGAGCAGAGACAAAGGCAGAGGGAGAAGCAGGCTTCATGCAGGGAGCTTGACGTGGGACTCGATCCGGGGTCTCCAGGATCACGCCCTGGGCTGAAGGCAGCGCTATACCACTGAGCCACCTGGGCTGCCCTCTTGGCTAATTTCTGTCATTGTAACAGCAGCCTTTTTCTCCTTCAATCATAATAATCATCACTATTTATTAAGCTCCTTCTACAAGCTAGGCTCTGTGTTGGAGGTTTCATATTCATTTCTCATTCCATGAGGTAAGTCAAGTTATGATACCCATTTTAAGATAAAGAAAAGAGGGAGAGGTTAAATAATATGCCCAAATCGCATAATGAGTAAACAATAGAATGTCTAACTCCAAAGCCTCTGTACTCCAAGCTGGATGAGCGCATCTAAACAG
This sequence comes from Canis lupus dingo, assembly GCF_003254725.2. Lineage (NCBI taxonomy): Eukaryota > Metazoa > Chordata > Mammalia > Carnivora > Canidae > Canis > Canis lupus. The sequence goes on along the minus strand of NC_064271.1, from coordinate 6,472,950 downwards.
TTTACAAAGGCACATTTTATTCTGTGCTAAGCATTGTCCTAATAAACTGAATTTTATTAACATGTCAATCTTAGTTCTCACACTATGAGGTACTGTCCCCTACTAAACAAGTGGACAAACTGGGACTCAGAGATTAAATATTTGGCCCAGAGTTACACACGCAGTAGCAAAGAAGAATGGAACTTCAAACTTAGGCAAAACAGGTGTGAATCCCTTGTCATGCTGGATGTAATAGCAAAGGTAGCTGACCTGAAAATGAGCAGAAAAGTTGGTTGAACAAAATTTTATGACACAATCTGATTTTCAAAACTCAGATATTGGTGAACACCCAACTGCTCTGCCTGCTGTTTCTAGTCAAGCATGATCAGGAACCTCACAAACACACTGGAACTTTTTCAGACCCTGGACAAGAGGGCAATCAGATCTCTACTGATGAAAGCACTATAGTACATCTACGAGTGCCAGAGAGTAATTAGTGATCTAGGTTAAGAGGATAAATTGTTTAGGATGTTAATCGTTTACTCAATGTCTTATGAATATTTAAATCGTCTAAAAGGATCAAGAAAACTTTATTCAGTTCCTATTATTTGCTGGGCACTGTATTAGGTTCATTGCTCTCTAAAAATTAATGGCACTGGTTAAGCTTGAAAGATAAATGAGATAAATGAGAGTCTCACCTCAGAGCTACACACTACTTAGTAGGGAAGACAGACACAAATATTTGGATTTCAAGCATACAAACACATTCATAGACAACAAAAGAAGCACTATGAAGTTCAAATGTAGCAGAATAAGGAGTGATTAACTATAGAGGCTTGGGCAGGAAAGGCTTCAGAAAGGAAGGCAAAAGAATGAATCAGAATTTGCAGAAAGAGGGAGGGAAGGGCATTCCAGATAGAAGGAACAGCATACCCAGTATGTACAGAGGCTTAAAATATCAGGCATAATGAAGAGCTGCACGCTGTGATAAGTGGTTGAACATGACATCACAAGATATTATGGGAGAAAAGGAGACACCATGAGATCATGAAAGGCACTGGGGAAGCTGGAAGGGAGTTGGCAGGCAATAGGGAGCCAGTCAAGATTCTAAAGTATTGTGGTGATAGGATCTGAGTATTAGAAAGACCAGTATGAATCAGGGTGCACTCTATGTAACAGGGATGACTGAGGCAGGAAGGCCAGTGAACAAATAATGAACACTGAAAAGTGAACAAATAAAGCCTGGAACAGGGTCCACCGACCACCTTTACTTGGTTCTACTTTGTGTGCAGGTGCACTGTGTAGTTTGTCTGATTTAATCTGAAAACAGATTAATGGTTTCTAAAACTCTTTTCATTCTCTAACATTTTCACAAATATAACACATTTGCAGAAACATAACACAACACTGGTGTGCATTCATTCATGTTACGAAAATTGATGACTTAATATGCTGTAATCTATAATATGGGATAATGGATCAAAGTTTGTGCTATCATCAATTAAATATGAATTCCATCTAATGCCCTGATCTTTTGGAAATAAACCAAAGTCCATTAGTCTCAGACTATAAACATATCAATTTGAGAACCATAAAAGCAGTTGCTATTGTTGACTAGGGGTTTAAAATATTCTAAGCTGAGGGGAGGAGCAAGATGGCAGAAGAGTAGGGTCCCCAAATCACCTGTCTCCACCAAACTACCTAGAAAACCTTCAAATTATCCTGAAAATCTATGAATTCGGCCTGAGATTTATTTATTTTTTTTAAAGATTTTATTTATTTACTCATGAGAGATACAGAGTGAGAGAGAGGCAGATACACAGGCAGAGGGAGAAGCAGGCTCCATGCAGGGAGCCCGATGTGGGACTTGATCCCGGGTCTCCAGGATCACGCCCTGGGCTGAAGGCGGCGCTAAACCGCCGAGCCACCCGGGCTGCCCTGGCCTGAGATTTAAAGAGAGAACAGCTGGAACGCTACAGTGAGAAGAGTTCGCGCATCTATCAAGGTAGGAAGACGGGGAAAAAGAAATAAAGGAACAAAGGCCTCCAAGGGGGAGGGGCCCCGCGAGGAGCCGGGCTGAGGCCGGGGCGAGTGTCCCCAGGACAGGAGAGCCCCGTCCCGGAGGAGCAGGAGCTGCACCGACCTTCCCGGGCAGAAAGGGGCTCCAGGGAGGTGGAGCAGGACCCAGGAGGGCGGGGATGCCCTCGGGCTCCCGGGGACAGTAACAGCAACTGCGCGCCCAGGAGAGTGCGCCGAGCTCCCTAAGGGCTGCAGCGCACGGCGGGACCCGGCGGGACCAGAGCAGCTCGGGGGGCTCGGGGGCGGCTCCGCGGAGGGGGCTGCGCGGTTCCAGGAGCAGCTCGGAGGGGCTCGGGCGGCAGCTGCGCGGAGGGGGCTGCGCGGCCCCGGGAGCAGCTCGGAGGGGCTCGGGCAGAGGAAGAGGCTCCGTGCGGAGGGGGCTGCGCGGTTCCAGGAGCAGCTCGGAGGGGCTTGGGCGGCAGCTCCGCGGAGGTGGCTGCGCGGCCCGGGAGCGCGAATCCAACAGCGCAGGCCCCGGAGCACAGGGCGCCGGGACACAGCCCAGGATCCCGCCTCCCCCGGGACAGGCAGAGGCCGGGAGGGCCCAGGACAGCGAGGACGCTCCCGCCCCAGCTGAGCAGATCAGCGGCCCCGCCCGGAGCCTCCAGGCCCTGCAGACGGAGTTCCTGCGGGGGCTGAATCCAGGTTTCCAGAGCTGCCCCGCCACTGGGGCTGTTCCTCCTGCGGCCTCACGGGGTAAACAACCCCCACTGAGCCCTGCACCAGGCAGGGGCACAGCAGCTCCCCCAACTGCTAACACCTGAAAATCAGCACAGCAGGCCCCTCCCCCAGAACACCAGCTAGACTGACAACTTCCAGGAGAAGCCAAGGGACTTAAAGTACACAGAATCAGAAGATACTCCCCCGTGGTTCTTTTTTTTTTGTTTTGTTTTGTTTTGTTTTGTTTTGTTTTGTTTTGCTTTTTGATTTGTTTCCTTCCCCCACCCCCTTTTTTTCTCCTTTCTTTTTCTTTCTTTTTCTTCTTTTTTTTTCGTTTTTTTTCTTCCCTTTTTTTTCTCTTTCTCTTTTCTTTCCTTCTTTCTCTCCTCTCTTTCTCTGTTTCCCAATACAACTTGCTTTTGGCCACTCTGCACTGAGCAAAATGACTAGAAGGAAAACCTCACCTCAAAAGAAAGAATCAGAAACAGTCCTCTCTCCCACAGAGTTACAAAATCTGGATTACAATTCAATGTCAGAAAGCCAATTCAGAAGCACTATTATTCAGCTACTGGTGGCTCTAGAAAAAAGTATAAAGGACTCAAGAGACTTCATGACTGCAGAATTTAGAGCTAATCAGGCAGAAATTAAAAATCAATTGAATGAGATGCAATCCAAACTAGAAGTCCTAACGACGAGGGTTAACGAGGTGGAAGAACGAGTGAGTGACATAGAAGACAAGTTGATAGCAAAGAGGGAAACTGAGGAAAAAAGAGACAAACAATTAAAAGACCATGAAGATAGATTAAGGGAAATAAACGACAGCCTGAGGAAGAAAAACCTACGTTTAATTGGGGTTCCCGAGGGCGCCGAAAGGGACAGAGGGCCAGAATATGTATTTGAACAAATTCTAGCTGAAAACTTTCCTAATCTGGGAAGGGAAACAGGCATTCAGATCCAGGAAATAGAGAGATCCCCCCCTAAAATCAATAAAAACCGTTCAACACCTCGACATTTAATTGTGAAGCTTGCAAATTCCAAAGATAAGGAGAAGATCCTTAAAGCAGCAAGAGACAAGAAATCCCTGACTTTTATGGGGAGGAGTATTAGGGTAACAGCAGACCTCTCCACAGAGACCTGGCAGGCCAGAAAGGGCTGGCAGGATATATTCAGGGTCCTAAAGGAGAAGAACATGCAACCAAGAATACTTTATCCAGCAAGGCTCTCATTCAAAATGGAAGGAGAGATAAAGAGCTTCCAAGACAGGCAGCAACTAAAAGAATATGTGACCTCCAAACCAGCTCTGCAAGAAATTTTAAGGGGGACTCTTAAAATTCCCCTTTAAGAAGAAGTTCAGTGGAATAGTCCACAAAAACAAAGACTGAATAGATATCATGATGACACTAAACTCATATCTCTCAATAGTAACTCTGAATGTGAACGGGCTTAATGACCCCATCAAAAGGCGCAGGGTTTCAGACTGGATAAAAAAGCAGGACCCATCTATTTGCTGTCTACAAGAGACTCATTTTAGACAGAAGGACACCTACAGCCTGAAAATAAAAGGTTGGAGAACCATTTACCATTCGAATGGTCCTCAAAAGAAAGCAGGGGTAGCCATCCTTATATCAGATAAACTAAAATTTACCCCAAAGACTGTAGTGAGAGATGAAGAGGGACACTATATCATACTTAAAGGATCTATTCAACAAGAGGACTTAACAATCCTCAATATATATGCTCCGAATGTGGGAGCTGCCAAATATATAAATCAATTATTAACCAAAGTGAAGAAATACTTAGATAATAATACACTTATACTTGGTGACTTCAATCTAGCTCTTTCTATACTCGATAGGTCTTCTAAGCAAAACATCTCCAAAGAAACGAGAGCTTTAAATGATACACTGGACCAGATGGATTTCACAGATATCTACAGAACTTTACATCCAAACTCAACTGAATACACATTCTTCTCAAGCGCACATGGAACTTTCTCCAGAATAGACCACATATTGGGTCACAAATCGGGTCTGAACCGATACCAAAAGATTGGGATTGTCCCCTGCATATTCTCAGACCATAATGCCTTGAAATTAGAACTAAATCACAACAAGAAGTTTGGAAGGACCTCAAACACGTGGAGGTTAAGGACCATCCTGCTAAAAGATAAAAGGGTCAACCAGGAAATTAAGGAAGAATTAAAAAGATTCATGGAAACTAATGAGAATGAAGATACAACCGTTCAAAATCTTTGGGATGCAGCAAAAGCAGTCCTAAGGGGGAAATACATCGCAATACAAGCATCCATTCAAAAACTGGAAAGAACTCAAATACAAAAGCTCACCTTACACATAAAGGAGCTAGAGAAAAAACAGCAAATAGATCCTACACCCAAGAGAAGAAGGGAGTTAATAAAGATTCGAGCAGAACTCAACGAAATCGAGACCAGAAGAACTGTGGAACAGATCAACAAAACCAGGAGTTGGTTCTTTGAAAGAATTAACAAGATAGATAAACCATTAGCCAGCCTTATTAAAAAGAAGAGAGAGAAGACTCAAATTAATAAAATCATGAATGAGAAAGGAGAGATCACTACCAACACCAAGGAAATACAAACGATTTTAAAAACATATTATGAACAGCTATACGCCAATAAATTAGGCAATCTGGAAGAAATGGACGCATTCCTGGAAAGCCACAAACTACCAAAACTGGAACAGGAAGAAATAGAAAACCTGAACAGACCAATAACCAGGGAGGAAATTGAAGCAGTCATCAAAAACCTCCCAAGACACAAGAGTCCAGGGCCAGATGGCTTCCCAGGGGAATTTTATCAAACGTTTAAAGAAGAAACCATACCTATTCTCCTAAAGCTGTTTGGAAAGATAGAAAGAGATGGAGTACTTCCAAATTCGTTCTATGAAGCCAGCATCACCTTAATTCCAAAGCCAGACAAAGACCCCGCCAAAAAGGAGAATTACAGACCAATATCCCTGATGAACATGGATGCAAAAATTCTCAACAAGATACTGGCCAATAGGATCCAACAGTACATGAAGAAAATTATTCACCATGACCAAGTAGGATTTATCCCTGGGACACAAGGCTGGTTCAACACCCGTAAAACAATCAATGTGATTCATCATATCAGCAAGAGAAAAACCAAGAACCATATGATCCTCTCATTGGATGCAGAGAAAGCATTTGACAAAATACAGCATCCATTCCTGATCAAAACTCTTCAGAGTGTAGGGATAGAGGGAACATTCCTCGACATCTTAAAAGCCATCTATGAAAAGCCCACAGCAAATATCATTCTCAATGGGGAAGCACTAGGAGCCTTTCCCCTAAGATCAGGAACAAGACAGGGATGTCCACTCTCACCACTGCTGTTCAACATAGTACTGGAAGTCCTAGCCTCAGCAATCAGACAACAAAAAGACATTAAAGGCATTCAAATTGGCAAAGAAGAAGTCAAACTCTCCCTCTTCGCCGATGACATGATACTCTACATAGAAAACCCAAAAGTCTCCACCCCAAGATTGCTAGAACTCATACAGCAATTCGGTAGCGTGGCAGGATACAAAATCAATGCCCAGAAGTCAGTGGCATTTCTATACACTAACAATGAGACTGAAGAAAGAGAAATTAAGGAGTCAATCCCATTTACAATTGCACCCAAAAACATAAGATACCTAGGAATAAACCTCACCAAAGATGTAAAGGATCTATACCCTCAAAACTATAGAACACTTCTGAAAGAAATTGAGGAAGACACAAAGAGATGGAAAAATATTCCATGCTCATGGATTGGCAGAATTAATATTGTGAAAATGTCAATGCTACCCAGGGCAATATACACGTTTAATGCAATCCCTATCAAAATACCATGGACTTTCTTCAGAGAGTTAGAACAAATTATTTTAAGATTTGTGTGGAATCAGAAAAGACCCCGAATAGCCAGGGGAATTTTAAAAAAGAAAACCATATCTGGGGGCATCACAATGCCAGATTTCAGGTTGTACTACAAAGCTGTGGTCATCAAGACAGCGTGGTACTGGCACAAAAACAGACACATAGATCAGTGGAACAGAATAGAGAATCCAGAAGTGGACCCTGAACTTTATGGGCAACTAATATTCGATAAAGGAGGAAAGACTATCCATTGGAAGAAAGACAGTCTCTTCAATAAATGGTGCTGGGAAAATTGGACATCCACATGCAGAAGAATGAAACTAGACCACTCTCTTTCACCATACACAAAGATAAACTCAAAATGGATGAAAGATCTAAATGTGAGACAAGATTCCATCAAAATCCTAGAGAAGAACACAGGCAACACCCTTTTTGAACTCGGCCATAGTAACTTCTTGCAAGATACATCCACGAAGGCAAAAGAAACAAAAGCAAAAATGAACTATTGGGACTTCATCAAGATAAGAAGCTTTTGCACAGCAAAGGATACAGTCAACAAAACTCAAAGACAACCTACAGAATGGGAGAAGATATTTGCAAATGACATATCAGATAAAGGGCTAGTTTCCAAGATCTATAAAGAACTTATTAAACTCAACACCAAAGAAACAAACAATCCAATCATGAAATGGGCAAAAGACATGAAGAGAAATCTCACAGAGGAAGACATAGACATGGCCAACATGCATATGAGAAAATGCTCTGCATCACTTGCCATCAGGGAAATACAAATCAAAACTACAATGAGATACCACCTCACACCAGTGAGAATGGGGAAAATTAACAAGGCAGGAAACAACAAATGTTGGAGAGGATGCGGAGAAAAGGGAACCCTCTTACACTGTTGGTGGGACTGTGAACTGGTGCAGCCACTCTGGAAAACTGTGTGGAGGTTCCTCAAACAGTTAAAAATAGACCTGCCCTACGACCCAGCAATTGCACTGTTGGGGATTTACCCCAAAGATACAAATGCAATGAAACGCCGGGACACCTGCACCCCGATGTTTCTAGCAGCAATGGCCACGATAGCCAAACTGTGGAAGGAGCCTCGGTGTCCAACGAAAGATGAATGGATCAAGAAGATGTGGTTTATGTATACAATGGAATATTACTCAGCTATTAGAAATGACAAATACCCACCATTTGCTTCAACGTGGATGGAACTGGAGGGTATTATGCTGAGTGAAGTAAGTCAGTCGGAGAAGGACAAACATTATATGTTCTCATTCATTTGGGGAATATAAATAATAGTGAAAGGGAAAATAAGGGAAGGGAGAAGAAATGTGTGGGAAATATCAGAAAGGGAGACAGAACGTAAAGACTGCTAACTCTGGGAAACGAACTAGGGGTGGTAGAAGGGGAGGAGGGCGGGGGGTGGGAGTGAATGGGTGACGGGCACTGGGTGTTATTCTGTATGTTAGTAAATTGAACACCAATAAAAATAAATAAATAAATAAAAAAAAAAAAAAAAAAAAAAAAAAAAATAAAAATATTTTCTGAATTGTTAGTATTGTAAACATTCAGAAATGAAATCCGTCAAAAAAAAAAAAAAAAAAAAAAATAAAAATATTTTCTGAATTGTTAGTATTGTAAACATTCAGAAATGAAATCCGTCAAAAAAAAAAAAAAAAAAAAAAAAAAAAAAAAAAAAAAAAAAGACTGCTAACTCTGGGAAACGAACTAGGGGTGGTAGAAGGGGAGGAGGGCGGGGGGTGGGAGTGAATGGGTGACGGGCACTGGGTGTTATTCTGTATGTTAGTAAATTGAACACCAATAAAAAATAAATTAAAAAAAATAAAATAAAATAAAATATTCTAAGCTGAGATAATATTTGATGGTGACTCTGGATTAATCAACAGACTCTTTCACGGTATCCCTGAATAAAATCTACCAGAGTGCAATAACAATGCCTACAACATGTATTCCAAGCCAAGACTACATTAACAGATGCATGGGGTCCACATTAGAGAAATATCATTATTCTAACTGTTCAGACTACATGAAAAGACAGGCTTCTACTTGGAGAATCACGCTTTAAAGGAAATATTCATAAAGGTAAAGAATTTAGAGAACATACATTAGGAGGAACTAATAAAAATATATTTCAAATAGAAAAGGATATATTAAAAGGAGGCATGAATTTACTTTTTAGTATATTTATATATAAGAATAATATACTAAGAAGAAATGAGAATATACAAAGAGAAACATAAAGGTTTATTTAGGACAGGCTGTTGACTTTTTATGTGTCAGAAGAGTTTATGAGGGGTAGGTTTTCTGCTCAACTGATTAGAATTACTTAAATGGTAGGGCTTATTTCTGCATCGTTCATGTGAACTTCTACATTGCTTTTGCCAGGTCAAAAGTCCCTCATTCTACATTTATCGTAGAGATAAATGAAAACTTATATGACCTCTACACTGTAACTTACTACAATAGCATGAACACAAAAGAATAAACCTATACTTCAGTCTGGATGCTGAATGCTATTTCTTAATATTTTTAAAAAACCAACTAAGTTCACAACAGGAAGAACAATTAATATAAGCCATTACCTGGTAATTCTAAGAATTATTCTAAAGAAATAATATAAAATACGGATGAGTTTCTATTGCAAGTTATACCTGAAAAAAAAATTGAAAAAATGCCCAATAATAAAAGAGTAGGCAAATATGGTATAGAACATCTATACAATGGATTATTTGTAGCTATTATTTTATAAAAGTAATGTTATGAAAATTCTTATAATGATTACTATAACCTATTAGCTGAAAAGCAGATTACAAAACTGTATGCCCAACATAACCTATATGTGTGTGTGTGTGTGTGTGTGTGTATGTATCTAAAGCACTTTTTGAAGAGTAATGACATAATTTTAACCTTTCCTTTATGTGTTTTACAATTTTTCTCAGAATAAATTTAATGTGACTGCTTTTAAGGAAGACCTCAACTTGGTAACAGATTTCACATTTTCTTTGAATATTTTTTGTTTGTTTTTTAAAGTGTTGGCATCTAAACAGGTTTAAAGAAAATATATGCTGTGGCTGAGACTTTGACACAGACTAGGCTTTGCCTAGCAACAGAATGAGACACCACCAGCAGCTGATTAAGGACTAGTATGGCTGCCACACAGCAATGCTCAAATTCTTGTGGATAGAGCAGGTTCCCCTCAATCTGGAAGAGGTATTTCAAGTACATTCATCTTCCTGTGCCTCAGTTTTCACACTTTAAAGGAAATATTCATAAAGGTAAAGAATTTAGAGAACATATATTAGGAGGAACTATTAAAAATATATTTCAACACATTTCTTCTCCCTTCCCTTATATTCCCTTTCACTATTATTTATATTCCCCAAATGAATGAGAACATATGTTTGTCCTTCTCCGACTGACTTACTTCAATAGAAAAGGATATAGTAAAAAGAGGCATGAAGAATTTACTTTTTAGTATATTTATATATAAGAATAATATACTAAGAAGAATTCTTAGTATATATAAGTAATATATTCTTATATTATGTATAAGAATAATATACTATAATAATATACTATACCTTCATAAATCTATAAGGGGCAACTGAGTGGCACAGTTGGTTAAGTGGCCTACTCCTGGTTTCAGCTTGGGTCATGACATCAGGGTCATGGGATCAAACCCCATGTTGGGCTCCCTGCTTAGCATGGGATCTGCTTCAGATTCTCTCTTCTTCCTCTACCCCTCCCACTAGTGTTCTCTCTCTAAAATAAATAAATCTTAAAAAAAAAAAGATTAGTCATATGTTGAACATTGTTGAAGCTGGGCAGTGGGTACATGGAAATTCATTATTCTGTGTATATTTGAAATTTACCATAATTTTTAATTTTTTTTGAAAAAAAGTAAAATTTCTTCAAGCCCCAGTTCCCTAAAAAAAATAATATTAAAATTCAAATTAGCCCTAAAGGAAGAGCTTGCAAACTTAATGGCCCTATACCTCTATTTATTTCTACAAAAGCACTATTTATTCTACATGTAGTTTTTAAGTTCTAAATATTTGTCTCTTAATGAGAAAAACATCCACCCACCTTCCTTTCTAATAAACAAGAATTTTGAATACAGAAGACAGGTTTATTTTACCTATGATATCTAATCCCTCAACTATATATATCTTGCCCTATCCTGAAAGTAGACTGACAAACATAATCTCAGGAGCTAATTATTATTTTTGATATCTTTAAAAATACAAAATAATTTTTCTAAAGTATTTTTCAACTAACATATATTTTAATACGAATAGCTAATGTAACCCAAATCTATCTAGCATGACAGCCAAATTGCAATACCAAGGGGAAGGTACTTCTGACAAGAAACAACTTTCAACTACTAGAGATGTTTGAGAGGTAGAAGACAACTAAAGTCAGTCACGATCTAATTACTAATAAATGGGAATCTTCTAGGTAATATTCATATGTGAAGATATTTTTTCCCATCTAAAGTCATGGAAAAACCATTTCTACTACAGAGAAGCAACATTTAAACAAATCATGGAGATTTTGTAGATGGTATTTGTATTAGGGAAGCTTTATCATCTGAATTTCCAGGATTTCATGTCCAAGTCCAAAGTCTGTGTTACGTCAGTGACTTAAACAGCTCATTAACAAATTTAACTCAGTCTCCCTTTCCTCACTTCTTGTCCCAGTCTCCACTCCTACTATATTACCATTAACTACAACAAAGGACCTACAACTATTTAAACTATCCCCCTACCCACCTCCATTCTGGTAACATCAGTTTGTTCTCTATAGTCAAAAGTCTGTTTTTGGTTTTCCTCTCTCTCTTTTATCCCTTTATTCATTTGTTTTGTTTCTTAAATTCCACATATGGATGAAATCATATGGTATTTGTCTTTCTCTAACTAACTTACTTCGCTTAGCATAATACTCTCTAGATCCACCCATGTCATCACAAATGGCAAGGTATCATTCTTTTTGATGGCTGAATAATATTCCATTATACACATAAACACACACTTCTTTTTTAAATTTATTTATAATAAATTTATTTTTTATTGGTGTTCAATTTGCCAACATACAGAATAACACCCAGTGCTCATCCCGTCAAGTGCCCCCCTCAGTGCCCGTCACCCATTCACCCCCACCCCCCGCCCTCCTCCCCTTCCACCACCCCTAGTTCATTTCCCAGAGTTAGGAGTCTTTATGTTCTGTCTCCCTTTCTGATATTTCCCACACATTTCTTCTCCCTTCCTTTATATTCCCTTTCACTATTATTTATATTCCCCAAATGAATGAGAACATACACTGTTTGTCCTTCTCTGAGTTACTTCACTCAGCATAATACCCTCCAGTTCCATCCACGTTGAAGCAAATCACACACCACATCTTTAACCATTCATCAGTCAATGGCTCTTCCCTTGGTTTAGCTATTGTTGATAATGATGTTATAAACACTGGGGTGCAAGTGCCCCTTCAAATCTGTATTTTTGAATTATCTTTTGAATAAATAACTAGCAGTGTAATTGCTGGATCACAGGGTAGTTCTATTTTTAACTTTTTGAGGAACTTCCATACTGTTTTCCAGAGTGGTTGCTCAAGTTTGCATTCCCACCAACAGTCCAAAAGCGTTCCCCTTTCTCCACATCCTTGCCAACACCTATTTTGTGTGTGTGTGTCTTTTAACCGTTCTGATAAGGTATAGGGTTATATCTCATTGTAGTTTGATTTGCATTTCCCTGATGATAAGTGATGCTGATCATCTCTTCATCTATTCATGTCATCTGCCCATTTTTTAATTTTATTATTCATTTTTGGGGTGTTGAGTTTTATATTTTGGATACTAAACCTTTATCAGAGAAGTGCACTTGTTGTGATGAGCACCAGGTGTCATATGGACATGTTGAGTCAATATATTGTATACCCCTGAACCTGATATCATTCTGTTAACTGGAATTTAAATGAAAACTCAGAAGAAGGGTTGCCTGGGTGGCTCAGCAGTTGAGCGTCTGTCTTTGGCTCAAGGCGTGATCCTCGAGTCCCGGGATCGAGTCCCACATTGGGATCCCTGCCTGGAGCCTGCTTCTCCCTCTGCCTGTGTTTCTCATGTGCCTGTGCCTCTCTTTCTGTGTTTCTCATGAATAAATAAATAAAATCTTTAAAAAAAATTAGAGCAAAAAACAAAGGATTTACAAGTCTTTTTATAATTAAAAACTCAAATTTTATTTTGTGTCTAGCATGCCCTCAATGTTTCCCACATCTGTCAGTTTTTAACCTTATTTTTTTCGTGTGATTGATATTTATCTGGCTCACTAGAGTGTAAACTTCAAGAAGTCAGAGACCAAGTCTGTTTTGCCTATCACTGTATTTCCTTACATGACATTTAGTAGGTATGGAATGTATATCTGATAATTTACTATATGAAAGAATGTTTTGAAAAGATTTATATTTACCATGAGGCCTAATTTTATCATTTTCCTTTTCAGCCTCATTCTAAAACCTATACTTTCCAATTCTTAAAAATTTAACAATAATGTAAAAAATGGGGTTAGTATCCAAAACATATAAACAACGGATACAACTTAAGAACAGAAAAACAATCTGATTACAAAATGGAAAGAAGAATAAATAGACTTTTTTTCCTCAAAAAAGAAAATACCAAAATGGCCAACAGGTACATAAAAAGATGCTCAATATCATTAATCATCAGGGAAGCGCAAATCAAGACAAGATCACCTCATACTAGTGAGCATGGCTATCATCAAGAAGACAAGAGATAAATGTTAGTAAGAATATGGAGAAAAGGGAACCTGTGTGCATTACTGGTGAGAATGTTTAGATTGGTAGCACCCCTATGTCAAACAGTATGGAGATTTGTCAAAAAATTAAAAATAGAACTACGATATGACCCAGCAACTCCACTTCTGAGTATGTATCCAAAGGAAATGAAAACAGGATACTGAAGAGATGCACTTCCATGTTTATTGCAGCATTATTCATAGTAGCCAAGACATGGAAACAATCTAAGTGCCCATCAACAGATGAATAGATAAAGATGTGAAATACATGAGAAAGAAGGAAATCCTACCATTTGCAACAACATGGATGGACCTTGAGAATGTTATGCTAAGTGAGATAAGTCAGGCAAAGACAAATACTATATGATATCACTTATATGTGGAATCTAATAAAAGCTAAACTTATAAAAACAGAAAGCAAAATGGTGGTTACCAAGGGGTTAGCAGTGGTAACAGAAGAGATGTTTAAGGTACAAACTTACAACTAGTAGGTAAATAAGACCTAAAGATCTAATATACAGTATTGTGATTATAGGTGACAATATTGTATTATAAACATCAAACTTGCTAAGAGACTAGATCTCAATTATTCCCATTACAAAAAAGAAATATAATTATGTGATGTGATAGAGGTGCACTGGTGCATAGTGCATATATTACATACATATTGCATAGCACAATATATAGATAAATCTGTATATGGTACACCTTAAATTTAAAAACATTTAACAATCGTTAACTTTTTAAAGATATTTTTACTAGAATAGACAAATATTCATAGCATATATAGAATATTTCATCTTCAGCATTTTGCTACTCATAAACAAAGTATCTATTTCTAGGAATTTCAGCTAGTATGTTATTTTTAACCAAGTCAAATTTTACTTGAGGTGGCCATCCCAGATTTAGGTGCCATTACTTCCTGACACAGGACTGAGTTTTCCTTCCATGAAAAATTTTAACTAAGCACATGTTTCTCATGAAGTGTGATTTGTCACACTCTTCCACAGAAATATAAAATTGGGCCTGGTCCAATGTAGCAAGAATCAAAAGGCTAATTTCTCTTCCCTCTGGTTGATGTGATCGTATTATAAGGTTGTCAGCATGAGACATCTATTTTCTGTTACTATCTGAAAGAAAAGAGAGCACACCCAATTACTAATTTTCAAAAAGCACTTTTTAAAAAGTAACATTATAATTTTTCTCTCAAAATGTTTTTTTAAATGGTCCAGAGACAGTAGTCCACCGAAAGATCACTAGATTCTGATGTAAAGAATTTGTTAGATATCATTTATTATACTTCCCAGAGATAAAGTAATACATTTAAGAGCAAGAAAATGATCAGACTGAGATAGAAACTAAAAATTCAAACCTCGGAGGCCTACAGTATTTTATTCATGCCTCAGTTTCTATATCAGAGAAACAGATTATTTCATTACTTATACTTTAGTGAGAATTTGCTGTTATTCTTAAAAAATTATTCATAAAATATTTTGCACATGATAGTCCAATAAGGTATCATAATTTAATAATTTCTTCTTACTGAGTCATTGTTCTAGAGTGAACATTGAATTCAAGATCAAGAAATAAACACATTTTAATACATATGCATTCTTTTTTTAATATTTATTTATTTATTTGAGAGAGAGCGAGAGCAATCACATGAGCATGAGTGTGGGGTGGGGCAGAGGGGGAGGAAGAGAGAATCTCAAGCAGACTCCCTGCTGAGCACAGAGCCCCTCACCCAGCTGGATCTCATGACACTGAGATCATGACTTGAGCTGAAATCAAGAGTTGGATGCTCAACCAACTGAGCCACCCAGGTACCCTTATATATGTACCCTTATATATTCTTTGTGATATAAAACCAAAGCATAAAAAAGCAAGATAACAACTTAAAAGCAAATTCATGTGCGATAATATACCCTATATTTTAAAAATAACTTGATGTTCTTCCTGGGGTGGCCACAAAGAAGCAATACAGACAAACCAAAAGAAAGGGGGAAAAACTGTTGCTTACTTGCAACTGAAGATTCTAGTAGAGTTTCTTGCTGGTTTTTTGACTCATGGATTTTTTTTCCTCCTGTTGGCTGGGTGTTGCTGACATACCCATCGGGTTTTCTCTGCCAACTGAAATTAAGATTTTAAAAGATGCCATCCTCTCAAAATCATTCGTTTCTTCTCAGAAAATTCACCATATGTTCAGCTATGCAAGTTTAAGTTTTGCTATTGTCTTCATTTCAATGCCTAGTCAAATCTTTTCACTCTGCATTACACAGTTACCAGAAAATGACTTTTTATTCTTAGCAGCCGGCTGAGCATGAATGGTATTCCTATAAAATCTATTCACTGCTTTGTAAATCCAAGCAATAATTTAATACCACAGTATGAATCAAGTAACTTATTCAAGATGTTTTTCTTACAGATTCTAAACAGAAACTCCTTTGATAATCTGGTACTTTGCCTTCCTCAGAAGGGGAAATGGACTAAATCATCACTCAAACATTTTATGTTACCTTACTGAAATACAAAAATCAAAGAAATATACATATACATATAAATGAAGAAAGCATTAGCTATTTTACTGCCTTTTATTTAGAAGCAAGTGTTTTGGTATTTTGTTCAGGAATAGATTTCTCCAGCCTACCTATAATGTTTCCAATTTTACAGCATATGCTCACAAGTGCTATTTGTGTTTAGGATTTCAAAGTATAAGTTGTTTGTGTTTCATTCTTAGAGTTCAGCCATAGTTAGAAATCTCATCAGCAACAAAAAATTATATAGATGTCTGATTCCCCACAGTAAATAATATCAGCTACTTCTTAATACTGTAGTTGCAGTCAATAATTTAAGATGACTCATAAAATATACGTTAGCATGAGAAGGCATAATGATCTCATCAGTATGTTAACAGAAAACAGCAACACTTAATCATATGGAGTGATGGCACTGACTATACAACACTGATGTCTAAAGAATTGCTCATGATCATATTGCCATATATATCCTTATAAGTATTTGATATTAATTTCAGACAATAATAATCTTTTAAATACCAAACTCTGTAAAACGTAAGTTTTCCTACATGGTTTATTTATAAAGCAATGCTTAAGACACTGGAGATGATGTTAATAAAGAGACTTTAAAATGTTTTTTAAAAGATCATAAATAATTAGAAATATATCCACTGAGAGTATATGAAGACTTAAAGAGGAAAGAATAAAAAAAGATTCCTAAATATAATTCAGCATCCATTTTATTACAGTACATTAAGGGACACATAATTAAGGGACTAAATTATTTACAAATAATGTAGAAATCCAGGATTTACAAAAAGAAAATAAACTGTCTCCCAGGCACTGCCATAAGCATAAGAATAAATCAATGCATGACACATGGCTTTGACATTGATGAGGTTACAGCCCAGAGGGAGGACATATAAACAATGACCTCTGGTATATATTGATGAATTCTATAACATACGCATGCACAGGGTGCCTAGCACAGAAAGGACTGCACAACAGAGCCAGCCTAAGCGGTCTGTAAAATGGGAATAAGCATTTCTTATCTCTCTATCCTCCCACACTGGCTTTTCAAGATTTTACCTCATTCTGAAAAATGAATGTCAAATATTTTTATAAACATAATAGTTGTCTTAATAGTAGGAAATTTAGGACCTGGAAGACATTTTCTGGAAAGGTCATCCCAGATGTATCTGTTCTTCTGTAAAGGATATTGCCTATCTTGGCCTTTGAGCCATGTGGGTCACAGCTGGAGGTCCAAAATCTAAACACCAAATGGTCATCCAGTGGATTCACAGCCTACTCTGAATTGGAGTAACTCCTACCAGTGTGCTCTCTTTGTCTCAGTTTCACAATTTAAAAAGGAAAGTGAAAATTTATCAAACAGTATAAAATAAAACCTATGATAAAGGTGAACAGAATTGTCTAGCTGGTACTGAATGACTAATTGGTTCACTTCAGATAGCATCTCATTATATCCAAAAGCTTAGTAGTATCAAGATCAACCAGACAGAAAGGCTATATAACTACAAAAAGTTAACTTGTAAAAAACTTTTGGCTTATTGAATATGGGCTATTTAAAAGGTAAAATAAATTAAAACACAATAGTTATGTGCCATGCTGTTATGGCATATATATTTAAATCCATGAAATCTATTTTATTATCTAAAATATACTTTTGTCATATTTTTCTTTTTTTTGTCATATTTTTCTACATAAGATCATAATGTACATATTCAGGATCTGATGAACTGGGTATATGACAGTATTTCATTTATATTCTAAAACTAGAATGATCTTAGCAGACTAGTATGAAGTGAAAAATTAATTTTCCAAACATACTTTAATAAAAACTTCCAAAGGACTTGAACCTGAAAGAAATTCCTCTTATTATAGTAAAAATGTAACATCTGACCTATTTTCAGTCCTGGATTATTTTCAGGTTACAGATACCTGAGCCTCATGGTTTGTATAAGAAGGTGACTAATGCCATGAAACTAGGAATTTGAGCAAAAGGAGGCAAACTTTAAGCACAATTTGAGCAAGAAGAGACAAACATTAAGTACAATTTAAGTCTCAGTTATGATATTTATAAAACTTGAATATGCTCACTGTTACCTCAATGCTCTAAAAAAGAGTACAATAAAATTAGTGGAAAGTCACAAGTTATATTGATCCAACATTATTTAAATAATATCAAGCACACTGTATTGTTATTATATGGAATTATAAGAGTGGGCTTATTATCTGGAACAATGGGAACGAACAGAGCAGAGCTTCCAAATACCCATTGAGAACCTCCTCTATGGGCTCAGTATAATAACTGATCATGTATAACCACATGAAACCAGATCTCACACCTTCTCCTACATACAGGGTTCATAGTACTGTGAATGTAAGATTCATGAATAAGGGAATAAAGAAGTTTAAAGGTTTTGCTACACAAGCAATTTCAGCTAAATAGTAGTAGGAACAATGACTTTTATTATAAATTTTTAAGACACTATTAATTAAAACAAATTATAAAGAAACCAAGTCACAGAGAAGTTAAATGATTTGTCCAACATGATTATAAGAGGGAATGAGAAGATTATCTCCTCCAGGAATCTAGCAATTCTATTTAAGTTATAAAAGATATACCATGATGAATTGGAGCAGAAATTAATGAAACTGAAAAGAGGAAAATAGAGAAAATCAATGTACCAGAAACTGATTCTTCAAAAAGATAAATAAAATTAATAAGTCTCTAGTCAAGCTAAGAAAAATAAGATGAAAGGACACAAATTACTAACATTAGAAATGAAAGAGAGGACATCACTACAGATCCTATGGACATTAAAAAGATATAAAGGAACACTATCAACAACTCTACGCTCTCAAATTTGATAACCTAGATAAAAATGGACCAATTCCTTGAAAGACACAATTTGCCAAAACTCACGCAAAGAAGAAATAGACAAAATGAATAGTCTTAAAAGGAAACTGAATCAACATTAAATAATCTTCTAAAACACACAGTACTTGGCCCAAATGGGTTCCCTGGTGAACTGCACACCAAAAAATTAAGGGATAAATTATACCAATTCTTTACAATCTCTTTCAGAGGACAGAAAAAGAGGGACTATTTCCTAATTCATTCTATGAGGTCAGTATTGCCCCTAATACCAAAAACCAAACAGACATCACAAGAAAAAACTATAGACCAATGATGAACATAGAACAATGATAAACATAGACTCACTGATCCTCAACAAAATATTAGCAAATTGAATCCAACAATCTGTAAAAAGATTAATATAACAAGACCCAGCAGCGTTTACCTCAGGTATGTGAGGCTAGTTCAACATTCAAAGATCAATTAATATAAGGATTGTTAGGTCAGTGAAAATATTCTTTAGATACCATATTTTTTATATTTTTTATTGGAGTTCAATTTGCCTACATATAGTATAACACCCAGTGTTCATCCTGTCAAGTGCCCCCCTCGGTGCCCATCACCCAGTCACCCCAACACCCTACCTACCTCCCCTTCCCCTACCCCTTGTTCATTTCCCAAAGTTAGGAGTCTCTCATGTTCTGTCACCCTCTCTATTTCCCACTCATTTTCTCTCCTTTACCCTTTAATCCCTTTCACTATTTTTCATATTCTCCAAATGAATGAAACTATATAATGTTTGTCCTTCTCCAATTGACTTACTTCACTTTAGATACCATACTGATGGATAAATTGCCATTATACATATGTCCAGACCCACAAAATATGCAATTCTAAGAATGAACCAAAATGTTAACTACAAACTCTGAATAATTATGTGTCAATGTAGGTTCATCAATTGTAAAAATATACCATCCAGTAGGGAATGTTGATGGGGAAGGCTATGCATGTGTGGGGCAGGAGATATATGGGAAATCTCTATACCTTCCCCTTAATTTTTCTGTGAACCTTAAACTGTTTTTTAAAGAAGTCTTTAAAACAATTGTGTTGAAAAAAAATTCACCATGAGGAACTCACTTTCTTTAATAATCATACACACAAATACTTGCATAGTACTTACTGAGTACTATACTCAGTAAGTATATGAGGCACTATTATAAGTATCTTATATATTATATATTAACTCCTGTAATTCACACACCAGCACTGATTTAAGGAACCCTTCATTCTTATTTTACAGAGAATGGACATTTGATACAAGTGCTATCAGAGCACACAGCTAGCAAGAGGCCTAACCAGGATGTAAATAAGTGGTCTCAACCTATGAGTGAAATACCCTGCTGTACTTTCAAACCTCTAGCTGTTTGGTGGGTAAACCCAGTCAACAAGATTGTGTCATCACATGCAGGGCCTCCATGTGATTGTGAGCCTTGCCAGACCAATCAGTGTGTAAAGAAACTTATATCAAGCTCAGGTGCTTCTAAGGAGGCCAGGGCCATACACTCAGAGGTACGTGCCTGGGGACAAAGGTAACTTCCCCACAGAAAGATCTCTGCTGAAGTCTTCTGAAATGCAACTTTACTGTGCTCTTCCTACAATCATCTCTTCCCCTATCCAAGTCCCTTTATTTTTTTTTTAATTTTTATTTATTTATGATAGTCACACACGGAGAGAGAGAGAGAGAGAGAGGCAGAGACATAGGCAGAGGGAGAAGCAGGCTCCATGCACCGGGAGCCCGACGTGGGATTCGATCCCGGGTCTCCAGGACTGCGCCCTGAGCCAAAGGCAGGCGCCAAACCACTGTGCCAATCAGAGATCCCCCAAGTCCCTTTATTCATATGGATGCCTAACAATTTCCATTCTACCTTCCTGAAAACTATGAAGAAAAGTTAATGTTGTTTAAAAAAAACAAAAAACAAAACAAAACAAAAAAACCTATGAAGCCAGGCTGCTCTATATCTGTAATGAAATACAAACAACTGAAAACTCTCAACAGTTTTAAGGGATATTTGTTTTTATTCTTGGTATAGGGTAGGCTCAACCCATCATATATAATATTTAGACCAGATTCTAAAAACAATGAAGTGATCTGGGGAACTATTATAAACTTTAAAGTAAATATTCTGCTGTTCTTCACAAAACTCTAAGATAGAGAGTTCTTAACACTTTCTAAGTCATTGTTCCCTTGAAAACTAAAGGTCATGAGCTTCCCACTTCAACTGCACACTTGTGTATATTTGCCCACAATTTACTCAAAATATGTTTACTCAATTTCAAAAGGCTTGCTGATTCACACTAAAAGTTCTTACTGTAATGCAATGCTTTTACTCTCATTTACAGATGACAAAACAGAGATTCAGATGTTAATTAATTTAATTTGAAACATACTACTAGCACATGAAAATAAAACCCAAACATTCCTGACATGTACTCTCATTCATTTTATGCTACACAATTCATTGGTTCAAAAACCTATCCTGAGCCAGGTACTATACTGTATCCAGGGGATATAATGGGAATCAACATTACTGTTTGGTACTCAATGATCAGGAAAGCTTCAACAAATTACACAAGATAACTTCTAACTCAGTTGACAGGAGGGAACTTAGGGGAGTATTTCAAGTCCATGCTAGTCATTAGAAGGCCAATGTTAACAGACAAAGCTTCAAAAATGTTTGGGTTATATTTTCTCAACTTAACATCACATAGAATGTTAAGTGCTTATAGACATCATACAAGACCATAAGAACTCCAAACTTACTGAAAAATCCATTTTGTGGCTTTTTTTCACTGTTATGAGAAATAACAGGACCCAATAATCTATTAGTTTTCTGATCAATATCTGGTTCAAGAGTTTCACATACCTTAAATGGAAAGATGTGGAAGCAAAGTGTCAACACGTTTAGATAGCTCAAAGAAGCCCTACTTTTTGGCAAGACATTTTCATATGTTTGAGTAAGAGAGACCTATTCTTTCTTTCCTCCTGTGTTTCCTTTGCTTTCATACAGAACATTTCATTTCCAACACTTCTGGTCACCAAATGTGTAGGAGCTTTAGCCACAACAAACAGTTCTGCAACACCAGCTGAATGTCCTAAAATTTAATTCAATTCTGACACTATCTACCTAGAGATAGCATCAGATCCCACAGGTTAAGGACTCAGTTCCAAAAGACCATCTCCCTCTTCAGATGCTAATCCCAAGTCCAGGTAGTTAACTGCACTTCTGATCAATCAGCTATAAATTGAAGATTGCCACAACCCCCTCCTCAAGTTCAGTTAATTTGCTGGAGTGGCTCACAGAACTCAAGAAAACACTTATTTATGTTTGCCAGTTTATTAAAGGATATGACAGGGCACCTGAGTGTCTCAGTGGTTGAACATCTGCCTTTAGCTCAGGTCATGATCCTGGTGTCCCCACAGGGAGTCTGCTTCTCCCTCTACCTAGGTGTCTGCCTCTCTCTGTGTGTCTCTCATGAATAAATAAAATCTTAAAAAAAAAATAAGGGATATGACAAAGCATATCAATAATTGTCAGATGAAAAGATACACAGGGTGAGGTCTAGAAGGGCCCTGAGTGCGGGCACTTCTGTCCCCATTGAGCTGGGTACCTCATCCTCCCAGTATGTAAATGTGTTCCCAAATCCCATACTATGGGGATTTTACAGAGGCTTCCTCACATAGGTATGATCAAATTTTAACTCCACATCCAGCTTCTCTCCTGTCTTTGAAGGCTGTAGAGATGGAGTTAAAAATACCAAGCTTTGAATCATAGCTGGGTCTTTCTGGTGACCAGCTTGCATCCAGGAGCCTTTCAGGGCCCACCCAGAGTCACTGCATTAGGGGGGAAAAAAAAGATGCTTCTTGGTCAACCTGGGTGTCTACTGCAGCAGGGAGAGAGAACTACTAGGCAAAACTTCAGGATCAACTTTTTCCAAGATTCTAAGAATACTAACAGGTAACATATAGAACATACTTCCTCAAGATAACCTGAACCCTGAAAATGTCAGCCAAAGCCACAAAAGGTCAGCTGACTTGCAGTAATGTTCCAAGGATTCTTGCTTGAAAGCCATATCAGCAAGTATCTTCATACATATTATTACCACTTCCTACAAAATGGGTTCTCTGCCTTTAATTCTATTAATTGCTTCTTCCTGCAGAATCCATGAGTGACAGAATCTTACCCCTCACTTGTCCATGTCACTATCCAGGTACTTGAATTCTCATACAATGACAAGATATATAATGAGCCATACATAATGTACTGAGCTAAAATATCACATCAAGCAAAGTGGTGTTGTAGTCATTTTTACAGATTGAAAATAGTCAGTGAGCAGGTACAGAGCTAAGAATTTTAAGTTTCCTTTTAATTTGAAAGTCTGTAGTCCCTTGGAATAAGCCTTTAAGGAGTAGCAATCTCTACAGAGCTGAGGCCTATAGCTTTAGAGTATGTTCGAAAATCGTCCCATTCATTGTTTTTAAGTGAAAGAGATATTTACAATGAGTATCTAGTATTCACTTGGAACTTACTTCCATAATCTAACAAACAAAAATCCATGAGTATCTTCATGGTTTAATCCAGATGGGAACACTCATTCATCACAGGAATTTGCATCTAACAAGGACAATTTACAAGACCTCATATTGACAAATGATAGCCCAAAGTCAGGGCAAGAGGTAAGAAGTCTATTGTTATTGAAATTGAGGGAACATTTTCACTTCTGGTAATTTATGCTATGAAAAAATTTCAGATCAGTGCAAAAATATGTATGTACATGAATGATCATCCCAACACTGTTTATAATAACAAAAAAACAATAAAATAGCCAACATTAAGGGATTAGTTAAATAATTTGTAGTAAATGCATTAATAAAACTCACTTGAAAATATGATGTAAATCTATGAGAGCTGATGAAAACCATTTAAGTAAAAAAGCATATAAGACTTGTATTTTGTTGTTGCTGTTTTTAATTTTTTGTTGTTGTTGTATTTTTTTTAAAGATTTTATTCATTTATTCATGAGAAATGCAGAAAGGGAGAGACAGAGACCTAGGCAGAGGGAGAAGCAGGCTCCCTGCAGGGAGCCTGATGTGGGACTGGATCCCAGGACTCCAGGATCACACCCTGGGCAGAAGCCAGACGCTAAACCGCTGAGTCACCCAGGCGTCCCTAATATTGTTTTTTATATGTATCTAGGCCTGAAGCCCTATTTTTTTTTGCTAAAAATATACTTTTAGTATACTTAAAGGTGGATAAATATATACAACACACTTTCATAGAAAAAAAATCATGCGGGAATCCCTGGATGGCTCAGCGGTTTAGTGCCTGCCTTCGGCCCACAGTGTGGTCCTGGAGTCCAGGGATCGAGTCCCACATCAGGCTCTCTGCATGGAGCCTCTTTCTCTGCCTATGTCTCTGCTTCTCTCATGAATAATAAAAATCTTTAAAAAAAAGAAAAGAAAAAAATCAAACATTTTTTTTTGTATAATATAAATGATAAAGGGGAAAAAAGTTACATGAACAGATTACAGACATCTATCAATCTAGCAATGGGCGACTTAGTCTCAGCCCTACTGGCTGTAAGCTTTTAAAGTTAATTCACAATCACTGAAGATACTCAATTCTTTTTTCAAACACATTATCAAATAATAAAAGTGAAGTTTAAAAAGACCATAAGAAATAATTTATCTATTTTCCAAAGTGAGATCAGATGATAGAATCCATGTTTGTCAGTGTCTGGCATAAAATAACTGCCTACAAATGTCAGATATTAGTACTGAAACAAGAACTTTCATATACACTTACTTGCTTGATCCCTATCAACTCTACTGGGGAGATAAGGAAGGCATTACTGTTACACCCAGTTATACAGACACAGAAACCAAAGCTCTCTGATGTTAGTTGCTTAACTAACATCATATAGCTAATAAATAGAGAAGAAAACTCAAATCATCTACACTCTAGTAACAGAACTACACTGTAACGCCTGTAAAAGAAGAATGGAAGTGTCCATTAGTACTAATACCTTAGGTTGATAAACACGGCCTTTTATTATTTCTTTTTTATGTATTGCCACAAATTATTTTCTCTCCTACTCTTCTTTTTTTCTAGTTATTGTTATCTCTGCTTTCTCATCTTTTCTCCACTGCTCCTTCCTTTGTATTCTCCTTTCTTCCTGTGCTTTTCCAGCATGGCTGCTGTCCCCTGACAGCTATTTCTCACTGCTTTTTCTTCTACTCCACCCTGTATCTTCCTTTCTCTCAAGTCATCTGTTTCCCTGTAGTGCGCCGGAGACAGATGGCATGCCCATTTTGTTGAGTAGGAGTGCCACTCTGTGCCAGTCTGTGGAAAAACAGAGGGTGGAGGGAGTGGTGGTATGGATGGCAGTAAGATAAGGTGTGCTAGTCCAACAATTTGCAAAATTTTAAATATAGCAACTAAAGGCTGAGTAGGGATTGAGACAGATAGCACAGAGAACAGGGCCAGATATATCATCATGTTAAATCAAGCTCTTATTTAAACTATCTTCAGTAGGAGTATATATATGTAGGACAATGTATATATGAATATATGTAATGATATATATATGTACTATATATATACATATACATATAGTACAGGTAGACTTTGATAAGCAAAGAGAAGTTAAGTAAGAGTCAGACTGACTAAGAAAGTCATCTAGATTTTGATTAAGCTAAAGTTCATGGGATTACATCAGGCAAAAATTAGATAGCAAACTAAATTTGCAGATAATTTAAGAACACAATGGAGTTACCTCATTAAGCTTTGTATTCAAGCAAGTACATTCCAAGCTTAAATTGTTTAAATAAAGTCTTAAAATCTTCACTGCAATTTGCTAGAGGATCTGATCTTAAATATGAAAGAAACCAGTTTCAAAATATTCATATTTCTATCCTATGCTTACACTTTTTTTTTCCAAATCCTATTTTTAATTCTAATCCCATCTGTAATGATCTTTTTTCTATCTCACTTTATATTGTGAGCATTAAAAATTAATAGCAATTAAACAAAATATTTCTAATAATCCCACCACACTACATAGGGAGATATCATTAAGTAACAAAATACAAACTTGTAACACACACAGATACAAATGTACAAACTTCAAAACTATCAAGGAGCTTAATATAGTAAAAATTCTATACCTAACATAAACATTCGAAAATTTGAGATAAATGATCTTCATAATCTTTTTCACTGCTTCTTGAATAACAAAAACAACAAAGGCTAGTAGCAGAGATTTGCTAAGTAAAAACATGATGAAATTATCAGACATAAAGGCATCCAAAGCAAACCAAAATGGAAGTATTTCAAAGTAAACATACATTTGATGACTTGTGGATAGAAGAAAACATTCCCATTCTTAGTATAAATAATTGGTTTTGTCTGTCCATCTGGCTGAAGTCCAACAAACAGTCCAGGGCTTTTTATGGATTCCAGGCTTATAGATGCATTTTCCAAGTTCTTCTTAATTTTAAAATGACAGTCAGTATCTCCTATACCCTGTGATCAATATAATATGATTTCATAAATATAAGCAAACACCAAAGGGCAGAATTTAAAACCAGTCACTTCACAAGAATATAATTTTGTTTCATTTTCAAATTTTCATGACAAATACAGAACCTTTTTACATGTATTGTACCATGTGCTTCACTCTGTTCCATAAGATTCAGAAATACAAACCATGTATTTGGCTGAGGCAAGGGTGTATGCCCTGGACAAAAGGCACTGAGTAACAAAGAAGCTTCAACTGAGGAGAGTGAAGTGTATTATTTCATTTCAGAGTTACTAACCTCTGGTGAAAAGAATACTAAAATGTGAAATTTTCCTTTTGAAAAATACTCTTATATAATGAAAAAGAGGGTAATTCTCATTCTAAATCCATTTACATTTAAACATAAACCAATTTTCTGTGCTATTCTGCATTTTTCTGAATTGAGGGTTTTTTTTAAAGATTTATTTATTTATTTATTTGAGAGAGAAAGTGTGTGTGTACAAGAGAGTGGGAGGCAGAGAAAGAGGGAGAAGCTGACTTCCTGGTGACCAGG
Organism: Canis lupus dingo; assembly: GCF_003254725.2. NCBI lineage: Eukaryota > Metazoa > Chordata > Mammalia > Carnivora > Canidae > Canis > Canis lupus. The sequence goes on along the minus strand of NC_064271.1, from coordinate 6,445,947 downwards.
GAGCCAGACACACAGGGCTCATCTCAGGACCCAGAGATTATGACCTAAGCTGAAGGCAGATGCTTAACTAATTGAGCCACCAAGGCACCCCTCTGAATTGAATTTTTACCGGTAAAAATTTCACATAATTCACATAAATTACTCCAAGACTGTAACAAAACATGCAAGAATTGGTGCCTATGCATAATCTACATACCCTTCAGATCATCAGAACCCTCTCTGCTTTTAAAGGTCTGTATCATCTAATATTAGAAAATAATTCACCTTTTTCACCGTTTAGTGCTTTAAAAAGTTTTCTTATAAGATTGGGTTCTAAAAAATAAGTTTGTGAAAATGAATTAAAATTTTCAATGCAATTTTTTTGTTAAAAGATAGTTACATTATGATCTCTAACCTCAAATGTGAGCTTCTTTTAGGCGAGAACCGAGTGTCTGTTATCTGTTTCTCTCTCAGAGTATCAATATGAATTTTCTGTTCTTGTTATGGGTAAAAAATAAAACTCTGGCTTTGATTTGTTCATAGCAAAGTAGAGCATATAACCATACAACAACAATAATAATAATAATAATAATAATAATAATAATAATAAAGGTCAATAGGATAGAGAGGGACTCCTCGGGTTTAGAGAGAAAAAAAGGACTATACTCAGGAGAATCAGGAAGGGCTTCTTGGAAAAGGTGAAGTTAAGTGTTAAATACGAACTAGGCTAAGTAAAGAGGGGTGGGAGGTAAGAAATCTTAAGCACAGGGCAGCATGAACAAAGGGTAAGAGGCAATAAGTAGTATAGTATATATATAAACAAGCTTGATGTTCTTGAGCAACAGAGAGAGGAAGGTGAATCCAGAAAGGTAGTATCAGTTTGCATGCAACATAGAAAGTCTAGTCTTACTTTAGACCATGGGAGCCACTGAAAGATTTTAATCAGAGGAGTGATAGAGATAGATCTTAAATTATCTTCAGATAATTTTTCATGCCCCTCTAATATTATCTGCCCAGTTACATAATTCTCTGCAATTTTCTAGCCATGATTAATAGAATCTTAATTCTCACCTGTCTCCAAGTGTGCACCCTGGGGCTCCCTTTAATTATTATTTCTTAGAATTTTTATTTTCCAACAGTTTTAGATTGACAGAAAAATTGAGAAGACAGTACAGAGTTCCCCATACATCTCCACCTATTTTTTCTATTAACATATTGCATTATTATGGCATATTTGTTATAATTAATGAACCAATGCTGACATATTATTAACTAATACTTTGATATTTCCTGAATTTTTAGCTAAATCATTTTTTTGTCAAAAACTCAACCAGGATACATTATATATAGTCACCATGTCTCTAGGCTCCTCCTGGTTGTGGAAGTTTCTAATATTCTCCTTGTTTTGATGACCTTGACAGTTTTGAAGAGTACTGGTCAGGTATTTTGTAGGATGCCTCACTATTGGGAATGTCTGATACCTTCCTAATGACCAGATTAGGGGTATGAGATATTGGGAAGAAGGTTACAGAAAAAAGGTGCCATTTCCATCATATCATATCAAGGGTACATGCTTCCAACATGACTTATCACTGTTGATGTTGACCTTGATCACATGACCAAGGTGGTGTCTGTCAGGTATTTCTACTGCAAAGTCACTATTTTTACCTATTTCCCCTTTCATACTGTACTCTAAAGAACTCACTATGTGCAAACCATACTTACGGGCAGAAGTTATGCTTCACCTCCTTGGAGGCAGAGTATTTTACATAATTTATCTGGAATTCTATACAGGAGATTCATCTCTTTTCCCCCATTTATTTATTCCATGATTTATGTATATTATTATGGGTTCATGAATATTTACTTTCTACTTCAGGTTATATGGGATGCTTGGATGGCTCAGCAGTTAAGCGCCTGCCGTTGGCTCAAGGTGTGATCCTGGGGTCCTGGGATTGAGTCCCACATCGGGCTCTCTGCATGGAGCCTGCTTCTCCTGCCTCTGTCTCTGCCTCTCTCTCTCTCTCTCTCTCTCTCTCTCCCTGTCTGTCTCTAATGAACAAATAAAATCTTTTAAAAAATTGTTTTTATACTTTAGCCTATTAACTCCTACTACTTTATTCTGTTGCTCAAATTGTTTCAAGTTTGGCCACTGAGATCTTTCCGTTATTCCTAAGTGAAATGTCTCATAAATCAATGTCTGTGTGGGTGTGTATGTGTGTTGGCTATTTTGAACACTTTCTTACTTTCTGGAACTACAAGATGCTTCAGGTTAATTCTGCATATTCCCTGCCTCAGTCCTAGAATCAGCCATTTTTCTAAAGGGCCCTGGATCCTTTTATTAGAGAACGTTATTAGAAACAAAGATCTAAGTACCAGATCTTCTTGTTGCTACTGGGGTTTTGTGGTTTCTAGGCCTTCTCATCTAACAGAGAAACAAATATATACATTTATACTAACTTATGAATATGTATACATTGGTAAATATTCCTATATGCAGTCATTCATATTTATATTAAGCTAAACATGAGCTCATACTGATACCTCCAATTCTAATGGATTATAAATGGATCTTTCTAGTTTCTTCCCCCTGCTTATCTGTAAACTCCCACTTCAACAGTGAGAAAATTGGTTCCCGTAATCTGTCATTCATTTGTATAACTGTTCCATTTCAAAACACATTTATAGTAGTATTAGATTAATAACCAAACTCCCAGGGTGAGCAACTTTATCAGTTAGAATTCAGTGCTTATGTGCAGTTCCCATTTGTTTTTAGTTCTACCTACTATACTCATTTCCAAAGATTCTTAGCTCAGTAACTTTTCCCCCATCATCTTCATAAAGGTTGTTTTATACATTTGTTTTGTTTTTTGTTTTATACATTTTTAATAGTTAGATTCTTTTGTCATAGACTATATTCTTTTCTGGGACTCCCAAACCTCCTAAATGATTTTTTTAATTTGCACACATTAAGGTTTACTCATTGTGTTATACAGTTGTATGCGTTTTGCTAAATGTATAAAGTATCTACCATTATAGTAGCCATTACACAGGAATTTTATTGCCTTAAAGATCCCTATGCTTTACATATTCAACCCTTCCACCCTCCCCTCAAGCCCCTCACAACCACTGATCATTTTACTACCTTTATAGCTTTACATTTTCCAAAATGTCATATAATTAGAATCATATGTACTCTTTTCATACTGGCATCTTAAACTTAACAATATGCATATACGTTTCTCAATGTCTTTTCATGGCTTGATAGTTTATTTTTATTACTGAATAATATCCATAGTACAGAAAGCTGGTATAAACATTCATGTGCAGGTTCAATTTTATGAAAGGTAGAAGGCCAGTGTCTAGATTTGTTTTTCATATGGACATCCAATTGTTCCAGCACCATTTATTGAAAAGCCTGTCCTTTCTCCATTGAAATGCCTTTGTTCCTTTATCAAAGATAAATTGACTGTATTTATGTGGGTCTATTGTTGAGCTGTTTATTCTGTTCCATCGATCTGTCTATTCTTCAACAATAATACACTGTCTTGAGTACTGCAGGTTTACAGTAAGTCTTGAAGTTGAGTAGTGCCAGTCCTCCAATTTTGTTCTTCTTCAGTATTTTGTTAGCTATTCTAGGTCTTTTGCCTTGCCATATAAACTTTAGAATCAGTTTGTTGATACCTACAAATAGATTACTAGTATTTTGATTGAGCTTTTGTTGAATCTATAGACCAAGCTGGGAAAGACAAACAACATTCAGTCTTCCAATCCATGAATAAGAAATATTTGTCCACTAATTTAAAATCTCCTTTATGGGACATCTGGATGGCTCAGTGGTTGAGCATCTGCCTTTGGCTCAGGGTGTGCTTCTGGAGTCCTGGGATCGAGTCCCACACTGGGCTCCCCTCAAGGAGTCTGCTTCTAAATGTGTGGGAAATATCAGAAAGGGCGACAGAACATAAAGACTCCTAACTCTGGGAAACGAACTAGGGGTGGTGGAAGGGGAGGAGGGCGGGGGGTGGGGGTGAATGGGTGACGGGCACTGAGGGGGACACTTGATGGGATGAGAACTGGGTGTTATTCTGTATGTTGGTAAATTGAACACCAATAAAAAATAAATTTATTATAAAAAAAGGATTCTGCTTCTCCTTCTGCCTATGTCTCTGCCTGTTTCTCATGAATAAATAAATAAAATCTTAAAATAACAACAACAATAATAATATCTTCTGAGTTTTAATATTTTTTATATTTTTTCATACATAGACCTCATATATATTTTGTTAGATTTACCTTTAAGCATTTATTCTTTTGGTGCTAATGTGACTGATGTTGTGTTTTTAATTTTAATTGTTATTGCTATTATTTAAGAAATCAATTGACTTTTGTATATAACCTTGTATATGGCAGGCTTGTCTTATCACATTAGCCAGGACTTCCAACACAGTGTCAAATAGGAATGGTGAAACTTTAGTTTCATAGTTATTTCCCAAACTTGAGACCCATATCACCTCATGCCTGGATCATAACTACAACCACTAAATGAAGCGAGGATATTTGTGGATTATTAAACCAGTAGGTTTTCATTGATAATTGTTAAAGACTCTCCCACCTATTGGATCAATATGCTCATTGTGTCACTGGTAAGTAGAATCCAGCCCAGAACAAATAAATCTTTGCTCAACTCTGAGTTTCCAAATGGAAGAGTTTTAAAAAATTTATACCAAATAAAAAATCAGAAGTTTGCAAAACTAAGTTTCATTGAGAGATAAAATAGTTGCTAAAAGAAATTCCAAAATTGGATTTTATATATCTAGAACCAAGACTGAAGACTGGACACCACAGAGTTTAAATGATGAAGCTACTTGAAAAGGTAGATATCATATGTGACATAGCAGAAATTTTTACTTCACAAGAACAAGAAAAGCCTATCTGGCACTAGAAAAAGGAGCCTGGGATAAATAGGCTAAAGAGAGACTGGATGTCCTTATTCAAACCCCATTTGTGGTTAATTCTTGGTATAGCAAAGAAATAAGGGGCAGCAAAACATTCATATTTAGGGGAGAATCTCAAAAACTGAGGGACTATCTCAGGAAATTTACAAATTTCCCAGTATTCAGTACCAGAGTAACATGGCACCATCCAGAAAATGAATTAGATATGTCTGAGGGAGGAGTTTTAGAGGACACTGATACAGATTATTACCTTATCCATAGCTCACATGGAGATATCAGGGATCCAGAAGTTATCTCATGCCCCAATGAACTTCTCAGTTCAAGTACTGAGAAGACTAATGACGTGGGAGAGGAATGAACTTCGAACAAGTTGGCAACAGGGTTGGAAACCTTGAGACCAAACCAGATAGGTATCTCAAGCCCATGATATTGCCCAAAATGTTCAGACAACAATATGAGCCTCATATAATATATATATTATATAATATTGTGATGTCCAGGATAAACCAAATCAGCAACACTACAGCAGAGAGCAGTATGGGATTGAAGAAGAGTATATGTCCAGTGGCCCTTCTCCCTGACTTTTTTTCTAAAGCTTTGCATCTAGGTACCATCCAAAGATGAAGGAAAAGAGAAAGAAAAAGAAAAGAAAGAAAGAAACTCTGACTTATTATTGAACTATAAAAGAACTAATCTTTGCACTGGACAGAAACCAAGAGATATAATAGCATTATTTTGGCTCAAAAAAATCAATTAACTAAGCTAAGCATACTGGAACTGTTAGAACTACTAATGTACTTTAGAGCAAACTGTGGACTTTTTGAATCGAACTATTTCATATATTCCAATATTAGAAATATTTCGTATTTCTCATCGTTATTCCTGTAGACTTTAGGTTCTCCATAAACTAGCCCATCTTTTATATAGAGGCCAGATTTATGAACTTCAATATTACTACCACCCGACCATAAATATCCTATTAAAAATGGATGATATTTTACATTAAAGATCTCAAGCAACTACTCAGGACTCACACAATTGAAAACCCTTTCCCAGATATGTCTCTTTAAACATGATCTTGATACTTAACCTCCATTAACGTCCTTTCACAGTTGTGTAATTATCTGTTTATATTCTTCTTTCCCCATTCTAGATTGCAAGTTCTCTGAGGGCAGGTGGCATGTCTTATTATAGCTACTGTAGCATTAGCAATGGATATATCTTCTGCCTTTCAGTAGGAACTCAACAAATGTTTGTTAATTCTTCAAAAAAAGATTCTTTTTTACCAATTTCTAACCTTGTAATTTGTTCATATAATGTCTTCCCCTCTTTTTTTATAATGAAAAATGGGATTATTTCCTGTAAATTCACCATTCCCAGTGATGGGTTTCAAGATACACTGGCCCAAAATATGGCACATTAGAATACTGAAATTTCAAGCTGAAAGAATCTGTAAAATGGCAGGGGCAGGAAAGATTTTCTGACCTTTCCCCGAAGCAGGTTGTAAGATTCTAATGTGAGGGATGCTCTAGTATACTGGTATATACCAGTAGGAAAGGAGCATCCTTATCTCCAAAGATAGAGGGATGCTGAGAGAAACTTAAATAAACAGGCCTTGTGGTTTCCCCAGGTTTACTACACTTAGCTCCTATTTGGTCTTACTTTATTTTTCTACAGCTCTCCCCTCTTCATCAAAAGTAGCACTAAAACATCCTGGCTTAACTATTCCATCCAGTCTTCATTTCCTTTAAAGTGCTCCTGTGTCGTGTACAACTTATATTAAATAAATACGCTTTTCTCATTCATCACTCCTTTGTTATAGGGGTCCCAATTGAGAACTTAGAAAAGAAAGGTATTAGAAAAAGATATTTCTCCTCTCCTATACAGGAAATTTCTCCTCTCATATAAACCTTACCTTGAACTGGATTACTTTCTGTGACTGTAATCTAGATCACTGATTGTACTTATTTGTTCCCTCCAATAGACTGTAAGCATCTGAAGAATATCCCTTTTTCAACTCTTCTATTAAATATAATTAGAGAAAAGAATGAAAATTTAATATAACTAAATTTCAAAACGATAAATCTTTAGAGATTCTTTTATTCCTTTTCTTCTTTCATTTAAAAATCTGTTTTAGACTCTTAATTAGAAAGAAGAGACTAAGGATTACAGGTTACCAGAGGGGTTACCAGAGAGGACATGGTGGGTGGATGGGTTAAATAGCTGATTGTAATTAAGTCATGCACTTTTCATGATGAGCATCAGGTGATATATGGAATAGTTGAATTGTATACCTGTAACTAATACAACACTGTTTTAACTAAATGGAATGAAAATTAAAATTTTTTTTAAATTTTTAAGAAATTAAAATCTAACTCCAATACAAACTGATTAATGAAATGGAGATGGGAAATAAAAGAAAATATGTGGGTTCTGAATATAAAAGGGCCATGTTGTACATTGTGTGTCTTCCTACATATCAATAACAAATACCATGGGTGCTTGGGTGGCTCAATAGATCTGGTGTCTGCCTTGGGCTCAGGTCATGATCTTAGGGTCCTGGGATTGAGCCCGATCCTGGGCTTAGCTAAGAGCCTGCTTCTCCCTCTGCCTCTCCCCCTGCTCATGCTCTCTCTCTTGCTCTCTCTCTCAAATAAATAAATAAAATCTTAAAAGAAAAAAAATACCAACTGGACAAAGCCATGTTGGAATACTGATGTGTGCTCATACAACTGCAAGTTAAAACATCTAATGCACCTTTCCCTTATCAGAAGGGAAGAAGAAAAGGACACTTCCTACTCATACACCAATGATATTTTAACTTCTTATTCATTATTTGTTGAGCACCTATCAAATGTCAGGCCTAACTGAAGAGTTTGGGATATTTTATTTTATTTAAAGATGTATTTATTCTAGAGAGAGAAAAACCAGCGCACAAGCACTGGGGTGGACGGGGGCGGGGGGATTCTAAAGCTGACTCCCCACTGAGCATGGAGCCTGGCATGGTGCTCCATCTCAGGACCCTAAGATCATGACCTGAGCCAAAATCAAGAGTCAGCTGCTCAAGCTACCCCAGAACCCCTAGGATACTTTACAAACAAAGCAAATGAGAATCTCTCCCCTATGTTACTCATATTCTAGTAATCAATACACATTCTATTATACACTATACTATTATTAATGATTTTCATCAGCTTTCTCTTTTCCAGGATGACTCTCTCAATAATTTATTCTTATCTTAAAGTCTGTTTACTCCCAAGGGACAGAAAATCTTTGTTGCTGCCTCAAGCCTCTCTGTATATTCTTCAAATCTCTTTCATAAAGACCAAAACTAATGCACAGATTGTGGTCTACAATAAACAGCACACTGTGAGATCATTTTCTAGAAAACTCAAACAAAATAATTTATCTTACAACTTTATTAAAAGTCTCTTCAAAAAATTTTGATTAAGTAAAACAAGATTTCTACCCCCAATTTCCGGTTCTACATGTAAGAAGCTTAGAAGTCACTATAACATCTTAATAAATAAAAAGCTAAACAGATAGAAAAATCAACAGCTCCTTTTAGAATTGTAAGAGAAGTGAGGATACAGGTAAACTGTCTTCCCCCAAGAATGGAAAGACAGGCAAATACAGGACATCACAGCTTACCGGAGCAAAGACCCACAAACAGAAACTAATGCGAGAACAATGCCTTCATATGAAAACTTGAACTATAATTAATGAATTGTTTAACTGAGCCTCAGTGAGGACAAGTTTGAGAGTTAATACTCAAGGGGGTTTCAGTCATAGACAGGTGCCTATACTTTGATGACTGTATCTCCAAGAGCTCAACGAGGGTCCCACAGTGAATATCAGAGAAGAATTTCCTTGTGCTTCTGGCAGGAGGAGGGGAAATGAACCATTTTGAAATATACCATAGCACTTTGTTCTTCTTAACAAGAATTGCCCACAGGAAAAACTAGTTAATTATATATAAAACTTTGGGGTTTATCTGAGCCTAAATGACATGGGGGAAGGGAAATATCCAATTCTAGCCCATTCTACCCATCCCAGAACTGAGAAGCACTGGTGAAGTTCACAGACCAGAGATCATAGGCTCACTAAAAACATGATTTATCATTATTTACATACAACTAAGTTTTTACTGAATTTTATACTTTTCAGTCCACTTATCTAGCTTAGTGTACATAGTCCATCTTATAACTTCCTAAAAATATGAATTATCTTGAACTTTTTAGTTATGTATACGTGTAGACAAGAGGAAAAATTAAATAAATTTGTAATGAGAGAATCTTTCCTAGTTTCTGCAAACTAAACTCTTGCTGATGAATAAGGATCCTGCTAATGTGGGGTATGTCAATGTGTGTATATCTTTCTTTCATACTCTCATCACTTTTTAGCTTGTTTTTCCTACAATTCTTACATTTCGTTTTCCTTCACATTGATTCTTAGTGATGAGTTCCACCCAAGTTTTTCTTCTTTAAATTAACAACTTTACAACTGTCCCTAGTGAACTGCAATAATGTCTGTTGCAACTTGAATCTTAACTACATCAAAATCTATTAAAGTGATTTCTCCTACAGCATAACAATTTCATAGTAACAGAAACATTTGTTGTTACAGGATGAGCATCACTTGATTTAAAGATGTCTGCCTAGAAATATTTTCAAATATACAATACATTGGAAACATTAATGCTTTTAAACAATTCAATCTTTATCATGAACATTTGTGGAGTAGCTACATGGACTGAGGCACTGTTAGGTTTTTAAGGTATAATCATATTGTCTGACTTACCTTTGAATGCACCTTTATTCTCTTTGGAAATTATAAACATGTCTTACCATACCCTCTAAATATATGCAAAGGTGGGCAGCCCAGATGGCTTAGTGATTTAGCACCACCTTCAGCCCAGGGCGTGATCCTGGAGTCTGTGGATCGAGTCCCACATCAGGCTCCCTGCATGGAGCCTGCTTCTCCCTCTGCCTGTGTCTCTGCCCCTCTCTCTCTCTCTCTCTTTCTCTCTGTCTCTCATGAATAAATAAATAAATATTTTTAAAAATAAAAATAAAATAAATATATGCAAAGGAGAATAACTAAGACCAATATTACCATTCTGTTTTCAAGAGTAATGTAATTCCAGCCTAATGATTTCTGGTCAGATGCAGGGAAAATGAAAAAAATATATGCCTGATTTTTATGTTTTAACACAGTATATTTAGAGCAAAAAATCTAAGTCAGACAATCATGTCAATGATTCACTAAACAAATTATAAAGAAAACACTACAATAAATATCGAGGTAAAGTACAAATAATCAAAGTTCTGTTGGAGGCTCTTCTCTGCAAAAGTACCAAAGTAAAGGCTAAACATCAATGCTGTTTAAATGGTAAATATCATTTAGTGGTAGCCTCAGAGTCCTCCAATCCTCAGTTAATTACATGGGTCTGGTATACACAAAACACAGGAGGAGCCCTATCTGACTTCAGTGTCCTCTGACAGTGTGTGGGGGAGACCACAGCCAAGGGGCCAATCCCAATGAAAAGCTAGAATAGAAACTTTTCAACCCTGGCCAACCTTTTATTAACTACATAAAAGGAGTGACTGATTAGTTCATTTACATGGATCATTCTGGGGTAAGACATGCTATTGTTGTTTTCTTAGCTTATTATTTGTTTTGCTGTATGAGCTTAGGGGTTAAAGGATGTCACTACAAATATAAGAGGGCTAGTCCAGCCTTTGCTACACAATAGATAGTCAAAAATAATAGTTTTTCTCCTCTCTGTTTTCTTTGCTGATCTTATTAAAATTATCAGAAAACTCACCTTTGGCAAGAATAGTCGCACATTTTTATAGGCTTTAGCAGTATTTAGGAGTACCTGGCTTTGTGGAAAGACTCTTCAAACTTTCAAATCTTTTAACAATAATTTTCCAAGGCAACAGTTTCTCTAAGAACAAGCTTGGAATTTCTAATAGAAACACCAGAAAGCTGAAGATCTCTACAGAATGTGCAAGCTTTGATTTTAGGAGGCAAGTTAACAAACATAACAGATATGTAAATATGTCATAGGCTAGGAAGACCTCCAAAATCCTACCTTAATTGGAAATTTTTACCAATATTTGGGGGGAGGGTACAGAGGGAGAAGGAGAGAGAATCTTTAGGAGGCCCCATGGCCAGTGCAGAGCTTGACGTGAGGCTCGATCTCAAACCCTGAGATCATGACCTGAGCCAAAATCAACACAGACAGGATATTAACTGACTGAGCCACTCAGGTGCGCCAATTTTTACCAATGTTTAAAAAAAAAAAAAAAAAAACAGGAATAAGATTTCTTCTGCAGCGTTCACGGATTACACACACCTCACCCTTTGTATGTTGGTGGCAGGGGGAGAGGGAGGTGTCTGATGTTAAACACATTGTTAGATCCATGCCCATTTTTTTAAGCACTGAAATATTTCTATTTAAGATGGTAAATAGCTTTGGTCTGAGCTCCTAGTTTCCCCTGGTTCTCTGGCTATTCTAGCATGAGAGACCCTCTAGAAGTCATGGCCCACTACTGGGGTGGGAGGACAGGGACTGAATCGCCACAGAAGAAATGGCACCCTGATAACATGGCCAGCAATGCCTCATCTCCATCACAGATTCCCAAGGATCCTTTACTCTTTTTTCTTCCTCCTCTCCCTTACTAGTCTCTTTTCCATTCACCTCCTGCCTCATACACATGTGTTGTTCTACAGGGGATGACCTAAAAGGAATGTCCTTAACCCTCTGGTCAGTGACATGCAATCAAGATATGGCATGCCAAAAGGCCTACAGAAACTCTGTGTTATGTTATACTCTGAAATGACCTGAATTTCTTCTTTTAATGTTCTAAATATCAAATCCCAAGTAATTATACCTTTATGTTCCTTGACCATTGTCAATCTCAATTAGTTCTACATTTTGGCTATCTCCATCCTCAAACAAACCAAATAATGCCTCTGGGATTTTTTTTTTTTTCAAGTTATCAAATATCTTTAAGAAGAAGTGATACTTGGGTTTGAAACTCAAATACATGATTGACTGCCTCAGGTACAAAGTGCACAGGAAATTCTGAACTAAGTTTTTCATCCCAAGAAGACCATCCTGGAGGGAAAAGAAAGGAGGTTCCTACTGTTGATGCACAATACAGGCTGAGAGGACACAATTTCAGACCCAGTCACTCATCTAACAAGCTGTCAACAAGATGGGTTCTAGGAAAACTGCTGAAGAAAAAAAGTTTGGTTTTGGTTGGGAATGACCTCCCTACTGTGTATATGGACCCTGGTTCCCTCATGGAAGTCAACCAAGCTTTTTGATCTTGGTATCATGAATCCTCCAAAACAGGGGCTTAGAAGGTATACTGATCTAGACTGACTCATTGCTCTGATACTGGCTGGTAGGCTCTGAGACATCCTGCAGCCAGACTCACATTTAGCTGCTTCATCTGAAGAACGAGCGTGTCAGTAGTTTCTCTGGCAGAATACTACTTCTACATATTAATCTATAAGTTTCCTCCCATCTTCCTGTGCTCACCAAATTCTTTCAATTGAATACCAAGAACTTCTTCTATTCCCTTAGCCTAATCATACAGAGATGAGTTACTCATACTACAAACAAGAAGAAAAAATGAAGAAGAAAAGCATGAGTACTTACTGTAGGGCAGAAAGATTCAAGATCCCACTATATACTTGAAGAGAAAATGTGCTCACTTGGAGGAACACGATAAACAGCCCACTGGGAAAGAGATAGAAGATAAAGGGCTCACACAGACTGGAAAAAGAGGATAGAAAGGCCATGAAAATCACCATCCAATTTGAGTATAAGGCAGCATAAAAGAAGATGATTGAGCATTGAGCTTGGCTGATATCTAGAGAAGATACAAATTTCCAACGCTGGCTCATCTTCTCCTTCGGAGTGGCATTTATCTTCACTGCCAAAAACTCTCCCTAGCAACTTCAAGACACACATACCCCAAACATGTGTCATGCAGTGATATACTATTACTCTCAGGAGTTCCAGAAGAGAAAGGCATGTTTACTTTGTGGATGCTGGTGATATGAAGGGAAAGCTACTTCCTGTGACACTCCTCCTATAGGTTGACAAAGCATTAGATGAAACTCTACTCTCAGTTAATCTGGACATAGTAGGGATGTTACCTGTTTCTTATCTTAGTTCACTTACCAGTTTAAAGACCATAAGGATGACACTCTGTTAAGGATGGACTTCTGTGAAATGAGATATAACCCATTTCACAATGCTCTTGTGAGTCAATCAAGAATGCTAATTAAATTTGTGTGTGTGCATGTACTTTTTACTTTTGAACTCTGAACATCAGTACAGCTCACCAGACACAGAGTTGCCAGTCTGTAGAAAAGACAGGGGCCCAAAGAATGATGAATGGTCTAAGCCTTCCCTCTGCTCACCCCCAGAAGTTCAGGTAAACTTTCCCATATAACCAGATGTCATCCTGGTAAGGAAAAATGGGAGAGGAAGCAGCCCCGAGTTTATCTAAAAGATACAGTCTGAAAAAAAAAATAAATAAAATAAATAAAAGATACAGTTTGAAACATTGTTTCAAACAAGAATCGAAGAATAGAGCATTAACAATCTAGTTAAATATGTAATCTTATATGCTCCTCAATCCATAGAAGAATTATGATATTTAAAAGGTGCTATGTTAGTTGCTTTTCATGTCCCATCTTAAGTCAAGATGTTGAAGAAGAAGCCCTAATATTTAGAAACTAAAATTACTTCCTTACTCAAAATATAGGGTTTCCACTGGTAGAAATTCAGGCACCAAAAGCAGCAGTAAGGAAATATTGTTGAGTGGGGTCTTTCTAGTGCCTTGGGTCTCAAAGTGTGGTTTGCAGACCAACATCATCAACAGCTGAAAGCTTATTAGAAGCATATACACAGGTCCCACCATAGTCTATCTGAATTAGAAATCTATGTTATAAGACAATTCCCAGGTGATTTGTGTGTACGTAACATTCCAGAAGTAATGTCTAAAGGGTCAGAATTCCTCTCTAATCGTACCAAGCATAGGGCTGCCCTCCCCACTCTTTAGTAAGTGAAAGGGGACCACCATATATAACATCCAATTTCCAAAATGTTTATAAGTTAAAACTAAAAAACAAAACACTCAGAAAGTGCCATTCTCATATCTATCATTGGCAAATGTCTTAAAACATTTGCTGAGAAAAATACAAGCAGATGCTTACTGTTCCATCACACTGGCCATCCTTAATCCTCAGATACATTCCTGCGTTTTTCACACTTTCGAACATGCAAATACCAGAGCTGATTTTATGCACTTTCCAGTAGGATTTTTCAGACTGGCTTCCCACTCCAGTGCAGCTCCCATCAGGCTGGAGACACAGAGCTTGGCACAGGCTCGTAGCAAGTAGAATCTCGGCACTGTTGAGGAACACACCCTTCAGAACAACCAACAGAACAGAAGGCAGTAAGTAACAAGCTTATGTTTTGCTAAAAGAAGATGGCAGTAGGGTTCATTCTCTTATGGAAGTTGTAGTCATCAGATTATCAGAAACTTGTTGGCTAAAAGTAAGCAAAATAAGGAAGTAATTAATTTAACTGCTGTGCAAAACTAAACAATTAAAGGAGGTTTTCTGGCTGACTCATTATAATTTACATCAATTATTATTTATTGAGAGTGTAAGAGTCACCATCAGATGCTACAGAAATTTTAAAAAGATACAGGGATTCCTGGGTGGCTCAATGGTTGAGCTTCTGCCTTTGGCTCAGGCCATGATCCCAGGGTCCTGGGACTGAGTCCCACATCAGGCTCCCCAGAGGGAGGCTGCTTCTACCTCTGCCTATGTCTCCGCCTCTCTCTGTGTGTCTCTCATGAATAAATAAACAAATAAAATCTTTAAATAAGATAAATAAGATACAAAACACAAATATTTCTCTTACAAATTTTATAATCAATATAAACAAATAATTAAAATATTAATACAAAGCAGAATAAAAACAGTGTACTACAAGTGTACCTGAATTATGAGATGAACCATATGGATATTAGTTCAATGTATATATGTTGGAATGAATGAATGAGCAGAGTTGTCAAATATAATTAAGGTATATTTAAGTAAAACCCAAGCAATCAATAACTGAAGAAGATGTAAAAAATTCTTGAAAGTTTATTAGAATACACTAACACTGTAGAGAAAAAGATAAAAGGCATAAATATACAAGTTGCAGAAGACAAAAAAACACATGGCAAATAAACACTTAAAAAGGTAATTCACATTAGTTTATTACTCTAAAAATTGTCATATTTTTTTAAAGACTGTGCTCAACACTAAGGTTAACAAGGTGGATAATCTCCTAAAGGAATTGGGCAGTAAAAAAATTAAGGAAAAAAAGAGACAAACAAAAAAACAGATGCTTAAATCAGAGAACAAACTTGTACTTGCCAGAGGGGAGGTGGGTAGGAAGATGGGTGAAATAAAGAGAATTAATAGCATACTTATTTTGATGAGCACAAAGCAATGTATAGAATTGTTGAACCATATTGCATACCTGAAACTAATGTAACACTGTATGTCCATTAAACTTCATATTAAAAAAAGAAATGAACTTTACCCACAGAGGTCTGGCTTTTGTCTTCAGCTATTCAAAGGTAATTTCTAAATCTTTAGACTGTCAGGTTTGATAATTTTTTGTTTACTTGATGGCCTTGAGCCAGCCAAAGAGTAAAAATGTGATATAGGGTGGCACCTTTGAGTCACATGGTGTCAGCTGACCCCCTAAGAGGCTGGATACTGAGATCAGCCAAATGGACTCTTTGTACGATTGTATCCCAATAAAGACTGGGCACCAAGGCTCAGGTGAGCTTCCTGGTTGACAATGCTCCATGCATACTGTCACATATCAATGCTGAGAAACTAATGCTGTCCTGACTCTATGGGGAGAAGACAACTAGAATTTGCACCATCTGGTATTTTTTTGGAGTCTGTCCTATGCGTCTCCTCCCTTAGCTGATTTTAACCTGTATCCTTTCTCTGTAATAAACCATAACCATGAGTATGACAACTTTCAGTGAATTCTGCGTTGTTCTACTAAATTATCAAAACATAACAGTGGTCTCAAAGACCCTGGAACTCTGAAGTTTGTGTCAGAAGTGAGGATAACCATGTAAACTGTCCCCTCTAACTTCACAGTTGGTTTAACTTTCACAGGATTAAAATTGGTACATTCTGGAAAGAAAGTTGGCAGGCAGTATGTTCCCATAGTCTTAAAGGCTTCATATTCTGACCTTTAGATTCAATTTCAAATCATCTAGCCAAGAAAATGATAAAATATTGGCCAAAGACCTATGTCAAAGCATATTTTACAGTAACATCTATAGAGGTGGACAACCGAAGAGATTAATAATCCAGTGACTGGCTAAATAAATAAAACTATATACATAATCAAATACCTTATGTTTCAATATTATACAACTATTAAAAATTATGTTGTTTTGGGAAAAATAATAATGTAATGAAGTGCTTATTATATAGTGAATATAAAAGTTCTGAAAACAAACTGACTTTGATTTGAATCATGATCCACCATTTACTAGTTAGGCTATACTAGTCAGATTTTTAACTCCTCTGAAAATCTTTCTTCAATGTTTAAAATAAAGATAATATCTGTTAGTATTTTTAGGATGATTAAATACGGTTTGTTTGTTTTTTATTTTTTTGTTTGTTTGTTTTTTAAATATGATTTTGCATGTGATAAAGCTCTCAATAAAGCGCTTGGCACAAAACAGGCAATCTTTTAAATTATGTTATATTATGATTACAATAATACTTTTAAGGTAAATTCAGAAACACTATAAAGAAAGAAACAAAATGATAACACATAGACAACACTCAAATAGTGTAAAAATTCTACTTGTTAGAAAAGTTAAATATATACATAAATATATACATCCCAAATTTAAGAGTCTCTAAATTTTTATTAAGAATTCCCACATTTAGAGTTTTAACTTCCAAATGCAATTGAATATAAGATGTTACTCCCATCAGTTTCAGTGCTGCAAAAGCTAAAACCCTATTGCTTTCCAAAGTTCAGGTAAATAGAATGGCAATAGGCATCAATGCCACCTAGTGGGAAGAGATCTGATTACTCCTAATGACTCAAGAGTCCCTCAATAGAACAAAAGAAAGTAGATATTTAGCAATATACACTTTAATGATTTTCTATCATTTTACCTTGACAAAAACCACAAATTCTTTTGAAAGGTCTGCATAGCCTGCTGATGATTCATCAGCTACTTTGCCATGACGATCAAAAGTAACTATGTGACCAGGAACCAGTGCTGACTCAAGAAGTGCACAGCGGTTAGGCTGATAAAGCACCCGCAGTTCAGTGCAGTCTCCACCACTAGCCTGTCAAGAAAAATAAAAACAAAACAGCTCTGAATTAGCAATAGAAAATAATTAAATTTAGAATGTTTGGGCATTATATGTATGTACAGGTCTACTTCCCTCTATAGAAGCCTTGTATTATCTATCCTATGCTTTTGTAATTTAATTGTTTTGATTCTTCAGCCTGATTTCCAGTGTCTTATTTCAAGAACTCTCTTCTCTTGATTTCTCAGAACCCATGCTAGAGCACTGGGTAACACTAAAAACTTTAGTGGCAGGATAATTTAATAAGTTATTAATATGTATTTTATTCTTGTTTATTTTTCATTTCATTTATATATCCTAACCCACAACTACTTTGTTTTTTTTGTTTTCTTTCTATAAATTTATTTTTTATTAGTGTTCAATTTGCCAACATATAGAATAACACCCAGTGCTCATCCCTTCAAGTGCCCACCTCAGTGCACCACCCCCTGCCCACCTCCCCTTCTACCACCTCTAGTTGTTTCCCAGAGCTAGGAGTCTTTCATGTTCTGTCTCCCTTTCTGATATTTCCCATTCATTTTTTCTCCTTTCCCCTTTATTCCCTTTCACTATTTTTTATATTCCCCAAATGAATGAGACCATATAATGTTTGTCCTTCTCCGATTGACTTACTTCACTCAGCATAATACCCTCCAGTTCCATCCACGTTGAAGCAAATGGTGGGTATTTGTCATTTCTAATGGCTGAGTAATATTCCATTGTATACACAAACCACATCTTCTTTATCCATTCATCTTTCGATGGACACCGAGGCTCCTTCCACAGTTTGGCTATCGTGGCCATTGCTGCTAGAAACATCGGGGTGCAGGTGTCCCGGCATTTCATTGCATCTGTATCTTTGGGGTAAATCCCCAACAGTGCAATTGCTGGGTCGTAGAGCAGGTCTATTTTTAACTCTTTGAGGAACCTCCACACAGTTTTCCAGAGGGGCTGCACCAGTTCACATTCCCACCAACAGTGCAGGAGGGTTCCCTTTTCTCCGCATCCTCTCCAACATTTGTGGTTTCCTGCCTTGTTAATTTTCCCCATTCTCACTGGTGTGAGGTGGTATCTCATTGTGGTTTTGATTTGTATTTCCCTGATGGCAAGTGATGCGGAGCATTTTCTCATGTGCATGTTGGCCATGTCTATGTCTTCCTCTGTGAGATTTCTGTTCATGTCTGTTGCCCATTTCATGATTGGATTGTTTGCTTCTTTGGTGTTGAGTTTAATAAGTTCTTTATAGATCTTGGAAACTAGCCCTTTCTCTGATACGTCATTTGCAAATATCTTCTCCCATTCTGTAGGTTGTCTTTTAGTTTTGTTGACTGTATCCTTTGCTGTGCAAAAGCTTCTTATCTTGATGAAGTCCCAATAGTTCATTTTTGCTTTTGTTTCTCTTGCCTTCATGGATGAATCTTGCAAGAAGTTACCTCACAACTACTTTGGACTAAAAGCTGAAATTGACATGCACTACTAGGCTTTACCTCCAAAAAACTAAACAAATCAAGGAGGTTATGCTACAAGGAAACATTCCAGGTTCAAGGTACTATTTGAAATTTTACTCCAATTTCCCCTCATTACCTCGGTATTGTATTTGAGTATTTGTATTTGAGTCTGAAAAGGAAGGACTCATTAATAGCCTTGAATAGCTTGACCCATGATACTAAGGCCACCAAACTCAGCAAAATGCTCTTTTATAAGTATGGCAGGTAAGCAACAGGGCCATTCATCTTCAAGAAGCTATCTGATATTTGATGAGTACATTAGCAGTGACTGGTGTGAACTGAAGCTGAAGCTAAGAGGACTGTTACCAGATATGCTGATACCCCTATACCAGGAGAAATCTTCTGTGTTAACAAGATGAGTCTCATTCTAACATGGAAACTCTCACCAAACCGATAGGCTTGGAAGTAGATTTAATTTTATTTTAGAAAATAAAATAGTGGGACATTTCTCAAGCCCTTGACTTAATTGAATAGATTCCATATCTACTACATTCATATTTATAAGCACTTACTATGACTAGGACCTATAATAACTAAGCAGAATATGCTACAAAGTACAGCACAGGACAACTTGCTAATAAATCCAGAGCAGAGGAGAAAAGACTATGAAGAAAATGTGACTATCAATTACTTAGCCTGTATTTCAGGTCTACAAATTACATAAGGTTTTTTTTCAGTAATTATTATTTTCTTTTAAGTTAAATAACATGCTGAGTCAAATTCATGTAATACTGGGGTGCCTGGGTGACTCAGCTGGTTGAGTGGGCAACTTTTGGGTTGGTTCAAGCCACAATCTCAGGGTCAGGGGATAGTGTGCTTATCCTTACCCCTCTGCTCCCCACTCAGGCTTTCTCTCTCTCTCTCTCTCTCTCTCTCTCAAATAAATAAATAAATAAATAAATAAATAAATAAATAAATAAATAAAATATATTTTTAAATCATGTAATATTATATAATATTACATGAGGAAGCTGTAGCATGAATGCTAGAATTAGAATGCTTGTATTCAATTCCTGCTTTCAGATTTACTACCTTTGCGACCTTGGGGAACTCAATCTATCTACATGTCAGGTTCTTCTGTTAAATAGGTATAATAGAACTAAATGTTATTAACACATATTAGGCATTTACAACAGTGCATGCAGTCTCATTTTGCAAAATAAAGAGCTGGAATATATATATTTTAAAACAGCTTTATATTTTAAATGCTACTTTTCAAACCTAAACTAAGCAATACAAAGTGTACTCAAGTGAAATTATTATTATTTTTCCCTAATAATATGCTCCCTGAAAGGGCCTTTGAGAAATCAGATCAACTCCTTTTAGATGCTTATGTAATATTTTGAATGATATCAGAAAAGTGGTTTACTTTGTCTTGTCTACATTTCAGTTGCTGAAATTTAGGACCATTTATGCATCAGAATCTCAAATTTAGTGAGACAAAACAGAATAATGAAAATGGTGAAAGTAAAAGCCAAAAGAAATACAATTTGATCTTATAAAAATATATTATATATGGATATAATACTATTAATATATGACAAAAAGGAAAATTACTACATACCATTCCACTGACAGTGCTATTGTCAACAGCAAGAGAAAGATGTCTCATTTCACGACTTTGGAAAATGCATATATTTCCTTTGTTGAAAATAACATCAAAGAGCCCTGGAAAATTAGCAAATAATTCATGCTTTTAAAGTATTTTTTCTTATTCAACTATACATTGAAATCTCTTAATAATACATGTTATAATACAGCTCAGTTAAATGTTTTGAATTAGTCAAAAGGTAGATGCCAATAACCTTTGATTATCTACAAGTTGCTCTGCAATTTGTTGGAATTTCCATGGAAAATCCCTCATGCCTTTCCAAGCTAATCAGTAAGCACCTGAGACAACCCCCCCCCCAAAAAAAAAACACCTGATGGAACTGATTCCAGGATGATAAATTATCATGGTATAAGAAACCATTTCCATTCTACAAATATTAGGGACTTGAGGTAAAATAACACATTATAATAATGCGTTATAAATAAAAGGATTTGAGCATTAGTGACTAATTTATATGATGATTATGTCATCATATATTTGATTGTTTTCAATTTACTTCTACATAACTTTTTACCTTATAATGTATGCTTCTTGAATACATGAATTTTTGTCTACTCTGTATATAGCTATATAACTATACTTAGAGCAGGGCCTAGAACATAGTAACTGCTCAGAAAATATTCTTTAAATAAGCTAATTAGATCCCCATAGCCTATGCAATAAGTACTACACACACACACACACACACACACACACACTCACACCCCTATCCTCATTTTGCAAATAAGGAAATCAATTCTCAGAGAGTTAAGGTACTATCCAAAATCCCTGCCTCATCACAGAATGGAAATTGAACCTAGGACTTCAGATCTTACCCTACTGCTCTTTCCATTACCAATAATCCTTCTGTTAGTACTTACAAACAACAGATTTTCAGGAATCCACTCTTGCAACAATAATAAATAAAGACCATTCTTCCTTTTACAAATAGGTGATTCTCAAAAAATAGTGAGTCAAACAAGCCAGATATAAAAGAATACATATTGCATGTTTTATTTTACAGAAAGCATAAAATATAGGCAATACACTGGACTCACCGAAGCACCAATATATAAAAAATATATAAAAGCAAGTATTAACAGATCTAAGGGGAGAAACTGACAGACTACAGTAATAGTAAAGAACTTTAACACTTGACTTATATCAATGGATAGATTTAAATAAAAAACCATTAAGGAAACACTGGCTTTAAACAATAAATTAAACCGATGGGCATAATAGACATATACAGAACATTCTATTCAAAATCAACAGAATACACATTCTTCTTAAGTGTACATGAAAGGGACACCAGAGTGGCTCAGTGGTTGAGCTTCTGCCTTTGGCTTGGGTCATGATCTTGGCATCCTGGGATCGAGTTCCGCATCAGGTTCCCTGCAGGGAGCTTGCTTCTCCCTCTATGTCTCTGCCTCTCTCTCTGTGTGTCTCATGAATAAATAAATAAATCTCAAAAAAAAGTAAAAAGGTAAAACTAATTGCAGTAATATTTCTATGTAGCCAAATATATACTTCTGAGTATATATCTAAAGAGTATGAAATCGTTCTCTCAAAGAGGTATCTATACTCATAAGTTCATTCACTTATGTAGCCAGGAAATGGAAAAAATCTAAGTATCCTTCAATGGATGAATGGATAAGGAAATATGATTTAAGATATATGGATAGATATGAAAGATTTTCAACCATAAAGAAGAATTGAATTCTGCCATTTGTGACAACATGGACAGACCTTGAGGGCATTATGCTTGCTAAGTGAAGTAAGTCAGAGAAAGTGTAATACTACGTGATCTCACTTACATGTAGAATTTTAATTTTTTTAAACTGACTTAACTACAAAGTACAGACTAACAGTTACTGGAGGGGAGGTGGGCAAGGGGGAGGGTTAAATGGGTGATGGTGTTAAGGAAGGCACTTATGATGAGCACTGGGTATCATATGAAAGTGATGAAACACTAAATTCTACACTGAAACTACTATTACATTGTATTTTAACTAACCGGAATTCAAATAAAGGCTTAAAACTACAAAAAAAGCTGGACTCCTAGAAACAAAGAATAGAATGGAGGTTGCTGTTCAAAGTATACAAACTTCCAGTTATAAGACAAATGAATTCTGAAGCTCAAATTTATAGCACAGTGAATATAATTAACAATATTGTATTATATATTTGGAAGTTGCTAAGAGATTAGATCTTGAATTTTCTTGTAATAACAAAAATTGCAATTACATGAAGTGACAGATGCGTTAACTAACCTTATTATGGTAATAATTGTGCAATATATATTTATCAAATTGTCATGTTGTATACCCAAACTTGGATGTTTTGTCAATTGTCAATTGTCCCGATAAATCTAAAGAGTAAAAAGAATAAAATCAAGTTGCAAAGATTCCCCACTCCCCAAAGTAGACACACCAATCTCTTGGAATGTAAACTCTAAGTGGGCACAGATTTTATGATTTTATGTTTTATTCCTCTAGTATCTCCAGTATTTAAACTAGTACCAGTATTTAAATAAGTGTATGTATATGTGTGTCTCTGTGTGTGACTGCATCTAATGAATCTCTCCTTGAACAGAATTATAATTTCTAAAACAGAAAAAAAAATGGAAATCTCATTTATATTACAAAGTTAAGAGTTATCCACCATAAGTTTGATATAATAGAAATATTTTTTAAAATATATTTATTCAAGTAACACAAATTAACTCTAATATGAAAAACTGTACCACAAATCCAGTAGATGCCAAAAAAATGTAATAATATTTAACATTCACTTTCAAACCATTTTAATAGGGTTCTTAGTAAACTTAGAAATATGTTACTTTCCTATCACTCTAAAGGAAAAGTATTTAAAAATCAGTAACCACATCATATATAAGGGGGAACCTACTTTCCCCATGACTCTCACACTCTCTTATACCCCATACCATGGAATATAGTGCAACCATTGGATTGGTGCTTTGAAAGGAACTAAGTATTGCAGCTTAGGTGCTTTCTATCCCCAAATGGACCACCTTCACAGAAGGAAGATCCTTTCTGCTGTGCTCATGTGTAAAGGGCAGCCTCCATAGGTGAGCCTGTGGTTGTCCAACACTGTCTATGCTTGGGTAGATAATCTTGTCTCATTTGGGGAGAGTTAGTAAGTCCTTTGAGCTCAGATATAGAGCCAATATCCTCACTTGACCCATCAGTAATAATGTCGATATCTTGATTTCCACTTATCTGTGTTCTCTATCTTATTTTGTAATTGATTCCCTATACAGGAGGAGAAGTGAGTGGTATTATTTATTGACTTCTCTTCAAATACCCAATTCTTAATAAACATTAAAGACAATCCATTAATATTAATCACAAAACGAGAATGCCAATATTACTAACATTATTTTAACTTCTTAAGGATGTTCTTGCCAATGGAAAAGTGCTTGAAATCAAAACAATAAATTTAACTACCATGAATTAGTAAATTTATATCTGCAATGTCTGAAAAAACTCTTTAAATTAATTAGAGTGAAGTAAAGTGATAAGATTCAAAATAAATATATATCTAGACCAGTGCCTAACAAATAGCAGGCACTTATTAAATACTGAATAAATAAAACATAAAAACTGTATATTTCAAAAAAACCTGTACATTTCTACATATATTTGTATGTTATTTATAATGGAAAGGGTATTTATAATAGCAACTAAAACCCTCATAACACTAAAAAGACAATATAGTACCTATGTGAAGAGAGAAAAATTTTTTAATTTATGTATCATGTTCTGAATGAATAAATATAGGAAAAATTCCTAAAGGAAAAATCTGAATACTATGAAGTCATCAATTCTTTCCAAGTTTATATATTTAATGTAATTTTAACAAATTTTCCTTCAGGATTTCTTTTGGAGTGATTAATTTAATTTGAAAGAAAAACCATAAATAGCAATTCTGATAAATATTTTGTGCTATACTTTGCATATTACAACCTCAAGTCACTGGAATTTCAAAGCTCCTCCCACTCTCTGCTCAGGTGCAGCTGTTAGAAGCTACTCAGAAGGAACAGGAACATTGTTCTCTCTCTTCTGATTTTCCTCTTTCACCTTCATTCACCAGGTGAAGTTAGTACATGATTTATTGCTCATGTAAGTTGCCATGGAGGCCCTTCCTCTGTTTGGTCATTGCCATTTCTCTATCTAACCATGCAGGAATTAAAATAGTTGCTCTACTGTCCATTACACTAGATTAGCATCCTTGTAATACCATCAACAGCCTACTGCTACTGGAGAATCCTACCAAGGCAAGGCCTTTTTGCACTGGGCGGCCATTTGGGGTGGCCAGATGGCACCTGTTTACATGTTCTATCTGTGCCTAGTCTAAAATCCCTGAAAACCCAGTAATCTGTGCCTCAGATTCAAGAAAAATTAGGGGCTCAAGTTAATCTCTGACCTTGCTATGGTCCTTCCCTATAATCTAGTACTTTCCAGGTCCCCTGTCTTGCCACCCAACAAACAGCTAGCCTGGAGGAAGACACTAGTATATCACATAGACAAGCAGTCCCTAAGCAGCAGGCAGCCATTAGGTCAGCCAGCCATATTTCCATGAATTCAGTCGGTGAGAACAAAGCAAGCATAGCCGAGTTTAAACAATTTATTAGACCTAGCACAGCAGACAGCAGAAACTGCAGGTTCATACTGGTTTCCCTGGGTCCTGAGTCCCATCAGGGCAATACAGAGTGGGGCTAGATAAATGCTACCACACACACGGTGACTCTGGATCACACCTGAGAACTCCAAGTTTTGGAAAGCCCAAACATTAATAGGGGCTGCTGGCAAACCTGCTCAGTCTTTGCCCACAGAGAGATATTATCTTAATTAGAAAACAAATGTTCTCTGAGAAAAGGAGGGAGATTTTACTCTCCCTGAAGAGATATGTTCTTACCTTGCAGTATCTTCTTATACAGACATTCTTAAAGTAGCTATACATAGCTTTCCACAGGAAAACCAGATCATATAGAAACGTGAGCTGTGATACAAGGAGAAACAGTCTCCTGACAAAATGTTCTCTGCATATACACACCTCCAAACTTCCCAGAGAATGCCACATCTTCCATTTCGGTAGGGAACAGCAAAAAGACAAAGTGCTAGGAAAAGGTGCTAGAACTCTACTCCTCAAAACTTACCCCAGTCCTAATTCTCTTTATAGAAAGATACTTCAAGTCATAGTACATTAGAAAAATGCAAATCAAAACTACGAGATAGTACTTCACATCCTCTAAGAAGGCTATAATGGAAATAACAGAAAATAAAGACCTACATATAATATTTGAAACCACAAAATTCCTAGAAGAAAATATAAGCAATAATTTCTTTGACATCAGCCATAGGAGCATTTTTTAGATATGTCTCCTCAGGCAAAGTAAAGAAAAGCAAAATTAAACTACTGGGACTGCACCAAAATAAAAAGCTTTTGCAGAGCGAAAGAAATCATCAATAAAACAAAAAGGCAACCTTCTGAATGGAAGAAGATATTTACAAATGATATATCTGATAAGGGGTTAATACCCAAAATACAGAACTTCTACAACTTCAAAATAAAAAAAAAATAACCTGATTAAAAATGGGCAGAGGACCTGAAAAGACATTTTTCCACAGAAGATATACAGATGGCCAACACATATAATGAAAAGATGCCCAACATCACTAATCATTAGGAAAATGCAAATTAAAACTATGATAAGATATTACATCTGTCAGAATGGCTAAAATAAAAAACACAAGAAGTAACAACTGTTGGTGAGGATGTAGAGAAAAAAGAACCCTTGTGCATTGCTGGTGGGAATGAAAATTGTGGCAGCTATCCTCTAAATAAGACATAAAATCAGTTGGATTTTTCTCTATGATATAAAACACAAACTTAAGTCTCACTGACCACTGATGATACTGAATTGAATCCAAACTACAATGTATAACTTTAGTTCATAAATTACCAGAACAGCTCAAATTATACCCTGAATGAGTGTACATGCCCGTTCTCTCTTGATTTATTCTGTGATTCTAAGGAAAATTGCCTAGGAGGCACTGGTTGATAATAAAATGTGGTATGGGGGCACCTGGATAGCTCAGCCAGTTAAGTGGCTGACTTTGGCTCAGGTCATGAACTCAAGGTCCTGGGAGAGAGCCTGACATGAGGCTCCCTCCTCAGCAGGGAGTCTACTTCGCCCTCTCCCTCTGTCCCTCCCCAGCCCATGTGCTGTCTCTCAAATAAAACCTTTAAATAAATGTGATATGGTACAGGAGATAGGTTTGTGTAGCAGAATGCTCAAAGATGAGAAAAACTGGTCTTCAATCCTTTAAATTCAAGGAGTATGTAACTCTCAACTGCCAATCACCAGAGATGCATTTTCAGCTAAGCCTATGTGGTATATGGTTGTGTGTGATGATGACACTGGTCCTTGACACACCCAAATATGTGTGTGTGTAATACTAAATATCTTTTTCATGTACTTCTTAGCCATTTGTATATCTTCTTTGGATAAATGTCTATTCAGGTTCTTTGTTCATTTTTTAATTAGGTTGTTCATTTTATTGTTGAATTTTAAGAGCTTTTTATATATTCTAGATACTAGATCCTTATCAGACATAGGATTTGCAAGTATTTTCCCCAATTTTGGGGTTACCTTTCCATCTTGATAGTATCCTTTGATGCACAAGAGTTTTTTTTTCACAAGGGTTTTTAATTTGAAGATATCCAACCTATTTTTTCTTTGTTGCCTGTGCTTTTGATATCGTATCTAAAAAACCCACTGACTATTCCAAGGATGTGCAGATTTTCATCTATGTTTTAAGAGTTTTATAGTTTTAGATCCTACTTTGGTCCATTTGAGTTAAATTTTATATATGGTATGAGATAAGTGTCCAGCTCCATTCTTTTGTATTTGGATATCCAGTTGTCCCAGCACCATTTATTGAACAGACTATTCACTTATAACCTCTAGGTCCAGCCTTTCCTCATTTGAAGACAGGGGAAAAGAAAAAAATTTTCCCCACTGAAGGTCTTGGCACCCTTGTCAAAAATCAATTGACCATGGATTACAGGTTTATTTCTATATTGCCAATTATATTTGCATTGTATAATTTTTCTGTATATTATGATGATTTGACATCTTAAGAAATTTTTCTGGCTAGGAGACTTGCCTCATACTGGCCTAAATTCTTAGAGATAGTAAAAGACCCAGACAAAAGCATACCTTTAATGTGCAAACTAACCAATCCAGACCCATACCACTTCTTTCTGGCCCATGTGCCCCAGGAGGCACCACTTCTCTCTCTTAATCATCACAGAGCCAAGTACCAGGCAACTAGAGATCACCTCTACAGTCCAAAACTCACTGATATTATTCAAACTAGCCAATCTTAAACTGTTTACTCTGCCCTGCCTTGCTTTCCTGTATAAATCCTAGTAAAGTTCATGGTCTAAGTGCTCTCTCCCTCCTGTCTTCTGTCTCCTGACCTCCCTAGTGTTTTTCTATGTGGTCCTGCTTGATATATCATGCTTCTTGTCTTTAGGACCCATGAATATAATAAACTTTGTTTTTCTGAGTCTCTCCTGTACCTCCTTTTGTACCTGACTGATCATCTCACAAAAAACACAAAGCTCTATTCCACTGATCTAAATGTCAATATATATGCTAGTACCACACCATTTTGACTACTGTAGCTTTATAGTAATTTGTCAGATCAGGAGATGTAAGTCCTCCAACTTTATTCTTTTTCAATATTGTTTTAGCTATTCAGGGTTCCTTGTAATTCCATATAAAACTTAGGATTCATTTTTCATTTCTGTAGAAAAGGCATTTTGATAGGAATTGAATAAAATCTAGATCATTTTGGGAAGTGCTGTCATCTTATTATTAAGTTTCCAATCCATAAACACAGGATGTCTTTCTACCTAGTTAGGTCTTCTTTAATTTCTTTCAAAAATGTTTTATAGTTTTCGGTATAGAAAAATGGCACTGAATATACAGGACTACCCAGTGCACCAGTACAAAATGCAGAAATCAGCATGCAAGAAAGAAGATGAGGATTCAGATTAGAGACAGGACAGATGCTGCTCTTTCCATTCCTGGCCATTACTTAATGTGAAGAGAAGATGGAATCCATCATAGCATCCAGAGTGAGAAACTATAGAAGCATCTTTCTTGCAGAACAGTGACTGAACTGATATATTAGTGATCCATTGCTATGTAAAATATTATTCCAAAGCTTTTGCAGGTTAAAACAAATGTTTATTACCTTTCAATTTCTGTAGGTCAAAAATTTGGGAGCAATTTATCTGGATAACTCTGGGTCAAGATCTCCCATGAGATTACACTCAAGTTGTTGGTTGGGGCTGTCATCTGAAGGTTCGACTGCGGCTGGAGGATACTCTCCCAAGGTGGATCATTCACATTGGCTGTTGTTAAGAGGCTTCTGTTCCTTTCCAAGCTGGCCTCCCTATAGTGCTGCTTGGATATCCTTATGACATGGCAATTAGCTTCCTCCAGAGTCAGTGACCCAAGAAGAGTACCAGGAAAAATCTGTAAGGCCTTTTATGACCTAGTCTCAAAAGTCACACACACTCACTTCAACCATATTCTATTTGTTAGAAGTCTCTTGATCCAGCCTGATAGGATGTTCTTTGAAGGAAGAACAATAGGCTTCACCTCTTAAAGAGGGCAGTGTCACATAATTTGTGAACATATTTTAAAACTCTCACACTGAAGAATGTGACACCTCTTCCATACGCACTAGTATGACATGGCACCAAATAAATAGTTCAAAAACAATACCCAAAAATCCATCTCAAAACCTGGTAGTTTCTTCTTATGCACAGAAGATACACTGCAAGACCTCCAGTGGATGCCTGAACCCACAGATGGTAACAAACCCTATATATACTATGTTTTTTCTATGTATAAATACCTATAAAAAGTTTATGAATTAGACACAGAAAGAGATCAATAACTAGTAATAAAGAAGAACAATTATAATAATATATTCTAATAAAAGTTATCTTAATGTGGTCTCTTCTTTCTCTTTCTCAAAATATGGTACTGTACTCTTCTTCTGGTGATGATATTAGATGATAAAATGCTTATATGATGAAATGAAGTGAGGTGAATGACATAGGCATTGTGATGTAGTGTTAGGCTACTAGCGACCCTCTGAAAATATGTCAGAAGAAGGATCTCTGATTCCACAACACATTTGACTACAAGTAATTGAAACTGTGGACGGTGAAATCAAGAATAAGGGGAAACTGGGATCCCTGGGTGGCGCAGCGGTTTGGCGCCTGCCTTTGGCTCAGGGCGCGATCCTGGAGACCCGGGATCGAATCCCACGTCGGGCTCCCGGTGCATGGAGCCTGCTTCTCTCTCTGCCTGTGTCTCTGCCTCTCTCTCTCTCTCTCTCTGTGTGTGTGTGACTATCGTAAATAAATAAAAAAAAAAAAAGAATAAGGGGAAACTGTGTATCTATTGACCTAGATCCTTAGCAACAATACAGAGGACAATGACACATTAGAAACTGCAGTAATGTATCATACATTTTTTAAATGGATGCTTAATGCTGTCAGAATATAAATCAAATAAACTGAATTTAGATTATGAATATTTATCTTGAAAAACTACTGTAAAATTAGAAAATTTTGAGAATCCATGTTTTATGGTAAATCTTTGAAAATTCTGGAGGATGGTAAGTTTTTGAAAATGGCCCTGACATAAAGTAACTATCAAAGGTTTAGAATTAAAAATTGAGTTGCTTTGGCTGTCTCCTCTTTCTTTTTAGTTCTAAGATCCCACACTAGAGACTAGAAGACCTGTTTATGATTGTTATTATCGATGACATTAACATTATCAGAGTTAGTATAGTATTGTTTTTAATACCTAAGAGCTTATGATCATAAAACGAAGCTCCCTGTGGTATTTCAAAGATCTTTTCATGCTGTGTGGTGTTTTTAGGTCTAGTATTGCCAGTAAATAGGTCAGTAGCTCTCAGAGAAATGAGCATTCAAACTCTCTATGTATGGAAATAGCTAAATTTACAACCAGCTTATAACTAAATAGAGGTATTGTCTCATAGTGATAAAAACAACATTGTTTTGCAGAGTGAAAATTATAAGCAAACAAATCTCAGAGACATGTTCTTAAAATATTTTCCTGAAGAGATGTCCATGGGTCAGCACTGTTCATCACAACACTTTCCAGGCAAGAAAACTGATTTATGAGTGTGAATTTATCGGACACTGAGCATAACATTAGGAAATAATGCTTCAAGTAATTATCACACATAAAAGACCTCCTGCTGCAAAAATGTCAGTTATGCTAAGGAAAATTATTCATATTATCCTGCACTTCCCTTTTAAGGACTGCTCATTCTATTTTATATATTAAAGGACTAGCATATTAAGATGCTAGAAATACTTAAGGGAAAAAGTTTCTCTTTCCGTATCTACCAGTTAGTTTGGTCTCTATTCAGAACTCGTATGTTTAGCTATAGGGTAAGAATTCACTTGTGGCTGTCAAAGCATCAGTTCTTTCCCTGGAATCCTCTGTATGGCTGTCTGGGCTTCCATGTAGCATGAGGGCTGGCTTCCAAGAAGGATTAATCCAAGATATAACAGTAGAAGATACAGATGTTTGTATAAGGAAACAATCTATCATAATAAAGCATAGACACCTCTCTCCACCATCTCCCTCCATCCCTCCTTCCCTTGCTTTCCCTCTTTCTCTCCCACCCTCCCTTCTCTCTCCTCCCTCTCTCCTTCTCTCTCCTCTTTCTTTCTTTCTCTCTTTCTCTCTCTCTCTCTCTCTCTCTCTCTCTCTCTCACACACACACACACACACACACACACAGGGGAATAAAGGTAAAGGCTTTTCCTTCCCTTCCCTGGGAGAAGATTTGCTTATATTCCAGAAAAAAGATAAGTGCTCTCTGTCTCTTCTCTTTCTGTATCTGTTTGTCTGTCTGTCTGTCTGTCTCTCTCTTTCTGTAAAGAAGGATGGGTAATCCTATATAAAACCAGAGTTTCCTGCTTTGGAGATTTCTCCCCGTTCATGCACTCATCCACATATGCAAGTACCATCAGGCCCTTGCCTCAGGATATGGTGGGATTGGGACGTGGGGAACCAAGCAAGATGTTGCTCTGGCTGCTGCATTCGCTGTGGGAAATGAATGGTCTTGGTCTTTGACTGGGCTCTCTTGTTTTTCTGAACACATTTGGAAATACAATCCACTATATCCAGTGAGGAAAAAGAGAACCAGCCCAAGGCAATAGGTTATATAGGGTCATTTTGACTGATCTAAGTAGGTAAATCATCCCAAATGGGAAGCAACAGGTTAAAAAAAAAATTCTAAGGAATACATTAATTTTTGGGGGAAAAAAGTTACTAGGAAGTATTCTTAAACTCCTACATGCTTTCATAGAGGAGAAAACTGGATTATTCTTTGGGATCTGTAACATAAGGTAGAGGAGGTTACATTTTTTTTTAATTTATTTATGAGAGAGACAGAGAAGAGAGAGAGAGAGACATAGGCAGAGGGAGAAACAGGCTTCCCGCAGGAGCCCGATGTGGGACTTGTTCCCCGATCCCGGGATCACACCCTGAGCTGAAGGCAGAACCTCAACTGCTGAGCCACCCAGGCATCCCAGGCGGTTACATTTTTAAAATGCTTACAGGTTAAATATCTCCAGCACATCTTACAGGCTATTCGAACAAAAGTTTCTAACAAAATACAGCAAGTTACATTCACAGATGTAGCTGACAAATTTTGTTTAAATACTAAATCTGTTTCAAAAAGAGTTAGTGGTTTGGGTTTATAGTCAAAGATCTACCATTATCAGTTTACCCCTTCTTCATGAATTCTTATGGTTATGCCTTCACTGAACATCAAATCTAGATTTTCTTTGCCTAGTTTTTCCTCTATACCTTTATTATGACACTAGCTACATTTAGAATTGCATGTGTTTGTCTTCCTTATTAGCTTGTGACTCTCTGGAATTCAGAATAATGTCTTAGTTACTCCTATGGCCCTCAAATTATTTAACACAACGTTTTAAACAGAATAGGCACTTAATATTTAGTAAAACCAACTTAATGCCTTAAATGGCCAATTCAAGAGCTACAACTGCTGATTTTTATGAACAATTAATGTTAATTGCCTACAGTTTATTCTTCAGTTAATAGCAAATTCAAGTTTTCTCACGGTGTACTGTTCTGTATAATGACAGTGTTGGCCTCGATTTAAAGCCTGTCATCTATTGATTATTTATTTCATTAATGCAGATAGTGAATCATTTAAATGACTTAATATTGGACCATGTGAAAAGAAGAAATAAAACTGCAAATTAAACTAGGTCTAGAAACCGGCCTTCCTCCAGTTCCCAAAACTGCCACAGCACCACTTGCTTGCTAAATAATTTTACCATATTTGTCTGTCTTATCTCCAACTGCATCAACTGTGCCATCTGGATGTAGACGGACAAACCCTCCAGTGACCCTGTTGTAGAACTGAAGAGTATTTCCTTTCATAAACTTCCATCTTTCTGCAGCCCACTAAATACAAAAACAAAACAAAAAACAACAATATAAGAAGACAAATTACCAAGAAACACTGCTTACTAAATTATATACTGATTTGACACACAAAATACTTATTTGGACACTATTTGTACCAAACAATTTAAAACCAAAAGTAAAATCTTACTGTTTCTTTTCTATTAAGTTCTAGCTTCTGCTCTGAAGGTATAAAGGAAAGAGAGAATTATTAATTTCAGCAGAGTCATGCTTTCCTCAATCATCATAATACAGAATTTTCTAAGAAATGTGTATACATGACACTCACTTGCAAAGACGATACTGTTATCCCTGGCATACAGTTCTCTTACAATCTTACCATCATCTTCCCCTTGATCCAGCCATCTGTAGAAAGAAAGGTGTATCAAAAATATTGTGGCTTTATACTTACACTAACCACTAGGAATTATGGAGCCAAGTCAGAAATAATGGATAAGAGGAACTAGAAAAAAATCATAGGTATCTTGTTGGTAAGAGCAGAGCAGAAAATGGAAAAGGAAATGCTTAAAATGACTAAGAGAGCACAAAGGAGGTAGGAGAAGCTGCTATCAGGTTCCAGATGAAACATGCCTTTCCCTAATCCACAAGTAACCAGGTAGCCTACCCAGGTCATAGATCTTACATCCACTGGACCAATGATGTTAACCTGTTTGTTAGCCATCAACAACAGTTCAAACTACAATCAGTTATTTCATAAATGGCTATTATTGGTTCCATGAGGAAAGAGACAGGTAAGTGTTGAAAGAAAAAGCAAACTATCAGTACTATCAGAAAAATAACCCAAAACACAATGTCTAGTGACAGTGGGTTAGCAATGTTATCACCATATAAAAAGCCACATGCAAATTTTATTTTGTACATTTCTTATATTTGAACTTAATTTGGGACCTACTCCAAAAGGAATCAATTTTCTTGCCAGAGACTTTTGTTCTCCTTACTGATATATAAAGAAAAATAATATTTTTAAAATCTTTCTTGGTAAATTAAGGTAGGTTCTACTTACATCATCAAGAATGATGATAAAATAATGTATATCTTTCTAAATAGAAGCACAAGCCCCTAAAATTATTTTTCAAAAAAATTACCCAACAAAGCATCAGTGACAAAGAATAATTGAATAAGCTATCCATTTCTCCAAAATACATGAATTTGGAACCAATATGAAATGAATTTGTTCAACATAAAAGCACACCTACAAACCTGTGACAGAAGAAGTTATATTCATGATTTGTTGTGGGATCCTTGATTACAACATCATCAAGAAACCAGCCATTTCCTAAACACAAATTAAAGAAAGAAAAATGCTGTGTGAATATGTATTGTCCAGGTATTACCTGAAGTTTTGAAAAGAGGTCATAGCTTTCAAATATACATAAAGGCTTTGTGCACCATAAAACTTTAATACATCAAATAAAGCAAAATATGAGAAGTAAGCTATAAGAAGCATTTAAAAATATTTTTTATACAGGTACCAAAAGTACAACATGTTTAAGGCTTCATGTTTTATGGTATCTACTTCAACATGATTTTCCAAGCACCTGAAAACAGAACAATTCTGCAATTTCTCTTGATTTCATAAATTGCATTTATATTCCTGGACCTATCTTCCAAAAAATATATATCTAATGAGTTAACAATACTCCTACTTCCAAAACATACACATAAAGTTCATATATGAAGCAAGAATATATTTTGAGAAGCTAGAAAATAAACATTCAGAACCTCTGTTGAAGAACACAGACTGAGCTAGTATACATGAAGACAGTAATCTTTTAAATATTTTATTTTATATTAATTTGCAAACTGGAGCTTGTTAAAATATAATTTAATTTTATTTATAGATAAAATATTTTAACTAGACATACTAGTTTAATCTGTATAAAGACTTAGCACAAAATCTATACTTCTCTAATTAAAAATCCTTCAGTTTATGAGTTAATACCAGCTACAGGATGAAATTCTTGAACAAAGCATACAAGGGTCTTCACTGCCTAGCCTCTGTTTACTTTTTAATTTCATCCCTTATTACATACTCCCATCATGGAACCATGCCAAACTCTTCATAGTTCCCTAGATCAATGATCCTCCAACTTTAGCATGCATCAGAACTACCAAGAGGGATTATAAGAACACATATTGCTGGGCCCCACAATTTCTGATGTAGTAGGCCCAGGATAAGGAACCTAAGTGACTGTCCCAGTTTTTCTGAGAAACGGATTTCCCAAGATGCAGGATTTTCAGTGCTAAAACCAGGACAACTACAGGCAAGCCAGAATGACTGGTCATCCTACAAAAGAAACCAAGAATGGAAATTTTTTTTTAAGATTTTTTATTTGTGTATTCATGACAGAGACAGAGAGAGAGACAGAGAGATAGAGACAGAGACACAGGCAGAGGGAGAAGCAGGCTTCAGGCAGGGAGCCCGACGCGGGACTCGATCCCAGGTCTCCAGGATCACACCCCAGGCTGAAGGCAGCACTAAACCGCTGGGCCACTGGGGCTGCCCCAAGAATGGAATTTTTAATGAGATTTCAGGCAATGCTGATGATCCAGGAGCCACACTTTGAAATCCAAAACCACATTTTGAAAACCACTGCCGGGATCCCTGGGTGGTGCAGCTGTTTGGCGCCTGCCTTTGGCCCAGGGCGTGATCCTGGAGACCCGGGATCGAATCCCACATCAGGCTCCCGGTGCATGGAGCCTGCTTCTCCCTCTGCCTATGTCTCTGCCTCTCTCTCTCTCTCTCTCTCTGTGACTATCATAAATAAATAAAAATTTAAAAAAAACTTTAAAAAAAAATAAAAAAAAGAAAACCACTGCCATAGATAATTAATAATCATAATTTACACATCATTTCTCTACACATGACATTCCCTATGCCTAAAATGTCATTCCCAAAATGCATTATTTCATTTTTAAATTTTACCAAAAGGCAAAAAAAAAAGAATAGAATTGTCTCCTTTAAGGAAAATTAAAATGTTACTAAAATTCTGAAATGGGTTTTAAGAGCTACTGAGAGGAGATGTGTGAAATGGCGGAAGAGTAGGGTCCCCAAGTCACCTGTCCCCAACCAAATTAACTAGATAACCTTCAAATAATCCTGAAAATCTATGAATTCGGCCTGAGATTTAAAGAGAGAACAGCTGGAATGCTACAGTGAGAAGAGTTCACGCGTCTATCAAGGTAGGAAGACGGGGGGGGGGGGGGGGGGGAGAAATAAAGAAACAGAAGGCATCCAAGGGGGAGAGGTCCCAGGAGGAGCCGGGCTAAGGCCAGCAAGTGGCCACAGGACAGGAAAGCCCCGCCTGGAGAAGCAGGAGCTGCACCAACTTTCTTCCCGGGCGGAAAGGGGCTCGCAGGGAGTTAGTGCAAGACCCCAGGAGGGCGGGGATGCCCTCAGGCTCCCTGGGACACTAACAGTCACCTGCACCCCAGGGAGAGTGCGCCGAGCTCCCTAAATGGCTGCAGCGGGCACCGCTTGACCCAGGAGCAGCTCAGAGCAGCTCAGAGGAGCTCGGGTGGCACGCAGCTGGGAGCGCGAATCCAACAGTGCAGGCCCAGGAGTACAGGGCACCGGGGACACAGCCCAGGATCCGACCTCCCCCTGGACAGGAAGAGGCCAGGAGGGCCCAGGACAGGAAGGACGCTCCTGCCCCAAGCTGAGCAGATCAGCAGACCCACCCCGGAGCCTCCAGGCCCTGCAGACTGAGAGCTCTGTAGTTACTGCAGGAGCTGACTCCAGGGCTCCAGAGCTGGCCGCTGCCATTGTGGTTGTTCCTCCTGGGGCCTCACGGGTTAAACAACCCCCACTGAGCCCTGCACCAGGCAGGGCGCAGAGCAGCTCCCCCAAGTGCTAATACCTGAAAGTCAGCACAACAGGCCCCTCCCCCAGAAGACCACCTAGATGGACAAGTTCCAGGGGAAGTCAATGGACTTAAAATATAGAGAATCAGAAGATACTCCCCCGTTTTTTTTTTTTAATTTCTGTTTACTTCCCCCGCCCTTTCTTTCTTTCTCTTTTTCTTCTCTCTTTTTCTCTTTTTTTCTTCCTCTTTTCTTTTTTCTTTTCCTCTTTTCTTTTTTCTTCCTCTTTTCTTTTTCTTTTTCTCTTTTCCTCATTTCTCTCCTCTCTTTTTCTCTTTTTCCCATACAACTTGTTTTTGGCCACTCTGCACTGAGCAAGATGACTAGAAGGAAAACCTCACCTCAAAAGAAAGAATAAGAAACAGTCCTCTCTCACACAAAATTACAAAATTAGGATTACAATTCAATATCAGAAAGCCAATTCAGAAGCACTATTATACAGCTACTGGTGGCTCTAGAAAAAAGCATAAAGGACTCAAGAGACTTCATGACTGCAGAATTTAGAGCTAATCAGGCAGAAATTAAAAATCAATTGAATGAGATGCAATCCAAACTAGAAGTCCTAACGATGAGGGTTAACGAGGTGGAAAAACGAGTGAGTAACATAGAAGACAAGTTGATGGCAAAGAGGGAAACTGAGGAAAAAAGAGACAAACAATTAAAAGACCATGAGGATAGATTAAGGGAAATAAATGACAGCCCGAGGAAGAAAAATGTACATTTAATTGGGGATCCTGAGGGTGCCAAAAGGGACAGAGATCCAGAATACGAATATGAACAAATCATAGCTGAAAACTTTCCTAATCTGGGAAGGGAAACAGGCATTCAGATCCAGGAAATGGAGAGATCCCCCCCTAAAATCAATAAAAAACGTTCAACACCTCGACATTTAATAGTTAAGCTTGCAAATTCGAAAGATAAAGAGAAGATCCTTAAAGCAGCAAGAGACAAGAAATCCCAGACTTTTCTGGGGAGGAGTATTAGGATAACAGCAGACCTATGCACAGAGACGTGGCAGGCCAGAAAGGGCTGGCAGGATATATTCAGGGTCCTAAATGAGAAAAACATGCAACCAAGAATACTCTATCCAGCAAGGCTCTAATTCTGAATGGAAGGAGAGATAAAGAGCTTCCAAGACAGGCAGGAACTGAAAGAATATGTGACCTCCAAACCAGCTCTGCAAGAAATTTTAAGGGGGACTCTTAAAATTTCCCTTTAAGAAGAAGTCCAGAGGAACAATCCACAAAAACAAGGACTGAATAGATATCATGATGACACTAAACTCGTATCTCTCAATAGTAACTCTAAACTTGAACAGGCATAATGACCCCATCAAAAGGCGCAGGGTTTCAGACTGGATAAAAAAGCAGGACCCATCTATTTGCTATCGACAAGAGACTCATTTTAGACAGAAGGACACCTACAGCCTGAAAATAAAAGGTTGGAGAACCATTTACCATTCAAATGGTCCTCAAAAGAAAGCAGGGGTAGCCATCCTCATATCAGATAAACTAAAATTTACCCCGAAGACTGTAGTGAGAGATGAAGAGGAACACTATATCATACTTAAAGGATCTATCCAACAAGAAGACTTAACAATCCTCAATATATATGCCCCGAATGTGGGAGCTGCCAAATATATCAATCAATTAATAACCAAAGTTAAGATATACTTAGATAATAATACACTTATACTTGGTGACTTCAATCTAGCGCTTTCTACACTCGATAGGTCTTCTAAACACAACATCTCCAAAGAAACGAGAGCTTTAAATGATACACTGGACCAGATGGATTTCACTAATATCTACAGAACTTTACATCCAAACTCAACTGAATACACATTCTTCTCAAGCGCACATGGAACTTTCTCCAGAATAGACCACATACTGGGTCACAAATCGGGTCTGAACTGATACCAAAAGATTGGGATCGTCCCCTGCATATTCTCAGACCATAATGCCTTGAAATTAGAACTAAATCACAACAAGAAATTTGGAAGGACCTCAAACACGTGGAGGTTAAGGACCATCCTGCTAAAAGATGAAAGGGTCAACCAGGAAATTAAGGAAGAATTAAAAAGATTCATACAAACTAATGAGAATGAAGATACAACTGTTCAAAATCTTTGGGATACAGCAAAAGCAGTCCTGAGGGGGAAATACATCGCAATACAAGCATCCATCCAAAAACTGGAAAGAACTCAAATACAAAAGCTAACCTTACACTTAAAGGAGCTAGAAAAAAAAAAGGAGCTAGAGAAAAAACAGCATATAGATCCTACAGCCAGCAGAAGAGAGTTAATAAAGATTCGAGCAGAACTCAATGAAATCGAGACCAGAAGAACCGTGGAACAGATCTACCGAACCAGGAGTTGGTTCTTTGAAAGAATTAATAAGATAGATAAACCATTAGCCAGCCTTATTAAAAAGAAGAGAGAGAAGACTCAAATTAATATCATGACTGAGAAAGGAGAGATCACTACCAACACCAAGGAAATACAAAAGATTCTAAAAACATATTATGAACTGCTATACGCCAATAAATTATGCAATCTAGAAGAAATGG
This sequence comes from Canis lupus dingo, assembly GCF_003254725.2. NCBI lineage: Eukaryota > Metazoa > Chordata > Mammalia > Carnivora > Canidae > Canis > Canis lupus. The sequence goes on along the minus strand of NC_064271.1, from coordinate 6,406,437 downwards.
ACGCATTCCTGGAAAGCCACAAACTACCAAAACTGGAACAGGAAGAAACAGAAAACCTGAACAGGCCAATAACCAGGGAGGAAATTGAAGCAGTCATCAAAAACCTCCCAAGACACAAAAGTCCAGGGCCAGATGGCTTCCCAGGGGAATTCTATCAAACGTTTAAAGAAGAAACCATACCTATTCTATTAAAGCTCTTTGGAAAGATAGAAAGAGATGGAGTACTTCCAAACTCGTTCTATGAGGCCAGTATCACCTTAATTCCAAAACCAAAGACCCCACCAAAAAGGAGAATTACAGACCAATATCCCTGATGAACATGGATGCAAAAATTCTCAACAAGATACTAGCCAATAGGATCCAACAGTACATTAAGAAAATTATTCACCATGACCAAGTAGGATTTATCCCCGGGACACAAGGGTGGTTCAATACTCAAAAAACAGTCAGTGTGATTCATCATATCAGCAAGAGAAAAATCAAGAACCATATGATCCTCTCATTAGATGCAGAGAAAGCATTTGACAAAATACAGCATCCATTCCTGATCAAAACTCTTCAGAGTGTAGGGATAGAGGGAACATTCCTCAACATCTTAAAAGCCATCTACAAAAAGCCCATAGCAAATATCATTCTCAATGGGGAAGCACTGGGAGCCTTTCCCCTAAGATCAGGAACAAGACAGGGATGTCCACTCTCACCACTGCTGTTCAACATAGTACTGGAATCCCTAGCCTCAGCAATCAGACAACAAAAAGACATTAAAGGCATCAAATTAGCAAAAAAGAAGTCAAACTCTCTCTCTTTGCCGATGACATGATACTCTACATAGAAAACCCAAAAGTCTGCACCCCAAGATTGCTAGAACTCATACAGCAATTTGGCAGTGTGGCAGGATACAAAATCAATGCCCAGAAATCAGTGGCATTTCTATACACTAACAATGAGACTGAAGAAAGAGAAATTAATGAGTCAATCCCATTTACAATTGCACCCAAAAGCATAAGATCCCTAGGAATAAACCTAACCAAAGAGGTAAAGGATCTAAAAACTATAGAACACTTCTGAAAGAAATTGAGGAAGACACAAAGAGATGGAAAAATATTCCATGCTCATGGATTGGCAGAATTAATATTGTGAAAATGTCAATGTTACCCAGGGCAATATACACGTTTAATGCAATCCCTATCAAAATACCATGGACTTTCTTCAGAGAGTTAGAACAAATTATTTTAAGATTTGTGTGGAATCACAAAAGACCCCGAATAGCCAGGAGAATTTTAAAAAAGAAAAACATATCTGAGGGCATCACAATGCCAGATTTTAGGTTGTACTACAAAGCTGTGGTCATCAAGACAGTGTGGTACTGGCACAAAAACAGACACATAGATCAATGGAACAGAATAGAGAACCCAGAAGTAGACCCTCAACTTTATGGTCAACTAATATTCGATAAAGGAGGAAACACTATCCATTGGAAGAAAGACAGTCTCTTCAATAAATGGAGCTGGGAAGACTGGACATGCACATGCAGAAGAACGAAACTAGACCACTCTCTTTCACCATACACAAAGATAAACTCAAAATGGATGAAAGATCTAAATGTGAGACAAGATTCCATCAAAATCCTAGAGAAGAACACAGGCAACACCCTTTTTGAACTCGGCTACAGTAACTTCTTGCAAGATACATCCACAAAGGGAAAAGAAACAAAAGCAAAAATGAACTATTGGGACTTCATCAAGATAAGAAGGTTTTGCACAGCAAAGGATACAGTCAACAAAACTAAAAGACAACCTACTGAATGGGAGAGGATATTTGCAAATGATGTATCAGATACAGGGACTGGTATCCAAGACCTATAAAGAACTTATTAAACTCAATAACAAAGAAACAATCCAATCATGAAATGGGCCAAAGACATGAACAGAAATCTCACAGAGGAAGACATAGACATGGCCAACATGCACATGAGAAAATGCTCTGCATCACTGGCCATCAGGGAAATACAAATCAAAACCACAATGAGATACCACCTCACACCAGTGAGAATGGGGAAAATTAACAAGGCAGGAAACCACAAATGTTGGAGAGGATGTGGAGAAAAGGGAACCCTCCTGCACTGTTGGTGGGAATGTGAAATGGTGCAGCCACTCTGGAAAACTGTGTGGAGGTTTCTCAAAGAGTTAAAAATAGACCTGCCCTACGACCCAGCAATTGCACTGTTGGGGATTTACCCCAAAGATACAGATGCAATGAAATGCCGGGACACCTGCACCCCGATGTTTCTAGCAGCAATGTCCACAATAGCCAAACTGTGGAAGGAGCCTCGGTGTCCATCGAAAGATGAATGGATAAAGAAGTTGTGGTGTGTGTATACAATGGAATATTACTCAGCCATTAGAAATGACAAATACCCACCATTTGCTTCAACGTGGATGGAACTGGAGGGTATTATGCTGAGTGAAGTAAGTCAATCGGAGAAGGACAAATATTGTGTGTTCTCATTCATTTGGGGAATATAAATAATAGTGAAAGGGAATATAAGGGAAGGGAGAAGAAATGTGTGGGAAATATCAGAAAGGGAGACAGAACATAAAGACTCCTAACTTGGGAAACGAACTAGGGGTGGTAGAAGGGGAGGAGGGTGAGGCGTGGTGGTGAATGGGTGACGGGCACTGAGGGGGGCACTTGACGGGATGAACTTGGGTGTTATTCTGTATGTTGGCAAATTGAACACCAATAAAAAATAAATTTATTATTTAAAAAAAGAGCTACTGAGAAGACTGTAAAACCCTTGGAGATGAGAAGGAATTGATTTTAAATGTTTTTTACTTAAATATTTTTTTATCCATTTCAGAGAGAGAAAGAGCATGAGTGGGAGGTCAGAGGAGGAAGAAGAGAGAATCTCAAGCTGACTCCTTGCTGCATGCAGACCTAATTCTGGGCTCGATCCCACAGCTATGAGATCAGGACCTGAGCAAAACATGAGTCAGACACTCAACTGACTAAGCCCCCCAGGTGCCCAAAGAAATTGATTTTAAAATACTTTGAGTTAATAGATTTCATTAGTAATTAGATTAAAAGTACCTATATAAAAACATATTATCTACAAGAACAGTCATGTGGAGCCAAGAGCAGCCAAAAGACCATGTAAACATAAAATAAATATCACTGTAATTCGCTGAAATTTAGGGGTTTTCTATACACCATAAACTAGCCTTATGGGTTAACTAAAATTTTACAAAATTTGATAAGAAAAAAGATTAAATTTTACTTTCCATCAGGGAAATACAAATCAAAACCACAATGAGATACCCCACTATTGGGTATTTACTCCAAAGATACAGATGCAGTGAAATGCCAGGATACCTACACTCCAACGTTCATAGCAGTAATGTCCACAAGAGCCAAATTGTGGAAGGAGCCACAATGTCCTTCGACAGATGAATGGATAAAGAAGATGTGGTCTATATATACAATGGAATATTCTCAGACATCAGAAAGGATGAATACCTACCATTTGCTTTGACATGGATGGAACTGGAGGATATTATACTGAGTGAAATAAGTCAATCAGAGAAAAGCAATCATCATATGGTTTCACTCATATGTGGAATATAAGAAATAGTGAAAGGGGGGATCCCTGGGTGGCACAGCGGTTTGGCGCCTGCCTTTGGCCCAGGGCGTGATCCTGGAGACCCAGGATCGAATCCCACATCAGGCTCCCGGTGCATGGAGCCTGATTCTCCCTCTGCCTGTGTCTCTGCCTCTCTCTCTCTCTCTGTGACTATCATAAAAAATAAATAAATAAATATAAAAAAAAAGAAATAGTGAAAGGGACTATAAGGGATAGGAGGGAAACTGAGTGGGGAACAACAGGAAGACAAACTATGAGAGACTCCTAACTCTGGGAAACACACAAAGGGTTGCAGAAGGGGAGTTGGGTGGCGGGTAACTGGGTGACGGGCACTAAGGAGGGCACTTGATGGGATGAGCAGTGGGTGTTATACTATATGTTGCCAAATTGAACTTTAAAAATAAAATAAATAGGTTAAATTTTAAATATTATATTTCTTTGTATAATACTAAAGATTTATTTTTTGGCCATTTTTCCAAGTTCTTTATATGACTGGTGATTTTTTTAAGGTATCCTAGATATCTTGGATATAATTTTATGAGACTCTGAGTCCTAATTAATCTCTTTAGCAGCAGTACCTCCTGTTGGTGTGTAGAATAAGCTGTGTGTGTGTGTGTGTGTGTGTGCTCACACGCATTCAACTTCTGACACCATTCAGGTGGAAATGGGGCATTGACTCCCTGTAGACAACCGGACAGCTCACCCCCTCCTCCTGCCCACTGATACCTTCCTACAAAAATAAGTAAGGCATACTCACTGCCTCACTGCCTCTGAGGAGAGTAATATCCCTGGTGTGACCCTCTGTTCCCATAAGGAGGGGGAGAGCGGAGTTGAGTCACATCCTTTACTGCTGTGGGGTAGGGACCGAAACTCAGCTCCACACTGGGCCCCAAGGAAGGGAGAGGGAGTCTGAAGAGTACTAACTAGTCCCAATTCCACTACCTCACTATGCCTTGTTGGTGTTACCCATGAGTAGAAGAAGCTCAGGTCACTGGGCTTCACTGATGGGGGAAGAGGAAATCAAGTGTCAACTACTCCATATTGTCCTGCCTCAACCCACCTCATGATGCTAGATAGGGGGTGGACACTGAGCCCCCACTAGAACTCATTAACACCAGGGATGGGAGTTAGTAGAGTGCTGACTAGCTAGCCCCAGCTTGCTCTGCTTTTTCCTATTTGCAAATGACATGAATGTCTATAGATAAAATTCCAAACAATCTACAAAAAATAATAATAAATTCCAGAACTATAAAGTGAGTTGAATAAGGTTTTGGATACAAGACAAATCACCATACAAAATCAATCACATTTCTACATACTAACAATAAACATATGGAAACTCAAATTTAGACCACAATGTCACTTAAAATCACTCTGGAGATTATTTAGATACAAACTTAACAAAACATGTCCAGAATCTGTGTGCTGAAAATTTTAAAATGCTGAGTAAAGAAATCAAATAATGCTTAAACAAATGAAGAGCCATATCCATACTATATTCATGGATTAGAAATCCCAACATAGTAAAGGCATCAATTCTCAAGAAATTAATCTCTAGGTTTGATGTAATTCCCATCAAAATCCCAGAAAGTTTTACTGTAGATATGGACAAGCTTTTCTAAAAGTTAATTAGAAAAGGACAAGCCTTTAAAAATATTAAAATAGAAAGGAGGCAAGATGGTGGAAGAGTAGGGGTCCTTGTTTCATCTGGTCTATCATATTTAGCAAGATAACTTTCAAACCATCCTGAATACCTGTGAATTCAACCTGAGATGTAAAGAAAGAATAGCTGGAACACTACAGAGAGAAAAGTGATCACTTCTTACAAGGCTGGAGTCCGAGAAGAGAAGTGGAGGGGATATATTGGAAGATAGACGGCAGGAGGGAGGGAGTCTTCGTAAGCTGGCTACAGGATAGCGATACCGTGTACAATCAGTACCTTTAGAAATCTGCTCCTGACAGAGTCTTCCCTGCCTGAAAAGCACTCAGTGGTGAAATAGGGCAGAATCTCAGGATGAGCAGTGAAGTGTCAATATTCCCAGAGACACAGAAATAGGGGCACCCAGGAGAAAGCTCAACTTGTGACACAAACTGTGGTCAGATTGGGGGACCAATGCTGTCCTAGGTCCCAGTAAAGGACTGGAATGCAGCAACTCTCCCTGGGCACCTAGGAGAGAGTGGGTGCACACTTGGGAGTGGGTGAAAGCCCAGGGCCCAGGCAGCAGCCTGAAGTGGGCTATCCTCCATTCCCTCTGGGAGAGGCAGAGCCGGTGAGCAGACAAGATGGCAAAAGTTCTCCCACCACCTGGTACCCTTCAAATTGTACAAATCAGTATCCCCCCGCCTGTCCCCCAGGAAATCTGAGCCAGTGTGCACTGAGAGACTGCAGTTCAGTACACACTGGGAGCTCTTGGCTCTGGGGCTGGAGACCGGGCTACCATTTTTTTTTCTTTTACTCCTTTCACCCTGGAGAGATTCAGCCTCCAGGGAAAAAAGGCCTCACAGAGCAAACAGCTTACACTGAGCCCAGCCACCCAGCAATAGGCAGGGCATCTCTGTCCAGGCACAGACACCTGAGAATCAGCACATCGGGCCCCTTCCCGAGAAGACCAGCTGGAAGAACAGGGGAACAGCAAGTTTATTGACCAAGCAGCAGTGGATAGCTCCATTACTGAGGGATAATAGTATACAGAACTCGAGGTTTTTTTTCCTTATGATTTATCTTTCAGGTGAAAAATTTCCAATATTCTTTCTTTTTATCCTGCCTTAACTACAATATTTTATCAATTCTTCATATTTAAGTTGTTTTCCTTTTTGACTTTTATATTTTTACAATTGCATGTCATAGATATATTCTTCATTTTTGGCTTCAACATACTGAATTTTTGTGGATATATAAGTTTCGGGGTCTTTTGGTCTTTGCTTTATAATTTTGGAATTTAGTACCTTCTAACATATGGCCCAAAATACATACTCAGAACCAATTTGGAGCACCATGTTGGTCCACTCTGTGAGATTATATTCTCCTTTCCTTCCCATTCTGCCCCCTTCTTTTGTCGTCTTGTTTTTGTTTTTTGTTGCTGTTGTCTCTCTATATGTTTTCCTTCTTTATATCAATTGGAACTTAGCACCTTCTAACATAAAGACCAAAATACACTCAGTACCAAGAGGATCACCATCTTGGTTCTATATTCTTTCTCCCCCACAACATCCCCCCCACACACCTTTTTTTAAATTTTTACTATTTTTTATTTGTTTTTTCACTTTAGTGGTCTTTTTCTTTTATGTCATGGTTGATATTTTTTACTCTGTTTACTCATACAGCCATTCTGCACTGGACAAAATGACTAAAAGGAAAAATTCACCACAAAAGAACCAGAAATAATACTCTGTGCCACAGATCTAATGGATATGGATTTAAATAAAATGTCAGAGATAGAAATCAGGATTACAATTATAAAATTACTGGTGGCTCTTGAGTAAAGCCTTTTATGTATATACTCTATAGAGATTCTCTTATTGCAGAATTGAGATCTAGGCAGGCAGAAATTAAAAATACTTTAACTGAGATGCAGTCTAAACTGGATGCTCTAACAGCTAGGGTTAATGAGGCAGAAGAGAGATTGAGTGATATAGAGGACAAGTTGATGGAAAGGAAGAAAGTTGAAGGAAAGAGAGAAAAACAACTAAGAGCCTCCAAGGAGAGACTCCGGGAATTAAGCGATAGTTTGAGAAAATAATATTTGTCTTATTGGGATTCCAGAGGGTGTGGAGAGAGAACCAGAACAAAGAGAATGTTTGAACAAATCATAGCTGAGAACTTCTCTAATTTCAGGAAGGAAACAAGCATGCATACTCAAGAGATAGAAAGGACCCCCCTCAAAATCAACAAAACTAATCAACACCCCAACGTATAATAGTGAAGCTTGCAAATTTCAGAGATAAAGAGAAAATCCTAAAAGCAGCTTGAGACAAGAGATTTCTAATTTATACGGGGAGAAATATCAGATTAACAGCAGACCTATCCACAGAGATCTGGCAGGCCAGAAAGGGCTGGCATGATATATTCAGGGTACTAAATGAGAAAAACATGTAGCCAAGAATACTTTAACCAGCAAGGCTGTTATTCATAACAGAAGGAGAAATAAAGATCTTCCAGGATAGGCAGAAACTGAAAGAATATGTGACCACCAAACGAGCTCTGCAAGAAATATTAACAAGTACCCTATAAGTGAAGAGAGAGCTGTATTGCGTATACAGCCCAGAAACAGGAACCGTATACGCAATACTATGACATTAAATTTGTATCTTTCAATAGTCTGAATGTGAATGGGCTAAATGATCCAATCAAAAGACACAGGGTATCAGACTGGATAAAGAACAAGCAAGACCCATCTATGTGCTGTCTACAAGAGACTCATTTTAGACCTAAAGACACCTTCAAGCTGAGAATGAGGGGGTGGAGAACCATTTACCATGCAAATGGTCCTCAAAAGAAAGCTGAGTGGCAATCCTCATATCAGATAAATTAGATTTTAAACCAAAGAGATGGAGACACTATATCATACTTAATGGGTCTATCCAACAAGAACACCTAACAATTATGAATATCTATGTCCCTAATGTGGAAGCATCCAATTATGTCAATCAATTAATAACTAAAATAAAGAGACACATAGATAATAATACATTAATAGTAGCAGACTTCAACATGGCACTTTTAGCAAAGGACAACTTTTCTAAGCAAAAGATCACCAAACAAGGGCTTTGAGCGACACACTGGATGAAATGGATTTCACAGATATATACAGAACAGTCCATCCTAATGCAACAGAATACACATTCCTTCTCCAGAACAGACCACATACTGAGTGACAAATGGAGTCTCAGCTGATACCAAAATATTGGGATTATTTCTTGCATATTTACAAACCACAATGCTTTGAAACTAGAATTCAAAAAAAAAAGAAAAAAGAAACTAGAATTCAATCACAAGAAGAAATTTGGAAGGAACTCAAACACATGGAGGTTAAAGAGCATCCTGCTAAAAGATGAATGGGTCAACCAGGAAATTAGAGAAGAATTTAAAATATTCATGGAAACTAACGAAAATGAAAGCACAACTGTACAAAATCTTTGGGATACAGCAAAGGCAGTCTTAAGAGAGAAATACACCTCAATACAAGCCTCCTTCAAAAAACTGGAAAAATCTCAAATACACAAGCTAACCTTACACCTAAAGGAACTGGAGAAAGAACAGCAAACAAAGCCTAAAGCAAGCAGAGGAAGAAAAACAGAGATTAGAGCAGAACTCAATGAAATAGAGACCAGAAGAACTGTAGAACAGATAAAGGAAACCAGGACCTGGTTCTTTGAAAGAATTAATAAGATAGATAAACCCCTATCCAGACTTATTAAAAAGAAAACAGACTCAAATTAATAAAATCATAAATGAAAGAGGAGAGATCACAATCAATACCAAGGAAATACAAATTATTTTAAAAATGAATTATGAGGAATTATATGCCAACAAATTAGACAATCTGGAAGAAATGAATGCATTCCTCAAAACCTACAATTTACCAAAACTGAAATAGGAATAAATAGAAAACCTGAACAGACTAACAGCCAGAGAGGAAATTGAAGCAGTTATCAAAAACCTCCCAAGAAACAAAAGTCCATGGCCAGATCCCTTCCAAGGGTAATTCTACCAAGCATTTAAAGAAGAAATAATAATTATTCTACTAAAGCTGTTTCAAAGGTTAGGAATGTAAGGAATACTTCCAAATTCATTCTATGAGGCCAGCATTACCTTGATCCCAAAACCAGACAAAGATTCCACCAGAAAGGAGAAATACAGAACAATATCCCTGATGAACATGGATGAAAAATTCTCAACAAGATACTAGCCAATAGGACCCAACAGTATGTTAAGAGGATTATTCACTACATTCAAGTGGGATTTATCCCTGGGATGCAAGGGTGATTCAATATTTGTAAAATAATCAATGTGACAGATCACATCAATAAAAGAAAAGACAAGAACCATATGATCATCTCAATAAATGCAGAGAAAGCATTTGACAAAATACACCATCCATTCTTGATCAAAATTCTTCAGAGTGTAGGGATAGTGGGAACATTCCTCAATATCTTAAAAGCCATCTATGAGAATCCCACAAAGAATATCATTCTCAATGGGGAAAAACTACATGCTTTTCCCTGAAGGTCAGGAACATGACAGGGATGTCCACTCTCACCACTTTCATTCAACATAGTACTAGAATACCTAGCCTGAGCAATCAGACAACCTAAAGAAATAAAAGGCATTCAAATTGGCAAAGAAGTCAAACTCTCCCTCTTAGCCGATGACAGGATATTGTACATACAAAACACAAGAGACCCTACCCCAAGTTTGCTAGAGCTCATACAGTAATTCAGCCAATTGGCAGGATACAAAATCAATGCCCAGAAATCAGTGGCATTTCTATACACTAACAATGAGACTGAAGAAAGAGAAATTAAGGAATCAATCCCATTTGCAATTGCACCCAAAGGCATAAGACACCTAGGAATAAACCTAACCAAAAGGTAATGGATCTATACCCTAAACACTACAGAACACTTCTGAAAGAAACTGAGGAAGACACAAAGAAATGGAAAAACATCCCATGCTCACAGATTGGAAAAATAAATGCTGTGAAAATATCTATGCTACCCAGGGCAATTTACACGTTCAATGCAATCCCTATCAAAATACCATGGACTTTCTTCAGAGTTGGAACAAATAATCCTAAGATCTGTATGGAACCAGAAAAGACCCTGAAGAGCCAGAGGAATATTGAAAAAGAAAATCAAAGCTGGGGGCATCACAATGCCTGACTTCAAGCTATATTACAGAGCTGTGATCAAGTCAGTATGGTACTGGCACAAAAACAGACACATAGATCAATGAAACAGAGTAGAGAACCCAGAAATGGACCCTCAACTCTTTGTTCAACTCATCTTTGACAAAGCAGGAAAGAATATCCACTGGAAAAGGCACAGTCTCTTCAATAAATGGTATTAGGAAAACTGGACAGCCACATGCAGAAGAATGAAACTGGACCATTCTCTTACACTACACAGAGATAAAACTAAAAATGGTTGAAAGATTTAAATGTGAGACAAGAATCCATCCAAATCCTAGAGGAGAACACAGGCAACACCCTTTTTGAACTTGGCCAAACAACTTCTTGTCAAACACATCTATGAAGGCAAGTGAAACAGAAACAAAAATGAACTACTGGGACTTCATCAAGATAAAAAGGTTCTGCACAGCAAAGGAAATGGTCAACAAAACTGAAAGACAACCTACAGAATGGGAGAAGATATTTGCAAATGACATATCAGATAAAGGCCTAGTATCCAAGATCTATAAAGAACTTACCAAACTCAAAACCCAAGAAACAAACATTCCAGTCATAAAATAGGCATAAGACATGAACAGATATTTCTCTGAAGAAGACCTACACAAGGCCAATAAGCACATGAAAAAAAGTGCTCCACATCACTTGCCATCAGGGAAATACAAATCAAAATCACAATGAGATACCACCTCACACCAGTGAGAATGGCTAAAATTAACAAGACAGGAAACCACAAATGTTGGAGAGGATTTGGAGAAAGGGGAACCCTCTCACACTGTTGGTGGGAATGAAAGCTGGTGTAGCCACTCTGGAAAACAGTATGGAGGTTCCTCCAGAAGTTATGACCCAGAAATTGCACTACTGGGTATTTACCCTAAAGATACAGATGTAGTGAAACGCCGGTACACCCGCACCCTAGTGTTCATAGCTGCAATGTCCACAAGAGCCAAATGTGCAAGAAGCTACAATGTACTTCGACAGATGTATGGTTAAAGATGCAGTGTGTGTGTGTGTGTGTGTGTGTGTGTGTGTGTGTGTGTGTATATATAATGGAATATTCCCACACATCAGAAAGGATGAAAACCTACCATTTACTTCGACTTGGATGGAACTGGTAGGTGGTATGTTGACTGAAATAAGTCAGGCAGAGAAAGACAACTATCATATGGTTTCACTTATATGTGGAATATAAGAAATAGTGAAAGGGACCATAAGGGAAAGGAGGGAAACTGAGTGGGAGGAAAAATTAGAGAGGAAAACAAACCATGAGAGACTCCTAACTCTGGGAAACAAAGGGTTGCAGAAGGGGAGGTGGGTGGGGGGAATGGGGTAACTGGGTGACGGGCACTAAGGAGGGCACAAGAAGAAATGAGCACTGTTATACTATATATTGGCAAATTGAATTTAAATAAAATATTAATAATTAATTAAAATAGGAATCAGTGTACCTGATATTAAGGTCTATTAAATAGCTCTCAAGACAGTGTGATACTGGCAAAATAGACACATAGCTCAATGGAACAGAATAGAGAATCCAGAAATAATCCCGTATCAATATGCCTACCTGCTTTAAGACAAAGTTATAAAAACAATTCAGTGGAGGCAGGTTAGGCTTTCCAACAATTGGTGTTGGAGTGATTAGACATTCATAAGTAAAAATAAATTAATTTCAACCTATAGCTCATACTTTATACAAAATCTCAAATCACAAAATTATATGTGAAATGTAAAATTATAAAACTTCTTAGAAAGTTAGAAAAAAAATTGTGATCTAGGATTAGCCAGAGTCCAACTTCACCCCAAAACTACAATCCATAAAAAAGAAAAATGGATAAACTGGATCTCATCAAGACTAAAAATTTGTTCTGCAAATGACCTTAGTAAGAGGGTGGAATGACAAGCTACAAACTAAGGAAAAATATTTGCAAACCACATATCCAACAAAGGACTGGTATCTACAACCTATTTTTAAAAACTCTTAAAGTTTAACACTAAGAAAATCCATTACAAAATACACAACATAATTTTGCCAAAGAGCACATAAAAATACGTTCAACATTATCTTTATAAATACAAATTAAAAATGATAAATCACTACACACCCAACAGGATGGCCAAAAAAAAAAAAAGGCAGCAAAACACCAAATACAGGGGATCCCTGGGTTGCTCAGCAGTTTAGCGCCTGCCTTTGGCCCAGGGTGCGATCCTGGAGTTCCAGAATCGAATCCCGCATCGGGCTCCCGGCACGGAGCCTGTCCTGTGTCTCTGCCTCTCTGCCTCTCTCTCTCTCTCTCTATCATAAATAAATAAATCTTAAAAAAACACCAAATGCAGACAAGGATGCTGCAAAAATGGATCACATATGTTGCTGGTGAGAATATAGAATAGTATTGGCACTGTGAAAAAGTTTGGCTATTTCTTAAAAAATTAAACATACAATTCTATATGACCCAATCAATTGCATTCTTGGCAACTGATCACAGAGAAATGAATACTTATGTTCACATAAAAATCTGTACAGGGATGCCTGGGTGGCTCAGTGGTTGAGCATCTGCCTTTGGCTTAGGGCGTGATCCCGGGGTCCCAGGATGGAGTCCTACATCCAGCTTCCTGCATGGAGCCTGCTTCTCCCTCTGCCTGTGTCTCTGCCTCTGTGTGTGTGTGTGTGTGTCTCATGAATAAATAAATAAAATATTTAAAAATCTGTACAAATGTGTACATGGAAGTTTTATTCATCATAGCCCAAAATTATAAGTGAAGAGTTATACATTCTTCAATAAGTGAATAGTTAAACAAACTGAGGGAAGTCCATTCCATGGAACACTCTCAGCAATAAAAAAAAAAAAGTGCTGACATATACAACTTGAATGAATCACTAGGAAATACAGAGTTAAAAAGCCAATCCCAATTGAGTGTATAATGTATGATTTCATCACTATAACTGTATTGAAATAAGAACTAATAGGTATGTGGTACAGATTAATGGTTGCTAGGAGTTAAGAATTAGGAATTTGAGGAAGAAATAGGGGAAGGAAGTAGATGTGGCTATAACAAGGAGACATGACAGATCACTGTAGCGATGGTTCTCTTCTTCTGTCTTGACAGTGTAAATATCAATAGCCTCATAATGATGCTGTACTATGCATTTGCAAGATGCCACCATTGAGGAACTGGGTAAAGGATACAGAGAATTCCTCTGTGTTATTTTGTATAGTTGCATGTCAATCTATAATTACCTGAAAATAAAAAGCTTAACCACAATGATATATCACCTTACGTGAGTGAGAATGGCCAAAATAAAAAACACCACTGTTGGTAAGGATGTGGACAAAAAGGAACCTTTGTACACTGCTAATGAGAATGTAAATTGGTACAGCCACTATGAAAAACAGTATAGAGGGTCCTTTAAAAATTAAAAGTAGAAATACCATATGACCCAGTAATTCCACTACTAGTATTTACCAAAAGAAAATGAAAACACCAATTTAAAAATGTTTACTGCAACATTATTTAACATAGCCAAGATACAGAAGTAGACATCAACCAACAAATGGATAAGGAAGATGTGGTATGTTTGTGTAAATACACACACATAGGAATATTACACAGCCATAAAGAAGTATGCAACTGTGCCATTTGAGACAACATGGATAGACCTGGAGGCTATTATGCTAAGTAAAATAAGTCAGACTGAGAAAAACCAATATAGTAAACAAACAAAAAGAATAATCAGACCTATACATACAGAGAATAAACTAGTGGTTGCCAGAAGGGAGGGGAGCAGAGAGTTGGGCAAAATGAGTGAAGAGGAGAGTGAAGTACAGGTTTCCAGCTACGGAGTGAATACATCCCAGGAATAAAAGGCACAGCATAAGGAATACAGTAAATGATATTATAATAGTGATGTAATGGGACAGATGGTAGCTAATACCTCTGGTGAACATAAATCACAATATAAACTTGTCAAGTCACTATGTTGTACACCTGAAATTAACGTAACAATTTTGTGTCAACTATACTTAAATTAAAAATATAGCTTTTTTTTAAATTTTTAGTTCTGAATAATACAAATTTATTTTAGGTCATTTTGAATCGCTTTTTTAACATTCATGATCATTTTTCTATTAAATACACTTAAAATCTAGTTCAGGTCTTATTCTGTCACTTATTTATCTGTCTGCCTATTATTGTGACATCCACTAAAATATATTTAAAAATTGTCAACTTTGGGACACCTGGGTGGCTCAGAGGTTAAGCGTCTGCCTTCAGCTCAAGGCATGATTCCAGGATCCGGGACTGAGTCCCACATCGGGCTCCTAGCAGGGAGCCTGCTTTTCCCTCTGCCTGTGTCTCTGCCTCTCTCATGAATAAATAAATAAGATCTTTAAAATAAATAAAAAATAAAATAAAAATTGTCATCTTTAATGCATTTTAATGCTAAATCTTCCTTGTGAATCTTTTTCAAAATGCTAGTCTTATTCTTTTAATTTTTCCAGATTAGTAACATTAAAATTTTAACAGATTAAAAAATAATTTACATACATAAAGTTCACCTGTTTAAATGGGTTCAGTGGTTTGTAACTTATCTATAGTTGTACAACCACAACTCAAATTCAGTACAATTACATTATCCCCAAAAGAAACTTTGTACTCATTCACTGTTACTGCCAACCATCACCCCCCCTCCTCTCTCGTCGACTTAGGCAACCACTAATCTTTCTTGTTTTGATAGATTTGCCTATTGTGCTGATTTCACACAAACGGAATCATATAATATGTGGTCTTTTGTGACTAGCTTATTTCAGTTAGGAATAGAAAAAGGAAGTCAGCTAAGAACTTACTTTAGGTTAATTATACTACCCAGTATTTCAGATTTTATCTACTCTGAGCCTATGATAACTTTTGATCAAAATTAGTAGGTATATCTGTATTATTACCCCCTTCTTTCCTCAACTCTCTTATTTACTCACTTGTGATGCTCCACTTGATTTGGGAGTAAGCAATAGTCTTTCTGTAAGAAGCCACTGAAGCAGATTCCATTGCAGTCTGAGATCTTCCATAGACTCAATCTCACAGCATATTGTTTTTGACTAACCAAATAGACAGATCTGGTGCACTTTGGTTCGTCAAAATTCTAAAGTCCTTTTACTGCCAACACATCACAGACACAGCCAGCTAGGACCTGAACTAAGTATGTGGAAACACAAAACCTTCACCTCTCTCACCAAAAACAAAAAAACAAAACAAACCCAAAAACAAACAAAACAAAAACACCCCACACACAAAATGCTATTGGAGTACCACCACCAATAAATGGATTACACAGATCATTGGTAAACAATTTGTTAAGGAATAAATAGGTTCACTTAATCTGAAACAGGCACATGACCTATAATTTGAACTTTCTTGGCTAGAACTTCCTATTACCTTTCAGTATGGCTTTCAGACAAGGCCAGTCTAATAAGTCAGATGGACATGTGCTTTGTATTGTTGATGCTAATTATTACACATATTGTTAATATTTATTTTTTGCTGCCACTCTGAGATCTTTCATATCTTATGTTTTCTATATAAGAAAATCAGATTCAAGTTACTGTATATTGACTTAATTCCTAGTCACTCTATAAATTCTATTTTTCATTTTCTTTTTTTCAATTGATATTCCTTGTGATTTAATAGACATTTCTGTCGCTTGCAAGCAATAATTTTGTCTTCTCCTTTCCAAAATTATAAAAATTGTTTTAGGAAACATATTATAATGCTTTCCAGATAATTACTATATTCATAATGAGGAAGTCTTTGTTGTATTTCAAATTTTAATGAATTTCATTGCTTATTAAGTAGTTGTCTTGAGTAACATTATTTTAAAATATTTTTTCTGTTACAAATTTTCAAAGAACTTTTAATAATAATATTATTGGACTGTTAACCATTTTTCTACTTCAACTTTCTGAGGTGATATATTTTAACAAATTTTCTAATACTAAACTATCCTTCAATTTCTTGGTATGAACCCTACTTAGTTGTTATATACTATTCCTTTATTATGTCTTGATTCATTTTGTACACATTTAGCTTAGGATATCTGTGCATACATTTATCAGGCTAATTTACAACTGTTCTTGGGGACAATACAAACACTAATGGGACACATGATATGAAACTGCAAAAACCCTCAGGATTGTCAATTTTATTAGAATATCTGGAGGAAAGGGAAATGAGAAATTTAACTATCAAATTAAAATACTGTCTTAGTCTGACTGGACTGCATATAACAAAATAGCACAAACTTGCCAGCTTATAAACAACAGAAATTCATTTCTCATAGTTCTGGAAGCTGGGTAGTCCAAGATCAAGATACCAGCATAATCACCTGGTGAGGGCTCTCTTCATGGTTTATAGCCAGCACCTTCTTGCTGTGTCCTCACAAGGCGAAAGGCACTAGGGTTCTCTCTCTGGAGCCACTTCTATAAAAGCATTCCTCAAGGTTCTACTTTCCACAGGCCCCACCTACTAATACCATTGTATAGAGCCTTAAGATTTCAACATATTAATTTGGGAGGGACACAAACATTCAGACTATACCAAATGTGGAAAAATTATCAAGAGTTGCTTGCATTTTCATTATAAAACACGAATATGGTAAAAAAGATAATTCCTTTAGAATAGGTCCTCTGAGGTTTGTTGGCATTCTTATTCATACTAGGATCATGATAAAAGACAATACAAGAAGCACTAAATCATAGTTCTCTATTTTGTACATTTTCAAGTTTCAGTATCATTAAGTCTATTTAGAAGTTTCCAATTCAATAACTGGAACATTTCATATAGCACTGAAAATGTCTGCTACGTGGATACTTTAGAGAAAGCGCTGATAAATCCAAATAGAAATAGAGCTTTTGGGGATCCCTGGGTGGCGCAGTGGTTTAGCGCCTGCCTTTGGCCCAGGGCGTGATCCTGGAGACCCGGGATCAAATCCCACGTCGGGCTCCCGGTGCATGGAGCCTGCTTCTGTCTCTGCCTCTTCTCTCTCTCTCTCTATCATAAATAAATAAATAAAAATTTAAAAAAAATTTTAAAAAATTTAAAAAAAAAGAAATAGAGCTTTTGGAAAGAGAGTAGGCATCTAACAAAATTTATTATTGATTACTGTTATTTCCTACTTTATCTTTGATCAATATTGAGTCAAATTTACCTTCTTGAGTCATTCATAATTTCTTACGCTAAATTTCTTTGAATTTGTCTTAAATAATCATCCAATTAATCGAGAGCTTAAATTTATTTATCCAAAACTATATATAGTAGTCTCAAAACTTTTATCTGATATGTATTTGTATTATATTCACTGTATCTCATCTGGCATTTATTTTCTTCTCATTTTTATTGGATTTTTCAATGTTGGTTTACTATGTAAGGGTTTATACTTTTTCCTTAGGAATCCATTCATATAAGTGACATCAATTCTTTTTTTGTCAGTCTTTGATTTCTGTTTTTGTCATTTTCTCTCATTTTTCCCAATCTATATTTCTGACATAACTTATTTTTCCCAACTTTATTGAGATATAATTGACATACAATATTGTATAAGTTTAAGGCATATAATATATACCTATTGGTTTGAAAAATGTATATATTGCTATATAAGTACCAAAATAAGGTTGGTTAACACATCCTTCATATCACATAATTTTTGCTGTTGTTGTTATGGTGAGAATATTTACAATTTGTCTCATAGAAACTTTCAATTATATAATATGGTATTATTAACTAGAGTTACCACGCTACACATTAAATCCCCAGAACTTACTTATTCCTTTTATAACTGGAAAGTTTGTACCCTTTGATCAATATCTCCTCTTTTCCCCCCACCACCAGCCCCCAGTGACTACCGATCTATGGTTTCTAGGAATTCAGCTTTTTTATATTCCACATATAAGTTAGATCATACAGTATTTGTCTTTGTCTTTTTTCACTCAGCTTAATGTCCTCCAAGTTCATTCACACTGTTACAAATGGAAGGATCTTCTCTTTTGGAGCAGAATAATATTCATTCTATACAAAGACCACAATTCTTTACCTATTCATCTACTGATGGACACATAGGTGGTATCAACATATTAGCTACTGTGAACAATGCTGCAATGAATATGGAATTGCATCCAGATTTATGAGATAGTCAATTAATTTCCTTTGTATATATATGCAGAAGTGGGATTGTAGGATCATATGGTAGCTCTATTTTCATTTTGTGAGGAATTTCTATACTGCTCTCCACAGTACCTTACCAATTTACATTCTCATAAGAGTGCATAAATGTTCCCTATACATCCCTTCCAGCATGTTATCTCTTGTCTTTTTGATGACAGCCACTCTAACAGGTGTAAGGAAATATCTCAGTGTGGTTTTGATTTGCATTACCTTGATGATTACTGATCTTGAGTACCTTTTTATATACCTGTTAGCCATCTGGATAATTTCTCTGGAAAAATGTCTTTTCAGATCCTCTGCCCATTTTTTAACTGCATTGTTTGAGGTTTTTGGTTTTTTGTTTTGGTCATTAAGTTGTACAAGTTCTTTTTTTTTAAAGATTTCATTTATTTATTCATGGGTGACACAGAGAGAGGGGCAGAGACATAGGCAGAGGGAGAAGCAGGTTCCATGCAAGAAGCCCGACACGGGACACAATCCTGGGACTCTGAGATCCTGCCCTGAGCCAAAGGCAGACGCTCAACCACTGAGCCACCCAGGTGTCCCCAAGTTCCTTATATGTTTTGGATATTAACCATGTATCAGATATATGATTTACAAATTTTTTCCACACTATAGGTTGCCTTTTCACTTTTTTGATAATTTCCTTTGCTGTGCAGAAGCTTTTTAGTTTGATGTGGTCCTACTTGTTTATTTTTGTTTTGGATGCCTCTGCTTTTGGGGTCAAATCCAAAAAATCTTTGCCAAGAATGATGTCAAGAAGCTTACCACCTATGTTTTCTGCTAGGAATTTTATAGTTTCAGGTCTTACATTTAAGTCTTTAATACATTTTGAGTTAATTTTTGTGTGTGGGGTATAACATAGTGGTACAGTTTTATTCTTTTGCATGTGGCTATCCACTTTTCCCAACACCATTTATTGAAGAGACTATCCAATATGCAAATTAGTTGGCCATATAAGTGTGGGTCTATTGCTGGACTCTATCCTGCTTCATTTATGTCAACATCATAATTTTTTGATTACTATCGTTTTGTATTATTAGTTTAAAATCAGGAAGTGTGATGTTCACCTGGTTCTTTATTTTCTCTCAAGATTACCTTGGCTATTCAGGGTCCTTCATGGATCCCTACAAATTTTAGGATTCTTTGTTCTATTTTCATTAAAAATGCCATTGGAATTTTCATAGATATTGCACTGAATCTGTAGATTGCTTTGGATAGTATGGACATTTTTGTTTTGTTTTGTTTTTACATGTGTAAACTTTATTAACATTATGCATTCTCTGATGATTTGCAAGGCTTAAATGTTTACTGAAGCTTTGCCACACTCTTTACATTTATAAGATTTCTCTCCAATATGCATTTCCTTTTTTTATTTCAATTATTTTATTTTTTAATATATTTATTTTTTATTGGTGTTCAATTTGTCAACATACAGAATAACACCCAGTGCTCATCCCTTCAAGTGCCCACCTCAGTGCCTACCACCCAGTCACCCCCACCCCCTCCCACCTCCCCTTCCACCACCCCTAGTTCGTTTCCCAGAGTTAGGAGTCTTCCATGTTCTGTCTCCCTTTCTGATATTTCCCACTCATTTTTTCTCCCTTCCCCTTTATTCCCTTTCACTATTTTTTATATTCCCCAAATGAACGAGACCATATAATGTTTGTCCTTCTCCGATTGACTTATTTCACTCAGCATAATACCCTCCGGTTCCATCCACGTCGAAGCAAATGGTGGGTATTTGTCATTTCTAATGTCTGAGTAATATTCCATTGTATACATAAACCACATCTTCTTTATCCATTCATCTTTCGATGGATTTCTGAGGATCCTTCCACTAGCCAAGAGAATACAACAGGACATTAAGAAGATTATCCACCATAACCAAGTAGGATTTATCCCCAGGATGCAAAGCTGGTTCAACACTAGTATGGACATTTTGACAATATTAATTCTTCCACTCCATGAGCATAAAATATCTTCCCATTTATTTGTGTCTTCTTCAATTTCTTTTATCAATGTCTTAACGATTTTCATTGCATAGGTCTTTGACCTCCTTGGTTAAATTAATTCCTGGGTATTTTATTTTTTTTGATGCAAATGTAAATGGGATTGTTTTCTTAATTTCTCTTTCTGGAAGTTTATTCTTGGTATACAGAAATGCAAAAGAATTTTATATATGGATTTTATATCCTGCAACTTCACGGAATTTATTAATTCTAACAATTTTTTGGGTGGAGTCTGTAAGAGTTCCTATATAAAGCACTATGTCATCTGCAAATAGTGACAGTTTTATTTCTTCCTCTCCAATTTGGATGCCTTTTATTTATGTTCTTGACTAACTGATCTGGCTGGCACTTCCTACATTACTTGAATAAAAATGGTGAAAGTGGGCTTTTAGGGTATCTCTACTAATTTAATAAAGTATTAACTGGTAGATCTTCACATTAACTGAAAATACTTTCTATACTAAGCATTATAGGCATACTTCATTTTATTGTGCTTCACCTTTAATATGTTTCACAGATACTACATTTTTTTTTTACAAATTAAAGTAAACCCCCACTGTTGAAATCTGCTCAGAAAAAAAGATTCCTTTCAAAATATTACTGCAATATATTACACTCCTGTAAAATGTACAATATAATGTACCTGGTCACTCAAGAGCCCTGATGGAGAAGTACAATGAGATTAAGGTTGTTTTCATGCAAGCTAATACAACATCCATTCTGCAGGCCATGGATCAAGGAGTAATTTCAACTTCTAAGTGTTGTTATTTTAAAAATACATGTCATAAGGCTATAGCTGCCATAGTTAGTGATTCATCTGAAAATCTGGGCAAAGTAAACTGGAAATATGGAAAGGAGTCACCATTCTAGATACCATTAAGAACATTTGCAATTCATGGAAAAAGGGCAAAACATCAACATTCACAGCAACTTTGAAGAAGTTGATTCCTCATAGATGACTTTGAGGGGTTTGAAACTTCAGTGTACAGAGTAACTGCAGATGTGGTGGAAACTGCAAGAGAACTAGGATTAGAAGGGGAGCCTGAAGATGTGACTAAATTGCTGCAATCTCATGAAAAAATTTAACGGATAAGGCATTACTTCTTGTGGAGGAACAAAGCAAGTGGTTTCTTGCGATGGAATCTACTCCCCAGATATTCTGAAGACTGTTGAAATGACAACAAAGGATTTAGAATATGACATAAAATTAGTTGATAAAGCAGCAACAGGATTTGAACGGATTGGATTCACTTTTGAAAGAAGTTCTACTGTGGGTAAAATACTATCTGAGAGCATTGCGTCCTACAGAGAAATCATTGGTGAAATAGTCAACTTACGTGGTAAACTTCATTTTTTTTTTTAATTGCCATAGCCGCCCCAGCCTTCAGCAAACGCTACCCTGATCAGTCAGCAGCCATCAACAATGAGGCAAGACCCTCGGCCAGCAAAAAGATTACAACTTACTGAAAGCTCAGATGATGCCTAGTATTTTTTTAACAATAAAGCATTTTTTAATTAAGGTACCTACATTTTTTAGACATAATGCTATCATACCCTTAAAATACTAGTTTGGTTTAAACATAATTTTTATATGCACTGGGAAATCAAAAATTCATTTGACTCACTTTATTGCAATATCTACTTTATTAAAGTGGTCTAGAGATTGAAATATCTCCAAAACACACCTGAATTTCCAACCAAAAAATTCACGGATACATTTTTTATAATTCTGCAACTTCCTCAAAAATATTGTATCATCTCCATTAAACAGAGATTATTAAGTTAGAAAAGCAAATCTACTACCACATACCCAAAGGAATGTAATATGATTTCAAAATGCTTTGTGGTAAGTTAAGTCTCACATATAAAGAGGAAGCAGTTTGTAAACATGCAATACACATATTTATACAGTATATAGTCTTAACAGAAGGGGGAATTATATTCACCTAATGTAGGGTACTTAAACAAATATGTCTTTGTTTTTGTACATTACCCCCCCCTCAAAATTTTTTCCTGTGCTAAAATCTCTGCTACAAAATGCTACCACGTTTCTGAAATTTTTTATCATTTTTGATCAAATAATATCCTGTTTATTCTATAGAGTCTCCCTCTGAGATGTTATCAAAAGGACTGGAAGTTAAGAGAAATTGAGACCACTTGATTACAAGTAAATTTTAACCTTGGTTATTAAAAGAAACAGTAATTTACCCAGTTACCCAACAAGTGTTGCCAAACTTCTCAGCAACACAGCAACATAGATCTGCTAGAATTTCTTCAATAACTTCAATGTTCTTCATCTCTTAAAAAAATACTGTTATTTTTAACTTATGTCCATTTTATAATTCAAGAAGCAATAACATGCTAAGAATACTTTCTGAAATAATCTCAAACTACTTCACTATTACTATTACAAATTTTTCTTTCAGAAAGTGTTATTTCAGATCTCCTCAAAGAATCATGATTTGTTTAATCATTATTTGTTTGGTTAAAAAACTAACCAAACAATAACAACTACAGCTTAATCACCTTTTTGGTCAGGTACCTGGTAGATAGTGAAGTTCTACTTCCCTACAGATTTAGCACCATTGTATAAAGCCAAATATCCAAGGTGGTGGAAGAGAAGTGGACATATGGAGGAGACATTTTTCCACTCCTAAAACAAGGAGTATAAGTTGCATGTGGCAAAGATTCAATGAATGCTGGCTGAATGAACCCAAGGGAAGTAGCACTATGAGGTAAAGAAGTAAATGCTGGCTACCTCCACCCTCTTCCTTTTTAACCAGTTGGTAAACACAACCTGCTTGCCCTGTCCATTTCCATTACCACCAACTCCTAAAAGTGTTCTTAAATATCTGCCGATTTTAAAAATAAAGAGGGGGAAAGGAGTTAAAGAAGGAAAGATTATAAAAGGAATTTTTAGTTTCCTTCTTAAAATATACTTAGGGAAGATGTGGAAATGAAAGAAAATAGATTAATTTTACAACATATTGAATTGATATTTAAAATGTAATTTGGGCAGCCCAGGTGGCTCAGTGGTTTAGCGCTGCCTTGAGCCCAGGGCCTGATCCTGGAGACCCGGGATCGAGTCCCATGTCAGGCTCCCTGCATAGAGCCAGCTTCTCCCTCTGCCTGTGTCTCTGCCTCTCCCTCTCTCTCTCTCTCTCTCTCTGTCTCTCATGAATAAATAAAATCTTTAAAAAATAATAAAAATAAAAAATAAAATGTAATTTAAAAATTCTAATGACTATCTATCGATAATTTACTGTCAAATGTAGACTGCTTTGCCATTTTTTTAAGGTTTTATTCTTAAGTAATCTCTATACCAGTGCAGGGCTCGAACTCACAACTTCAAGATCAAGAGTCACATGATCTATCTATTTAGGCAGCCAGGTGCCCTCTGTTTTGCCATTCATAAACAACTTCACATAATCCTCACAATAACTGTATGAGGTATTCATCTCATTTTACAGAATATGAACTGACGGGATGAGCACTGGGTGTTGTCTGTATGTTGGCAAATTGAACACGAATAAAAAATAAATTTATTATTTAAAAAAAGAATATGAACTGAAACTCAGAGAGTTTAAGTGATTTGCTGAAGATCAAAAAGTCAACAAGTGACAGGATCTGAATTCAAATTTGTGTTGCTGGCTAAGATTCTAGTATTCTCTTCATGTCATTGCAATGATATATCATTTACTGAGATTCTATTTAGATAAACTAGGAAAATCAGAATTTGGAGGAAAAAAGACAGGACTTTCAACTAGAATCAGGAAGCAGAATGTCGTCCCTAACTTAGTTAGGATTTAAAATCATCTTGTTATCTCTTGGCAGACTAAAGGGCAGGCATTCTTAGTCATCCTTGTATTTACTACAGAAAGTACTCAGTAGAGCACTTTCTACATAGTAGATCCACCAAAAATACTTACAAAATTGAATTAGTTGGCATGTAAGTGTTAGCTTGCATATATAAACATGTTTTATCAATGCTGTACTAGAGCATATAGTCTAATACACCCACCTGAGAGTCATCTGACTTAGGAGCATAATGCTATTTAACATAGTATTTACTATGGATTAGAGCCCAGACTATAGAATTAGCCATCAACTGACAGAAAATAAACTGCAAAATATTTGAGTCTGGTCAAAATATAAACAAATTACATCCAAGAGAGAAGACAACATCACAGGTATGTTTTTACTGTATTAGGGCATTGGCCATATTTTTAATTTATCAATCTCACTCTTCATTTTTTTTGTTTTCACTTATTAGAAGAATATATTTTTCAGTTTCATGTAACTTCCTTTGAACCAGCTTTCTTAACTTGCTAATTCATTAATTATTTAAACACATTTTCAGTATATATTGGTAAGAAAACTTGGTTCCTAACACTTTGATAATTATGCATTGATACTTTTTAGTGAAAGAGTTTATCCTCTTGTTTGATGCTTTTTAGTTTCTTATCCTTTTTGTGGTATGTACACTTTAGTGCTCTTTTGTTGAGGAATTTTGCTTATCTCATGGTTTGTTTTACACAGTAGCAGAAAATGAACTTATTGGGAAGATGTAGGTCATCTCACTGAACAAATTGGAAAACTAAGGAAGAAGCATAAAAAAAATAGCAGCAGAAAACACAGCTGAGAAGTTGCTGCCAAGACAGTTTCCTTAACATGCCACTGTTGGCACTACTGCTAGTACTTCATGGAGTGTAACTGCCAGCAGATACTGCTGCTATCTCCACAAGTAGCATGTTAGAATGCTGCCACATGCCATAGCATATAAATCCCAAATTCATCCAATTTTTATGCATCACTGACTCTAGCATTCTAGGCAGAGCATCTACTTGGATAAGACTACGTCTTAAGTTACCTAAAATTATTATCTAAATTTGTACAGGGTTTTATGTTAGAGTGGAATCAAACCTTGAATATCTACTTATGTAAGTCCCTTACCTGGGCCAATCCCATCATGACCTACGACAATCTTATACAAATCCCCAAGGTGCACAGCTTCTAGAGTGAAGGTGTCAGTCTATAACAAATCAAAAGAGTATAGTTAGATCTGACTATGAGTCTGATTTCTAACAAGATTACGTATTAAAATACACTAAAAATTAATTGTGAAAAGAATCAGGGTCATTCAATAAATCTAAAAAAAGAATGTAAAGGTGGAACAATGTTAATTTGTAGAACATAATAATATTTCTAATATACTGCACTCCTTTTTGTTGCCAATATGTCATTATGAAAATATAAATTTGGGGATTCTATGAATATATATTTCAAATGATAATAACTAAATAATAAGATATACTAAAATTTTTCATTCCTTTGAATACAATCAACTCTTATCTGCCTTAGGATGAAATTTTTTAAGCAATGTTTATGGGCCATTGACAAATATAACATTTCTAAAGAAATTTTAGGATACTGATGCAAAAATTACTGTAAATCTATAACATGTATGTGAAGTCCAAATGTGCTGCTACAATAAAAATTATTCATGTTTGTGCTCTAAAGGTTTATGTATTCAGAACATGGGTAAAAGTAAAGAGCACAGAATTCTTTTGATAAAATTTAGATAATGATATGGGTTAAAACACAAGAAAAATATATGATGTAGCATATCAATTGAAAAATTATCCAAAAACAAAAAATAACATTTTCATTTATGTACTTACACATTTTTAAATATTTTTAAATATTTTATTTTTATTTTATCCTTAGTAGTCACTCAGTGAGAAAATAATTCATTCCATAAAAAAGAAGAGTGAGGCACAGAAGCAGGATCAGATCAGTTCCTCTGATATACCCTAATACTACTTTTCTTTGCAACCACTCTGCCCCTATATAAGTGAACTATAAAGAATATAAATAACAGATAAAGCCATTTACATTCATTTACAAAAAAAAATATTATCTGTGTCTGGTACAGATTAATGGATAACATTGTCCTCCCTTTTTTTTTTAAGATTTTATTTATTTATTCATGAGAAACACACACGGGAGGCGGGCAGAGACACAGGCAGAGGGAGAAGCAGGCTCCATGCAGGGAGCCCAGTGAGGGACTCGATCCCAGGACTCCAGGACCACACTCTGGGCCGAAGGCGGGCGCTAAACTGCTGAGCCACTCAGGCGTCCCCATTGTTTCCCTTTATGAAACACATCTGCTAAAAAAAGGAGGGCTTTCTGTGCAAACAAAATAATAGCTGAGAAAATTATGAGTTATGTTTATTATCACTGATATAGAGAATGCTAAGAAAAAGAAAGGAAACATATAATGAAAATATCCTGATATACTCACTTAAAAATTATTTGGGTCATCAAAAAAAATTGAGAAAATTAAAATATAATGAGCCTTTTATGCTTTACTAAGTTAAACATAATATTAGCAATAATAAAAATAATGTTACACATTCAGTTTCCACATTTGGCAATAAAGTTGTTATATACAGTCAACGTTACTTAACAATATAAAAGTAGATTAAAATAAACAAAAATATATATATAAAGGTAGATTTAAAAATCAGACAATAGAGAATGACTTCAGAAAGATGGTGGACTAAGGAAAACCAAGCCCTCACTCCCCAATGGAGATACCATTTTAACAATACTATATGGGCCAGAATATTTCTCTGCAAATTCTGGACACCAGATGAGAAGTTGCAGTACCTAGACCAATGTATAATAAAAAAGGAACTCCATCAAAAGAGGTAGGGAAGTGTGTGACTTTTTGCATGCCCTACTTTGCATAGTGCATTGTAATGGGAAGGAAACCTTCCATACCCTGGATCCTCTCTTGGGACAAAAGCAAAAGAGTAGACAATGCATACAAAAATTCTGACTTCTCTGGGAGCTGCCCAAAAAATTTATTTCTCTCTCACTTAATTCAAGTACTAGTGGCAGCAGAGTTTGGAAGCCAATGAAAACAGAGGAGAATACTGCAGCAAGTCAGAGCTACAGAGATCATAAAGGAAGGCATGGGATGGAGTACAAGGACATATACACACAGGATAAGAAACAGGAGCAAGTCACTTAGGGAAATTAACACAGTTAAAAGCACATATACAAGCCCAGAGAAGATACATAATCAAAAAAAGTATGAGAGGCCCTAAGAACTCTAACCAGGTTCACTGGTGAGAGTTTTCCCATCACAATGAAGTCCTTTTAAGAGTATGCAAGATAGCTATTTTTTCAAATGCCAAATTTCAATAAAGGGTCACAAGACATATAAAGAGGAAACCATAGCCCAATCAAGGGAACAAAAGAAATTACAGAAACCAACCCTAAAGAAATTAAGGTCCCTGAACTTTCTGAGAAATAAATTAAGACTGTCTTAAATATGTTCAGTAAGCTAAAAAATAACACAGAAAATCAACTGAACAAAATCAGGAAACTGATGAACAAACAACCAAAAATAACAAACTCATGAACAAAATGATAATATCTACAAAAGACAAATAAGAAAGCATCAAATACACTGTATGTTAACTAACAAAATTTAAATTTTAAAAATGTACCCCCACAAATAGAAATTCTGGAGTTCATACATATAATAACTGAATCCACAAATTCATTAAACAATTTGGATAACTGACTTGATCAGGCAGAAGGAAAAGAGCAACGTTGAAGACAGATCATTTGAAACCATCAAAATGGGGAAAAAAAGGAAAAACAATGAAGAAAAGTGAAAACATCTTAAATAGGATTACCACATGATCTAACAATTCCACTTCTGGATATTTATCTGAAGAAAATGAAAACACCAATTCAAAAAGATACATGCAACCCTATGTTCATTACAGCATTATTTACAGTAGCCAAGATATGAAAGCAACCTAAGTGTCCACTGATAGAGGACTAGATAAAGAAAATGCTATATATATATATATATATATATATATATATATATATACATATACACACACACACACACACACACACCTACACACACACATATATTACACACACATAATGGAATAATAGTGAGCCATAAAAAGATTAAAATCTTGTCATTTGCAACAACATTAATACAACTAGAGTGTATTATGCAAAATGAAATAAGTCAGACAGAGAAAGACAACTATGATAATGATTTATCTTATTTGTAGAACCTAAAAAACAAAACAAATGAACATACAAAACAGACTCATGGATACTGGAAACAAACTAGTAGTTACCAAAGGGTAAGGGATTGGGGTGCGGAGGTGAAATATTTGAAGAGGATTAAGAGGTACAAACTCCCAGTTATGAAATAAGTCAGTCATTGAAATGTAATGTATAGCTTAGGGAATATAATCAATAATATAATAACTTTGTATAGTGACAGATTTATCATGGGGATTATTTCATAATGTATAAAAATATTGAGTCTCATTATATATACCTGAAATTAATAGGATACTGTATAGTAATTATACTACAATTTAAAAAATTATTGCTTAAATAAATAAAAGCAGGCAAAATAAATGGAAAGACATTATATGTTCATGGATTGGTAGATTTAATATTGTCAGTTGTCAATACTACCAAAGCAATCTACAGATTCAACACAATCCCTATCAAAATCCCAATGGCAATTCATAGAATTGTCAAATCATTATGTTGCACACCAGAAGCTGTTATAACACTATATTTCAACTATTCTTCAATTAAAAAAAACATTTATTTTTTCAAAATCCAAATGGTATTTTTGCATAAATAGAAAAATGCAACCTATAATTCACATGGAATTTTAAGGGATGCTGAACAGTAAAACAACTTTTAAAAAAGAAGAACAAACTTAGAGATTTCACACTTACTAATCTCAATACACATTGCAAAGCTATAATAATTAAAGCATAGTACTAACATAAAGACAGAGATATATACAAACAGCATAGAACAGGGAGTCCAGAAATAAACCCATATATATGTATGGTCAAATTATCTTTGACAAGGGTGTCAAAGACACTTAATGGAGAAAAGAATATCTCTTCAATATACTATTGATGAATCTAGATATCCACATGCAAAAGTATGGAGTTGGATCCTTACTTTATAGCATATACAAAAATTAACTCAAAATGGATTAAAAATCTAAACAGAATAATCCAAACTAAAAACTCCTAGAAAAAAAAAAAAAACAGAGAGAAAGCTTGGGAACACTGGATTTGGCAATGATTTTTTGGATATGACACCAAAAGCAGAGAAAAAGAAAAAGGCTAAATAGAGAAAGGAGACTGTATCAATTAAAGCTTTTGAGCATCAAAGGATACAATTAAGAGAATGAAAAGGAAACTTCCAGAATGGAAGAAAATATTTACAAATCGTATCTGTAATAAGAGATTAATATTCAGAGTACATAAAGAACTCCCACAACTCAACAAGAAATAAGCAAATGTCTAAATTTTAAAACAGCAAAAGACTTGAATAAATATTTCTCTAAAGATGATACACAAATGGCCAACAATTGAGATGTGAAAATAGCATTTAACAATAGAGAGATCCAAATCAAACCATGATGAGATATCACATCACATCCATTAAGATGGTTACTATAAAAATTTTTTTTAATTTAAAAACAGGGACTCCTGGGAGGCTCAGAAGTTGAGCATCTGCCTTCAGTTCAGGATGTGATCCCCGAGTGCTGGGATTGAGTCTCACCCACATCGGGCTCCTGTGGGGAGCCTGCTTTTCCCTCTGCCTGTGTCTCTGCTTCTCTCTATGTATTTCTCATGAATAAATAAATAAAATCTTTTAAAAATAAAAAATAAAAACAAATAAAAATTTAAAAACAGAAAATAAGTGTTGGCAAGGAAGTAAAGAAATTAGAACCCTTGTACATTGTTGGTGAGACTGCAAAATGGCCCATTTGCTAATGAAAACACTATACCAATTCTTCAAAAAAAAATAAAAATAGAAGTTTCATATGATCCAGCAGTCCTATTTCTAAGCATATATTCAGAAGAATTGGATGAAGGGTACTGAAGAGATATCTGCACATCTATTATATTATTCACAATAGGCAAGAGTTTGAAACAACTAAAATTTCTATCAGTGGATGAATGGATTAAAAAATGTGGTATGGGCCCTGGGATATATCAGTCAATTAAGCATCTGCCCTCAGCTCAGGTCATGATCTCAGGATCCTGGGATCGAGCCCCACATCAGGATTCCTGCTTAGCAAGGAGCCCTCTTCCTCTTTCCCCACTTATGCTCTCTCTCTCCCTCTCTCTCAAATAAATAAACTCTCCTGAAAAAAATGTGATACAGATGTACAATAAAATATTATCCAGCCTTAAAAGGTAAGGAAATTTTATCATACCATACAGCATGAATGAATCTTGAGGACATTATGCTAATGGAATAAGCCAGTCATGAAGACAATTATTGTAGGATTCCAATATATGAGATATCTGAAATTTATAGTAATAGAAAGCAGAATGGTGACTGACAAGGGCTGAGGGGAGGGGAAATAAGGAGTTCTTTAATGAGTACAGAGTTTTCGTTTTGCAAAATGAAATATTTCTGGATATCTACTACACAACAATGCGAATATATTTAACACTAGTAAACTTAAAAACAGTTATGATTTTAGTAAAATTTTATTTATTTTTTACCATAATTAAAAAAAAAATCAGACAAAGGACTTTGTCACTTACTTGTCCTCTTAAAAAATTGAAGGAGTTCTTCGATCGAAATAGTTGTCTGGATCCTGAATCTCCCTTTTCCCCATAGACAGAAATGTAGACACTGGCTATTGTTCCAGCATTCCAAAGCATACCTGTTGCCACATGTACTTCATATAGTGTTACTGACAACAGAAGAAAAATAAGTTTTATATGCTAAGAATTATTCATATGATAGGAAAATTACTTACATCTGATCAAGAGTTCCAGTTTCAGTTAAAATGCAGTAACACACTCTACCCAGTCTCTTTCACTGAATACAGCTATGAAATCTTGATAAAATCCGTGGAACAGCTATTAGAAATGTTGAAGGTAAACTGTACCGGGGGATTGGGAAAAAAAAAAAAAAAAAAAAAGACCAGAATTTGATATACCAAAAGTGGCAGTGAGCTTATCATTTTTTATCCTCTAGTATCTCCCACTGTGAACTCAGTTCACCAGAAACCTGGCAAGAGGCATTGAAGCTCAGAGACAGGGAGCTCAGGAGAGCCATCTTGCTCAGGCTTACAAAGCAGGAAAGAAAATTCCTAACACACAAACATTACAGATATTCTACTTTTTTGTTGTTATCTCCATTCTCTCACATCCCAGTGCCTAGGCACAGAAGCAAACAGGAACCAACACTCTGAGGGGGAACTTTTGCCTCTGTTCACAGGATCTAGACTTTAGTAGGGTGGAGTCAATCTCAATTGCTTTCTTTGCTCTCTCTCTCTGTTCTACCTGCTTAGCCCTGGACATAGAAATACTAAAGAAATACACAGTAAAACAGGTAAACTAGAGCACCAGTTAACTAGTCAAAAGACCAAAAACAGGAGCCAGGGAATTAGAAAGTATCAAAGAGGTTCATAGAGGGAAGAAAAGCAAACAAAACACTCTTTATTAACTCCTGAGCTCATACCTAACCTAAAGATGCATGAATACCAAAACCTTTGAAATCTAAACTAACAAACCTCTACCTAGGCCCCAGATTCACCAATGAATGGTATATAGGTGAGACAGATCTGAATAGTGCTGCAAAGTCTTTTTAAAACTAAACGGACATTGGAACCACAGCCCACAGATGACAAGTGGAATTTGTGGCCTGAAACTAACCACTGGTCAACTGTCAATTAAAACAAAAATATAGGGACACCTGGGTGGCTCAGCGGTTGAGCATCTGCCTTCAGCTCAGGGCATGATCCCGGGATCCAGGATCGAATCCCATGTTGGGCTCCTTGTGGGGGACTTCTCCCTCTGTCTATGTCTCTGCCTCTCTTTCTGTGCCACTCATAAATAAATAAAATCCTTTAAAAAATAAAAAAATGAAAAATAAAACAAAAATATAACATTCTCCATAGGATTTAAATAACATCCGGTGTCTCAAATAATAATATATAAAATATCCAGGATATAATTCAAAATTATTGAAGAAGCAGGAAAATTTTAAATCATCTGGGAAATGACAATGAAGAAGAAATATCAACTTCAAAATGACAGCCAAGTATTAGTTATCTGACAAAACCTTTCCAGCAACTATGATAAGAATGCTACTATATAATATAAACAATTATGAACACTCTCAAAACTAATAGAAATATAGAAAGTATCAACAAATTAAAACTTAATGAAGAACCAGATGGAAATCAAAGACTTCAACAAACACCATAAGCATATTTTAAAACTTACTGAATAGTGTCAAGAGAATGAGAACAGAAAACATCATTAGTAAACTTGAAGATAGAGTAAATAGAAATTATCCAACTTAACAAAAGAGGAAAAAAATTTTAATAATAAATACACAAACAAACAGCCTCAGAGACCTCTGGAACAATAAAAAGAAATCTGATACTCCTGTCATACAGTAGATGAAGGAGAGGGGAAGAGTATGAAGCTGAAAAAAAACATGCGGCACAATAAAAGGAACAATTTAAATCTCAAAAACAAAAACAACCATAAAGAAATGGAGATCTATGAATTAGCTGACAATGAATTCAAATACTCAAAGATAAAAAAAAATGAGCCAAAAGAGAATACAAAGTTACAACTAAATAAGATCAAGAAAACTAGATACAAAACGAGACTCTCGAAAAAGAAGTACCTA
This sequence comes from Canis lupus dingo, assembly GCF_003254725.2. Lineage (NCBI taxonomy): Eukaryota > Metazoa > Chordata > Mammalia > Carnivora > Canidae > Canis > Canis lupus. Next base: position 6,372,919 of record NC_064271.1, on the reverse strand, counting down.
TGAAGAACCAAACAGAAATTCTGGAGCTGATGAACACGTTAGCCAAACTGAAAAATTTCTTAAGCACATTTAATAAGTACACTTGACCAGCAGAAGAATTAGTGAACTTGAAGACAAACATGTGATTTTAAATAACCTAGTCAGAGGAACAAAAAGAACATGTCGTGGCCTTTAAAAAGAAAGAAATTTTGTTACATAGCACAACACAGATGAACCACAAAAACATTATACTAAGTGACATAACCCAATTATAAAAGGGTAAATACTATATGATTCTACTCATGATTCTAAAGTAGTCAAAACCATTGAAAATAAAAAGTAGAAAGTTGAAAAAAAAAAAAAAAAAAGTAGAAAGTTGATTGTCAAATGCTGAGTGAATGAAGGAGAAGGAATGGGTACAGACTTTCAGCTCTGGTTCCAGTTCCAAACATAAGAAGCTTCAGAGACAGTACTCCATCATAACAAGCAAAAAACAAAACAGACTGAAAAATCGACAACTCTTCTTGAATCCCTAAGAGATGAGGACACAAGGCAAACTACAGTCCCCAAAATTGGAGAGACAGATGGGTAAACAATGAGTCACAGCTTATGGTAGCAGGGACTCATGAATAGAAAGTACCATGGAGGAATGCCTGGGTGGCTCAGTCAGTTAAGTGTCCCACTCTAGGTTTCAGCTCAGGTCATGATCTCGCAGTGGGGATGGAGCGCATTGAGCTCTATGTTCAGTGCAGTCTGCTTCAGATTTTTTCTCTCTACCCTTTTGCCCCTCCCTGCTTGTGCTCTAAAATAAATTTTTAAAATCTTTAAAAAAGAAAGAGAGAGAGAGAGAGACAAACAGCCATGGGAATCATTTCTGACATAGAAAATTCTGAACTGTAATTAACAAATTGGTGGAGGTTCACCACAATCTGAGAGTTAAAAACACCAGGGGGAGTTCTTAATCATAGGATTTTTCAATCAGAGGAGTCCCCCGTGCTTTTGTGAGTTTTGCCTTGAAGAACTCACCTAGGTTCTCACAGTATATATGGGAGAAAAAAAAATGTTTAAGATTGTATTTATTTATTTGACAGAAGGAGAGAGAACACAAGCAGGGGGAGTTGCAGGCAGAGGGAGAAGGAGAGGCATGCTCTCCACTGAGCAGAGAGCCCAATGGGGTTCTCAATCCTAGAACCTGATTATGACCTGAGCCGAAGACAGACAATTGATTGAGCCATCCAGGCACCCCTGGGAGAAAATTTTCTTCCTACTTCTGGCAGAGGAAGGGCAAAGGGAAGCATTTTAAAATACACCAGAGCACTATGTTCTTCTTAATAAGGCCAGCCCTCAGGAGAAATAAATTAAACAGATCCTAACCTGCTAGGGTATTAATGGAGCCTAACTCACCTCAGGGAAGGGAAATACTCAACTCTAAGCAACTCTAGCCATCCTGTCCCCACCTAAGGGGGAATGAAAGAAACTGAGAAATACTTGTGAAGTTCAAGTCTAGAGGCATAGAATCACTTAAAGACTGAAGCCTAATTATAGGACTCCAAAACCCTTTCCTCTTGCCACACCTCACCACTGTGTTACTCAAGGCCTATTGAGTGTATTTCCTTTTATCTGGTACATCATGTCCAGCTATTAAGAAAAAAATTACAAGGCTTACTAAAAGGCAAATAAAAAACAAATTGAAGAGAAAGAGCAAGCATCAGAAGCAGACATGGCAGGGCAGTAGAAATTATCAGACTGGAAATTTAAAATAACTATGATTAATATGCTAAAGACTCTAATAGATTACATAGATAACATGCAAGAATAAACGGACAATGTAAGCAGAAAGATGGGATTCTTAAGAAAGAATCAAAAATTGAGAAAATTTGTTGCCAGTATATTTGCCTTACAGGAATTGTTAAAAGAAGTTCTTAAAAGGGAAGGAAAATAATATAGGTTAGAAATTCAGATCTATAAAAAGAAAGGAAGAGCACTGAAGAAACAATAAGATAAAACAAAAACTTTTATTTTTCTATTCTTGATTCATTTAATACAAGTTTACTTAAAATAATAATAGCATCAATGCATTTAATTATGTTTATGAGTCATACATATTATAAGTTTATGTGTTCTTATATGTAAAAAATAAAGCAATGATGCAAGAGACAGAAGAATTATTTTGTTATTATAAGGTACTCATACTACCCATAAAGAGGTATAATGTTATTTGAAAGTGGGCTTTGATTGGTTGTAAATGTATGCTTGAAACTGTAGAGCAACCACCAAATAAAGTTGTTTTTTTTTTTTTAAGTATAACTGATAGGCTGAGAGATGAGAGAAAATGGAATGATATTAACAATTGAATGTTCCATTAAAATCACAAAAACAGAATAGGAGTGAAAGTCAGAAACAAGAACAAAGAATAAAAGAAACAAATAGAAAGCAGTAGCAAATATGGTCTATATTAATCCAATTATATCAACAATCACTTTGAATATGAATGGCCTATATGAACCAATTAGGGGCAGCCTGGGTGGCTCAGCAGTTTAGCGCCACCTTTGGCCCAGGTCATGGTCCTGAAGACCTGGGATCAAGTCCCATGTCAGGCACCCTGCATGGAGCCTGCTTCTCCCTCTGCCTGTGTCTCTACCTCTCTTTCTCTCTGTGTGTGTCTCTCATGAATAAATAAATGAAATTTAAAATAAATAAATAAATGAACCAATTAAAAAATTGTCAGAGTGTATTAAAAAATAAGACCCAACTGTATGTTATCTGTAAGAAATCTACTTTTAATATAAAGATACATAAAGATTAAAAGTAAATGGATAGAGAAAAATATACCGTGTTAAACTAACCAAAAGAAAGCAGGAGTAGCTATATCAATTTCAGCCAGAGCATGTATCAAAGCAAGGAAAGATATCTGGGATAAAGAAGGGCATTATATAATGATAAAAAAAGGTCAGTTCTCCAAGAAGACATGATAATACTTCATGTGTACATGCCTAATAACAGAGCATCAAACTATGTGAGGCAAAAAAACCTGATAGAATTGCAGGGAAAAGTAGATGAATCCACTGTCACAGTTGGGAGATTTCAACATCCCTCTCAGAAATGGGACAGATCAAGCAGGCTGAACATCAATAAGGACATAAGTGAACTCAATAACACTGTTGATCAACTATTTATAATTCACATCTATAGATTACTTCATCTAACAATAGTAGAATGCACACTCTTCCCATACTCACATGGAAGGTTCACCCAGATAAATCACAGTCTGGGCCATAAAACAAACCTTAACAGATTTAAAAGAAGAGAAGTCATACAACATCTTCTCTCAGACTATAGTGGAATTAAACTAGACATCAGTAACAGAAATAGAACTGAAAAATTCCATAATACACGGGGATCAAATAACACAGTTCTAAATAACACAGGTCAAAGAAGTTATCTGAAGCAAAATTTTAAAACATTTTGAACTTAATTAAAATAAAAATACAATTTATCAAAAATCGTGGGATGGAGCAAAAGAAATGCTGAGGGATTTATAATGCTGAATGCATACATTAGAAAAGAAAAAACGTCTAAAATCAATCACCTAAGTTTCCACCCTAGGAAACTAGAAAAAGAAGAGCAAATTAAATCCAAAGTAGAAAAGAAGAAATAAGACTTAAAACAGAAATCAATGAAATTTAAAATAAGAAATCAAGAGAGGAAAATCAATGAAACTAAAAGTTAGTTCTTTGAAAGGACTGATAAATTCAAGAAGCCTCTAGCCAGGCTAAGAAAAAAAAGAGAGAGGAAATTAAAGAGGGACTGTCACTATAGATCCAATGAGAAATTAAAACTATACTAAAGGAATTCTATGAACAACTTTATATTCACAAATTCAATGACCTAGGTAAAGAGGACCAATTCCCTGAACCAGAGAATCTGCCAAAATTCATACAAGAAGAAATCAAATTTCAGTTTTGAAAGATGAAAAAAGTCCAGGTTTACTGCACAACAATGTGAGTATACTTAACACTCCTGAAATGTACACTTAAAAATGTTCTTTTAAGACAATTTTGTTATGTTTGTTACCACAATTAAAAATCCAAATTAAAAACACTTGGGATCCCTGGGTGGCACAGCGGTTTGGCCTCTGCCTTTGGCCCAGGGCACGATCCTGGAGACCTGGGATCGAATCCCACGTCAGGCTCCCGGTGCATGGAGCCTGCTTCTCCCTCTGCCTGTGTCTCTGCCTCTCTCTCTCTCTCTGTGTGACTATCATAAATAAATAAAAATTAAAAAAAAAAAAAAAAAAACACTTCACACAGCCTGAGAAAGTCTATTTTCTCTAGTTGTTCTGGTTATTTTAGCAACCCTTGTCCACTGCAGGAAAATAATTCCATAATTATAAAACATGTTTTTTCAGGTACATATGATAGTATACGGTTAAAGGCAAATACTTTTAGACTTTCTTTTACCTTAAATGACAATGCCTTGGGTGGTTCTTAATTTCAACTCAGGTCATGATCTCAGAGTTGTGAGACTGAGCCCCAAGTCAGGCTCCATACTGGGCACAGAGCCTGCTGAAGAGTCTCTCTCTCCCTCTGCCTCTTCCCATCTCCTCCCTCTCTCTTTCCCTTTCTTGAAAAAAAAAAAAAAAGAGAGAGAGAGAGAAATACTGCTCTAATTCTTTATGGACTCAAAAGTACTCAATATAGCAAAAAAGACACTAATTGAGCCTTTCCTTATTTATACCACCTAGAACTGATATCTCCACCTCTAGAGAAAGCTGCTGCTTGTCTCTAATGACATCATTTCATATATAGCATCAATCTTTGTTAGAAAAATAGTATGGCTAAGATCAGTTATCATTTGTTATATCTACTAATGAGAAAGGCTTACCAAGTTTATTAACAGCACATTAGAGGGTACAGATATCACAAAGATAATATATAAGAGGTTTCTCTAAGTCATGTGAAAAAACTGGGGGAAAATGTTTATTGATAAATCTTAAATACCAAGTACTACAAACAAAGCAAGGAAAATCAATATGGATTTGAAGAATATGCCTCCTTTGAACAGAATTTTACAGTTAAAACAAGACAAAAATTAAAAAATGACCCCTACATCCTGACTAGCAGTGGATAGGAATTGGGCACCTGGCCAATGTTTCATTCTGGATGAAGCAAATACGCTGATAAGGAAAAATGTTAAGAATACTTATAAAGCGTGATAAAAATGCTTCTGAATGGTGAGAACAATGGTCATACAAGCCTTCACTTTTCAGCAAACGTAACTATTCATATATTTTCAAAAAAACTTTTAACTTCAGAAAAATTAACAGAGTTTATTACACCTTAGTTAAAAACCACAATAGAATCATCAGTCTTTGCAAATGTTTTACATTCCCTAAAAAAGTTACACAAGTTATTATGTGCCTAAGCCTAATGTTAGATTATATGACATTGTGGAACTCTTCTTAATCTTCACATATTTATTTTCATTTATTGCTTTAGAAAACTAAGATATCACATTTTGGGTAGGAAATATTCTGGATAAAAGAAAAATATATTTTTGTAAGTTTTTTTTAATTTTTTAAAATTACCTATTTAATAATTCTTACATACTATCTTTCTGTTCTCTTCCAAAACAGAAGTCAGCAGACTTAAGAGCAAACAGCTCTTACAGAATCACCCTGAATTATGCAGTACACAATGACTCTCTAATCCTGAGCAAAGCCTATTTCTCAGCCATATTTATATAAGGCTTTTGGTCAAATGCTTAAAAAGTCATTGAGTAGTTGTTTCCATTTCCTGATCAAGCAGAAAAATTTTTTCAAAACTAAGGTAGAACCTGGTAGGGAAAGCATACACTGACTTGTATTTCTTAGCCTTGGAATAACTTCTTCATTCAGTACTCAATTGTCTCATGACCTTCTAAAAATTAATTTTCTTGTCTTGATTAAGAGGCATTTCAAGGGTGTCTGGGTGGCTCAATGGGTTAAGTGCCTCCTTCAGCTCAGGTCATGATCTCAGGGTCCTGGGATGGAGCCCAATATCCACCTCTCTGCTCAGTGGGGAGCCTACTTCTCCTTCTGCTTCTGCCCCCTTGTGCTCTCTTTCAAATAAATAAATAAATAAAATCTTAAAAAAAAAAAAAAAAGAAAGAAAGAAACATTTCATTCCACCTCCCTGCAAGATTAATTGTGGACAAAAACATATTCCTGAATGCCAGTACATGAAACAACAAAATATTTAGATGCAGCTTGCACACCAGCAGAGGCAATTGGTAAGAAATGAGCAGTTACTTAATCTTTATTTGTTCATTTATTCATTTACTCAACATGTATTTATCAAGTTCCCTGTCCTAAAGCATTTAAGCAAACAAGTTTTATTTGTGCTGCCTAGAATTGGATCTTCCCTACCTGGAAGCAAGGGTTGTCCTTCATTTAAAACAGGAAATTCTCGACAGATTTCTCCATCCTCTTGATCTTTTGCCAACCATCGTTGAACAGGTATATAAAACTTTTTTCGAGAATTCATGTTCCACAATTGTATCTATATAGCAACAGTATTTATTGTAAAAAATATAAGAATACTTCATCAAAGAATCAAGTAAGTTTTCATCCAAGCCTGACACTTAGCTCATAGAAGATCACATTACTTCTTTTTATTGTCAAAAAAGTTGTTGAATACTTGAAAGAAAAGGGCTAATTTCTTCTTTTATTGCCATCTCAAGTACAACGGCTTTTCTTTTCCTTATTTTGAAATTTTTCAAATTTCTCTATATTGAAATGCTAAGAATACCAATTTCCCCCCAAATTTTCTAAGGGTTTATATTTTTCTATTTAGAAAGAGATTTATAATTTTTCAAAAATCCATTATTTTCCTGTTCCAATCCCTTAGTAAATATATTTCTTATTTCAAAATGATTTTATAAAATGTTAGCCTAGATTTCATGCACTACAGATTCAATCTGATATAGTTTCCTCTGTGGGTCCTCAGCAATGAATGAAATTTAAGCAATAATTCTTTATTTGGGTACCTATTATGCCATATTATATCTATTCCACGTATCCTGGAGTTAAACAAAGAGTTAATAAATTCTGTTAGGATCAGATGAATATCAAAAATCATCAGAAAGGGGCAGCCCGGGTTGCTCAGCGGTTTAGCACCTGCCTGCGGCCCAGGGCATGATCCTGGAGACTGGGATCGAGTCCCACGTTGGGCTCCCTGCATGGAGCCTGCCTCCTCCTCTGCCTGTGTCTCTGCCTCTCTCTCTCTCTCTCTCTCTCTCTCTCTCTCTCTCTCTCTCTCTCTCCGTGTGTGTGTGTATGTCTCTCATGAATAAATAAATAAAATCTTTTTTAAAAAATCAGAAAGTAGAAACTATGATTCCTGATTCTAAAACCTAGTCTTTCATGAGTAGGGTACTATTAGGGTACTATTATTGTTTTAAAAGCTTCAGTGAGTGTTATTTTATCTGTTAAATTAATTGTATAGTCTTCAAAATACCTTAATCAGAGATTTTCTATTTTAATGTGTTTAAAAAATGAGATTGTTACAAAGATAGAATTTTGATCCCTAAACTTACTAATTCTGTGGATCTTGGTAAGGCCCAGAAATTTGCATTCATAAATTCATATAACATGTGATTTTGGTACAATCATACATTTAGGAAGGCTTCCTGAGAACCACACAGAATTATCACTGGTTTGCAAGGCTGCTGGCATCGCTATTTGATTTGGTTATTTTAAATAAAGCCTAAGGCAAATTACTTGAGAAATACAAAATAAACCACCATTTGAAATTTTTTATTTTGCAATATCCTTAACTAAACTTGAAAGAATCAAGATTCAAGTCCTAAAGGTAATGTGATTATTTTATGGACTGTGGAAATGTTCTATCATTTTTCCTGTAGTGGACTAGATGTTTTAATTCAAATCACTTCAAGTTATAGGCACAAGTTGGCTTTTTTTTTTATTTTAAATTTTAAACTTCTAAACTATACTATAAGAATTGAACAGAAAATACCCAGCCCATTATCTAGCAACTGAATTTGGCAAAATTAGTAAATTATGTAAGTGCTTTATCTACCCGGAATAAAACTTTGAATCAACAACATCTCTCTTCTTCACTGGTACTCAAAAGACAGGGGAATTAAAACTCAGGCAAACAAGTTGCCATGCAGTAAGAGTAACTGTCATAGAAAGACAACCGGAATGTTCAGCCTGATTTTCTTATCTTTCCTCTGCAATATTATAAAATCCTTTCAGATCACTTAACCACTGTTTCAACATCCCAGCTGAATTTATATATATATATATATATATAAATGAATATAGTATTGCTTATTGGTTATCAATCAAATGAGATGGCAGGAGGATTAATGATAATCTTCATAAATTAGCTTAGCTTACTAAGAGAAAAAAGAGATGTTTTTATTATATATGATCACTTAAGTATCAATATGAATATCATACTTCAAAAACTCTATATAACATAAAAGAAAATTATTTCATATAGAAGCCAGGCACTAATTTTGAATTTGAAGTCTAACTTCTACATTCATATTTTCATAAAGTGAGTTTCATTTTTTCATTTTCCTTCAGGATTTTTTGTGACTTTAATGCAAAGAAAATGGCACTATCAATAATTATATATATCTGCTTATAGAACAAAAGTATTTAAGGGATTTCTCATCTTCCACAAATTTTTCATTAATTTTCTCACATGTTACAAAATTGTAGAACAAGCCTGCCAAGAATATCAGGAGTTTGACTGGATGTTCTCTGCATTTTGAGAACTTGCTTACCTAAATTCATTTATTTTGCAATGACAAAAGATGGAAATACAACATATACAAAAATAGATAACAAGATTTTTGATTTTCAATGTTGAAGATCTCCATTTGTTGGCAATTATGGTAATAAGTAGAACTTTTAATTCTGAATAATCTAGAAAATCTAAGCCTTTTTTGCTACTAAAAGTATGCAGGTGGCATGATTTGCTTAGCATGAATGGACCAAATTTGAGAGTCTATCATGTTATTATTTTACCAATACAAAGGGTCTACTTTTACAACCCTTCCAAAAACAGATAACATTCATCTAGTCACCTTTTCATCAATACTGCAACCATATCAAGAAGCAACATAATTGTCAAAACACTATGCTGTACACCTGAAACTAATGTAACACTGTGTTTCAACTATACTTCAATAAAAATAATGATAAAATAATGGTTAATATTAAAATAAAAAGAAGTAATGAGAGTTTATCCAGGGTCCCAAGTACTTCCTTTTCTTTGCAAAAAGTATTATTTAGTTGAGGTGCTTTCTTCAATAAATTAGGAACAAATTATTAATAAGAGTACATGATACTTTGTTTTGTGAAATATACTAAAAAGAGCAAGGTTTAACTCCAACAATTCACAATACATGTGAAATGCCTCTTTGAGGTTTGATTCCTGAACAGAATTTGCAGTGGGTTTTGCAAAGGATGGGAGTGTTGATATGTCTTTACCTCTTTACAATGCCAGGAAGGGGAGGGGCCAGAGTTAGTATGACCAATACGAATCTTAAAAAGCGCTCCAATATCTCCAACCATGATCTAGAAAAGAACCAAGAAAATGTCTTTCCTTGTAATTCCATAAAATCCATTTTTAAAAAGCTCATATTAGGACATTTTATATCAACATGGGGGCTAATCCTTCAAGAAATATAATAATTATAAACATGCATATACCTCATGACAAAGTACTGAAACATATGAAACAAAAATTCGCAAAATTGAATAGAGAAATAGTCTATAATAAGAGTTGGAAATTTCAATTTCAATATGCCACTCTGAATGACATGTAGAATAACTAGACAGAAGATCAATAAGGAAATTAAGGACTTGAACAGTATTATAGACCAACTAGATCTAACAGATATTTATAGAACATTACACTCAACAACAGTAGAATATTATTCTCTCAAGAGTACATGGAACATTCTACAGGGCAGACTGTATGTTATACCACAAAAAAAGTTCTGAAAATTAAATAAGACTGAAATCATACAGAATAGTTTCAACTACAATGGAATAAAACTAGCAATCACTACAAGAAGGAAAAATAGAAAATCCACAACTATGTGTAACTTAAGCAACATACTCTTAAGCAACCAATGAGTCAAAGAAATTTCAAGAGAAATTAAAAAATAACTTGAGATGAATAAAAAAATATGGGGAAGAAAGTGAAAGCAGAGCTCAGAGGGAAATTTTAGCTATAATTCCTTAAAGCTTGTACTTAAAGAAGGAAATCATTTCAGATGGGTGCCCATCAGCTAAATTGGCAAGCTTACTGTGAGGAAAAAACTTCTTTGGAGATTTTAATCTAATAAATCCAGAGACACTAAGCAAAAAGAAGGAAAAGAAGGGAGGGTAGGGAAGGAGAAGGAGAGAGAAGAAAAGGGAGAGAGGGAAGGAAAAAGGAGATGGGAAGAGAAAACAGATGGGGAGAGGAGAAAGAAGAAGAAGATCTCAAATAAAATAATATAGCTGTACAACATAAGGAAGGAAAAGAAAAAGAAGAACAAACTAAATACAAAGCTAACAGAAGAAAGGAAATAATACATATTAGAATGGAGATAAAATAGAAAATAAAATCAATGAAACCAAAAGCTGATTCTTCAAAAACAACAGCAAAACTGAAAAACATTTAGCTATCCTAAAGAAAAAAGAATACTCAAATTGCTAAAATCAGAAATGAAAAGAGACATTACCACTAACCTTACAGAAGAAAAAAGGATTATAGAAAAAAAAGCCGTGAATAATTGTAGGGCAAAAAATTAGATAACCTATATGAAATGGACGACTCTTAGAAACAGACAACTTATCAAACTGACTGGGAAAAACAAATTCTGAATAGGCCTATAAAAAGTAAAGAGATTGAAGAAGTAATAAAAAATCTCCCAATTATTTTTTTAATTGGCCTTTTTTTAGGCCTTAAGAATAGATGTTTCACAAAAAAAAAAAAAAAAAAAAAAGGAATAGATGTTTCACTGGTAAATTCTATCAAATACTTTTTCATCATTAATATACAATGTTCTTTTTTATTAAGGTATAATTGAAATATAACATTATATTAGATTCAAGTATATGATGTGGTATTTGTGTAGCCTATGAAACAGTCACCACAATAAGTCTAGTTATCATCTGTCACCATGCAGTTTTGAAATGTTTTTCCTGTGATGGGAACTTTTAAGATTTACTCTCTTAGCAACTTTCAAATGTGCCATACAACATTACCGACTACAATAATGCCATAATGTTACATCTCTGTTATTTATTACTGGAAGTTTCTATATCTTCACCCATTTTGCCTGAACCTCAACCCCCGCCCCTCTGGCAACTACCAATCTGTTCTGGGTATCTATTAATTTTGTTTTGTTTCCTTATGTATTTTTTTAGATCCTGCTTATAAGTGAAATCAAGTGGTATTTGTCTTTCTCTGACTTTTCATCATTTAGAATAATAGTCTTAAGGTACACTTATGTGGCCACAAGTAGCAAGATCTCATTCTTTTTCATGACTGAGTAGTATTCTATTGTATATTTATACCACGTCTTTATACATTAATTCATTAATGGACACTTAGATTATTTCCATATCTTGGCTATTGTAAGTAATGCTGCAATGAACATTGGAGCACATATATCTTTTTGAAATAGTATTTTCACTTTCTTTAGATAAGTACCCAGAAATGGAATTGCTGGATCATATTGTATTTCTGTTTTTAATTTTTTGAGATTGTACCAATTTACATTACCACCAACAGTGCACAAGGTTGTCTTTGCTTCCACTTCCTTGCCAACACTTATTATTTCTTATCTTTTTGATAATAGCTATTCTAAGAGGTGGGAGGTGATATCTCATGGTTTTGATTTGCATTTCCCTCATGATTAGTGATGTTAAGCATCTTTACATGGGCGTATTGGATATCTATATATCTTCTTTGGGAAAATGTGTATTCAGATCCTCTACCCATTTTTAACCAGATTATTTCTCTTTTTGATATTGAGTTGAATGAGTTCATTATATATATATATATATATATATATATATATATATATTATATATTTTGGATATTAACACTTTCTTAGATATATGACATATATGGAAATATCTTCTCCTATCCAGTAGGTTGCCTTTTCATTTTATTGATGATATCCTTCATTGTACAGAAGATTTTAGCTTGACATACTACCACTTTTTTTTACTTTTGCCCTTGCCTTAGGTGTCAGATTCAAAAAAACCATCACCAAGACTAATGTCCTAGTACTTGGCTGTCTCTTGGACCTTTGTGACTGTGTAAGCAGCTTGACTTATTCTTTACAGGTCCCAATTGAGGACATTGTCCGAAGACCTGAAAGTACTCCAAAGGGAGGGATCTTAATCAGCACCTACTTTCAGACTGATTGGAAACCGGACCCTCAAGGAGAAGCCTTTAAAGTATGTAAATAGAGATGAAATCAAGATAGCAGAGTAGGAAGATACTGAGCTCACCTCCTCCCTGGTCACACCAAAACAACTCTCTCTCTCTCACACTCTGAGATGAGCTGAAGACTAGGATAATAGCTCTCCCACAACCAAATACATAAAGAAAAAGCCACATCATGATGTATAGAAGTGGCAGAGACACAGTCTAGTCAACTCACATCCCCACTGGGGACCCACATATGGGAGGGATACTACCAATATGGAAGTCATCCCTGAGGAATGAGAAGATAAAGCCCCATATCAGGCACTGCTGCCCTCAAGACCAGGAAAACAAGACCCTGTAGTATTCAGTTTTGAAAATCAATAGGGCTTAACTCAGAAGAAGCTAGAGGGCTATAGGAAACCAATACTCTGCTCTTAAAATTCTTTTTTTTATTAAAGATTTTATTTATTTATTCATGAGAGACAGAGACAGAGAGAGAGAGAGAGGGAGAGACACAGGCAGAGAAAGAAGCAGGCTCCATGCAGGGAGCCCGATGTGGGACTCGATCCCGGGTCTCCAGGATCACACCCTGGGCTGAAGGCCGTGTTAAACTGCTGAGCCACCCAGGCTGCCCTGCTCTTAAAATTCTGATGCATAATCTCACTTGCTCCAAGATCCAGCACAAAGCCAGAAGTTTGAAAAGCACCTGGGCCATAAGTAAAAGATATTTATTGACTAATTTTAGGGCCTGTATCACAGAGGTAGGGATCTGTAGGAATATTCTCCAGCAATAGCAGCACTGATTGGTGCTATTTCTTTTTATATTTCTTCTACCTAGTATCTTCATACCTGAAGGGCACTATTTCTGACACTCTCCATCTACGTTTATAGCACTTCTTGCCCTCCCTGGCATTCTCCTACAGATCCACCCAACTCAAAATGTAAACCTTAGCAGACATCCCTCCAAGGGGGCTTCTTCCCCAGCACACCTGACAGGTAGCCTCAGCTAGGACCAGAATACCCACAAAGAGGACCTCACTTATCAGCATGCCCACAGCAGATGTTGCCAGGCCTCTCAGCCACCCATGCCAAAGGCCAGACACCAGTATGTCCACAGGAGTCATGTCCCAACCATTTAGAAGGGTACTCATAGTACATGCAGGAGATACCCCTGGAGAACCTACTTCTGGTGACCAGGGAGTATTCCACTTCTCAGCCCCACAGGACACCTCCTATATAAGGCTGCTCCTTCAAGGCCAGGAGACAAAGCTGATCTACCTAATATATAGAAAACCAGACACAGGCAAAATGAGGAGACAGAGGAATATGTTACAAAAGAAATAAGATAAAACCTCGGAAAAGGAGCTAAACAAAATGGAGATAAGCAATCTACTGGATAAAGAGTTCTATGTAATGGTGATAAAGATGCTCACTGAACTGAGGAGAAAAATGGGTGAACATAGTGAAAATTTCAATATGACAGAAAATATAGAAAGGAACCAATCAGAGCTAAAGAATACGATTACTGAATTGAAAAATGCACTAGAGGAAATCAAAAGCAGATTGATGATGCAGAAGAACAAATCAGTGATCTGAAAGACAGGGTAGTAGAAATCACTCAGACTAAATAATAAAGAAAAGAATTTTTAAAAGATGAAGATAAAAAAATAAAAATAAAAATAAAAATAAAAGATGAAGATATTTTAAGGGACCTTGGAGAAAACATCAAGTATACTAACATTTAGAATACAGATGTCTCAGAAAGAGAGAGAAAGATGGGCAAAAGACTTATTTGAAGAAATAACAGCTGAAACTTTCCTAATCTGAGGAAGGAAACAGACACCAAGATCCAGGAAATACAGGGAGCCCCAAGATGAACCCAAAGAGGTCCATAACAAGATGCATAATACTTAAAATGTCAAAAATTAAAGATAGATAATCTTAAAAGCAGCAAGAGAAAAGAAACACTAGTTACATAATAAGGAAACCTCCATAAGACTATAAGCTGAATTTTTACCAGAAACATTCTAGACAAGAAGAGAATGGATTGATATATTCAAAGTGCTGAAAAGAAAAACCCTACACTCAAGAATACTCTACCTGGCAAGGTTATCATTCAGAATTGAAAGAGAGATAGAAGTTTCTCAGATAAACAAAAGGTAAGGGAGTTCTTTACCACTAAACCAGTCTTGTCAGATTTAAAGGGATCTCTAAGCAGAAAAGAAAAGCAAACATATGGTAAAGGTACTAGATCAAGCACTTATAAAGCCATTATAAAGGTTAAAAGACAAAAGTAGTAAAAATCAATTATATATATCCACAGCTATAATCTATAATAACTAGTGAGGGAGCAGGGAGAATGTAGTGCTTTAAGAAAATGTTTGAACTTATATGAATACAACTTAAAATAGACTACTATATACCTAGAATGCTACATATAAACTTCATGGTAACTACAAACCAAAAACCCATTAATAGACACACAAAAGATAAATAGAAAGGAATCTAAATACAGCACTAAAGAAACCATCAAATCACAAAGAAAAGAGAGAAAGAAAAGAAGAAAGGAACAGAGAAGAATTACAAAACAACCAGAAAACAATAGGCAAAATTACAGTAAGTACACACCTATCGGTAATTACTTTAAATGTAAGTAGACTTAATGTTCCAATCAACAGACCCTGTTGTTGGGTAACCAACAACATTTTTTCCAAGCTTGAATAATACTTAAATTTGTACGGAACCACAAAAGACCATAAATATCCAAAGCAATCTTGAGAAAGAGAACAAAGCTGGAGGTATCTCAATCCCAGATTTAATATTAAATCGTTTATTGATTACACATGATAATGGACGATACACAAGCTTTAATCCCATCTATAATTTTATCTGATACCATAATTCAATTTAGATATATTGCATAGGATGTGCCAACAATCATAATAACCAAATAAACTCCAGGACTTTGCTTGGGTGACCTTTTTAACGGTGAACTCCAGGTCACAACACATTAACTGTCAGTTCAACCATACCAAGGTTTGTGGAGACAATGGCTTCTGTGCCCAAGCAGGTTGCAAATAAATTTCGAATGGAACCTGCCATCACCCTGAAGGAATTCTAACTTCACACTGTTGGGGTAGTTTACCAAGATGGCTTCAGAGTAGACTAACTTTACACAGCACATTTAAAAAAAGACACATTTATTCAGCGTCATGATCAGACATTTAGCAATCAACAGCATGGGTGCAAGAAAAAATCTCCATTAAAACCCTTTGTTGGAATGCTTTACACTTTCCACAGAACAGAAACTAAAATAACCTGTTATACAATTAGTCACAAATACAGTCCTCGAGTTTTTTGCCCATACACATGAGTATTGTCTAAAACATGTCTTCTTTGTAGCAGCTAGGTCCTGCCACCATTGTGCTTGGCTGAGTTCACAAATCTGTTGTAACCTGTAGCTTCCCTGTCACTTCTCTGGCTCTCCTCTCCTGCTAAGTTTTGTTTCCTGGCAGTAATTAAAACCTTCTGCCACTGCCATAGCTGCTGCTGCTGCTGGAACCGCCATAGCCATCTTGGTTTCGTGGTTTGGCAAAGTATTGGCCTCCACCACCATAGGGGCCAGAGCTTCTTCCTCCAAAATTTTCTCCTTTCATGGGTCCAAAATTTGAGGACTGATTGTTGTAATTGCCAAAATCGTTATAGCTTCTGCCACCTCCAAAGTTGCTTCCATCATTACCAAATCCATTATAGCCATCCCCACTGCCACCATATCCACCACCACCTCGACTGCCACCAAAGCCACCTCGACCACTGAAGTTCCCTCCACGACCAAAGTTGTCATTCCCACCAAAACCACCTCCACGACCACCACCAAAGTTTCCAGAACCACTTGGGCCTCTTTGGCTGGATGAAGCTCTAGCCATCTCTTGCTCCGATAGGGCTTTCCTTACTTCACAGTTGTGGCCATTCACAGTATGGTATTTTTGAATGACAATCTTGTCTACAGAGTCATGGTCGTCAAAGGTCACAAAAGCAAAACCTCTCTTTTTGCCACTGCCTCAGTCAGTCATGGTCTCAATCACTTCAATTTTCCCATACTGTTCAAAATAATCCCTTAGATGATGTTCTTCAGTGTCTTCTTTAATGCCACCAACAAAAATCTTTTTCACAGTTAAGTGGGCACCGGGTCTTTGAGAATCTTCTCGGGAGACAGCTCTCTTTGGTTCCACGACTCTTCCATCCACTTTGTGCGGCCCAGCGTTCATGGCCGTGTCACCTCCTCCAGGTGGCGTATGTGTGGAACCCAAAGCCTCTGGAGTGCTTGGTGTTGGGGGTCTCTCAGCCCATAAGCTCCCCCATTGCTCAAAATGGCTCCTCAGACACTCATCAGTTGTTTCGAAGCTCAAACCTCCAAGGATGAGCTTCCGCAGCTGCTCGGGCTCTTTGGGAGACTCTGACTTAGACATGACAGTGGTTGGTGGGAGGGGAGACTTTAATGATGCTTACTCGGTGGAGGCCAAGGGCAGAAAAAAGGCCCCAGATTTTTTTTTAAGATTTTATTTATTTATTCATGAGACACAGAGAGAGAGAGAGACACAGGCAGAGGAAGAAGCAGGCTCCACGCAGGGAGCCCAATGTCGGACTGGATACCAGGGCCCCAGGATCACGCCTTGGGCCGTGGCAGGTGCTATCCCGCTGAGCCACCCAGGGATCCCCTCAATCCCGGATTTTAAGGCAAACTACAAATCTACAGTAATCAAAACAGTGTGGTACTGGCACAAAAATAGACACGCAGATCAACAGAACAGGAAAGAGAGCCCAGAAAAAAAATTGAGAATTTTACTTCAATTAATCTATGAAAAAGAAGGCAAGAATATGAGGAAAGACAGTCTCTTCAACAAATGGTATATGAAACTTGACCACTTTCTTTCACCATACACAGAAATGAACTCAAAATGGATTAGAAAGCTAAATGTGAGACCTAAAACCATAAAACTCCTCAAAGAAAATACAGGGAGTAATTCCTTTGACATCAGCCATAGGAAAATTTTTCTAGATATGTCTTCTCAGACAAGGGAAACAAATGCAAAAATAAAATATTGGAACTATACCATAATATAAAGCTTCTGCAGAGCAAAGAAAACTATCAACAAAACAAAAAGGCAGTCTCCTAAATGGGAGAAGATATTTACAAATAATGTAACCAATAATATGTTAATATTCAAAATATATAAAGAATATATACAACTCAACACCAAAAAAAATAACAATAATAATCTTGTTTAAAAATGGTCAGAAGACCTGAATAGACATCTTTCCAAAGAAGACATAATGATGACCAATATACAAATAACAAAATGCTCAACATCACTAATCATCAGGGAAATGCAAATTAAAATCACATTGAGAGAGATCCCTGGATGGCTCAGCACTTTAGCGCCTGCCTTCACGCCCAGGGCATGATCTTGGAGACCCAGGATCGAGTCCCACATCGGGCTCCCTGCATGGAGCCTGCCTCTCTCTCTGCCTATATCTCTGCCTATGTCTCTGCATCTCTCTCTGTGTGTCTCTCATGAATAAATTTAAAAAATATCTTTTAAAAATCACAATGAGATATCATTTTACACCTGTCAGAATGGCTAAAATCAACACAAATGACAAGTGTTGACAAGGATAAGAAGAAAAACTCTCAGGCACTGTTGATAATGTAAATTGGGGCAGTCATAATGGTAAACAATATGGAAGTTCCTCAAAAATTAAAAACAGAGGGGCTCCTGGGTGGCTCAGTCAGTTAAGTGTCTGCCTTTGAATAAGGTCTGCATCTCAGGGTCCTGGAATTGAGGACTACATCAGGATCTCTGTTCAGTTGGGAGTCTGCTTCTCCCACTCACTCTCCCTTTCATGCACACTCTCTCTCAAATAAATAAAATCATTTAAAAATTAAAGATAAAATTATCATAAAATATAGCAATTCTACTACTGGGTATTTACCCAAAAAATGTCAAAACACTAATTTGAAAAGACATATACAAAAAAAAAAAGGAAAAAAAAGGAAAAGATATATGCACCCCTACATTTACTGCAGCATCATTTACAATAGCCAAGACATGGAAGTTGCCCAAGTTTCCATTGATAGATGAATGGATAAAAAAGAGGTTGTACAGACGGAGGAGTAAAGGTGGCAGAGTAGGAGAAGGACCCTGAGTTTGGCTCACTGCTTCAGGAATCAACATCCAACTATTTTGAACAACTAGAAATAGGATCTGAGGATTAAGAAAACAACCTGTACAGTTGGAAGGAGAAAGCATGGCAGAGGTGAGGTTCAGAGCTGTAAATCTGGGGAGAGGAAATCCATGGGCCACAAAGGGGAGAGAACCTTTTTCATGGAGCAAAGTCAGGGAGAGGGAGAGAACACAGCAGGTAGGGATCACACAATAAGCCTCAGTGAGGAGATCCCCCGGGTCACACTGGAAGAGAGCACTCCCCTTCCCAGAGTACATTTGCAAGAACATATTTTGCCTCTCCATGGACAAAAAGCCAGCTGGGAGCCACTGAGCAGTGCTCAACAGCAGGGACAGAGGTGTGCACAGAAGGCAGATAACCTTGTAGCAGCTTTTCACTGTGAGCCACAATAGGCGTAAACCACCATGTGCACGCCAAATGGCTGCTTTTCTGGGACAGAACTAAGTAGAAAACAGAGACACATGTGGATTGCAGATAAACTGGCCCCTGCTTTTAGCTGTCTGCCACAATAGATCTAAGCCTCTGTGATACTCCTTTTCTGGGCCAGACAGAGTCAGAGACTGAGTCGTGCACAGATGGCAGAACCTGGTTGCAGCTTTTTGCTATGCATCACAATAAATTCTAACCTTCTTGCATGTACTATGCAACTGCTTTTCTGGGACAGGCAGTGCTGGACACAGCATGAGGCTCTCCTCCAGGGAAGGGGAGTGAGTCTACATTTTGCCAGGCCCTTTAAAACTTGGGAGTTTTTAAGCCCAGCCACAGGTCAGAGATAATACAGAATATCTGTAGTGCCAGATGCTCCAATGGCTCAAGAACACACAGGGTGATGAAAGCCCAGGACACAGGAGACTTCACTTTTCTGAGTGGGCCTCCTGAACAGTGGTGACCAGGAGTTCCCCTAACCAGGAATAAGAGGGTAGGGTGACATCATATTCTTCCCTCCCCATTGTCCATCCCCCTACGCACCAAAACAGGACTTCAGAGAGAAATACAGTGCCTCCAGTGGAGGCTGCCCCCTACACCTGACAGGAATATCATAACAAAGACAAATCAGTTTGTGAGCTAGCCTAGTAGGCCTCTCCCTCAGAAGACCAACACAGAACCTCCCTACATGTATTCAGTCTACTGGTTTTTTTTTAAAGATTTTATTTATTTACTCATGAGAGACACAGAGAGAGGCAGAGACACAGACAGGGAGCCTGTGCCTGGCAGGGAGCCCGATGCAGGACTCTATCCCCGGACTCTATCCCCGGACTTCTTTCTTTTTCACACCCTAAGCTGAAGGCTAACACTCAACCACTGAGCCACCCAGGTATCCCAAGTCTCCTGATTAAAGAGTACCCCCAAAACATCAGTTTCTGGTGGAAATAGGACCAGATTTGCTTCTTTTTTTCCTTTATTTTTTTAAATTTTTTATTTTTCTTTTTTTTTAACTTTTTTATCCTTTATTTTATAAATACATATATATGTCTTAAGCTTATAATTTTTTTGTTAATTTGTTGGTTGCTTTTTTGGATCAGGCTTATTTCTTTTCTATTTTTTCTTCTTACTTTACTCTTTTTTCCTTCTTATTCTTTGGAATTAGGCTTACAGTTTTTTGTTCATCTGTTTCTTTGCATTTTTGTTCTCTCTCCTTTTCTGTGGGCTGAATCAGACTTTTTATTTCTTTTCCAAGCTTAACTTAACAAACTATTCAAAGCACACTTAAAGGTTTAAACACTCCACCACTACAAGAAGGAATTCTTTAGAGGACTGACCAGTGGGAAAGATGAGCCAAAACCCAACAGCAGAGTGTACACAGCATAGACCAGAAACACTTCCTGAAGTTTTTTTGTTGTTCTTGTTGCAATTGTTACTTTTGCTGTTGTTGTTTTTTCTTTTTCTTTCTTCTTTTTTTTTCTGGACAAAATGACAAGACAGAGAAATTCACCCCAAAAGAAAGAACAAGAGGTAGTACCCACAGCCAAGAATTTAGTCAAAATGGATATAAATCAGATTTCTAGAATTTAAAACAACAATTATAAACATGCCACTGGGTTAAAAAAAAAAAAACATAGAACACACTAGAGAATCCCTTACTTTAGAGATAAAAGAACTAAAATCCAGTCAGGCCAAAATTAAAAATGTTATAACTGAGATGCAGTCCCATGTGGAGGCCATAAAAATGAGGATGAATAAAGCAGAAGAGTGAATCAGTGATACAGAAGATAAAATTATGGTAAATAATAAAGCTGAAAAGAAGAGGGAAAGAAAACTATTAGATCATGAAGGCAGACTTAGGGAACTCAGCAGTACCATAAAGTAAAATAATATCCATATTATTAGAGCCCCAGAAGAGAAAGCAGAAAAAGGGTGAGAAGGTTTAGTTGAACAAATCATAACTGAGAATTCCCTAATATAGGGAAAGAAATAGGCATTCAAATCCAAGAGGCACAGAGAACTTCCTCAAAATCAATCCAAAAAAAAAAAAGCACATATTATTGTGAAGCTTGCAAATTTCAAAGATCAGGAGAAAATCCTGAAAGCAGCTTGAGAAGATAGGTCCTTAACCTACAAGAGTAGACACATAAGGCTGACAGCAGACCTGTCCACAGAGACCTGGCAGGCCGGAAAGGACTGGCATGATATATTCAACATGCTAAATGAGAAAAATGTACAGTCAAGCATACTTTATCCAGCAAGGCTGTCATTCAGAATAGAAGGAGAGATAAAGAGTTTCTGAGACAAAAATTAAAGAAATTCATGAACACTAACCCAGCCCTGCAAGAAATATTAAAGGGGAACCTTCCAGCAGAGAGAGAGGCCAAAAGTAACAAAGACTAGAAAGAAACAATCTGCAGGAATAGTGACTTTATAGATAATACAACGGCACTAAATTAATATTTTTCTATAATTAGAGTCTATTTACATTCAACTGAATGTATGTAAATGGACTCAATGCTCCAATCAAAAGACATAGGCTATCAGAATGAACAACAAAAAAAGATGCATCAAATATGCTACTTATAAGAGACTCATTTTAGACCCTCCAGATTTAAAGTGAGTGGGTGGAGAACCATTTATCATGCTAAGAGACAACATTCTTATGTCAGACAAACTTGATTCTAAACCAAAAAATGTAATAAGAGATGAAGAAGGACACTATATTGTAATAAAAGGGATCTATCCAACAAGAAGATCTATCAATTGTAAATATTTCTGGCCCTAACTTTGGAGCAGCCAAATGTATAAAGAAATTAATTACAAAATTAAAGAAACTCATTGATAATAATACAATAATAGAGGAGATTATAACATCCCACTCAAAGCAATAGACAGATCATCTAAGCAGAAGATCAACAAGGAAACAAGAGCTTTGAATGACACACTGGACCAGAAAGACTTCACATGGAACATTCTCTAGAACAGATCACATACTGGGTCGCAAATCAGGACTCAACCCATACAAAAAGACTGAGACCATACCATGCATATTTTCAGACCACAATGCTCTGATATTTGAAGTTAATCACAAAGAATTTTGGAAAGACCACAAATAAATGGAGGTTAAAGAATATCCTACTAAAGAATAAATGGGTCAACCACGGGAAATTAAAGAATAATTTTTAAAATACATAGAAGCAAATGAAACTGAAAACATGACAGTTCAAACCTTTGGGATGCAGCAAAAGCAGTCCTACAAGGGAAGTACACAGCAAAACAGGGTTTCCTCAAGAAACAAGAAAAGTCTGAAATACACAAACTAACCTTTCACCTAAAGGAGCTAGAGAAAAAACAGCAAATAGACCCTAAAGCCAGCAGAAGAGAAATAATTAAAATGAGAGCAGACATCAATGATACAGAAGTCAAAAAAAAAAAAAAGAAAGATTATCCAAATTAGGAGCTGCTTCTTCGAAGGAATTAAAAAGATAAACCCCTAGCCAGACTCATCAAAACGAAAAGAGAAAGGACCCAAATAAAATTATGAATGACAGGGATCACAATCAACACCAAAGAAATACAATTATAAGAGAATATTATGAGTAATTATATGCCAACAAATTAGGCATATACTCTTTCTGGAAGAAATGGATA
The DNA here is from genome assembly GCF_003254725.2 of Canis lupus dingo. Lineage (NCBI taxonomy): Eukaryota > Metazoa > Chordata > Mammalia > Carnivora > Canidae > Canis > Canis lupus. Next base: position 6,350,168 of record NC_064271.1, on the reverse strand, counting down.
AATTCCTAGAAACAGATAAACTACCAAAACATACAGGAAAAAAAAACAAAATAGACCCATAATCAGCAAAGAAATTGAATCAGTAATCAAAAATCTTCCAACAAACAAGAGTCCAGGCCTAGGTGGCTTCCCAAGAGAATTCTACCAAACATTTAAAGAATAATTAATACCTATTCTTCTGAAACTGTTCCAAGAAACAGAAGTGGAAGGAAAACTTCCAAACTCATTCTATGAGAGCAGCATTACCTTGACCACAAAACCAAAGACCCCTCTAAAAAAAAGAATTACAGACCAATATCCCTGATGAACATGGATGCAAAAGTCCTCAACAAGATACTAGCTAATAGGATCTAACAGTACACTAAAAGAATTATTCATCTTGACCAAGTAGGAATTATTCCTGGGATCCTGGGCTGGTTCTACATCTGCAAATTAATCAATTTGATACATCATATTAGTAAAAGAAAGGATATGACATATGATCCTCTCAATAGATAACAGAAGAAGCATTTGACAAAATACAATATCCTTCCTTATAAAAACTCTCCACAACATAAGGATTGAGGGAACATACCTCAACACCATAAAAGCATATATATGAAAGACCCACAGCGAACATCATCTGCAACAGGGAAAAACTTAGAGCTTTTCCCCCAAGGTCAGGAATACAACAGGGATGTCCACTCTCATCACTATTGTTCAACATAATACTGGAAATCCCAGCTTCAACAATCAAACAACAATACATACATACATACATAAATAAATAAATGGCAGCCAAATTTGCCTAGAAGTCAAACTTTCACTGTTACTAGACAACACAAAACTGGAAAGACTCCACTAAAAACTTGCTAGAACTGACACAGGAATTCAGCAAAGTTGAAGGATATAAAATCAACACATAGAAGTCTGTTGCATTTCTATACACCAGCAGAAGAAAGAGAAATCAAGGAATCAATCCCAGTTCCCACTGTACCAAAAAGCATAAGATACCTAGGAATAAACCTAATCAAAGAGGTAAAATATCTGTACATTGAAAAATATACAACATTGATGAAAGAAACTAAGGAAGACACAAAAAGATGGAAAAACATTCCATGCTCATGAACTGGAAGGAAAAATATTCTTAAAATATCTACACTACCCAAAGCAATCGATACATTCAATGCAATCCCTGTCAAAATACTACCAGCATTTTTCAGAGTTGGAACAAACAATTCTAGAATTTGTATGGAACCAGAAAAGCCCCCAAATAGCTAAAGCAATGTTGAAAAAGAAAACCAAAGCTGGAGGCATCACAATTCTGGACTTCAAGCTGTATTACAGAACTGTAATCATCAAGACAGTATGGTACTAGCACAAGAATAGATACATGGATCAATGTAACAGAAATGGACTCTCAAATCTATAATCAACTAATCTTTGACAAAGCAGCAAAGAATATACCATGGAAAAAAGAGTTTCTTCAACAAATGCTGTTGGGAAAATTAGCCATGTGCAAAAAAAAAAAATGAAACTAGACTACACAAAAATACAAAAAAATACACACAAAAATACACAAAAATACACTCAGCACACAAAATACACAAAAATAAATTCAAAATGGATGAAACCTAAATGTGAAAACAGGAATCCGTCATAACCTTAGAGAATACAGGCAGCAACCTCTCTGACCTTGGCCACAGCTACTTCTCGCAAGACATGTCTTCAGAGGCAAGGGAAACAAATGTGAAAATGAACTATTGGGACTTCATCAGGATAAAAAGCTTCTGCACAGCAAAGGCAGCAATCAACAAAATTAAAAGGCAACCTATGGAATGGGAGAAGATATTTGCAAATGACATGTTAGATAAAGGGCTAGTATCCAAAATCCATAAAGCACTTATCAAACTCAACACCTAAAAAACAAATAATCTAGTCAAGAAATAGGCAAAAGACATGAAAACAGACATTTCTAACAAAGAAGACATACAAATGGCCAACAGACACATGAAAAAAATGCTCCACATCACTTGCCATCAAGGAAATACAAATCCAAACCACAATGAGATACCAATTCACACCAGTCAGTATGGCTAAAATTAACAAGTCAGGAAACAACAAATTTGGGGGAGGATGCAAGAAAGGGGGACCCTCTTACACTGTTGGTGGGAATGCAAGCTGGTACAGCCACTCTGGAACAGTACGTTTCCTCAAGAAGTTAAAAATAGAGCTACCCTACAACCAGCAATTCCACTACTACGTATTTACCCCATAGATACAAATGTGATTATCCAAAGGGGTACATGCACCCCAAATGTTTATAGCAGCATGGTCCACAATAGTCAAACTATGGAAAGAGCCCAGATGCCCATCCACAGATGAATGGATAAAGAAGTTGTGGTATATACACACAATGCAATATTACCCAGCTATCAGAAAGGATGAATACTTACCATTTACATCAACAAGGATGAAACTGGAGGGTATTATGCTGAGCAAAATAAGTCAATCAGAGAAAGACAATTATCATATGGTTTCACTCATATGTGGAATATAAGAAACAGTACAGAAGATCATAAATGAAGGGAGGGAAAACTGAATGAGAAGTCATGAGAGGGAGACAAACCATGGAGACTCTTAACTGCAGGAAACAAACTGAGGTTTGCTGGAAGGGATATGGGTGAGGGGATGGGGTGATGTGATGAGCACTGGGTATTATACACAACTGATGAATTACTGAACCCTACATCTGAAACTAATGATGTACTATATGTTGGGTAATTGAATTTAAATAAAAAACAGACAAAGATAAATTCTGAACTGAAAAAAAAAGAAAAAACAAAAAAGAACTTATCAAACTCAACACCCAAAAAATAACAAATCCAGTCAAGAAACAGGCAGAAGACATGAACAGACATTTCTCCAAAGAAGCCATACAAGCGACCAAGAGACACTTTTGAGAAAATGCTCAACATCACTCAGCATCAGAGAAATATGAATCAAAATCACAATAAAATACCAACTCAACACCAGTCAGAATGGTAAAAATTAACAACTCAGGAAACAACAGATGTAGGGAAGGATGCAGAGAAAGAGGAACCCTCGTATGCTGTTCATGGGAATGCAAACTGGGGCAGCCACTCTGGAAAACAGTATGGAGGTTCCTCAAAAAGTTAAAAATAGAACTACTCTACAACCCAGAAATTGCACTGCTAGGTATTTATCCCAAAGGACACAAAGACAGTGATTTGAAGGGGCATATGCATCCCAATGTTTATAGCAACAATGTCCACAATTGCCAAAATATGGAAAGAGCCCAGATGTCCATCCACAGATGAATGGATAAAGATGTGGTATATATATACAAAATGGGAGTATTAATCATCAAAAAGAATGAAACTTGCCATTTGCAATGACATTGATAGAACTAGAGGGCATTATGCTAAGTGAAATGAGTCAGTCAGAGAAAAACTAATACCATATGATTTCACTCATGTGTGGAATTTAAGAAACAAAATAGATGAACACCCGGGAAGGGAAAGAAAAATAAAATATAAAATAAAATAAGATACAATACAATGCAATACAATAAAATCAGAGAGGGAGGCAAAGCATAAGAGACTCTTAAGTATATGGAACAAACTGAGGGTTGTTGGAGGGGATGTGGGTAGGGGATGGGGTAATTGAGTGATGGGCATTAAGGAGGGCATTTGATGTAATGAGCACGGGGTGTTATATGCAACTGATGAATCACTAAATTCTACCCCTGAAACTAATAATACACTATATGTTAACTAAATTGAACTTAAACTGAAAAAAAAATTTTTAATTAAAACTCTTATTAGGCAGCCCCAGTGGCCCAGCAGTTTAGCTCCACCTTCAGCCCGGGGTGTGATCCTGGAGACCCGGGAACAAGTCCCACGTCAAGCTCCCTGTGTGGAGTCGGCTTCTCCCTCTGCCTATGACTCTGCCTCTCTATGTGTCTGTCATGAATAAATAAATAAAATCTTTTTTTTTAAGATTTATTTATTTATTGGGGGGGGGGGGGGCAGAGACACAGACAGAGGGAGAAGCAGGCTCCACGCAGGAAGCCCAACATGGGACTCGATCCTAGGTCTCCAGGATCACACCCTGGGCTGCAGGCGGCGCTAAACCACTGCACCACCAGGGCTGCCCTAAATAAATAAAATCTTAAAAAAAAAAAAACTCTTATCAATCAAAGGATACTATTAAAAGAATGATAAGACAACCTAAAATATAAGAGAAAATATTTGCAAATCCTATTTTTGATGAGGGTCTAGTATTCAGAATATATAAAGAACTCTCACAACTCAACAGAAGAAAAACCACCTAATTAAAAATGGGTTAAGGATTTGAATAGATATGTTTCCAATGATACACAAATACCATACAAGTACATAAAGTGATACTCAACATAATTAATTACAAAATTTACAAAAATGTAAATCAAAATGACAATGTGATCTCACTTCACACCCACCCATGAGGTTTAACTAGAATTTTTCTAATCAACAATAACAAATGTTGGTGAGAATGTGGAGAATGAAACACTCTATTTTGCTGGTGGAAATGTAAAATAATAGAGCCACTGTGGAAAAGAGTTTAGCTCAAAACATTCAACACATAATTACTATATGACCCAGAATTTCCACTTTTAAGTATATACTCAAAAGAAATGAAAACAGGTGCTCAATCAAAAATTACTATGAACATAAATGTTCATAGTAGCATTATTCACAATAGCCAAAGGGTAGACACAACCCAAAAGCCCATCAACAGATGAATGCATAAACAAAATATGGTATTTCCATAAAATTAAATATTATTCAGCCATATAAAGGAAAAAAGTACTAATACATGCTGTAATATTGATGAACATTGAAAATATGATGCTAAACGAAAGAAGACAGACACAAAAGGCCATATATGATTCTATTTATATGAAATATTGAGAATAGGCAAATTCTTAAAATCAGAAAGTAGATAAGAGGTTGCTAGGGGCTGGGGAAAAGGGAATGAAGAGACTGCATAATGAAGTTTCCTTTTGGGGTAACTAAAATGTTCTGGAACTAGATAGTGGTTGAACAACATTGTGAATATACTACAGGCAACCGAATGACAAGCTTTTGAATGATTAAAATAGCAAATTTTATTTTCTGGATTTCACCACAATAAAAAAGAAAATATCTGGCAACAAAACTATATAGAAAAGGAAAGAAAACAAAAGAACCTAAGAACACAAGAAACTAATTCATCAGAATGAATGAAAACTATGATCAAAATCAACAAGTTACTAAACCTAAAGAAGCCATCACCTCTATAAACAAGATGTAAATGTATCAATCCTAAGTCTCATAAAGAAAGAGCAAGACAACAGAAAGAGCTGAAATGTATGTAGCAGCACTCAGAAAGAAGCATGGAACTAGGAAAATGGTTTCCTGTAGGGAAAAAAAAAAAAACGGGAATGAAGAGTTAAAGGTGTTCCTTTGTTACTTCAGAATTCAGAATAATTTAACCCAATACACCATGTGAAGGTAAAACTTGATTTAAAAGTACAAACGAAAAAAAAATAAAATAAATAAAAGTACAAATGAAATAATAGCAGAACAACAACAAAAACAACTTAGACTCTTTTGGTATAGTCACTTCTAAAAATATTTCTTACACATGCAAAATAATGACAAAGTCTTCAATTTTTACTTTTAGTGCCCATCAACACAAGAGTTTCTTTAAATATTAACTCATATAGAAAGTACGAAATGGATAGTTCAAACTAAAGTATTATTTTGGTTCCAAGTAACTCAACCTCTCCTGTGACATATGTGGACTGAATACACAGACTGTAGTAAACCAAACACCCAGGATCACGTGGAAGTATCATATAAAGATATGAGATAATTTAAGGGTACTCTTTCTTGATTGTGATTTTATGCTCTATTTCTACCTGGTCCCAAACAATCCCTCTATTTTTCTGATCATTCATTCAACAGATATTATTGAATACCTATAAAGTACAAACTCATTTCAAGTCTTTCTTTTGGTTGCTAATTTTTCTGACTTTCTTTAGTTCAACAACTTGTCTGATACTGGTCTCCCCTGCTACCTCTGTTTCTCCCTAATCTTGATCTCAATGTGTCTAGTCATGACCTAACAATTGATTACAACTTCTTTGCTCTCCTTTATTTGATAATTGTATTTTTTCCTTTGTGACTTTGACTTTGAGCATTATCTGTTAGAGCCACAGCCAGAAAGGTGTAAGCCCTTGCTCCTGACAGCCACAAGTATAGAAACAATAAATGTTGTCCATCTAGTATTTCTCTCCAGTTATTGTCTCTTATTGTATTGAAGTTTAACTTGTGTATAATCTGAATGAACAAAAACTGCCATCAATTACTTTGATTGATCTTCTATAGGACAAATGGCATTTATAACACAAAGCACCAATTTGATACATTGCATTCACTCCAAAGTACCAACTAGCTGTATCACTTATATTAACAGGTTTTACTCCATTTTATTACTTACAGTAAATATGTCTTCATGGCCATCCTGAAATTGAGCTCCATCTGTTCCATAAAGATATATAGGAAGTGAACTTCTATGTTGTCCATACAGTATAATATAAATCTGTGAGCTGGTCCCTGAGTTTGGCAAGTCACTGGTGATTATGGAAACTTTCCAGTTACCACCTATAGAAGCACAAATAGCACACAGCATTAAAGCAACTTCTAAAAATAGAAGACTCAGAAAAGCAGATCTTCATAAAGCCAGGAGAGTTCAGAACAGACATAACTTACTCTTCTCCATCTCCTTTGGAAAAGTACTATAACACAAGGTTTAGACTTGGTTTTTAAAATACTCAACAAAATTGTTATCTCCTACAATGTAACTATCAGAATATTTCCTAGATCTTTAATAATAAAGTTAGAGAGATACAATTATCCTCTTATACTTGGTGATGCATGGACTCCAACGGTTACTATATAACTTAAGTTCCCTGTGTATTTCAGATATTGTTAGCTCTGACATGTAGTATGTGCATTCAGAATTATACATTTTAAGATCTTCTGAGTTTAGATTTGTATTTTCCAAAGTAGAAAGTTATGTAATAATTTATATAATCATAAAAACTGGAATCAGATAAGTTAAAAGGAATTTGAGAAGTCATCTGGCAATTTCTTCACTTAGGGTTTTAAGTATCCCTAATTAATAGATGAAATAACTGAGTTCCACAAATGTTAAATAAATTTTGTATCCCAGCAACAAATAAACACAGTGCTAGAAAATATCTGGCTCATAGTGAATATAACTGAGCACACTAACAGTGTATGATTTTATTCCTAGGATTTCAATTTAATTTTGTTAGGTTTCTTTGGAAAAAACATCCAGAGTTAATCAATAAGAAAACTGAAATAATGAAAAATTAGGGAATGCACTCAAGATTATATAGAAGAAGTGAGAATATGAGGCAATAAAATTCAGAACTATGGATTTAAATTACATTCTACTTTTTAAACTGTGATTTTCTCTCTCCCATACTTTAAAACTAAAGTTTATTTCCCATCTTGATCATTCAAATAGTAATCAAATTTTAAATTTAAGTTTTATTTGTATGACACAATGAATATACGTTAAATTAACCCATGTGTTTAAAAATCTACTTTGAAACATGAAATTCTACTTTATTTTTCTAACACATGGCAAAAAGCCAAGTTAGGCTACCAAATCATCTAGAAAGTCAGTTAATAAATAAAAACCTCATTTTTAAAAACTGAAAGAGGATAATAGGCTATCTTTAATAATGCAAAAGTAGTTAAACTGCAATTATAAACTACAGAACTGGGAAAATTCTAGCTGTTTTCCATAGAATAACTAGTATGTCAATACTTGCTTAAATAAAATGAAATAAAGCTCTTCAGCTTCTACTCTCTTAGAAAAGTAGCAAATGAGTTCAGAAGAGAATCAATACTTGCTAAATGTACAAGGACCAAATCAATAGGGAAAGAAATTGCATTTTCTAACAACTAAGATGGAAAAGGATAAAAAGGATAAAAAGGAATAGAAATAAAAAAGAAAATAATGAAATATGATGTCAGATTACCACAGATCTTCACACCTCTTTAAATCATTAAAACCTTAACTTTGGAAGGGGGATGTTGCAAAAGCTAGAGCAGAATGTAAAGATTATGAACCAAGATACATCTTTAAGTTTATAACTTATACTTTAATCAATCAATAGCCAACAAGTCAATAGCCAACAAGCCAACAAGTCATTGAGTCATTACTAGGTATCTGGTGTCATGGGGAGGAGATGGAAAACATAAAATGATGTCTTTGTCTTTTGTCAGTTAATAACCTATATGAGGTACTAAGGCCAACAAACAAAAAGGGAAAAAATCAGAACATTCTTAACGTAAGATTTTGGAAAAAAGAAACCAGATCACAGGAAAACTAACAAAACAAATATGAAAAATAACGTTTTAATTAAAGAAAAAGAACTGGCAAAAAAAAAAAAAAGCAGAAATTAAACAAAGAAGGTACAAAAACTCACACTGTAATCTATGTAAAGTAGAAGCCAAGAGAAGAGTGAGACAGATTTTAGGAATGTGTAGGGCACCTAACCCAACTTGCTTAGCAACTTTATAGGAAAAGAAGGTGAAGAGATAAAATCCTAAAAACCATCTTAATCTTCATATCCCATTAGACCCCAATTTGAAAAAAAAAAATAGGTTGAAGGGATAAATAAATGGACTAGAGAAAAACAGGATGCAGGGAATGGACAAACAGCTTGATTAAAGACTCAAATACTATATTAGATACAAAACTATTTGAATAGCCGTATAATATTCTAAAAAATAATAAACTTATGGTTAATTTCTTTTCACAAAGAACTACGAGCCCAGATGGAGAATTTTCTACCAAAACTTAAAAAAAAAAAGATACCAATCTTACACAAACCCTTTGAAATAGTTCCCAACTCATCATGTGAGATAAGCATCACTTTGATACCAAAAACAAAGGTGTAATAGGAAAACTACAGAGCAATAACCCTCATGAATGTAAATGAAAATATTCTCAACAAAATATTAGGAAATCAAGTCAACCACAACCTACAAATTTATCCCAGGAACTCAAAGCTCTTTAACATTTGGAAATCAATCAATGTAATTCATCATATTAACAAAATAGGAGAACATGTATCTGGCCACCTCAATAGACCAAAAAAAGCATTTGGCAAAACTATATACCCATTAATGAGACAAACTTTATTGAAAGTGACAGAAATGAGAAACATTATTGAAAACTGGAATGAAGGATATTCTTGTTATGAAAGTAGCGGAGAACTAGGCAGAATTATGCTCTATTATTCAGGAGTACAAACAGAACTTGTAATGATGAACTTGGAAATTTAGCTGAGAAGATCTTCAATCAAAATGTAGAAGGTGTGCCCTGGGTTTCTCCTTGCTGCTTATGGTAAAATTCAAGAGGAAAGAGATAAATTGAGGCAGGAATTGTTAAGCAAAAAGGATTCAGCACCTAATAATCTGAAAAATTCTCAACCTATCTAGATATCATGTTCTGGTAACAGAGCCAAGGATGTGGCAGGAAAACTGTTTGCTAAAGCTATCAGGCATGTGATTTATGGATCCAATCAGCTATCTCAGCAGAAGCCAGGAGTAAAAATTAGCTATCCAGGAAGACTCTATAGAGTACTCTTATACCTTATGATGTGAATTCCCATAACATCCACAGAAGACCAACAAGGTTTTCAAGAATTTTATTACAGCAGTTGAAATGGACAGAGCTGGAATGAAATAAAGAATGACTCTAAGTGCCTAAGTGGGTGGAGTAACTGCCCTGGGGCAAGGCTACCATCCTGGGGGCCAAGATGGGGTTACTTCCCTAGTAGGGCCCAGCGAAGAACAAGAACAACGCTGTAAACCACAGAGAATTATTCTCAGGCCTTAAAATCTAATGGAATTTGTCCTACTGGATTTCAGACTTGCTTGTGACAAATGACCCCTTTTTTCCTACTAATTTCTCCCTTTTGGAATGGAAATGTCTGTCTATACCTGTCCCACTGTATTTTAGATTACTTCCTTTCTAGTTTCACAGGTCTGTGGATGGAGAGTTAATTTTGGCCCAGAATGGATTATACCCATTGTCTCACCCACACCTAATTTAAATGAAATCAAAGATGAAATTTCAAACTTTTTGAGATGATTACATTTTGGGAATATTTTGTACTTAAAGTTGATACTGGAATGGTTAATACTTTAGTGAATGTTGGAGTGTGGTAAGTGTATTTCCCACATGTGAAGGACATGAATTTTCCAGGATCAGAGGAGAACTGTTTTGAGTTTGAACTGTGTCCCCAAAAAGATATGGTCAAGTCCTTATGCCTGGTATCTATGAATGTGACCTTATTTGTAAACAGAGTCATTGCAGATATAACTAAGGTGAAGTCACACTTGAGTAGGGTAGGCTTAGTTAATTATGACTGGTGTTTTTATAAAAAGAGGTAAAGAGACAGAAACAGAGGGAAGAATGCCAGGCAAAGATTGAAAATGTCCAGTTACAAATAAAAGAATGTCAACGACTGCCTTCAACCACCAAAAACTAAGAATAGGCAAGGAAGATTCTTTCCCTAGAGCTGTCAGAGAAAGCATGACACTGCCAATATCTTGATTTGACTTCTAGCCTCCAGAACTGTGAAAGAATAAATTCCTATTTTTTTCAAGACACGCTATCATAATTTGTTAAAATACCCCTAGGAAACTAACACAAAAAGTGATCACACAAGCAAATTGTGTTACATAAATAAATACAACTCAGCAATTAAAAGGCACAAACTACAGGCACAAAAATTTGAGTTAATATCAAGCTTCATGCTGATCAAAATCCTAATCACAAAAGAGTATACACTATATGATACCACAAAAGAACTTCTGAGACAAACTTAGTTGCAGTAACAAAAAGCAAATGAATTCTTTCCTAGGGTCAGGAGTGGTGGAATTATCAGCAAAGAGTATGAAAATACTACCTGGAATGATATAATGATTTTATAACTTGATTAAAGTGGTAGTTATACAGGCAAGCTTAACTGTCAAAACTAATAACTACAAACTTAAAATGTGTGCATTTTGTTTATGTAAATACCTCAATACAATTAATTGTTTCAAACATCAAATAAAAACTTATAAAAGCCATAATTAAACTGATAAAGTTGGGGGGGGGAAGCCACACAGATAAAAAAGAACTAATTTATTTAATTTGCAAATACCTCAATCAATAAAACAAAGTTAGCCAATAATTTCACAATAGAAAAATGGACAATATGAATAACCAATCCATTAAAACACACACACACACACACACACACACACACACGTAACAAAGAAACAGATATGCTCATCCTCCCTTAAAGACAGGCAAATCAAAACAAGACATTATTTTTCACCTATCAGATTGGCAAAAATCTTTAGTTTTAGAATATCTAGTGCTGTGAGAGTGGGCCTTCTCATACTGTTTGGCATCAGTGTACTTTCCCAAAACCCTTTGTGAAGAGCAATTTGGCAGTATCTATGAAAATTTACAACACATGCCCTTTCATCTAAGAGTTTCATTGCTACAATGCTATACAAATATACTCACAAAGATGCCAAACTGTGTACTTAGGACATTCTTCAAAATTCCTAAAAAAGTGAAGATTTGGACATAACCATATACTTTTTTAATACACAATTCAAAATCACAAAATAGCCACACTGAAATACTACATAATGTAATTATTTTAAAAGAATAACTAAAGCAAAATATGGTACAATTTGAATAGTATAATCTCAATTTTATAAATAAAAACAATATCCATAGGTATCCATAAATATACATGGTGACATATGCATTTAAAATTTAGGGGGAGGGATGCCTGGGTGGCTTAGTGGTTGAGCATCTGCCTTTGGCTCAGATCATGATCCCGGGTCCTGATATCAAGTCCCACATCAGGCTCCCAGGGAGCCTGCTTTTCCCTCTGCCTATCCCTCTGCTCTCTCTGTAGGTCTCTCATGAATAAATAAACACAATCTTTAAAAACAATAATTTAGGGGAAAATTTGAAAACCTCTTTGAGTAGAGTTTAGAAGCTGGACCTGGAGAAAAGTTAACTTTTCATTTTGTATTTGCCTATACTATTTTATTTTTATCATGTACTATATCACTGTCAGCTTTTTAAATGGGAAAATATGTAAAAGGAAAAAACAGAACTTTAAATGATGAATTGCATACTATACATGAAGAGCTCTTCAATATCAAAATATAGGGAAAATCTGTCTAAATTCTTCAGAAACAAAATAATGTTTTCTGTGGTTATAAAAATTCTCTCTAGAATTATTCTATTTCCAGAGTTCCTTATAATCACTTCCTAATTGTTCTTCCCGGTAAACTATAAGGAACTCACAGACCAAAAATTATCTAAATAACCTACAAGCAATGCCAAACAGGAAGAGCAGAACCATTCCTAGAAGTCAGTAGGTTGGAAATTTAAGTGCCACAATAAATTATGTACCTCTGACCACAGAAAAGCATGATTTTTCAATTAATTTGAATAGCATCATTGTGAGGAATAGAAAGTAGTAGAAGGAGATTTTTGAGGGCACATAACTATCTTGAGATCTACACTTTGAAACTCAGTTTTATTATTCAAAAAATGAAAATTATATACTCACATGATCTTTATGACAATTATTTCAGATAACATTTGTTTTGTTTTGTTTTAAAGATTGTACTTATTTATTCATGAGAGACACACACAGAGAGAGAGAGAGGGGCAGACATAGGTAGAGGGAGAAGTAGGCTCCATGCAAGGAGCCCAATGTGGGACTCGATCCCAGGACTCCAGGATCACGCCCTGAGCCAAAGGCAGACATTTAATTGCTGAGCCACCCATGCATCCCTCAAATAACATTTGTTAAGCCCATGGGTACAGTGTCTGCTATAAAAGAGTCATTTAATAAAGGAAAGTTACTATCATTGTAATTGTCATTGAATTACCTTTTAGAGATTAAAAATAAAATCTTTAAAAACAAAAGGCAATAATAAAAAGAAAATTGAGAAAGAATTAGACTAATAACTCGCTTAAGTATGTAAAATACTGTTATCAGCTTTGTAAACTCAAAGACTAAAATGTTTACATAAATGAAAATTAATATCCTACAGTACAAAATTAGAGATGTAGTGCCTGTTCCTGTCTACACACTTGAATGATTGCAATTCATGTATGCAGCAATAAAAAGAAACATAAAGGAAAGGGGATCATGCTTCGGGACATAGGTAGCCACTGGATGAGAGCAGTGTCTAGAAGGAAACTTATTGTGGTGGGTGTTAGCCAAATATAAATCACAAATACTTGGAATTAGACTATTGGAAATCTTATTCAAAGCAAGGCAACAAGAAAAGAGTGTTTAATCTCAACTACTATAGTTTGAAGAAGATTATGTGAAATCAGAAGTAGCCACAAAATTACTCCTGAGTAGTAAGAGTTATAGAAAAGAAAAGAACTGTTTTTTCAATCACGACAGAAAAGCCTTTCTTTCTGTTTTCTGCCTCCTAAAGTAGCAAAATAGCAATCTGAAAGTCCAAGACAATAACAGACTGCCTTACAAATGGGCAGGGTCAATGTGTATGGTTCTCTATGCATTAAGCTGGCTGAACTCTTGCATTTTCTATGGTCTCTATTTTTGCCAAGGACTATAAAAGCCAAGACTACTTCACTGGCTGTGTGTTCAGCAGTGAGAGAAAATTACAAGCTTAGGCACCCAGGGCCATGGTCTCCAGCTATCAGTCGAACAGAATTTGAAGAAGAAGGAAACAAAAGAATGTTTACTAACCAAAGCCATTTTCAAAGTCAACAAAGTTGGAAAAATTTACACCATCTGGTTCCAAGACTTACTATGAAGCTATAGTAATCAAGACAGTATGTTTGGGCATATAAAGAGACATACAGACCAATGAAATAAGAGAATATAGAAATACTCCCACATATAATGGTTAACTGATTTTCAACAAAAGACTATCCTTTTCAATCCAAAGTATTTCAATAGAAAGAGGGGAATCTTTTAAACAAAGGGTGATGGGATACTTGGATAGCCATATGAAACAAAATAAGCCTCATCCTTTACCTCCTACCATATGCAAAAAAAAAAAAAAAAAAAAAAAAAAAAACCTTTAAGTGAGTCAAATAAACCCAACATAAGAATTAAAACTATAAAACTCTTAAAACAGGAGAAAATCTTGTGACAGGGCTAGGCAGGATTTATTAAATAGAAGTTGAAAGATGTTTATAAACCACAAAAAAATAAATTGAACTTTACCAAAATTTAAAACTTTTGCTCGCTGAAAGTCTAACCATTTAAAAAAAAAGAAGAAGAAAAGGCAAGCTATAGACTGGGAGAAAATATATGTAAAACATGTATCTGAATAAGTTGCACCCAGAATACATGAAGAACTCTTACCACCCTATGACTACAAACACCCAACTGAAAATAAGATTTGAAAAGACACTGTACCACAAAAGACAGATGAATGGCAAACACCTATACTCATTACAGAAATGCAAATTAAAACCACAAAGAGACATCACTAAACACACACTAAAATGACCAAAATTTAAAGGACTGATATTACCAAGTACAAATACAGAGCAACTGTGATTCTCATACACAGCTAATGGGGATGTGAAAAGTTACAGCCACTTCTGAAAAGAGTTGGCAACTTCTCATAAAGTTAAACATACAACCTAGCAATTTTGCTCTTAGGTATTTACCTAGGAGAAATTTTTTAAATGCCCTATTAAAGGGCTTGTATATGAATGTTTATATAACTTATGTCATAATAGCTAGAAACTAGAAATAATACAAATATCCTTTTACTGGTGAACGGATAAACAAACCATGGTATATCCATATAATGAATGGAATGCCACTCACAATGAAGAAAAACAAACTGCTGGTTCAGGTAACAGCATTAACAAATCTCAAAAGCATTTTGCTAGGTGATAGAAGCACCCATCAAAAATTACATTCCATATACCATTAACATGAAAGTCTAGAAAAAAAAAAACTGTAGTTACAGAAAATATATCAGTGATGTCCAAAAGACTGGCAAAGGGGGGACGAGATGGACTGCAAAAAGGCATCAGAAAATGTTTTGGGGTGATGGACATGTTCTATATCTAGATCGTAATAACAGTAATATGACTATATATTTGTCAAAACCATTAAAATATACACTTGAAACTGGCTTTTTTTTTAAAGTAAATTATATCTGAATAAGGCTTTTCTTAGAAAAGAGAAACAAGGAAAATAGAAAAGACAATTAAGGGATTAATTCAGATGACATTCATAGTGGGAATTCTAAAATGAAAAGAAAAAAACACATTTATAAAACAAATTTCCAGAACTGAAGAATATGGGTACTGAATGCTTAGTATAACAAATGAAAAATATACTTACACCAATGTGCATCTTTGTGAAATTTCAGAATACCAGAATAAATAAAAGGTCCTAAAAGCTTTTGGGAAAGAGAATCATATATAGAAGCAGAAATGAGAATGGCTTAGTACTTTTCACATTGGGTTGGAAGACAAAGACAAATGAACAAAGCTTTCAAAACCTTATTTCTAACCTACGATGACTAACTTTTGTCAGTTAAGCACGAGAATAAAAAAAAAAAAAAAGGTAGCTTCATATATTTAAGATCCCCTAAATTTTACCTCCCATGCATCCTTCCTGATTAACTACCAGAGAATTTGTTCTATCAAAACCAATGCCTAAAGGGTAGAATGTGGATTTCAAAAAAATACAACATTCAATATAGAGAGGGAAATAAGATTCCCAGGATGCTGCTGAAGAAAAGCTCCAGGATGACAGGTGTGCAGAAAAGCCTGAAGAGCAAACATTCCACTTTGGATGAAAAGGGGTGGAGTAGGGTAGCAAGAGACTTTATGAAGAATGCCTCCAAGATAACTAATATAACCAAGGGAAAAATATTGGTCCAATAGAGGAACACATCTATGCTGACAGAGATTTACAGCCATGGGGATTGGTTTGGTAATAAATGAGTGATAATCAATTTTTAACTTCAAGGAAAACAAAAAGTAGTCAAGAAAGGAAATGTCAAAATACACAAAGCAGCTCAATTTAGGAACAATATTTATACGGTAATTAAATAAAACCTCTGAATAGTGATTTTTAAAAGTTATAAATAATATCGGGAGGAACAGGGACAGAAGTAGAAGGTGGGAGGTGGAGAAGTTCAATAAGCAAAATCTGAAATTGAAAAAAATGTTTTAGAAATAAATAGAAGTGCTAAAAGTTTTAAAGGTGGATGCCTCTGTGGAGTGGGAATTCGTTATGTAAAGGGTAAGAAAGTGGTCTACTATTCTTTATTTTGAGCCTTCTATTTCTACCTGATTTTTCAAAACTAGTTACACATGTATAACTTTAATAAAAAAATCAAAATACGAGGGAAAGTATTTACCATCCAAAGAAGTAGAACTTCTGAGCTGGATAACCTGCCATAGCAGGCCCAAGGTCTGGTTTTAGCTCTTAATGCCCTACAGAAACTAGTGGACCCGCTGTCTGCAGGTATCTGCCAATTAGGCAGTCACCAAGGATCCCATTCCTATCTCATTCAAGACCCAAGGGTTAAGTCAGTATGAAGATGTTCCATATCATGCCACATCCTTCATACCATTTAGACATTTTATATTAACCCATTTTAGACCAGGTCAAAGTCTATATTATAATTCTACTAGGTGGACTGCCAAACAAGCTGTATCAGAGTAACTCCAGAGTAACCTTTTGAAGAAACAGAGTGAATCAGCCTGAATTCATATCGTACTATACTACTATACCATACCTCCTGGAAGGGTAAAAAGGGGGCATAAGTTCTATGAAACATAGTACAGAGCTCAGTATGGACAGTGGTATATAATAATGAATGAATGGGAAGTAAGTAAGCAAAGCCATGAAATAACAAATCTAGAGAGCTCTCTGTTGGTCCAAGTCTTTCTTCACATAATAAATTAATTTTTTGAGAGAGAATTCCCACTAATAGTTTCTTAAAGATTTTATTTATTCATGACAGATAGAGAGAGAGAGAGCAAGGCAGAGACACAGGCAGAGGGAGAAGAAGGCTCCATGCAAGGAGCCCGACGTGGGACTCGACCCCAGGGTCCCCAGGATCACACCCTGGGATGAAGGCAGCGCCAAACCGCTGAGCCACCGGGGCTGCCCCTAATATTCTTATATTTAGATGGGAGTCTCAAAGTATTCCCAGTATCATATAAATGAGGTGGAATTATTCTTTTGGATTTTCTACACCACATTTATAAGAAAAGTGGGATATTTTTTGCAATAAGTGTGTGTGCACATATATATTTTCATTTATCTGAATATAAATTAAGAATTTAATGTCATTTATTTCATACTAACCATTATCAGTCCTAATATAATAAATTCCTGTGACATGCAAGTCATGTTTCTCCATGAATCTCACATCCTATTTTAATTTATATTGACTCACCGTTCCCTTTAAACACTGTTATTTGGGTGATAGTCTTGAGATTCCAGGTATTCATCAATATTACTCTTACAGGAGAGAGACATCACCAAGATGGTAGAGTAGGAGACCCAGTCTCCATCCCCCCATGAAGATCAACAATTAGACAGCTATCCAAGGACAAAAACAGCTCTGGGAGAGCTCAGAAGTCCATTTAAGAAATTTTAGCAACAGAGTGAACAAAACACCCGAAAACAACCACACAAAAAGGAAAATATAGCTTTATTTGGCCTCTAGCTCTGTACTTGTACTCCAATAGCCCGACTCTCTTCACCAGTCTCTACTGCCATGTATCTGCCCATAGCAAGATCTTGGGGCCATATCAGTGCACATTAACTGCCAAGGTCCCCACAGCTACCGATAGGCCCAGACTTAGCCCTATTTCTAGTCTCTGGCCTACACCATCAGGCTCACCTCTGGCTAGCCCAGCCAGCTGTGGCCCTGAATGCTGATGCTCATCACTGATCTCCATGCCATGTGCATGCCTCTGGGAAGACCCTGTAGCCACAAGGGTGCACACCAATGATCCCACTGATGGTTGCAGGCCTGATTCCAACCCAATTTCCTGTTACTGGCCCACACCACTGGGCTCACTTACAGTAAGCCACTCAGCTATGCATGCTCTCAGCCTGACTCTTGACATGGGCCTCCACTGCTATACAGCCACAGTAGTGCATGCCAACAGCCAGAGTCCACCCAGCTGCTTGATAAAATAAATAAATAAAAAATTTTAAAGCATATTTTTAAAAGTCATTAACAATAATGGCTTTTTAAAAAATAGCTAAAATGAGATCATTGAGGAAGATAAAAAAATTAGGAGGATAATAAGCTCACTTTGTCACACAGATAAACTGAGAACAGCTACATCTATACAACACACCATGAAAATGATCTGAAGACTGGCAAAAAAAACTTTCCAGTTAATTGTAGAGAGAAGGCCATATCAAAAAGGTAAGAGGGGCACAGACAGACTTGGGTTCTAAACCCCTGGCAAGACCATCTACAAACAGAAGGGGCACCCCAAGCACAGACAAGCAAAAAGATCAGACCCCACACTAGGCATCTTGCACACGGGACCTACACTGGGAAGACGAGTATCCATAACATCTGGCTATGAAAACCAATGGGGCTTCACTTCAGGAGCTTTAAAAATCAGCAGGGCTTAACTCCGGTAACTCTAAAAATTAGTAAACTTAATGCCACAAGAACTGGAGGGCAATAAGAAACTGAGTCCCCACTTTTAAAGGGCCAGCCTAATAAAAAATCAGCCTGAGAGACAGCAAAGCAGCAGCAGTTTGAAAATCACATGGGGTATATGTGAAGATTTATTGACTAATCTTAGAACATGAACTGGAGGGGTACGGATTTTCAGGAGACTTCTCCAGGACCAAAAGTACTACCAGATGCCATTTCTCCTCCGTCTAGATAGCCAGATGTTTGTAGGAGTCAATGCTAACACTCTCCATCTACTTTGCTAGCACCACATGCCCTACCCTAGTGTTCCCTTGTGGACCTGCTCCATCCAACCTACTTGCCTCAGGAAACATCTGTTCAAAGCAGGTCCTGCCCAACCACACTGTGCAAGCAACCCTAGCAGGAACCAGCAAAATGATTCCTGCCTTGGGGAGGGGATAGATAACTCCAGATACCAGTGAGCCTGTAGTTCTCAAAGCCCATCCTCCTAGCTGGCTGCCAAGGGAGCAAGCCTTGTCCTTTGGTGCACCTGCAGCTGAGGTGGAAAGGCAGATTGCAGATAGTTTGTCTGACCACTGGCCCCATCCACCAACGAGCTCACAGTGACTTCAGGCAAGTCTCTCAATAGCACAGGGACCAAACTCTTTTCAGGACACCTAGAGTGAGCAAAGTGGTCAATGCCACTGGCTAGGTTGAAGGCAATAGTGGCTCAGCCACAATAGTAGCATACATGCAGCCCACACAGAACACCTGGATTGCCTGATTCTAGAGACCAGGAGGGATTGTGCTACAGGACACCTCCAGTAGTGGCCTCCTTAAGGCCACTACTCTCAAGACCAGGGGATTCTACTTAATACATAGAAACAGAAAGCTAGAGAGATCCCTGGGTGGCTCAGCGGTTTGGCACCTGCCTTCGGCCCAGGGCATGATCCTGGTTTCCTGGGATCGAGTCCCACATCAGGCTTCCTGCATGGAGCCTGCTTCTCCCCTATCTGTCTCTGACTCTCTCTCTCTCTCTGTGTGTCTCTCATGAATAAATAAATAAAATCTTTAAAAAGAAAAAGAAACAGAGAGCTAGACAATGAGGAAACAAAGAAATATGGCACAAATGAAAGAACAAGACAAAATCACAGCAAAAGAGCTAATGAAACAAAGATATGCAATATGGTTAACAAAAAATTCAAAGTAAATTTGTAAAAATACTTCCTGGACTTGGGAAAACAGTGGATGATCTCAGTGAGGACTTCAACAATGAGATAGAAAACATTTAAAAGAACCAGTCAGATCTGAAGAGTTTTAATAACTGAAATTTAAAAATATACTAGATAGAACCAACAGCAGATTAGTGGATACAAAAAGACAAATTAGCAATCTGGAAGACAAGTTGATAAAAAGCAACCAAACTGGGGGTTCCTGCGTGGCTCAGCGGTTTGGCGCCTGCCTTTGGCCCAGGGCGCGATCCTAGGGTCCCGGGATCAAGTCCCATGTTGGGTTCCTGGCATGGAGCCTGCTTATCCCTCTGCCTGTGTCTCTGCCTCTCTCTCTCTCTCTCTCTCCCCCTATGTCTATCATAAATAAATAAATAATATTTTAAAAAGCAACCAAACTGAACAGCAAAAAGAAAAAAGTAATAAAAAATTAGAATGGGTTAAAACAGGTCAGTGATATTATCAAGCCTAACATTCACATTATCGGAATCCCAGAAGGAGAGGAGAGAAAGGGACAGAAGATTTTTTTTGAAAAAATAGTGCTAAAAACTTCCCTAATCTAGGTAAGGAAACAGTCATCCAGATCCAGGAAGCACAGAAAGCCCCCGAAGAAGGTGAACCAAAGGAGGGCAACACCAAGATACATATTAATAAAATGGCAGAAAGTAATGATACAGAATTTTTTTTTCAAAAACCTGAAGGAAATTTGAATGATACAGAATTTTTAAAGCAACAAGAAAAAAGAAAGCCATTACATACAAAAGAAACACCATATGCTATCAGCTGATTTTTCAGCAGAAACTTTGCAAGCCAGAAGAAAGTGGCATGATGTATCTAAAGTGCTAAAAGGAAGAAATCTATAACCAAAAATACTCTACCTGGCAAGGTTGCCATTCAGAATAGGAGGCAAGATCCTACACAAACAAAAGTTAACAGAGTCCCTCACCATTAAACCAGCTTTACAAGAATGTTAAAGAGCATTTTTCAATGGAAAGAAAAGGCCATAACTAGAAGTAAGAAAATTATGAAAGGAAAAAATTTTATAGGTAAAAGCAAACATTAGTAAGGTAGTAAATTAATCAGTTATAAAACCAGAACCAGTTATCCAACCAGAAGGTTAAAATATAAAAGTAGTATAATCAGTATGTCTATAAAAATCAGTCAAGGGACACATGAAGTAAAAAGATATAAAATACAACATCAACTTAATACAGACTGCTATATGCATAAAATATTATATATGTACCCTATAAAAGTCAAGGGACACATGAAATAAAAAGATATAAAATACAACATCAGCTTAATACAGACTGCTATATGCATAAAATATTATATATGAACCCAACAGTAATCACAAATCAAAATCTGTAATAGATACACAAAAAAGAAAGCCAAGCACAACAATGTATACCATCAAACCACAGGGAAGAAAGCAGGAAAATAAGAAGGGAACAAAGGAGAATTACAAAAATAATCACAAAACAAAAATGGCAATATGTACATACCCATCAATAATTACTTTAGATATAAATGGACTAAATGCTCATCAAAAGATATAGTGTGACTGAATGGATGAAAAACCAAGACTCATTTAATACACTGCCTACAAGAGACTCACTTCAAACCTAAAGACACATACAGAACAGAAGTGATGAGATAGAAAAACATATATTCTGCAAACGTAAGCAAAAAAAAAGAAGGCTGGAGGAGCGATGCTTATTAGGCAAAATAAACTTGAAAACAAAGACTGTAGCAAGAGACAAAGATAGTACTACATAATGATAAAGAAATCAATCAAACAAGAGGATATAACAATTGTGAATATCTATGCACCCAACACAGGAACATCTAACTACATAAAGCAAAATTAACAGACATCAAAAGAGAAATTGACAATAATACAATCATAGTGGGGAACTTTAACACCCCACTTACCTCAGTAGATAGATTATCCAGACAGAAATTCAACAAACATTGGCTTTGAATGACACATTACACCAGATTAACTAAAAAATATATACCAAACATTGCATCCAAAAACAGGAGAATACACATTCTTTTCAAGTGTACACAGACCATTCTCCAGGATAAATAACATGTTAGGCCACAAAACAAGTCCCAATACATTTAGGAAGACTAAAATCATATCAAGCATCTATTCTAACCACAACAGTATGAAACGAAATCAATTACAGAAAAAAATCTGGAAAAAAAAAAACACACAGAAGCTAAACAACATGCAACTAAACAATGAATGAATCAACCACCAAATTAAAGAGGAAACAAAAAAATAAGTGGAAACAAATGAAAATGAAAACATGATCCAAAAATCTTTTGGACAAAGCAAAAGCAGTTCTAAGAGAAAAATTTATAGTGATGCAAGGTTATCTCAAGAAACAAGAAAATTGTCAAATAATAACCTAATCTTACATCTCAAGGAGCTAGAAAAAGAATAAACAAAGCCAAATCTAGTAGAAAGAAGGAAATCATAAGATTAATGCATAAATTACTTAAACAGAAACTAATAAAATAATAGGAAAAAAATCAATGAAGCCAAGAGCTAGTTCTTTAAAAAGGTAAGGATAATTGATAAACTTTACTCAGATTCATCATAAAAACAAAGCAAGAAAGAGAAGACTCAAAATTTAAAAATGGAGAAATAACAACCAACACCACAGAAATACAAAAGGATGATGAGACTATTATGAAAATTTATATCTTAATGAATTGGGCAACATAGAAGGATGAATTCCTAGAAACATCATAAAACTAAATCAGGGAGAATTTGAAAATTTAAAGAGACTGGTCATTAGTAATGAATCAGTAATCAAAAATCTCCCTACAAAAAAAAAAAAAATTTTCCCTACAAACAAAAGTCCTGGACTGAAGGGTTTCACAGGCAAATTCTACCAAACATTTAAAGAATATCTATATTTCTCTATTCCAAAAGATAGGAAAAGGAAAACTTCCAAATTTGTCCTATGAGGCTATCATTACCCTGATATCAAAACCAGACAAAAGCACTACAAAAAAAAAACAACAAAAGCAAAAACAAAACTACAGGCCAGTATCCCTGAGAAACATGTATGCAAAATCCTCAATAAAATATTAGCAAACCAAATTCAACAATACATTTGAAAACACTATTTGCCCAATCAAGTGTGATTTATTCCAGGGAGAAAAGCCTGGTTCAATATTCGTAAGTCAATGTGATACATCACATTAACAAGAAGGATAAAAGTCGTATGATTATCTCAATAGATTCAGAAAAAGCATTTGGCAAAATGCAACATCCATTCATAATTTTTTTAAAAAAGAAAACTCTCAACAAAGTGGGTTTAGAGAGAACATACCCCAACATAATAAAGACCATATAGACAAACCCAGAGCTAACATCATAATCAATGGTGAAAAATGAAATTCTTTCCCCTAAGATCAAGAATAAGACAAAAACACCCACTCTAACCATTTTTATTCAACATAGCACTGAAGTCCTAGCTGCAGCAATCAGACAAGAAAAATAAATATATAAACAAAAGGTATCCAGATTGGTAAATAAGAAGTAAAACTATCAATACTTGCAGATGACATACTATATTTAGAAAGCCTTAGTCTCCAACAAAAAACTATTAGAACTGATGAATTCATTAAAGTTGCAAGATACAAGATAATATACAGAAATCAGCTGCATTTCTATACACTAGTAACGAATAGTAGAAAGAAAAATTTTAAAAAAACAAATCTCATTTACTATTGCACCAAAAAGAACAAAATACCTAGGAGCTGAAAGACCTATTCTCTGAAAACTACAAAACACTGATCAAACAAATGAAAAGAAAGCACAAACGGAAAGATATTCCATGTTGATGGATTGGAAGAATTAACATCCTTAAAATCTCTATGCTTCTAAGAACAATCTATGGGTTTAATGAAATCCCTATCAAAATACCAACATTTTTCACAGAACTAGAACAAATAATACTAAAATTTGTATGGAACCACAAAAGACATTGGCAACAGCACAGCCATCCAGGAGCTGTTCAAGCGCATCTCAGAGCAGTTCACGGCCATGTTCCGGCACAAGGCCTTCCTACACTGGTACACGGGTGAGGGCATGGACGAGATGGAGTTCACAGAGGCCGAAAGCAACATGAATGACCTGGTGTCTGAGTACCAGCAGTACCAGAATGCCACGGCAGAGGAGGAGGGGGAGTTCGAGGAGGAGGCGGAGGAGGAGGTGGCCTAGAGCTGATACCTGGTAAAGCGCGTGGAAGCTGTGTGAACTCTGTATTCGCTCACAACCTGTTCTCTGACAGCCGTGTCTCTGTGTGCACTTGCTCTTTTTCCTGTCTGGACGTCACATGCTGTACAGATGCCACCATTAAAGCATTTTCATAGTGAAAAAAAAAAAAAAAAAGCCAAAGTAATCTTAAGAAAGAGGAACAAAGTTGGAGGTATCTCAATTCCAGATTTCAAGATACACTCACTACAAAAGCTAAAGTAATCAAAACAGCATGATACTGACACAAAAACAGACACATAAATCAATGGAACAGAAAAGTCCAGAAATAAAACCACACCTATATGATCTATTAATCCACAGCAAAGGTGGCAAAAATATGCCATAGAAATAGGACAAATAAATAAATAAATAATTTTTTTAAAAGGAATAGGACAGTCTTTTTAATAAATGATGTTGAAAAACTGGAAAGCTGCATGCAAAAAATGAAAACTGATCACTTTCTCATACCACACAAAAACTAAAAAATGAATTAAGGACCTAAATATGAGACCTAAAAAAACACAAATTACTTAAAAAAAAAAAAAAAAAGGCAGTCAGGGTACCTGGGTGGCTCAGTCAGTTAATTGTCTTTCAGCTCAGGTCATGATCTCAGGGTTCTAGAAACAAGCCTCATGCTTCTCCCTCTCCCTCTGCTACTCCTACTTGGTGCATTCACGCTTTCTGTCTCTCTCCCTTTCTCTGTCAAATACATTTTTTTTTTTAAAAAAAAAGGGGCAGTCATTTCTTTGACATTGCTGTTAGCAACATTTTTCTAGACATGTCTCCCCAGGCAAAGGAAACAAACACAAAAATAAACTATTGGGACAACACCAAAGTTAAAAACTTTTGCATAGCAAAGAGAACTGTCAACATGCCAAAAAAAGGAACACAGTGAACGGGAGAAGATACTTGCAAGTAATATATCTAATGAGCGGTTAATATCCAAAATACATAAATAACTAATAATATAACTCAACACCAAAAAAACAAATAATCTGATTACAAATGGGCAGAGGACCTTAATAGACATTTTTCCAAAGAAGACATATAGATGGCCAACAAATACTTGAAAAGATTCACAACATCACTGATCATCAGGGAAATGCAAATTAAAACCACAATGAGGGATACCTGGCTGGCTTAGTCAGTAGACCAGGCAACTCTTGACCTCCGGGTTTTAGGTTCAAATCCAATGTTGGGTGTAGAGATTACTTAAAAAAAAAAAAAAATCCTTTGAAAAACACACACAATAAAATACCACCTGATGCTTGTCAGAATGGCTAGTACCAGGAAGACAAGAAATTAGGGCACCTGGATGGCCCAGCTGGTTAAGTGTCTACCTTCAGCTCAGGTCATTATCTCAGGGGTTCTGGGATATCAGTCCTGCATTGGGCTTTCTGCTCAGCAGGGAGTTTGCTTCTTCCTTGCCCTCTGCCCTTCTCTCACTGCTCATGCTCTATCTATTGCTTTCTCTCAGATAAATATATAAAATCGTTTTTAAAAAAAGATAAGAAATAACAAGTGTTGGCAAGGATGTGAAGTAAAGGGATAGGAGAGATGTAAATTGGTACAGCCACTGTGGAAAACATTATGGAAGCTCCTCAAAAAATTAAAAATAAAAATACCATATAACCCAGTAATTCCACCAAAGAAAACAAAAACGTTAATTCAAAAAGATATATTTACTATGTTAATCACAACATTATTTACAATAGTCAAGATATGGAAGCATTCAAATTCCATTAATAGAATAAAAAATAAGTGGTATACATACACAACAGAATATTATTCAGCCATAAAAAAAGAGTAAGATGTTGCCATTTGCAACAACACAGATGGACCTAGAGGGCATTTCACTAAGTAAGAGAAGTCAAATAAAGACAAATGCCATATGATTTCACTTAAATGTGGAATCTAAAAAAATGAAACAACCAAAACAGCAGAAACAGACCCATAAACACATAGAAAAACTGGTGGTTGCCAGAGAACAAGGGGCAAAGGGACGGGCAGAATGAGTGAAGGAGAGTGGTAGGTACAGGCTTCCAGTTACAGAATTAATAAGTCACAAGACAGAAAGGTACAGCATAGGGAATATAGTCAATGGTATTATAATAGCATTGCATGGTGACAGATGGTAGCTACATTTGTAGTAAGCAAAGTATAATGTTGTCAAATCACTATGTTGTAAACCTGAAACTAATGTCACGTTGTGTGTTAACTATGTTAACTATATCTCAATTTTTAAGGGTAAAAAAAATTAAATTGTAAATAAAAACAAAACAGCCAAAATGTATTAAATGCTAAACAAAACAGCTAAAATGTATTAAGCACAGTGTGCCAAGTTTTGTGCTAATACCTTTTCCATCATACTCTTAAGTGACCCTCTCACAACAATCTTATAAGGCAGCTTAAAATTATTTTACAGATAAGACCTTTAACGTGGTAGCCCCATTTTACAGATGAGAAAACTAACAAAATGAGTGGTACAAACATGAAACATTGCTTTGATATCTCAGTTTAAACCTTGAAAATAGGACACATATTTTGTCACTGAAAAGTTGATATAAAATATCTGAAAACCATGGAAAAAATCACCCCTACCCACAAACTAAAGATTCATTAACTTAGTTTCAACTGGACTTAGGACTTTGGGTTATCCCGATGCTCCAAATTCAGCTTTTCTTGTAATCAACTCTGATGATTATTGAAGATCTTGCACTTTTCTTAGTAACTCCTCTACTTTTGAACTTCAGCTCCTTGCTACAAACAGACTATTTCCTCTGAGTCCTGATATGACATCTGGGTTTAAGATTTGTGGGGAGGGGTGCTTGTACAATTTGGTCTTTAGTTTTCTTTGAAGCAGAAGCAAACTGCCCAGGGACTGTCTCAGTCCTTGATGCACTCCCTTTAGCCATGCAAGCCTCTTTCTGAGTTCAGCGACTGAGCTTCCAGGAAAGCATAGCGCAGCTGACATCTTGTGGGCATAAACAATAATTACATCATTTCACCTAGATTCCAAGATTCTGAACTTGGCTACATTATCCAGAACACAATAGGCTCAGATCCCATCCTCAACCTCGGACACTTCACCTTTAAATCTGTGCAAAATTCTTAAATTTCTTCTGAAGTTTCATTTAGTCTTCTTTCACAGTGTTACAAGATATGTTTTTAATATAAGTCTGGTGAAAATTTTTTAAAATTCATTTTAATGTTTAAAAGAAAAAATCACTTTCACAGATGTTTTTAATGACTGAAATATTGCTTCAAAAAATACAAAAAAAAACTCAGCTCTACCTCTTAGCATCTTTTCATATCCCCCTATATGTATCAATTTGAAGATAACAAGGCATAAAGAAAAAGCATTTCTTAACCATTCAACACATTTACTAGGTGCTTACCATGTCCCAAGCAATATGCTAGAACCAGGATAGAAACATGATAGACGATGTGGATCCAAATCTCAGAATATAATGCATATGAACCCATTCATCTCAAATAGTACATTACACAGTCATGCATTACTAATTCACATGTCACTCTCAATTCTATTCCCAATATCATCTGGGCCACCTACTAGTGTTATTGCATTAATATAACATTTGTAGTATAATTGGTAAAAACCATATACTACATCCCATATTTTCCTAAAAGCTCCTGGCTGATGTGATTTCCCCAATCTCCTTGATTCACCTAAATATCATTCTCTTTCCAAATTAATTTCCTTCTCTGGAGAGAGCACTGATTTTACATATATATGGATAAGGGACAGAGGAAGAAGGGGAAAGAGAATTTTATGCAGGCTCCACGCTCAGCATAGAGCCTGATCAGGGTTCCATTTCACAACCCTGAGATCATTATCTGAGCCAAAATTAAGAGTCAGACACTTAACAGACTGAGCCATGCAGATGCCAATTTTTTAAACATTTTACCACTTTTTCCTCACATTAAAAAAATAAAGGTGTAATAAAAATAGCTTTGATTTTCAAGCACAAAGGTCTGGGTTCAAATTCTGACATGATACTGTGCACCACTGATGAAAGTGCTTTACCTCCCTTACTCTAGGTTCTGTCACCTATAAAAAGGGAGTATAGCAAAGCCAAACTCAGTGTCTTTATGAGGAAAGATTACACGTAATCAATCTGTAAGACTACCATAGACCCTACTATAAAATAGGCACAAAATTAACATTAATTATCCATCTTCTATTATTTCTCCACAATTTTAGCCCTTTTATTTGAACAAAATTCTCATTGGTCATTACAGAAGCTTACATAACATAGCAATCTCTACTTTTCATGAGAAAATCCTATCACTTAATGTAGAAAAAGCATACTCTACATAGAGATAGGCTTCATCTGGTGAAATAAATAGCAACTCATAGTTTTTTATGAATTTATGCCTCATGCAGAGCTGAAACCAAAGGTATTTTTTATGTAATTACTTACCTTTAGTTACTCAATGCCAAATTTAAGTTATTTTAGCACCTCCGTATGTGGCTCAAAAACACCATTAATTGTTCTACTTTGAGGCAGTTCCACACAAGAAACATAGATTTCAATGTTTTATTTTTTTTTATTTTTTTTTTATTTCAATGTTTTATAAAACTTGTTTCTAGGGAATCCTGGATGGCTGAGTGGTTGAGTGTCCGCATTTGGCCCAGGGCATGATCCTGGAGTCCCTGGATCGGGTCCCATGTCGGGCTCCCTGCATGGAGCCTGCCTCTCTCTACGTCCCTCTATGTCTCTCATGAATAAATGAATAAAATCTTTTTAAAACAAATGTGTTTCTGTACTATCATATAGTCATGAAGTGAAAGGAATCTTAAAAGGTTCCCTGGATAATCCCAAGCAAAATACCTCAAGTATTCAAAAGAGGCAATTTATAGTCTAATCAAATTTATTTATCCTTCTAGGCAACGTGTTTTTATATCTAATTGCAGTTGAAACATTAAAAAATGTCAAGTTTCTCTTCATAGCAGTTCTTTTCCAATTTTGAGAATTTTAAATTTTAAATTTTCTTTCCCAAGTTAAAACATTCCAGCTCCTTTTGCTTCCCTGAGCTGCCCTAAGTTTTTCCTCTTTTTTATTCTGACCTATTTGGATTTCTTACCATTTTACTACTGTTTAAAAGATTATATTTTCTAGGCAAAGTACTAGAGAGACAGCTTAGTAGTAAAGCATTTTTTTTTAATTGTGAAAAGAACTGGTGAATCCTGTCCTCTGGAAATGCTTGTGAGTTCATTAGACGTTCTGAGGAAACCAGATTCAACACATGTGGAACAAGAAATAGGAGATTGTTGTGAGATCTTACCTTCATGCCTTTATTAAATCAGCAGTTAAAATTAATAAATGAAGTACACTTTGAGACTATGTCTATTCTATTTATTCATCAATATATTTTATTCACCAATACACATTTTGCACTAAAGTAAACAACATAAAAGGAGAGAAAAAATATCTAATTCCTGTCCTTAGGGCTTTTGTGATGTCCTGAAAGAAGAATCAGTTCTAGGAAGTTACATATGTTCAGGGAAAAACAAACACAAAAATTTCAAAAATAATACAATAAAAACTGAGTCTCTAATTTTTGGAAAAATTAAGAACAGCAGAATAATGAAAGTCAAATCAGATTATCCAAGTGCAAGCTTCTAGAATAAGCTCATTTTAAAGAAGTGGGAAATTTTTAAAGGTTATCTCGTCTATGCCCATTCTAGATGTTTCATCTCATTATGAGGAAAAAATGTATTGATTTTAAAAGTCTGTGCTGATATTAAAATTATAAATCTTCATCATTGCTTTCAAGATCAAATTGGCTTTCCTCTTCCCAAATAAAAAGATTTTCATCCTCAAATACATAAAATATTTCTACTGTATTTCTGTTACTAATATTTAAGGATGTTTCAACTTGGTAAAATAGGCAAGTCTGACCATGCATTTCAAAAAAGAAGTCACTACATTCTCTTACTACTTGGTTGAGATTTGTTCTTGAGTTCTGAAATCTGCTATTCAAGAAATTATTATTCTCATCAACTACTTCAAAGATTTCATTTGTCTGATTAATGGAGTCACGTGTATCTGAATTCCTATTATCCACAATCAACAATGATGTGTGCAAGAAATTCACACAAAACTTTTTCTTTAAATATAATTGAAATTTCTTTAAATTATTTTCTTCCTCTAAGCCCAATGAACTAATTCCTTTTAAATTTCTTAATTTTCTTTTATCCATCAAGTCAAATGTATCATCAAAGGCATTATCAATAAATGCTTTTCTACCATTTGCTTTATTGTTAGCATCTCTAAATATGGTTTTGTTTGATGGTAGTAAATATGGATGTACTTTCATCCATAAATGGAGGCCCAAGAAATTTTCAATATCAGAATTTTTGCAATATGCAAATCCTCGGTCTTCCTCATTTATAGGCTGGATGATAACAGTTAGTATTGGGCAATGCTGTCCACAGATAGCATAGAGTTTATCCAGAGAGTCGCCTTCCTGAAGTGCACCATGAATTGCATTATTAACAGGCAAAGGTTGATTTTTAATAGTATCATCAGAGACAGGATGAACTTTGTTACCAGCAGATGTAAAGCCATGAGTTACTGATGTGCATACTCTTTCTGATTTATGATTAGCCTTCTCCTCTGCATGATGAACTGGTATTCTCTCCCTGGCACAAGTTTTATTTTGAACATCTAGCAAATCCTCACAAAAAGGCTCAGAATCACTACAATGAGGCATATTAAAATAACTGCATTTCAGTTCAAGGGGTTGACTCAATTCCTCCAATTCTGAAGAGGACAGCTCAGCCATGGTTGGGTCTGGGGCCAAATTTCCGAAATGGGAATATGGTACTTCATTGTCATTATTAAGTAGAGTATCCACTGATATGGTGTCTGCATTGCCATATAAGCCTGAATTTTCAGGAGATGATATTCTTAACAAATGATTTTCTTTCAAGAGCCACTTTCCTTTATCAATCAGTACTCCTTCTTCTATGTCTCTGATGATTCTGTTATGATCGTTTTGTTTTGTACCATGTCCTAAAATGTCTCCTCCATGATAATTGGCCCTCACATCATTAAAGTCACATTTATCTTGTCCTTCTTCTAGAAATTTCTGCAACATAGATGAATTACTAGAGAGCTGTTCAGAAGAGCCAAATGACTGACCTTCAGAATCATAAAGATCTACTTTCCTAGCACACTGAAATTCAACAGAATTATAAGGACAAACCTGAGATCTGTGTATAGACCCAGAAAAAAAAGATGGTTTAATAATTTCCCCTTTACTGTAAAGTTTTTCTATTGTCCTTTTAACAAATCCTTTATTATAGTCCTTGTCTTGAACAATTTCCTCACAACTGCCATTGGGGCCATCACTGGATGTTTTATATGGCTGCTCATTCTCACTGCTTGGTCTAAATTCAGACCAATCAGAAGTCACTGGTCCTATGAAGTCATTTTTAAAATCAAGAGAGGACTCTGAATAACTTCCAATTTCCACGCTTTTCACCATCATTTTTACTCTCATTTTAGTTTCTCCTTCATTGAGGTCCTTTTCAGTATTTTGCTTAGAATCATAGCAAAACACTAAAGATGGTGGTGTTGCCAGCCTCCTTCGGATTGCCTCGCAAATTATACCATTTCTTTCTTCTTCTTCTGTAATGTTCCTTCTGGAGCCATCGATCAATTGCAAATTTTTACTAGCCTCTAACTCTTTTTGGATCAATTCTTCAGCGGCCTGCTCTCTTGCATTTACCTTCATATGAAAGGTATCAGTGTCCTGGTTTTCTAATTCTTCAAAAGATTCCAATTCTGAAATGTTTCTTTCACTTGATGTCATGCTATTGGTTATTGAGCCTGGTTCTTCAGAAGTCTTGGAGTCTTCCTTATCAGAGGATGTATATGCATTTTTACCCTGAAATGTCTTTAATGAATAATTTTTCAATTCAGCTACAGAACTACGTTCCTTATCAAATTCTGGTTCAGTTTCATTTATGGGAAAGCTAGAGTAGCTTAAATTGCTGATATTCTGGTCTGATACCAATATATTAAAGCTATGTTTACACCCAGGGTCTGCCAAAACATTTAGATCTTTCTGAACTTTATTTATTCTTTCTAATTCTTCAGTCAATTCCAAATTATCAGTATATGTGTTTTCTTTAAAAATTAAAAAATCACTGGTGTTACAGATTTTGTTGGGAATGTAGGCCTCATCAATTGGGCAAGTTGCCTTACGACTATGGTTTTCTTCATGAGCACAAGCCCTGTGGGAAGATAGAGCATCAGTAAGTGAACAGACCTCTCCTTGGAAACAAGCCTTATTCATGGGGGTCTGATCAACAGTACAGCCATCACTAGGGCAAAAAATGTCACTGAGGTTACAAGTCTCTTTTGGAGGACAGGTCTTATTCACAATGCACATCTGACATGAACAAGTCAACTCTGAAACACAGGCTTCAGGGCCACAGTGCTCACTGGCAGAGTGGCCTCCACCTGAAGAGATTTTCTGTGTTTTTTCATTTTCAACGCACTTAGGAACTCTATGAAGGTTGGGTGTGGAACAATTTGCAGAAAGTCCTACTGGAACCATGTCTTGTTCTTTCTCAGTGAGTCCAAAGTGATTTGTGGTTGATTCCACTAAATTGGCAACAGCAGCCTTCAAATCATCAGCTTCCTCTGTGATGGCAGTATGCCTTAGGACCTCCAATAATCCAAGTATTTCTGAAGCTCTGTTGGTAGTCTTGTGAGCATCACCTTGACAGAAGCTATTTATACTTCCTTTTAAGGTTAGTACCAGAAGCCAAGCTAGAAGAACATTAGTATAAGACTTACATATTGGGGAAGAGAAGGGAATATCTGCAAGTGAACCTGGCATTTGAGTAATTCCATTCTGAGTCTTATGAATACTAGGAACTAAAGCTTGCAGTTGGCGAAGCAATAAGATTGGTAAAGGGTCTTTTGAAGTGTCTTCTTCTGTAAGATCTACTTGAATGGCAGCTTCTACGCTGTGCCTTTTTGTAGCTACATTTATCTCTTGGTAAACAAGGCTTATCTCTGGTCCTAATTTTTCAGCACATACCTGGATTTTAGTATTATGATCATCAATAGCTGACTGTGACAAAGCACAATTTTCATGCAAGGGAAGCAAGCAAGCATCATTCAGAGATTCAACCTGGTTCTCACAGAGATCTTTAGAAAGTTCTTCACTGTTAACTTTGTCAAAAAATTTACCTACCTTTTTACCTAGATTTTCTGTCAAACTGGCATTTTTAGTTATATACTTGTTACTTTCTCTAGCAAAATTATTTCCTTCTCCAGAACTTGTGTGGGACTTAGTTCCTGCAAAACCATTGTTGTTACAACTTACCACACTCCTATCCTTTTTGTATATTGGAGCTGATTTTCTAGATTGCAAAGCTGAATGTGGATTTGTGTTCTGCAACCATCTCTGTATATAATTTTGAACTGAATGATGGCTAATAGCCTCAGGAAAAACAGCTTTTTTCAAAGAACCTAAGGAATTTGCCCTGGTTGTAACTTGTTGTTTACTTACAGTAGTACTTGATTTTAACTTATCCCCTTTTTGTTTCTTCTGAGTTTTTAAAGTTATGTGTGAATTATTAACTTTTGAAACTAAATTTTTCTTAGTAATTCCTCCCAAATACCAAGATGCTATTTCTGCTTGGCCCTGTGGTCCACAAAAATCACTGGGTCTTTGCTCAAGGAAGTTAAACATAGGAAATAAATTTTGATCTTCAAAATTATTTTTGCAATACCTAAAGTCATTATGGGGAAATACTTTATCTCCTTGACCAATTTCTCTTTTTGTAGGTCCTCCTAAACTTACTTTGGTTAGTGGTCTGGATTTTCTTTTAGCTAAAAGTCCTTGAAACTTCTTAGGATTCTGAAGAGTATTTAATTTATTTACATGGAAATTCTTGGAATTTACAGGATTGAGATCACTTTGGGAACAATAATTTGATTCAATTACCGTATCACTTACATGGAGGTCTTCCTCACAAACTACTCCTCCTTTAAGGGAACCATCTGAACCCTCCAATATGATTTCCTGTGCAATTCTACGTCCTGTGTTTATTCTCTTATTCTTACTAAGAATTCCTTTGGTTGCAATCTTCCGGATCTGATGCCTAGAATTTATCACTTGTTGCTGAGATTTCATCTTCTTTTTGCTGGCAACAGATAACGAAGTCTGCTTTTCATTTGCTGGAAATTTTGTTAAATCACACTGAGCAAATTCATTAATTAGTCTGTCAATTCTTGTGGTAACAGTGGAAGACTCTACCAAAGCTGGGATCTCAGAAACAGTTTTGTCAATTCCAGAGTCATTACTTAAAGAATGAGTCGTATCTGCTAAAATAGGGCTGAATCTATCCCTGGTCCTACTATAAGGCCTTAAGATTTTGATATTAGTTTTGTTGTCTGATGTTAAACTATCAACTATAACTTCCCCCACAATTGAGTTTTCTGATATAGTCTGCGGCGAGCCATTATTATGAGACATCTCTAACATCTTCTGATTTGTAATTTCTACACCAGCACGTATTGCACCTGACTTGAGCAACCTGCTCTCCTTTTTCCTTTCTAAAGATGACTCCATCTGCTCATTGTTATTGATCTGAACAAGCAGTGGTTTGTTAGATACTGATGACATTTTACTGCAAGAATGTGTGAACATGTGATACTCAGATTTGTTTTCCCCATCTTCCCTTGCTTCACTATAGGAAAATTGTCTAATCATTTCCTCTTCAACTTCCGTTTCAGAAACCAAGGTCACACTCCCTCTCACAGATTTTTGTCTCACTCTCTTTGGTCCAGGTGTAGGGGGCCTATAAAAATGATGCTTTGCTTGATCCTGAGTCCCCTGGACAGTGTTTGTGTCCATAGCACCATTCTCCCAACTAACAGAAGTGCAAGTTTCAGTCTCTTGATCTGTTATTCGAGTGTTTATTTCCTCTGTCAAACTGACCTCTTGATTATTGTCTTTCTCCAGAGATGAGACATCTGCAGACAATGAGCATGCCGCAATCTTTAAATGAGATGACTGATCATCTGTTCTTCCTGGAAAACAGCCTACCTCACACTTTTCATTGTTATGAGAAAGACTAGCTCTACTGACAGTGGTCCACTTTATGGTTTCCTCCTCTTTTATCTTAAATCGAACTTTCATCTCAACTGTCATGGTGCCATCTTGATTAAAAATAATTGATTTCTCAATATCATCTTCAGAAGGGTATATCAGTAAATTCCGAGAATCATTTTTTTCCAAGGCCAAGTAATTTTCAGAAGCAAAAGAATGGTCTGAGTAGCAATCATTATTATGCATTTTGCCAGAAGAAACAGAATAAATCTGGGACCTTGGGCTTGAAGGCACATGTGTGCTCACTTTCAAGATTTTAAGAGTTAAAAGATGTCCCATGTCAAAATGCAGAAGACAGAGAAGTTATAAATATCCAATAGAAGAGGCAGCAAAGAAAGAAAAGAAAAAAATTAAGTTATTGGTAAGAAAAATACCATATTTTCTAAATTTCATAGTAAGATTTTTTTTTGAATACACTGTAAGTCTTTATTACAAACCAAACCTTCCTCACATTGATGCTAGGCAGCCCTAAATGCATGGATGTTTTATTTTCCAAATATCATCAGTAAATCAGCTGGTTTGAACTTGCAACACATTCTTCTGTAGAAACAATATTGTAAATCATGGTTTGTTTCAGAAACTTGTCTGAAAAACCCTATTGAAACTATAATGCAGCTCTATATCTGAAGTTAAAATCATACATAGTAAGATTATTAATATGTTTCTCACCTCTTATTCATTGGTTACTTAAATTCACTATAACATCTGGTACATTTCTACAAGCTACTCTCAAAAAGAAAACCTATAATCCTACTTTAATAATGAGATTCATAGAATTTTAATGAGTTTAATTAGGCAGTTTTAAGAAGGAAATTATAAAGTAGAAACTGACAAGGATTCTAGCAAAAATAAAGATTTTTGTGGAATTTTGTTTTGTTGTTTTGTTTACCAGTACTGAAACTGGAGTCTAAGTGCTGCTTACCTATGCAAACAAAGCAAATAATATAATTCAGTTATATTCATTTTCCTGCCTGTGCAAAGCCAAGAGAGACATCTATAGCATTATGAAAGCTAAAACATTTTTAGAATTTAAAAACATTAATTGAGTAATAATTACTAATTTAGCATTCACTTTGCATAATTAGTACATTTGACATAGGGCACAAAAAAAAACAGCTAGACAACAAGCCAACATATTTAGTTATTTTTTACTGTGTGTCTCTAAAGATAACTTTAGTATTCAAGCTTCTTTAATTCAATCAAACTCTTATTAACAGTTTGTATGGATTTACATATGTTTTGCATCAATCAAATACCTTCAACATTTCAGAGTATAAACCTAAAAATATTTTCTCTTATTTTTGTATGCATTTACCAAAATTGCCAATGAAAATGCCTCACTTAAAATTTTTTAAATTAAAACTTAACAAAACCCTCACATTCCCTAACACCATCAAAAATCATACTCAGCAGCCCATATCACAAAATAGTAAAATCACCTTAGTAAAATGAGCACAGTGAAATAGTACTACCATACACTTACCAGGTATTTGGCAGCTAATGCCTACAAAATAGAAACATTAAGAGATATCTATTGAATATATCATAACAGAGGAGTTTCACCCTCTTCAGCAGTAAGTAGAGAGATTAATACTACTCAAAGGGTTTATTATTCCACATCTAAATGAAAACCAAAATTTAAGTATAAATGGCAATAAATTCCTTAGCATAGAGCTAAAAAAGTGTGCACAATGAATAGAGATTAAAATATTGAGCACACTGAATAATACAACTAACCATGCCTGCATAGAGAATTTACAGCTTATGCCACAGTTCTGAGCATCAACAAGCCCTCTTTCTCCCCAACCCAAAGGATTATGCTATATTGTGCAGCATTTCCTAAGGAATCATCAACCTAGATTATTATTAACCAGCATGAATGATCACATCAATTTTTTAAATAAAAAATGGATCCAAGGGCTGTGATTTTTACTGGAATAACTTCAGAAAGTGGAGTTGATATGTACTTAAGAGATTTTTAAAAACACAGTCACTCAATCTGCTGCGCTCAGCTATGATGCTGCATGGTACAATCTGGAGAAAACTCTACCAGATGTCACTTACACAAATTCCATAAAGCTCCTCTCCAAATCAAGAAATGCTGGCAATTTTTTTTATCTAGGTATTATATTACACACACACACACACACACACAAATAAAGGCTTACCACATCAACTTAATCACTGACTGATTTGGAAAAATCTAAAAAAAAAAAATCATACAATCTCTATGACTCTTTTCAACTATACATATAACCAATTTCAGTTTAGAATGTTTTTGATCCTCTCATTTTCTTTCACGTGATGAAGGAAATTGGTCATTTAAGCATAGATTGCTTTGGGTTTTGGGTTTGTTTTGTTTTTTTGATGTTGTGGTTAAAAACAAAAGAAAAAAAAAACACACAACTCAGGGCTAAAAATTTAAGTGACTTACTCTTTCTGCTTTCTGATCTAGTATTTCCCTTGATGTATACATGATGAGAGGTCCCTGGTAATCTTGCAGAAAGCAAGTACTTCTGGATGTCATAATTTCCTGGTTTAAATGGCTCCCTTCCTGCTGCCACCACAGCTCCAGAGCTCAGGATCACCGCCTGGAGACTGGGAACCTAGAAGAAACCAAAGAGTTAAGGTCCTTATATGAGCAACATGAAGCTTTGTTCTTTCCATACCGTAATTTTTTTAAAGATTTTATGATGTTTGGGAAGCCTGGGTGGCTCAGCAGTTGAGGTCTGCCTTCAGCTCAGGGCGTGATCCCAGAGTTCTGGGATTTAGTCCCCCAGTGGGCTCCCTGCGGGAAGCCTGCTTCTCCCTCTGCTTGTGTCTCTGCCTCTCCGTGTCTCTCATGAATAAATAAATAAAATCTTTAAAATAAAAAAGATTTTATGATTATTTTTTTTAAGTATCTCTACACCCAACGTGGGACTTTGAACTCACAACCCTGATATCAAGAGTGTGGTGGACTGAGCCAGCTATGGCCCCCTTTCCATGTCAATTTTATAGTGAATGGAATCAAAAACCTTCAGGGCTTTACAGAGATAATCACCAAGCATTCTTTTTTTTTTTTTCCTTTTTTAAAGATTTTATTTATTTATGAGGGACAGAGAGAGAGAGAGAGAAAGACACAGGCAGAGGTAGAAGCAGGCTCCATGCAGGGAGCTCGATGTGGGACTCTATCCCGGGTCTCAAGAATCAAGCCCTGGGCTGAAGGCGGCGCTAAACCGCTGAGCCACCTGGGCTGCCCATCACCAAGCATTCTGTAGGCACCAATAATGTATACAAAATTACCAACTATCAAGGTGGGGGTGGTGAGACCAACATCATTACTCGGCCTGTACACTACCTGGTGACCAGTCTTCTGCCATAACTTAAAAAATATTTTTAAAAGTCAGTTCAGCCTCTGCCTTCCCCACCAAAATATCCAGCTGTAGCTAATTTCTACCATGAGCAAGCTGAGAAAGGGCCTGGTGGACAGGCTCACAGCTGCAGGGGGAGCTCTCCTCTGTTCCACCACCTACCTACCTACCCTCACACCAGCAGAGATGGCAGAAAAAAATGCTTTCTCTACCTAACAGTATCACTAGTGGCCACGGCTTTTCAAGAAATATTGTCCTGATAAGATTCTGTGCCAACCCATTATACAACTCGGTGCACAAGGAAGGCAAAAAAGGGGAGGGAGTGTGAGATTAAAAAGAGCCCCTCATGGCAATCGCTTCCTCGGATTCTGACCAGAGAACAGTAGAGCCACCCACACACGTGAGCCGGTACCCTCCCACCAGGGTGGGAACACGAACACACACACACACACACACACACACACACGTGCACGTGAAGCCTTTCATTCTCCGGGGCCTCCACCCACATCCTACGTGACGCGAGCTCAGACGTGAGAAACGCCCAGAACACTCACCTTCCTTCCATCCGTGGCATACAGCTTGGTCACCGGGAACCGCATAACCTCTGTCAGGTGCTGCAGAAAAGCCTGGAAGCTCTGCGTGACCCTTCTGTTCACAATAGCCACGCGCCTTATCTTCGGGTCGCCATTTCTAAAGACCAGAAGCCTTCGCGGGGCGCGTAGCATGCCGGGAGCCCCGGCGGCGCCTATGCTGGTCGGCGGGGAGCGCTGCGCATGCGCACTGATGGCCCGGCTGCTGAGCCACGGTCGCGGGCGCCGGCGGGCCTTGTCGAGGTCGACCGGCTGCACTTTCCTACGGTGGGAGCACAGGTACGACGCGCCGTCCTCCAGCTCCTCCAGGCGTGTGATGCTGTGCCTTCCCCGAGGGGTGCTGATGTTCCTCACCCCGAAAGGTAAAGGCACCTTCCTTGATAAGTTATCGAGCAAAGCATCAAATGTCTTGAAGGAACGCGGGTTGACCACCACCTTGACCCCGCCAAACTGTGGGTCTCCACTCTTGTAGAAGCTGATTTTTTTGGCCACAACAGGATGCATGACACTCAGGTGGCGAGGAGGACCTTGACCTTCAAAAGACCGATGAATCATGGAAACACTAGTGGAAGAAGTTTCGCTCATTTTGGCTGCGAAGGGGGGGGGGTGAGGATAATTATTCATCTCGGCAATGACGGCACCATAAAGAATACATGATAATGTAAATGCAATCTGATTATAGTTGTAGGTATCTTGGCTATTCCTAGCATTTCATTCATTCATTATTCCTGCCTATTTTGAAAGGGAACTTTAAGGGGCTTACAATAAAAAAAATAGAAACAATAAGGATATTTATAATTTGAAGATAAAAACAAACTAAAGACACGAATAAAGGTGTCATTAAATAAATTATGGTATATACACCCATGCCCTAGGAAGCTATGCAACCATTAAACATTACTTTAGAAGTCTATATTTATCAGCATAGAAAAATGATCATAAGAAAAAGGCAGTTTATAAAATACATATACCATGCCATTGCCAGCATATACATATTTATTATGCTAGTGGAAAAAAAATCCAGAAACACATATAGCCCTAATGTTGACGGTAATTATCACTGACTGGCAGAACTATGGATAAATACTTGTTTCTCATACATTGCTAAATTTTGCAAATCCTAAAAACTAAATAGGTATTATTGGACAATTAAAAAATAACAAAAGAGACACACATCAAAAGCCATCCAATGAGAAAAGAGTTTTGCAGTTGATCCCTTTAGTTCTGCATGTCCTGCCAGTGAAGGAAAAAAGGGGGAGACAGGAAAAGTTTATCCAGTTCGAATTGTTGGGTAGAACGAAATGAGTTCATCTGGAAGAAAATGTTTTCTGACATTAAATTCTAGAACAAATATATTATGTAAATCCTTAAATAAAGGCCATATTAAACTAATGTAAAATGTTTCCATTACAGATTATTAAAAATGCAGGTAGGGGCACCTGGGTGGCTCAGTGGTTAAGTGTCTGCCTTTGGCTCAGGTTGTGATCCTGGAATCCTGGGATCCAATCCCGCATTAGGCTCTTCGCAGGGAGCCTTCTTCTCCCTCTGCCAATGTCTGCCTCTCTCTGTCTCTCATGAATAAGTAAGTTAAATCTTTTTTAAAACATTCAGGTACACTGTTGGGGGCACTTGACGGAATGAGCACTGGGTGTTATGCTATATGTTGACAAATTGAACTCCAATATAAAAATATACCAAAAAAACGCAGGTAGATTATGCACCATTAATCCTTCTTTGGGAATCATTTCATTAAATATTTCGAATGAATGATAGCATTGCTATGAGCTATTGAAAGTGGAGGTACTGTTCCCATTGGTGGTTCTAAAGTTAAAACTTCAGGGCACCTGGGTAGCTCAGTGGGCTAAGTAAGCATCTGCCTTCAGCTCACTTAATGATCCCAGGGTCCTGGGATCAATCCCCACATCATGCTCTCTGCTCAGTGGGGAGCCTGCTTCTTCCTCTGCCTTTCCCCCTCCTTGTGCTCTCTCTCTGTCAAATAAATAAATTAAATCTTTTTAAAAATAATTAAATTAAAACTTCAGGAGGGGGACGCCTGGGTGGCTCAGCAGTTGAGCGTCTGCCTTCCGTTCCAGGCATGATCCCTGGATACAGGATCGAGTCCCACATCGGGCTCCTTGTGGGGAGCCTGCTTCTCCCTCTGCCTGTGTCTCTGCCTCTCTCTCTGTCTCTCATGAATAAATAAATAAAATCTTAAAAAAAAAAAAAACTATTTCAGGAGGGAATTTAAGAGCCATTTTCAGCCACTCAGGTTTTTCCCCCCTACTTCATAAGTGAAACCAGAGTCTGACAAGTGACCAGCTCATGGAAAGGTTTGTCTGGTTCTGGATTCACTTCTCATTTGTAGCATACTGTGACTATTTTCTACTATATTTAAGTTGATGTAATTATTAGTGTCTTTTGATAGAGTAAAAATGCCCTGCAGCCTTAAGCACAAATTGAACAAACTAAATAAACGTGATCAGTATTAGATGAAAAAAGCATATTTGTCATTATAAATCAGCTATAAATTTGGCCCAAATCATCTACTTAACTGTTTGCAAACTGTTGCCTAAGATCCTTCGTGTATCTCCAATATGATTTGCAAATTTTATGTGTGATTTAGGAAAATACATTCAGAGATCAAACTAGAATTTATATATGTCTCCCCCACTCTCTTCGACAAGCAGTTTAAAGTAATTATAGTACTTAAGACAATAAAGGCAGCTGCAGCAGGTTTGTGCTTCAGAAGCTGGGAAATCCACCTTTGCAATGGAGTCAGCAAAACTGCACCTCTTATCCTCAGCTGATAAACTGTGGTCTGACCTTGGGCATGCTGCTTAATCCCCATGCCCTCACTAACTATAAGAGGGATGAATTCTTTCAATATTTAATAAAAACTTCAGGACTCTTTGCCTCCAAGTACTTTTTAGGTTGCTTTACTTACATACTTATTTTAAAATCATTTACATTAATAGTGTATGAATAAAACACATTTTCTCCTAATTTTGGAAAATTATATTTACCTACAAGCACATAGCAAGGCTTTTAATTGCAATAGTCTTCTGTCTGGATCTCACTATTTGGAGAGCCAATGACCTGGTTATCAAGTTAAGACACAGTTATGTAAGCTGATAGCCTAAGGGGTTTGCTTTTGGGAGGCTTCTTTTTTTTTCCCCCCTCAAATAAAAAAATTGAGATTTTGTGCTTGGACCAGGAAAGAGAACCTAGAAAATAAGGACAATTGGAGGGAAGAAGTGGCCCC
The DNA here is from genome assembly GCF_003254725.2 of Canis lupus dingo. Taxonomy (NCBI): domain Eukaryota; kingdom Metazoa; phylum Chordata; class Mammalia; order Carnivora; family Canidae; genus Canis; species Canis lupus. The sequence continues at coordinate 6,307,495 of NC_064271.1, read as the reverse complement.
CATTGTGCTATCCTAGCTGCCTGACCCCGAACTGAAGGTACCAGGTCCTGGGAAGATGCCATATGCCCAGCAATGGAGGGGCATTTATAGAGAAAGAACCTATAAGATGGTTACCGGGGTCCTTGAGAAGGAAGCTGTAGCAAAAAAAAAAAAAAAAAAAAAAGATATATATATATATATATATATATATATATATATATACACACACACACATAGGATCCTCACTGCATGTAAGAAGATCTCTGAAAATGCCTAGAAGTCATTGGTGGAAAGTGTTGACACTTTGTGTACATGCAAGTGAGGTTTAAGAGTCAATGGTAAGGTGGGCATTGTATGTGAAATACAGAACATGATGAATATTCAGTATCATTTTTGAATTAAAGGATCTGTGTGCATCCAGTGCACAATATCATTATTGAAGAAGAAAGGACAAAGCCAGATTCCTCCCAGAAGAAATGTTTCAATCTTTGCCTTGATATAATCATATATGTGTCCTACATTTTCTATGGGAAATTCACTGAGAAATTCAATAGCACAGTTAAGGAAGAGTAGGAGTGTCATGAGAATATCAAGGAGGGATCTCTCGTTGAGCCTGATAGATTGGCACTGAGGGTTGGAAGAAATGGCAGTTTCTTTTATTTATTTATTTATTTATTTATTTATTTATTTATTCATTCATTCATTCATTCATGAGAGATGCAGAGAGAGAAAGAGAGGCAGAGACACAGGCAGAGGAGAAGCAGGGAGCCCGATGTGGGACTCGATCCCGGGACCCCAGGACCATGCCCTGGGCTGAAGGCAGGCGCCAAACCTCTGAGCCACCCAGGGATCCCCGAAATGGCAGTTTCTACAGGAGAGACTGCATAAAGCTGAGATGCCAGAGGCAGAATGATGGAGATGCCCTCCAGGAATTAGTACAGCTTCTGCCAAAGACCTGAGCAAGACCAAGAATGTGGTCAGTGAGTCTTGACAGTAGATTGTCCCTTTTTGTGAAACAGAGCTACCAGCCCCTTCACACCTTTTAGTTACCTTGTCTTACCCTTCTTAATTAGCTTTAAAAACTGATCAGAATGTAGATGGAAATTTTAAAATATCTCTTTTCATACTTTTTAAATAGTAAGGTTTATTCTATGCCCTCTAAAGTTGAATAAGGTAGTAATATACTTAGGGGAGGGAGATCTGGGGGGACAAAGTAGCCTGAAGTGGTCTAATTCTTCTCCCAGCAGGTTAGGCTGAAGGAAAAGTAGAGGTGCAAAGAAGTAATGAGGAAGCTAGATTCCTAAGGCCCTCCGTTTTTCTCACCGCTGACTTTTCCTAGAAGTAGCAAATGATCTGATAAACAAAATCTCTTCCCCACAGCCCACATTATAGTGAAATCTACTTCCAGTGACTTGATAGCATGCTACCAGTATCTTTACCTCTTCTCTGCATTCTCTTCATTGCCAAAAGTCAAACTGCAGAACTATCATGATATTTGTATCAATTTTTAAGATTCAGCAGATGTTTTTAACACTATTTGGTTCACTGGTGGAAAGTGTTGGTTACCCATGATTATGCTTATCTGTGCCATCATTGTTCTCAATACCTGTACTGCTCAGATCTAAATAGTTGCTCTACCAAGAGGGCCATAGCTTCTTACCACCATTCACTTGACAAAACACACTGCAGAATTACAAGATGCACATGCATCATTTCACTAATTATAATTTTAATTTTCTACTATACACTAGGAATTCAGGCAGTTCAGAAAAAGAATTAAGTAGACTTCTACTTCATTGGTATATTCATAAAGTTAGTTCTATGGTGATTCAGAGATTTGACATTACAAGAAAAATTCATTCATTCCACAGTTTATCATAACTCTGTGAGGTGGGGTTAAGGATGGGAGTTCAAAAAGGAAATACACAAATTCTCCCCTATGGTGGTCACAGCATTATTGAATTAAAGCCAGCTTCCTTCTTTAATGGATTGCTCAGATTCCTCTAATGTGTAAATAGTGTTCTTATAACCAGGAAAAAAAAAAAAAAACCTACCCCTATTTGAATACACTAGAATTTCTTGATTTCTTGATACTGAAGTTCTCTCCTACTTCAATATCAGCAAATTATGAAGGTTTCTAGCCTATTTATTCTTTTTTTCTAATGGTTAAAGATAGAATACAAATATACAATCTAGATATAAAATGGAAAATAAAATACAGCTAAACACAGATTGCTTTCAAAATAAAGATTTCAAATAGTTTACTTACCAGAACTTGAAACGTCCCCTTTAAAGAAAAACCTGTTTTAAGTTGTTTATATAATTTATATAATGTTACTGGATATGTAACCTGCTCTTTTCATGCAAAGAAACTAATGTCTTTGGATTTATTCTTAGCGTATCCACCCAGGGATTGAGTAAGCCAATTAATTTAATCCAAAGTGATGCTAATCACCAGACAGAATTCACCTTAAGGAGACCACAGCCAGAAACAAACCAGTTCCTAGCACGCTCCACAGTCATGAAGTCTTCCTAATCAGTTTTTCTTGCCTTGTCTTGCTTACCCAGTATCACTCTCAGATCACCAATCCATGAGCTTTTCTCTCTCAGACAGTCTTAAATTCTCATTTATTTATGTTAAGGAGAAAAGACTGTTCTGCTGCTAAAAATGAAACAGTTTGACATTTTATCATTCTTTGACAAGTAACTCTGAGTCCGTATTTGCTCATGGTAGTCATTTAAGCACTCCTGTTTATTACTGCATCAATGCAGTTCTAATGAAAATGGCTGTAAATGTGAACAATTTGGCTGCTCAGCATAACACAAGACAAATAAAAGAGGCACCACATGACAAAGTGATTTTATGCTTCTGCATACATAGCACTCTTCCGCTTTGCTTAATCATGATGAGATTTGAGCATGTTTCAGGACTTTGTCACCTGAGGTGACACCTGCTGCCTCTAATGGCTACCTGTAGTCTAATCTGATTTGAAGTTACCCTACCTAATCAGATTTCCTATCAGGCTTCCTGCCTCAGCTCTGAACCACAAAAACAATGTAAGGGGTCCTCCAGGAAAAAAAGATCGGGTTCAAACATGTGCTCTCAAATGCTGTCTCCAAACAGATCACGAAAGGAAAAAGACTTTCGTGAAATGGCACACTCTGCCTGATAAATACCGACTTCATAACATGTCACCTACTAAAAAGTAAAAAAGAGGGCTCCCTGGGTGGCGCAGCGGTTTGGCGCCTACCTTTGGCCCAGGGCGCGATCCTGGAGACCCGGGATCGAGTCCCACGTCAGGCTCCCGGTGCATGGAGCCTGCTTCTCCCTCTGCCTGTGTCTCTGCTTCTCTCTCTCTCTGTGACTATCATCAATAAAAAAAAAAAAAAAAGTAAAAAAGAGTAAGAGAGGGAAGGGAGAGAGAGAGTCACTGAGTGAAGGAAGGAAAGATGGAGGGAGAGAGGTGTAGATAAGAGAAACAATAGTGTTTAACTTTGATACGAACCTCCATTTATAATCATCACTGGGGATCCCTGGGTGGCGCAGCAGTTTAGCGCCTGCCTTTGGCCTGGGGCTGATCCTGGAGACCCAGGATCGAGTCCCACGTCGGGCTCCCGGTGCATGGAGCCTGCTTCTGTCTCTGCCTATGTCTCTGCCTCTCTCTCTCTCTCTCTCTCTCTCTCTCTCTCTGTGACTATCATAAATAAATGAAAATTTAAAAAAAAATAAAAAATATAATCATCACTGTTCACACAATGACATGGCTATTGACTCAATAAAGAAATTTATGTTTATATTTGTGTGGAATCAGAAAAGACCCTGAATAGCCAGGGGAATTTTAAAAAAGAAAACCATAGCTGGGGGCATCACAATGCCAGATTTCAGGTTGTACTACAAAGCTGTGGTCATCAAGACAGTGTGGTCCTGGCACAAAAACAGACACATAGATCAGTGGAACAGAATAGAGAATCCAGAAGTGGACCCTGAACTTTATGGGCAACTAATATTCGATAAAGGAGGAAAGACTATCCATTGGAAGAAAGACAGTCTCTTCAATAAATGGTGCTGGGAAAATTGGACATCCACATGCAGAAGAATGAAACTAGACCACTCTCTTTCACCATACACAAAGGTAAACTCAAAATGGATGAAAGATCTAAATGTGAGACAAGATTCCATCAAAATCCTAGAGAAGAACACAGGCAACACCCTTTTTGAACTCGGCCATAGTAACTTCTTGCAAGATACATCCACGAAGGCAAAAGAAACAAAAGCAAAAATGAACTATTGGGACTTCATCAAGATAAGAAGCTTTTGCACAGCAAAGGATACAGTCAACAAAACTAAAAGACAACCTACAGAATGGGAGAAGATATTTGCAAATGACATATCAGATAAAGGGCTAGTTTCCAAGATCTATAAAGAACTTATCAAACTCAACAGCAAAGAAACAAACAATCCAATCATGAAATGGGCAAAAGACATGAACAGAAATCTCACAGAGGAAGACATAGACATGGCCAACATGCACATGAGAAAATGCTCTGCATCACTTGCCATCAGGGAAATACAAATCAAAACCACAATGAGATACCACCTCACACCAGTGAGAATGGGGAACATTAACAAGGCAGGAAACCACAAATGTTGGAGAGGATGCGGAGAAAAGGGAACCCTCATACACTGTTGGTGGGAATGTGAACTGGTGCAGCCACTCTGGAAAACTGTGTGGAGGTTCCTCAAAGAGTTAAAAATAGACCTGCCCTACGACCCAGCAATTGCACTGTTGGGGATTTACCCCAAAGAGACAAATGCAATGAAACGCCGGGACACCTGCACCCCGATGTTTATAGCAGCAATGGCCACGATAGCCAAACTGTGGAAGGAGCCTCGGTGTCCAACGAAAGATGAATGGATAAAGAAGATGTGGTTTATGTATACAATGGAATATTACTCATCTATTAGAAATGACAAATACCCACCATTTGCTTCAACGTGGATGGAACTGGAGGGTATTATGCTGAGTGAAGTAAGCCAGTCGGAGAAGGACAAACATTATATGTTCTCATTCATTTGGGGAATATAAATAATAGTGAAAGGGAATATAAGGGAAGGGGGAAGAAATGTGTGGGAAATATCAGAAAGGGAGACAGAACGTAAAGACTGCTAACTCTGGGAAACAAACTAGGGGTGGTGGAAGGGGAGGAGGGCGGGGGGTGGGAGTGAATGGGTGACGGGCACTGGGGGTTATTCTGTATGTTAGTAAATTGAACACCAATAAAAAATAAATTAAAAAAATATAAATAAAAAAAAGAAATTTATGTTTACAGGGTACCAATATACATGAATGGCATCATTACTAGCTTCAAATAAAAGGACACATTTTAAAAATTTGGCATGAGATACAACCTGCCCCTAAATAGTTACAGGCTAATGAGGCATTTCTGTTGACTTTATTTTGAATCCTACAATCCATGTCTGATAAACAACTCACATCTATCAGTTTTATTTCAACAGTGAAGAAATGTCAGCTAAAGGAAGTCTTTTGGGCACATTTAGGAAGAGTAAAATTTCATGCATCAGCAAGAAGGAACTCTCCTTCTCCAAGAATCTCCTGTAACACATGCTGCACTCCCAGGACTTCAGTTAAGAAGAGGGACCAAGTGCACCTGTTGCCCAATCATGCCATGATGCTATCTCCCTCGCATCACTTGTATTGGCACACAGCAGTGTGGGAAGTCCACACCACTGTTTCTCAAGCTTGAATTTGCAGATGAATCCCCTGAAGATCTTGCTGAACTGTAGTGGCTAAGTAGGTCTCGGGTGGAGCCTGAGAGCCTGCATTTCTAATCCCCTGTTGCTGATGCTGATGCTGCTGATGTTAGACCACACTTTGATTATATTAAGTCTGAGAAATACCAAAAGCCTCTATGGCACAGCTCATTTTAAGGTTCCTCCCTGTTAATGGATTTGATAGCCATGACCTCTGAGGCAACCTGCCTGACATGTCTAAACTGTTAAATTCTAGGTGGTCACTGCTGACAGAGTAGCCAGCTCGCGGGGAGTCCAATGCACAGTGGTTAAGCATACATGCTTTGAAGTAGGTCAGACTTCAGTTCACATCCTATCTGTTCCTTCCACTTAGCTGGATGGCCTCAGGCCATTTACTTAGTTTCTCTATGCCTATTTTCCTGGCCAGAAAATGTGAGAAAATACCTATCTTATAGTCTCATTGTGAGGTTTAAATAGGACAACACATATTATGTATTTGGCAGAGCACCTAAATGTCCTAAAAATTAATGGAAATTATTATTTTTTCCATGTTAATCTTTTAAAACACTCCCAAGGTCCTTGTAGCCTTTAGTAAAACATCACCACACCCTACCCTGCCACGCCATTTATGATCTGACACCAGCTTACCTTCCAATTTCATCTCAACCCATGTGTCTTACTCTATAGTTTGAATTACCTGATACTTCTTAAATGTGGCTCCAAACTTTTGCACATACTGCTTCTTGTACTTAGAATGCCTTCTCCTAGCCCAAACTCCCTGCCCTGCATCACCAACCACCTTTGCATCTCTTCCTCCAATACTCAGTTCATCTCAGAAACCCTTATGAACCCTTGTGTTCCCACTGCATAAAAATTCCCTGGTGAATAGATACGCTCCCCTGTAATCTGTTATCTGTAAAAATATATGCCCTGCACATTTCATACTGCAATGCAATTGGTAGCTTCTTAGTCAATAAGCTCATTAAGCACCAGACATGCAACTTACTTATCACCTGAGAATTTCCAGAAACAGTTCAATGCCTTCTATATAGTAGACAATCAATAAATATTGACCAAACGAATGATCCTCTGCTTGTGTTTAATACAGTATGTTAATAGATATATATAGATACATAGATATACCTAAAGAACTCTGGCTAATCTTAACTGCTAGAATTTACCTCTCCAGGCAGGCCCAAGGAACCTAGGGCAGATATCAGACTTTATCAGGATGCATAATCATTTTATGCAGTTAGCATGGAATATAACCTTTGTCATTTCCATCCACTTCACATGGAACTCTGTATAGGGTCCATTCTGTTGAAATTAAATTACTGGTTGTTGAACCTGGTAGTCTCTGTCTTCGAAACCATTCCTCACATTACACTTATCCTGGACTTTGAAATTGAGATCTGTTTTAACCCACTGAGGCTACTATAACAGGATACTATAAATCGAGTGGGTTAAACAGACATTGCTTTCTCACAGTTCTGGAAACTGAGAAGTCCACGGTCAAAGTGCCAACAAATTCAGTTGCTAGTGAGGGCATTCTTCCTGGTTTGAAGACACCCAGCTTCTTACTATGTCCTCACATTGTGAGAGAGAGTGGAGAGAGAGTGTAAGAGTGCTCACACTTACCTGAGTGATAGAACTCACTTGTGTCTTTTCTTCTAAGGGCAGTAATCCCATTATGAGGGCTCCACCCACATGACCTATTTACTTCCCACAACCCCCATCTCCAAATACTATCACATTGTAAGATTAGGGCTTCAACATACAAATTTGGGGAGTACATCATTCAGTCCATAGGAGTACTGCCCTGTAGCCTTTGGGTTTCTCACATTATCTTCCTTATTCATTCATTTGTTCATTCATTCATTCTACACATATTTAATGCACACATTGTGCACTAAGCACACACAAGTGAATGCAACAGAAAATATCTTTGCCTTCATGGAGCTCACATTATCCATCAGACACAAACTATGAACAAACAAGTCTTCAGCATGTTACACAATGCTAGGTGCTATGAAGAAAAATGAAGCAAAGTAGGAATGGTAGTGCTGAAGGTCAGGGAAGACCTCCTTGAGAAGGTTATATATGAGCAGGAACCTTAAAGCAGTGGAGGAAAAGTATTTAGGAATCTGAGAGAAGAGTGTTCCTAGAGAGAAAGTAAATGCAAAGTCCTGAGTCAAAAATAGAGTGTGTGGGGGCGCCTGAGTGGCTCAGTCAGTTAAATGTCTGCCATTGACTCAGGTCACGATCCTAGTTCCAGGTTTGAGCCCATGTCGGACTCCCTGCTCAGTGGAGAGTCTGCTTCTCTCTCTGTTCATCACCCTGCTTGTGCGTGCGCACTCTCTTTCTCTCTCTCAAATAAATAAAATCTTAAAAAAAAAAAAAATAGAGTGTGTGGGAAATATGTGAAGTACTTGGGAAGTGATAGGAAGGTCAGGATGGCTAGAGAAGTCAAGTTACATAAGGCCTGTACCCTTTGTAAAGACTTTGACTTAAACACAGTTTGTTTGACATGAGAAACTAAAGGAGGCTTTTGAGGGGTAATTTCAAAGATACTATGAAGTATTACTTTATTACTTTGAATATTGTATTAAAAACTGAATTTAAGGGGTGCCTGGGTGGCTCAGTCAGCTAAATGTATGCCTCTGGCTCAGGTCATGATCCTGGAGTCCCAGGTTCAAGCCCTGCATCGGGCTTCCTGCTCAGGGAAGTGTCTACTTTTCCCCCTCCCTCTATCCCTCCCCCTGGCTTGTGCTCTCTCTCAAATAAATAAATAAAATCTTAAAAAAAAAAATAAAACTGGAGTTAAACATAGGGGTAGATGAGAGGGAAGATAGTGGGGTAGAAAGTGCTAGGACTCTGAACACCTGAACAGCACATGCATTGGCAGAAACTGCCTGAAGCAACTATTTTGGAACTCTGCAGTCTGTTAGAATGCTTGCAGCTACCAGGGAAAGGTTTGGCTGGTAAAATTGTGGTCAATTTTTATCTGTTTCAGCTTAGCATGGTAGTAATTATCTATGTCTCATCCTCCAGCCCTGTATGGCAGCCAACTATGGGGGACAAGAGGCCGCATCCCTGAAGCAGCTTAGGGAAGCCAAGGTGGGTAATAATGACCTTGTCCTCCAAATAATGTGATTCTGTGTTCTAATGGCTGATTACTGCTTCTGGTCATGGAGGTGCACCCAGAGGTGGGTACCCATTGTTGCAACCCCTACTGGCTGAAGTGGCTAATAGGGTTTAAAGGAACAGCACCAGGACTTTTCCCCCTCCAGTCTTACTTTTTCCCCCTTTTAGGAGCAGGCATTCAAGGCCAGCATATTCAGAAGTAACTGTGTATGGGACGATTTAGAAAGTCACCTTACATACTCTGGGAAAAACACGACCTCAGAAAAGACCTGAAAAGACCTTAAGCTCTCACCCTAGGCTGATCTTTGGCAAAGAGATGCTGTACAACAATTAAAAAAAAAAAAAAAAAAAAACTAAAAATCCTGGAGGAGGAAAGAATTTGATTTCCAGAGTTATCAAAATATATGACTCATATGTCCAGGTTTCAACAATAAAAAAAAAATATGAGGCATACAAACAAACAGGAAAGTATAATCCATTTAAAGGAACAAAATAAATCAACAGAAACTATCCCTAAGGAAGTCCAGATACTAGACAAAGACTTTAAAACAACTGTCTGAAAGATGCTCAAAGAGCTAAAGAAAGACATCAACAAAGAAAGGAAATTGATACATGAACAAAATGAGAATATCTATTAAAAAGCAAAATAGAAAGGAAATAAAAAATTTTCGCACTGAAAAACACAATAACTGACATGAAAAATTCACTAGAGTGGTTCAGAAGCAGATTTGGGCAGGCAAAGGAAAGAACCAGTAGGTTTTAAAGACACGACAATTGAAATTATTGGGTCTGAGGAACAAAAAAATCAAGGAAAAGTGAACAAAACCTAAGGGACCTATAGCACATCAAACAGACAAATATATGCAGTGGGGTGTCCCAGAAGGAGAAAAGAGAGTGAGACAGACAGATATAGAAAATATTTGAAGAGATAATGGCTGAAAAAATTATTTTTTTAAAAGATTCTATTTATTTATTTGAGAACACAGGAGAGCAAGGCATGCAGGGGTGGAGTGCACATGAGCCTGACAAGTGTGAGCCAGTGGGAGGGGCAGAAGGGAGAATAATAAGGACAAGCAGACTCTATGTTGAGCCTGGATTCCCACACAGAGCTCAATAACAGGACCCTGCAATCACAACCTGAGCCAAAATGATAAGTCAGCCACTCAAACAACTGAGCCACCCAGGCACCCCGATAAACTTCTCAAAGTTTGTGAAAGACATAAATTTACAAATTGAAGAAACTCAATGAGCTCCATGTAAGATAAACTAAGAGACCCACAGCAAGACACATAATCAAAGTGTCAAAAGCCAAAACAAAGAGAATCTTAAAAGCAGCAAAAGAGAAGCAGTTTTTCACATTTAAGAGATCCTCAATAATTTTATCAACTGATTGTTCAACCCTGGAGGCTATAAGGCAGTGGGTCATGTATTCAAAGTGCTGAAAGAAAAAAAAGAAAACTCAACCAAGAATTCTATGTCTAGCAAAAACCACCCGTCAAAAATTAGATATTAGGACACTTCCAGAGTAACAAAAATTCAGGGAGTTAATTATCATTATATCTGCTCCATAAGAAATGCTAAAAGGAGTCCCTCCAGTTGAAATGAAAGGACACTAGACAGTAACTCAAAACCATGTGAAGAAATAAAGATCTCTAGAAAGGTAAAATGGGCAACTTATAAAAGCTAGTATTATTTTAATATTGGTTTGCAATTCCATTCTTTATTTTCTACATGATTTAAAATAAAAATGCATAAAAACTAGTATTAAGCAATATCACTGCACTCACAATGTATAAAAAACTAATTTGTGATGTCAATAACAGAAGAGAGGACAAAACTATAGAAGCAGAGATTTTGTGTGCTATTGAAATTAAGTTGGTATAAATTAGATTGTTAGATTACATAAATTAAATTATTAAAAAGAAATAAAAGTAAGGCCATTAATAGAGTGATTAATAATCCAAGCAAGAGATGAATGTGGCTCAGGTCAAGAGGGTTGCTGTGCAGGTGGTGGGTATGGTGAGATACTGGACATCTCCACTATAGCACTGACAGCATTTGCTGCTGGATTACATGTGGATTTTTACAGATCAACTGTGAGGAATGAGAGCAAAAGAACTATCAAAGATGACTAAGGTTCTTGTCCAATGAAACAGGAAGAATGAAATTATTGATTGTTCAATTAGAGAACACCTCAGAAGTATCAGTCTGGAGGGTGGGAGATGGTGATGAACATCATCTCAAAGAGCATATTAGACATCCAAGTAGAATTATCAAGTAGACAATCAGGTATATGTATACTAGAAGGTCAAGCTGATGGAAAAATTTGGAAGTCACTTACAATCTGATGGTATTTGATTAAGTCTAGATGAGAACTTCTAAGAAGTAAGTATAAACAGAGAAGAGAATGGTCAAGGTAAGAGGTTAGGACACTTGAGAGTATAACAGATACAGAGATGTGAAAGAAACCACAAAGGAGGTGTTGAAGAAATGGTTGCATCAACAGAGTAGTATCCTAGAAGCCATGGGAAGCAAGTGTTTAAAAAAAGAAGGTAGCAAGGAAGGAATTAAGAAGAGTACCAAGAATTAGGTATGGGCTTTAGCAGTGTAGAGTTTATCAGTAACCTTGACAAAAGCTGTTTTGGTGGAACAGAGTAGGTAAAAGCCTCACTGGAATAGGAGAAAGAGAAAACTGGAAGAAGAGGGATTTGAGCCAGAGTGTAGAGTTAATATTTTTGCTAATTTTGGTTTGATTTTCCTGTTCAATATCAGAAATACTATGCTGATGTACAAGAATGATCCAGTCAAAAGGGAAGATTCAATGCAGACGGCAAGAGGCAAGAACTGCTGGAGCAGTGTCCTTGAGGGATTAGCAGGGACGTGGGATCTAATGCACAGTGGAGGTCACACCTTAGCAGGGTTTGCAGGGACGATCTTCCCTAGTAACAGTAATAGTGGGAAGTTTTACGTCTATCTGCAGGAAGGCATGCAGGGGTGGGGTGCACATGAGCCTGACAAGTGTGAGCCAGTGGGAGGGGCAGAAGGGGGAATAATAAGGACAAGCAGACTCTATGTTGAGCCTGGATTCCCACACAGAGCTGCAGGAAGGCAGGTAGACGTAAAACTTCCCACTGAGTACTTTTCTAGTATCAGCAACCTCTAATAAGAGGCTACCCATTGAGGGTGCAAGTGCGGAGGAAGTGCTATAATCTGGGAAGAATAGTGTGGAATAGTAATGGAGTAGAAGAGTAACTGAACAAAGAGGTATAGTAGGTTTGCAGGCTGCACCAGGGTTTGCACCAAGGTTTGGGAGTCACAAATGTAAAGTGATGCCAAGAGATGATAAAGCCTGGCTCACAGTGCACAGTACTAACCTGCTATGATCATAGAACAGGACCATTTCTTGGTCGGTACTCTTGATTTTTCCTGACGGATGGATGGATGGATGGATATATCCATCACAGCTCACTACCTGTATCCGGGCTGAACCTAGGCATTCCTGGCCCCAACTACAGAGCTTTCCCATACCTCAGCATACCTGTCTGTAACCTAGAGTCCTGCAAAACCAAGCAAAAGAGCCTGATCTCTGACCTGTGCTGGATCCTACAATGTGACGATAGACAAGGCAGGCCCAGCTTCTGTCCTCATGGTGCTTAGTGCCTAACAGGGAGACAAACTCAGCCCAAATATACTTAACTAACCAAAATGTTGTAGGATGGGATGCTTCTTGGAAGGGAGAGATAACTAGCAAAAACTTCAATACACACAGGTGTGGTATAGGTAGGGGGGCTAAGATAGTGGCATAGTAGGAAGATCCTAGGTTCATGTCATCCTTTGAACACAACTAGATAACTATCAATTCATTCCAAATACCCAGAAATCAACCTGAAGACTGATAAAACAAACTCCACAACTAAAAGGAGAGAAGAAGCCACAGTGAAGAAGATAGGGAGTATGGAGATGTGGTTTGGGGGAGAAATGGATCATGGGTGCGGTGGAGGGCAGGGAGCTCTGGTCATGGGGAAAGGGGAGAGACAGGAGAATGTACAAGGGATTACACAAGAACATTTCCCCAAAGCCATTGGCTGGGCAAACAAGAGGAACTGATTTTCGTGAGTTCTTGCAAGCAGCAGGGCTTGAAGACTGGAGTTTTAGCAGTAGCCTGACTTGGCTGGGATGGAGCCCTCAGGGTGCTGCCCTCCTCCTGGAGAGAAGGCAGGCAAACAACCCCAGAGAGGGGGGGCAGGGCAGACAGCCTGGAAACAAGGATCTGAAGAACACCTAGGGCACACAGCAGGGAGATTATTCCCTCTTCTTGGAACAGATTCTTCTCCAAGGACAAAGGAGCCAGCAGGAGCTATTTTCCTCTTCTGCCTCTCAGCATAAACACAGAGTCACCTGTGGTAGGTAAGCAGCATAGCATGGACACTAGATGCCTAACCTTTTTATACCAAGTCCCACAATCCTACACTGTGGTGGTGGCTGCCCTTCTCAGTAAATCTTGCCTCAGTCCCAGAGCAGCAGGCCCCTTCCCAAGATAACCACCAAAAACCCCTGCCCACATCATGTCTCCCCACCAGAGAGTTCTACAGGGCCTCAGCTCTAATGGAAGTAGTATCAGATCTCATTTAACAAGCAAACCAGAGCACACCTAGTTAAAACTCACCATATACTGACCAAGGACCAAACATTGCCCACTGCAGGCAAGGAGGGCCTCTGCCGATGACTTGACCAAGGGATAAAACAGCTAAAACACAACAGCAGAGTGCACAGAGCACATACCAGAGACACTTCCTGAAGCATCAGGCCCTGGACACCATATAACCTCTTCTTTATAAAGCCTTCACTCTCAGGGCCAGGAAACATAACAGGCTTTTCAAACATAATAGAAGAAGGCAGAGAGTTAGACAAAATGCCAAGGCAGCAAGTCATCCCAAATGAAAGAACAAGGTAAGGTCACTGCCAGAGATCTAAGTGAAACAGATATAAGTGATGTACCTGATGGAGAATTTAAAGCAGCAATCATTAAGATACTTGCTGGACTTGAGAAAATAATGGAAGACTTCAGAGTTAAAAAAGTTAAAAAACAATCAGAGATTTCAGTATACACAGATTATTGTTGTCATGATATTTGCGATTAACTTAGTAACTATGTATAAGACTTTCTAATTTTCGTTAAATTTCCCCCTATTATTTTTTTACCATTTTTTAATCAGATTTGCCTGTGCTGGACATTTCATATAAATGGAATCATATAATATGTGGTCGTTTGTGATATGTAGCTTCTTTCATGTAGCATAGTTTAGCAGTTTCTAAAGTTCATCCATGTTGTAGCATGTATTGGTACTTCATTCCCTATTATTGCCAAATAGTAATTCATATTATGGATTTTTAAATTTTGTTTTATTTTACTTATTCATTTACCAGTTGAAGGGCATTTGAGCTTTTAGACTTGGGTCTTTGTGGATAATACTGCTATGAACATTTATGTATAAGTTTTTGACGATACCATTTCTTTTTAAGAGAAGAAAATTATACATATCTACAATTTGAATATATTTTTGGTTTTATTTCTATTTATCTTACTTTCTTATGATGGGATTTCAAAGCTTAATTTTTTATAGTGAAAAGGATGTATCTTTAGTAAAACTCCATTATTTATCTTAGTAAACTCCATTATTTGCCTGTTTTATCATTATACTACTTCCTTATAGATCATGCAAATCAATACTCCTACATCCTAAAGCAGAGTGGCAAAAAAAAAAAAAAAAAGGTCAGATTACTTGATTAAAATGTATTATCCAGACCAGGAAAGCCTTGGCAAAGAAATAGAAGATATAAAGAACTAAATATAATCTTAGAACTGAAAATATATAATAACTGAAATTTAAAAGCCTAATAGATAGTCTCAACAGCATAATGGAGAAGACAGAAGCATCAGTGAACTTGCAGATAGAGCAATAGAAATTACCTAACCTGAACAATAAAGAGAAAATAGATTTTTAAAGAAATAAATAGAATCTCAGGGACCCACAGGATTTTAACAAAAGACTACTTCTTATTCCTCTTGCTAAGTACAACTAAACACCATGGTCATTATATATAAAACAAATACCTTGAAAGATACCAAGGAGGAGGCATAAGGCAAGGTATCTTAGGACCCAAGGACTGATATGACAATCTGTTTCCTGGTTTGTCTTTTTGCCTGATGCATCTAGACTGGTACTAGAGAAGCCAACAACCCAGAAACACCAATGGGAGCAAATTTAAAAAATGCTCCAACAGAAGCCAGCTCTCTCTAGCAAAAGTCCAGGAAAGGGGCAACCCTAGCAATGCAGAAACAATAGCTGCCAACCACAACCACACACCATGAGGGACAAAAAAACCTCCAACTGCCTTAGAAAGTCTTGACTTCTATCCCTTCCCAGCTTCAGTGTGGTATCCCTCCCTTTCCCATGCTGAGATGACATCAAGGAAGACCAATTAGGGACCCAGCACTTCCATCCCCAACTGGCAGTAAGGGATCCATACTGCTCCCCTCCTTGCAATGTCAGAGGAAGTGTCAGAAGGAATCCAAAAAAAAGCCAAAGTTTTCACCACCATTCTGGAGTAGTGAAGCCATTTCACCCTCCAGGGTCAGTGAGACCACACAGGAAACCTGAAATTCACCTCCACTCAGAAGTAATGAGGTTTCCCTTCCGCAGGGTGTCAAATGAGGCAATAGGGAACCTGGACTTCTATCTATACTTGTCAGTAAACAGAGGGTACTCCATTATGTCAAAGGAGATCTGCTAAAACACAAGTTTTATACAAGATCCACAATCTCATAACATAATACCCAAAATAAGATGAAAAAAAAAATTTCACCATACCAAGAACCAGGAAAATCTGAACTTGACTGAAAAAATACAGTCAACAGGATGGCTGGGTGCCTCAGTGGTTGAGCGCCTGCCTTTGGCCCAGGATGTGATTCTGTAGTCTAAGGATCGAGTCCCACGTCGGGCTCCCTGCATGGAGCTTGCTTCTCCCTCTGCCTGTGTTTCTGCCTCTTTGTCTCTCATGAATAAATAAATAAAATATTTTTTTAAAAAAGTGGAAATCCTAGAACTGAAAATATATAATAACTAAAATTTAAGAGCCCAATGGATAGTCTCAACAGCACAATAAAGAAGACAGAAGAAGAAAAAAAAAAAAAGAAGACAGAAGAAAGCATCAGTAAACTTGAAGATAAAACAATAGAAATTACCCAATCTGAACAAAAAATAGAAAATAGATTTTTTGAAAAATAAACAGAACCTTAGGGAACTCTAGGACTTTAACAAAATAGCTAACATTTGGGTCACCTGAGTTGCAAAAGGAAAAGAGAAAGAAAGTGGAGCTGAAAAAATATTCCCATAAATAATGGCTGAAAAATTCCCAAATTTTGTAAAACATAACTGCAGATTCAAGAAGCTGATTAAACCCCAAAGACAATAAACTCAAAGACATTTACACCAAGATAATTCATTATCAAACTTAGAAAACTGAAGACAAAAATTTTTGCAAAGAGAAATGACACATTATCTGTTAAGAGAAAAACAATTTGAATAACAACAGATTTCTCATCAGAAACCAGAGAGGTCAAAAGGAAACTACAACTGTTTTTCAAGTGCTAAAATAAAAGAGCTGTCAGCTAGAGTTCTAATCCAGTGACAATATCCTTGAGGAATGAAAAGTAACCAAGATGTGCTCACAGGAAGGAAAGCTAAGAGAATTTATCATCAGCAGACTTACTTTAAAAGAATTAATAAAGGAAGCTATCTAATAGAAGGGAAATGATAAAAGAAGGAATATTGGAATATTAGGAAGGAAGAAAGAGCAACAGAGTACTGGGTGTTATCCTATATGTTGGCAAATTGAACTCCAATAAAAAAAATATTTAAAAGAGAAAGATCAAAAATATGAATAAATATAGTAGATTTTCCTTCTCTTGAATCCTTAAGTGATTTTTGACAGTTGAAGCAAAAAGTATACTATTGCCTTATATAATTCTCAATGTATGGAGAGGAAATATTAAAACAATTATAAATGGGGGAAGTTAAATGTAGCTTTCTACATTCAAACTGGTAAAATGTCTACATCAGTAAACTGATATATGTATAATGTAATACCTAAAGCAACCACTAACATACATAGAGAGATATGCTAAAAAATAATATATATAAATCAAAATGGAACTCTAAAAACTATTCAAGTATCCTACAAGAAGGCATGAAAGAGAAAATAGAAAAATGAAAAAACAGAATGGAAAATTAAAAAATAATATGGCATACCTAACCACTAAGATACCAAAAATTACATTAAATGGAAATGACTCACATACTGTATGATTTCATTTACATAAAATTATTGAAATGGTAAAGTTATAGAGATGGAGAATAGATTGATGGTTGTCAGGAGTAGAGATGGTATGGAGAAGTTGTTGCTGTTACCATAAAAGGGTAGCCCAAGGGAGATCTTTGTGGGAATTGAATAATCCTGTGTCTTAATTGTGATGATGGTTATACCTGTAATAAAATGACATATAACTATATATACACATTTCAGTCAACCCAGAAAGACACTTTGACCCCATTTACAGTTATTTCTCACTTCCACCCATAGCTCAAAGCAGCCAGTAATCTTTCTGTCTTCATAGATTTGCCTATTCTTGACATTTCATATAAACAGAATCATACAACATGGAGCCTTTTGTGTCTGGTTTCACTTATTTAGCATAATGTTTTTGAGGTTCGGTGATGTTTGAGCATATATCAGTACAACATTCCTTTGTATTCTAGTGTATGAACATACCATATATTTTTTTCCATTCACCAATTAGGGGACTTTTGGGTTTTATGACTAATGCTATTAGGGAAGTGGTCACAACAGTTTTCAGTGTGTCCATACAAGACAACAGGCAGAGCCCTTCACCTGGAAATAATTGCTAATGAGAAATACATGGGAACTAAATGGTGGGAAACCAGAATTCCCAGTGCTATAAGCAGACTCATGTCCCCATTTGTAAAACCTACAGAGTAGAACTGAACAGATACCAAGTTCCATGAATAGTATCTGTTTATCAACTCATCTAGCAGGGCTATAACAATGATAAAATGTATTGATTACTTATTTTGTGCCTGGCACCATGTTTAATTCCTTAAATAAATTATTTAATCCTCACGACAGCTCTATGAGGTATGTACTATTATTATCCCTGTTTTCCAGGTAGGAATACTGGGGTTGAGAAAGAAATAGTAATTTACCAAAAGACGGACAGTAAATAGTACAGCCTCTTAACCACCCTGCAGTAATGTTCTCCATTAAATGTTAAAACCTATCTGTGTGGAGGATCAAAAAATACCAGGCTAAGGAGTTTTGATTCTATTTTCTAGAACATGGAAATGCACTGAAGATTTTTGATCAGGGAAGTGACATCATCAGAACTGCACATTTCCCTGACGTTGCTAAGTCAGATAATTTGGAGGGAAGAGACTGTGATGACAGACCAGTGAGGTGGCTCTAAATATAGTTAAATCAAGAGTTCCTGAGAGCCTGACTTAGAGTAATGAAAATAGGAATTGAAAGGAAGGAAATTATTCCCCCCAAAATTTCAGAGGTAGACCCAAAATAACATAACAATAGGTTAATTGTGGAGGACAAGGAGATAGGTAATTTATTTAATCCTTTAAATGAATAATCTTTTGTAACTAAAGAATCCAGCACTGAGCACCGTTCAGAAAAACTTGCATGAAGCAGGAAGAGCAAAAATGACGAGTTGGCTCTTACTAAGTGCTTGTGGTGGCCTTGCTTAAAGGAGCCACTCATATTTTTAAGCCTAGCAAAATTATAGTGTCATTAACAACAATTCTCACAAGAGGAGAGAATGCTAAGTCAGGAATTGCATAAATCCGTTCCATTTTAACATACTTACTAAGGTCATAGAAAGACATCCAGGTGGTGATGTTCAAAAAGCAGTTATTAATGATTGGAGATTAGGAGACAGAGGTCAGAATAAGCAAGAGATTTTAGAAGCATTCAAGTCCAGGATGTAGCCTGTGTCTTGGAATTGCTGAAAGAATTGTGATAAAAGAAGATTACTGCTCATGTAATGAAATGAGCAAACTTTAGAAATTATATATTTATAGTTGTGATATAGATATATTTAGAAATTATATATTTATAGTTGTGATATCTTGTCCTATAATGGACAAGATAATCTAGGTCATGTTAAGATAACAGAAAGATCCCAAATCACAGTGGAATTTCACATTTCCATTAGTGGCTGATCAGACGAAACTGATCTAAATGTACTCTAAATTAAAATTCAAATGATTCTGATTTAAATGTTTTGAAGTCTATTACAGTCTTATGGAGAAATAGTATTATTGAAGTAGAATCCTACATATCCCAAGAATTTAAGCTGTACTAAATTAAAATTTATCATCCCAAGAATTTAAGCTATTCTAAATTAAAATTTATCATTTGACAAAACTTATTTTTTAATTCAGGACAAATTATTAAGTTATAATCACTTGGTCAGAACTGAATGAAAAAAAAAATGGGCTTCTCTAAAAAATTTGCTTGTCGGAACACCTGGGTGGCTCAGTGGTTGGTCATCTGCCTTCAGCTCAGGGCATGATTCTGGGGTCCTGGAATTGAGTCCCACATTGGGTTCCCTTCATGGAGCCTGCTGCTCCCTCTGCCTATGTCTCTGCCTTTCTCTCACTCTCTCTGTGTCTCTCATGAATAAATAAATAAAATCTTTAAAAAAAAATTTGCTTGTCAGAGATAAATCACCTCTTCCATAAAGTCTTTAAGAGTGTTCAAAATATTGTTAAGGAATATATTTTATTTCCCATAAAAAGGAACAACTTCAGCATGAGTGAAAGAAAATGCAGTTATCCTCAAAATATGCATAACCAAGCTATGTTTAAGAGATGAATCAGTACACAAAATTATTCCTAAATACCTTGGCAGAACAATAAAGCAGTTTCTGCTTAAAATAATCAGGTAAGTAGACCCGAGGTTTATAATTTTCTCTCTCAATTGATAAGCAGTTCTTGGGATTTCAAATCAATTATTGGAAGCTGCCAGTGAAAAAGAGTGATTTGGTGTAAACTCCCCTGGTGCATTCTTAGCACCCTGCCACAGGAAGATATTTAGGTGCTTGAAGATTCCAATTTGCTATGAAACAATGACCCTGAAAAGTTTCAATCCATCCATGTGATCAGACTGTTAATTTTAAATGTTCAGAAGATCCTTATTGCTTAGAGGACACGGACATTTTTGAATAAAAGTACAATATGCAGAAGGATGTATTTAAGAGAGAAATAGGTTATTTTCTTAAGTGAGAAAAATACCTTGAAATTCTTTTAGACTGACTTGACATTTTTACCTTATGAAAAAAGGCATTTAGATATTGTCTCCAAATCGCAATTTTATTTTAATCCTTAGCACCAAATGCTATTATCAAGAACTTTCCTTTCCTATTAGAGAATATTTTTTAAAATCTCGAGCATGGTCTTTTTAACTCATTCTAAAAATGGAAATTTTTTAATTCAGTTTAAATTCCTAGTACACGTATCTTTAATGAACCACTTCCATAATGTTTAGTGTCTCTAGTGGCCCTTGATTGTCTTAGAATTCTCTATTTCTGTTCTTTCCATCCTAGCACCCCTAATGAAATGAATGAATGTATAATCATAGACTGGAGTTTTAATCAAAGTTTGAAATTTAACTCTTAATTTTGCCTGAAAAACATCATGTCAAATTTATCTGTGTCTATACATGTCAAATTTATCTGTATCTATACTGTTTTATTGTAAAAATGGTTCAAATTACTTTTCATCAAATAAATTGAGATATATCATAATTGTCCCCCACAGTTTTCAAAATGTCCCTCTAAGCACACCAGAAGAGAATGTTTCTAACAAAAAGTGGAACATTTGTAAAGGTAAAGAAAAGAAGCAAGAGGGTGATGCTGCGAGTCCCTGCATGATCCAACACAATCTGGATGCCAACAGTGAGGTCCTATAAAGTATAGGCTCAGCCTCCCCAGTCTCAGACCAACAAGGGCCAAGGCTGACTGTCCATGGTCCTATCTGCTCTAGGGAGCCCTGGGACACCTGCATGCCCCTGAACTTCAGCCTTCCCTGTACTCTCTGCCCTGTAGACCAGTCTGTGTTTCAATCTGCTATTCTTGATCCATGCTCCATTTCTCATGTTCCACTTCTCAAAAAGACTCCACTTCTCAAAAAGGTTTATGCTTTACTTCCCCAAAAGACTGCCACAAGCACCCCATTGATTGGACTGAGCTAGCCCAGGCCTGCTTCAACCTGGTCAGACTCTGCCTGTTAAGAGTTCTACCAATGAGACTGTAGACTAAAGACAAGTTCAAAGTGAATAGTAACTGCCCTACCCCTTTCAACAAAACAGCAAGGAGGCCATCCTTTATTGAGAGCCTTCCCTGTATCTCACCTATTCCCTTCACAGTGAAGCCTCCTGCCTTTGCCCCATGAGCCCTGCAGTCTGTCACTCTGCATATAGTGGGTATGACAGCATGTACCAGATGGCCACAAGATTAGCTGGATTTGTGAGTGATTACCATTTAAGTTGCTGATGGGGAGAGGTAAACAGACAGCTAATGCAAGGAGCTGAATCCCAGGCTGAGAGATTGAGATTTACAAGAAAACTAATACAGATTTTTGAGAAGAAAAAAAGGACAAAAATGGCATTAAAGATGATACACTAGTAGCAGAATGTAATATAGACAGAGGATGGGAAAGACTAGAAAGAAATACAGCATGAAAACAGATCTGTAACAAACAAATCTTTAATAATTGGTCTGAATAAAATGGTAGTTCTGTAATGGAAACAAAAGATAAGATATATTTTAAAGAAAGAATCTCCCAATATTGCCACTCAATGAATTTTCCAAACACTGTTCTAAACACTGGAGAGAAAATGTATGAAGCAGGAACCATCTCTATAAAGAGGATGATTAAGAATGTGAGGGGTATTGGTCATCACTTTATTCAACACAGATTCTCTAGCTTCCTCCTTTTGTGCCTTCCTCAGAGAGATTAGATACTCACCTCCTAGTC
Organism: Canis lupus dingo; assembly: GCF_003254725.2. Classification (NCBI taxonomy): domain Eukaryota; kingdom Metazoa; phylum Chordata; class Mammalia; order Carnivora; family Canidae; genus Canis; species Canis lupus. Next base: position 6,285,475 of record NC_064271.1, on the reverse strand, counting down.
TCTCAAGTTGGTAATCTAGGTGATCTTATTTAGGCTAAGACAGTGTAAGGGAAGATCTAAAGGGGTACTTCTAAACACTTTTCCTTTTTTTATAAAAGAAACAAACGCAGCTAGTGCCACCCCTTCCTGCCTGGAACATGAAAGCAATACATGGAGCTAGCAGGAGGCAACAGTGTGAAAAAAGAAGATAGAAGAAGAATCCTTATAGCTGTATGAGCAGCTGGGCCAACCTGACAACCACCTAATTCTTGCTGTTACATGAGAAAAATTAACTTCATTCCTGATACCAACTGCTGGAAGAGAACTCTTTGTGGCAAAGCAACCAAATCTGACCCTGGAGGATTACAAAGAAAAGGAGTCTTTTAAAGAATATTGAGTAGGTCACAGGATCTATGAGAGGTCTAAAGAATGAGGTTCAAACTTAAGATTCCAGAAACAACATATAAAACCTTTCATAGAACTGGCCTAATGTTGGGGATCCCTGGGTGGCTCAGCGGCTCAGCACCTGCCTTTGGCCCAGGGCATGATCCTGGGGTTCTGGGATCGAGTCCTGCGTCAGGCTCCCGGCATGGAGCCTGCTTCTCCCTCTGCCTGTGTCTCTGCCTCTCTCTCTCTTTCTCTAAGTCTATCATAAATAAATAAATTAAAAAAAAAAAAAGAACTGGCCTAATGAGAGGCACCTGGGTGGCTCAGTCAGTTAAGCATCTGCCTTTGGCTCAGGTCATAATCTTGGAGTCCTGGGATCAAGCCCAATATCGGGCTCCCTGCTCAGCAAGAAGCCTGCTTCTCCCTCTCCCTTTGCAGCCCCCCCTTTCTCCTCCCCTTCCCTCCCCTCATGCATTAACGCTCTCTCTCGCTCTCTCTCTTGCTCTCTCTCTCTCCCTCTCTCTCTTGGTCTCTCTCTCTCTCTTTCTCTAAGAACTGGCCTGATGAAGAAATCACATGCCTGCCACAGAGCCTGAATTGCCACAGCTTACATTCTTGCTGCTTTTCTACTAGGAGCACAACTATCCTGCAAATAAAACCAACCTAGGACAGTCACCTTTGCTGTCACTCTAACCAAAAAAATAAATTTCACAGGGAACCTGCTGGTCTACCTTGTTCACTTCCAACCTGTACAAGTGCCTGTGCCTTAAAGGGGGGAAAATGAAAAGAAACTATGTAGCTTGTTAGGTTCCACAGAAAGAAAGAATCTTTGCCCTATGAAGAGCCATAAAGTGGGTAATCTCCCAGATTCAAAAAGGGATTCAGATGCTAATAGGCTCGGATGCATTGCAAGTATACACTGTCTGGTGGGTTGTTTGCAAAAATGCTTACCAGCATGTATTCCTTCCCTATAGCCACACCCCATTACAATGTAATCTGTAAATCAAAAGGTGGTGTCTACTACCCACCCCTTGAATTTGGGCAGCTTTGATCAATAGAATGAGGCAGAAGTGACATTATCCCAACATCAAAACCTCAAGAGAACAGTTATACTCTGTTCTCCTGAGAATTCTATTATCCACTATATGAATAAACCTGGGCTGGCCTGCTAGATAATGAGAGAAACCTAGTCCAGGTGCTCTAGGCACCCCAGCCAACAGGCAACCAGCCCTCAGAAGCAGAGCCACCTACCTAACCATAGATGCATGAGTAAGCCCAGTCTAACCCAGAAGATCACTCACTTGAGCCCAGTCCAGCTGGCTCACCCAAAGATTTGTAAGTTCAGTAAGTGGCCATTTTAGCCACTAGCTTTGGGGTGATTATCTATGTAATGCAAAGCTAAAATAAGAAAAAAGAAGAAAATTATTAAATAAGATACTTTCAGGTGTAGAAGTGATTTGGAAAAGATAAAATAGGTTAATTTAGTAGAAGGTGATAAGGGTCACTCAATTTCTCAGGGAAGTCCTCTCTAAGAAGGGGACATTTAAGATGAAACTTAAATCTGAAGGACAAGAAAATACTATTCAAAGATATAGAAGAAATGTATTCCAAACAGAAAGGACAGCAAGTGCAAAGGCCCTGAGACAGAAATGAGGCTAATATGGCTGGAAAATATAAACAAAGTAGACAGTAAAGAAAGGTGACATCAGAGGAATAGAAAGAGATCAGATTGTTTACGTCTAGACCATGGTAAAGAGTTTGGAGTTTATTTACTAAGTAATCTTATTTACATTTTAGAGAATTCACTCTGGTTACTATGAGAAGGATGTTAGAATTGCTGTAGAGTCTGAAGCCTTGTCAGGTAGTTACTACAGTAGTGATGGGAAGTCTTTGTACCTTCTGCTCAATTTTGTCATGAATCTTAAACTACTCTAAAAAATGAAGTCTACTTTTTAAGATTGGGGGAAAATGAAAGAATGGATCTTTAAGAGATCAGTAGGAGAAGGAGAAAGAGAAGCAGGCAGGGAGAAAGTCAACAGCACCTGACACTTAATGCCAAGCCCAGCCTCCAGAGTCATTGGGCCTCCGTAGGAAGCAGTGTTGTGGAATGGAAACAGTGGGGACTTCAGAATCATGCAGACCTGGAACTGGATCTAAAGGCTACCACATTTAACTGTGCACTACGGTGAATTACATACCCCTCTGAGCCTCCCTATCTTCTATAAAATAGAAATAAAAATAACTATGTCATAGGCTGCTGTCACAGTTCAATGAGTAGCATGTGAAAAATGCCTAGCCAAGTCCTTTTTAAATGGTAGACTTTTGAGAAATGTTTATTTAATTCCCTTACATTTTACTTCTCAGATGGAAGATCCAGTATCTGAATAAAAACTAAACACCAAGGGACATTGAAATCAAAGTAGACCTATGTTAGAGCTATTATAAAGTCGGCAACCTTCTTTCTTCCTGTAAATCTCACTTGATAGCCTGTCCCCCCGGTACTGTCAGTTACCTACACCTACAGGCTGTGACACTGACTTGAGACCTAACATTATAAAACTTCGGACTAAGCTGAAATGTCAGTTTGTGTCCTTTTCTGTCACCAAAGCCCATTATCCAGTTCCTTCTTGGGTCCTGCCTCCTGCCATTGTGAGATCCTAACACTGCAGCTACTTTCCTAAACTCCAGCCCAACTACTTGCTCTAATCTCCCGAAAGTGCTTCCTGTACCAGTCTGGATTCTGAGCCCACCCAGCTCTGAACCACAGTGCCATGATTAATGTTCTCTGGGTCCCTCTCAGTCCCATACTGGTCTCTCCTAATGCTTCTCCATTCTTGTATTTGCTTTTTCACACCCAACTTCCCACCATATGCTCAGAACCAATTGCACTCCTCTGTGACAGCCCATCCTGAAAGTCATGTCCACTGCAGATGCATTGTTTCTGGAAGAATGCTTCTTTAATCTTTACAGCACAAAGTATTCAGCATTGAATACTTTGGCTTTCCATCCCAGGGAATAATTTAAACTAAAAGATGCTCCATAATCTGCAGCTATATTCACAGCATAAAGTTACAAGCTGATCTGCCAATAGATATTAAATTCCTTATCAAAGGTGGATTAACTCTACTCTAAATGTAATTCAAAAATAGCAATGGCCATAAGGCAACATGATGGGGACAGCTTTGCTTTGTAGGAGGAGAAGTTTGCAAGACAGGATTTAAAATGGACTAAACTTAACAGTATGAAATGGCATTTTTGCTGTAATTTTAAGCTTTGTAAGTAGAATTTATAAATGTATCTGAGGAGGAAAAAAAAAAACCCTGAGAAGGCTAAAGAAAAAAAATACATTTGAAAATACAAAAAAGAAAGAGATCTTTCCATGGAGTCACAGAAATTAGAAATGGAAAACGTCCTTAGGCCACCTTGTTCATTTCCCTGCCAGCATAGCTCACTCTCAAGGTTTGTCTAGTCTAATTTTAGATGACCTAAGAGTTTTGGCTTCAGGCACTTCATTTGGAAAACTATTCCACTAACAAACTTCCATAAGTTGTCTCCCCTTCCAGTTCTTCAGCCTAAATTTCCAACCTTCCAGGAGGTTCCAAAGGCTTTCCTTCCCTGGCTGCGCCATCTAGATAAAGTACTAGAAAGAGAATTTCTTCTTTCTTGTCAGGTCTACCTTTAAAATACCTGAGAAAGGTAAGAATGAGACCTCATCAAAACCAGGATCGGCATTCTCTAAAGATCCCTGTGCTAGAACAGGAGAACTCAAGTACTGGTTTCCCTGTTTTCATTATTACAAATCATACCAGAGGCTTAAGTATGTCTAAGTTACATTTTGCTTCCCACTGTCCAAATAGTTCATTGAAACATATAATAAACCCTATCAACTATTAAATGGCTAACACATACCAGTCATTAAGCTTTATATGAATTGGTTTATATGAATTGACTCTGACCTTACAACCACCCCTGCACGCACAGCAGTTAGTCCTCTCATTCTGCATACAAGGAAACTGAGACTTGTCTTGGGTCCCGTGGCCATTTAAACACACATTGGAGCCAATATTTCAGTTACCATCTGGCTCAAACCATTGCTTTTTCTGCAGCCCTCTGCTGTTACTGCTGCACCATTGTCAGAGAATATTAACAGCTGGTCTTGGGCTCTCCAAGTCTAAACAGAATCCAAGCAGAATGTGAAGATAAGAATGAAGCAGAACACTGCACTTCTCAGGAGATAGCCTGCCTCTAAGACTTCTGGAGACAGGCTCAGAGAGAAGTAGGTAAACATTGTAGGTCCATGTGTGCAGACCAATTTTAAGGAAGGGGTAAGTGAATGGAGTTAACTTGTGGGAACAAGGAACCTAGATTCAGAGGCTATGGGAATACCAGAGTATGGAGTGGCATCTAAAGTTCCCAGCTTCCCTAACTGGGGAGTGAGCAAGATCAAGGAGCAGCAGTTCCCGATACTTAGCAACCACACTTACATTGCTGATCATTCCATGGGGCTTCAGGATCCTGGATCTATCCAAGGCTTTGAATCAGAATCTGAACAGACTTATGGGACTGGGAAGCTGACCCAAACCCTAAGAGGAATAGTAGGATTCATTCCTGCAGCTGACTCAATAATCCCAAACACCCCAGATTAACAAAGAATGAAGATATGCCACGAGTCACCAAAGCCTTCCATAACCAAAGTGACAAGGGAGGAGCACATCTGCCCAAGAAGGTGAGTCAATAACATTTCCCTGCTCTTGGACCTTCAGAATTAGTCCTACATTTCAAATTATTGAATCTTTATGGGTAAAACCTGCTGACTAGACTCAACATTAGTTTTCTTAGTTTTCTCCTTCATTTGGAGGGAAACGTTGAGAATAATCAAAGAAGCCTGACTGTAACTACTGATTTGCAGCTGTGTGTCTACTGAGATAACACAAGTGGAAATCTGGACACTTCAAGCCCCTGACTTCACTTTCCTAGACAAAAGCTATGTTGATTAGATTGGCAGTTCTTGAAACAACACACCAACACAGCTCTTCAAACTTGCTGCAGATTTTGAATTAGAACTCTCATTAACTATATATCCAACCTTCAGAATAAAACATGGGAACAAAGAAAATTGGAAAGTTAATTAAAAATCTGTTTATTTGGGGAAATTATTTCATTTCCCTCACTTTTCAAGGGACAATAAATCTCTTCTAAGAAGCACATGAGCAGACATGAGTTGGAATCTCAGCCCTGTGGCTTATAGCATGTAAAACTTGTGTTGAGACATTTAACTTTGCTGGACTATTTGGTCGGCTGAAAAATGTCTACACTAATACCACACTCACAGTTTGCTGTGAGAATCAAAGGAGGTAATTTGCTTAGCACAGTGTCTCATGCTTAACAAATGCTAGAGTCCTTCGATTCATTAGGCAAAAGAACAGAGCAGCTCGTTTTGTGAAGCCATAACATAAGATACTTTTATTTGAAAGGAACCACAGTATCCTGGGACCCTTGTTAGAAATTTAAAAATACTTCACTTCCAGAGCAAAAATCCAAGGTAAAAGAAATGAAAACCAGAATTAGTTTTCTAAACTTTCAACTAATTTTTGTCAACTAATACTCTTTAAGAAAATATTTGATTCCTCTGAGCCATTTTTCACTCTATATTTAGAAAATATTTCAATGCTTCCAACTTTTCCTTTCTGAAAATGTCTACCAACTTTCTCATCAATGGAATTTATCCAAGTCTGAGGTTATCAATGTACCATGTGAAAAGCCAATGGAGTACACTGACAAAAGTGCATAGTTTGACAATGGACACAACCTGGATTTGAGCCCCACCTCTGTGCTTTCCAGCTATGTGTCCTGAATAATTATACAGTCTAAGTCTCTACCACCTCATATACCATATGGTTATCATCATATCTATCTTATAGCTTTATTTTGAGGATTTATGAGATAAAATAGCATAACACTGAATAAGAAGAAATCATGTTAGCCTTAAGTAAGCAATTCATAACACATAGGACTGCTCCATAACATACTTACTATGTAAGAAGGAAATATGAAGTGCATAAATACTGTTTTCTATCTGCTAAACTAAACTAGATAAAGCTATCAGAATTATAGCCATGATTGAAACAGAGATCTTATTATGAATATTGTTTTCATTATTAGATTCTAAAAGAGTACAGCAACTATAAGAGACAAAATGATGCTGGGCCATGAATCTCCTCAGGGTAATAAAATTCTATAGATTGACAAACATGCACACAGAAACACACATATATGAGTGCATGTAAAACTGGTGAACTATGATGAGCTCTGGGGATTGTACTCATGTCATTTTCCTGGTTTTGATATTGTACTCTAGCTATTTAAGATTTAAATGTTAAGTAACATTTAAGATGTTACTATTGGAGCACGCTGGGAGAAGGGGACTTCTTTCTACTATTTTTGTAATTTTCTATGAATCTTTAATTATTTCAGATTAAAAGTTTTTAAAAAGGAAATGTGAGTTTAATAATACATTATTTGTTATTTTGCGTAAGCGAAAAAGTACTTATTTATATAAGGAAAACCACATAGACCATAAACTTGGAATGCAGATTCATTATTTCTAGCATTTATCTTTTAGTCACTCAAGGACAGTAACATTTTCTCCCTAACGTGGAAGTCATATATGAAGGACTGACATTTTTTACACCAAAAATAAGCAGTTTTTCCCCATAACTCTGATAGTTTTCTTTTATTTAAAGTTTTCGTTTCATATTTAAAATTGTAGAATAGTAGATAGAGCAACTACAGCATTATAAAGAAATCTAAAACATATTCTGATTGATGAATGTAATCAAGACTGGATTTCAGAAGTGGCTATCAAATTTAGCTTTTGGCTATTGATAACACTGTCCACACCTAGGATTGCCTCACCACCTTATTCCTGTTGGCCAGAGCTGTAGGGACTCTTATCTAGGAACAAAGTCCATGAATTTCCGGACCCAAAGTGGAAAGAGATTAACTCTTGTTCTCAAATAAGTCACTTCCCCATGTTTTTACTTCCAGACTTTTAACATTTTCCCTGCAGTTTTGGATAGGACCAGACCTGTTGCATGTCTGTGACAAAGGTGATTTATTACATTCAGATTCAGTCAAAATGGGAACCCGCAGGTTGGAATCTCTTCCTTGTGACCTATATGACATCATTTTTTTTAATTTAGCTGACAATGATTCTGCTAATATCTAATATACTTTTGAAGAATGTCTTTAATGCATGAGAAGAGGACCAATGTAAATTAAATTGTCATTAAGTAACACGAGAGAAGTACAAATATACACTTCTGTGGCTGCTAATAAAGTTGTTAAGTGAGCAGATGTTGCAAGGCTGATTATCAGCATTAATCAGTGGTAAGAGTCTAATGTATTCACTCATTTTACTTTTTTCCTTAGGACACATAAATAGCACATAGGCTGGGACCTCTCTAAGGCAGGAAAGAGTGATGGAGAAAATAGTGTCTTCCTTCTCCCTGCTTTTACCCTCAGGGTGAAAAAGAACTCCTCTCCCACGAGTTAATCGTAATGCTATGGATTTGGACATTATCTATGCTTCCAGTGATCAAGTACCCTGCTGTTTCCAGACATCTCTATAGCTTTTCTGCATTTCAGTAGCTTTGTTATGTCAAGGAACAACTAATCGAGGACCCTTAAATTCCAAGTCATCATAAGACCATCGTCATGAAGTGAAGGAACTGCTTTTGCAGAATTCCTGAGTCATTACGCATTCACTTCTTCAATTCATCTAAAGTTGGATGACTCATTGGCTGAGGACAAGGTCCATAGCCCAGATGTAAGAAAGTTCTGATTCATTTTGAGCCAAACTGATCCACAAAATGTCCTCTCTTTTATCTAAGTTCTGTACTTGACAGCAAGGGGATGTTCAATGTAAATTGTGGAAATGTCCCCCAAAGTGGCCTTTGATGGGGAACCACTGGATGGGGGTAGCTGTTGCTTCAAATTCTAGGCAGGAGGGCAAGCACTAAACACAAAGGAGGCCTGAAAATAAGTGAGAGGGCCCAAACATCTGGTTGGAGTGTTTTGTTTTGTTTTGTTTTGTTTTGTTTTGTTTTAATTTATGATAGAGAGAGAGAGAGAGAGAGGCAGAGACACAGGCAGAGGGAGAAGCAGGCTCCGTGCACCAGGAGCCTGATGTGGGATTCGATCCCAGGTCTCCAGGATGGCACCCTGGGCCAAAGGCAGGTGCCAAACCGATGCGCCACCCAGGGATCCCTGGTTGGAGTTTTGAGCAAATTTCTAGTTCCTGGCTGAGCCAGCCTAGACTGCAAAATCATGAGAAATAATAAATTATTGTTTCAAGTCAGTTCAATTTTAATTCAGTTTGGAGTGGTTTGTTATGCAGCAATAGATAACTGAAATATGGACATACATTCAGAGTTTCAAATAAAACTTCATAGACTAACTAAAGCCCATTTCCAGGCTTCTTAAAGAACCACAAGACAGAATTTGAAATCTTTGGACTAGAACATTCCCAGGCCCCAGTTTTATAAACCTTGGGCTGCTTTTCAAATATTTGTCCTAAGTTATGATACTCTACAGTAGTGTCTTCTTCTGCCTATACAGTAGCACCACTTTTATGCTTCTCCCACACCATTCCCTTGGAATGCCATCTCCCACCTGAATTTCCTCTTTTTTTTTTTTTTAATTTTTTTTTTTAAATTTTTATTTATTCATGATAGTTACAGAGAGAGAGAGAGGCAGAGACACAGGCAGAGGGAGAAGCAGGCTCCATGCACCGGGAGCCCAATGTGGGATTCGATCCCGGGTCTCCAGGATCGCGCCCTGGGCCAAAGGCAGGCGCCAAACCGCTGCGCCACCCAGGGATCCCTGAATTTCCTCTTATCAAAACCCTAACCATCCTTCAGGCCCATCCTTGTGCCCCTTCCTCAAATAGGTCTTTCCTGATCTTCTCCCCAGTGATAGAGCCCACCACTGTAGTGGTCATACTTGGAGTGGGGTTCGAAATGGCTTTTGCATACCAGGATCTCTTCTTTCTCAGGCTCCCATTAGCATTATTTCATAATTTCTCATGGCACTCTTATGGTCTCTTTTATCATAATGATGTGTGTACTTTTTTCCTCCTAAAAGTACTCTGAGGAACTGTTTCCCTCACCTCTGCCTGCCCATTAGTGTGTGCTTCTGGTCCTCCTCCTAACTCCACCAGCACTGTCCTGGCGTAGCTGAATGATGCCATAGGAATCCATGTCAGAACAAGGCCTTTGTAGTAATCTGATTCTCACTCCTGCAAAGCTGTGTACAAAATCAAGACCCTGTTAATAGGACTCCAGAGTATTTGGAAAGAGCTCAGGGCTTGAGTCAAATAGTCCTGCTCCATGCATGAAAACTGAGTATACTATTTCCTAACTGGATGAACCTGAGCAGACTATTGAACTTCTTCCGTATTATTTTTTTTTCATGTGTAAATTGGAGTTGTTCTGATCTCATAAAGTTGTTTTGCTTTAAATATTATGTATGCTCAACATCTAACCTGGCCACTGATACCTAACACAGAATATAAAATGTTGGAATAAAATACTTTGATGATTGACTTATTGTTATGTTGCTGCAAATCAACTCTGCCTCATTGTAATGTTGTTGAGGGGACTTTTTTTTTGGCAAAAAAGTAAGGTTCTGAAATCAGATACTATTTAAATGTAAATTGTAGCATTCTAAATTTGAGGGAAAGACTACTGTATTGAGAGTTTGTCTCCCTGGCTTCATATCAAAATCTATACTCCTTTCAAACATTAGAACTAAATTAATGAATCAATTCGCTTTCTCCCGAGGTTATTTTTAGTCGCAATTTTAAATGAGACAAAACACTGACAGTTGGGTCTCCCCCCTCTATTCGCATCCTTAAAACTGAATGCCCATTCAAGTGACATAGCTCAGTTAACAGACATTTACACCTCTTTTCTGTTTGCTTTGGAAAGACTGAATGGAAAGTAGGGTCTACGCCCCTCACTCAAGGCTTTATGTCTCATTTTTCTTGGAAAAAAGAAGAGTGATGACTGATTTATCCAAACATGGTTAAGACATCTGGTCTATTTTGTATCCTCCCTACAATAAGGGGTCACAGTTTTGTTACAAAATAAAGAAAAGGGATTAAGATACATTGAGCATTGTAAGAGGTAGGACAATAGAAGGGCAGAGCATCTAAAGATCCCTATTTATAGTAAAGATGATATTATAAGCAAGAATTTTTATGCTGAGATTATAAAGAATGAGTGTGTACACCCCAAAGGCTTGGTTACACTAGCAACAAGTAACTAAAACTCTAATCAGGTTCTTAAATATGTTATCAGGCACTCCTATAAATAACTCCTTAGAAAATTACTTATTTGGGGGATGAAAATGACACAGTCAACCCATGCAAATTCTAACACTGCAGACCCACTAACATGTGATCACTGGAGTGGGCCAGGGGAATAGTCCTCTGTTAGCAGAGGTCATATGTCCTGTGTGCTGGTCTGTCATTTGCATGGAGTAGACAATGAGCACATAAAAGTAGATGATGGCAGGGACCAAACATCTTTCTACATTGAGCCTAGAACCACCTCATATCTACTGATGATAATGAATAGGAAAAGCGTTTCAACTATTGATTCCTTTTTATACTTTGCACAACCCAATTCCTTAGAAGACTGTTCTGCTTTTAACACTAAAAGAACTATGTAATCCAAAGAATGTTCCAGCCAGAAGAGTCATTGGCGTTTACTAATCCAGTACCAGAGCTTTACAGATGGCCCGCTGAGGTCCAGACAATTAAGTCACTTGCCTAGGGCCATGGAGCTAATATGAGGCCAAACTTGGATTACTTCTCATTTCAAAGGTTGGGTGACTTTAATTAAATTGTTGACAAAGTCACTTTCTCTAAATAATTGTTTATTGATCCATGAGAATAAATGAACTCTTGTGACTGCCCTTCTTGGTAGATATGCAGCCAAGTGGGTCTAATGTCAATCAGTTGAAAACACTAATGTGAAGACCATTTGCCAAACCTAGCAAACAAACTCCATTACCTGAGTGAACTAACCTCTTAATTTATAACCCAAGTTTTCCTCTGTCTTATTGTTCTTGCTCACAAAAGACAACAAATAAGACTAGACTTAGAAAATAACCCAACCTCCATATTCTAGGAATGGTGAGTCAGTAGCATCATCTTTCAACAGAGGGGACAATGTATTATGAACTGAGTCATTGCTATGTGCTAATTGTGTCCCCTAACCCCCAGTACTTGTGAATATGACCTTGCTTAGAAGCAGGGTCTTTGCAGATGATCACATTAGAATGAGGTCATTAGGGTGGGCCCTCATCCCGTAGGACTGGTGTCCTCATAAAAAGGGAAAATTTGGAGACTGACATGTACTGAGGGAGAATACCATGTGAAGATGAAGGCAGACATCTTTGTGATGTTTCCACACAAGCCCAGAAACACCAAGGATTGTCAGCAAACACCAGAAACTAGGAGAAAGGCAGGGAACCTATCCTTCTCTCTCTGCCCTCAGCAGGAACCACCCCTACTGACATCTTGATCTTGGGCTTCTAGTCTCCAGAACTGTTGAAACAAAAACTTTCAGTCATCCAAACCAAGCCTGAGGCAATTTGTTTGTCAGACCTAGTAAACTAAAACCATTGCTTCATCTGAAAAAAAGAGGGAGTGAACTAATTAATCTCACCAGCCCTTGGAAACTAACATGTCCATTCTACACAGGCATGGACAGAAGCTCCAAGTGCATGCCTTACCCTGGGAACCTATCCATGATAATCAGAGGGGAGGGGTTACATCTGTCAGACAATCAACAAATATTCACTAAGTGCCTATTACATGTCAGGCATCAGGCTAGGCATGGAATGCAGCCATGGACCAAAAGACACAATCCCTGAGACCCTGAATCCCAAGTCTCCCAGGGAAGATCAGCTCTAAACAAGGAATGATAACTGTGATGTGTGCTGTGAAAGTGCAGAGGCTGCCCTGGGAAAATTGGATTAGTCTGTGGGCCAGAAGAGACTTCCATGAGCAAAAAAGGAGAAAAGAATGAGGATGAGGGATTAGCACCCCAACAGAGAAAGGTGGAGTGGGAGGAGGAGTTGTTCCATTGATCCTGCATGGATCACATCTTGCACCATCCACCCTTCTCAAGGGAAGGGACAGCCTAGACAGCCAGAAGGGGAGAATGGAGGGTTGGCAAATGAAGGAGTAAATATGGCTCCCGTGATATAGCAATGGCTGTCAGTCACAGTCCATTGAGACCACAGGACTAAGGAGTTGATGCTCACAATAGTGGCAGTAGTGCCAGTTTCAAAGGAATCCTACCATCAAGAAGTCACCTACTATGTGCCAGACTTCAGTTATATTTAGATTTCTGCTGGGCTATTGGCATTCTTTCTGTTTTCTATTTTAAAATGGAGCATCGCAGGCTGAAAACAAATAGTGAATAAGCATGTGTGACTTAATGTAGACCACAAAGCCAGTTTTCCTTTTCAATGAGTTTTAGTCATTAGGTTCCTATGAGAGGGTGAGTTCTTATTTGTGTATTTACTTATTTATTGAAAGAGAGCTAAGAACACTTTGACAACTACTTTAAACAACATGAAAGGAAAGATACGCAGAACACTAAATACTCACTGAATTTTTTTTCTAACGTGTGATAAGAACATTCTGTGAATTCATGAGAGAGCAGGAGTCTTCCCTAGATTTTGTCCAATGTGCTGATTACATGGAAGAAACTGGAAAGGTCAGATCAATCCCATTTACCCTCAGAGCATTTGATTTTTATTTGATGGAACTTGAAAGCATTTGTCTCAGACTATACACATTCACACCTAACTTCTTGAAGAATAAAAGAACACAAGGTTCTAACGTCCTTGCCCACAGTAAGTCAAGATCAGCCCAAGGTGTGTTCAGGACCAGCACTCTCTCTCCCAAATCCTATGTTTATTACCCTGCAAGGTATGATAAGAAGCTTTCTACCCATTTTTCCCGACAGAAAATCAGTCAACAAGATGTCTCATATACACCGATTCTAGCCAATTGACCCAATTCAATTAAACAAATATTTTTTGATCTGTATATCAGGGATTGCTAGCTGTATTTCAAAATCCATTTTTCTTTATTTTTGGTAAAAGTATTCATGCACATTTTCCAGTGTCTGTTGCAGCCACCTGTGACCATGTCACTGTTTTAACCACCAAAGTGGAGACAGATGTGTTGTTTGATTCTTTCAGGAAGATTCACTAATAAAGAGGGGTTCCTTTTTTCCCTCTTCTTCCTCCTTTCTGTCCTAAACTATGGTTCCATGGCTGAGCTCATGTAGCCATCTTGGACCATGGGGTGATCCTGGGAATGGTAGCCAGTAATAGCAGAATGAAAAGATAGAAGTATCCTGAGTCTCAGCATGATAGATCCACAGTATCAACCCTGGACTGTATATTCACACTTTTTAATAAGAAAGAAATGCCTTTGTCTGTTTTTCATGTTTTGGTTATGTGCAGCAAAATAATCTGAGAGAAGCATCTACTATTTGCCATGCATTACACTAGAAACAAATCTCCCTCCACCTCTATCACCCCCAATACACACATACAGACAGAAAATAAATAGTTTGGGTATTTCAGCAAAACCTGATCTAATGAAGCAATCACAAATAGATCACACTGACCATAAACATTTCCTCTAAAAATTGTACAGAAATATTCAGAGGACCCTGAAATTTTGTGAAACATTGTCAAATCCATGACTTTTTAATAGATTCTTCTCCCAAACACAATGTTTTTTTTTTTTTCTGAATCTACAAAGTAAGGTCTAGCTTCCCATTGCTTACTGAATTCAAAGACCATTACACTGAAAATAATTACCTCAAATCCAGTGGGAACATTTTTCCTTCTCCAACCTACCTGCTAAAAAGTAAAGTTCTGGAAGCCTGCATGCCTATATTTTTACTTTCCTTTTCCTCAGGAAGCCTCTTGATAATAAGTGAAATGTCTGTGACCTGGATAAGCTTTGAATTATGCTGCTAAAATAAAGCCTTTTGTAGTTTCCTGAAGGGTATTTAGATCTGAAACTGTAAAAAAATATTGCTTAGGCATTGATGCCCATATTATCGGCCCTTTTACTAGAATAATGGAAGTTCTCTACTCATTTTGCCAAGTGTAGGCATCCCTCTGTAAGCCTAAAGCCCTTAACTGATGAATAACAATAGTACATTCTGTTACTAAAGGGAAGTTTGACAAAATATGTCAAACAGGCATTTAGATGTAAGGAGACAAAATAATTGCTTATATTGAAGAGTTTTTCCTTTAACATTTATCTTTTAAAAAGCAAAAGTCAGATTGCCTTTTGAGCTACAGGGATTTAAGTATTCAAATCAACTGTAAGAAAAGCAGGGAACACCCAAGGCTGAGGGTGACCCCTGAGTGGCAGCCAGGACTTGTAAGGGGGTGGGTCAGCTCTGTTTCCCCTATCCCCAGGGCTCCCAGTAGAATCAGACCAGGGGATGTGCAGGACCAGGTGAGCTGAATGTCTCACCTCCACCATTTTCCTCACAAAGTGAACACTCCTACTCTGTTCTATCAAATTCAGCATACTTTCCCTGGCCCTATAAGGTGATTTGGTCTCTGTGGCTTGTAGTAGTTGGTGATCTGAGCCTTTTGTAAATAATTAGTCAGCATTAAATCTCTTATCTTTTCCCTTTTTTTCACTTCCAGACAAGTGGGGTGGAGGCCAGCATCTGGGGAGATAGAAGAGCTCTGAGCTCACCTCTGGATTTTACTGCCCATTGACCACAGCTCTCTGGGGCCAGCCTCAGGTTACAAACTATCGCTCAAACAGGAGAGGCAAACCTAACTGAACTAAGACAGCTCTTAATGAGAAAGGCAGAACAAGGCAGCCACCAGATAGAGATTCTCAAACTGAATGGCTCCAGTCTGACCAGCACCTGTTCTGGCCAATACATCCCACAGTGCAGAAGGAAATGGGAGGGGTGGAACTTTGCCTGGTGAGGTCCTTCACTCTCTTCAGGGAGCATAGCCTGAAACATGTGAGCTTTCCTTTGATTTGGAAAGAGGAATGCAAAGGATCTATATTAAGTTTTAGCATCCTGACCCACCTCTAGGATAGCCCGGGGTAAACTCATTGCCTTCTGAAGTAGAGATTCAATCCTTCCATCTCCCTCTCTTATCAGGAGAACATTGATTAAGTTTGTGTTGAAAGGAGTCAAAGATTATTGTTAAGAAAAGGGAAGGCATAATGGGTTGAATTGTGTCCTGTCTCCACCCTCAAATTCATGTGTGGAAGGTCTAACCCACAGTCCTTGGAATGTGACCTTACTTGGAAATAGGGTCATTACAGATATAATTAGTCAAGATGAAGCGATACTGGATAGGGTGGACCTCTCATCCAATATGACTGGTATCTTTATTAAAAGAAGAAATTTGGATACGGACACGCACACATGAGGAATACCATACAGATATGATGACAGAGATTGGAGTGATGTTCTATAAGCCAAGATACATCAAATATTGCCACAAGCACCAGGCATGGAGCAGATTTCTCCTTCACAACCCTCAGAAGGCACTGACCCTGGTGACACCTTGACCATGGACTTTTAGCCTCCAGACTGTAAGGTAATAAATTTCTGTTGCTTTAACCACCATTGTGCTTCATTATGGCAGTCCCACGACACTAACACAGAAAGTGTCTATCTAACAAGATAGAGAGGTCCTGAATAACCCAGAGTAGTCAGGCCTGTTTAGAGCCCAGGGTCCTCCAAGCCCAGCTTCGAGCCCCCAGAGAATAACAGTGAAGGGCTGTGTTCCTCTCAAATCCTTAGCCACAAGTCTTCTGTTGATGGACTTTGTAAATGACATGTCTCTCATCATGACCATATAGGGAAAAATGAGGCAACCCTGATGACCACTCTCTGAGGCTACTCTTACTTTTCTCCCCATGTGACCAAGAAGGACACTGTGATTTTAGAGCTTGGGTACTCTCCTTATTTGTGCCATGAAGTGCAGGACTGCATTTCCAACACAGGCCAAGCTTGAGTTCCAGAGTCCAACCCTAACTCTGTAACAAATCATAGCAGGTACCTGGCGTTTGGTGGCATTCATTTTAGTGTTACCATCAGATCCTTGTCATGACTAAATTGGAGAAATCCTTCTAGTAGAGAAGCCTACTGTAAGAAAACAAGCTTCCACAAGTTGAAGGCCACTGCTGTAAGTCTTGAATGATATCTGTTTGCTGAGCTGACCAGCCCTATCAAGAATACTACGACAGGGATGCCTGGGTGGCTCACTGGTTGAGCGTCTGCCTTTGGCTCAGGTCATGATCTGGGGGTTCCAGGATCAAGTCCTAGGTCAGCACCTGCTTCTCCCTCTGCCTATGTCTCCGCCTCTCTCTCTGTGTCTCTCATTAATAAATAAATAAAAAATTTTTAAAAAAGAATATTAGGACAGAAAGAAAAAATAATAATACCAGGACAGGGATGAAAGCTGCCAAGCCCTACTCAAAGGAGACCTGGACTGGAATGTTCTGAGGAGACTCATCATTTCTGTGAGGAAAAGCCACCATGGCTACCAAATCTATCACATCAGCATATCTTGAGGTAGCTCCTCCTGGGATATGTTTACCCACATTTGTGAAAGGGCCAACATTACTACTTGTAGATTAGTCCTTTTCTGCTATTTCCCTGTGTTAGACAAATGTATGGACTTTGGGGCCAGAAAAGTAAGATTTGGGTATCAAAAAATAATAGCTAACTCTTGTAAGGCATTTAAAATGCGCTGGGTTCTAAAATATCAAACGCCTATAAAAGAGGTATTTTTATCTACATCACATATATGGAAATGGAGACCTAAGGAGGTAAATGATGCCCTCCTGCACTGTACTTCTCTTTGAGAGGCCCATCCCAACAAGCAAGCATATCACAGGATCCAGATTTCCAGTACGACTGAGGGGACTAGAGGTCCCGGATCTCCTCCCTCTTGGCCTGTTCCCAATGTCTGATCTCCTTAGGAAGCCACACAGCAGCCAGAGCCAACCCCAAAGACTGGCCCTTCTGTTCTGAGCCTATTTATGCTTTCCTCATTCTTTCTTTAGATTTGATTTCCTTCCTTATCAGAGTGGTAAGACTTAGGGGCAGATAACAGGGCATAAACTTAAGGGGAAAAGACCACAAGCAGTACTGGGATGCCTTGAGTGTTATGAAACTTGGATTTTCCAGGGCCTTGGTAAAGAATGCTTCAGTGTGGCCTGACTGACTAGTGCCAGAAGCACCCATTCAGGGCAAAGCCCATAGAAACAGAAGGCATTTACCTGGTCCCTTGTTCTTCGCACAGAACCTTCCAAGACCTTTGGAAAACTTTTTTTCTTCTATGTCAAAGAAGGTGCCATTGTTTGGCATCTACTATGAAAATGCTTTTTTAATCAATTAATATTGAAATCTGAATAATTATAAATAAATAATACTTCACCAACCCTAATATTACTAAAAATGTTCCTTTTAT
Organism: Canis lupus dingo; assembly: GCF_003254725.2. Classification (NCBI taxonomy): domain Eukaryota; kingdom Metazoa; phylum Chordata; class Mammalia; order Carnivora; family Canidae; genus Canis; species Canis lupus. The sequence continues at coordinate 6,267,544 of NC_064271.1, read as the reverse complement.
TCCAGAAACCTGTTTATATATCATAAACAAATGTTACCATTTCAATATGCTCTTTAGAAGAGCCTTCTCAGAAACATCAAGTAACTTCAGATGTGAAACATGCAATTATTTAAAGCAAAGCACTCATCAATGAGTCTTTATTTTCTTAATGGGCATAAAAATGTTACACCCATATTCACTAATTTTACATATGAACATAAGACAGGAAATTTGAAATTCTGAGCTTGAATCTTTCAAGTAATAGAAAAGCTGCTGAGTTTTTTAAGAAGATTCATTTTAAATTGCTTCATATTAACTATTGGGATCTCATCTTTCTCTAGGCAAGTTAGGGACCATCCATTCATTTGACAGCCAATCTCATATACCTTCATAGTTATGGTATTTTGTTGTGATGAGTGATATTTATATTAATGTCCCTGAGGCACTATAAAACTTTGAAGTACCTTCTCAAAGGAAAACAAAAATTATTTCCATTCATACTTGACAGTACTTCCATTATTTGAGTATAGTTATTGTGTGCATGATATTCTGGTGTTCTGACATTAACTCATATATTATTAGGATCTGTCATTAATTGGGATTGGGCATTCACCAACCATGCATTGAAAGCAGAAGTGTACTCATAGAATGTAATAGCAATGATACTTGTTGTTGATCTTTTTTCTGTTTTCTAGTTACTAAAATTCTTTTGTGACTAATAAGTCAACCTAGAATAAAATAATCCAATGGCTGGAACTTAAACACTCTACCACTAATACCTGAAACACCACATCTTCTTCCTTTTTTATAAGCTGATGATCTGTGCTGTTCACTTTCTGTCTGACTTGACCAGGTAAGTCATGCCTGCCAAACTTCTCTAGCATTTGCTTGTACTGAAGGAATCCTTCAGCTGTGGTAATGCTCCAGTCTTCATTGTGTTTACGTTTCTCAGGGTGCTGTTTGGCTTTTATGTTATGTTGCTATTAAATGATTCTAAGATACTGAATAAAGTAAATATAAACAGAAATAAAACACCTATTGCTATGGGGCCAATGGAAAGTAACTTAGCAATCACTTTGAGTCAACACAGAATCTACATTACAAATTTTAAATACCTACATTGTGGCTTTCCAAAAGGAAGAAAGTGATGTTATAGTGTGCTCTTATGAAAGTATTATGACATTAATTTCAAATATACCAAATCAAATGAGGAGATTGGGGACTTATTAAGAAGCTTTCACAGCAAAAAGGTTTAGCTAGACTGGGTTTTCAGTCTACAGGGCCAGACTGACAGAACCTTCTTCTGAGGATCCACCTTCTGGGATAACAGGGCTCATCTAGTCCTGCCACTCCAATCGCAGGCAATTTCACTATGTGGCCCTCTCAAAATCAGCTCTGATCTCTCCAGTGTCAAAATCTTTTGTCATATGTCCTGAGGCTGTGGAATAGCCCTGTCTCCAATGCTGAGGGGAGCACAAGAGCCAGCCATGTGCCCACATTCCTCACATGGGGGCTCCAGCCCTAGCCCCACATAGAGCCACTGAAGGCCACCCACATAGGGATAACACCAAATATGATACAGACGGCATGGGTCTCCCTACCCAAATGATATCAGCATGTCAGACCCAGAATAAGTAAGATCTACCTGTTGATATATTGTGTGCTCACAATGTGCTAAGCCCTATATGTGGTGACCTTCCACAACCCTGCCCTTACTATTCCCAATTCACAGATAGAAACAGGAAGGAGGAGGTGGAATAACTTGCACAGGGTTGGAGGACTTGGAGCAGGCTTTTTGAGCCGCCACCTAAGACTGCCTCAATGCAGAGACCTCAGTGCCAGCCACTTTCGGGGCTTCTCTGTTTGCGTATCTAACAAATGCATTAAGACTGGTGGCCCTATGCAAAACTCCTTGCTCCAGCCAGCTCCAGGGCTGTCAGAACCGCTAGTCACTTAATTGAAATGAAAACAAACTTCACCTTGAACTGATAAGAAAAAAAATTAAGATAATAACTAACATTCATGCAGCACTTTAGTTTATAGAGTGTCAGGAACCCTGAGGCTCTTGCCTGCATGCCCATGGGTGGGCAGCAGCGGTGGGGGTTGGGGGTGGGGGGCAGGTTCCAGCTTGGGCCACTTGCTCTGGCTCCGACTCCTGTGAACTTGCCATCGTGCATCCAAGCTTCCCCTCCCAGTCTACCTGTTCTGCAAACTAGGAAGACATATGCAGCTTAAATGTTAACTTATTGAACACAAAAAATTGCGTTGCAAGAATATGAGTAATTAATGTCATCCAGGTCAGAAACCAAGTTGAGGGATCCCTGGGTGGCGCAGCGGTCTGGCGCCTGCCTTTGGCCCAGGGCGCGATCCTGGAGACCCGGGATCGAATCCCACGTCAGGCTCCCGGTGCATGGAGCCTGCTTCTCCCTCTGCCTGTGTCTCTGCCTCTCTCTCTCTCTCTCTCTCTGTGTGACTGTCATAAATAAATTTAAAAAATATTAAAAAAAAGAAACCAAGTTGGAAATTTCCACGTTAGAAGCCATATTAAACTCCTTCTCCCATTCGGTGACTGAGTCCCTAAATATAACCCCCCTCTGTCTTGTGAATATTCTTTTCCTCTTCTTTAGTTTTAGCCCTGTCATCCCATATCAGACTATCTGGGGATATCTGGATAGCCTCCTAAGTGGTCTTGAAGCATATATCTAATCCTGTGCCACCATGAGCCACTCTCCTATTTGCCTCCATAGTTAATAAATGTGAGTTGTTATTTCTAAAAGCTAAGATTACTCACAATATTCCTCTGCCTTACACTCTCCAAGTTATCCCCAGGGCTTTAAGGATCAAACTCCAAGTCCTATGCTGGCCTGCAGGCTCTTGAACTTGAGGACAAGTGATCAAACAACTTCTCAAAACTAGAATATCTTAGAAACATCTGCAAAAATTATTTCATAAGAAAAATTAGTTCACTCACCCACAGCAACCATGACTAAAAATTCTTTAGTTCAGGCTTTTCCTGCTTTCTTTATTTATCTTTGACATATTTTCCACACCAGTAAGCAACCTTCCTTGCTTAAATAAAAGTTAAAGATATCCTGCCTTCTAAAAATAAAGTTTTATAAAGGACACCTGAGTGGCTCAGTGGTTGAGCATCTGCCTTTGGCTCAGGGCATGATCCCTGAGTCCCACATTGGGCTCCGCTCGAGGAGCCTGCTTCTCCCTCTGCCTGTGTCTTTGAATAAATAAATACACATTTCTGTGTCTCTCATGAATAAATAAATAAAATCTTTTTTTAAAAAAAAATTTATAAAACCTAAATTTTGATTACCATTACCTAACAAGAATAAAAAGGCCAGAAGAGAAAAAATCATGTATTTTACCTGTAACATCCAAAGTATATGCAGAAAGTCCTTTGTTACTTCCAGAATGTCTTAAGAGGGCTACAGTTTGGAAGAATCAGAACAAAGAGCCTGGAATCACTGAGACCTTATTACTCAGATGTTGCGTAGGAGTAAACCTGGCTTTCATTTGGGCTGGTCAAAGGAAAGAGCAATGTTTGCATCATCACATGCTTTACCTATAGCAACAGCAAACACTTCACATAACTCCCAAGCCACGCAGTGACAAAGGATAAAGCGGGAGTGAGATTCAAGACTGTTATTATGGATTAATGAGTAGATTCCTCTCATTCTGATTTAAAAAAAAAAAAAAAGCACAAAATATAGCACACGTACGTGCTTTCCCTTATCTTTTTTTTAAGATTTTATTTATTTATATATGAGAGACACAGAGACACAGGCAGAGGGAGAAGCCGGCTCCATGCAGAAAGCCTCATTCCTGGGTCTCCAAGATCACGCCCCTGGCCAAAGGCGGTGCTAAACGGTTGGGCCACCGGGGCTGCCCTCCCATATCTTTCCAGTTGCCTATAATATCCAGTAAATGAGCTATTCTAGATAAAATTCAATTTTATTAAATGGCCACAAAAGATACTATTTTGGTTTTTTTCTAATCAATGGATCTTTTGTGGTATATAAATATAATTTGATATATGAGCTTTTTTTATATGAGCTTTTTTGAGCTATGAGCTTTTTACCTTATTTTGAAGTTGATATTTTGAATATTTATCTTGAAAAATATGTTTTCATCTAGATACTATGAAGTGGAGGTCAAGTCCTCATAACAAGTGAGTTGTTCCATTTAAGACACATGCCTGCCAAAAAAAAGTCTGACTTCAAAGAGTTCACAAGTCAGGTACTTTTTGTTCTAGATGACTCCCAAATGCACATATTATCTCTACTTTCTCTTATTCTCTCAATACATAGAAGTACCTATTCTGGCCATGCAAAGATAGGCTCTGAGCAATGCAACCGCCCAAGGAGGAGGGGGCCACAGAAGGTCTTAAGTATATCAAATCACTTGTCATCATCATTACCATTATTTTGGTCACCAGAGCCCCTGGTTGAAAGTCTTGTATTGTTTTCGGGGGGGGGGTGTTGGACAGTTTTATTAAAGTATAACTGATATACAAGGAACTGCATGTGTTTAATGGCTACAATTGGATAAGTTTGGACATATATAAACATCTGTGAAACCATCATCACAGTCATGGGAGCAGATATATCCATTACCTCAAAGTTTCCTTTTTTGTTGTTGTTGGTTTGTTTGTTTTTTAAGAGGAGAGATCTCGTGTTAAGTATTTAAGATCTATGATCTTAAAGTTGGAGTGCACTATACCATATGTTAATTGTAGGCACTATGTTGTACAAAGATCTCTAAAACTTACTCATCTAGCATAAAAGAAACTATAACCACTGAGCAACAACTCTCTATTCCTCCACCCCCAGGCCCTGGCAATCACCATCAGTATCTCTGCTTTTATGAATCTGACTATTTTAGTCACCTCATACAAGTGGAATCACGCATTATTTATCCTTCTGTGATCAGTTCATTTCACTTAGCATAATGTCTTCCAGGGTCATCCATGTTGTTGCAAAGTTAAAGCTGAATAATATTCTGTTTTATGTATGTATGTATCACATTTTCTTTTTGCTTTTATCTGTCAACAGACAGTTGAATGTTGCCATATTTTGTGAATAATGCTGCAGTGAATATGGAGTGCCAATATCTCTTTGAGATCCTGATTTCAATTCTTTTGGATAAATACCTAGAAGTGTATGGATAGCTGGCCTATATGGTAGTTCTAGTTTTAATTTTTTGATAAATCACCATACTGTTTTCTGTAGTGGCTACACCATTTTACATTCCCACCAACAGTGTACAAGGATTCCAATTTCTCCACGTCCTCACCGACATTTGTTCTTTTTTTTTTTAATCATAGCCATCCCAACAGATGTGAGGTGATGTCTCATTGTAGTTTTGATTCACATTTTCCTGATAATTAATGGTGTGGAGCATCTCTTCATATCCCTATTGGCCAATTATATATCTTCTTTGAAGATATGTCTGTTCAAGTCCTTTGCCCATTTCTTAATTGGGTTATTTTGGTATTTAGTAATAGTCTCATATAGTTTTAATGCTTAGAGCAAAGGCACAATCTATTTGTTTTTCATCTCAATGCAAAAATTATATTTTTTGTGACGTAGAACACACAGGAAACAAAGTTCCTTCAAATGTGACCACAGGGGATGCCTGGGTGGCTCAATGGTTGAGCGTCTGCCTTCGGCTCAAGGTGAGACACCGAGTCGCCAGATCAAATCCCACGTCAGGCTCCCTGCACGGAGCCTGCTTCTCCCTTTGCCTGTGTCTCTGCCTCTCTCTCATGAATGAATAAATAAATAAAATCTAAAAAAAAAATGTGACCACAAAATGTCAATTCCAGAGAGCAAGAAATTCTATCTAGAACCAGTGCATTTGAAAAACTTGGCATTTCTTGATAAATTAAGCAGCAGGGGGCAGGATGGTGCAGCAGAAAGATCAGAGTCTGGCTGGCTAGAAACTGGGACTGATTTCTCTCCTCTGCTGTACCTGTTAACCAGTCTGCAAAATAAGGAGCTGGGTTGGATAAACTTTCCTACACCTAGTATATTTTTTCTTTCAATATTGTTGCATACCTGCTATGTGCCAGACATTGTATGAGGTGCTGGGATACACCAATACACAAGCATGAAGAGAGAGTTCCTGGTCATCTAGAGTTCATGTTCTTATAGGAATGACAGGCAATTTACAAGTAATTTCATGAGTCAAGTTGTTTCAGATAGTGCTGAACACTACAAGTAGACCACCACTGGCCTTCTTCCTTACCAGTCCTCACCCTTTTAAGGGCTTTGCACAAGCTAGGTTGCTTTTTTCCTCCTCCTCAATTAAGTTTCAGCTCTAACGTCATTCCTCTGAGGCCACCGTGGCCAATACTGGCTCGCCTTCTCCCAGTCACTAAACATGTCACTTTGTTTTATTTCATTTGTGGTATTTGGCACCGTCTGAAAAAATATTACTAATTTACTTAGAAGAAAGTAATCTCTAAATAGCCAGTTTTTTTTAAACTGATAGTCAAGTTGGCAAATGATTTCATTTTTATCTTGTCTAAAATGTCCTGCCAACTATAGAACAAAGAAAATATTTCTGACCTATCTTCCAGGGATGTTCTGAGGAATATATTTAATGAGTGGTAGGTATTGAACATTTATCTATCTATCTATCATCTATCTAATCTATTTGTCCATTTTACATCTTGTAAAAGAAATCACATATATGCATCAGGAATTTGTTTCTTTTGGTAAAGGAATCTTGATAATGCCCTTAATTTCTCTAACCCTCTATTTTCAAGTGGGGCTAATAATCCCTGCAGGCAGGATTTTTTTCTGCTTCTTAAACAGGATGATGAAAGCTCCCAGCAAAGTATCAATTATAAAGAGGGTATGCCTACTAGACCTTCATGAATTAGCTTTAGAGTTTAGTGAATATTTGGAAAAGCTTCCATTACACGCTTCTGTGTGATCTGATACAAAGTGTAACGTTTGAATTCAGAAAACAGCAACCTGGCCTTAGTGATATGTCACAAGGAAAGATGCAATAGGCAAGTACATAGCAAACATTCCAGCCTGTACTTACAACTCTATCAAGCAAAGAAACCACACAGGTATCAGAAAACATCACTCCTCAGCATCCAGTTACACAACAGCCCTGGCATTGAAGGTGCTGAGCCTCCCACCTCCAACAGCTCCAGGCAGCAGACAACATCACTGATGAGCTGGAAGACTAAAGAATAATGCAAGACAGAGGGTCAAAATGAAGGGCCCTTGGTCTCATGTGTAGAGACATTGGGCCCAGAAAGATACAGCATTTTCCTGAGGTCAGACAACCCTTTAGTAGCTGACTCTGATCTCAAACTCTGCCTCTTGACTATTTAATTCACTGAAAAGCAGCTACTATATCCACGAGGTCATGGTTCATGATCTAAGTAAAGAATGGGACAAAGGAAATTATTTTCATTCCTTCACTCAACAAATATTTATTTAGGATCAGTTTGATTGGATACACACATTCTGAGGATTACAAATTCAGTGATCTCCCAAACAGATCTATAGAAGCTTCCATTCACCTCCTCTTGCTCTCTGCATAGTTACTAAACACCAGCCTGACCCCAGTCTTCACAAGAGGGGAAGGGTCCTAATGTAATCACAGGATGCACAATGATAATATTTAAAGACAGATAGAAGAGAGAAAGCAATGCTCAGACTACATTGTGTACTAAGGCTCAAATAATAAAACCTGCACAGTCTTATCACATTAAGTACTCATAATTCGTGCAGCAATTTGCTTCAATATATTTATATCAGAGAAGGGAGAAGAGAGAACAACATCTGTAAAAACATGGAAGCCAGGGATCCCTGGGTGGCGCAGCGGTTTAGCGCCTGCCTTTGGCCCAGGGCGCGATCCTGGAGACCCGGGATCGAATCCCACGTCGGGCTCCCGGTGCATGGAGCCTGCTTCTCCCTCTGCCTGTGTCTCTGCCTCTCCTTCTGCCTGTGTCTCTGCCTCTCTTTCTCTCTCTGTGTGACTATCATAAATAAATAAAAAAAAAATTAAAAAAAAAAAAAAAACATGGAAGCCAGAGAAGCTTGTTACAGTGAGGCAATTAAGGACAGTATATCAATGTGGCTAATGGTGGTATTAGGTTGAACTATATAAATTCCTATTATATACATATAGTGAGGCAATTAGGCTGCTAGAAAAAGAGGCAGAGACTACCCCATCATGGGAGTTTGGATTTAGACCACAGTCTACAAGAAGCCACTAAAGAATTTTAACAGAGTAGTGAAATTCTATTTTATAGTTACCATTCTGGTGAGATGGTTGAGCTTGAAGGCAGTGAAACTGAATACAAAGAAACCAGTTAAGTGACTATACTAATAGTTCATTAATTCAACACTATTTATTGATTGCTGTGGTAGGCAGAAGCATAGCCCCCAAAAGATATCCAAAGGGACTTTCCAAATGTGATTAAGCCAAGAATCTTGAGATGGGAGGATCATCCTAGGTCATCTAGGTGGGCCCAGCCTAATCACAAGGATTCTTTTCTTTTCTTTTTTTTTTAAGATTTATATATTTATTCTAGAGAAAGGTTGTGAGAGCACATGGTGGGGGAGGGCAGGGAAGGGAGGGGAAGAAGAAGAGAGAGAGGGGAAGCCGACTCCATGTTGAACACAGAGCCCTGAGACTGCACGGGGCTCATCTCTGACCTCAGAGATCATGACCAGAGCCAAAACCAAGAGCTGGACACTTAACCCACTGAGCCGCCCAGGCATCCCACAAGGATGCTTACAAGAGGGAGACAGGAGGGCCAGAGTCAGAGAGATTGGAAGATGCTATGTTTTAAAGATGAAGGAAGAGTCCACAATCCAAGGAATGTAGGTAGCTCCTAAAAGCTAAAAAAGGCAAGGAACTGATCCTCCCTTAGAGCCTCCAGTCCTGGGACACCTTGATTTTAGCCCACAAAGACCCATTTTGGGTTACCTCCAGAACTATAAAATGATAGATCTGTGTTGTTCTGAGCCACTAAGTTTGTGGTAATTTATTACAACAGCTAAAGCAAACAGTTGCCTACTGTGGTAGTGAATTTTATGTGTCAATTTGACTGGGCCATCAGGTGCCCAGATACTTGCTTAAACATTATTCTGGGTGTGTTTGGATAAGATTAACATTTTAATGAGTAGACTGAGTAAAGCAGATTGCACTTCCCCATGTAAGTGGACTTCATCTAGTATATTAAAGGCCTGAAAGGAACAAAGGGCTGAGAAAGGTAGAATTCACTCTTTCTGCCTGCCTGTCTTTGACCAGGGACACGGTCTTCACTCCTTCTCAGTCTTAGACTCAGACTGGAACTATACCATTGGCTCTCCTGGATCTCCACCAACTACAGATTTCAGGACTGCTTAGCTTCCATAATCACGTGAACCAATTCTTTCCAGAAAAAATAATTACATATATATGTATGTTTGTATATATATATAATCTCCTATTGGTTCAGTTTCTCTGGAGAATCCAGACTAATACATGTACCACATATAAAGCTCTGGATAAGAAGTATGGAAGCATTAAATTCCTGTGAAATCAGAGCACATCACCCTCCCTGCATATCCACGTTCACCAACCAGGAAAGGTGCTCCACTAAGCTTCATGTCCAGTGTTATTTACTGGAATTTCATTATATAGGCTTGACTGATTAAACTTTAGCAATGTGATTGAACTCAATCTTCAGCCTTTCTCTCCTTCCCAGAGGTCGGATGACTGGGAATTCCAACCCTCTAAACACAAGGCCTAGCCTCAGCAATCAGACAACAAAAAGACATTAAAGGCATTCAAATTGGCAAAGAAGTCAAACTCTCCCTCTTCACCGATCACATGATACTCTACATAGAAAACCCAAAAGCCTCCACCCCAAGATTGCTAGAAGTCATACAGCAATTTGGTAGCATGGCAGGATACAAAATCAATGCCCAGAAGTCAGTGGCATTTCCATACACTAACAATGAGACTGAAGAAAGAGAAATTAAGGAGTCAATCCCATTTACAATTGCACCCAAAAGCATAAGACACCTTGGAATAAACCTAACCAACGAGGTAAAGGATCTATACCCTAAAAACTATAGAACACTTCTGAAAGAAATTGAGGAAGACACAAAGAGATGGAAAAATATTCCATGCTCATGGATTGGCAGAATTAATATTGTGAAAATGTCAATGTTACCCAGGGCAATTTACCCGTTTAATGCAATCCCTATCAAAATACCATGGACTTTCTTCAGAGAGTTAGAACAAATTATTTTAAGATTTGTGTGGAATCAGAAAAGACCCCGAATAGCCAGGGGAATTTTAAAAAAGAAAACCATATCTGGGGGCATCACAACGCCAGATTTCAGGTTGTACTACAAAGCTGTGGTCATCAAGACAGTGTGGTACTGGCACAAAAACAGACACATAGATCAGTGGAACAGAATAGAGAATCCAGAAGTGGACCCTGAACTTTATGGGCAACTAATATTCGATAAAGGAGGAAAGACTATCCATTGGAAGAAAGACAGTCTCTTCAATAAATGGTGCTGGGAAAATTGGACATCCACATGCAGAAGAATGAAACTAGACCACTGTCTTTCACCATACACAAAGATAAACTCAAAATGGATGAAAGATCTAAATGTGAGACAAGATTCCATCAAAATCCTGGAGAAGAACACAGGCAACACCCTTTTTGAACTCGGCCACAGTAACTTCTTGCAAGATACATCCACGAAGGCAAAAGAAACAAAAGCAAAAATGAACTATTGGGACTTCATAAGATAAGAAGCTTTTGCACAGCAAAGGATACAGTCAACAAAACTAAAAGGCAACCTACAGAATGGGAGAAGATATTTGCAAATGACGTATCAGATAAAGGGCTAGTTTCCAAGATCTATAAAGAACTTATTAAACTCAACACCAAAGAAACAAACAATCCAATCATGAAATGGGCAAAAGACATGAAGAGAAATCTCACAGAGGAAGACAGAGACATGGCCAACATGCACATGAGAAAATGCTCTGCATCACTTGCCATCAGGGAAATACAAATCAAAACCACAATGAGATACCACCTCACACCAGTGAGAATGGGGAAAATTAACAAGGCAGGAAACCACAAATGTTGGAGAGGATGCGGAGAAAGGGGAACCCTCTTGCACTGTTGGTGGGAATGTGAACTGGTGCAGCCACTCTGGAAAACTGTGTGGAGGTTCCTCAAAGAGTTAAAAATAGACCTGCCTCTGGGATTTACCCCAAAGATACAGATGCAATGAAACGCCAGGACACCTGCACCCCGATGTTTCTAGCAGCAATGTCCACAATAGCCAAACTGTGGAAGGAGCCTCGGTGTCCATCGAAAGATGAATGGATAAAGAAGATGTGGTCTATGTATACAATGGAATATTCCTCAGCCATTAGAAATGACAAATACCCACCATTTGCTTCAACGTGGATGGAACTGGGGGGTATTATGCTGAGTGAAGTAAGTCAGTCGGAGAAGGACAAACATTATATGTTCTCATTCATTTGGGGAATATAAATAATAGTGAAAGGGAATATAAGGGAAGGGAGAAGAAATGTGTGGGAAATATCAGAAAGGGAGACAGAACATGAAGACTCCTAACTCTGGGAAAGGAACTAGGGGTGATGGAAGGGGAGGAGGGCAGGGGGTGGGGGTGAATGGGTGACAGGCACTGAGGAGGGCACTTGACGGGATGAGCACTGGGTGTTATTCTGTATGTTGGTAAATTGAACACCAATAAAAAATAAATTTATAATTAAAAAAAAAAAAAACAAGGCTGGTCTTTCTGGTGACCAGCCACCTTCCCAAAGCTTTCTAGGAGACTCTGTGAGTCATCTCATTAGCATAACAAAGACAACCTGGACAATCAGAAACCCAGGACAAAGACCAGACAAATTCTTTATTATAACACAGTTCTTTTCATAGGAAATGTAGCATTTGCACTACTATAACCCCTGGAAGCTTTGGTTGATTTTGAATGGCTCTTAATAAAGGTATCCTTGAGACTTTTTCAAAGGTCATGCTTCATTTGTAAGTATGCAGGCTTAATATGGGTCTTAAATATATTTGTTACAAACATGACAACTACATCTATTAAAAACAGAATGTTTCATATTGCTACCTTCCTTTCTCGTTAGATTTTTTGAAAGCAACAAGAAAGCAAAGTTTATTTTTAAAAAAACGTTTAAGAGACAGTTGTACCAAAAAAAAAAAAGAGACAGTTGTACCAATGGCTCTCTTGGACAGAGTTTTGGTTTTGCAAGATGAAAGCTGTTCTGGGGACAGATGGGTGTGGTGGCACAACAATGTGAATATACTTAATGCCACTGCACTGTGCCCTTAAACGTGGTTAAGATGGTAAGTTTTATGTGATGTGTATTTTGCCGCAATTAAAAAAAAGAAAGCTCCCTTGGGTCACGTGGGGACTAACTTAATCTGAGCTCAAGGAAAGAATCTTTTCCAGTTTAATCAATAGCTTCTCTTCTCCGTGCACTCACATGGCACCAGTGACAGCTGCCAGTGATGAAGAGGGAAAAAGGGAGGCACCTGGCTGTGCTCTCCTTGGGAGCTGCAAGGAGCCCTCACACAGGATCGGTCTTCTGCCACCCAGCATCACCTGCTGAAGATGCTCAGCTGTCTTCGCAGAGAAACCTGGTTTTCAGGAGTGGCCACTCTGGCTCAGAAGGTAAATAGAACTTTACAGCTAGAGGTTCTACACAGACTGGTTGGGCATCTGTCCAGTAAGAAACATGGTTAAATTTAGCTGACGTGTTGGAGTAGTGAGATCTTGGTTGGCTGACTTTTTTTCCCCTATAAATTGAGATTAGAATTTTTGGTGATAACTTTAAAACCTGAATTATCTCTCAAAAACATTTCTCTGCAGAATTTAAATGTGCTATTGCCTTTTCTCACCCTGCTCATGGCTTAAAGAGTTGTGTCTTCTTGTTTCTATTTGATGTTTTATTACAGTGACTGAATTTTTCATCTTTATGTAATAGCTGCACATTATGTCACTGTCCAGATGTTTCCTATTAGCATTTCCTCATGTAGTAACTAAAAAGCTTCAGGGAAGAACCTTTTATTTATCCTCTGAAGAACCTACATTTCAGGAGCACCTGGCTGGCTCAGTGGATAGAGCATGAGACTCTTGATTTTGGGGTCATGAGTTCAAGTCCATGTGGGGGGGGGTAGAGGTTACTTAAAAAAAAACCTATATTTCACATTCCATTTATCTGTGAAATGCTCAGGCTGATGGCCATTTGTTGAGCATCTGTTATGTGCCATTGACTATGGCATATTAGCCTCTGGGGACAGAAACATGGTAGAGAAACAGGCTATAAAGAGTTCCTGCTTCTCCAAAAACACTTGACAACTAAGATGAGCTTATTTTCCTGATATAAAGTATTCTCTCATTTGTTCTTTTGAGCAGGTCTTAGGAACTTAGAATAATAGAATAAAACTGAATAAAGATTTATTTTTAGAATAGTCTTCATTCTTTCAGCACACATCCAGACTCACCTACTTGTGAGTACAATTAAGTTGCAGTTTCCTAAGGCTTGCTAGCTTATAAGGCCTTACTTGAGTGGCTGTAGAACCTTAGTTCTTAGCAAGCTTCTAACTGTCCTCCTCCACAGTTCCCTTGGGCGTATGAGGTGGGTCCAGGGTAAGGCTACACAGGCCTGAATCAATCCATCCCACTTCCTCATGGAAATCCACTGCACAGGAGCACTTGAAAGTGGTTCCTTCTGAGGCAGGGCTACTGGCTTTCTCTGCAAGGGGGGTTTCTCAAAGGACTATGGCTTATCCTGCTGGAAGCCTGCAACCTGCCTACTATCTTTGGATGAAAGGGAACTAAATGTCCTTCTCCCCAATATTGGATCACACATTATCAGCTGGGGACCCAAAGCAACACTTTCTCTTAGAAAACAGTTTCTTCAGCTCTTCTGACTACTGCTTGAATTTCCAGTTGCTTTGTGCCAGTTTATCAAGCCAGGCAAGAACAATACCTTCCTAGTTAGTGTTCATGGTGTGGCTCAGTTGGCAGGCCATCCCAGTTCTGCAACTTTGGGCAAATCCACTAGCCTCTCTGTTCTTAAGTTTCCTCTCTGTTCTTAAGGATATTAATAGTAATTATTTAATTGGGTTGTTGAAGATCAAATTAGATAATTATATATCGTGCTTAGAATACTGCTGAGTGCATAGGGAATACTTGATAAATGTTAACTGCTGCTTTTATCATCATTATATCCATCAGTTAATCTCTCCCTACTGTGTCTGCAAGGCACACAAGCACAAAACTACCTCTGCTTCAGCAGTCCTCCCTCCATGTCATGACTTGATCTAGAAAAACCGATGTCATTTGACTCAATCTGCCTGAGAGATAGAAATAACATGTAGACAGTCATTTTCAGAAAGCACCTTATTGACCTGTTTATTTTAATTCTATGTAAAGAACCATCCCAAATGAATGTGCTAACTATATTCTGAAAGTTAAACTGTGATGTCAACAGATAGTGAAGGAATGAAGGAATGAATGAGTGAGTGAATACATTATCCTGGCAGTTTTTAACATCCTAAGAGTCACTTACCTCTCAAATATGATCACATTTGGCTCCAAGTGTCTGAATTTAACATTGAATAGTAGACAGTTCGACAGCAAGATCTATTTTAACCCCTCCAGTTTCATTTCAAACTTTCACAAATATACCTCTGACTCTAAATCACACACATAATACCATCAAAAGTATCTATCCTTTCTCCTCATAATTTATACCACTTCTGTTTTTCCACTCTGTTTTGGTGACCTTACTTTGCTCCCTGATTTCCCAACCACATAACCTTTGAGTCATTCTTGACTCCCCTCTCCCCTTTCCTTCCTGAATTTTCCTTCCTGAATAAACTACCAACAAATCTGCTGCTACTTGTTCCAATGCAATGCCCTAGCGCAGGGCAACAGTGCAAACCTCTATTGTTGTAACCACCTTCCAGGGGGATTTCCAGCCCCAGGCATTCCTGAGGCCCCATGCAAATCTGCAGAGGGACTGTTCCAGCCTCTCACTGTCTCCTTTCCTGACTCATATGGAGAGTCAGCTCTCTGCAGAGCTGACAAGGGAGAGAAACAAGCAGGCAAGTGCTTCCTACCAGCCCAAAGTACCAGGAACTGGGGGCTTTCCCACAAGGCCAGGTCAGGCTCTAAGCTAAGGAATGTCCCTGTTCCAAGGCACAGGCTAGGCTGGAGTCTGTCACCACCCTTGCAAACCCCTTTGAAGCTGAGCAAAAGTTCTGCTAATGCCAAGCTGGAGAGCTCCTCCTCTTACCCTGGGAGGAGCAGTTTCCTGCCTTTCGTGGCCTCTTACAGGAGGGAAGTGGGGTAACAATCATTCTGCAGGATTCTCACTTTAGACACCAAAATCCAAAAATGCGGTGGAAGTAAGCTTTATGTGAGATAATGATCACAGTGGCCAAGACCTATTCAGTCCTGCAAGATAATTCTACTGACTTAGAGATCTATTATCATATTATATATAAGGCATATAAGTAACTCTTTACAGCCTCTTTTCCTTCAAAAGTGGATTAAACATTCCTGGCTCCTTAAATAGTTTCAAACCCTTCCCCACCTTGACTTTCTCTGAACATGTGTCAGGTTATTGATTTCTGTTAAAATATGGCACCCAGAGAGAATGTGGGGCTCCTGAGGGGCCCTTGAAAACAGCTTTTTTGCTCCCACACTGTCATGTTTCCACATACTGACCTAGACTAAAATCCTTGCTTTTTCTCCAAGGATTTGCTCCCAAACCCAGGTCTTCTGTTCTGCTCCCATACTAAGGGAATTGGATTGGAAGGCTTTTGTTTGTTTTGCTTGCTTGTTTTCTAGGAGAATCAGAGAACGTTAAAACTAAATATTCTGTTGAAATTGCTAGTACAAATTGTGGGTCACAGCCTATATGTGGACCATGAAAGCAATTCAATAGGTCACTGCCAGCTTTTTCTTTTAAAAATGAAATAAAATATTTAAAAAATAAATTGAAATTCAAAAATGAAACAATAAAAATAAAATAGAGTAAGACATATCAGAGTGCAATACACTTATGAAGGGCAAGTATTATTTCATGAAACTTTCATGTCAGATCTACATATGCATTTGTCTATGTGCGTGTTTATGCATGTGCACACTAAATTATGACCACAATTAAGTTTTGGTCAAAAAGTGCTAAAACCAATGGTCTAGTCCAACCAGGCCCAAGTAGTGTGCTATCATGGATAAGGGTTCATTTGAAATTTAGAGTCGGAAGGGGCAGCCCGGGTGGCTCACCCAGGGTTAGGTTTAGTGATCCTGAGGTCCCTGGATCAAGTCCCGCGTCGGGCTCCCTGCGTGGGGCCTGCTTCTCTCTCTGCCTATGTCTCTGTCTCACTCTGTGTCCCTCATGAATAAATAAATAAAATCTTTAAAAAAAGAAAAAGAAATTTAGAGTTGGAAAATACATGGTTTCAAGTCTTGGCTCTGGCACTTAGGAATTGCATGACCATAGCATACAATTAAGCTTCATTGACACTCACTTAAGTTCCTTATCTATAAAGCAAAGGTAAACAATATTTTCCTCAAAGAAGTATCAAGGAGAAACCCAGTCATACTTACTTACATGTAGTGAGCACATACCATGTTTGGGGAAACATAATGTGCCTGATACTTCTAACCTTTACCATGACAACCCTTTATGTTGGATATTATTGTTAACATCCATCAGAAGAAGAGGCCGAGGCATTTTGGTCCAGGGACATGTACTTCCACATTCTACCCCACTGGCTCTAAATAAACTATGCCTCTGTATACATATGATGATGCATTTGAAATATGTAGTACTAGCACCAAGGAGCCTTTAAAATTCAGTGCCACTCAAAGGGCATACTTTCCACGAGATGAAGAGTTCATGCTGGAATGTAGGCTGATGCCCCACTTCCTTCACCAAGAGAATTTTGTTTGTTTGGCTTTGCTGAACAATGTATTTTGTGGTAAATTTCATTGACACACTGGCAAGAGCTCCTTATCTTGTCAAGGATAGGCAACAAGCAGTTTGGCAAATGATGGTCCATTGCCACACTCTAAGTAACACTGGTTAGAATGACTTATTCCTGCTCAGCCTCATCTTGTGGATCTCAGCCCATTGAAAACTTTCAGAATCTTTGCAGTATCATCCAAATACACCGATAATCCTCCCCGACTTTGCATCATCACACACTTGCTAAGCATTATCTGTTGCCTCTTCTTTGGAAGATACTGATAACAATGTTCATCAGCATAGGGCCAAGGACCAATCAGTTTCATTATGACAATGACTAGAGCAATACTCTAGATCCCCTCCAGGTCTGTGCACTTTCTCCTTACTGTTGTTGGCTTTGCTTTCCCAAACTCATAAACCTAGATCTTCCCTGTCCGGGGAAATGGGAAGGAAGCACTGGGAAATAAACTGCTTTGGAGGCTCCATCTTGTGGTGCACAAGCATCAGTGCACTTTGATGACTAAAAGCAAACAAGGCATTTATGGAGACCTAGGTCACAGTGACACATGGAAGCTTAGGGAGTACTGGCATAACTCTCTTAATCTGCCCAGCAGATCATTTCTTCTCATAATAATGCCTCAAAGTAAAATCAGACTCACCTTATTCCTTTCATTCACTACTGTTAATTAATAAATGTAACACTATACCAGTATTTGATTAATGGCTCAGGAAAAAAATTTTAATGAGCCACATAGGAAAAGAAAAAAATTTTTAGCCCTTTCTTCTATCTATAGTTGTACGTTTGAAATAGAAATTTCCGGGATCCCTGGGTGGCGCAGTGGTTTGGCGCCTGCCTTTGGCCCAGGGCGCGATCCTGGAGACCCGGGATCGAATCCCACGTCAGGCTCCCGGTGCATGGAGCCTGCTTCTCCCTCTGCCTGTGTCTCTGCCTCTCTCTCTCTCTCTCTCTGTGACTATCATAAATAAATAAAAATTAAAAAAAGAAATAGAAATTTCCTTTTCTATATGTCTTGGAAATTACCTTTAAGGAATTCTGGATTTAATATGAGCATTTATAAATAGAGAAGGAATGCTACACTGGCCAAGCAGCTTCCTCATAGTCTTGACTTGTGCTGGCACTGATGCCCTGGTCACTCTGCACTGCTTCTCCCATACCTGGATCCAATCTCCTTCAGATGGAAGGTAGTGCTGCCTTTCCTGAGTGACTCAGATTTCTATTTACTTCTAGGATGCAAGACAGCTAGGACCAAGGAGACAATTCAAAGACATGATCAGGTACAAGTCTTCAATGTGGTTTTAATGGTAATGACTAATAGTTTGGGTTAGAGAGTAGGGATCAGCCAGGAGTACACATGTAGGGTCTGTTAGGGTTGAAGATGGGAAGAGAGAGCTGAAAAATACAAGGAGAAGCAATAGTCACCCAGGATACCATTATCAGGAGTATGACTGGGTTTCCCAAACCAAACTAAGAATTCATGATCTAGAAGGACAAGTAGGGGCACCTGGGTGGCTCAGTGGTTGAGCATCTGCCTTTGACTCAGGGCGTGATCCCAGGTCCAGGGATTGAGTCCTGCATCAAGCTCCCAGGGGGGAGCCTGCTTCTCTCCTCTGCCTGTGTCTCTGCCTCTGAAAGAAAGAAAGAAAGAAAGAAGGAAAGAAAGAAAGAAAGAAAGAAAGAAAGAGCATTGTATAAAGCAAATTGCTTCCAAGAAATCAAAACATCAAGCTATCCCATATGTAGATGTGAATTTACACCACTTGTGGAGAGCAGGAACCACAACTATGAAGACTAGTCCAGGACAGTTGAATTCTGAAATCCTAGGAAAAACAAATATAAAACTACTCCTTAGGAAAACTTGCACACCCCAGAACATATAGATCCCCCATAGAAGGAAGAGCCCTTACTGACCATAAATCAAAATTCAAAGTGACATATCAAAACCCCACATGCAAATACCATCAAAACTACATGAAGAACCACTTTGAAAGGAATTAGAGCTCAAGAATGAGAGGAAATAGGAAAATCTGAAAAAAAAATTACAAAGATACATTTAAACTTATATAAACAAGAAAGGAATATAAACAATAACAAAAAGCAGGACAGTATTTTTAAAAATCAAGAATACTTGAGAAAAAAGCAGATATAAAAAATGTAGAAATATAAAAAACAAATTCTTTAAATTTCTAGATTCAGCATAGAGATGCAGGGAGCTGGGAAAGAAGCACACCCACCCTTAAACAAGAAAAATGCTGGACAAACTGCAAATTAATGACTTTCCTTGAATCACAGAGAGAGCTAAGGTCACAAGAGCAAACAATGAACTGGAAATCCTCAGAGACAGGTGCGTGCAGGAGGAAACAGGGCCGAAGGTTTTCCTACTTAGGGCAGATGTCATTGGATTCTGCATAAGCCAACAAGAAGATTCGGCTAGAAATTTTTAATGAATTCCTGAAAGCCAAGTGTAAAGGCAGAATGAGTTTGAAACCCTAGGGGCTGCAGATGACATGGGGCCAGGGAGTGGGCAGTAGTCCAATCTCACTGCCAGCAATCCAAATCCACAAGAAATGTTGTAGGTTCTCAAGTCAGAAGAAAAGATGTAATACAAGTCAGAAACTTGGGTCTACACAAAGAAATGACAATCGTTAGAAAATCATTATCTATTGAGAAAATTCTGAAGGATCTACAAAACATTTCTTAGAATCACAAAAGTGAGTTTAACAAGGTTAAACATGGTCACTATATAAAAGTCAACTGTCTTCACATAGCAATGAATTGCATATAGCAATAAACAATCAAAATTTGAAATTAAAAATACCATTTACAATGGCACTAAAAATGAAATACTTAGGTATAAATATAATGAAATATATGCAGGGTCTAGGTGCTAAAAACTATAAAACACTAATGAAAGAAATTATACCATGCTCATGAATTGGAAGAATCAATATTTTAAGATATCCATCTCTTCAATTGATATATAGCTTTAGTGAAATCCAAATCAAAATTCTAGGAAGGTTTTTGGAGGTACAGATGACTTAATTCTAAAATTTATATGAGGGATCCCTGGGTGGCGCAGTGGTTTGGCGCCTGCCTTTGGCCCAGGGCGCGATCCTGGAGATCCGGGATCGAATCCCACGTCAGGCTCCCGGTGCATGGAGCCTGCTTCTCCCTCTGCCTGTGTCTCTGCCTCTCTCTCTCTCTCTCTCTCTCTCTGACTATCAAAATAAATAAATTAAAAAAAAAAAAAGAAAGAAAGAAAATGCTTCTTTAAAAAAAAATAATAAAAAAAAATAAAATTTATATGAAAGGCAAAGGAACAAAAAAAGCCAAAATAATTCTGAGAGAAAAGGAAAAAGTTATAAGACTCATTATACCTGATTTCAAATTTTACTATAATGCTACAGTTATCGAGACAGTATAATATTGGTGAAAGGATATAGACATATAACAATGAAACAGAAAAAAAGGGCCCAGAAATGTACCCACACAACTATAGTCAGTTGATTTTTGGCCGAAGTACAAAGGCAATTCAATGGCAAAGTTTTTATCTTTTCAACAAATGCTGCTGGAACAATTGAATATCCATGTACAAGAAAGGGGAAAAAAATAAGCTGGACACATATTTCATACCTTATACAAAAATTAACTCAAAATAAATGATTGACCTAATTCTAAATCTAAAACTTTAAAACTTCTAGAAAAAACAGGAGAGAAAATCTGTATGACTTTGGATATGGTGATACATTTTTAGGTATGACACTGAAAAATGAGCCATAAAAGAAAAATTGGTAAATTGGACTTTTAAAAAATTAAAAACTTTTGCTCTGTAGAAGACACTGTTAGGAGAATGAAGAAAAGCCGTACACTTGGAGGAAAAAAAAATGTATGTATCCAATATCTGATAAAGGACTTGAATCCTTGTAGACTATATAAAGAACTCTTAAGGCTCAACAATAAGAATTAAGCAACCCTCTTTTTGAAAATGAGCAATGAGATCAGCCTTCAACAAACTTTGAAGTGCACAGCACCATAGGCACTATGTTGTACAGCAAATCTCTAGAACTTATTTATCTAGCATAACTGAATACCCATAGAATAACAACTCCCCATTTCTCTTCGTCATGAACCTGGTTAAGATATCTTTTCCCTTCATTTCAGGTATTGTCTTTTTTATTTTGAATACTTTTGCTGAACTTTTGGTTTTTAATATTTTAGTGTGATTTTATTATAAAGTCAGATTGGCAAATCCAGAATAACTTCGGCAGTTAATTCTTGTATTTGTCTGACATGTAGAATTTAATTTACACAGAACTGGAAGGAACATGAGAGATTGGCTCTGCCTTCTCATTTTACAAGACGGCTTGTACAACATCACATACAGGGTCAAAACTGGAACCCTACCCCATTTCCCTCCAACTATCAACACTGGGAAAGACAGGTTTTAGAACATTTAGAACTTCTGGCAGCAAAAACTGTTCAGAACATTTGTGTCCATTCTGATTTTCTCAAACCTCCTCCCTGAAGATATCCCTGAATGAAGAAAAATGACAAGACTGGGCTCTAGGATCAGACACAGCTGCAACCCTTCACTGAGGAGCTTACTTGGTGACCATAACTGTAAAATTGCACAGAAAACTCTCCCTCACTGTGAATACTAACTGAAATCCAAAATTAATTTTTTCTGTTTTCCTCTTTCCAAAATAAAGCGTGTTAAATTCTTCATCACTGCAAATATTTTAAAAAGAAAGTTGCAAGGACATGCATGTACTATTTCACGAGCATTTTCTTACTTACCTTGACACTCTTATACCCTAACCAACTCTTAAAAATGAGCAGACAAAATGCTGCATCTCAAAACCCACAAACCAGGAGAAAGCAATATTCCTAAGACATACCTAATGTCCTCTAGCATGGTTTAGCTGACTCAACCACGGCATTCCAATACACATGACTTTTTTAAAATCCTGAAAATCCACAGATATTTTGTTTATACACTTCAACCATGTCCATAAACAAGTACGGACACCACATTGGCTCTCATGGAAATCTCATTCTAAGACCCATAAAATTGTTTTTTCATCCCAAAATAGAAAGCAAGGACTGGGATTCTAGTTACCAAACATAAATGACAAGCACCCTACGTGATAATTTCTTAGTAAGCTACATTTAAAATAATTAATAACACAATAATTTGGAATGTGTTTACACTTTTTTCACTGAACATAAAATTATGAAAATAAATGAGTATTAAGACCAGGTAATTAAATTTAAAAATCTAGCTTAGGGATATTGTAAGAAAAAGTATTTGAGCTCTGATTCAAATTCAAATATTTTTGCCTGATATAAAAATGGGCACTAATATTTTATGAGCCCATGTCATATGATGAAAATAAAATAGGTGGGGGATGAGGGTTGGGGTTTTTTTCTTCCTTCTGTTTGTTCCTCTTGGCTCAAACGTCTTTAAAAAATACATACCTTTAGTATTTTTCCTGTGAGACATTAGTATTGCCTCATGGGGAAAATAGGAACCATCAAATAGGAGAGCCTCCATCTCCCATCTACCAAAAGCTATCCACTTGCTTCTGTACCCATACTGTGCACTCCATTTTATTACTAACTGAAATACTCCATCAAAGGCCTTGTGTTTTTTCACTTTTGAATTCCACTGACAAACCTTTATCATCTATTGTTCCTTCTTGATTGTAACAAACATGCTCCAGAACTGTTTTTGAAAAGAAAAAAAAAATACCTCCTTTCCCCCTAAATCCACCTTGCTCTCATCCCATTTCTTTGTTCCCTTCAAACAAAGATTCTTGAGAGAATTATTACCTCCATCTTCTCTCTTCTCTCCACTCCTCTGAGGCGCTGACTAGTCCATTGAGATTGCTCCCATCCACAAACCCTAGAGCACTATATTTTGTTAGTTATCTATTTCTGCTTAAGAAAATCTACCAAATTCAGTGGCTTAAAATTACAATTTAACATGATCTCACAGTTCTGTGGGCTGTTGGGCTGTTGGGCTCATCCAGGCAGCTCTTTGTGAGATCCTTCATGAAATTGCAGTTCTGCTACAATCATATGAAGCCTCTAGACACTTGGACAACCAAGATGGCTCATTTACCAAGTTGGCAGCTAATGCTGATGGTTGTCTGGAAGATCAACTGTGACTGTCACTCAGAGTTTCTACATGTGGCCTCAACATGTGACTTTGGTTTCTCATAGCGTGGTGGCTGGCTTCCAAGAGAGGCTTTTCAAAAGCAAGTACTCTACGAAATCCAGGCTGAAGCTGCAAGGCTTCTTCCGATCTGGCCTTGGAAGTCACAATCTCATTTTCCTACATTCTGTTGTTCAGGGGAATGAGTAAAGCCAGCCCCGATTCAAGGATAGGAAATCAAACTCCATCTGTTGGTTATAAGGAGAAGCATGTGTACATGGGAAAGAAGAAATTGATAGGGGCCATCGTTGGAGCTATCTGCCATCATGGCTAGTTCAAAGTTCTACTTTACTGGGCTTCATAACATAGTAAGTAGGCCCTCTTTCTTAAGATACTTTTCTCTCTCTCTCTCTCCCTCTCTCTCCCTCTTTTTTAAGATTTATTTATTCATGAGAGACACACAGAGAGAGGCAGAGAGAGAAAAAATCTCCTCGAGGGGAGCCTGATGTGGGACTCGATCCTGGAACTCCAGGACCAGCCCTGAGCCGAAAGCAGATGCTCCACCGCTGAGCCACCCAGGTGTCCCTCTTGAGATACTTTTCTTTTTCTTCCTTGACATTCCACTTAAATTTCCCTGCCTCCTTGCTTGATCCCTCCGTTGCAGTCAGCTTTAGGGCACTTCCTTTGAGATGCCCCTCGTTTCTCTTAGAGACCTTGTTCTTTTTTCAGCCTCTGCAGACACCCTAGGTGACCTCATTAATCTTGCCCCACTGCTTTTAATACCCGCTATCTACCAACAACTCCTAAACTTGTATCTCCAGTTCAGACCCCTCCTTGCCAACCAGACGTCATGTCAAACTGCCTCCTGAATCTCAGTGTTGTCTAATAGGCATTTCAAACCTAGTTTGACCTCTTTTCATTTAAGTTTTCCATCAAACATCATCTTTAACCCTTCCCTGAGCACTATATTTTAAAAAATGGTACTTTCACACCATCAGGCTCAATCCCATGATTTGTTTGCCTTAGGACTTATCATCAACTGATATAATATAAATTTATTTACCTATTTTATTTTTTGTCTCTTCCAACTTGATCTACTTTGTTAGATATATATCCCCAGCACCTAGAATGGTGCTTAGTATATTCCCAGCTTCTTAACAGCTACTTAAGTTGGAGGTGATGACACAGTCTCCCAAAATATTTAGAAAAGGCCTCATTTAATACTCTCCTTACTCTTAACTTGCAGATAAAATTGCTGAATTTCAGCAGTTTGAACTCTGCTAGTATTCAAGGCTCCTAAGCTGGTCCATAACATGAGGTTGGGATCAGGTAGGGGGAAAAACTTGTTTTTGAAGGCTTTACTAAGTCTAGCTCTTGTAGTCCCACTTCTGGCATTGACATCATCCAAAGTATAATAAAAAAAAAAATCAGCCACTAATTGTTCTCTGAGAATAATTTAGCTCTCAACATATGATAGTGGTGAGGCATACAAATCAAAAGCTAAAATCTTTCATATAATTCGCTTTTCTAGTCACTATGCATTTATTTATGAATTTTGAACTCAGAAAATAATAAATTCATGGAGATGTAGGAGTAATTAAAAAATAACACCCTGACATGTGCAATATTTAGAGGTTTGCAAATGGCAGAGACTGAGAGAGGGCAAGAGTAGAGTCTCAGAAGTGGGAGTGACCAACTATACCAAGTGGGGCTGCTGCTCTCCACAAAAGGAGGGTGTGCAGGGCATGTCACTAGTAGCCTGGGAAAGCCAATCCAGTAGAGAGGAGGGGGCCAAATCAATAAGTAACAGGTCTCATGGACTGAGTCCAAGTGGTCATGCAAGCCCTTCCTCTCAGAATCCTGGCTCCAATCCCTACAAGGTCAGTGAGTATCAGAGAAAACCAATTAAGACTAGTGCTCTTTAGTCTCAATTGCAAACTGATGAGAGTAGCAATATGTACTTACTGACCCCCAAAAGTCCTCTAGTTGAAGAAGTTAGAATCATTTATGTAAAAGAACTTTCAAAATAGTGAAGCTCCGTGTAAATGTCTCTTTCTATTTCAAACACTTCTAGAGGCCAAATGACCCAAGAATTATGGACCTCTTTCTTCAGTATAAAGAAATTTCCTTTAAAGCTCACAAAAAGTAATCTCATTAAACTAGAATTTTTAAGAGTAGAAAACTGTTTTTTTTAAATAAATAGCTGATTTTAAAATTAAGAAGTTTAACTATACTGAATCCTTGACCCTCAATGATAGAAAATTATATATTTGTCACTACATTATAGATCAAATATAGGTTTAAAAAATGAAGTAGTCACATAATTATACATATGTGCTAGCATTGATATGGTATGCCAGAAATATTTTAAATATTTAAAAAGAAGTCACAGAATTTAAAAGATTATTTGGCAAAACCCACTAATTTCCCCCACTTATATCATCATAAATGGATTGAACACTACAGCCCATCCAGAAAAACTTATTTTGGATATGGAGGTGATCGTTTAAATATAATATGTGCAAAGAGATGCAGAGTAAAGAGCAGGAGTACTTCTGCAGAGCAAAGAGCTATATACTTCATCTGGTTGCTGGAGGCAAACCTGACTCAAGACTCTCTAGCTGTTGGGGATTGACTGCCTACCTTCAGCCCAGGGTGTGATCCTGGAGTCCCCAGGATCAACTCCCAGGATCGAGATCGAGTCCCAGGATCGAGTCCCACTTCGGGCTCCTTGCAGACAACCAGCTTCTCCTCTGCCTCTCTCTCTCTCTGTGTGTCTCTCATGAATAAATAAATAAAATCTTAAAAAAAAAAACAAAAACTCTCTAGCTGTTGGCTGGAGGGAAGGGGTCAAATTATTCAACCTCTCCACTCTCTGCAACCCTCTCCAGTCTCATTGCGCTCCCTCCCCTGAAGAGACCAACATCGTGGATTTGATTTTTAATATTCCCATGCACTCATTTGGTCTTTTTTTAAGGTAAGAATGTATATTATTTTAATGAAAATATAGTACTCTTTTGTATTTTTTACACCTTAAACAGAGGATACTCTGAATACTTCTATAACTTACCATTTTGTCACCTTTGATATTTACCTATGTTAACAATTAGAGCCCCATCTATTTATTTTCATAAAAGTGTATATTATTCCATTATATAAAAAGGAGCACAATTTACTTATCCATTCTCCTATTGATGGACTTTTTGGATCTTTCCAACCTTTTATTTTGCTACAGTGATCATCTATATATATCTCACCTAAGAATGGAATTATGGTATAATAGGTGTTGGGGATTTTTAATTTTATCCAATTGCTCAGAAAGTAGTAGTGCCATTCCATGTCTCCCTCCTGCCAAGGAGCAGGAGTTTCTTTTGCCTTACAATTTCAGTACATTTTTCCTACCTGGAGGGTGAGAAATATTCCTCACTATAGCTCCAACTGGCATTTATTTTCCTGATAAATAGGAGGGTTGAGCATCTAAGCATTATGTTTATAGTCATTCTAATTCCCTCTTCCGTGGCTTGCCTATTATATCTTCTGCCTATTTTCTATTGGGTCATCTTTCTTGATTTGTGGGAGTTTATTGCTTATATTTTATACTTAAGCTTTGTCAATTTATTCAAAGAAAATATTTTTCCAGTGTTTTGTTTGTTTTTTAACTTTGCTGATGGTGCTTTTTGATATATAATAGTCGCCTTATCCATAGGGGATACACTCATTCTAGGACCCATTGTGGATGCCTGAAACTGGATTTTACCAAATCTGTATATACTGTTTTTTTCCTATATATACATACTATGATAAGTTTAATTCACAAATAGGCACAGTAAGAGATAGCAATAATAAAATAGACCAATTATAATGAATAGTATAATAAAAGTTATGTGAATGTGGTTTCTCTCTCTCTCTCAGAATATCTTATTGTACTGTACTCATCCTTCTTCTTGGGATGATATGACATGGTAAAATGCCTACCTGAAGAGATGGAGTGAGGTGAATGAGGTAGGCATCATGCTGTGACCTTAGGCTACTATTGACCTTCTGATGATTTATTTGAAGTAGGATCATCTTCTTCCAGACAGTGGTTGACTGCATGAATCTGAAACCAAGAAAAGCAAAACAGCAGATAACAGGGAGTATTATATTAAAATTTTATTTTAAACTTGAATTTATTAATTACAATTTATGCTCTTTGTACTTTTCTTTTAAAAATCACTTCTTGCCATGATTTTATAAAATGTTGCCCCATTCTTTCCAAAACTTTCAAAATATATTTTTTCAATAAAGTTAAAGATCTACCTCGAGCTGAGTGTGTGTGTGCAATAGTGTGAGATACCTTTTATTTTTGTCCACATCCATTAATTTATGTTATCTTTTCACCACTTCTTAAGATAGAGTAAATGTTATTAGAATTGACAGATGGGGAAAATAAAAACCTGGAAATATATACGATTGACTCAAGGACACACAGCTTTTCAGAACCCAGAAAATCAAAATAAGCATCTCCATCTAAAGGACCCCCAGGCATATCAAGTTCATCAACATTTAAATCCGTAATCTTATCTGTACCCCTCACTCCACCTACCTGACCCCACTGGTCCTCTACCCTCGAAGTTTCCCTGCCCAGGCCACAAGGCAAATCTCCTTGCACACTGGGTTTCCCAAAAGCACCACCTCCTACCCCCATCTCCCCATGGCTGCCCCCACCTCCAATTTGATGATACCTGGAGATATTTTTGGTTGTTCCACTGGGGGAGTGGTACTGTCATCCAGTGGCCGGAGGCCAGAGTTGCTATTAAATATCCTACAAAGTCTCCCCAGCTCCCTCCCCAATAACAAAGACTTATGTGGCCCCCTTAGTTCAACAACTAAGGTTGAAAAACCAGGACCTGGAGTATGTTACCTCATCCCTTTCTACTCAAAATGTAGTTCCTGACCACAGCATGACATCTCTGTCACCAGCGAGCTTGTTATCCATGTGGGATCTCTAGGCATCACCAGACTTCCCAGTCAGAATCTACATTACAGCAGGTCGCCCAGGTAATTCATGTGCATAGTAAAGTTTGAGAGGCCTTGCACTGGACTGCTCTTTCTCACACCCTCTGCAAATCCAATTAGATAACTAATCCTATTATGCCATCTCTTACTTGTCTCAGAAATTTCCATTGCCTTCTATCCCTAGAGTCACTTTCTCAATGCAAGAGGATTTCATTGCTTGTCATCTCAGTTATTGCAATAAACTTGCAAGCTGATCACCCTCTTCTATCCTAGTAGAGATTTTTGCCCTTTGTGAGAGTTATGAATCATTTTAAGATGGAAAGAAAGAGCTGGACTTTCTTTCCCAGGGGAAAACATGCACACGTGGGTACACACACACACTCACATGCTCCTACTCTACTGCATACAATTTTGAAGGATTCAGAACCCCTAAAACCCTCCACAGACACTTCCAGGTAAGAAACACTACCTTAGTGTCTGAACAAAGGACTTGTTCCAAAATGCAGATGTGATCATTTGAAATCCCCCCCTGAAAGTCCCAGCTCTTAGCACAGCCTATCCAGATAACCAAAGCCTTAGCAGTTGCCCTGTGTCAGTGCTCTGCGTGCCTCAGTCTGCAGATGCCACTTCCCCTGCCTGACACACCCTTCCTCTCCTGGGTGCCTGGCTCAACCCTCTGTTTCCACTCAGTTCAAGGATCATTTTCCCCGAGAAAGCTTTTCTGACCACTCACCCCTATTCCCACCTTCCACTCTGAGTTAGATTCTCCCTCTTTGTAGCCTTAGTTCCAGGAGCTTCGATCTGCCACAGCACTTCCAAGAGTATATTGTGTTATGGGTTTTCCTTTTATCCTTGATTATCCCATCACATCTGAGTCAGCAAGCATAACTTTCATGTCTGCAGCCCCAGGATCAGACACAAACAGGAGCTCAATAAAGATGGCTAGTAAATTTAAAGGAACAATAAATCCAACATTCTTTCCACTCTATCATACATTGCTTTCGATTCATGCTTAGGTGAATTGGTTTCTTCCCCTAAAATTAAACTGTAATGCCTTATTTCTTAATCAGAGATTTGAGTGCCTGAGTGTTCATAATATTATTCTTTATGCATTTTTTATATTTCTGAAACATTTTATACTTATAGGTAAAAACAATTAAAGCTACAATCATGATAAACAAGCGAATGCTTTGATGTCCCCTGGATTCTATGGAAATGAGCCCCCAAATCTGTGTGCCTGTAATATTGCTTTCTGATACCTAATTCTGACTTCCCCACACATCCTTCTCTGGGGATGCTAAGCCATTCTCAGCTGATTGCAGAAGGTGAGAATTTAGAAACATTTTCTGTGTCTAAGTGTCCAGGTGGAAAATTTCATCAAGGACAGAGGAACAGAACTTGAATTAGGGTAAGAGAGAAATATTTGGGGGCCAAAAATCTTACACAGGGAACATTTTAATACCCCTGTGGACATTATGAACTAGGATATTCTATTTTGTTCAAAGTGATGAGAACCTCACTAACACTAGATCACCAATTTTCAGGTAAAACCAGAATGTACACCATTCCCATCCTCATGTAGAGAAATATTAGGAATCTTGCTTAGTAAGAATAGAGTATACTCATTCAAGAAAAGGCTTTTACAAACAACTTTAAGTTTTTCTAAGGCAGTGTTGTTTTTATAACACCTACCATTTTGCCATCACAATAACTTATTTCTCTCTGCCTTCTAAAACAAACAAACAAATATATCATTTGCTTTTAAAATATCACCTCTTTTTCCCTTTGATTTACTGCCTTTTGGCTACCAGTCCACTGGTCCTAGGCCAAGTCATCAGGCTCCCCTGGCTGCCTTGGCAAGGGAGGGACATGGAATTGCAGCTCAGGAAGCCTGCTGGGGCCGGTGTTCCTACACGTGCCCTCTGTGTGTCAGCTGCCATCTGTGCAGCTCGTTCTCCTTGGATGGGGCAGAGGCTCAGCCCACAGCCTCCACAAAAGGCTAAAAAGGCCAGGCCTTTTCAGGGACCAACTTCCAGGAAACAGCCGCTATGTATCTGAACATGTTGACAAGGGCCTATCCCAGGAAAACAACAACTGACAAAAGAAGACTACCCTCATGTCTTCCAAGGACCCTAAATCCTTAGTCTTGGAATCATTTCCTTTATATCCGCGTGAGTTTGAGGGGCACCGACGCGAGTCTGTCACTACAGGCTGCTAGGATCACAGAGGACAGCACAAGGGTCTCATACATAAGCTTTTTGGATCTTACATAAAGAGCACATTTCGCAACTCTTTGGGGGTTGGTGTTCTCAGGTTTGAGATTTGAGATCAGCTCTGCCACCAGGGCTCTAACTCTAACAAGTTACAGAATCTCATTGAGTGTCAGTTTCCTCCCCTGTAAGATGGAAATGGAGATAAAAACAAAACCTTTCCCGGCAGCCTCCACACTGTTCCTTTATCTCATTTAAGGAGAAGTTCGCCTGAATTATCAGACTTTGGATTTAAGTCATATGAAGAGAATTTTTAACCATAAGTTTTTCTTGGCACTGAGGCAAGTTCTCCCAGAGGAAACTGCTCTAGATTGATACTTTCTCAGAGCTCCATAAGAACCAATCATATGTAATATCAGGAAGAAATATTTTTCTCCTTTTTAAGTGTATACCCTCTGAACATTCCTTACATTCCTTAACAGTTTGAAAAAATTAAGAAACAATATATATTTCTATGATGTAGCTCTTACTTCTTTAAGATTATAGCAAGAAAAAAATCAGATTGGTTTGGGATTCCTGTCCAATTGCACATAACATCAATTAAAATCCCGATTGCACAAAACCTCAGGTGCATGTGCATGCACACAAGCATGTGCACACAGATATGAGTATGTGGAAGTGACATGTATTAGAATAGAAACTAATGTGTAACATAATGAACTTGGGATGCTTTATCATTCAACGTTGTGGATGCCACCTTTTAACTCGGTGGTAAAGCCAATGGATCACCACAAAAGAATACATGGTGTACAAGTCAATTCTGATCAATAAGGCATCAATATGATGCTTTGCAAAAGCAAAAACCTTTGCATCCAATGATCTATTCATGTCTCAGGCTCTGAGGTCAATTATTCTCTTCCATTGAACAACTTCCTGTTTTGCTCTATAGTATCATTTATCACACTGGACTCTTTGACTGCACTATTTTTGTTCTGCTTTTTTTCTATCAACAGAATCATTGCACCTGAACAAGAAACTGATTTTTTTTTTAATCCAGTTTTCTCACAGAATCAGCGACATAAGAGGATTAATTGTTTGTTTTCAATCCTGACTTTTTCTCCTCCTAGATCTATTTTTGAAACAAATTTTATTTTGGGATGTCCTGACTAGGATGATACTAAATTGGAAAGCCTGGTGCAAATTTTATTGACCTCCATTTCCTACTATAAAGGATGTTCCTCACTAATCTGTCATCTACGGGGCAGACAAAGGCCAGAGGCTAGGGAAGCCAAGCCAGATGGTGTATTCAAGGAACCCGGGGCCAGAATCTTTATGTTTTGTTGTTTTGTTTTTAAATAAATGGCCAACTAGGAGGAAAAAACATTTGGGCATTCTTCTTATTCTAAGCTGAACCAAACTCAGTGTTAATTGTAGTATGCATGGCAAACACAATGTCAGAGAATGCATAATTACTGAATGTTGCTTGAATACGATAGAATGATGGATGGAATGATGGATGCACACATGAAAAATAATAGATGGGTGAGCAGAAGGATGGATGTATGGATAAGTAGATAAGTGGAGGAATTAATTAATTAATTAATTAAAATAATAAATTAATAAATTAATATTATCAATGGGGTTTATTTAAACAATGCAGAAAATAACAAAAAAGATAAAAGTTTCTACTTAGAATACTATGTGACTTCCAAAGTGAATATCACCTTCACTACTTTTTAGAGAAAAAGTGTTCACAGTTTTGTCCATATTCTTCCCTTTTCATCATATTATATTATTTACCTAGATTATTTATCAATCATCTATGTCACTAATTTCTACAGTCACATTGTCTACAGTGATCTACATCTCTTTTTTTTCCATTTACGTATCACACTCATGTGCTCATGTGTAGAAACCTACCTTGTTTTCTTTCAATGACTGCCCAATACTCTGTTGTATGGATATTCTATATACAATTAATTCAGTGAGACTCCTATTAAAAATTAAGTTGTTATCAATTTTTATGTTATTACCACAATACTGTGATGTACTTCCTTGTACATATATGGTTGACCATCTGTATTTTTTAATTTTTAACATCTTTTGCTATGTTCTCTATTGATTTGTCATTTTTTTCTTTATAGATTTTAATGTTTTGCCATTTATGTATGCAAATATTTTCTCTCAATCTGTCACTTTCCTCTTAAGTTTGTTGTTGGCATCTTTCACTTTTTAATGCTTTAAAACATTTTTGTAGTCAAATCTTTTTCCTTTTATTGCTTTTTTCCCTAGACAATCATAAGAAATTCTCCCAACCCTGAGTTTATAAAAATGTGTATTTATATTTGTCGTAACACTTTTATTGACAGACATTTAAAGCTGATTGAATTTCCATGTGCTCTGCTACTTTTCCAGCCTGTTTTAGAATTAGGTTATAAATATATCACTAGTTTCAGTCAATGGGGTGGGGGGCTTAAATGATTGATACATACAGTCTTTGATGTTTCTTTTTTTTATTTAATTATTTATTCATGAGAGAGAGAGGCAGAGTCATAGGCAGAGGGAGAATCAGGTTCCATGCAAGGAGCCCAATGTGGGACTCAATTCCAGCACTCAGAATCATGCCCTGAGCCAAAGGCAAATGCTCAACTGCCTAGCCACCCAGTCGTCCTGTCTATGATGTTTCTAGCCTTTGTCTGACCCTCCATCCTTCTCCTCTCACCTCAAAACCAAATATTCCAAATAGCACAGGAACAATTGGAAGCAGCATCAACTGGAAGGAGCTGCTGTAGAGAATTAACCTTAGACTCTGGTTAATTAAGATCCTTTCCTGGGACTTAGTCACCTTTGGGTGACTTAGTTAAAGATCCAGCTCTTGGTTTTAGCTCAGTTGGTGATATTGGGGTCATGAGTTTGAGCCTCGCATTGAGCTCCATGCTCAACAAGGAGTCTGCTTGGGATTCTCTCTCTCTCCTTCTGCCCCTCCCCCCACCTTTCAATCTCTCTCTCAAATAAACAAATATTTTTTTTAAAAAGACCCTTTCCTATGTTGTCACTGTGATTCTAAGATTTTTTTTTTCTATTACACATAGTTTCCTTAACATAAAAATACCATATGGTTTTTTCTACATTTGGATATTCAGTTCATCTATAATTTTTATAACAATGTTCAGTGTGGGGGAAATTTTACTTTCTTTTAAATACCTTCATTATCATAATATTAACCCACATATACATATATATCATAATATTAATCCACATATACAAATGTATCTGTTTCTGCATTCTCATTCTCCATAATGCACCACTGATCTATTTATCTATTTTTGTATCATTACTCAACTATTTTGATTTAAATAATTATATATTTTAATATCTTAAAGAGCAAATCCCCTCTCATGATTCTTCTTTTTCAAACTCTTACTTTATTCTTCCAAATAAATTTTAGACCCAACTTGCTTGGGATGCCTGGGTGGCTCAGTCGGTTAAGTATCTGCTGTGGGCTCAGGTCATGATCTCAGGGTCCTGGGATAGAGTCCCATGTAGAGCTCTCTGCTCAATGGGGAGTCTGCTTCTCCCTCTCCCTCCCTGCTTGTGCAATCTCTCTCTCTCTCTCTTTCTCTGTCTCAAATAAAGAAGAAAAAGAATCAACTTGTTTATTTCCCAAAATAATTTCTTAGGATAATAATCAAATTTGTATTATAGTTGTGCATTAATTTGAGAAACAGCAGTACCTGTACACTATTTCATCTTTCCATGAGAATTATTGTATCTATTTATTTTAGTCCTACTATACAACCTTTAATAAAAATACATAATTCTCTGATTAAGTCATTCTTAGGTGTTTTACAGACTAATTTTGACTCTATCTTCAATATGATTTTGCTTATTTCAGTTGCTAATGGTCCAACACAGATAAAAAGGAAAGTAATACTTATTTTTGTACTTGGTCTTACATATAGCTACCTTATCCTCTTAATAGTTTAACAACTTCTATTGAATTTATTGGATTTTTAGAAATATTGCCATAGTATCTCCATCTAATAACTGTTTATTTTCAAGGTAATTTTCTTTGATTCATATTTTACTTAAAGCTTTTTTAAATAAGGAGTTAGAACTTGCTCCTAAATTTAATTATTTGCTTTTTTCATCTTTTGTTGATAAAATCATGATTTTCCATTTAATTCTTTAATATAGTAAATAAGTTTAATATACTTTTTAATTATGAGCCGTCTTATATTTCATCTGTAAACCCTACCCAGTTGTACTATAACTAAACTGTCATATTTCCATTGGAATTATATCAAAATTTAACTCTGAGCAACAAGAAACCACCTATTTCTTAGGAATTGAGCAATAGTTTAATAAGCTAATGGGATAACAACATTATGAAATATTATATAATCACTAAACACAATACTCATAAAAATAAGGTACATACCTAATTCTGAGCCAAAATATTTAAATACTTCATTAGATTTAGTATTCTATGTTACTCAAGAGCTCAACAATAAGAAGGAAAATTTCCTTCTCTCAGATATAAATAATAGTATTAATCATACTGAACAGTGCTATTTCCTTTTTTATAAAAAGAAATTTATTTATTTGAGAGAGAGAGTGTGTGCATGTATAAGCAGGGAGTAGGGAGAAGCAGAGGGAGAGGGAGATAAACAGACTCCTCACTGAGTGGGGAGCCCGATGCAGGGCTCAATACCAGGACCCTGAGATCATGACCTGAGTCAAAATCAAGAGTTGTCAGTTTAACCAACCAGGTGCTACTTCTGACAGGCATAACACAACCTACCATACTATTTGGAAGAATGATTCTGCTCTTGTGTTAGAAAGAGGGCTATTGTCAATTGTTACAACTTCTTAAACACTCATACAGTAAAGCATGCAAAATCCACAAGATATCATATGATAGAAAGATTCACTATGTATTTCCTTGAATTGTTTATCAGTGTTTTATATATAATTCTTTTCTGCCCCACCTAAACCTTTAGCTATGTGTTAGCATCTTATTATTCCTCTCATCATCATAGTTGTGAGCTTATAGTAGGCATTCAATAAATATGTATGAGTTTACGGGATGTCAGCCTTTAAAAAAATCTGTCAACTATTTATTACTATATTCATTTTCTATTCAGAAATGTATCAAATTCCTACAGTGTAGCATTCAGGACTCATGTGCCAGGATCTAGTTAGCAACTGACCTTTCTCTTGAACTTTGTGTTATGTCACATGCATGGTGTGTGAGGCTTTTGTCATGTGACCCCACATAATCTTTATCCCAGTCTTAACAATGACTACTACCATCTCTATAAAAGTGGCGCTTTCCAGGTGCCTGGGATTAAACTAAGAATTTTCATGCAAAATTTTAAGAATATCACCTTCAGAGGATTCTTTGATGTAACTTCAGAGTCACACTCATTCTATTTTCCAGAATGCTTCCTGATGCCCCCTAGTTAATGGTGCCACAGCTGAGGGATGACCCCAAGTCCATCTTACCACCACACTGGATCTCATTGCTATGGTCAGAGCATGACAGTGGGGAACCCAGGAGCAGGCACCAGGTTCAATTCTCAACTCCAACCGGGAAATGGAACTAGGCAAATCTCCCCACACCCACATCAAGTGTAGGTTTCAGAAGTATCATTGTAACTGATCTTGTGAGAGCAAGATTAGACACCTAACCGTAAAGCAGAAATCACAACCTGAAGGCCTGAAGGCCAAATGAGGTTTGCAGCCTCATTTTATTTAGTTAATTCTTTCAAAAACTGAGCCAGGAAGTTCTGAATTCCAGTTTCTAGTTCCAAATGTAAGGACCTTGGCCACTCTGCCCAAACAAACAAAAAATGGAACAGTCTGAAAAATCAACATATTTTCTTGGAAACTCTATACTCATTAGGCACTAACTCTTCATGCCCCAATCCCATAGTCCCTGGCCACAATTCTACTTTCTGTCTCTGATTTTCACTACTCTAAGTACCTCATATTATAATGGAATCCTATAGTATTTATCTTTTTGTGATGGGCTCATTTCACTTAGCATAATGCTATCAAGATTCATCCATGTTGTGTCAGAATTTCCCTCCTTTTAAAGGTTAAATCACATCCCATTTTATGTTCA
Source organism: Canis lupus dingo (assembly GCF_003254725.2). Classification (NCBI taxonomy): domain Eukaryota; kingdom Metazoa; phylum Chordata; class Mammalia; order Carnivora; family Canidae; genus Canis; species Canis lupus. The sequence continues at coordinate 6,231,017 of NC_064271.1, read as the reverse complement.
TGCCACATTTTGTTTATCCATTTATCTGCTAATAGATATGGGGTTGCTTCCACTCAGTCTCTTCCTTTTACTTACTTCTGACAATCCGATTCCTGCTGTGCTCCCTCTGACTGAGTTCTCAGTGGGAAAACTGGTTCAGAATCTGCAGGGGGATGGGTCTGCCTCTTACTCACATAGAAGCCAAGAAGGAAACGGAACTGAGTAAAGCCATTGGGGAAATGTCTGGACATAACAGAGGAGATCTTCGTAAAAGGAATATTTACTACTCAGCTCACCTGATTGTAGCTATGACCAAAGCTGGCCCAGTGCTATCAGACTTCTCTAATTCATAAAAAATAAATTGAAAACCTAAATCTTCATTCAAAATCCTCTGAGTTTCAAATGGTAATTCAAGTTTTTGTTTATTAAACTATAATTTTTAGAGCAGTTTTAGATTCACAGCAAAATTGAAAGAAAAGTACAGAGATTTCCCATATACTCTCTGCCTCAACACATGTGTAGCAACCTCCATTGTCAACATCCTCCACCAGTGGTACATTTTTACAACTGAGGAACACTGACACATCAAAATTACTCAAAGACCATAGTTGACATTAGAGTTTACTCTTGGTGTTTACATTCTAAGTTTAAACAAGTGTATAACGACATGTATCTATCAGTCTAGTATCTATGGAATATTTTCAATGCCCTAAAAATACTGTGCTCTACCTATTCACTGCTCCCCAAAATACCCCTCCTCCACCACAATCCTGTCAACCACTGATTTTTTTTGTCTACAGAGTCTCCCCTCTTCCAAAATGTCATATAATTGGAATCATAATATGTAGCCTTTTCAGATTGACTTCTTTCACTTAGTAACATGCATATGTTTCCTCTATGTCTTTTCATGGCTTAATAGCTCATTTCTTTTTAGCATTATTGTCTGGTTGTCACACAGTTTATTATCCATTCACCTACTGAAGAATATCTTGGTTGCTCCAGATTTTGGCAATTATGAATAAAATTCCTATAAACATCCGTGTGCAGCTTTTGTGTGGACAGATCTTTTCAAGTCAATTGGATAAATAACAAGGAACCCAATTGCTGTATTATATGGTAAATAAAATGTCTTCTAAAAGTGTCTGTACCATTTTGCATTCTCACCACCAATGAGTGAGAGTTTCTGTTGCTCCACATCCTGGTTGGCATTTGATGTCATCAGTGTTCCAGAGTTGAGCCATTTTAATAAGTGTATAATAGTATCTCATTTTTGTTTGAATTTGCATTTCCTTGATGATGTGACATGGACCATCTTTATCTATGCTTATTTCTCATCTGGTATACCAGCTTTAGCAAGTTGTCTGTTAAGGTCTTTGGCTTACCCTTAATCAGGTTTATTTTTTTACTGTTGAGTTTCAAGTTTTCTTTGATATTTAGGATAATGATCCTTTATCAGATGTGTTTTCTACGAATATTTTCTCCCAATCTGTGGCTTGATTTCTAGTTCTAGTTCTAGTTGGCAGAGTATAATTTTTTTTATTTAATGAGAATGTTTATCAATTATGTCTTTCATAAGTTGCCTTTAGTGTTGTACCTGAAAAGTCATCACCTTACCCAAAGTCATCCATATAAGTTTTTCTCCTGTGTTACCTTCTGGGGGTTTTGTAGTTTGGCATTTTATATTTAGGTTTGTGGTCTACTTTGAGTTAGTTGTTATGAAAGCTATAAATGTGTGTTTAGATTCTTTTTCTTTTCTTTTTTTTTTCACAAAAGACTTCCTTGCCTTTTACCTGATCTTAGTGGGAAGACTTCAAGTTTTGCACCTTTAAATATGCTATTAGCTGTAGGGTTTTTGTAGATAGTCTTTACTAAGTTGAGGAAATGCCTCTCCATTCTTAGTTTACTGAGTTTTTAACATGAATGGATTGTAGACTTTGTCAAATGCTTTTTCTGCATCTATTTATGTGATTATGTGACTTTTCATTTTTTAGCCTATTGATATGATAAATTCATTATTGACTTAAAAAATGTTTTTCATTAAAGTGTAGTTGACACATGTTATATTAGTTAATGTATATTAGTGTACATTTTTTTGATGTTTGAATTTTTTTTAAAGATTTTCTTTATTTATTCATGAGAGACACAGAGAGAGGCAAAGACATAGGCAGAGGGAGAAGCAGGCCCCATGCTGGGAGCCCGATGTGGGACTCGATCCCAGGACCCCAAGGCAGATGCTCAACTGCTGAGCCACCCAGGCATTCCTTGATATTTGAATTTTGAACCAGACTTGCATACCTGGAATAAATCTCATGTGGTAGGACTGTGTCATTTTATAGATTGTTGGATTTGATTTGCTAATCCTTTGTTGAGGATTTTTGCAGCTGTGTTCATCAGAGATATTGGTCTGCAGTTTTCTTTCCTTGCAATGTGTTTGTCTAGTTTTGTTATTAACATGATACTGGCCTCATAGAATGAGTTAGAAAACATTTCCTCTGCTTCACTCCTAGAAAGAGATTGTAGAGAACTGGTATAATTTCTTCCTTAAATTTTTGGTGTAGGGATCCCTGGGTGGCACAGCGGTTTGGCGCCTGCCTTTGGCCCAGGGCGCGATCCTGGAGACCCGGGATGGAATCCCACATCAGACTCCCGGTGCATGGAGCCTGCTTCTCCCTCTGCCTATGTCTCTGCTTCTCTCTCTCTCTGACTATCATAAATAAATAAAAATTTTTAAAAAAAATTTTTGGTGTAAAATTCATGAAATAACTCATTTGGGTTTGGTGCTTCCTGTTTTGAAAGATTGATTGATGATCAAATGTATTGAATAGATATAAGCCAAATCAGATTGTATATTTCTTCTTGGGTGAGTTTTGGCTGATTTTGCCTTTCAAAAATTTGTCCATTTCATCTAGATTATCAAATTTGTGGTCATAGAGTTGTTCATAGTATTTATCATCCTTTAATGTCCATAGGATCCGTAGTGATGTCCCCTCTTTCATTTCTGATATTAGTAATTTGTGTTTTTTCTCTCTTTTTCCTTAATTAGTCTGCCAGAGGTTTATCATTTTTATCAGTATTTTCAGAGCAGTTTCTTGTTTCACTGATTATCTCTATTGATTTCCTGTTTTCAATTTCCTTGATTTCTGCTTAAGTCTTAATCCTTTTCTTCTGCTTACTTTGGATATAATTTGCTCTTTTTTTTCTAATTTCCTATTGGAAGCTTAGATGACCGACTTTAAATCTTTTTTCTTTCTAATATATGTATTCAATGCTATAAATTTTTCTCTAAGGACCTTCAGCTGCCTCACACCAATTTCAATATTTATGTTTTCATTTTTACTTAGTTCAAAACATTTAAAATTTTCTCTTGAGATTTCTTCTTTGATCTGCATGTTTTTTAAAAGTGTGTTTTCAAATCTCCACATATTTGAGGACTTTTTTGCAAGGAGGGTGGAGATGGGCCAGATGTTTATCTTGCTTGGTGCTTTCTTTGCTTCCTGGATCTGATGTTAATTTGAGGGAAATTCTTAATCATTATTGTTTCAAATATTTCTTTTGCTCCTTTCTGTCTTTCTACTCCTTCTGGCATCACCATTACATGTATGTTACACCTTTTGTAGTTTTCCCACAATCCTTGGCTGTTCTGTTTTGTTTTCTCAATCTTTGTTCTCTTTTGCCTTTGGTTTTCAGGGACTCTCGATATATCCTCTAGCTCAGAGATTCTTCCCTCAACCTTATCCAATCTACTAATAATCCCATCAAAGGCTTTAATTTCTATTATAGTGGGGTTTTTTTTTATCTCTAGGATTTCTTTATAGTTCTTTCTTTGAATATTCTTCTCTTTGCTTATATTGTCCATCTGTTCTTGCATGTTGTCTACTTTATCCATTAAAGCCTTTAGCAAGTTAATAATAGTCGTTTTCACTTCCTGATCTGATAATTCCAACAGCTCTGTTATGTCTGATTCTGATGCTTGCTCCGTGTCTTCAAACTGTGTTAGTATGCATCACAAGTTTTTTTTTCTTGATAGCTGGATATGATGTGCTGGGTAAAAGTAACTTATAAATAGACCGTTAGTAATGTAGTGATGAAGTGGGGGTGGGGCAGAGAAGGGTTTTATCGTCCTATGATTAGGTTGCAAGCTTTTAGTGAGCCTCTGAACTCCACAAGTGTTTCTCAGTTTTTTTGTTCCTCCTTAGGTGGTTCTTTTTCCTCTGCTAAAAGCACAAGAAATAAAAATTCTGGGTTAGCAGTTCTTTTCTTTCAGCTCTTGAAAATGTTGTGCCCTGTCTTTTTGGCCTCCATTGTTTCTGATGAGAAATCCACCATCATTTGGATTGATTTTCTCCTATAGGTAATGCGGCATTTCTTTCTTCCTGCTTTCAAGTTTTTTCTTTGTCTTTAGTTCTCAAAAGTTTCACTCTGGGGTGTCTTGACAAATATTTGAAATATTTGAGTTTCTCCTGTTTGTGGATTGCTCAATTCTTATAATCTGTAGATTTATGTCTCTTGCCAAACTTGGGGACTTTTCAGCTATTATTTCTTTTAATACTTTTCAACCTTAGTTGGTCTTTTTCTCTCCCTTTGGCACTTTGATGACGTGAATCTTAGCTCTTCATTATAGTCTCATCTACCACTGAGGCCCTGTTCATTATTTTTAGCTTTTATGGTTATTCAGATTAAATAATTTCTATTGTTCTGTATTCAACTTCGTGTACTCCTTCATTTATATTCCACATTCTGCTCTTGAGCCCATCCATAAGTTTGTGTGAGGTTTTGGTTTTTGTATTCTTAGCTCTTGTGTTTCTCAGTTCCAAAATTTCCATTTCATTCTTCTTTGTATCTTCTATTTCTTTCCCGACATTTTTTATTTCTTTGCTAAGACTTTCTGGGTTCTTTCATTTGTTTCAAAATGTGTTTATAATTGCTCATTAAAGCACATTTATGATAGCTGCTTTAAATTTTTTGTTAGATAATTCTAATATCTGTATCATTTCAGTTTTGGTTTCATTAATTACCCTTTTTATTCCAATTGGTGTTTTTCTGGTTCTTAATATGATGAGTGATATTCAACTAAACTCTGGATGTTTGGGACATGATGTTATGGAATCTGGATTTTATTTAAATCTTGTGTTCTAGCAGGTCTCCTCTAACACCATTCTGGCTAATGGCTTGAAAGCCATTAACACCAAGTTTTCTACTTGGCCTCTGTTGACACCTGGGGAAATCCCTTCATTACTGCTGCTCATGTAGTCTACATTCACACTATGGAGGATGACCTCCTTACTACTTCGCCGCAGCGAAAACCCTGGCTTTCACTTGGCTTCCTCTGACACTAGCAAGAGGGAAAGGTGGAAGCCCAGTCATCCAATGTCTCCACTGACATTATGGGACCCCAGGGGTTGGGGATGAAAATCTCATCCCCCCACTCAGCTCATTGAAACCACATCAATGGGGTGGGAGCTCCTTATTACATTATGGCAAAAATGGAAGTCTAGGTCTTTTGATGGCAAGACAATGGAAGGAGATGGCACTGCAATTTTTCCTATGGTGTTTGCCTGGAGTAGGACAGATATTATCTAAAAGTTTTCTTACTAGGGTACCCTTTTTTTGGTCCTTTGACTAGATATTGAAGGCTTTTCTTGGGGCCTTTTTAGTCTGTGTCTACTGGCATTTCCAGGTTGCTGGGTTTTCTAATGCCCAATCTGGGATACACAAGACAAAACAAAATCTAGGTTCTTTTATTTTTTTTTCCAAAATCCAGCTTCTAAGGCCCCTGGCCAGTCTACCTTCTGTTCTTCATCTTTTAGAGTAATCTAACCTTTATTTTATACATATAAAGTGTTCAATGCTTTAAGGTAGCAAGAAGAATAGGGAAAAGGCTGTCTACTCCATCTTCCTAGACTCAGAAGCCAAAGTGGATTGTCTCTTACAATTTTGAAATGACTTTGCCCTCTCACTACCTGATATAAAATTGTATTCCATAGTTATAAATATAATTATCCCACATCTTCAATAATGTATCATCTTGCATAAGTCCTTCCTTTTGTTTCACATACTTTCCCTTTAATGAGATGTTTGATAATGGATAAAAGTATATGTGACATGAATGCTGACATGGTTTTTACTTTTTAGTAGTCCAATAAAATTATTTAAATATCTATTAATACAGGACATATATTTTACTTTCACACAAGGAAAAAGTATTTAAGCACTTTTTAAAATGTGATATAAGTTTATATGTATAAAAAGTCTACAATATATTTCCATGAGGCAAAAATAAATCTTGTATCATTTCTTTAACATTTTGTGATTATTTGCTTTGAATTTCTAAAATATCTTTAAAAATAAATGATGCTTGAGCTAGGGAAATAAGAAATGTCTTAGTTTTTCAATGCTCTGAAAACAATTTCATATGGCCTATCTCATTTGATGTTCACAATATATATAGTCAGGGTAGGTGTCATTCCCAGTTACTGTCCAGTACTACACAGTTTCTAGATACCACACAATATTCTATATAAACATCTTGGGTTCCAGATGCAGTCATATTTTCCTCTTTAAAGCCATTTATCCAAACACTTGAAAATCAGCCTATGATGTAAAATAAACAAATGCATCACTATATAGAGAACCAAAACTTGCAAACTTCTGCTCCTTAATTCCTCAGAGTCCATTTTCAACAAACAGGTGTTTCTCTTTTTCTATGTACTCTATATACACATCAGATAAACAACCTTAAAGTTTTTAATCACAAGGAGGTCCATGACATATGACTTTTCTACTTCAAAGGTCTCTAATAATAGCACATGCATAGAAATATAGTGCTCTGTGCAGAATAAACAAACACCTCTATCTCCTGAGAGGGATCAGATGAATCCGCTTATGTCAGATCTCTCCCAGAATTCCATTGTTGTCTCTCCAAACAGGCTTTAAGGAAAACCACTGAATCTGGGATTGGGAGCTTTTCTCAAACGTGTTTCCTTTAAAAACACAGGGAAACAGGATTTTTGGCCACAGGAGGTCAAGGTCAGCAATCTAACAGAATTGGTCCTTTTGAACTTCCTTTCTAAGAAACACATTATGTTATCTGATTAAAGCTGTTACATTGAAAATCTCAACACTCAAGTTATGATCAATTTTGTTCATCATATAAGGAATGATTTCAGGAAGCACACTTATAAAATCCACAAATAAGTCTAATAATACTAAAATGTAAATTTCCAAGAAATATGAACATTGTAAGTTCTGTGAAGAAAAACAGTGTTTTGTCAATTTTGCATGTCCACAAAGAACTGTACAGTTCTTTTTGCCTTGCAAACAGCAAGTAATCCATATTTATTTAATAAATAGTTGTATTTTTAACAATAAAAGAAAAAGAAACAAAACAGCAGAATTAAGAATGCAGGGAAATGAAAATAAAACACTCAAACTGAGCTCCTCAAACATAGCATTGCTTTCAGAGACTTGAATTTATATGCAGTTATTTGCAAATATGAGTACTGTTACCAAGTAAAATATAAATGCATTTCTATTAGAAAGTTGTTAGTATTACTGTCTTAGATATGTATAGTATTTTTTGAGAATTTAAGAACATTTCCAATAGATTATCTCATGTATATGTTACAGAAATTTCGATATTAAATTTCCATTTAAAGACGGAAAAATTCAGATGAGATTTACCTAAAGGCACCCAATGAGTGAGCAACAGAGCTTGATTTCATCTGATCATTACTCCTGAAGAATAGATTGCCTTTTGTTTCTGCAAAGGAAGGTAGGTTCTGAAGATCTTATCTCAGTAAAAATGGTTTAGGCTAGCTCTATGGCATACAATTCATTCCCTAATCATTTTCATTTTTGTTTTTTCTAAGATTTATTTGTTTGTTTGAGAGAGAAAGAGAGCAGGGGAGAAGAGGCAGAGAGACAGAGAGAGAGAGAGAGAGAGAGAGGGACAGAGAAACCAAAGCAGACTCCACATTGCAGAGATCACAACTTGAGACAAAACCAAGAGTCAGATGCTTAAACAATTGTCACCCGAGTGCCTCCTCCCTAATCAAGGGTAGTTTTACTCGCTTCTCCCTGATACTATGGTTACTAAGCTTTGGTCCAATTGTACATGAGAAAACCAAAGAAGAAGAAAACACAAGTTTTCTTGTAGGGGAAGTAGATATTGTGTGACAATGGCAGGTTTTCCTCCCATCCGATGGCCACGTTTTTGGTTAACATTGCCTGCTTCCTACTCAGAAGGAGAATGTCTGAAACACATTTCCTTTTGTTTTAAACTGAATCATGAAACCCGATAAAAATTTCTCATTCCACACAAGAAAATGAGAATTCCTGGATATTGTCATACTTTTACATTAAGAAATAAGAAGTATTAAACAACATAGTAGTTTGTTTACATGAAATACCACAATATTGTTATTTATCACATGGTCTTACTAAGTTTTAGGTTTCACTAATTTAACCCATTTCCATTTAGTATGAGAAAGCATCTAGTTTCTCTTTTTAAAAACATTTCAGTAAGAATCAATTTGAGACTGCCCGTCTTAAAAAAAAATGTTTATGGCATATGCCCTCAACTTATGTTTGGAAAGTATGATAATATGGAAAGTAAGAATTTTTCCTTTTAATACTTGAAAGACCCAATGAAGAATCAGATTTTAGTTAAGGACTAATTAAAAATGTTTTCTAGAAGGGTACAAAATATCTATCCAGCGATGATATCAACTGGCCCTAAATGCTAAAAAGTAGTTATAGTGATACAGTTGCATGTCAAGTGGATGACACAAAGTTGCCAATGCAATAGTCATATGTTCCCCACCTTACAATGTTGAAGGGTAAAAATCATCCCTGGGACTTAATGACGTTATAATCTCCAGTCCTCGCCCAATATACAAGACAATCCACAAGCCAAACACAGGAGGCAGCCTAACAGGAAGTTCTATCTCTATACGGGTCTTACTTTCTCTCCTGCCCCAATTCACTATTAACAAATCAGCAGTTGGAGTTCAATTCTCAGGGAAATGAAAAACAAGCTTAAATGTACTACTACTCTACACAATGTGTAACCTTCATTAACAGCCATAAAAATAAAAACAAGTCTACCCCTTCTCTTTGAACAGTATCTTGTACATGGAGACAAGTAACTAATCAAGGCATGTCCAGTTGAATATAGACTTATATTGGCAACATTCTATTAGCTTCTTATTAGAATTTCTGATCTTGCTATATTTGGAAATTTTGTCTTAATGTGAAATTTTGCTTTGAGAAATACCTGTGTTCTCCTAACTTAGAAAATATGTTATATGTCAAAAGAACAGTGAGGACTTGAGCAGCCCAGGTAGCTCAGCGGTTTAGCGCTGCCTTCAGCTCAGGGCCTGATCCTAGAGACCCGGGATCTAGTTCCATGTTAGGCTCACAGCATGGAGCCTGCTTCTCCTTCTGCCTGTGTCTCTGCCTCTCTCTTTCTCTCTCATGAATAAATAAATAAAATCTTTAAAAAAAAGAAAGAAAAAAGAAAAATAGGCTCTTTTCAGGCCGTGGAGAGGTCAAACCTGTGTTCTGAATGACAGTCCCAACATGTGAAAGAGGCAGTCTTTAGAATGACTCCAGTTCCACCTTTTACTGCCTGGTGTGAGACCCAGAGGAGGAACTGACTAGCAAGGTCCAGTCCACCCACAGAACTATGAAGAATAGTAATAACAATAATAATAAATGATCATCATATATTACTAATATAAATACATGCACACATATATTCCTGGTTTCATACAGGAGCTTAGGACTTAGGAGAGTGGAGATAGCAGGAGGAGGATATATCACAAGAATCGGTATTTTTTACAAGATCATTGTGTATTTTAATTGAGCAGCCAGGTCAAAAAACAACTAAAGATTATGTAATCCTTTGTTAAAATGAGATTACCTGCTTTCTGCCTCCCTACCTCATAACTAGTCAATGGCAAAGCACTGTAAGATTCCAGAAAACACAACTCTGTGTCTGGTTCCAAGTATCCAGAAGCATAAAATTTAATGGCTGGGGTGAATCTCAAAGGTCGCTGACCTATATGCTCACCCTTTTATCTCATCTACCCCTCCTCAGGGCTCAAGAGGGATCACCTTTTATGTATGAGTTGAGGATTCAGAATCAGAAAGATGATTTGAACAATGAACCTTTATTGGAAATTTTCTGCAAGGTTCTCTTATTGTTAATAAAAGTTGGTAAGCAGCAGTTTTCAAAATATTTTTTCATTCAAACTCTTTTTTATAACCAACAGCCTATTTGAAAGAGATACCGGGCAGCCCCGGTGGCGCAGCGGTTTAGCGCCGCCTGCAGCCTGGGGTGTGATCCTAGAGGCCAGGGATCGAGTCCCACGTCGGGGTCCCTGCATGGAGCCTGCTTCTCCCTCTGCCTGTATCTCTGCCTCCCTCTCTCTCTCTTTCTCTGAATAAACAAATAAATAAATTAAAAAAAAAAAAAAGAAAGAGATACCAACCAACAGCTACGTGAATATGAGAATGTATATCTAAAAGAGGCTTGGCTCCAACTAGGAACAGGAAAGGAGTGCCCTTCTTCCCACCTGTTTCCTCCCTGGCAGCAGGGCAAGGATGCCAGAGCTTCTGATCATCATCAACAACAGAACTTTCTCTTTTATCTCCACTTTCGCCTTAATCAGGCATCTCCATCATTCTGTATCATCTGGAAATTTAATTCTGTTAATTTTTTTCCTGAGATACAGAACTCTGAAGACCTCACTCCTCAAATACATGAAGTCTTAGGAAAGATAGCATTGCCTCTGGTAATGGCAGACTAGTTAAGTTGGAAACAGCACTTCTACCTGAAGGCAACAGAATGCTAAGATAATAGAGAATTTCCAAGTCAGAAATCAAGCAAGAGGACCAGAGGCTTGAGCCCTTCTTCCTTGGGGAAAGCTGCCAATTCCAGAGAAAGAGAGGCTGAGAAGCTGAAGTTTTGAAAGACTCACGGGTTAGAGGAGAAAGTATTACAGTCCAGGGCTCTTTGGGCCCCTAGTGAATGCTCCTCCCCACCAACACCACCATGTATTGAGTTTGAACTTCAAACAGTAATACTCTGGATAAACTGGAAGGTTTGTAGAACTGAAAAGTTTATGTTCAAATCAACTTAATGCCTGAAATGAGACTAAAATGGTCTCAAAGTGCTAGTTTCACCAGGGGACTTAGGGAAACAACATAAACTGCTTCTAAGAAAAAAAAATTTAAGTCTCAAATTATTTCTACAAATTATAGTTGGTCTTTGGACAATGCAAAAATTAGGGGTTCCAGCCCCTCTCCCTTGCAGCCAAAAATCTATGTATAACTTTTGACTCCCCAAAAACTTAACTACTAATAGCCTACTGTTGATGCCTTACCAATAATATAAACAGTCGATTAACACATATTTTGTATGTTATATGTATATTATACTATATTATTACACAAAATAAGCTAGAGAAAAAACATTACTAAGAAAATCATGAGGAAAAGAAAATACATGTATAGCACTATACCATATTTACTGGAAAATATCCATGTATAAGTGAATCTATGAAGTTCAAATTTGTGTTATTCAAAGGTCGACTATATTTGTGAATATCGTACACTGTTGTGCACACAATAAAGAATAATCTGGCAAAAAAAAAGAACCAAGAGTTAGAGCTAATAACCGAACAAGAAGATAAAAATAGAATTACAAAAACAAATCAATTTAAGCAAATAATGTCAGAATAAATAGTTAAGACACATAGAATACAAATAACTAGAGATACACTATACCCAACCTTACTAATAATTACATTAAATGTAGATCATCTAAACATCCTAATTAAAATGCAGAGGTTATCAGTTGGAATATGAAAACAAGACCAGCTATATGCTGCCAATTGGAAACCCACTTTAATTAGAAAGTCATAAATAGGTTAAGATTTTAAAAGATGGGGAAAATATACATCATGCTAAGACTAGTCAGAAGAAATCTGCAGGAGCTGCATGAATATCAGAGAAAGTACATTTCAGAGCAAAAGATATTATCAAGGCTAAGGAATTTCATTTCGTAATGATAAAGGTGTTTATTCTTCAAGAAGACATAAAAATCTCAAGTGCAAATGCTTGAACCAAACAGAGTGCTTCAAATACATGAACCAAAAACTCATAGAACACCAAGGAGAAAACCATAAATCCATAACTGTCGTCAGATATTTCAATACCACTTTCTCAATAACAGAGAGATCCTTAAAAATCCTCCAAATATTTGGGTATTATATAACATTTCTCAGTAACTCATGGATCACAAAATTAAAAGGAAAATCTTAAAATATTTTAATGGAACAAAAGTAAAAATACATCATGTCAGTATTTGTAGAAAAGCCATTAAACCAGTACTTAGAAGAAAATTCATAGCACTTAGAAGAAAAGAAGGAAAGTCTCAACTTAATGGCCTTAGCTCCTACCCTAAGAAACTACAAAAGAGAGAGAGAGAGAGAACGTGAACCTCAAGTAAGCAGAAGAAAGGCAATAATTAAAAATAAAGTTAATAACTAATGAATTTTTTAAAAACTAGAAAAACAATAAAAAAGCAATTAAAAAAACTGATTCTTCAAGATCGATAATATTGATATACCTCTAGCCAGACTTATCAGTAAAAAAAGAGAGAAAACACAAATTACCAAACCCAAGGAGAAAGGTGATATCACTACAATTCTATTGAAAATATAATAAGGAAATATTACAAACAAGTTTATGCCAATTCATTTGACAACTTAGATGAAATACACAAATTTCTTGAAAGACACAAATTTCCAAAGCTCACTCAAGAAGAAATAGATTACCTAAATATCCCTAAATATTTCATAGAAATTGACATTATACTTTAAAAACCTCCCATAAATCAAACTACACAACTAAATGACTCAACCAGTGAATTCTACCAAAAACATTAAGGAGAAAAATTAAAATTCAAAAAAATTCCAAATAATTGAAGAAATTCTTTTCAACTTATTCTGTGAAGTCACCATTACCCAATATGAAAAACAGACATTATAGGAGAGTAAAACTATAGATGAATATGCCTTATGGACACAGATGAAAATATTCTAAATAAAACTTTAGTAAATTGAATTCAATGTATCATACATTAAGTATATGATCAAATGGGGTTTATCCAAGTTATACAGAGCTGGTTCAATACTTAAAAATCAGTCTATGTAATTCATGAGAGTATTGAACTAAAAAAAAAAAACAAAAACCTGTACTATTATCTCAAAGATATCCACCCTCCAAAAAGAAAAGAAAAAACCCACTTGGTGAAATTCAGGATCTATTTCTATATAAACTGTCAACAAATAATGGCTCAAGGAAACATCCTTAACCTGATGAAGGACACATACAAAAACTTACAAATAACAGCATACTTAATGGTGAAAATCTGAATGTTTTTCCCCTCAGATCATAAACAAGCCAGGGATATTTGCTCTTGCTACTTCCATTCAACACTATATTTGCAGTTGTAGCCAGTGCAATCAGACAAGGAAACGAAATAAAAGTCATCTAGATTAGGGATTGCCTAGGTGGCTCAACAGTTGAGCATCTGCCTTTGGCTCAGTGCATAGTCCCAGAGTCCTGGGATTGAGTCCCACATCAGGGTCCCCTAGATCTAGCCTGCTTCTCCCTCTGCTGTGTCTCTGCCTCTTTCTCTGTGTGTATCTCTCATGAATAGATAAAATATTTTTTAAAAGTCATCTAGATTAGGAAAAAAGAAGCACAATTTTGTTATTCACAGATGACAAAATCTATGTAGAAAATCTAATAGAATTTACAGAAAAGCTAAGAAAACTAATACAAAAGTGAATTTAGCAAGATTTTAGATTATAAAATCAATTGCATTCCTACATATTAGCAATGGAAAATTAGAAATTAAAAATTTTAAGAATAATATTTACCATAGCATCAGAAATATTAAATACTTGGAGATAAATTTTCAAGACATGTAAGAAATCTGTACCACACAGTAGAAAGTATTGCTGACAGAAATTAAAGAAGACTGAAATAAATTGGGAGATGTATTTTCTTCATGTTTTGGAAGACTCACTATTGTTAAAGTATCATTCTCCCCAAATTGATCCACAGATTCAATGCAATCCTAATCAAAATCCCAAATGACTAGTTTGTAGAAATTCACAAATTTATCATTGTTCAATGAAAGACTCCTAACTCTGCGAAATGAACTAGGGGTGGTGGAAGGGGAGGTGGGCGGGGGGTGGGAGTGACTGGGTGATGGGCACTGAGGTGGGCACTTGACGGGATGAGCACTGGGTGTTATTCTATGTGTTGGCAAATTGAACACCAATAAAAAATAAATTTATACATAAAAAAATTTATAATTGTTCATTATAAAATTCATATGGACTTAGAATAGCTAAAATTTAAAAAAAGAATAGCTAATTTTTTTCTGAAAAAGAACAAAGTTCAAAGATTAATATGCTCTAATTTCAAGATATTCTACAAAGCTACATTAATCAAAACAGCATAGTATTGTTGTAAATAAATCAATGGAACAAATAAAGCATCCAGGAATGGTGCTAGAACTATCTGATATCCACATGATATCACACTTTATACACACACACACACACACACACACACACACACAATGAATCATATACCTAAATGCAACATCTAAAACTGCAAAACTTCTAGAAGAAAAAAAAAAGAGGAAATCTGCATGACTTGGATCAAAGATTTCTTAGATCAACACTAAAAGCACAATCCGTAAAAAAAAGAAAAAGAAAAAAAAACTAAAGGAAAGGGTTCTGGGAAGATTGCGGAGTAGGAAGCATCAGTAATCTTCCTCCCCATCTAGACAATAATTGCACTGGCAGTATTTGTCTGATGTAACTGTTTTTGAACTGTGTGGTCTATTGAAAGCTTGTTACTTCCAGGCAAAGCCTTGGGAGAGTAAATTGCAGTTAATTTCAATTTCACTCCTTAGGACAGTAGCAGCTGTGCACCTGTTCCTGGAGGATCTTATGCACAGCCTGTGGGAGCTAGAGTAGCAAAATGATTCTGTCCTCCAAATGTTGGGGATCTATTCTCTTATCACTGATTGTTGCTTTTGATCACAGAGGTGCAGATCAAGATGTTGCACCTCCCCCATTGTTGCAAGCCCCTTTCCCCTCTGGCTGAAGCAATTTCCAGGGGATTTAAGGTGCCAGTGTCCCTTCTGATCGCCATCATTTCTTGCTTTTTCCCCTTTGAGAAGCCACATATTAAATACTAAGACATTCAAAATCAACTGCCTATATGTGGAAAATTAGCAAGTGACCATGCATGCCCAGGCAAAGGCTTGGCAAAGACCTGAGAAGCCATTAAGTTTGCACCTTGGGCTAATCCTCAGCACAGAAAGAGTAATAAGAAATCTGTAGACAGAAAGTAGATTAGTAGTTTTCAGAGTCTGGGAAAGTTGAGGGGAAATAGGAAGTGATTGCTGATGGGTATGGGACTTCTTTTTGAGGTGATAAAAATATTCTAAAATTGGTGGCATTGTTGGTTCAACAACACTGTGAGCATACTAAAAACCATTGAATTACATAGTTTAAATATGTGGATTATATATGCCAATTATATCCCAACAAAGCTGTTATAAAAAAGAAAAAACAAATTGATAAATTGGGCTTCTTCAAAATTTAACATTTCTGTTCTTCAAAAGATAATTGTTAAGAGAATGAAAATATAATCCACAGACAGGAAGGCAATCATTGCTCAACGTATAGCTGATAAAGAACATATATGCAAAAACTCTAATAACTCAACAAAGTAATTTTTTATGGCAAAGATTTGGACAAATCCTTCAACAAAGAGGATATATTGATGGTACATTAGCACATGAAGAAATATTCAATATCATTAGCCACCAGGAAAATCCAAATAAAAACATGAGATGCTACTACATACCTATATAATTCATAACTAGAATGCTTAAAATTAAAACAACTAACCATTACTAAGTATTGGTGAGAATGTAGAGAGGAACTAGAACTATCATATACTGCTGCTGGGGATTAAAAGTGCTGTAACCACGTTGGAAAATTTTGTCAGTTTCTTGCAAAGTTAAATATATACTACCTTGAGATCCAGCCACTCCATCCCTATATATTTACCCTAATGAAAAGAAAATATATGCCTATACAGACTTATAAGTGAATATTTGTAGCATCTTTGTTTATAATAACCAAAAAACTAGAAAAAACTCAAATATCCAACAGAGGAATGAATAAACAAGCTGCAGTTTATTCATTCAGTGGAATACTACTCAACAAAAAACAGGAATGAACTACATGTAACTACTACATGTATAAATTTCAAAAATTATTATTTTTAGTGAAATAAGCCAGACCAAGAAAAAAATAGTGTATACTGTGTGATTCTATTTATGCAAAACTCTAGAAATCACAGACTAATCTGTAGTAACACAAAACAGATTCTGTCCTCTTCTTAGAGATAGAGAGGCAAGAAGGAAGGTCTACAAAGAGGCATACGTCTATGTTTTATGAATATTGTCTTTATTATGGTGAGGGTTTCACAAGAGAATGGATATTTCAAAACTAATCATATGGTACACTTTAAATATGTGCAGTTTATTTCATGTCACTTACACCTCAATAAAGCAGTTAAAAATTTTTAAGATGTGGAGCTTGCCTTGGTGGCTGAGTCAGTTAATCATCTAATTCTTGGTTTCAGCTCAGGTCATGATCTCAGGGTCATGAGATTGAGCCCCACAGCCTGCTCTGTACTCAGTGCAGAGTCTGATAGAGAATATCACCCTCTCCCTCTTCCCTCTGCTCCCTGCTCATCCTCTCTCTTTCTTTCTCAAATGAATAAATAGAATCTTTTTTAAAAAATTTAAGATGTGAGTACCTGGGCAGCTCAGTCAGCTAAGCAACTGCCTTGATTTTTGGCTCCGGTCATGACTTGAGGGTTGTGAGATTTGGCCCTGCATCAGTCTCCATGCTGAGCATAGGGCCTACTTAAGATTCTTTCTCTCCCTCTTCCTCTACCCCTCCCCTCAATTTGTCTAAAAAAAATAAAATAAAGATATAACTTTCCTATCCAAAAATAAGGCATATTTCCTATTTGTTTGTGTCTTATTTTCCAAAGTAGCATCCTAAAGTAGTCATGTAGTCTTTATATTTCTTATAGAGTTCCTGTATATTTTTATATTACTATTACAAATGAAATCTCTCTATTGCATTTTTTTATTGCTTTTGGTTTGTTTATAAGAAAACTTGAGTTTTGCTATAACTTTAGAATTAATAACATGGTGAAATATTTTTTCTCCATTCTTAAATCTTTATGTTGAGAAATTTCTTATTTGAGTTGACTTAATACTGCCAAGTAACTTTTCACAAAAGACTTATGGGTAGTATATGTGTTTGATGTTTAAAATAAGCTGCCTGTTACTTTTTTGGTAGATTGTATTATTGTTGGCAATTCATTATCTCTTTTCCAGTAGAAGAGTTATATATCCTTATCCAAACAACTGTGGAAAGTTTTAAGAAAAAGATAATTAGCAGTTTTAAACAGGTCACTTAAAGAGAGAACTGTGGGGATTAAGCAGAAAAGGAGAGACTGATGAAAAAGTAAGTATAGGGATCTCTGGGTGGCGCAGCGGTTTAGCGCCTGCCTTTGGCCCAGGGCGCGATCCTGGAGACCTAGAATCGAATCCCACGTCAGGCTCCCGGTGCATGGAGCCTGCTTCTCCCTCTGCCTGTGTCTCTGCTTCTCTCTCTCTCTCTGTGTGACTATCATAAATAAATAAAAATTTTTTAAAAAAAGAAAAAGTAAGTATATATTTAACACATATTAGGTTCCAGGTACTTATTCATTCTATCCATTATTGGGAGTGAAGTATTGAAGTTTCCCACTATTATTACATTGCCAAATATTTCTCCCTTCAGTTCTGTGTTTGTTAGGAGCTCTGATGCTCATTGGATGTCTAATTGTTGTATCTTTGTGAATTGATCTTTTTATCATTATATGATATCCTTCTTTGTCTCTTGGGATATTTTTTGACTTAAAGTCTATTTTGTTGCTATAAGTACAGTCACCCCTGCTCTATTTTGGTTATATTTGCATGGAATATTTCCTTCACTCAGCCTTTGTATATTCTTAAACCTCTTGTAGACAGCATAGTTTTGGATCTTGTTTGTTTGATTTTTATTTTATTTTTTTTTAATTTTTATTTATTTACTTATGATAGTCACAGAGAGAGAGAGAGAGGCAGAGACACAGGCAGAGGGAGAAGCAGGCTCCATACAGGGAGCCCGACATGGGACTCGATCCTGGGTCTCCAGAATCACGCCCCGGGCCAAAGGCAGCATTAAACTGCTGAGCCACCGGGGCTGCCCTCTCTTTGTCTAATTTTTGACAATTTAGTTATAAAGTGTCTCAGTATGTATTTCTTTAGGTTCATCTTTTTGGGGATCCATTGGGATTTTTGGTTCTTGACATCCATTATCTTCCCTAGAATTGGGAAGTTTTGACCAATATTTCTCTGAGCAAACTGTCTGGTCCTTTCCTTCTATATTATCCTTCTGAGATTCCTAATGCACACATTGTTCTCCTTGGTGTTTTTCCATAAGTCTTTAATTTTTCTTTATTCTTGTTTATTCTTTTTCTTTTTTTTCTCCTATGACTGTATAATTGCAAATGGTTTGTTTTGAGTTCATTGGTTCTTTCTTCTGCTTAATCTAGTGTATTGTTGAACCCCTCTAGTTAATTTTTTCAGTTCACTTATCATATTCTTAAGTGCCAAGATTTCTACTTGGTTATTTTTTATATTTTCTATATCTTTGTTGGAACTCTAATGTTGTTCATGCATTTTTCTCTTGAATTCCTTATGACAGTTATTTTCAAGTCCTTATCAGGTAATTCGTATATCTCCATTTCATTAGGAGAGTTTCAACTGGAATTTTATCTCGTTCTTTGCTTGGAGAATTTTTCACTGTTTCTTAATTTTTCTTAATTCTTTGTGATGATATCTGCTCATTAGAAAATGCAGCCACTGCTCCCAGTGTTCATGGACTGACCTCATTCAGGAAAAGACCCTCACCAATCAGCCTGCGCAGAGACATTCTGTAGGAATCTCTCAAGACTTCTCTGTGTATTCATCATCTCTGGATTTGTGTTTGTATATGCCCAATTAGAGGGAATTGCCAGTTTCCTTTTTTTTTTTTTTTTTCCCCTGGGAGTTCATAATCTCTTGCTCCCTCTGGTGTCTGTCTGTTATACAATGGGTCTTCTGAAGCAGTGGCAAACCTCAAGATTTTTGTTGTCATTATTCTCAGTAGCTTCCAGGCATTTATAGTGTGTTAGGTCCCATCTGCATTCTGAGACTGTTGGCAATGAAGCTGGTGTCATGCAGCCATCTGAAAAGTTTAAAAGTTGGGTGTTAGTTTCAATCTTCTCTTTCCTTCCTCAGAAATAAGCCAGGGGCTGTGAGCTCTGCTGATGGTGTTGTGCTGGGCCTGGGCAAGGGCTCTGGCAGTTAATTGCTTAGTAGCCCAAATCTTTGCCTTTGTTCCTAGTGGCCCTCAGACATTTAAAGTATACTGTATCCCATCAGTGCTCCAAGACAGTCAAGCAGAAGCCAATACCTCAGTTAGCCTTCAGAATAGTTGGAACATTGGACATGGCCCACATTTTTCCCTCCCTAGGTGTAAGCTAGGATTTGAGGGTTGTTTTGTTTTGTTTCGTTTTGTTTTATGCTCGCGCTGGTATCACGCTGGTAGGAGGGGCTATGTGAGTGGTTGCGTACTAGTCCAAACCACCATCAATAGCTAGTCTCTTGGGCAATACCCAGAAAAGTCAGAATATTGGACACGAAGTCCACGCTTTTTCTTTCCTCCCCACAGAGAGCTGGGTGTTCCCTTCCAGTCATATCATGCTGGGGGCAGGGAAGAAGGGGGATACAATGAGAGAATGTTTCCAATTTTCCTACCTGCTTGGAACTAGCCGGTTTCATTTTGCTTCAGGTTCAGGAGATATCAACTGCTGCCTGGATTTCTCATCAGGGGAACTGCTCATGTATTGTTCTTGATTCCATTTGTCTGTGGGGGAAAGAAGGTTCAAGGCCTTCCTGTTCTACCATCTTACTAATGTCACCCATGGTGGAATATTTTTTATTTGGTTGCTTCCATTCTGGTTCAAGACATTTTACTGAGAACTTACAAATACTGAAATACTGTAATGGGGCAGCCCTGGTGGTGCAGCGGTTTAGCTGGTTTAGCGCAGCCTGCAGCCCAGGGCATGATCTGGAGACCCTGGATCAGTGCTGCGGAGGGCTCTCTGCATGGAGCCTACTTCTTCCTCTGCCTGTGTCTCTGCCTCTCTCTCTCTCTCTCTCTGCATCTCTATGAATAAAATAAATAAAATCTTTTAAAAAAAAGATATACTATAATGTATTAATGAGAAAAATTAGCACAAGAAAAAGATTTTTACAGACAAAGAAAAGGCAGTCAAAGGGGAATGAAGAATTAAGGAATAGGTAGAGCAACTCAGTTGTCAATAAGCAAAAAACAGGTTTTTTTTTTAAGATTTTATTTATTTATTCATGAGAGACACACAGAGAGAGGCAGAGACATAGGCAGAGGGACAAGCGGGCTCCCGATGGTGAGCCCAATGCAGGACTCTATCCCAGGACCCCAGGATCACAATCTGAGCCCAAAGCAAATGCTCAACTGCTGAGCCACCCAGGTGCCCCCAAAACACAGGTTTTAATGTAGGATTTTCTTACTGGCTCCATTCTTGCTAAAAAACAGAAAGTCGGGGGAGGGGCAAGATGGCGGAAGAGTAGGGTCCCCAAGTCACCTGTCCCCACCAAATTACCTAGATAACCTTCAAATCATCCTGAAAATCTACGAATTCGGCCTGAGATTTAAAGAGAGACCAGCTGGAACGCTATAGTGAGAAGAGTTCGCGCTTCTATCAAGGTAGGAATGCAGGGAAGAAAGAAATAAAGGAACAAAAGGCCTCCAAGGGGGAGGGGCCCCGCGAGGAGCCGGGCTGAGGCCGGGGCGAGTGTCCCCAGGACAGGAGAGCCCCGTCCCGGAGCAGCAGGAGCTGCACCGACCTTCCCGGGCGGAAAGGGGCTCGCGGGGAGGTGGAGCAGGACCCAGGAGGGCGGGGATGCCCTCGGGCTCCCGGGGACACTAACAGACACCTGCGCCCCGGGGGAGTGCGCCGAGCTCCCTAAGGGCTGCAGCGCGCACGGGGGGACCCGGAGCAGCTCGGGGGGGCTCGGGGGCGGCTCCGCGGAGGGGGCTGCGGGGCGGCAGCACGAACCCAACAGCGCAGGCCCCGGAGCACAGGGCGCCGGGACACAGCCCAGGATCCCGCCTCCCCCGGGACAGGCAGAGGCCGGGAGGGCCCAGGACAGCGAGGACGCTCCTGCCCCAGCTGAGCACATCAGCGGCCCCGCCCCGGAGCCTCCAGGCCCTGCAGACGGAGAGCTCCGTGGTGACTGGGGAGCTGACTCCAGGGCTGCAGAGCTGGCCCCGCCACTGCGGTTGTTCCTCCTGGGGCCTCACGGGGTGAACAACCCCCACTGAGCCCTGCACCAGGCAGGGGGCAGAGCAGCTCCCCCAAGTGCTAACACCTGAAAATCAGCACAACAGGCCCCTCCCCCAGAAGACCAGCTAGACGGACAAGTTCCAGGGGAAGTCAAGTACTTAAAGTATACAGAATCAGAAGATACTCCACCGTGGGTTTTTTGTTTTTTGTTTTTTTGTTTTTTTTGTTTGTTTGTTTGTTTTGTTTTGTTTTGTTTTGCTTTGCTTTTTTATTTGTTTGCTTCCCCCACCCTTTTTTCCCTTTCTTTCTTTTTCTTTCTCTTTTTCTTCTTCTTTTTTCTTTTTTTCTTCCTTTTATTCTTTCTTTTTTCTTTCCTTCTTTCTCTCCTCTCTTTTTCTCCTTTTCCCAATACAACTTGCTTTTTGGCCACTCTGCACTGAGCAAAATGACTAGAAGGAAAACCTCACCTCAAAAGAAAGAATCAGAAACAGTGCTCTCTCCCACAGAGTTACAAAATCTGGATTACAATTCAATGTCAGAAAGCCAATTCAGAAGCACTATTATACAGCTACTGGTGGCTCTAGAAAAAAGCATAAAGGACTCAAGAGACTTCATGACTACAGAATTTAGAGCTAATCAGGCAGAAATTAAAAATCAATTGAATGAGATGCAATCCAAACTAGAAGTCCTAACAACGAGGGTTAACGAGGTGGAAGAACGAGTGAGTAACATAGAAGAAAAGTTGATGGCAAAGAGGGAAACTGAGGAAAAAAGAGACAAACAATTAAAAGACCATGAAGATAGATTAAGGGAAATAAATGACAGCCTGAGGAAGAAAAACCTACGTTTAATTGGTGTTCCCGAGGGCGCCGAAAGGGACAGAGGGCCAGAATATGTATTTGAACAAATTCTAGCTGAAAACTTTCCTAATCTGGGAAGGGAAACAGGCATTCAGATCCAGGAAACAGAGAGATTCCCCCCCCTAAAATCAATAAAAACCGTTCAACACCTCGACATTTAATAGTGAAGCTTGCAAATTCCAAAGATAAAGAGAAGATCCTTAAAGCAGCAAGAGACAAGAAATCCCTGACTTTTATGGGGAGGAGTATTAGGGTA
This sequence comes from Canis lupus dingo, assembly GCF_003254725.2. Lineage (NCBI taxonomy): Eukaryota > Metazoa > Chordata > Mammalia > Carnivora > Canidae > Canis > Canis lupus. Next base: position 6,208,343 of record NC_064271.1, on the reverse strand, counting down.
ACAGCAGACCTCTCCACAGAGACCTGGCAGGCCAAAAAGGGCTGGCAGGATATATTCAGGGTCCTAAATGAGAAGAACCTGCAACCAAGAATACTTTATCCAGCAAGGCTCTCATTCAGAATGGAAGGAGAGATAAAGAGCTTCCAAGACAGGCAGGAACTGAAAGAATATGTGACCTCCAAACCAGCTCTGCAAGAAATTTTAAGGGTGATTCTTAAGATTCCCCTTTAAGAAGTTCAGTGGAACAATACACAAAAACAAGAACTGAATAGATATCATGACACTAAACTCATATCTGTCAATAGTAGCTCTGAACGTGAACGGGCTTAATGACCGCATCAAAAGGCACAGAGTGTCAGACTGGATAAAAAAGCAGGACCCATCTATTTGCTGTCTACAAGAGACTCATTTTAGACAGAAGGACACCTACAGCCTGAAAATAAAAGGTTGGAGAACCATTTACCATTCAAATGGTCCTCAAAAGAAAGCAGGGGTAGCCATCCTTATATCAGATAAACTAAAATTTACCCCGAAGACTGTAGTGAGAGATGAAGAGGGACACTATATCATACTTAAAGGATCTATTCAACAAGAGGACTTAACAATCCTCAATATATATGCCCCGAATATGGGAGCTGCCAAATATATCAATCAATTAATAACCAAAGTTAAGATATACTTAGATAATAATACACTTCTACTCGGTCACTTCAATCTAGCGCTTTCTACACTCGATAGGTCTTCTAAACACAACATCTCCAAAGAAACGAGAGCTTTAAATGATACACTGGACCAGATGGATTTCACAAATATCTACAGAACTTTACATCCAAACTCAACTGAATACACATTCTTCTCAAGTGCACATGGAACTTTCTCCAGAGTAGACCACAAACTGGGTCACAAATCGGGTCTGAACTGATACCAAAAGATTGGGATCGTCCCCTGCATATTCTCAGACCATAATGCCTTGAAATTAGAACTAAATCACAACAAGAAGTTTGGAAGGACCTCAAACACGTGGAGGTTAAGGACCATCCTGCTAAAAGATGAAAGGGTCAACCGGGAAATTAAGGAAGAATTAAAAAGATTCATGGAAACTAATGAGAATGAAGATACAACCGTTCAAAATCTTTGGGATGCAGCAAAAGCAGTCCTAAGGGGGAAATACATCGCAATACAAGCATCCATTCAAAAACTGGAAAGAACTCAAATACAAAAGCTAACCTTACAGATAAAGGAGCTAGAGAAAAAACAGCAAATAGATCCTACACCCAAGAGAAGAAGAGAGTTAATTAAAATTCGAGCAGAACTCAACGAAATCGAGACCAGAATAACCGTGGAACAGATCAACAGAACCAGGAGTTGGTTCTTTGAAAGAATTAATAAGATAGATCAACCATTAGCCAGCCTTATTAAAAAGAAGAGAGAGAAGACTCAAATTAATAAAATCATGAATGAGAAAGGAGAGATCACTACCAACACCAAGGAAATATAAACGATTTAAAAAACATATTATGAACAGCTATACGCCAATAAATTAGGCAATCTAGAAGAAATGGACGCATTCCTGGAAAGCCTGGAACAGGAAGAAATAGAAAACCTGAACAGGCCAATAACCAGGGAGGAAATTGAAGCAGTCATCAAAAACCTCCCAAGACACAAGAGTCCAGGGCCAGATGGCTTCCCAGGGGAATTCTATCAAACATTTAAAGAAGAAACCATACTTATTCTACTAAAGCTGTTTCGAAAGATAGAAAGAGATGGAGTACTTCCAAATTCGTTCTATGAGGCCAGCATCACCTTAATTCCAAAACCAAAGACCCGACCAAAAAGGAGAATTACAGACCAATATCCCTGATGAACATGGATGCAAAAATTCTCAACAAGATACTGGCCAATAGGATCCAACAGTACATTAAGAAAATTATTCACCATGACCAAGTAGGATTTATCCCCGGGACACAAGGCTGGTTCAACACCCGTAAAACAATCAATGTGATTCATCATATCAGCAAGAGAAAAACCAAGAACCATATGATCCTCTCATTAGATGCAGAGAAAGCATTTGACAAAATACAGCATCCATTTCTGATCAAAACTCTTCAGAGTGTAGGGATAGAGGGAACATTCCTCAACATCTTAAAAGCCATCTACGAAAAGCCCACAGCAAATATCATTCTCAATGGGGCAGCACTGGGAGCCTTTCCCCTAAGATCAGAAACAAGACAGGGATGTCCACTCTCACCACTGCTGTTCAACATAGTACTGGAAGTCCTAGCCTCAGCAATCAGACAACAAAAAGACATTAAAGGCATTCAAATTGGCAAAGAAGAAGTCAAACTCTCCCTCTTCGCCGATGACATGATACTCTACATAGAAAACCCAAAAGTCTCCACTCCAAGATTGCTAGAACTCATACAGCAATTTGGCAGTGTGGCAGGATACAAAATCAATGCCCAGAAATCAATGGCATTTCTATACACTAACAATGAGACTGAAGAAAGAGAAATTAAGGAGTCAATCCCATTTACAATTGCACCCAAAAGCATAAGATACCTAGGAATAAACCTCACCAACGTGGTAAAGGATCTATACCCTAAAAACTATAGAACACTTCTGAAAGAAATTGAGGAAGACACAAAGAGATGGAAAAATATTCCATGCTCATGGATTGGTAGAATTTATATTGTGAAAATGTCAATGTTACCCAGGGCAATTTACACATTTAATGCAATCGCTATCAAAATACCATGGACTTTCTTCAGAGAGTTACAACAAATTATCTTAAGATTTGTGTGGAATCAGAAAAGACCCCGAATAGCCAGGGGAATTTTAAAAAAGAAAACCATAGCTGGGGGCATCACAATGCCAGATTTCAGGTTGTACTACAAAGCTGTGGTCATCAAGACAGTGTGGTACTGGCACAAAAACAGACACATAGATCAATGGAACAGAATAGAGAACCCAGAAGTGGACCCTGAACTATGGTCAACTAATGTTCGATAAAGGAGGAAAGACTATCCATTGGAAGAAAGACAGTCTCTTCAATAAATGGTGCTGGGAAAATTGGACATCCACATGCAGAAGAATGAAACTAGACCACTCTCTTTCACCATACACAAAGATAAACTCAAAATGGATGAAAGATCTAAATGTGAGACAAGATTCCATATAAATCCTAGAGGAGAACACAGGCAACACCCTTTTTGAACTCGGCCATAGTAACTTCTTGCAAGATACATCCACGAAGGCAAAAGAAACAAAAGCAAAAATGAGCTATTGGGACTTCATCAAGATAAGAAGCTTTTGCACAGCAAAGGATACAGTCAACAAAACTCAAAGACAACCTACAGAATGGGAGAAGATATTTGCAAATGACCTATCAGATAAAGGGCTAGTTTCCAAGATCTATAAAGAACTTATTAAACTCAACAGCAAAGAAACAAACAATCCAATCATGAAATGGGCAAAAGACATGAAGAGAAATCTCACAGAGGAAGACATAGACATGGCCAACATGCATATGAGAAAATGCTCCGCATCACTTGCCATCAGGGAAATACAAATCAAAACCACAATGAGATACCACCTCACACCAGTGAGAATGGGGAAAATTAACAAGGCAGGAAACCACAAATGTTGGAGAGGATGCGGAGAAAGGGGAACCCTCTTACACTGTTGGTGGGAATGTGAACTGGTGCAGCCACTCTGGAAAACTGTGTGGAGGTTCCTCAAACAGTTAAAAATATACCTGCCCTACGACCCAGCAATTGCACTGTTGGGGATTTACCCCAAAGATACAGATGCAATGAAACGCAGAGACACCTGCACCCCGATGTTTCTAGCATCAATGTCCACAATAGCCAAGCTGTGGAAGGAGCCTCGTGTCCATCGAAAGATGAATGGATAAAGAAGATATGGTTTATGTATACAATGGAATATTACTCAGCTATTAGAAATGACAAATACCCACCATTTGCTTCAACGTGGATGGAACTGGAGGGTATTATGCTGACTGAAATAAGTCAGTCGTAGAAGGACAAACAGTATATGTTCTCATTCATCTGGGGAATATAAATAATAGTGAAAGGGAATATAAGAGAAGGGAGAAGAAATATCAGGTAGGAAATATCAGAAAGTGAGACAGAACGTAAAGACTCCTAACTCTGGGTAACGAACTAGGGGTGGTAGAAGGGGAGGAGGGCGGGGGGTGGGAGTGAATGGGTGACGGGCACTGGGGGTTATTCTGTATGTTGGTAAATTGAACACCAATAAAAAATAAATTAAATAATAATAATTTTTAAAAAACAGAAAGTCAAGGCAACTTTTTATAGCTGATCTTAAAGGAAAGAGAAATAGTCTACTCACTTAAGGAGGGAAGTAGATTTAAAGGAATGAGGTGGTTTTAGATTGGGGAAGACATGAGGAATGAGAAGGCAAGAGAAAGAAACAGTAGCATGAAAGGGATCAGAGAAACAATAACAGAGGAATAATAAATAGAGGGGAAACCTCATACTATTAGCCTCACAGCACCTGCCGCTCAGAGACACATCTGCTTTGTGGAAATTGCATCAGAGATAGGGTCTTGATCCCAAGTTTCCATTTATAAGCTGGTGGCATTAGGCAAATCTGGAATTCACTTTCTCATTGAAAAAAATGGCCATAACACCACTTCACAGAGCTCTTTGTGGATTATAATTCATTACTATAGGAAAACTTCTAAAATAATCCTTCAGATATACACAAGAATTTTATCATATTATCTCAAAATGCTCAAGAATTATTTATTTTACCATTGACTACCCCTTGAAATAATTTCACACTCACATATACTAAGAAGTGGGGTCAGGAGTGCTCACTTCAGTAGCACATATACAAAAAAGAAGAAGAAGTGGGATAAAGAAATATTCTAAAGTAATTTTTAGTCAACATGGGAAAAATATATGGTCTCATAAATTCAAATATTATGTCACTATTAGGAAAACCCATCTGGGCAGCCTCTTTGAGGCTGCAAGATAATGCAACACAAAAGTAACATTAGTCTCACATATCGTTGCTTGTCAGATTTGAGCTTATATGCCTGCATCACAAGACCATGCAATGTGATGCCCAAGCTTGGCTGAAAACAACAGGCTTATCTGAGTCATGACCCCTCTCTCCCCTGCAACGCCTTTCAGAACCCTTCCTAATCCAGTCCCTTCTTCAATTTCTTCAGCAGCCCACATTTCAAAATAAGCAACAGACCATTATTAATAGAGAAAGAGCCAGTCAGAGCAACTCTCAGACCCAATGTGGGAAGGTCCACTCCCAGAGTGTCATCTGATGACCTTCTATTCTTTTGTTATTTTATTTTGAGGGCATTTTAGAATCCATAGCAACTACCAATTATCTCTGTCAAATTCCCACAGAGAACTGGTACTTGACACCAAAATTTTTGCATAGTTCTTTATCATTTTCAGGAGAAATGCCCCTCTGAAAACCTAAGGAAATGTTTGAATCTTCTACCCAGGAAGTCTCAAATACACAAAAATTTGGCATACTATTTAAGGGATGCCACTTGATCTCAGCCATTCCTGGACTCCAGGTTTAAAATTCCTGATTTAAAAGCACCACAGTGGGGGATCCCTGGGTGGCTCAGGGGTTTAGGTCTGCCTTCAGCCGAGGGCATAATCCTAGAGTCCCGGGATCATGTCCCAGGATCCAGTCCCACATCGGGTTCCCTCCATGGAGCCTGCTTCTCCCTCTGCCTGTGTCTCTGCCTCTCTCTCTCTCTCTCTCTCTCTCTCTCTCTCTGTGTGTGTGTGTGTGTGTGTGTGTGTGTGTCTCATGAATAAATAAATAAAATATTTTTAAAAATAAAAATAAAAGCACCACAGTGTCCAGCAATGCTGAGATTATATAAATCCTAAAATCCAAGCTCTCTCAATCTATCCCTGAGGTCACAGAAGGAGACTATAAAATGCTTTTAAATAAAAAGAATAAAAGCATGCTGCAAGAGAACAAAAGTAGGGTTACCTAGGTGGCTCAGTGGTTGAGCACCTTCCTTTGGCTCAGGTCCTGATCCTAGTGTCCTAGGATTGAGTCCCATATCGGGCTTCCCACAGGGAGCCTGCTTCTCCCTCTGACTATGTCTCTGCCTCTCTCTGTATCTTTTATGAATACATTAAAAAATCTTTTAAGGGGGGTCCCTGGGTGGCTCAGCGGTTTGGAGCCTGCCTTTGGCCCAGGGCGCGATCCTGGAGTCCTGGGATTGAGTCCCACGATGGGCTCCCGGCATGGAGCCTGCTTCTCCCTCCTCCTGTGTCTCTGCCTCTCTCTTTCTCTCTGTGTCTATCAATCATAACTAAAAATAAATAAATAAATCTTTTTAAAAAATCTTTTTAAAAAAGAGACAGAGAGAGAGAACAAAAGGAAAGAAAATATAAGCTAAAGCTATATGAGCATCTTTTGTTTGCTTGATTCCACTGAAGCATCCCTGTTTCTATACCTTCCTAACAAAAGGCTTAGTTGGTGGGTATTTGAATGAGACTGCTGAGGGAGTCCCAAAACCATGGAAAATGTTGAGGGCCAAGCTCTCCTCATTCTGTCCTACCACACAGAAAGAGCATAGGGCTTCTAATAAATTTGGCTTACTCCAGTGCTCTCTCCAACTTAGAATTTTTAATGAAGCAACAACCTTAAATACTGACCTCTCTTAATCTTAGCCTCATTAGAAGAAAGCAAGGCAGATAAAACTATTCATAATTTATCTAGTGCAATAAATCTTAATATTAATAAACTATTTAAATTAGGTTCATCAAATAGGAAATTAGCTTAGCATCTTTCTAAAATGTTTTTTTCCACATCCAGTGCTTATTACCAGCCAACTCATTTTTTTCAGATTTTGTTTATTTATTTGACAGAGAGAGAGAACACAAGCAGGCAGAGTGGCATGCAGAGGGAGAAGCAGGCTCCCCACTGGGCAGGGAGCCCAATGTGGTGCTCAATCCTAGGACCCTAGGATGATCATGATCTGAGCCCAAGACAGATGCTTAACTGACTGAGCCACCCAGGTGCCCCCACCCAACCCATTTCTAAAGAGTCCCCACATATGGTACCTTTGACGTTACAAAGAAAACATATCCACATAAAAAAAAAAATCACTAAAAATTTTCAGCTCAGAGTTCCCCCTTGTCTAGCTCCACTGATATCAGTGTCTGCAACAATAAAGTCTTTTTAAAAAACCAGCCCACTACACTACTGTCATTTTATATCTTGTTGATCTCCAACCATCTATTCCCCCCAAATATACTGGACAGGTACTAGGTTGGTTACAATAAAACTAACTGGGAGCCCATCACTCAACCCAGAAATTCTGGCTCAGGAAGCTGTGTACAAGATTCAATAATCTATATTTTTGCTAAGCACCCCAAGATGATTTATGCAGGATTCAGAACCACTTTTTTAGAGCATCTGTGCATTTATACATCATTTCAGAGCAATCTTCTTAAACCCACATATTTTTCACATACTACCTTCACTCTCAACAAAAGCCTCCTTCCTGCTTCACATGTATAACAGACATCATTATACTTGAGCTCAAATACACTCATTGTCATCCCAACATATCACATCCTGGGCATACCTCTCACTACCTTCTTTTATTCCTGATCTACACTGAGATATCAGGAAAAAATGTACATTGTCTCCCTTCTACTCACCTATACTAGTGATATCCTAAACCACTAGTTATACACCCCTGTAAGAAGAAGATCATTATATAATAATGATTACAACATTTCCTTATTCCTTCATAATACAAGAGCTGTTAGATGTAAGAGCACTAAGATAAAATCTGGACCAATTAAACCAAGATGCATGTTTCCCAGACCTCTTAGCCCCATTTCCCAGTGTTCATTCTCTCCATCATCCAGCAAGGACCTCTGAGTCAATGAAGGGTCCAGTGCTTGATCCCAGATTCTAAATGTGCTCGATCAAATTGGTAACACAGACAACAGGCTTGAAGGTCAGACATCACAAGAGATTTAAGTGAGAAAATATTTTATAACTGCTTTTGTTGTTGCTTGCTGTGTTTGTATTAGAATTCCAAACTTCTGGCCACAACTAGCAACAACAAAGCTTAGGAAACTCAAGCATAGAATGTGCTTTTTTTTTTTCAAGTTTTTATTAAATTTCAGTGCATTAGCATACAGTGTAATATTAGTTTCAGGTGTAGAATTTCATGATTCATCACTTACATACAACACCCAGTTGTCATCACAACACTCTCTTGCTCTATCCACATTGTTTTTTTTTAAGATTTTTTTATTTATTCATGAGACACACACACACACAGAGCGAGAAAGAGAGAGAGAGAGAGAGGCAGAGACACAGGCCAAGAGAGAAGCAGGTTCCATGCAGGGAGCCTGATGCGGAACTCGATTCCGGGTCTCCAGGATCATGCCCTGGGCCAAAAGCAGTGTTAAACCACTGGGCCACCGGGGCTATCCTCTATCCACATTGTTGCAGATGGCAAGATTACATTCCTTTCTATGGCTGAGTAATATTCCAGTGTGTGCATATGTGCGTGTGCATGTGTAGCACATCTTCTTTCATTCATCAGTTGCTGGATAATTTGGGACCTTTCCATAACTGGGCTATTGTTGATAATGCTCCTATAAACATCAAGGTGTATGTATCCCTTAAAATCAGTATTTTTGTATCATCTGGGTAACTACTTACTAGTGTAACTTCTGGATCATTGGGCAGTTCTATTCTTAAATTTTGAGGAACCTCCATACTGTCTTCCAAAGTAGCTGCCCCAGTTTGCATTCCCACTAACAGCATTAGAGGGTTCCTCTTTCTCCACATCCTTGTCAATACCTGTTGTTTCCTGTGTTGTTAATTTTAGCCACAAAGGGTGCTTTAGAGTTTGAAAGGGTGCAGTGAGAAATGCAGCTTTTTATCAAGTAAAAGGTTATTTTTAAAAATCTACCAGTCAGTAACAGAAATTTTTTAAAAGCTATGACTAGAGTTTACTTCTTACTGCTTGACCACAACCTCATCAAAACCCTTACAAGGAAAAATTTTAAATACCAAAATAGGGTTGAGGGTATATAAGACTTGACATCCAATTCACATTTGAATCATTAGCCTAGAAATGGCAATGAATTAATTTAGGAGAGTTCGAAAGAAAGAAAAAGCTTCAGACAGACCACAGAGGTTATAGCAGTGAATAAATGTTCTAAAGCTGCAAAGAAGGGAAGTTAGCTGATTGAAGGCTAAGATGTTGATAGACACCTGGGAGTTGGGACAGAAGGAACACAGATTTCCTCTGAAGAGCAGAAAAGGAGGCCAATATTCCAGCAGAAGGTACACCAGGGATGGAAGGCTAGGAAGACATCAGCAGAGAATCTACCTCTTCCAAGATGGACCATGAGTCTCAGATCCTCCAGAGAAAAGGGAATAAGACATCTCTGGCTGTTGGTATTTACCCAACAGGTACTGGGCTTTACACAAGAAGCCACTATGTTATCAAGATGCCATCAGTGGAAGTGGGGACTATGAGTCACAGAGAAATAAACAATTTCTACATACCTGAGTAGTATGAACTGTGAAATGGCAGATCTGCTCCATAGACATAAAGAATAGTTGTAAGGCTTAAAATGTTAACCAATGTAACAATGATGAATTTATGGAAGAATTAAAGAGCTACTGAACATCAAACCAGTATTTTCAACCTAGAAAATTCACTTATCAAGAAATTTGAAAGTTGATGCTGATATTTGATCTGGTAACCATAGGAGTGAAAAGAATGATTGAGGATGACCGAAGAGTCTGTTGTATTCTACAAAATTGTATCAAGTCATGTAAATATCATTTTCTAAGATTCAGATAAATTTTAAGAAGAATAATCCATATTGAGATAAAATTGCTAAGTCATTATACTTATCAAACTCAATGTATTTAGTTTGTCAAGAAAATTTAGGCAATTTTAACCGACAATAGGAATAAAAATATTTCATTGGACTGAGCTCTATATCTTTGCAGTTATAATTTCCTGCAGTTACACAATAATGGCAATAGAATGATAAATTGATTAAAGGGAACTTTTGTAGTTGAATAGGGTTGGATTCTGATCTTGGATTCACTGTTTATTACTTGAACATTGCTTTCTTCATCTGTATAAATCACATAATAATATTTATCTGAAGTAATGCAGTATTAGCACATAAGATTTTTATGTTCCAGATACCAAGCTATTTTACTTTTATTATCACATTTAAATCTCCTATCAACACTGAGGCTGATACCATTATCCCCATTTATTTTTTTTTCATTATCCCCATTTATATAGATGAGGACATTGAAAAATGATAAAAATATTGACTGTCTATAATGCACCAAACACTGTGCTTTACATATACTTTATGTATACACACCTTTTCTGTTCCTTATCACTCTTCAGAGAAGGCAGCATAATGTAATTTTTAAATATATCAGATCCAAAATAGAATGGATTTCAAATCCCAGTTTGACCACTTACTATGTGACTTTTAAACTATACTATTAAAACTTCAGTATTAAAATGTAACTATTTATTTAAGCTTCACTATTAAAACTTAACTTATCTAATTGGAATTATGCTTTTCAAGTGAATGTTTTGTTTTTGTTTATTTGCTTTGTTTTGTTTTGCCACCTGCCTTAGTTCACTCAGGCTGCTATAACAAACTGCCATAGACCAGGTAGCTTATAAACAACACAAATTTATTCCTCATATTTCTAGAGGTGGAGAAGTCCAAGAAAAAGGCACTAGTTTGGTTTCTTGTGAGAGTCTGCTTCCTGGTTCATGGACTGACAGCCATCTTCTCACTATGTCCTCACATGGTGGCAAGGGGGCTTTCTGAGGTCTTATTTGTTTATTTATTTATTTAAGTAGGCTCCACACCCACCATGGAGCCCATCATGGGTTCAAACCCATGACCTTGAGATCAAAACTCAAGCTGAGATCAAGAATTGGATGCCCAACAAACTGAGCCTTCAGGTGTCCTACTGGAGTCTCTTTTATAAGGGCATTAATCTCATGCATAAAGGCTGTACATCCACGACTTAGTCATCTCTTAAAAGCCCAACTTCCAAATACTATTACATCAGGGATTAGATTTCAACATATGAATTTTGGGGCAACACAATCGGTCTACAGTACGGTGGTACATCCATTCACTCTTCTTCTGGTGACCATATCTGATTTCTCTCAGAAGACCATCTTCTCCCCTAATTATTAGTCCATGTCCTTCCACATCACAAGACTCAGACTTGACTAGAAAAACTATTTTCCAGCTTAGTGTTTGGTTGAGTGACTAGTAACATCTTCCAAACAGAGTCCATAAAATACATTAAAATTTTTTCTGGGGCTTCCAAAAGAGAGGCAAGTAGTCATTTCCCTAGTCTTGTAGGTATCTCAGGTCATGTAGGTTTTGGAGCTGCTTCAGTGATTTGGCCTCCATGTGAAATCTAAAAATGGATCCACCTCCAAGGAAATGGACACTCTCCTCTAATGAAAAGAAAGAAGAAGGAAAAAAAGAAAGAAAAACTTGGCCCTACAAACATCATTAAACTCCTAGATCCAGCCATGCCTGGAACAAGTATTACTCCTAAACACTTTAGTTATGTGAGTCAACAAGATCACTGTTATTTTGGGATGGAAATTTGAGATGAATTTTCTGTTACATAAAACTAAGAACGTTACCAAATTATAAACTAGAACATTTAAATATTGTACAAGACCATAGCTGGGGTGATGAGTGGTAAGGAGGGTAGAGAAGAAGCAAAGAAGAATGCTTGACTGATGAGGAAAATGACTCAGAGAAAGTCTAAAGGATGAGAAGGACCAGTAGGCTGCCTAGAAAGACTTGCACAGTCATCAGTAAAGTGTGTCAATTATTTCACTTTAAAAATTATTTGAACATAAGAGCATCAAAATTAAAACTTAGTCATAGGTTCTACAAACACTATACGCTTTCAAACTGCAAGGGACACAATTCTATTTGATGGTTTTAAAAGAAACTGATCTGAAACAGGCAGTCTTTGTCCTGAAACCAAAGTTAACACAGAATAAGACTAGTTCCAAGGTTTACGTAAGAACAGAAACTTTTAGGACACGTGGGTGGCTCAGTGGTTGAGCTTCTGCCTTTGGCTCAGAGCATGATCCCAGAGTCCCAGAATCAAGTCCCTCATCAGGCTACCCACAGGGAGTCTACTTCTCCCTCTGCCTATGTCTCTACCTCTCTCTCTGTGTGCGTCTCATGAATGAATAAATAAAATCTTTTAAAAAAAATAGACACTTTTCTAGCCAATGACTAAGGGTTGTGATGACCAGGGTAGGCAGATGCATAGGGCAGAGGAAAGATATTTCCAACTCAAAATCATAGAGAGCCCCCTAGAAAAGTGAAGGGAGACCTTATAGAGCATCAGGGAGAAATCAATGAGAATGAGTGAAAGAAGTCACTCTCTTACACAGAGGTCCTATTCTCAGACCAAGAAGTATGCTGATTCTTAACACAAGGTTAACATTTCCCTCAGGATTATCTAAGAAAGGACATCACAGAAAGACTTAAAAAGCAATCAAATCTACCTCTCATTGTATCTTAGTAGACCATCATCAAGACTATGTTAAACTCCTTGAGACTCCTAGAAAATCATTATTCCCTTAGTTTTGTTTTGTTTGTTTTGTTTTACTTGCTGTCAATTTAGCCACTGTCAACTAGCTCCATCTCCAAAGTGAACATATACAAATATGTGTCTTTCAGAAGCCATAAGCCAGAAAAACTGAATCTTATTCTACAAGCATTCTTGGAAACTGTAAAGGTGTGGGCCAAATGTCCATGGCCCTATCAAAGAAAGAAAGGCGTTCACAGTTCAGTAACCCTCCTATCTTAGTCTTCTCATGACATTGGGGTAACATGTACAAAACTCATCAGGGGTCTCTTGAGTGTATAGTGTATATACATTTTTTTAGAAAGAAGTAAATCTGCTGCAAGTTGGCAAAAGAAAAAATTGGGACCCATAAGGGTCCCCGGTGCACTAGAGCTGCTCACCTGAGCAGACACTTGTTTTACCTGCTGAGGTCTCTATGCCAGACAGGGAAGGGTGCGATTCCCAAATGTCCCTTAGCCTGAGGAATGTACTAATGTCTTCTGAAGGAAATCAGTTTCTAAATGTCTAAGTAGTGTCATGATGTTATATATAAATACTTGTACATGCAGCACTTCTAAAGAAGAAAAGTAGTGAAGGAGAAGGGGAAGGAAAATAATGGATTTTCCTTCATTTTATATTCTTGAAAACTTAGTGTCACCCTCATTAAATTATTCAAGATAGGGACACCTGGGTGGCTCAGTGGTTGAGCATCTGCCTTTGGCTCAGGGCATGATCCTAGGGTTCCAGGATCAAGTCCCACATCAGGCTCCCTACGGGGAGCCTGCTTCTCCTTCTGCCTGTGTCTCTGCATCTCTCATAAGTAAATAAATAAAATCTTTTTTAAAAAAACTATTCAAGACATAACCAAATTACACTTTCAAATGTATATTTGATTTGTGCCCCCTTCTTCCATAAGTCTGATTATTAAAAGCACCAGTTTCCACTTTTCTCTACTATCAAGGTGAACTAATGCTAGGAAATGCATATTCTTGCATTTTTTATCTGTGTGTAACAGAGGAGAAAATTCTGTTTTAAACAGGATGTGTGCAGGATAAATTTTGTTTCTAAACTGTAATAACAAGAAGCTTTAAAGTAAATCAGACACTGTAAAGTGATTTTACAATGCCTTGGAAAGAGCCCAAGACTGTGGGTTCTTAAGTAGGTTCCCCCTGGTAAATGGTGCTGCCACCCCCTGCATGCACAATAAGTCTATTCCCTTGATAACTCCAAGAAATAGCCACTGAAATACATTTTAGTCTGATAAGAAAAAGGGTGGAAATATGTTCAAGTCTTTGAATTGTTTTTAACTCATTGTGGGGAAGGTTTTTGTGGGGGGTTTTGTTTTTAATTTATTTATCTCACAGAGTGAGAGAGCGCCAGGGAAGAGGGGAGAAGCAAAAGGACAGGGAAAGAGATTCCTTCCATGCTAAGCATGGAGCCCAATTTGGGGCTTGGTTACATGGTCTTTCTCCTCTGAGTCCAGCTGCCCCAGACCTGCTAGGGACCCATAATCACTGGGGTCCATTCAAGGATGAAGGGTTACCACAATTATTGAGTCACTCTCTCCTCTTCAGCTCCTAAATCACCAAAATTCATTCTTCAATCTTCTCAAAATAAGATTGCCTCTAAAGGTGGTATGTAATGGAGGTAGATCCTAGAAACACGAAATGTTCATTTACCCCCTTGGGAAGTGGCATGCTAATAAGTCATGTTACAAGAGAAAGAAAAAAGACTCTTCCGCGCTTCTCCTTTTCAACATTGTACAGAAAGTCCCAGCCAGTGTAGTAAGGCAAAGGAAAAGAAACAAAAGTCATACAAATTTGAAAAGAAGAAATAAAACTTTATTCACAGAGTACATAATTTATCTATGAACAAAATCTCAGTCTACAAAAAATACTAGAACAAATTGTGCATTAGCAAAATCACAAGTCATAAGCTTAATTTTTAAAAATCAACTGTATTTCTGTACCTAGCAACAAACAATTAGAAATTGAAATTTAAAATATAGTGTTTTAATTATTGAGAAAACGCAAAATATTTAGGGATAAATCTAACAAATATGTGCAATATTTAAGTGCTGAAAAATTCAAAATACTGTTGAGAGAAATCAAAAACCTAAATAAATGGAGAGATATGTTAAAGGATTGAAAGTCTTATTATTAGTAGACTATCAATTCTCCCCACACTGATTTACAGATTTAACTCAAGTTCAATGGAATTGACCAACTGGATGTGACAATATGGGAAAAAGCAAAAAATCTAGAGTAGCTGATACAATTTTTGATAAAATAGATCAAAGTTCCAAGACTCATACTACCTAATTTCAACACTTACTATAATTCTACATTATTTAATACAGTGTAGCATTGGTTCAAATAGATCATTTGAACACAACAGAAAGTTCAGAAATAGACCCATACATGTATAGTCAATTGATTTTTTTTACAAAGTTGCCAATATAATTAGATGGAACAAAGATAGTCCTTTTTTTAAGATTTTATTTATTAGAGAGAGAGAGAGAGAGAGTACAAGCAGGGGGAGCAGCAGGCAGAGGGAAAGGGAAAAGCAGGCAGCCTGAAAGGAGGCTTAATCCCAGTACCCTGGGATTATGACCTAAGCAAAGATAGACACTTAACCAACTGAGCCACCCAGGTACCCCAAAATGTATGTTCTTTAAAAGCCATCACTAAGAAATAAAAAGGCAGTGGGGACATCTGGCTGGCTCAATCAGTAAAGCATGCAACTCTTGATCTCACGGTTATGAGTTCAATCCCCACACCGGATGTCCAGCTTACTTGAAAAAAAAAGAAAAAGAAAAAGGCAAGACATATACTAGGAGAAAATATGTACAATATAAATACTTAACAAAATGCTTGTGCCTAGAATATACAAAAACTACTCTCAACTCAATAAGAAAATAATCCGCCGAGTGAAGTAAGTCAGTTGGAGAAAGACAAACATTACATGTTCTCATTCATGTGGGGAATATAAATAATAGTGAAAGGGAATATAAGGGAAGGGAGAAGAAATGTGTGGGAAATATCAGAAAGGGAGACATAACGTAAAGACTGCTAACTCTGGGAAACGAACTAGGGGTGGTAGAAGGGGAGGAGGGCGGGAGGTGGGAGTGATCGGGTGACAGGCACTGGGGGTTATTCTGTATGTTGGTAAATTGAACACCAATAAAAAAAAAGAAAAATAAAACAATCCAACAAAAAAGTCTATAGAGATGCAAACAGACACATAAAAAAGAATAATGCATGGATGGCAAATAAACACAGGAAAAATGTTCAACATTATTAGGCATTAAGAGAAATATAAATTATATCAGTTAAGATACCACTAAACACCCATTAGAAAGGCTAAAATTTTAAATCATCATAAGTGTTGACAAGGGCTAAAACAAACTGGAGCTATTATTCATTAGTGGTAGGAATGTACAATGGCATAAACACGTTAGAAAATAGTTTGGCAGTTTCTTAAAATATTGAACATATATACTTTTAATATAATCCACATAATTCCACTTTTAGTATTTATCCAAGGGAGGCAAAAGCATATATTCATGTAATTTGATCATGAATCAATGATTATGAGGGCTTTTCGTGACAGTCAAATCTGCAAACAACACCAGTGAATATCAACTGATAAATGGACAAACTGGCATACATCTATACAATGGAGTATTAACTACTCAGCAATAAAATGAAAACCACTGATACAACAACACAGATGTTGTTTTTTGCTCAAAACCATTATGTTGAGCAATGATGCTGACTTTAAAAAGTAAATTCACCATGATTCTGCAGATCTAAAACTCCAGAAAAAAATGAACTTAATCTGCTTGACATAAAGCCAGATCAGTGGTTGCCTGTGTGCAAGGTTGGGAAGGAATTGTTGTGGAAGGGGCACTGGGAATCTTTTGGGGTGATGGAAACATTGATAGGTGATGGGAATGTGGATATATGTGCTTGTCGAAACTCATCAAACTATGGATGCAACTGTGGTATGTAAATTTATATCTTAATAAAGATTAAAGCAGTTACTCTCAACAAGTCTTGCTTGGAATTGGAACAGACCAATCATGAAATTCATATGGAAATTCATATGGAACAAGAATAGCCAACATGATTTTGAAAAAGAACAAGATAAAGGAAATTGTCCACCAGATATCAAGAGTTACTGTAAAGGAAGACTAATTAAAACCATAAGATAGGGGATGCCTGGGTGGCTCAGCGATTAAGCATCTGCCATTGGCTCAGGGCCTGATCCTGGATTCCTGGGATTGGGTCCAACATCGGGCTTCTTGCATGGAGCCTGCTTCTCCCTCTGCCTCTGTGTGTGTGTGTCTCTCATTAATAAATAAATAAAATCTTTTAAAAAAAAACATAAGAGTGCAAAAATAGATGGACTAATGGAAAAAATAGAAACTGAAAAGGCATCTACTAACAAGAAAATTTACATATTAAAAGTGCTGCATTATAAAGAAAAACTGAGGAAAGGGTGGACTATCCAAATAAATAATGCCAGCACGATTAGTTTTTGATACAGAGAAAATTAAACATCTATGTTAAGATATGAGATGGGCAGTTTGCTATATACATTTAACAAGAAACCCAGATTAAGTATATATTTAACCCCATGCCCATATATTATATATAAAACCATGGGATTTGAGTAGCTAGAAGTAGTAGAAATTGTTCCTGGGAACTCTCGGGTAAAACTGAAGAGGTAAACAACAAAGCTCAACTTTGTCTGATGGAAATTCATGCTTCAAGCTTCACACTTTGCTGAGAAATTATGTGAAGGCTGAAGCTCCCCTGCATAGGAGGAGGAAAGCCTTGCGACTAGTTGCAGTAAACCCAACATAAGACAAACCACAATACTGAGCTCTCTTCTTTCCTCTGTATATTTGGAGGCCCTCAGACTCCATGAATAAAGATGAACATGAAATATTCACTTGCCACACAGTTGCTTACAGGGAAGATGGACAGGTTTTAGAAATGTTGGAAAGGAAATTTGGGGGGATAAAAAGCATTCACAATATATCAAATAAATTATATGACTGGAAAGAGTTGCCTAAACCTGAACAAGACAAAAGGAAGCATCATGGAAATAATACAAACATATTGGAGTAGGAAGAAAAAGGAGACATAAGGGCATGAGATGTGATGAATGCAGGGAGAAAAGGAATCCAAGGAACGGAATGACATTCCCACAGCAGTGTCACAACTAATCCACTCAACAAATATCTACAGAGCACCTGCAACATGTCAGGC
The DNA here is from genome assembly GCF_003254725.2 of Canis lupus dingo. Taxonomy (NCBI): domain Eukaryota; kingdom Metazoa; phylum Chordata; class Mammalia; order Carnivora; family Canidae; genus Canis; species Canis lupus. The sequence goes on along the minus strand of NC_064271.1, from coordinate 6,190,386 downwards.
ACTATTCTGGATGCTAGGAGTTCAACAGCCAATGGAAAACAAAGCATGGATTCCAGAGTCGAACTGTTCTGTTCCTCCATGTGTGCATCTATAATACAGGAGCTACCCATCAAAAGTGCATACATTTGATGTTAGGACTAAATGTACATACTTGCATATAGAAAGAAATGGATTAGTGTTACTTATTATTTTATTACTATCACTACTATGTAATTTAGATCACTGAAAAACAACAACAAAACAACAACAACAGGCACTCAAAGATGATCGCATGACAAACTGGATAAAATAAATTTAGACCAGCGACTTCCACTTGCAGAAAGTTGGAGTGGGCAGGGGCACCTGGCTGACCCAGTCAATGGAGCCTGCAACTCTTGATCTTAGGTTTGGTTCATAGGTTTGAGCCCCACATTGGGCTTAGAACTGACTTAAAAATAAAAAAATAAATTAATTAAAATTAAAAGAGAGATAAGAAAGAAGGAAGGAAGGAAGGAAGGAAGGAAGGAAGGAAGGAAGGAAGGAAGGAAGGAAGGAAGAAAGAAAGAAAGAAGGAAAGAAAGAAAGAAAGAAAGAAAGAAAGAAAGAAAGAAAGAAAGAAAGAAAGAAAGAAAAGAAAGAAAGAAAGAAAGAAAGAAAGAAAGAAAGAAAGAAAGAAAGAAAGAAAGAAAGAAAGAAAGAAAAAGAAAGAGTAAGTTGGAGTGGATAAGCTTCCACTCTCACTCCTTAGTAACAAGGCACCCCTCTACTCCTGGAATGGTGTCAGAGGACGCCTACTGGAGAGTCAGGACTTTCACAATTGCCCAGTGGAAACAAGGCAATTTCCTCCACTACAATATCAGTGGGGTCCACAAAGATAGCCAGAACTCTCACTCCTAATCAGCAGCAATGGGTCTCCCCCTCAGTGTCAACAGAAGCCCAGTGGAGAACCTGGACTTAATCCTCCACAGGCACTAATGAAAGGGCTTCTCTTTTCTCCTCTCAGAGTGGTATCAAAGAAGCTTAATTAAAACAGAAGGTTTCAATAAAATCCAATCTCATACTACAATATGTAATTTCCACATTTCAGTTGAAAGTCATTCATCATACAAGAACTAGGAAGATCTCAAACTGAATGTTGGTTCACAAACTAGTCCCTGTACATGGAGGGCAAGGAGAGTACAAAGAAAGAGACCACTCTAAGTAAGTAGCAGAGGGAACTTACTTATTTGGAAGGGTGGAGAGGTGTCTGCAAAAAGAGTAGATCTTGTACCTACCCACCAGAATCTTAAAAAGTTATATAAAGACCTTAAATGGGTTTAGTCACATATTCAGTCCAGAAGTTCTCAACAACTCATTGCTCTTTCTCAAGGCTGCGTCCTTGGAAAAAACTCCTACTGTGGGAATGTGAATAGGTCATACATTCCAAGGACAGGGGTTGGGGAGCCTCAGATTGCCTGCCCTGGTCCAGCTCAAGGGTGAACTGGTAGTCACATCCTCTCAATTACCTCCTCTAAAACAGAGTAAAGACGATTGATACGTGCCAACACTGGAGCACCTGGGTGGCTCAGAGGTTGAGCATCTGTCTTTGGCTCAGATCATGATCTGGGGGTCCTGGGATTAAGTCCCGCATCAGGCTCCCTGCATCAGCCTGCTTCTCCCTCTGCTTATGTCTCTGCCTCTGTGTGTGTGTGTGTGTGTCTCATGAATAAATAAATAAAAATCTTTTTGAAAAATAGATGACAGATATAGAGATATGAGAATTATCTGAACAAGATTTTTAAATAATCATGATATAAATACTTCAACATGTAATTACATACATGTTTGAAACATATGAAAAGGTGTAAAGTCTTGGAAAATAAGCAAAAAGCTGCACCAAAGAAATAAAAAAATATAAAGGAGAGGCACCTGGGTGACTCAGATGGCTAAGCATCTGCCTCTGGCTCAGGTCATGATCTCCAGGTCCTGGGATCAAGCCCCACATCAGGCTCCCAGCTCAGTGGGGAGTCTGCTCCTCCTTCTCCCTCAGACTCTCCTTCTGCCTGTGCTCTCTCTCTCTCTCTCTCTCTCTCTCTCTCAAATGAATAAATTTAAAAAATCTTTTTAAAAAAGAAGAAAAAAAAGATATAAAGGAGAAACAAAGGGAAATTCTGAACTGAAAATACAGTGAATACAAATTCAGTGGATTTTGCCAAAAAGTACAATAAAAATACAAAACAGAAAAAAAGGTCAACAGTAGAATGGAACAAAAGAATCAGTGACTAGAAAACAGAAAAATAGAAAGAATTCAATCTGAACAGAGACAAAATATAATGAAAAAAATAAAATGAACAGAATCTCAAGGATCAGTGGGACTATACCTTAAGGCTAGCATTCACATAATCAGAGTCCCAGAAAGAAAGACGATAAGGTGAAAATGCACTTGAATAAATACCAACTGAAATTTCTCAAATTTGTCAAGAACATGAATCTACAGGTTAAAGAAGCTGAGCAAGCCATTAGAAACGACAAATACCCATCATTTGCTTCAACGTGGATGGAACTGGAGGGTATTATGCTGAGTGAAGTAAGTCAATCCGAAAAGGGCAAACAGTGTATGTTCTCATTCATTTGGGGAATATAAATAATAGTGAAAGGGAATAGAAGGGAAGGGAGAAGAAATGTGTGGGAAATATCAGAAAGGGAGACAGAACATAAAGACTCCTGACTCTGGGAAACGAACTAGGGGTGGTGGAAGGGGAGGAGGGCAGGGGTTGGGGGTGAATGGGTGATGAGCACTGAGGGGGGCACTTGACGGGATGAGCACTGGGTGTTATTCTGTATGTTGGTAAATTGAACACCAATAAAAAATAAATTTATTAAAAAAGAAAACATTTAAAAAATAAAGAAAGAAAGAAGCTGAGCAAATTCAAACGGATAAATTCAAAGATATTCAGGCCAAGACACACAAGAATTAAATGAAAAATTCTTGAAAGGAGAATTGACACCAGAAAAAAAAAATAATACTTTATTGACGGAGAAAAAACAAAAAATCTGTGAAATTGAAACAAAAACAATAAAGAAAATCAATGAGCAAAAGCGGGTTCTTTGAATAGATCAATAAAATTAACAAACATCTAGCAAAACTGATGAAGAAAGACAGAAGACACAAATTACCAGCATCAGTAATGAAACAGGAAGTACCACTACAGACCCTGCAGAAAGGATAATAAGGGAGGGGTACTGGCTGCTGGTTCAGCCATGGAGTGGGAGACTCTCAATCTCGGGGTTGTAAATTCAAGTCTCATCCCATGTTGGGTGCAGAGATCACTTAAAAATTTAAAAAATAAAAATCTTTTTTAAAAAAGATAATAAGGGAATACTATGAACAACTCCACACACTTTAATTTGGCAACTTAAATTTAAATGGACCACTTCCTTGAAAAACATATACTACTACCCAATATGAAATAGAGGATTTGAATAGCCCTATTTGAATAGTAATTGTTGAAGAAACTGAATTTAAACTAAAAACCTCCCTCAAAAGACTTCCGGGATCCCTGGGTGGCTCAGCAGTTTAGTGCCTGCCTCCGGCCCAGGTAGTGATCCTGGAGTCCCGGGATCGAGTCCCGCGTGGAGCTCCCTTCATGGAGCCTGCTTCTCCCTCTGCCTGTGTCTCTGCCTCTGTGTGTGTGTCTTTCATGAATAAATAAATAAATAATCTTAAAAAAAAAAAAAAAACAAGAACTTTCCTTGCACAGATAGTTTCACTAGAAAATTCTCCCAATCGGACGCCTGGGTGGCTCAGCGGTTAAGTGTCTGCTTTTGGCTCAAGGCGTGATCCTGGAGCCCTGGGATTGAGTCCCTCATCAGGCTCCCTGCATGGAGCCTGCTTCTCCCTCTGCCTGTGTCTCTGCCTCTCTCCCTGTTTGTCTCATGAATAAATAAATAAAATATTTTTAAAAAAGAAAGAAAATTCTCCCAATCAATTAAAGAATCAACACCAATTCTATGCATCTTCCAGAAAACAGAAGGGAAAACTTTCCAATTTACTTTATGAAAGTATTATTCTGATACAAAAACCAAAGACAGTACCAAAAAAAAAGTCTATCCAGATATTCAAATATATACCTCTCCCAATCTTTGCCCACTTTCAAACTGGGTTGTCTTTTTATTGCTGAGTTGTAAGTATTCTTTATATATTCTAGACTCTAGACCCATATCAGATATATTATTTGCAAATGTTTTGTCCCAGGTTGTGTTTTAACTTTCTGGATAGTGTCTTTGGATGTACAAAAGTTTTAAATTTTGATAAAGTCCAACTTATCAATTTTTTCTTTGTGCTTTGCATGTCATATCTAAGAAAGCATTGCCTACTTAAAGGTCATACACATTATACCTATACTTCCTTTAACAAGTTTTAGAGTTTTAGCCCTTACACTTATGTCTTTGAGTTAACTTTTGTATATGGTGTAAGGCAAGGGTCCAACTCCTGTAGGCAACCTCCTGTCCCAGCAGCATCTGTTGAGGACCAGTTCTACTCTGTTGGTCTATAGGTTTATCCTTTCACCAGTACCAGATTATGGCCTTGTAGTGAGTTTTGAAAGTCAGGAAATGTAATTCCTCCAACTTTGTATTCTTTTTCAAGATTGTTTTGGCTATATAGGAACACTTGCACGTCCACATGGATTTTAGGATCAACTTGTTCACTTCTGGAAAAAAGACAGTTGGAATTCTAATAGGGATTGCACTGAATCTGTAGATCAATTTAGGCAATACTGACTAGAAATGCATCATAAAAATATACATTTTTCCCAAAAGTGAGCTACAAATGCACTAGAATTCCAATTTGAATTTTAATCATCTTTAAACTGGACAAAGAGATGTCCTTTGCTACCCAAACACAGGCTTTGCTTCTTATGAGTGGTGGTGAACAAGTATCTGTTATCTGATGTGTACTATCATATTATGTAAACTTGAATATCTTACATATTAAATAATAAATCATTTTAAGTAAAATACATTGTGGGGAGGAAAAAGACAGTTTGACAGTGATGCAGTAAAGGAGCATTTAATTCTGGGTGCTGGTTTGACATCTGGCTTGGAATCAGACCTGATGATCCCACCTAAACAGAGAGAAAGGGAATTCCAGGGAAAGTGACAGGGCAGGGAGAGAGCAGCTAGGGCAGCCCAGGGTATTCTCACCACCCACGTCTGTGGATGCCTGAATTTCCTTGGGGCCAAGTGGACACCATGCAAAGCGGCCAGGTCTCCGCCATCTTGCAGGTGCACTACAAAGAAAGCTGAGGTGAGGTGCCGGCACCTCAGCACAGAGCCTGTATGTTTACCATCCAGGGCAAGGATTTGAAAGAAATGAACGTGGATGAGTCCAGCCACAATCCCTCCCCTACTCGAGGAAGGAGGCAGTGTGGTGGCTCTAAGATACTTACATGTGGCCCATGACAGAGCCAGACTCTAGGGGCTTTGAAGGCAGTAAATGTTTTTCAGAGAAACACCAGAGAGATCAACAATGACCAGCTAGATTAAAAGACATCTGTCCCTTTCCCTGTCCTTCCTCCACTCCTCTACCTCCACCCCACCCCCACATAGGCACAGCAGGAGTCGGCCTTAAAGAGGGAGGGGAGAGGAGCTATCTATAAGACAGGCAGCCCCCCTCCTTCTCCAGGACTAGAAGATAGGCTCTCTGTGTAAGCCTTCAAGGAGAAGAATGGGAGGGAGGACAAGATTGAGGCTTTACAGTGAATTGATTTTTACATTCTTAGTTTTCAAAATATTTCAGAGTTAAATTTTAACAACTAAAAGTAACTAGAAAGTAATAAACTCTTCTCAAGTGTTCATTGAACCCAGATAGGGAGATTTAAGAGTATAGTTAATGCCCTACCTGGAGAGAAACACAAAACCATTTTGGGTTTATGTCCCAGGAAATTAAGAGCGGTCAGTAAACTGGTTACCCTATGGGCTCAGGCTGCACTGTTAGGTACACAACTGGGATGTGGGGTGGGGGTGGGGGCAGAAGCTCTTTCCTTCATGCCCACCCATGGAAATACCAGGTCAAAAGAACTTAGCCTTCCTCCTCATACCATCACTCAGCTGGCACTGTACAGAGATTTCCAATCCTTGTAATGGCTCTGCAGGTAGCTATTACTGCCCACATTTTGTAGATGAGGAAACAGACTTTCTGAGTGGCTAGATGACAGCCCAAATTCGCACGGCCAGTAAATGAGCTAATGGTCTCTCTGGAATGCATATCCACATCTGTCTGCCTGTGAGGCCCTTGCCCTGCTCACCATAGTATGCCAATTACGTCCGCTCTCTCGGGAGCCCTCTGTGAAACTTCTCCAGCAGGTCTCTCCACTGTGTCCGGAGCACTCTAAGAACTCTGTCTCTTTCTCTACTTTTGGCAGCTCCCTTTTGCCCACCTTCACAGAAGGATTTTTCAAGCCCCATCTCTCCCATAATGTTTCTTCTCATGGTTTACATTGATCTTTCTGCTTTCAAATCTCCAAGAACCCAAGACCTTGAATCCAGTCTGTCTGATGTGATATTGCAAGGGGGCAGAGGAAACATTTCTCCAGGAACCCCTGAAACTAAAAAACAGCCTCAAGCTCAGCCTGAGGGAGGAAGTGGGGTGGATCAGCTAGAAAGGATGTTGACCCCCACAGGTCAGACGAGAGGAGGAGCCCTCTGGTCAGAGGGAAGTGAGAACAGGGAGTGCCTGGAAGAGATTGTTCATGCTTTAAACTTGGGCCAAACTAAATGAGTAATGAGAGAGAGTGTGCAGGACTTCGCTATATATAGCTAGGCCTAGAGATTCACTCCCTGGAGAAAGAGCCTGGCCCCCCTAGATAGTCTTAAGGTCTACTGGTCTACAACAGACCCAGAGTTACAGCCCAGGAGACAGCTGGGGCAAAGCCAAGAACTCAATCGTCCCCTTTTTTGATTCTTCCGAGTGGTGTCAGTGAAACAGGATGTAGGGCCCACTTGGGAAGAGGAAGGCCTCCCTTCCGTTGCAAACATGGACGTCTCAGCCATTGGTAATGAACTCCTAAGTGAGAGCTGACTCCTGGCTCCACACAATCTCCTGGCTAAAGCGGGTTCAGGTTGAGCAGGCATCCTTGGGTTGGTGGAACATGGCATCTATCTCCCTGAAGGTCCTTGGGAGTCTCTGTCTCTCTCCATAGGGGGCACATCTCCCAGGGTCTCCAAAGCTGTATTTTTGGATATAAACTTCTCTGGGTAAGGAGAATTCTGGAAGGAGCCCAGCACCCATGTCTCTATATCCATACACAGCTTTCTTCCCCTCCAGGGAAATTCTGAGGAAGCAAGCCACCTTGTGGAATCCAATTATACACCTTATATTATCTAGTAGCCCTCTTGACAGAGGGTGTTGTCCTGGTGTATGTTGGATAAGAAGCCTAGTCAGTATCGATCAACATTATGATAAAGGGAGCTCTCTAGGATCTGGGGGAGGGGAAGGTCAAGTGTGAGAAGTCAGGCACCTTTCCAGGCTGAGCAGTAACCTAACTAATGCCAGGTGACTGGGGCTTTGCTTCAGGGTATCAATATTGAGGTGACTGAAGTGGGGGGAATGTTTTTAAGAATAATTTTTAAGTTTAGCATCTACTAATTAAGAGCGATTAATTCAAACGGGAAATTCTCAGAAGCAGGATATTGCTAGTAACACTTATCTGTAAACTCTACCACTGATTACAAAGTTGATAAGAGTTGCTGTCTTGCTTGGACTTGAGCTGCTGTCGCCACCAGCAAAATTTCTGAACTCTAGGTCTTTTAGTCTAAACTGAAAACAATCTATCGCCTGGTTTCCAGAAGGATGTACATAGCTTCCTTCTCTCACTAGGAATTTCTGCCACTTCTTCCTCCATATTTTACAATCTGAGTGAGATTTTCCTGTTTCACTGTTGCTCCATTTTGCATTTCAATGGCATGCCCCTTGCTTTCTGGTGTAACTTCCCCTCAGTTACATCCTTTCCCCCCCCCCTCCTTTATATCCTGAACAACTTGATTAAATCCACTCACACTGGGGAGTGGGGTGGGTTGGGTGGTGTCTCATGAAATATGCACAAAGAAGATTCCAGTCTTCCTCCCCTCCTCGCCTCCTATGGGAGGCAGGGGGCATTCAGTACCCACTGGGAGACCCATCCCACTTCCCTGGCTGCACAGCTCTAGTGATCTTCACCTTCCACCCTTTTGGCAGCTACACCCCAGCCACGCCTTGCACATTATGGACACCCTGACCCACAGGATCCCTGAAATCGCCCTCTGATGCATTCTCTTGTCATTCTGGTTTCTCCCTCCTTTTTCCTAAACATATCATGCTCCAGAACTGGTCTCCTCCATACCCATCTCTGTTAAACTCTTGAGCCAAAACCTCACCAGTGCTCCCTGGCCCTGTTATCTGTCTTTCCACTGCTCTTTAAACCATAGCTTTGAACGAATCCTACAGTCTCATCTTTCTGTTTCTACATTGGAGGTCCTGACCACGAAACCCTGAAGATGGGTACCAATGAATGAAATCCACTCCTCACCCCAACCTTGGGCCTTCCAGAGTGTACTGAGGGCCTTCCCTATTGCACCGAGAACCTTCCATGATGCACTGAAGACCTTCAGGCTGGAGCTCCTCTTCTCAAATCCCAGGCTCCATCCCTCCTGCTCCATCCCTACCATTTTCTTGACTTATGACTCATCCTAATTTTACAAAGAAAACAGAAGTAATCTCCTTTAGTTTCTTCACCTTCATCTCCCACAACCTCAACTCAAAAATACCTCCCCATTCTCCACCCACCTTCTCCACTTGGCTCTCTTCTCCTTCAGGACCTCAGGTAAGCATCAGCACTTCCTTGAGGACTCCTCCATCTATAGTTAGTGCCATTATTACTTTTATCCCACAACCCTTCGCAAAGAATCCATCACTCTACTTTCTGCCAGAACAATATTTTTTGTACTGAACTTTATTACACTGACCACACATCAATGATTATTTATCTACATGCCCGTCTCTCATGTAAAACCACCGGCTTCTTGAGAATGGGGGGAAAATACAGTGTCTGGTACATAATAGATGTTCGATAAACATTTGATGAAATAAACACATAAACAACTGACTTCTCAGACAACTCTGTGATACCAGTATGTTCTTCTATTTGATGGATACAACTAGAATCACCTCAAGAAATTTTCAATTTTGAAATGCCCTGAGTGTAGGCCAAACCAATGAAATCAGACTCTCTTAGGAAGATACTGGGCCTGGACTTTTGTTTTTAAAGACTGACTGTAGAGGCACCTGGGTGGCTTAGTCAGTTAGGCATCTGCCTTCAGCTCTGGTCATGATCCCAGGGTCCTTGGATTAGGCCCCAGATTGAGCTCCCTGCTCAGCAGGGAACCTGCTTCTCCCTCTCCCTCTGCCACTCTCCCTGCTTGTGTGCTCTCTCTCTCTCTCTCTCTTCAAATGAATAAATAAAATCTTAAAAAAAAAAAAAGGACCAATTGTAGTCTGCAGCTTGTTTTGACAATCACTGCCTTATGGGAGGTAGTGAGACTCGGAAGACCTAGCAGATATCTAATTCTATTCTGCTGTGTTACAGGACATGTCTGACTGTGATCTCATAAGAGAGAAAAGCAAACAAGAAATAAATTCATGAAATACTAAACAATAAGAAGTTGGGTGCGATCAGTGGAGATGCCCTTTTTGAGTGGGATTCTTCCGGCACCAGCTCACGTCCATCAGGTTTGGAGGGACACATACTCACTGTTCATCTCCCCATTTCCTCCTCTCAATGAGCATTATAATGTCCCAGTGCTATCGCACCTGTGCTTCTAACTTGAACATTTACAGGACTTTGGAGAAAAGCAAGATAACCTCAGAAAGCTGGAAGGTCAGGCTGTGCCAGGGTAAAGAACAGGGCAGACATGGATGTCAGGCGAAAATAACCCAAACTGTCTAGTCTATTGGCTCTTCTGAAATGACTTAATGGTGTTTGTTACTGAATTCGGCATTTTTTTGGTCAAGAACAGTCCCTAAGAAGTCAGTATGGTTAAGGGATCTGGGGTCTGGAGCTCAAAGTGTAATCTGTCAGCCTCATCCAGGAATTTGGTAGAAATGTAGAATCTTGGCCCTACTCAATCAGATTTTGCATTTTAGCAAGATCCCCAGATGACTTGCATGTACATTCCAGTTTGAGAAACACTGTGCTAGACCAGAATCTGATATAAAAGGACCTAAAATTCAGCATTTCTAACAATCAATGCAAATGCTGTTGGTCCAAGCAAATACTCTGCATTTGATATTTCCCTGTGACAGTTAAAGGAGTCAGCAATCATATCTGCAGCCTGCTGTGTCCCTGGTGATCTGTTATGAATCCCTGCATTTGGAGTGAGAAGAAAACTAACTTCAAGTGGTTTAAACAGTAAAGGACTCGCATCAGCTCACATAACTGAAGAGTTCAAAGGTATGGCTCCCCCTCCAGCAGCCTTGATTCACAGGCTCCGATACCATCACCTGGGATCCAAGTTCACTCCTGTCACTCTCTACTCTACCTCCCACCACAGTGGCATCATGCCCACCCTCCAGTCAGTGACCTCCAGTCCCTCCCCTCAGGATCAAGATTTCTGAGGCTGGGAAGAACAGCAGCTAAGATCCCTTTCTACCATCTCTTACATTTCACACAAAGTGTGGCAATCAATTTTATTCAATCAAGGCTGAAGGGCTGTGCTGAACTCCTGTTCCGTGGAGCCATTTATAGAAAAGCCTGGACATTTCCTACTCCAGTAGAGGTGCTCTCCACCTTTCTCGCTGTGGTGTCAACCACAGGTACCCTGTCCTCTAGTTTTGTGGCCAGCTTTGGCCAATGAGAGGCCCTATCAGAAAGTTAGCAACAGGGGCACCTGGGTGGCTCAGTGGTTGAGGGACTGCCTTTGGCTCAGGTCGTGATCCTGGGGTCCCCAATCCTGCATCAGGTTCCCCATGTGGAACCTGCTTCTCCCTCTGCCTTTCACTCTATCTCTCATGAATGAATGAATGAATGAATGAATGAATAAATAAATAAATAAATAAATAAATAAATAAATAAATAAATAAAATCTTGAAAAAAAAAAAAAGTCAGCAACAGGATTTTTTTCCCCCAGAGTCTATTTTTCTGGTCTCATCCTCCTGGACCATGTTAACAGTGGCTTTATTCCTCTTCCCAAAACCACAGCCGTGGCTGTCAGGACTCCTAAATCTACAATTTACCCTTGTTTCCAGTAACTGCCTCTCCCCATTCCCAGTCATGACTGGACTAAGCTGAAATACTGCAAAATTTAGGGTGCTTCTAGTCCCTCTTATAGAGATGTCCCTTATATAGACTGCCTGTTTGTTCCTTGATCTTTCTTCATTCACTCACCTGTTTCCTGTGGGACCCTGACTGACCACGAAGACACATCTTATTTAATTTTGCAAAAGAATAGAAGATCTCCATATACACAGAATCTTTATAGAGTTTTATTTACAAATTTACAAAGATGTCAATAACCAAGAACGTTAGAAACCATGATTTGAAATGTAGAAGATACACAATAAATGCTAATTACATGTTTAGAACAAGTGAAAAGAGATAACTTTAGAAGAAAAAAAAAAGTGCTTTCTACTATGGCTCATTAATTTTTCACCTTATAAGAGATTTTTATTATTTTATAAAAATAAAAACTTTACTGTTAAAACCTTGGTTTTTTTTCAATCAAATGTTAATGTGATAATAAGTGCATATATAGAAAATGGGAAAAGTTGGATTTTAAATATGTTTAAGCAGAGCACATTTTTGCGTCTCCTTTGAAATGCTAAGGATGTTAAACCTTGTTCTTACTAAATGTTGGTTCTGAGAAAGGAAAGTTTCATACGTTGTCACAGTTGGAGCAATACACCACCATAAACTGGCCCCGGAACGCAGAGGAGGACCCGAGGATTCAGGCCCGCGCCCGCCCCGAGTCCCGGGAGGGCGGCGCCTGGGGAGGAGACGGTGCGGGCGGGCGGGCGGGCGGGCGCCGTAGTACCCGTGCAGGGCGCCGGGGGGCGCCGGGGGGCGCCGGGGACCCGACACCCGAGTGGCGGCGGGACGATCCCCGGGCAGCAGCACCGCCAAGGCGGCGGGATCCGGCTCCGTGCGTCCAGCAGGGACGCGTCCCGTGTGCGCAGCGGTTGGCTGGGGGCGCGCCGGGTCCGGGGCGGTCCCGCAGGGGCCGCAGGGGAAGGACAAGCCCGGGGCCACGCGGCCGCCCGCCGTTAGGATGGGGGTAGGGACAGCCAGGTCCGGTTCCCGGCCGGTCCTGCGAGCGCCCGGCGCCGCGCTGCCTCCTCCGGGAAGGCCGCTGCTCCGCCCAGGCCTGCGTGCTTGGGCACAGGGTTGCTCCCCACTCTCCGAGCGCAGACTTCTCCCCGAGGGAAGCCCCAGGAGCGGCGCCTCCGGGCTTTCTCGCCCAAAGCAAGAGAGTGGGACGGTGGAGGTTGATACTGACCATTATGCCAGAACGGGAAGACCAGGAGGTCTGTCCACCAGTGATTACCGGGGTAGCAACACTGGGACCAAATCAGCGTGTCGGGACGCCGTGGTAGTCTTGGGGTGCTGGTCTCGAAGCGCCCACAAGGCTTCCTGGAAGGGCCAAACCTGCCCCAGTAAGGTCGGCGACTTAAGTAAGGGCAGTCTGCAGGAACGGGGCCTGCCAGCGGAATAGTCTATCCACCACTTGGCTGAGGTGGGCTCCGGAAAGAACTAGTCTTTCATGTTACAGACGCGCTTAGGGCGTGCACTTTCTTTTCCTTTTCCGCTGCAGTGAAACGTGCTCCCCCCCGAGTCCCCCACATTTGAAGTGCAGGTAGCCTCCGTTCACAAGCACACTGACCTGCAAGAGCGCGAGGGCGTTTTATGACTCGTAACTGCACATGAAAGGATTAAGTCAAGACAAAACTTACACTGGACACGGAGACAGGACAAGCGGGGCGGGCCCCACTGAAGAGTGGAGAGGAGCACCAGCCAGGTAAAGAGAGGTTCGTCTTCTAGGAATACAGGAGCGCCAAATGCACACAGTTAACTGAAAGGACGAGCGGTAGAATAGTAGGGAAAATGTGATCCCGTTGGTGGGAAGGGGGGAAGGAGAAAATCCTACATGTCTTTATGATTGTAGATGCGGAGATGTGCCCAAGGAACGCAGGATTTGTAAGCGGTCACTAGCTGTGAAGTTCGGGCTAGAACAAGAATAACAGCTCTCCCTTGGTGTGGTACTTAAATTTTTATTTTAAAATAGGAAATTAGGGCAGCCCGGGTGGCTCAGCTGTTTAGCGCAGCCTTCATCCCAGGGCGTGACCCTGGAGAGCCCGGATCGCGTCCCACGTCGGGCTCCCTGCATGGAGCCTGCTTCTCCCTCCTCCTGTGCCTCTGCCTCTCTCTCTGTGTCTCCTCTCTGTGTATTCTCATGAATAAATAATAAAATCTTCTTTTAAAAAAGAAATTAAAATTTTTAATAAAGCAATTTACACAGAAGACAATTATTTTACATTGGTGAGATGATAATAAAGTCTGGCCTTCTCCGATTGACTTACTTCACTCAGCACAATACCCTCCAGTTCCATCCACGTTGAAGCAAATGGTGGGTATTTGTCGTTTCTAATGGCTGAGGAATATTCCATTGCATACATCTGTATGTTGGTAAATTGAACACCAATAAAAAATAAATTTATTATTAAAAATAAAATAAAATAAAGTCTGGCCTTTTTATTCCTTCTGTTTAAAAAAAAAAAAACTCCCTTAACTTCAAAAGACTGAAAGCAGAAAGAGGTGGAACTCTTCACAACCAGATGCCACCGTCTCCTGCTTTTCTAACACAAATTTCAGCATTAAAAAAAAAAGCGTTCAAGACTGCAGCTGTCTCGCTTGAAATTCTAAAGCCCTGCACATTTTTCTGAAAGGTGCTGTTGAATGCACTTCCAGCTCCAATTAATGACAAGCAGTTCTATCTGTATCAATCTCTCAATTTCTTACCTGAGAAATGGAGGAGTCGAGTTTTTTCGAAAGAAATTTTTTTCGAAACAAATTTTCTTAGGGAGCCTTGCCTGATTAGCTGACACTTTAAAAACCTTTCCCCAAATCTCAAGATTTCGCGTTATCATTTACACGAAGGTGGTAGAGAGTTTGCTCTTGACCTTTTATTTTTAATTTCGTCTCTCCCGCCCAAGATAATCGCGCACCTGCCGACCAGTCGTCTCCCCCGAGGTAAAACTCCCGGCACCAACAGAGGGAGGGCCGCCACGCAGCCGCGCGGGTTCCCGGCCCGCCGGAGGCCGCGCGTCCCGGTCCCTGGCGGGGTCGGCGCCGCGCCCCAGCTCTGCGTCTCCCCGGCGCCCGGCGCAGCTGGGTGCCCGCGGGTGCGGTCGCCGCGCGAGCCCACGACGCGAGCCCACGACGCGAGCCCCCGCCACACCTTGAACACGCGGGAAGCGAGACTCGCCCCGGACTCGGCCGGGCCTCCCGCCGCTCGCCGCCGCCTGGCCCTTCGCCTCCCAGTCCCCGAGGGGGCCCAGGAGCAGGTGCCCCCCGCCCCCCGCCCCCCGCCCCCCGCCAGCGCGCACGGGCCCGGCTCCCGCGTCAGCCCCGCCCCGCATCCCGGGGCTGGAGGAGCCGCCGCGACCGCGCGGAGGGCCGGGAGCGAGGGTGGGCCCTCTCCCCGCCGGCTGCTGGAGCCTCCCGGGCGGACCCCGCCGCGGCCGCGGGTCCCGGCCGTCCCGGCCGCCGCACAGCCGGCGTCCCCGCGGACCCGAACACGGCGGGCGGCGCCTGCCCCGAGGCTGCGCCCGCGGCCGCCGCCGCTCCCCGCGCCCGGCTCCACGCGCGCGGCGAAAGCAGGCGCAGCCCCTCGCTCGGGGAAGCGCAGCCGCGGATCCCGGGGTTACGTTCAGCCTCGGCACAAGACCGCGCTCCGCGGCCCGAATCCCCTGCCCTGCCCTGCCCTCCCGTAGCCAGAGGAACGCGGGGCGCGGAGGGCTCGTCCAGAGGCCCCTCGGGACCTCCACGCGGCAGCAGCCTCCCGAGCCAGCGCAGCCGGGAAGCCCTAGATCCGACCTTCGGAGTGTCCCCGCGCCGGGCGGGCACCAGGCCCACAGCTACGGGCTCCGGACGTCTGCAAGCAAGCGCACGACGTCGCAGTCCTGTCCTTGTTATCAGTGGCCTCGCTGGCGGTGCTCTCCTGGACTCACACTCCGGGGCTTTTTTTTTTTTTTTTTTAACAGCAAACCTAAGATCTTTTGCCTTCTGAGCAGAGTCATTGCAGGCTCCTGTTAACATGTAAAATGTTCCCCTGAATGAATGTCGGCCACGGTGCCGACTCCCGGCGTTCAGAGCCGCTTCTGCTCCGAGATGCCCGCGCCGGGGCGAGCGCCGCAGCCCTCCCCGGACCTAGAAGGACTGGAGGAGGGGTGGGGGTGGCCCGGGGCGGAACGGACTTCGGGAGTGTGGAGATGCCCCTCCACGTGACTCTAGTTTTTCTTCCAGTAAAGCTTTAGGGATACTGCTTCTCTCTGAGTCAATGAGTGTAGTCAGTGTGTGAATTTAAAACTACAGCCAGGGTAGAAAGCGGTGCCTTTTCTCTGGAATTGATTCAAATGCCATAAAAATGGATAGCTGTGCATGTAACGCGTGCAAAAATATTCCATCTCTCTCCGCGCCGGAAAAAAAAAAAGTAAAGAAAGGAAGGAAGGAAGGAAGGAAGGAAGGAAGGAAGGAAGGAAGGAAGGAAGGAAGGCAAAAAGAAAAAAGAAGGAAAGAAAGAAGAAAGGAAAGGAAAGGAAAAAACCATGAATACCCACCTTTGCAGAAGAGAGTAGTGCCGCGGTGGGTGGGAGCATCAACGGTCTCGGCTTTCACAGCGGGGAGTACAGACTTCGCGCCCTGGTGAGGAGAGAGGGTTTACTAATCGAAGTACTTGACCAGGCAATGGCAATCAATAGAAGGGATGGAAATAAGGGCCTAACTGTTGAGTGGGTAGAGGAAACGCTTAGCTATTAGAGTCCGAAGTCAATGTTTAAAACTGATAAACACAGAATGAGCTGCTCAGGCATATTAATTCACCTCCAGAGGTACAGTTATCAACGTATGTAGGTAACGCCCAGTAGAACCCCCTGCCTCTGAAGGATTGGGTGACCGTGAATGGGGAAGGAGGGAATCTTCCTACAACTCTGTTTATGCTGGGAGCCCATTTGTAATGTTGCTCTTCTGTAAGCATGTGCATCATTAAAATGTTTAAATTATTTTTTAAGATTTTATGTATTTATTCATGAGAGACAGAGAGAGAGAGAGAGAGAGAGAGAGAGAGAGAGGCAGAGACACAGGCAGAGGGAGAAGCAGGCTCCATGCGGGGAGCCTGATGCCGGACTCGATCCGAGGACTCCAGGATCACGCCCTGGGCCAAAGGCGGCGCTAAACCGCTGAGCCACCCAGGGATCCCTTAAATTATTTTTAAATGAATAAATAAAAACTACACTTTCTATACCCACAACCTCTTTACTGAAACTACAAACTTCTAATTTTGTTTTCTTTCTCTCTCTTATAATCTCATTAAGCCCTTTTCAGTTTAATATTCTTGGTCTGTGTGTGCAAGCCCTACTAATGTTTTCAATTGTCCAAATGGATTTATTAAAATGAACAGAAGAATCCACTACCTAGAGAATAACTCCAAAATTGTTCATTCATTTCAAGGATGTCAGAGAATTTTCTTCTTTTCCCCACCTCTACCCAAGCCCTGAGGAAAAAACTTCTGAAGACTGAGTGATTCAGGAACCTGAGTATCAAGTTTCAGTGTTACTTGGAACTGCCGGAAGTGAGAATTTATTTCTCAATTTGCTGTCCTTCCCCATACCACTCTACTTATTCACCCTCAAGAATTCCAACTCTCTTCAGTCCTAAAAAAGAAAATGACATGCAAATGTGATTCAGGACTTCATAAACTATGATGAGTGGAAGAAGGCTGGCCTGAATGATGAATGTTAGCAGACTTGATATTGCATTCAGTGTGTCCCACTGACAGGAGCCTTGAGATTTCCATGCGAAATGGGAGTTCATATTAATCGAGACATTCTATATGAAGTTCTTCGGCAAGTGACAACTACTCCTATTCTCATTTTATAATCAAATAGGCTGAGGGTCCAAAGTTCAGAGTGAAACATAGATGATCAATGTTTCCAGCCAATATAGACAGTCTTAGAATTCTCTTAAAATTCTCAATCCACTAATCAAAGCTCCAGGGGAGGCAAGTTCCTGTTGTCTTCTCTTTTCCAGTGAAATAATTAAATTGAATCCCCCAAGTCTGCTGGAATCGATAGAGATATACAAAATCAAAAGATAAAGAAGGGCAGAGAGAGGAGAAAGCATTTTCTGTGGCACTGAAGCAATCCTTTTAGCACAACCTCACTTGGTCCCTACAATGATCATTATTCCTATTTTTTTCAGATGAGCGGACTGGAGTGCAGAAAAAAAAAAATTAGTGACTTCTCCTAACTCCCAAAGCTAAGTTGCTGAACCAGATGAACTTGTGACTCAAAATGCAGAGCCTTCTTTTAGGACACTGCCACTCGGGGCGTGGTTCAGCCCTCTACACTCTGAATAAGAATATCTTAGTCTCTGGTATCCTTAAATTTGATGTTTAAACACATTTTCCAGAAGAAAGGAGCTGTAGCCACTGGTGACTAAAGGAAAGAGGCAAAGCAGGAACTCCTGAATTCTTTGTGAATCCCCAGTGGAAAACTAAGGTACTAACTAACATGTACTCCAGCAATTTTCTAGGCACTTATCAGGTGCCTGGTCAGGTGATACAAAGTGAAAAAGGAGAGTCTTTGCCCCAGGAGTTCTCGTGGCCAGAAGAATCCGACCAGAAAACTGCTCAGTCTACTGCTCAGTTTGCCACAATTTTTCTTTCCTTTTTTTTAAGATTTTATTTATTTAAAAAATATTTTATTTATTCATGAGAGGTGCAGAAGCTTGATGTGGGACTCGATCCGGGGCCTCGAGGGTCACACCCTGAGCCAAAGGCAGCTGCTCAACCGCTGAGCCAGGCAGGGGCCCCTCAATTTTTCTTTCCTTGCCTAACAAGAGATCAGGTGGAAGGGAGGGCACCGACTGCCAGCAAAGTGACCATGACCCTGGAAAAGGCTGGGTATGCAAAATGTCTACCTGCTCTTTGTGCTCATCCGAATCTCACCCCGCCAGTATGACTTCACAAGTCATCTATTCAGCGCAGCATCAGTTTGGGGACTATTTATTACGAATTTGACTTTGGCTAAGTGTTTAAGACTTGGACTAAAGTGGGGGCGCCTGGGTGGCTCAGTTGATTGTCTGCCTTAGGCTCAGGTCATCAGGTCATGATCCGGGGGTCCTGGGACCAAGCCCCTCATTGGACTCCCTGCTCAGCAGGGGAACCGGCTTCTCCCTCTCACTCTGCCCCTGCTCATGTGTACTTTCTCTCTCTCAATCTCTCTCTCAAATAAATAAATAAAGTCTTAAAAAAAAAAAAGACTTTGGTTAAAGTGAAAAAAAGACTCTCCAAGCTAAAATGTCTTCAGCAAGAATAAGACGTTTAAAAGTTTTTTTTTTTTTTTTTTTTTTTTTTTTTTTTTAAATTAAGCCAAATTGTTGTTCGGACCTGAGCTGCAGAGAAAGTTATATTAAAGAATATCATTGTTATCATGGCAATAACTTATTTCACACTTGCTGTATGCTGTATGCTGTATACTAAGAAATTGTATACTGCACTAAGAAATACTACTACACTATTTAAATGCTGTTTTATACTGTGTTAAGAATTTTTAATGTCCAGGGCAGCCTGGGTGGCTCAGCGGTTTAGTGCCGCCTTAAGTCCAGGGCTGATCCTGGAGACCTGGGATCAAATCCCCACTGTTAGGCTCCCTGCATGGAGCCTGCTTCTCCCTCTGCCTGTGTCTCTGCCTCTCTCTTTCTGTGTCTCTCATGAATAAATAAATAAATCTTAAAAAAAAAAAAAGAATTTTTAATGTCCAGAATCTTGAATAAAGCCAGTGGTGAGTTTTCCATGTTTGTGCAAGGAGGACACTGTGAATTGAACTGGTGATTCACAGAAAGCTGCCTAATAATTTAGGAGAAAGCCCACAGCAACTTTCTTATTAGAAGGAAGAGGGATCCCTGGGTGGCGCAGCGGTTTAGTGCCTACCTTTGGCCCAGGGTGCGATCCTGGAGACCCGGGATCGAATCCCACGTCGGGCTCCCGGTGCATGGAGCCTGCTTCTCCCTCTGCCTATGTCTCTGCCTCTCTCTCTCTTTCTCTCTCTGACTATCATAAAGAAATAAAAATTTAAAAAAGAAGGAAAAGAGGGGTGGGTGTTATACTGGAAAATTAAAGAGACACAGCTGGTTCCCAGGCCATAGACCCCAACGAAATGCTTTGTCTGCCATGGGCTTCTCTTTTTTTTTTTTTTTTTTTTTTTTTTTTTTTATTTATGATAGTCACACACAGAGAGAGAGAGGCAGAGGGAGAAGCAGGCTCCATGCACCGGGAGCCCGACGTGGGATTCGATCCTGGATATCCAGGATCACGCCCTGGGCCAAAGGCAGGCGCCAAACCACTGCACCACCCAGGAATCCCTGCCATGGGCTTCTCATGTGGAAGAAGAAAAATCAAACATTCCTCATCCTACTCCAGATGGGGATGGGTAAGAACAATTTCTTCAGATGAATATTCTAGACTCAGAAGGAAGCACCTAGTAAGCAGGAAGAATAAATCTATGCTGAAATAATGGGTGTAAAATCTCTCCCTGTGCAGTATTGTCAAAACAAATCAAAGGGGAATGGGGGGAGGAAGGGAATGTTTGAAATCTATAATATGACAGGCACAATTCTGAGTATTAAAAACAAAATGCAAGGCACCTGGGTGGGTCAGTGGTTGAGTGTCTGCCTTTGACTCAGGTCATGATCCCAGGACCCTGGATGGAGTCCCCACATCCGGTTCCCTGCAGGGAGCCTGCTTCTCCCTCTGCCTGTATCTCTGCCTCTTTCTGTGTGTCATAAATAAATAAATAAATAAATAAATAAATAAATAAATAAATAAATATGCAATGTTAGACAGAGATGATATATTTTGGTTCATAGCACCCCATTTCATTTGTTCTGGATTCCTTTTGCTTGTATGTGCTTTTTCCTGATAAGGAACTGGTAAAGAACAAGTTGATGTCTTTTGCAGTGTTATTCAAATGAAAGGTACAATAATCTTCTAAGATAAGAATAATAAGTGGGGCACCTGGGTGGCTCAGTCAATTAAGTGTCTGCCTTTGGCTCAAGTCATGATCCCAGGGTCCTGTGATGGAGCTCAGTGAGGAAACTGCTTCTCCCTATCCTCCCTACCCTGTTTGCATGCTTTTTCTCACTATCTCACTCTCTATTAAATAAATAAATAATTTTAAAAAGGAATGATAAGCGAAAGATATAGTTTCATTGTGATATCATCTATTAGCTGCTTATAGGTAACAAGTTTATTTTGTAATTTATTACACACACCCTGGTAGCTTTAATGGGATGTAGTCAGTGTCTGTGAGAAAGAAAATATCCTCTTTTTACCTGGGTGTCTTAAAGATGTGTAGACTATGCTGGCATCAAGTCTGGATATCCCAGTCCATAAAAGGGCTGGATTCCTACCTTCTAACACACTTCTGAAGTACTCAGAAATGAAGATGGGCTGGGGCTGGGGTAGGGACTGGGGTTTGGAGGCAAGCAACATATCCTTTTGGAAGCATTTGCTTCCAAAATTAAATAGTAAAAAATTGAGACCATTTTGTTGTTGTTGTTTGTTGTTGTTTACAAACCAGTTACTAGCCGGCACCTGTGGTCATTTCATTGAGTTTGCTTGAGGAAAGAGGGCTGTATACATTTGGGGATATCACAGAGTTCTCCAAGTTTTACATTCTGTCCTTCATTTTAAAACTATATTGAAAAAATTAAAAAAAAAACACTATATTGGTGTCTCTGACAGGCCCCAATGCTTTTTTCTTGTTTTTTTCATCAGTGCCCCTATCCCTATAGTTAAAGATAAGAAAGGATTATTTAAGGATAACACCTGTTTCAATAACTTGTTGTTGTAACAAAACTCTCCCAAAACCTAGTGGTTCATAAAAACCATTTTTTTTTAAATCTGAAAGATAAAATTAGGGGCACTTGAATGGCTCAGTCCATTTATTGCCTGCCTTTGGCTCAGGTCATGATCCTGGGGTCCTGGGATAGAACCCCGCATCAGGCTCCCTGCTCAGCCTGCTTCTCCTTCTCCCTCTGCCCTTTCCTCCCTGCTCCATGCTCTCTCTTTCTTGTGCTATCTCTGTCTCTCTCAAGTAAATAACATCTTTTTTAAAAAAAAATCTTAAAAAAATAAACAAATAAAAATCTTTGCCACCTGTGCACTGCCTGAGCTTATCTGGGTATTTATTCTTCCAGCCTCTCCTGATTTATAATCAGATGGTAGGAGGGCAGAGGGAGTCAGCTGTCAGTAAGGCTGAGCTCTTTACCTTTGCAGGGAGTCACAGGGCCTCTCGTCTCCATGTGGTCTCCAAAAATGGTCTCATCACCCTAGTAATTGCACTGGTTACAACTTTTTTTTTTTTTTTTTTTGGTTACAACTTTGTAGCTCAGAGTTGAGCTACAAGAACAATCTTCTAAGCCATCTTAATAGGAGAGCTGACACTGTATCATTTCTATTCCATTCTGTTGGGTTAAGAGTACAAAGTTCAACCCAGATCATATAAGGAGTTTATACAAGGATATAAATACCCAAGACACAGCTCATGGGGACGGACCTGGGGACTAAGGACTGTCACCACTCAACTGCACAAAGGTGAAAGTCATACATTCACCTTGGCAGGGCATCCTGAGTTTCCCTTATACTCTAAGAAAGGGACATACCACTCCCCATGTTCCTTGATTCACATGTGTCAGGAAGGGAGGATTCAGTAAAATTAAGGAGTTCTTGACATGTCCCTTTGTGTTTTCAAATATAGGGAAACTGCTCTTTTGCTTCCACGCTGGGGTGCCATGCTTTCCAACAAAGCCTCACCATCACAGCTTCTAAATCGGAGGGTTTCAGATTCCCACCACCCTTGGATGGCTTGCCAGGGGCCATGCATTGCCTAAAATGATGTCTAAAATATTGTGTGTGTGTGTGTGTGTGTGTGTGTGTGTCTGTGTATTCCTCAGACTTCTGGGGAGGGGCTTCCTGGTTTTCCTCAGACCATCACCTAGGGTGAATTCAAATCAGCAAGACCTAAGAGTGCTTATAACTCAGGAGCACTACTCTGCATTTTTACCTTGTGACGGACTTCTCCAGTAGGGGAAAAGCAGTAGGTCTTTGATGTATTTGTGTCTACAGTAAAACAAAAAGCAGTCACTAGCTGCCACCGGAGACCACTTCATGAGTCTGCCTAAGAAAAGATAAAGAATGGGCTGGATTACCTGTGCCCCCAAGAATTATTGTGAGCACGAATCCTCCTTTGTTGGGGCTCAAGGCATTGGAATTGGCTAAAAAATTTTAGCTCCTATTATTTTCCCATTTGTACCTGGTGAATAGTAAAGAATGTAACTTAACAGGACATTGGATTCTCTGCCCCCAACACTCTATTCTCCTTTCCTCTTTTCCTTATTTATCTTTTTATTTTGTAAGACATAGCAGGCAAGGGTACAATTCCCTCTCCTAGGGCCAAAAATGTGCTAAAATGCCTAGTGTGATCTCAACTGGAGACATGGCCTTGAACCTGAGCAAGTGAGGCCCCTCTGCTCACTTTATCTACTAGGAACTCCGAACATCCTGGGGAAGGAACTCCGACTGGAAGCAGAACCTGTCTAGGAAAAGAGGGATAAAGAATGTGGAAAGGGTCGAGTACTAAGAGGCAAGCGAACTGGATTAGATGGTAGATATAACCCAGGAGTTAACTTCAGAATTTCAAATGCTTAATGTAACCTCTGTTACGCCTAACAAAACAGACTTACCTTTGCTTTCTGAAATTCCTGTTCTAAACATTCCTAGCACCCAGGGACCCCCTCTGAAAAACACACCTTGCCATTTCTCAAGAATCCAGTCAACCATTTCAGCTCAGCTGTCCCACTTCAAGATATAAATGCTTTCAACTATTCTCCTACCCTTCCCTTTTTTCTATAGCATTAATCAGAGTGGAAGATTTTATATAGTTTCTCACCACCAGCGTACCAGTTCTTCCAGTGCCCACATATATCCTGGCACAAAGGAAAACAGTGATTAAGCATATTTTAATAACTTGTAGGGGTGCTTGGCTGGCTTGGCACCCCTCTTGATCTTGGGGTTGTAGGTTTGACCCCCACGTTGGGTGTAGAGATTACTTAAAATCTTTTTAAAAAAGTTTTGAGAACTTATCAAGCATTCACCCTATATATGGCAAGTGAGTGCTCCAGTGCCTACTTTCCTCACTTGCAGAAGAGGGAAAACAGCACTTCGGCTCCACAGGCTTGATCAGGCTCAAACTTGGTACAGAATGGCATTGATGAAACACCTGGCACAGGAAATGCCCAGCACAAGTCATCTGCATCCATTGCCTCAACCTGCAAAATCTGATGGATAGGGCCACAGCA
Source organism: Canis lupus dingo (assembly GCF_003254725.2). Taxonomy (NCBI): domain Eukaryota; kingdom Metazoa; phylum Chordata; class Mammalia; order Carnivora; family Canidae; genus Canis; species Canis lupus. Next base: position 6,166,762 of record NC_064271.1, on the reverse strand, counting down.
ATTAATGCTGCAGTCCACAGCAGGGCTAACCCCTCACTTTTACAGCCCCTTGAGTCCGTTTCTCCCCAGAGTAGAACATGGATACCCAGGGCTATAGCTTTAGTTGCCCTGGTAAAGTACACTAGCTACAAATCATCACTGGAACTCTCCAAAACTGCTTGTGTCAAAAAAATCCAATGCACAAGGAGAACATCCTATAAAAATTACAGATGTGGAAGTTTCATTAAAAGTTAAGGTCACAATGCACATTTGCTTTTGATTCATTCCTGTGACTCCTTCAAATTATTTTTATTTTTTTTCCCTTCAAATTATTTTTAACCCGGCAACAGTACTTCCCAAGGTGTAGACAGGTGAAGGCTAGAAAGTTCAGTGTTGAGAGGGAGTGTACAGACTCTTGGTGAAATGTAGGCCGGAAAAAAATCCAAACTCCTCTATAGGCTGGTTTCAAGATTCAACTAGAAAACTCAAATTCCTTGGATGTTCTCCTCTGGTGAAGGGATACACGAAAATTGAAAATACCTAGAGTATCGAGATTAACCATAACTTTTCAGAAACTAGGATCACTGAAATGTGTAACACAGGCTCATTCTATGAGGTTTTTCTACCTAGGAAAAAAAAAATAGATATCCTAATGTTCCGTTTTAGGTTTTAACCCTGAATCATTTATAAGAGAAGGAGCAATCTGCTGTAACTACATATTAAATATCAATCCAATGTTTCCAGTGCTATGTTAATACTTAACATTCATCTTAAAAATGGACTTTTGTGACAAGAGGCACTAGCAGAGTGACAAAGGATTCCAGATTTTATTTCTTTAAAGATCGAGAAAACACACCCAAGATAAAATGGTTTTGGTCAATAAATTTTCAGGAAACGGAGCAAGTTATTCCGGGACATACTCAAAACTCAAATGGGGTTCTGACAACGCAACTGTGGGAAAGAAGTATCTGGACAAATCTTCACAGACCACCCCACATTTTTCTCCCCCCAACCGTTCAAGTGGCAGACAAAATAAATTACCATAAATTATATGCCTAGGCAATTTAAAAACAAAAACAAAACAACACGAGGCCGAGGGTTTCCTCAGCCCCTGCAGGAAGTGTAACGCTGGGCGCTGCGCCTCTGGCCCGCAGGCAGGACCGCGCGGGGCCGGGCCGGGCCGTCAGACGTCAGGATAGTTGCAGTAGTACACGGCCGAGCTGGCGTCGGACACCACCGAGGAGATGGGCCCGTGGCCGTCAGGGAGGTTCACAACAGAGTCGTGTCCCTGGTAAGGGAGTCCCATCTCGGGCTTGCACACAAAGTGCAGGTACTGTTCAAATTCCGTGCGGTCCACCTCCCCGAGGAGCTCGGCGGGCTGGCTCGGGTCCGCGCCGTCGCGGCAGGGCAGGGCCTCGGGGGGCGGCGACGGCTGCTGCGGGTGCTGCGGCGGGTGCTGCGGCGGGTGCTGCGGCGGGTGCTGCGGCGGGTGCTGCTGCGGCTGCAGGGAGAAGCCGCGCCCGCCGCCGGCCGCCGGCGAGCCCATCGTGTTGTAGTACAGCTGCAGGGCGCCGGGGGGCGCCACGTGGCCCGGCAGCGCAGGCCCCGCCTGCTCCAGGCCGAGGCGCGCGTGCACCGGGCCGACGGGCGGCTCCGGGGGCCCCGCGTAGTCCGAGGCCGGCGGGTAGCTGTAGGGGCCGGCGGCCGGGCAGTCCCCGGGCAGCGGCGCGGCGAAGAAGGCCGGGTCCGGCTCCACGCCGTCCAAGGGGGACGTGTCCGGCGTGGGCAGCGGGTAGCCGTCGAGCGGGGCCGCGCCCAGTCCCTGGCAGTCGCGGTAGTGGCCGCCCATGTGCGCGGGCAGCAGCGGCGGGCCCGCGGGGAAGCCCTGCTCCGGGAAGGCCAGGCCCAGGCCGTCCATGGCCACGCGGCCGCCCTCGGGGCCCAGCGCGGCGGCCTGCGGCTCGGCCAGGCCGTGCAGGAAGCCGCCCTCCACCCGCTTCAGGCGCTTCACCTGCTTGCGCCTCCGCGGCCGGTACTTGTAGTTGGGGTGGTCCTGCATGTGCTGCACGCGCAGCCGCTCGGCCTCCTCCACGAAGGGCCGCTTCTCCGCCAGGGTCAGCGCTTTCCACGACTTGCCTGCACGGGCATGGGAAGGTGGACAGGGGCGCCGGGCTCACTGGCTGAGCTCCCGCTCCGGGCCCCGCCGACCTTTAAGGAGCAACTAGAGCGGGGGAAAGGGGTCGAGTAGGGAGTGAAGGTCTGCGGAGGCCCAGCGGAGGCCCAGCGGAGGCCCAGCGTTCTCGGGCCCTCGAAGGGCGCCCCCCCCCCCGGGCGCCCCCCCCCCCCGCCCCGCAGCCTCTGCCTCTGCCTCTGGGAGGCCGCTTCCCAGCGCGCCCATTCCCGGTCTTTCGCAGAAGGGAGAACGGCCCCTACCGCGGAAGGCGCGGGGGAACGCGAAGGACCAAACCTACTCGGCTGCCGGGAGAGCCTCGCGGGGCCCAGACCCAGGGCAGCCGCGGCCCCGGGCGCTGACGACCCAGGCGGTCGGGAAGAGTCGGGACAGGGAACGCGCGAGGGGAGCCCGGGGCCCCGGGAGGACCGCGGCGGAGCACTGCGCCGGCCCCGGGAAGCGCCACGCACCGTCTCGCTCAGGCTCAGGCTCAGGCTCAGGCTCAGGCTCAGGCTCAGGGAAGCGGCTCCGCGGGTCGCAGCGCCCCGGGTCGCGAGCTCGGACTCACCCAGCATCTTGCTCAGCTCCGCGTTGTGCAGGTCCGGGTTCTGCTGCGCCAGGCGCTTGCGCTCGTCCTTCGCCCACACCATGAAGGCGTTCATCGGCCGCCGGATGCGAGACTCGCCCTTGGCTCGGCCCGCCGCCCCGGCCGGCGCCCCGCTGCTCGCCGCCGCCTCGCCCTTCACCTTCATGTCCCCGAGGGGGCTCAGCGACTCGGCCCAGGGGCAGGGGCCCAGCCCGGCCATCACCGCGGGCAGCGCGCTGCGGGTCTGGCTCTGGTCGTCACTGGCGTACCCCGCATCCGGGCTGCTCATGGCGCTCCAGCCCTGCCCCGCACCCCACAGCCCTCCGCCGGACACGTCGCCCCTCCCCCCGGCCCGGGGGAGATGCCCTGCCCCGTGGGCTGCTCGAGTCTCCCGGGCCCGAGCGGCCGCCGACGCTCCCGGCAGGTCCCGGCCCACCGCGCAGCCTGGGTGCCCGCCGGCCCAGTGACGCTGCGGGCGCCCCGGCCGCGGGCCCTTTTCTGCGCTGCTGCGGCCAATGGAGTGGCGGGGGCGGGCCGGCGGGCGTCCTTAGGCCCACGCCCCGCCGGCCGCCCGCATCCCGGGTCTCCGCTCAACCCCACGCCCGCCCCTTCCCTTCCCTTCCCTTCCCTTCCCCTCCCCTCCCCTCCCCCGGCCCCGCGCCCAAGGCTACACCTGCCCCCGGGAAAACTGGCTGAAGCCGGGCTCTGGCGCCGCGTTCCCTCCACCCTGGGAAGGGGGACTCCCGAAAATCCTTCTGGAATGTAGACTGTACCGCTGGATAGAAGTGCTTGGCCACGGTAGTTCGGATGAACGCACTAAGCAAACGCTCTTTCTTCTTTTTCTTAAATATGATACCTCCATAATTTGGGTTACTATGCAGCTATTCCAAAGAATAAGCTTATGTGTGCATATGCACGCATATTCAGAGAGATTTTTATATTAAGTGGAGAGTGTAAGTTAACATTTGAGCACACACTATTATAGGCGCTCAGGATGTCAGTATGGGGGGAAGGTACCTAGCCATCTTCCCGGAAACCCCGCGGGTGTCTGCTTCAAGTGTGTTTTATCGAATGCAGTAGACACTGTTGATAATAAATTAAAAACATTCTCTCCCCAAGGACTCAACCTGCTTGTTGCACTACTTTCAAAATGCTATGTCCGAGGTAAATTCTAATCCTTAAAACAGGAGTAAATACGGGATGACATCCTGTAGCCAATACTCCTTCATCCTGAAGAATAAAACCTTTATTCATCACGATGAAGCAACCCTTGCAAATTTGTGCATGAAATGTATGATAGACATAAAAGGTTTCACTTACGTGTTCAGTAAAAGACACAAGACTCGGTTTTGATTTCTAAAATGTGGTAACACTAGCAGCAATATTTATCTGAAGGCCCACCTAATGGGGGCAAGAGCAATCCCCTTGCACACCAAAGTTAGCGGTAGCTCTTATGGGATTCTATACGCTTCCTTAGACTGAAATGAAAATCTGAAAGAGTATTCAACTCGTGCTGAAATCTGAAACCTTCTCAGTGGGATTTTTAAACAAGCCCTCACACTGCATGTACCTGGCACAGCCCTCCAAACTTAGCTAGTTTATCCCTACAGTTCTGTGAGGCAAACGCTGTTGCATATTACAGGATGGGAACCTGAGATACAATGTGTTTAGGGAATTTTCCTGAGGTCACAGTTTGAGGAGTGAAATTCATCTCCAGTAGCGTGCCCTGGTTTTGAGCTCCTAAGCACTAAACCAAGCCGTTGTGTATTTGTTTGTATATTTGTGTTGTTTTCTAAGGCAATTAAAACACTCATTTCTGCCTAAGTCCATAACTTTGCAAAGAAATTAATACATCAATCTCCAGAACAGATTTTCTTTGTTTACTGCGAAGGTGTGATGACAAACTAAGGCTTACATCCGGGATCTGGGAGGTAAATGCTGCAGCTTTTTGTGTGAAATTAGAGTAACAAAGTATTCTATCAAGTCTGCTTATTGGTGGCATCCATAAAAACAAAGAAACACAACGCCTTAGGAAACCTCTGGCCTTCGGTTTCTCTGACATTGCTATTTCCCCCCAAAAAAACTCCTCATTAGTTTGAAGCCAACTTTACTTTGCCTCTGTGAGGCTCTGTGAAGCGCTGGCTGCCCTCCGTCCCTGTTACAAGCCAGTCTTCAAATATACGATGAATTAAGTGGTTCTAGCTCTTGGGTCTCTGAGTTTCAATCCAGAAAAAAAAATGTTAATCTGCTTAAGAAAATCATCGACAAGTGTTATTTTTAATGGGTGGTTTTGAAGCAGCTGATCTTAAATTTAACTAATTGTGTGTCTTTCCTTTAAGGCTTTGTTGTTGTTGTTGTTGTTTTCTAAAATAAATATGGGCTTGAAAATTAAGCATAATTGCATTTCAAATGGTTATGTAAGTAAGGAGATACGGGAGTAGAAAGAACAAATTCACCCACAGTGCCTTGCTCCTTGTTTTCTTGGCGATCTTCTCTATTTCTTCTGGATAGTAATAAACATCTCCACAGAGATCCCGAAGCAGATTTTGTTATTAGTGCAAAGTTTTATGAACTAACAGGAGTTTCGTTAGACTAGTAATACAAAACCAAACAAAAACTATTCCTGTTCCAGAATCTATTATCTGCCTATATTAATCTATTTGATAGCTTCTGTAAAAAAAAAAAAAGTAAAATAAAATAGGGTACAAGAAATTCAATCGAAGTGTGAGTCCAAAATATGCATATGCATGGATTTGCCCTCGTGCACTTTCTTCGTCCTCGTGTTCTTCCTGGCCCACACCGTTCCAGGGAGAAACTGATGGGGAAGGCAGCCTGGAGGATCTCCATTACTATTTGCACGTGTTCCTGGAGAAAGACTATTGAGTTTTGTTGGGTAAGATTACTGAGAAGTCCGGTGAGAGCACAGCATCCATAGAATGGAGTGGGAGCTTCAGATTTCGCGTCCCTTCCCCCACTTTTTATAACGCCTTCCCTGGAAGTTATAAAGTAACAGTTTATATGTGCCAGTTGGGAATTATGGTGCCGTTTTAACACCGGTTCCTCTTACCTACCGTTACCTAGAGCTAATTTCTTCTGATCATCCACCTGTCATGTATTTTGGGGGGAGGGTGTTGGGGGCTGCGGCGCCGCAGCGCAGTCCGTGGTGTGTGTAGACTCTTCTATTTCGGTCTCTTTACTAAACGCGGTGTTGGAAGTCGAGCTCTAGACGTTATCAGAGCCAGCCACAAATGCCACATGAAAAGCAGCAAACATCCGGAGTGGTTTCCTGCAAGCCTTGCTTTTCTCAACACGAGAGATTTACGCGGGGGCACGGGGGGGGGGCACGGGGGGGGGCGCGGGGGGGCGACGACAAACAAGTTTCGCGAGTCAGAGCCTTGTACACCCGCTCCTGGAGCCGCTCGGTGCGTCTGCCCTGCGCAGCCCAGGGTCCCTGGGTTCCTGGCTCCTAAGTGCACTCACGGTCCCCAGGCCAGACTCGAGGCTCGCAAGGCTGGGCAAGGAAGCGACTAGCGCAGCAGGAGGCTGTGCCCGCTGCCACTTGAGGCCTTTGGCGGGCGGGCGCAGAAATTAACCCGGGTAGGTGCCGAGCTGCGGCTCAGACCCGGGGAGTCGGAGCCGCGCACTTCTCCGGGCCCCCGGAGGAGCAGGCAAAGACTGGGTGACTTCCTGCAGGCTTTTGTGTTTCCGATGCTCGGGAAGCGGGAGCCGGACGGAGGACTTTCAAGTCGTTAGGGAAGGCGGTGGGCACCCAGACAGATCCGGGTCGGCTCCCGAGAGCCAGTCCTTGGGGGCGGGGAGGGAGTGCGCGCCGCAGGCCCGGGGAAATCGCCGAGAAGGCCGCCGAAGAATAGACAATGGTATCCCTGGAACAAAGCACAACAATAGGCCTTTGCATTTATAAACCGCGCGCCGGCGGCGGCCTCGGGAGCCCCGCGGGAGGCGGCGTGCGGCGGCGGAGCGCGGCGGGCTCCGCACCTCCCAGGTAGGGCCGCGCAGCCGGACGCCGCCGAGCCGCCCCGCGCGCCCCGGCGGCGCCGCGCGTCTGCACACCTTGCGCGTCCCCTCCCTGTCCCTGGGCCGGTCCCCCGTGGGTCCGGGATGCGAGGTCGGAGGTTGCGGGCGGGATGGGAGAGGGGGGAGGACGGGGTGGCCCGCTCTTCCGGGCCGCCCGCTCCGCCGTCCCTCCCCGCCCGTGCCAAGGGTCGGAGTCCCCGGAGCTCGGACCTTGCTCTCGGCCCTAACCGCGCGCCCCCAGGCTGTGCGGGGCTCGAAAAAGCGCGACGCGCGGGGGCTCTGGGGACGCCTGCTGCGCGCGGGGACGCGAGGCGCGGTTTGCTCTCACGCCCTTTCGCCCCGGTTGCGCCCTGGGTCCGCCGGATCCCTGCCCAGTACGCGGACCCCCGAGGCCGCCCGCGAACCGCGCCCAGGCAGCTGGCGACTCCTCGGTCGTAACTGTTCCCGCTTGGCTCCGCCTGGGGTTTGCTCCGGCGAAGCAGGAAATGCGCTGTTCCCGGTCCACTTCCCTGCCCAGAAACTCGTCCGCGGGGGTGTTTCTTAGATTCCCCCTGGCCCCCCAGCCCCGGCCGTGGTCCTGGTTGAAGTGTGGGCGCTTTCCCTTTATTCTCTGGCAGAGAGAACCTCAGGATCCCGGGGGTTGGAGGCCAGGCGGCCTTAGGGGGAAGGAGAGGGCAGCCCAGCTCCTTCTCCGTTTCCCCTGCGCACACTGCCCTGCTGTCCCCTTCACGCCTGCCCTGCAACTCGAAAGGGAGTTTGAGCAGCGGCATGGCTTCTATGCAGCCGCTTTGCCGACCTCCTCCTCACACCCTACAAGAGGCCAGGGCTTTCCTTGCAGAGCTGTATCTTGAACAGACTGGTGTTATCTGCACCAAGCCCACGGTGAGCAGGACACTTGCGCTCCCACCCAAAAGAGAGCCGTCACGGCCCCTGCCTCGCAGGAATGAACAATGCAACACCATTAGTCTTCCTCTCTGATTTATCCACTTCCAGCTGGGTGTTCTAGGCCTGTTCTCCTGTAATAATTTGTTCCCGGCTTGTAAAGGTAATGCTGACATCCGTAGGCCAAGTACTCTGAGGTGGTTTTTTTTTTTTTTTTTTTTTTTTTTTTTTTTTTTTTTTTTTGTAGAGTTAAGAAGTTTCCTTTCCACCCAGGAAACTCTAGCTTGCCAGGTTTCCCTAGTCAACAGGGCTGGATTTGGGCAGGTGGACGGTCAGGACGAAGCCTGTGCTCTGTGATCAAGGGAGTGATCAAAGTTAATAGGTCATAGGACAGTCGGCCACTGCTGACAGCACTCATTATGGACTTTTCCATGCAACTTCAGTCACAAGCATATCAGATTTTGAAATTGGCACCCCAGTTGACTTCCAAAGTTTCTAAGCAGGAGAAAACCTTGGGAATCTTTGCTGGCTTCCTTTGCAATCCGTGTTTCAGCTGACCTCTGTGGCCTAAATTTTCTTCTCCCATTTCTTTGACCATTGCAAAAAATGTTGTTAGTACTCCCTCACCCTCTCCTTCATCTGCTGGGGCTCCAGTCATTGAGCACTTAGAAATCTCAGCTCTTCTGAGGATGAACTCCAGTCCTGTTGCTTTCCTGAACCTACTCAGCATGGAGGTCCAGCCCCAGAAGGTACATGTTTGCATGTGGATATAGGCATAAGCAGATTTCTATCTTGAGGCATTTTGCACAAACAAAACCTTGAGTATTAATTTCTTCATAATCATCGAGAAGGAAGTTTCACATACATTCACTCACCTGATTCTCACGGCAACCCTGAAGATAGGCAGCCTTTGTTATAATCCCCATTCTTCAGATGAGGAGAATGAGACTGAACAGGAGAGGGGACTTGCTCCAGGTCACATGACAGGAAGCTTGGGCCCTCTGTTTGCCCTCATTATCAGTGGTGTGTCTTGGTCTGAATTTCTTTCCATATCATGTCTACAACCCATGACGGGCCTGATGGTGTTTGTAGGAACTAAATAATGGCAGCGGACAGGTAGATACTGATTAAGATTCTTGCACAGAAGTTTCCAGTGTGGTCCCTGACCAGGTCATGATCATGTCCTTAATATCAGAGATGGAGGGTTGTAACAAGAAAGCATTTTCATTTGGAAAGTCTAAGATTAGGTATTTTTATTAGATCACGTAATCTAAGCCCCAGTTTATCTCATTTATTTTGAGTATTATTGAACAAACAGTATTTGAGTATTATAGTTCTGTATTGTGAACAAATTCTAATTCTGCTGGAAAAATGAAAACACTTCAAAGTTGTATGGGGATAAAGTTCAAATATAAGGAAGTTGAGGTCTTCAAAGCTCTGCACCTGTGCTTCCATTAGTTCAGACAGAGACTTGGTTAATTATACGAAATTCTTGGGGTCTTGTCACATGTTTAAGGTTTATGCTATTAGTCTCTAGACCTACTGCTGACCAAGTCTTTAAGGCATAACAGCATACATGTAGCAGCTAGGTAAAGTAAATTCTCTCCATTCTTACTGCTGTTTGGGAGAGCAATGGCAAATATCAATTCTATTTTATGAAGTGGGAAATTAAGGGACAGAGCCATTGGGTAGTTTGCTTAATGCTTCCAAACCAGTCGAAAACAAAGAGAATGATTTATTTCTTTAATCAACAAATAATTCTCTAGTACCTGTAAGTCTGAGGCTCAGTACATCCTGGTACATTGGTCATGAGAATAAAATTGGGAGTTGAACTGCTTGGGACACATTCTATAGTTTATCAGCTACATATCCTTGGACATAATACTTATCCTGTAAGCCTCCTTTGTAAAGTGGAAGATAATTATAGTAACAACCTCAGAGAGTTTTTTGGGATAAAATGAGTTAATTGTTCATAAATTGCTTAGAATAGGGCTTGGCACATGGTAAGTGCTATAGAGGTATTTAATAATAAAATAATAATAAAAATTTTAAATTAGTACAAGGTAGCATATGGAGACATGTTGGATACATTTTAAAAGAGTTACCATAGTACAGAAAGTAAATGCGTTGTATCAACCAAAGAAGTATTTGCAAGAAAAGAATTAATGGAGTTTCATTATATTGTAGCATTATTATAACTAGTAATAACTAACAGTATCATGCTTTCATCAAAATTGTCTATTACATTGGCAGAAGGCTTTAGAGAGTTCTATAAACTATTGTACATTTTCCAATTACAGGTGAATATGAACATTTTAACTTTGGTGGTAAAAAAATATTTTTGTTTTATGCATATCAACCTTCTAAAACTGTATTAAGATTGGCAAGGAAAAAATACATAGAATCATAAGACATTCAATATTCCATTAGAACATCCCTGAAATGCAAAGAAACACCTTGCAACCAGTACTTACCTGGGCAGGTCTAGAGTCTTCTCCTAAAGTCATAGAGACAAAGTTCAATTTTGATAACTATGCTTGGTACACATATATTGAAAAGATGAATAACCCATAAATGTACAAACCTTCTCTGGATCTTTCAGTGTAGTATAATGAAAAGATTCTAAAGTCTAGCTGTGGTTGTTCAATAACTTGCCACCAGGTAAACTATGAGTTGGTTAAACTGCCTCATCCTCAGCTTTCTCAAAAAAAGAAGAGGATATCTCATGTCTTCCCAACTTTTCCAGATAAAGAAAAAAAGTCACAAAGACTTTTACAAAGTAAAAGAGCTGAATGAAACTATGCTAGTTTGTGTGTGTGTGTGTGTGTGTGTGTGTGTGCATCTGTGTCCATGAATGTCTGGGTATATATGCATTTAGAGAAGGTTCTTTGTACAAAAAAAAAAAAAAAAAAGGAAATTGAGGGATGCCTGGGTGGCTCAACAGTTGAGCATCTGCCTTCAGCTCAGGGCCCTGATCCCAGTCCTGGGATCGAGTCCCACATCGGGCTCCCTGCATGGAGCCTGCTTCTCCCTCTGCCTGTGTCTCTGCCTCTCTTTCTCTGTGTCTCTCCTGAGTAGATAAATAAATAAATCTTTTTTTAAAAAAGTAAATTGAATATAATGGAAGTAGTGATTGAGAGAAGACTGTACTATTTGGGGCTATAATGGAATGCAACAGCTTTTAGAGCAAAAGGTTTTGTTCTGTTTTGTTTTAAAACTAATTACTATGTAGAAGGTCTCACCTTTGATCCAGGGCAAAGCAGATGCTATTTTTATGAACTAAGACTGTGGATTTACTGGATAGCCATTTTTTTTAAGAAAGCTAAAAGATTATTTCAGTGGTTAATTTAAAACTGGAATTTGGAGACAAATAGACAACTCTTTCTTTTTGACACTTTCTCTTTATGTAACATTTCCTTGGAGCTCACCTGACATTTACAGAATCCTAGGACAGAAAGAGACTGTATAACCCAAGCCTTGCTTTTTTCCAAGTTCCTTCAAATTACCTAGTGACCATTTGGAAACATGGAGATATCTTACACAGGAAATATCACATATTACATTAATATAAGAAATCACTTCTTACTTATACAGCTATATAAACATGCAGGTATTCTTTTAAAATCATTTATTTTGGGGTAACTTCAAACTTAGAAGTTGCAACAATAGTATAGAAGTTGCATCACCTTCACTGAGACACTTTGGTAGCATTTTATCTCTTTTGCTCCATTTCTATCTAAATAAATAAAAACATTTCCCCACATTTACTTTATTTCACTCTCCCTTTCTAAAATGTGTAAATGTATAGGACAGTATAAATATAAAATACATATATTAGTTCTTATTAACATGTACCAATGCATTATAGATAGTATATAAATATATAATACATCAATGTATTATGTTAGATCTTATATATTAAAACATAGACATGTATGTCATTAGGCTTTTTCTGACCCAGTTGAGAGCAAGCTGTGATAGGATGTCTCATTCATTCTAAATACTCCATAGGACACTCTCCCATGTAACCACCAAATAAACAGACAAATCAGGAAATTAACATTACCACCTAAGCCCCATGCCCAATTCAAATTTTGCAAACTGCTCCAACGAACTCTTTCTTTTTTATTTCTGGTCCAGCATTCAATTCAGGATCACACATCACATTTAGTTATCGTATCTCTTCAGACTTCATTTGAAACGTTAGTTCCTCAGTTCCTAATCTCTCCTATTCTCTTACAACCTTTATAATTTGTGAAGAATGCAGGGCTTTTGTTACAAAAAAGATGTTCCACAACTGAGTCTGTCTGATATGGGCTCATGCATCCTTGGCAGGAAAACAACTGAAATAGTAATGGGCTCTTCTTGGGGCATGACAAGGGAAGCTCCATGTAGGCCCATACCATCACAGGTGATCAGCCTTGATCAGCTGGTAACATTGATATCTGCTCAGTTTCTCCCACCTTCTCATCATCATTTTTCTCTAGGCAACTAATAAGTATTTTTTGTAGGGGGAATTCTGCTATTATACAAATATCCTACTCCTCGTCAAACAAAACCTCCACCTACCTGCCTTAGCATCCACTTAGATGGATGACAAATGGTGGGTTTCTATTCCTGTCATTCCCTCTATATTTATTCCTTCTTAAATACAGGAGTTTTTCCTTCTTCCATTTATTTGTTTCTTTATACCAGGATGGACTTCTGGATTCTTTCTTTATTCAATGGTTAGTCATCCTGAACTAATATTATTTGTTTGGGTGTTCAAGTTGCCAAAGATTTAGCCAGCAAAGATTTGGTGTCAAAGATCTGGACACCTTTCATGCTGGCTCCTGTATCCTTTTGATATGTCCTTATCAATATTTGACTATTTCCTTACTTTCTGGCATAACAGGATATCCCAGGACTGTCTTGAACTTCTCCTGCCCCAGTCCTGATTCAGTCATTTCTCCAAGGAGTGCAGAGCATCTTTCGGTGGTGGATGGGATTTAGAAATCAGGATCTGGGTTCTCATCAATTCTGGGATATCATGGCTTTTACATACACTCAGCAGACAGAGCTAGAAATGCATCCATGTGTGCATGTACATATATCTACAACTGTGTCTTTACCTTGAAAACCTATTAAAACCATGAGATAATTGAAGATACATCCAATTCCAATCCAACATCTCAGAGTTCTTGCTAGCCCACTACTTTCCTTTTTTTCTTTTCTTTTTTAATATTGTATTTATTTATTCAGTAGGGACACACACACAGAGAGAGACAGAGACAAAGACATAGGCAGGGGGAGAAGCAGGCTCCACACTGGGAGCCCTATGTGGGACTCAATCCCAGGACCCCAGAATCAAGCCCTGAGCCAAAGGCAGATGCTTAACTGCTGAGCCACCAAGGCATCCTGCCCACTACTTTTCCATATTTGTAAATCACTTTTTAAGAGTAAGAAACCTGGGTCCCATCAACCTTGATATATCTACATATTTGTTCACTGTAATTAGTCCTTCTCCTGCTCAACCTGCCTGCTCTTGGACCCCCTTTTTTTGGCCTCCAGGCTCATAATACCTCTGTGTACATGGGTACCACTTTTCCATGTTTAGAAGCAGGGAAAAAATAATTACTTATTTAAATTTATTTTAAAATTATCCTAAGTATAAAATGTAACCATAAACTAGAATATCAGTTTTCTTCACTATCTTTATGCTGGCAAATCCCTCAGGAAAGGATTAAAAACAAAATTACAAAAAATATCAAAACAAAATTACAAGGTATTTTTGCTTGTTTTGAATGAAATCACCCCTACTATTGGAGCTACAGGATTGTACCTTTAAAACCAAAATGTAGGGGCATCTGGCTGGCTTGGTCTATAACTCGTGACTCTTGATCTGGGGATTGTATATTCGACCTCCACAATGAGTGTAGAGATTACTTAAAAATAAGATATATTTAAAAAGAAAAAAAACTATTCCTTGGGCTATTATTAGTCACAGCTAAAGCAAAACTAGAGATTGGCTTGACCTAGTAGGATTTCTTTTGCCGAAACCTATAAGGAAGTGGGGCGCCTGGGTGGCTCCGTTGGCTCTTGATTTTGGCGTAAGTCATGATCTCGGGATTGTGCCATGGAGCCCCAGACATCCAACAACGACCATGAGATCATGATGGGCTCTGCTCTCAGTGGGGAGTCTGCTTGGGATTTTCTCCCTCTCCCTCTGCCCTTCCCCCTGCTCCTGTGCAAGCTTGAGCATGTGCACTCTCTCTCTGTCTCAACTAAATAAATAAATCTTAAAAAAAAAAAAAACCTATAAGGAAGAAAGAGGAATAAGCATTAAATAATATTTTCCAGAATTGTTAATAGAATTTGTGGCCACTTTGAGTAAATACTTCATAAATATATTGCCTCTCCCCTCTGTCAGACACACCCACACATTACTCTTCATGATCTTAAATGAAGAAAATAATGCATAACCTGGCAGATTTCATGACTTGCCCAAAGTGCACAAGTTGACCAATCTCATTTACACTGCTTCTATGCATGATTGACTTCCCATGAGTCATTTCCATCTTCAGCGTGAGAGAGAAAGTTCAGTGGAACTATTAAAATGAAGACCAACCACTGAGCCTCCAAACCAGGCTTGGCCCCTCTCTAAACTGCATCTTCCATGGTTGCTTTCTCTCTCTCAGCATAGCTCAGGAGCTGCACTACTGGCACCCTGCAATCCACAATGAGCTGATCTAAGTTCCAATGCAGTGGACAGCCCAGGGCACAACAGGCTCTTCTCTGCTTGGCAAATATTTTCTCCCTTTCCAAAACTAAAGGGGAAAAGTCTTACTGGGCTATTTCTTCAGAAAACATGATGATCAAACATCCCAGAGCTGGAAGGGGCAGCCTCTAGTTAAGCAAAGACCATGGGCATGAATGATTTAACAAATATTAGTCATATATATATGTATTAACTGGTTTGGTCATTGCATGTAGTGAGACCTACAAAATATATCTAATATGCCAATTGAGTTTTAGGATCATTGTTCAAATTAAAGCTTCAGGGCAGCCCGGTGACTCGGCGGTTTAGTGCTGCCTTCAGCCCAGGGCCTAATCCTGGAGACTTGGGATCGAATCCCACATCAGGCTCCCTGCATGGAGCCTGTGTCTCTGCCTCTCTGTGTCTCTCATAAATAAATAAAAAATCTTAAAAACAAAAAACAAAACAAATTGAAGCTTTAATTCTTGAGCAGTTTACATTTTTAATAGTTGAAGGACTTATGCTAATTTGGTTTTGCCAATTATATATAATTATATTTTGATATATAATATTATAATAGCATATTTATAAAGATGAGTAATGTAAATACTTTTCAGCACTCTTGGCTAGCATTTGATTCGGGCACAACTTAACAGTGAACATTTCTAATGCTCAAGCATCACATATAAGCACCAATTCCGGTTCAACCCTATGTAGATATCCTGCCCATGATGGTAGCCTATGCGGTACCACATATACTAGCCCTTACCTATCTATTCCCACCTCTCACTACTCTGCCTCCATCACTATAGTCTAGCTAACCGGCCTCTTACTATTCCTAAAATAGGTCAAGCTTCTTCCTTCTTAAAGCCTATGTTGTCTTCCCTTTGCATAGAATCAAGATCCCCAGTATTTTCCTATGGGGAGCTTCCTCATTCAATTAATGTGCTCCGACACCATTCTGCCTAAAATAGCCAATGTCTGCCACCTTCCCCCTCAAACAAGTCACACTCTGTTCTCTACCTGCTTTATGATTTTATTATTGGCAGTCATCGTATTTTATATTTATTTGTTTACCATCTGTCCCTCTCCTCATTAAAATGCTATCTCCCTGAAATATTCTGTGTTGTGCATTGCTAGCGCCACTGTGCCCAGGACAGTTGGTGATTGGCACATCATGGAAATGCAACAAGATTTGTTGAGTGAATGAAAGATTGCCTCAGATGGAGTTCACTAGAGGATTTCCCTGTGCCTTCAGTTGGACCAAAACTGGGGACACTTTTGACTGCTGGTTAGTCTCCTTACTATGCATTTTCATGTCTTGTCATTTCTTTAAAACACTCTTCCCCCTTAGAGCTTTTATTGCTTTTATTGATGCCTCATTATGTCACTTTAAGAGGAGGAATGTTCCCTATGGACATGTATTTCATTAACAGAGTATTATCTCACAAAGTAACTAAGAACTTTCAAAAGAAGGGTGATGGTTATAAGAGCCTCTAAATAATTTTGACTGATTAGGTATCTTAATCCAGTTGCCAGTTAATTGTGTTTGTTTGTGATTAAGAATATGATTTTCACCTACCCCCTACCCCCCACCCCCAGTCTCCCAGTGTTTGGAGAAAGCCAATCTTCCTGCCCACTTCATATCTACAGCTAACTCTTTGAAGGTGTTTGCTGAGGGGATGAGACCACAGCTATCACCTGGAGCCAGGAGCTGAGAAGAAGGAATCTCTACCAAGCCACCTGCAGGTTGACTAAGAAAGACCCCTACGCCCATAGCAAACAACAGGGAGATCTGAGGACAGGAACCCCTTCCCCACCCCCTCTCTCTACGTGTAGGGCACTATTTCTAGGGAGAAAATGACTCTGTAGTTGAAATGCGGATCAAAATGAAATGTTCCTTAAAACAGAGCGTCTCAAAAGATCTGTGGAGAAGGATCAGGGTTTTCTTTATTTCCAATCTGTCACACACGGATACTTTCAAAATACAATAAAAACAAATCACTAGAAAAATGAAATAGCGACGTCATGTGAAACACAAGCTCACATTTTTTTGTCCTAAGGTTTATCAGATACCAACTCAAACTGCTACCAAAGTTCAGATCTCTGCTTGCCCTGCAGGCTAGGTAGGACAGGGCACAGACCTCAGAGAGCCTCTCCCAGAATGACCGGGACCTTAAATCAGCAGTCCTTTTCTCCTTTTGCAATTTTGGGTTCCTAGTCCTTCTTTAATTTTTTTTAAAGGAGCTATCAAACTGATTATAAAAGTGAAATGAGATGAAAACTTGTATCACTAATAAGCACCAAATCAACAACCTATTCTTGACATTATTTACTGTTGAACAATGTGGCTGTCTGCACGTGAATGGATTCAGCTTCTCAGATTTCTTGTTGGCGTAGGAGTGAAAGGCCTGGAAAGCAAACTCTAGCAAAGAGGAAAGGGGGAGTTGGACCTTAGAGGTTAACCTAACATTCTAATCATCTGCTTCTGACTCAGATTTGAATTCTTTCTCTTGCTGCTAAATTTAAACCTGTTATTAACCAGAGCTACTCCTACCCATCATTATATATATATATATATATATATATATATATATATATATATATATATAGTTTTGTTTTGTTTTACCAATGAAGAAACTGATGTGAAATTTTTCATAGTCAGTCTGGGGAATCTGGGACCAGAAGCCAAAACTAGAGGATGTAATCCTTTACCTAAAGCATCTAGATCTATAACTTCACAGGTGTCTAAGTGTGCTACTCCTGTAGATGGCATGTAATAGCCCCATGACTTGTGAGGTGCACATGTCTTTCTAATAAGAGCACGCTTGGGGTGCCCGGGTGGCTCAGTTGGTTAGGTATCCAGCTCTTGGTTTCTGCTCAGATTATGATCCCGGGGTCCTGGGATCGAGCCTGTGAGATGCACTCCATGGTCAGCCTCTCTCCCTCTGCCCCTCTCCCCATTTGTGCACTATCTCTATAATTAATGAATTAATTAATTAAACTTTTAAAAGATCAGGCTTTTTGGGCAAACTCTCCACACCATCTCCCACTCATTCTAATTTCTGTATAGTTTGCTTGGAATTCTGGCTGTTGGGATACCTGGGTGGCTTAGCAGTTAGGCACCTGCCTTTGGCCCAGGGCGTGATCCTGGAGTCCCCGAATCGAGTCCCACGTCGGGCTCCCTGCATAGACCTGCTTCTCTCTCTGCCTGTGTCTCTGCCTCTCTCTCTCTGTCTCTCATGAATAAATAAATTAAATCTTTAAAAAAAAAAAAAAGGAATTCTGGCTGTTACAAAGCCTTTCATTTATAGTAACATTGTTTTTTTTTTTATCACTTCATATTATTACCATACTAAAGGCCCTTGTTTAGAGGATTTAAAATTGTTAATTGATAGGAAATTGCATTGAACTATTCATCCAAAATTCTTTCTATCTTAAATTGCAATTAGCAGTAGTCCCAAAGATGCTTAAATTGTCTAGTTATATTCCATCTATTTGGAATTTCTTTGTAAGTAGCTTTCTTGAATTCAAATGATCTTATTCAAATAATCTTCAAATTATCTTATTTTACTATTTCATGTATCGGTAGGTTTTCTCTAAGCCAGGCATCAACAACTGTCTCCAAGGCTTTTAGAGCAAGACTTTTCTATAAGGAAGAGACCTAAAATTGTGACACTACCAAAATTGCTACACCATAGAGTAATACACAAAGGATAAAAATGATTTATTTTGTTGATTTATTTTCAAATATAGTGGACCGACATAACATACTTAAAGTGATATGCTGGCTCATTTTTAAAATTTTTTTTAAAGTTTTAATGTAAATTCCAGTTAGTTAACTTACAGTGTAATATTTGTGTCAGGTGTACAATGTAGTGATTCGACACTTCTATATAACACCTGGTGCTCATCACACGTGTACTCCTTTATCCCCATCACCTATTTTGCCCATCCACCACCCACCTCCCTTCTGGTATGTTGGTTCATTTTTTTTTTGAAGGGGGGGTATTACTTTAAAAACATATGAATGTGGAAAAGTGCTTTGCTGTTTTGCAAAATATAATAATATTTATATAGCTCTTTGCAAAGTACTTTTATATGCTTTAAATTAATCTTCAAAATAACTCTACCAGGGATGCCTGGGTGGCTCTGTGATTGAGCATCTGCCTTTGGCCCAGGGCATGATCCCGGGGTCCTGGGATCGAGTCCCACATTGGGCTCCCTGCAAGGAGCCTGCTTCTCCCTCTGCCTGTGTCTCTGCCTCTCTCTGTGTGTCTCTCATGAATAAATACATAAATAAAATGTTTTAAAAAAATAACTCTACCAGTTAGACATTCTTATTGCCTCTTTCCCACACCCCCCACAAGAGGAAAATGAAATTCAAAGCAATCAAATGACTTATCCAGAGTCACAGATCTAGGACTGATTGGACCCTTTGGCCCCCAAATTTATGCTTCTTTACTATTCCACACTGTTAACATGGCTTCCCACATGTGGAGAGGCCAGTTCTACAATGTTCCTGTTAGCCTCTGTGTTATTCTCTCAGAGTTTGAAGCACTCCGGTTGCTTAGACTACTGTGAGCATGCCTGGCTTGAAGATTGAGGTCAACATGCTTTTCATTCAATATTTTTGCAGTGATACTTTCTATCCACAGACTACCATGGTAACATAGTATCCTAGATTCAGCTTACCACCTTGGACTGCAAGGGTAGTATGCTCCAAGCAGCCTCTCCTAGACTCCTCCCAAGGGCCAGGGGAATCTTTATTACAAGTAACCTGTGGTTTTCTTCCTGAGAAAGAACACTGCTTACATTTTAAAAGTAATGAAGTGTAAATGATATGCAATAGAATTGTTCCAACATAGAGGAACCATAATGTGTGCTAGCTTTAATGTCTGGTACCTTGAGTACTATTATTCCTAAAATATAAACAAGCAATTTAAAAGATACCTTAGGTTCTTAGGCCCTGATTACTTGTAAAACAATAAAACTTCAGAGAGAATGATCTTCTTCATCTTATATTTTCCATAAAATGGATGTAGTCTGGCCATCTTTAAGGCCTTTTGCTAAAAGGGAAAATTATGACTTGAAGTTTTCTTCAGGCACATCTCATTCTCTGATTCCCATAGTGTCTTCCTCCCAGAAGTAATTAATCATTTATGTCTTTCATAGCTATTTTTCAAAAATTTATTTATTTAAGGAATCTGTACATCGAACATGGGCTCAAACTCACAGCCTCAAGGTAAAGAGTTACATTCTTCCAACTGAGCCAGCCAGGAGCCCTGCTATTCTTCAAAGTCATGCTGACAGGGGATCTCTGGGCGGCTCAGCAGTTTAGCACCTGCCTTCGACCCAGGGCGTGGTCCTGGAGTCCTGGGATCGAGTCCCTCATTGGGCTCCCTGCATGGAGCTTGCTTCTCCTTCTGCCTGTGTCTCTGCACCTCTCTCTCTCTCTCTCTCTCTCTCTCTCTCTCATCTCTATCTCTGTGTCTCTCATGAATAAATACATAAAATCTTTTTTTTTAAAAGAAGGTTTAAAGTAGCAATCCAAATTATTTAAGCAATCACAAAGCACTCATATATAGATGTAACATAATTTTTTTAATGTTTGTATTGCTTTAGTAACAAGGACATTGAAACCCTTTAGACATCTGATTAACAAGAGATGAATCTGAATAAGGGATAAACAGATTTTTGTACAAGTTTTATTTTAGTAACTCTTCTGTAAGCTTGAAATTATTCCCAAATGAAAGAGTTCTCTTTTTGTAGTTAGACATTGAAAACACCTTATACTGAGTGAAAGAAGCCAGTCACAAAGAACCACATGCTGCATGATTTCATTTATATGAAATATACAAGTGGGCAAATCCATAGGCAGAAAATAAATGATCAGTTGCATAGGGCTGGAGGGTATGGAAAAACTGGGAGTATGGTGGTGATGGTTAAACAGTGTAGGGTTTCTTTGTGGGGTGATAGAAATATTATAGACTTGATTGAGGTGATGACTACACAACTCTGAATTTACTAATAACTACAGAATGATACCTCTTGAAGGAGTGAATTGTATAGTATGTCAATCGTGCCACAATAAAGCTCTTATTTTTAAAATTGGAAATCAGAGACAATCTGAAAGACACAGATATTAAAAGTTTTGTTTGAAATTAAAAACTTGGGACACCTGGGTGGCTCAGTGGTTGAGCACCTGCCTTTGGCTTAAGGTCATAATCCAGGAGTCCTGGGATCAAGTCCCACATTAGGCTCCCCAAGGGAGCCTGCTTCTCCCTCTGCCTATATCTCTGCCTTTCTCTGTGTCTCTCATGAACAAATAAGCAAAATCTAAAAAAATAAAGGAAGGAAGGAAGGAAGGAAGGAAGGAAGGAAGGAAGGAAGGAAGGAAGGAAGGAAGGAAGGAAGAAATTGAAAACTGCCTGGAAGATAACAGTTACTTCAGGTAACACCAATCATGATATACTGTCTGTCTTCCCCTCTCCGTCAATGGGCACATTTCTACATTAGCAGTAAATGAACTATCTTCTCTCCCACAGTAGTTAATAGGAAAATGTTCTAGCACAGAAACTAATTAATTTATGATTAGTCATACGATAATTTTAACATCTGACAAGTTTGATTTTAAATTTATTATTTTATGTCTTATTTTTCAACTTGAATTCAGAGATACTCTTGAGAGAGCTTTTGCTTCAAGCATTATACAAATCTACCTCAGAATCCTAAATGAGGTGTTTTCTCCTTGCCACCTTCCTGCCAGGAAAAGGTAAAATGAATTTTCACCCCCTCTTTCTCAGTCTTTTTTTCCCCCTCTTTCTCAGTCTTATTAAGATTAAATGGCAACCAAAGTTATGGCTAGAATATTGATGAACTTTTTTAAAAAGGAAAAAAACATAAATTTTACTTGTTAGTCAATTTGAAAATGACACTTTAAAAATTATTTTAAAATGACACTTGTGTAATACTAATATGGGAAATTTTCTTTTTATTTGAGAGATAGAGCATGAGCATGGGGATGAGCAGAAGGAGAAGAAGAAGCAGACTCCTCGCTGAGCACAGAGCCAGACTTGGGGCTTGATCCTAGGACCTTGAGATCATTATATGAGCCAAAGTCAGATGCTTAAACAAACTGAGCCACCCTGGCAACCCAATGAACTTGAAAAAGTATTCGTGTAGGAGAAAACTTCCATCCATAGTCAATATGTCATCTTCTTACATAAGAAGATAAATAATTTTATAAATGGATTTAAAAGGTACATGACCATGTTCTGTGCAAAAAAAATGCTTTCTGTAGTTTTCTGCGGACTCAAAATGACAAAATAGTTATTTCTCTACAAACTGAGGGGTATACTAACCAGAGTGTTTTCAAATTTAAGCAGGAGTGGCAACATGCCTTGATGTAGAAATTGCTAGAGAGCTCTAGGTGGGTCAAGACCACTGCCGTTTCATTGCAAAGCGAGGCATCACAAATGTGGGTTAGGTCGGCTTCATCCTACCACACTGAAGACTAGCAAATGATTTTACCAGTTGCTGTTTAAACATCTTATTTGTCCTTCCTGCCTCAATGAGAAATATTTTTCTAAAATTGATTGTGGTAAGTTTTCTATTTGGAAACATTTGTTAGAACAGCAGTGAGTATTCTACTAGTAAGCAGTAAACCAAGGGCTTACTGTTCAATTTTGAAATCTGTGGGTTTTCTACCAAAACAAGTAGAATTTGCAGTCAGAAGGAAGAACTTTTACCCATTTTTGGTTCTTTTATCATCCCACAGTTTGGGGGAACTTAGTCATTTTTATTTTGGACCAGGAAAAAAGCTACGTTGCAGCTTTAAAAAAGAATCAGACTTTCTGATAGCTAAATGGGTGCTTCACTTGTACCCAGTTTAACCAACTTGTGATCTTCCCATAAAAATGGAGTTCTCAACTGCTATACAACCAGATAATTCCTAACCTAAACTGAAAAACATCATTAATAAAATTTAAGATCCAAGGAAAGATATATTCATTTTATGATTCCCAGGTAAAATGAACAAACCAACAAAAATATCAACAATGAAAAATTTGAGTTTGAAATTGTATCTCCACCACCCTAATTATTCATATGTGAATAAGTCTCTCCACTTCTGATTCCACATAGTTAACTGGTACAGGAGGGTTTAATTATTATTCTCCATACTGTTCTGATTGCTCAGATTTTTTAAACCTTATAGTTAATTCCAAAAGACATAACCTCTTAATATTGTCAGATAATATATTTAACTCAAATGGGGTGAACATCAGTAGAACAAAATTCTGTTCTGTAATATCAACTACACTCAATAATTCTGTGTTCTAGTTTACAGTCCCAATTTGAATTCTGACTCATTAAAGGTAGAGGAATTTTCTAGAAAGGCCAAGTCATTGAGTTTTACTTGTAATCAACTTTACTTGGGGACTCTTATTCATTCTACAAATGGATCACAAAGTCTTCATTAGTAGAAGGTACACCCAAAATATCTAACAAAATGTCATCTTTTACCAAAATCGTTCATTCTATTTGAAACATGCATTTCTCTCAGGAAAAAAATTGCAATTTTAGAATATCATCATTTTGACCTACTTTTTACACTGGAATTACTTTATTAAGTTAAGTTAGATCAAACACAGGATCTTTGCCTCAACTGAATGGACACGCTAAACTGTCTCGAGTTGATTTGTGGAACTCATTATGGACTTCACAAAGTGTTCAAGGTTACTTTTCAGTTTGTTTCAGCCAGAATCAATAAATCTCTCACCTGGTTTCTGTGCTGCACGTATTGTGCTGGTTAATCATGTATATATTCGGCCCACACTTTAGACCTGGAGAGAGCTTTCGGATGGGAGCCAGATTGTAACTACCGTGCTGTTGAAATGTGAAAACAAAGGAAAACTGCTCCTGTTTATTATTAAGGTGTGATTGTGAACTAAGAGCCATAAATAATTGTGCTGGCCAGTTTCCAGGACCAGAAGAAGGAAGGAAAAGGAGAGAAGGAGACGGTGACCCCTTTCTCATGCTGTTTCATGCCTCTCTTCTCTGGATTACCGCACTTAGATGTAGAACTGAGATTCAAGATTCAACCTAATCATTGGATGGATGTGTTGTGCGCACCCAAGGTGCCCAGTTAACCCAGTTCTGCCCCAACTGAGCCAGGACACTGCTCTGGGCATCTGAACACTCGAGCTCCATCTTGTCGCTGCTCTTCCCCTAACTAGCTAGATGGCTTTGGGCTAATCATCTCGTTTCTTCTTCCATAAAATGGGAGGGTTACACAAGATGACGCTTGAGTGCCTCTCACTTTTTACATTCTAGGATTCTGTAATTCTCCATATGCCAATGAGATTTCAAAACCCCTACCTCTCTGATGAAGTAGAGAAGTAAAATATTTCTAAACCTACACATTCTCTCGTATGCATGAAAATCACCTGGAGGTACGGTAGGTTTGAGGTAACTTCCAAGAATCTGCATTTTTACCTAGCAGCTGAGGAAATTCTCACCTAGCTGGTTCTTAAGACCTGGCTTGGTGAAGCCTTGCCTTAGGGATTCTTTAAGCTTCGAATGGAGAAAAGGCTGTGAAAATCAAGACTTTTTAAATGAGTTTACCTAGGGGTAACTTTAACATTCTGAATGAAAATAATGGCTTGTGCATCTAGGAAATTAACATATATAAAAGACAATCCCAGGAAGAGGGGCAGTGGTCATAGCTGGGGGACAATTTCTAGATTTAAGCCACTCGTTCTTATTACCTGCTGTAAAGAATGAATGAAGATAAAGGATTATAAGAACAATGTCTCTATTTTCCATTTTAGTGGAAATTACTGTAACAAAATAAACATTCACGCTACAAAGCAATGTAATAACCTCACATTTACTAAATATGAACTAATCATTTTCTACACCTTCATACCGTTAAGGGTATTCAGCTTTTCTCATCCGAGCTTTACTCATTCTAAACTTTCATTTTAGTCAATTGCACAGCTTAAGAATGGCAAATCTACTACAGACTGGGTCCACTCCCCCCCTTTTTTTTTTTTGACAACAGCTGTTTTTGAAATATGTTTCACATATCATACAACTCCTTACATACTTTTTAACGTGTACAATTCAATGGCTTTTAGTATATTCAGACATCTGCAACCATAACCACAATCAACTTTAAAATGTTTTCATCCCCTGAAAAGAAACTTCTACCAGCCTCCCTTCATTTCCCTGAAGACCTCCATAGCTCTAGGAGATCATTAACCTACTTTTCTGTCTCTGGTCTTACCCATTTTGGATATGCCATATAAACGGAATCCTATACTCTGTGGCTCTTTGTGGCTGGTTTCTCTTGCATATTAGCAGGTTGTTTTCAAGGTCCAGCCGTGTTACAGCATGTATCGTAGTTCATTTATTTCTCTGGTTGGTTAATATTATGTATGCTACGTTTTATTTACCCACCCATCAGTTGATAGACACGCGGGTTGTTTCTGCTTTGGGGCAATTAGGAATAATACTGCTGTGAACATTTGTAAGCAAGTTTTTTGCAGACTCGCATTTTCAGTTCTCTCAGTTCTACTCGAATGGCTAGCCCGTATAGTAACTTTATGTTTGACCATTTGAGGAATTGCCAAACTGTTTTCCAAAGTGGCTGCACCATTTTAAAATCTTACCTGCAATATATGAGAGTCACAATCCTTCCACATCTTCACCAATACCTGTTATTAGCACTCTTTTTTTTTTTTTTGATCAGGGCCATCTTAGTGGGTATGAACCAGTATCTCATTATGGTTTGGGTTTACATTTCTCTCATGACTAATGATACTGAGGATCTTTTCCTGTGCTTACTGGTGATTTGTGTATCTTCCTTGGAGAAATGTCTGTTCAGACTCTTAAGCCCATTTTGAAGTTAGGTTGTCTTTTTATTATAAAGGAGTCACAAGAATTCTTTTTATAGTCTAGCTACCAAGTCCTTTATCAGATATATGATTTGCAAATGTTTCTCCCGAGTCCCTTGTCGAGTCTTTTCACTCTCTTAGTGGAGTTTTTGGAAGCACAAAAGTTGTGAATTGTGATGTCTGTGCTGTGTATTTTTTTTCATTGGTTGCTTGTGCTTTTGAGGTCACAAATAAGAAATTGTTGCCTAACCCAAGATCATAAAGATTTATGCCTATGTCTCTTTTATGGATTTTATGGTGTTAGCTCTTACATTTATGTTTGATCCATTTTTTAGAATTTTATTTATTTTTTATTGTGGTAAAATACACATAGCAAAATTTACCATCTTAACCATTTTTTAAGTGGTTTGGTGGTATTAAGCACCTCCACATTGTTGTGCAACTAATATCCGGAACTCTTCATCTTGCCAAACTAAAACTCTAAGCAATTAAACATGCCAGTCTCCTTCCCCTCAGCTCCTGGCAACCATCATTCTATTTTCTGTTCTATGAATTTGGCTACCTCCTAAGCAAAGCTTATTTTGCTTAGCATAATGCTCTCAAGGTCTATCCATGTTGTAGCATGTGTCAGAATTTCCTTCCTTTTTAAGGCTGGATAATATTGTATTCTATGGATGTGCCACATTTTGTTTAGGCATTTGATCCATTTAAAAAAATTTTTTTTTAATTTTTATTTATTTATGATAGTCACACACAGAGAGAGAGAGAGGCGCAGAGACACAGGCAGAGGGAGAAGCAGGCTCCATGCACCGGGAGCCCGACGTGGGATTCGATCCCGGGTCTCCAGGATCGCGCCCTGGGCCAAAGGCAGGCGCCAAACCGCTGCGCCACCCAGGGATCCCTTGATCCATTTTTTAGTTAATTATTGCTGTCTATGGTGTGAAGTAGAGTCCAACTTTATTCTTTTCATGTGGAAATCCAGTTGTCTCGGCACCATTTGTGGCCCATTTATTCTTGGCACAGATAAGCAATTATATTCAAATAACTTTATCATTTTAAACTCTTAAGCGTCAGGGGGAAAAAATATCCAAAGGCTGTTTCAAAAGATATAGTGCATAATCATCAGGGCATTTTGTGTTGTGGGTGACGATAGCATTTCAAGACAGGTATAAAAAACAAAATATGAAGATGTCACATTATTGTTTCTTTCTTGTACTCTAGATCTTTCTAACTTTTTCCTTTTACTATTGAAAAGTTAACTGTCACTGCATGTGCTGCTTTAAGGGAATTGTGAAACTGAATAATACACAGCATAACTTAAAAAAACTCAATTACTATTATCATAATCATAAATATTTTAATACAACAGCCCTCATGAAGTACACATGTGGACATATAAATCTTTAAAAATCATCAAAATCACATCTACTTCCACTTTGGTATGAATGGGTCACTAGGAATCAATGTATACTTGACTACCAATAGGTGGCGCTAGACATTTAGTCAGGATTTCATTCCTTTCCACGTTGCTGGTAGTAGAACTACAGTCTCCTACTGGGAAAGAGGCACAGCGTCTAGAGGGGACCTAAAATCTTTGTGAGAAAATGAGTTCTCTTCTTCCTAGTCACACTCAAATTGACAATAAACGAAAGTAGCTTTCAATTAAACTGATACCAACAAGGACATATTTACAGATTTGAGTTGCCCCAGTATTCAGTAAGAAAAATCCTTCCTACTGCAATTCAGATAGTCCTTCAGGTCAAGGATGTAATCAAACCCTCTGGAATCTATTGAGAAAGCCAGAAAACTTCAGAAGTGTTTGTCATTATTTCTTGAAGACTTAAAAGAAAACTAAGGTAATAAACTACGTTAGTTATAGAACCAAACAAATGATTAAAAACAGGATGGAATTCAGTCGCCTGTAGGTATTGCCTATATTATTACAAGAGTTGTTAATTTGATCACTGGTAGATTAAATGTTATACATATGTCTGTGTCTTTATAAACACACCCATCCTATTGATCATTGTTACATTAATATTAAAAAACAGAAATCATTTAAAAAACTGACTTTTACATTAAAAAAACTACACATTACAGCAATATTTATGCTGGGCAGAGTGTTTTGGATCAACTGCATTTTTATTTGTTATGCCTTAGACCATGAAGAGCTTGTACTTTGTTTCAAACAAGTAAGCCCCATGCTGTCATTTAATCTAACCTAAGAAACAGAAGTCTATGGAAGATAAAGCCACAGAACAAACAACCCTGTTGTACTCTACAACTCATTCCTAGAGTATGTTCAACTCTTTTTGTAAAAGTCTTGGCTTTGGATAAACTTGCAATACTGTGAGAATTGTCCCAGAGTCCTGAACCAAATGCTGAACCTTTAGTTCTAGGACCTCACCTTAGTCCTAGACCAGTCCAGCTTTGCAAGACATTTTTTAAAACCTTTTCCTGACTTCTCTGAAAGAGGGCAAGCTTTTTTTTATCTACATTTCGGCATCTTTTGTGAGGATAAAAAAAATCCTGCATTCTTTATTCTGTCTTTCCTGAAGTACAACTTACTACCAAGGTAGACGTCCCACCTCTCCCCACGCACACCAGTTGGAATATTATCAGGCATAGCACCCTATAGTGGAAAATATCCACTATGTTAACAACCACTACATGGAAAATATATGGATAGAATCAGAAAAGTATTTTCTAATAGTTCCAGATAATGCAATACATGAAGCTTCTTCACATTTTTTTCCCTTCTAGTGATAAAAGCTAAACATTTAAAATTTCAAATGAATTAAACTCCAGTTTAATTTAAAAGAAACCTTTTTCTTTCTGGGTAGGACTCAATTGAACACCAAATATGCATACATTTTTTATCATACCCCAAGGAACTACTTGAAGGTAGGAGAGCTTTGGTAATTTATTTAGTAATAAATTCATATTCTTATGGGGCGCCTGGGTGGTTTAATGGTTGAACATCAGCCTTTGGCGCAGGTAGTGATCCCAGGGTCCTGGATCAAGTCCTGCATTGAGCTCCCTTCAGGGAAACTGCTTCTCTCTCTGCCTATGTCTCTGCCTCTCTGGTGTCTCTCATAAGTAAGTAAATAAATAAAATATTTTAAATTCACATGCTTATCTAACAGTGTTTTTTCAAATTAGGGTTCATATGTCTTAGGAAACCTCAGACATTCTTGGAGGTCTATGGATTTTCTATGCAATGTAATAGTTTTTGGTTTTGATTGGTTAAAATGTGTGTGTGTGTGTGTGTGTGTGTGTCATGTATCATGAAGATAACCACTTTATAACCAATTACTGACACTCAGTTTCAGTTTCAGTGTTCAGGCTGGATTTGCGTTTATGCACAATGACAATGGCACCAAGCAATATTACTTTAAACATTAGGGAAAAAAGAAACTGGGTGGGGCGGTGGGGTAGGGCTGGTTGAAATCACACTCTTTCAGGTTTTCAAATACAATTTAAATGATGCTTAGTGTTTTCCAAACATAGTTTAATCTTTTCCTTTTTAAAATTATGGCTGGTTTACAATAAATTTTAAAAATAGTTTCATGGGATCCCTGGGTGGCGCAGCAGTTTGGCGCCTGCCTTTGGCCCAGGGCGCGATCCTGGAGACCTGGGATCAAATCCCATGTCGGGCTCCCGGTGCATGGAGCCTGCTTCTCCCTCTGCCTGTGTCTCTGCCTCTCTCTCTCTCTCTCTCTCTCTGTGACTATCATAAGTAAATTAAAAAAAATTTAAAAAAAATTTAAAAATAGTTTCATATCAAATAGTTGACATTTTAAAAAATTGCAGTGTCTTTACCATGATCATTTCTATGCAGATTGTATTTCATGTGCAAAACAAGTGTGGGTAGCTAGCATTTCTAGTACCTAAATAATGAACTTCACTGTGGAAATGGCTAGCAGGGAGTATGTTACTAAAATCTGTGCCAAAAGTATATTCATTGATTAAAATAAAGTGTGCTGCATAATTTTTTGTTGGTGAAAGTTGTGATGTTTAAGATATGTAGTGATTAGCAGGATTACTTGGGCCTTTGCTCAGAATGAAGAAATTACAGGAGAAATTACTGGATTTTAATCCCTTGTTCAAAGTCTTGGGGGCTGAGTAGAAAGAAGATATAATGCATATGCCATACATTACTTAATAACCCAGAGAGGGTTAACCTCTCTATTAACCAGAGAGGTTTGGGACAGCACCTTGTAAGGAAACACTAAAATTTCAACACAAAATAATTTTGATTTTCAGTTGTTTCTTGTGATTTTATAATCACCAGCAGAAGGATCTATCCCACTCAAGCTGTCCTCATATCAGCATACAATTGCACTCACCACAGAGCAAGTATCATGCAGCTGCTCCTTGGACTGAGGACAGAGAGGGAGGGTTTCTCTGGGCAGAAAAGATCAGAAAGCATGATTTTTTTTAATGTACTTGCTAAATGTACATTAAGCAGGATTTGGTCCAAGAGTTACAAGTTTGCATGAGAGAGACCATATAGCCCCCGACTACCTACAATCACTGGAAGCTATTAACATTACATTCATCAAAAGGATCCATCAACTGGTCTGATCAATGACCATGTGGCTATTGGTCAACAAGCTCATCACAAATGGGTGAAGCCCACGAGACCGTTAAAATGGGAAGGAGCAGATATTTTCTTTGTCACATCAACTTGAATTTTACATTAAGAAATATAAAGACTGTAAATAAACACACATCAATTCAGACCACATTTGTCAGTAGTTTTTAGAATTTCATGGATTCCAGAATTGGGGATGAAAAATGATGGACTTCTATAAGTTCCACTGCTTATTAGTTACATGCTTTGAAAGAGTTACTTCCTGGTATCTCAGGATAGTAATTCATAAATTAAGAAATGATGTATCATGAGGATTAAACCAGCTGATATCATGCAAAATGCCATGAATTATATAAAAATTCCAAAGATAAAGGTTTCCTGAGTGCTAGCTACAGCAATCATATATGGCTCATTTAAGCAAAAGAAAAAAAAAGAGAGAGAGAGAAAGAAGAAAGAAAGAAAGAAGAAAGAAAGAAAGAAAGAAAGAAAGAAAGAAAGAAAGAAAGAAAAAGAAAGAAAGAGATTAGATGAATATGGGTGACTTAAAAAATCATGAAGGACAAGCTGAACTATCAGGAAGGATAGACACCAGAGAAGCAGAGGAAGCAGGGTTAATGTGGGAGAATTGGTTCTTGTTATCTTAGGCAAGAGGGAGAGTCTGGATGGAGGGTCAGCATAGAGGGTGCCAGCACCTGGACTGTAGGTGGAGATGGGGGTGACTTCCATCACTCTCTCAATAATTCCTGAACCAAGACAGTGTCCTGTAAGAAGCAACCCAGTTCCTGTGCTTTCCAGTCTCAGCAAATAATGCATTAGAAATTCAGGGAGAAAGGAGTCAGTGAAAGAACATAGGTATCATTTATGTATCATAATGTTTAAAAGTCTAATTTCAAATCTTGGCTTGTTATTTATTGTGTGTGACCTTGGGCAAAGTAGTCTGAGCCTCTCATCTGTATTTATTTATTTTAAAGATTTACTTATCTAGCTAGGAGAGAGAGTGAGCGCACGCAAGCATGAGTGTGGGCATGTGGGGGGAGGGGCAGAGGAGAGAACCTTTAAGCAGATTCCCCACTGGGTGCAGAACTCCATGGGGGGCTGGGTGTGAGGCTGGATTCCAGGCTCGATCCCACAACCCTAAATGATGACCTGAGCCTAAACCAAGAGCCAGGCGCTCAACCAACTGAGCCATCCAGGTCTCCCTGAGCCTGTCATCTTTAAAACAGGTATTAAGGGTGCTCACTGTATATGGTTGTGGTGACATTCACTGTGATGACAGTGGAGGCAAGCACCTGGGAAATGACCCCTGTAGTGCTCACCAGTGTTGGCACTTCTGTGCACTTACACTGACCCTAAACAGGGTAAATCTCCAAGCCATTCTGTTGTATCCTTAGCTACCCTTTGCAGAGAAAGCAGTTCACAAAGGTCAACACAACAACCACACGAATGAATAGCTCCACATCAAAGCCGCTCCCAGAGAGGTGGTCGACAGCAGGGGCTAGTTAAAGTATCACTAAGAGACTCTCCGAGGGTACAGGTCTTTTCATTCTTTCCTTCCTTTCTTCCTTTTTTACCTTCCTTCCTTCCTTCAGTCCATTCCACTTCCAATGGCTTGGCTGGGCTCACCAATGCTGGGAGCCCTTGGGGCTTAGAGGTGTATTTCAGGTATGTTTCAAGACATTGTTAATGGAGTCCCTTCCTTTGAGTACTATTAGTTATTTCACTAAAATGAAATAACCTGGAAGAAGACATATATTTAAGTACTTGCTCCTATATATTAAAAAAAAAAAAAAAACTGCTCCACAAGACAAAGAAGAGAATACATGTTCTGAAAACATGCAAGTACGTCAGGAGAGCAGTGGCATATTTGAGCTGATAATGATGATAGGGGAATTCAGTCCAGCAGTTTCTCAGTGGACTCTGCAAGATTCGCTGATTTCAAGAGCCAATACAAGTCGGGAGTTGAAAAGTACTGAATTTGATAGATTTGGTGGATAAAGGAGTTGAGAATAAGAAAGGAAGAAAATGAGGTCACAAAATGCTGAAGCCTTAAAGATCAGCAATTCCCTCTGCCTCCAAGTGTCCCCATTGCCTGCCCGGCGTCAGAAGATGGACAGAAAATCCCGATTGCTTTTTCTTGTTGCCAGACTGTGTCTGAATGTGCAGAGGGTCAGAGTATCAGGTGTTTTCAGTGCAGAGGGTAAAGTGGGTCAGGGGAGGGGAGCTTCCTGCCCCTGGAAAGGGCAGAGGAGGAGTGACAGCATGGAATGTGCCTGCTGGGACTCAGCTGTGAATTAAAAACATGGAATGGACATCCAAGGTGCAAATGAGCTAAAAAAAAGTATCCCAGGTAGGAAGTGCGATGGCAATTTAAGGAGCACTGGCAGCCTCATCGTGGTATGTACTGCTTTCAGTGGTAAATGCTTCAGCTTTTGGGCCCCTGGGTGGCTCAGTGGTTGAGCTGCCTTCCCCTCAGGTGGTGATCCCAAGGTCCTGGGATGGAGTCCCCCATCGGGCTCCCTGCACGGAGCCTGCTTCTCCCTCTGCCTAGGTCTCTGCCTCGCTCTGTGTCTCTCATGAATAAATAAATAGAATCTTAAAAAAAAAAAAAAACTCCAGTTTTCATTCAAGAAGCCCTTAATTAGGGGTGGCTATAGAGTCTGAGCATCTTCTCAACTTCCTCCTCATAAGGAGAGGTTTTCTCTACTACTGTGTGATCTACTTTCTCTAAAATAAGCAATCAGATAATCCCCAACCTAACCCAGCCAAATTGCACTATTCAACCTGCTGGATGATAAGAGATTAGCTGAAACAGACTTCTTTTGAACAATCAATGTAAATCTGAGGAATGTTTAAAGATTTAAGAAGTGCAGACTGCCAGACTTTGGCATGGGCGGTGACAGGGCAGGTCACTAAAGGACTGAGAGAGGTCACTAAATCTAAGAGATGACAGGGCTCATGTGGTAGAGGCCATGCACTAAGGGGTGGGGTCAGAAGGGACAGTGAATTGAGGTCACAGTCCTGATGTTTCGTGGGAAAGGCCTCCCTCCAGAGGAGCTGGTCTGTCCTGCTGTAGAGAGATGATAATGAGGGCAGTGGAGTGGGGTACAGGGATATCTACTGAGCCGAGGTGGACATGCCGTGGCTTAGGTAGAGGAAGACTGGTCATCAAGAGCATGGAGCACAGGGGCTGTTTTTTCTCTTTGTTGATTTGTTCTAAAGGCAGCCCAGACAGGAATAGTCCTATACAAAGGTACTGATCACAGCCAGAAATGAATCAGAAATCTAAAAATATGGCCTGTCTTTTCATTCTTTTCAACCTCAAGAATATTTCTTTTTCTTCAAATTATTCTACAGATTGCATACCCCCTTGGCCCTGATAAATGCCCTCTGATTTCATTTTTGCACACTGTAAGTGTTATGGTCCCATCTGGTCTAGTTTTGTTCTCCATCATTCACACATGTGTGGACTCACCTCAGGTTCCCTCAAATATCCCAGGAGAAAGGCCTGGGTTTTTTTTTTTTTTTTTTCCTGGGGTTTTTTATTGTTTTTGTTCCCTCAGTAGAACTCCTGGCCAGAGTTGATGAAATTTGGCCTTTAGATATATTCTAACTTTGTTATTTATTCCAATAGTGTCAGACTTTAATTCTATATATGTAAGGAAAACCAATATGATTGTCATTGAGGAACTCTAAAATAATTCCTGATGTGAAAAAAGGGAGTTTAGGGTGCTGAGCTTGCAAAAGGGATGGCCACTTAGACTATGAGAAAAATGCTTAAATCCCCCAGATCAAT
The DNA here is from genome assembly GCF_003254725.2 of Canis lupus dingo. Lineage (NCBI taxonomy): Eukaryota > Metazoa > Chordata > Mammalia > Carnivora > Canidae > Canis > Canis lupus. The sequence continues at coordinate 6,133,083 of NC_064271.1, read as the reverse complement.
TTTATGTGTATACATCATTTTACTTTTTTTTTTTTTTTTTTTTTTTTTTTTTTTTTTTTTTAGTAGGCTCCGTGCCCTGCGTGGAGCCCAACTTGGAGCTTGAGCTCACAACCCTGAGCGGGATCAAGAGTCAGACACTTAACCTGACTGAGTCACCCAGGTACCCCTAGAGCATTTTACTTTTAACAACACACCAAGGGGTGCCTGGGTGACTCAGTCAGTTAAGTGTCTGCCTTTGGCTCAAGCCATGGTCTCAGAATCCTGAGATGGAGCTCTGAGTCAGGCTTCCTGCTCAGTGGGGAGACCTCTTCTCCCTCTATATGATCTACAACTTAAATTAAGAATTTAGAGCAATCCAGTTTCATCTAGTGAAAATCCAAATATGTTTTAATTTTTATTTATTTTTTGAAGATTTTATTTATTTATTTGAGAGAGAGAGTGAATGAGAGAACTAGCAGGGGGGAGGAGCAGAGGGAGCAGAGGGAGAAGCAGACTCCCTGCCAAGCAGGGAGCCCAATGAAGTGGTTCTCCATCTCAGGACCTTGGGATCATGACCTGAACCAAAGGCAGATGCTTAACTAACTGAGCCACCCAGGCACCCCCAAATATGTTTTTAAACTGATAGGTAATTAAGCCCATGAAGCAATTTCAGTGAACATGCAGGTTTTAATATAATTGAATATATTAGTTATTTATTTATTTTTCTGATGGGTCGAGAACTTTCTTTCAATATGACTGGCTCATGGTAGAAATACATAAACTGGCTGACCTCCAATGTGGCTTTCTAATGTGAACTATTTAAATATTTTGAACTATGTGCTTAAGCATAACAATATATATTCAAACTTCAAATTCTTAATGGAACCCCTAACCAAAAATTTAGTAAAAAATCAAAGAAAGGCTACCATGTACTATATCTATTTCCTTTCAAAAACAATTCCTAGATACTACTAGAGACCAAAGTTTTGAATCAGAATGTTTCCATGTAGACAAAGCCACAGGGACTAAACACATCATACAACACATACTCTCTGAAACTCAGACCTGGAAGTTTGATGATTGTATGGACAAACTCTCTGGAACTCAGACCCGGAAGTTTGATGATTGTATGGAGAGTTCCCTGGCAACAGGGCCCCAGGCATCTTCTAGCCAGTTGGTCCTATGAAAGAGATAAGCCATTTCAGCCAAACATATCTTTATCCAGCATTGGAATGCATCCAAAGGAAACATGAAAGACTTCTGACATCAGAAAACATCTGTTGACTTTGGAGCATCCATATCAATAACAGCAAAACACACAGCAGATGTGAGCCTGCTTTGTTGGGGTAAAAGGAATGTCAAGTATGAAAAAAAATCAAGAGGAAATGGAGATAGAAAATTCCAAATTCTTCTACTTCTGCCATTAATTATTAGGTTAAATTTTTGGTTTTAATTTGGCCTCAAAAACAATTGTAGGATGGTATTTTCAGTGCTCCACTCCCTTAAATCTGGTTAGAGATTTTTAAAAGATCAATAGTCACATGACCTCAATCCCCAAGTTTGGCCTCAAGTGGTCATGGTAACCACCAGTAATGCATGCTACTATGAGGAAGTAGTCAGTTTTCAAAATATTCAGCAATATTTATCTAAATAGTTTTATATATTATTTGAAAAAGGAAGTGTTGAGATAAAGATCCTTAAAAGAGCTCTTCATCTGAGTTCACTAGAGTTAAAAGAAATATATAAGAAGACTTCTGGGAGGGGGAAGACCCATAAATTTTTACCCTTAATTGTTAGATGAACATAAAGTTAATGTGCTGCTTTTCAGAGTTCTCTTTCTCTGCCTGGTGGTGTTTCCAGAGGACCTGTCACAGTCTTCTTCTCTCCCCCTGTACACAACCTCCATGCTCTATCTCATCTACTCCCATGAGTGCTGAGAACTCCCAACCCACTAGACTCTTTCCTGAGCCTGAATGATTGTGTTTGACAGAATGCAAGACACTTACAAGTTAATTTTCCAAAAGTGGAGCCAATGCACACAAAAAAAGTCCTAGTGCTAATAAATGAGTTCAGAAAGATTCCAGGATATACAAGATCAATTTTTAAAAACTCAGTTGTATTTCTATATAATAGTTATGAATAATCCTCAAGGGAAATTAAGAAAACTATTCCAGGTCCAACATCATCAATGATAACAAGACACTTAGGGATAAATTTAACAAGTACAAGTACACTGAAAACTACAAAATATTATTGAAAGAAATTAATTAAATAAATAGATATCTCATGGTTGAAAGATTTAATATTACTAAGATGGCAATGGCAATATCTCCAAATTCATCTACAAATTCAACATAGTCCGTTTCAAAATCCCAACTGATTCACTTGCACAAATTTACAAGCAGATCCTAAAATTGATATGGATATTCAAAGGTCCAGACAGCCACAGCAATCTTGAAAAAAATAAAGTTGGAGGACTCAACACTTCCCAATTTCAAAATTTTTTTCTAAAAAACTCCATATCACTTGTCATTAGGATGATACAAATCAAAGCCACAATCAGATAGCAGTTTACAACTACTAGAATGGCTATAATCAAAATGAAAGGCAATAATAAGTGTTGGTGAGGATGTAGAGAAGTTAGAGCCTCATTTTACAGCAACCACTTTGGAAAACAGCCTGGCAGTTCCTTAGAAAGTTACACAAAGTTACCAGCTAACCCAGCAATTCCACTTACAGGCAGATACCCAAGAAAATTGAAAATAGATGTGTCTACTCAATTTTGTATACTGATGTTCATAGTAGCACTATTCACACTAGCCAAAAAATGGAAATAACTCAGTGCCCATCAGCTAATGAATGATTAAACAAACTGGTCTATCCACACAGTGGAATATTAGTCAGCCATAAAAAGGCATGAAATAGTGATGGATGCCACGACATGGATGAACCTTGCAAACATGCTTGATGAAAGAAGTTGGTCACAAAGACCATAAATCATTTGAAATATCAAAAACAGGCAAATCTAGGGATATAGGGAGTAGGTTAGTTATTGCCAGGGCCTGGGGCATGGGGCGGCAGAGCTTGACTGCTAATGGGATTGGGGTTTTTTTGGACAAATGATGAAACGTTCTAGAATTAGATCATGGTGATGGTTGGAAAACCTTGTGAATATGCTAAAAGCCATGAATTGTATATTTTAAAAGGATAAATATTTTATGGCATATAAATTATACCTCAGTTTTTAAAAAAATCAAAAAAGAAGGAAGACTAACTGCCTTAATTCCAAAACTCTTTCTCGTTGTATATTTTCCTGTCTCAAGAAACCTTGTGTCATGTGGACTTCTTTCTTCTCTTTACCTCACATTCCCTCAGTCTTTTTACATCTTGCATCTATCACTTCTCCATCGCCACTCACACTATCGTGATTCATAAAGCCTTCGTTTCTCACCCAGCAATTGCAACTGATCTCTGTGCTTCCAATATCTCACCCTTGCCCAGTTTATTCTCTATGAATTAACTAAAGGGAATGATCTTCCTAAAATATATGATCGCATTTTAAATTAAACCAAGATAATAATTTCTCTTTTTTCTCCCATTGAGGCTTTGATTTTTCATATACGCAATTGAGTATATATGATTCTGGAGACACAACAATGAAAAGGTCTGATCTCAGCTTAAGGATCTTGTAATCTAGAGGGAGTCTCCAAAAAAGTATGCAGATGATGAAGATATAGCATGATGACAGCTGCGAAAAGCTCATGATCAGGGAGCCCCATGATCAGGGGGAGTGAGCAGGGCCTCTCAGGATAGTGAAATCTTAGCTGATTCTTGGAGAATGAATAGAAATTATTCAGGTTAAAAAAAAAAAAAGGAAAGAAATTCCAGAAAAGGAGGTAGCTTGTGCAACTGGAAGAAGAAAAAGAATGCACCTTACAAAATCCTCAAAAGACAGGGAAGCCTAACACCAAGAGTCTTATAAGGCCATCTGTGGTAGCCAAGTCTCTTGTTAAAAGAAAAAATACCAACTCAGATTTTTTTTTTTAAAGATTTTATTTAGGGATCCCTGGGTGGCGCAGCGGTTTGGCGCCTGCCTTTGGCCCAGGGCGCGATCCTGGAGACCCGGGATCGAATCCCACGTCGGGCTACCGGTGCATGGAGCCTGCTTTTCCCTCTGCCTGTGTCTCTGCCTCTCTCTCTCTCTCTGTGTGTGACTATCATAAATAAATAAAAAAAAAATTAAAAAAAAAAAAAAAAGATTTTATTTATTAATTCATGAGAGACACACAACAGAGAGAGAAGCAGGCTCCCTGTGGGAAGCCTGAGACAGGACTTGATCCCAGGATCCTGGGATCACGCCCTGAGCCAAAGGCTGACACTCAACCACTGAGCCACCCAGGTGTCCCAACTCAGATGGATTTAAACAAAAAAAGGGCCTGTGTAGCTGAAAAGACCAGGGGTAGGTGGTGTAAGCAAGTGTGAATCCAAGCACTCCCACGTCCAGCTCTTGCTCAGTGGGGAGTCTACTGGAGATTCTCCCTTTCCCTCTCTCTCTACTCCGGACTTGTGCACTTTCTCTCTCTCTCAAATAAACAAATATTTTTAAAAAATACTTGACTGTGAACAATAAGGTGTCAGAATTTAGGTAAGTGATTAAAGGTGGAGCTGTGGGGTGGGGGTCTCAGTAAGAAAGGGAGAGTTGAGGGACCCCAGGTGCAAAGCTGGGGCAACTACACAAATAGTGAGCACTGACTAGGGGCCCAGGAGCAGAAGCAGCTCTGGGGGAGGGGAGAGTTCAGTGACATCACTGCATCTGCATGACATCTGAGTGCAGCAGACAAGTAGGTGCCTGGAGTCCCTAGTGTGAAGCTCAGAGGCACCCAGGTTTGTGTAGCTCTGGCCACACATTCATTCAGGATGAGCCTGCTGAGCTAAGAGATGTAATGGTAAAGAACACCTATTCCTGGCTCTCAGGGAGCTTGTGAGTCATGAGGTATGAGGGCTACATCCATGAATGGTAAGGAGCAACAGAACTAGAGGCTGGGTACCCACGGGAATCCCTGCCCTTGCTCTGGGGTTACCCCAGGAACCAGGGAAGGCTTTCCTCATGATGGAACCTTGAGACTCAGTAGGGGCAAAATGCTTCAGGAGATGATGAAACTGAGAATAAATTAACTTCTTGATAAGTCAGAATATTGTCTGGAAATCTGTGCTTTCTCTTTTCGGTTGGCCTCCTATATATGAAAAGAACTGGCAGTTGGCTTCTCTCATGAGGGGCAACCTATAGAGTGACCGCAGCGAGGAAGGCAGTTTGTGGCAGTGATATCTGAAAGCGTTGGCTTCATGAATGCCGTGTTCCTACAAGCTCTGCGTGAAGAGCCAGCAATGGCCCTGCCATCTCTCTTCAAGGAGCAGGCCTCTGAGCATCCCTGGTGGAGAGGCCTCCTAGGACCAAAGACCCTGAAGCTGAGCTACCACTGAAGCTCACGGGAAGCCAGCCTTACTTTCTCCTTTCAGTTTTCACATAAGGAGAAGGGAAAAGATACCAGAGTAAATCAGAGAGCTGGACCCGGTTTGGTAGGAGAGTGCAGAGTTGGAGTCTGTGCCAGGCCAGGCCGCTGTGGGAAGCACTCTGGAAGGGATGTCTTGGGGCGGGGGGGGGGGGGTTAGGTGGGGGGTGTCATCAAAAGCCAAAGCACACGAAGCACTTGTTTTAACCCCAGAGCTCCAGTTAATCTTTGTGATTCTCCATTTCCAAGAAGGTGCCAGGCAGGGATTTATGAGGTGCTCCTTAACACGGCTTGAGGAGAAATAAAAAACCCACTTTTACCTCAGGACTGAAAATTGTCCAGAAAAGCAGAGAAGTGACTGCCTGTCACCATGAGGAGACACAAAACAGGAGGCAGCATGTTTGTGTTGGGCAGATGGGAAATGGCTCTCTGTATTTCCATAGGTGATTATAACATCATCAAGGAAATGTGAGAAAGCCATTAGTGTTGCATGAATGCCTACTAATCTGTCTGTTTTTAAGTTCAAACGGATGAAACCACAGTTACATGCATCATGTTTCAGAGTATGCACAAGTGATATTTTACTTTTGCCAATTTGCTGTTCATTTAAATGCATTACTCTTAAATGTGCCATTTTTAAAAAGATTTTATCTTTATGTAATCTCTACACCCATCATGGGCCTCGAACTCACAACCCTGAGATCTAGCATCACACGCTCCACTGACTGAGCCAGTCAGGCACCTCTTTAAGAAGCCATTTCTAATTTATCTCTAAAATTATGATTAAAATAATAAATACACATAACCCTGATATTTCAAAGGAAAGAGCTCCACCATGACTAATATTATAATTATACAAGTCAAAGCTCTTGTCATAATCAGTATGGTTTGTCAATATTTATTTGAATGGTCAACTGTACGAAGGATGTGTATTGATTTGCAGGCCAAGCGTGATAGAAAAATAAGGAAGCACAGCGCTTCCTTTCTTCTGTGAGATCTGTGTAAGTGCTGTCTGTGGGGAGCTCTTGGCTGCTAAGCAAATTATTCTGTTCTATGTATAGCTTTGTTGATCTTCATGGCTCTCTAAAAGGCACACACCCAGGGTTTTGTTTCAAATGAATAACGTCAACAGACAAGCTGTCTAATAAACCTGAAATGTTGTCTTGGGAATGGAGAGAAAAGGAAGATCTTTGGTGATTTAGGTCGTTTTTCTCCTTGACCTTGGGGTCCTTCTGTCTCAAACTGATTTGAAGATTGGAATCTCCTTCTCACGTTCAACTTAAGAGCGTGAGGAATGCCGAGTGGAATGAGGTCATTACTACCTCTAGCTTTTAGTGGTGTCTTGCCCTTGAGAAAGACTGTGGGTTAGATGAGCTGGTTCATTCTCAGCCCTGAAAATATCATTGGTTTTATTCCTATGTGGATCTCTTAGGGTCATACTGAAAAATGCAACTTAGCAGCTATAAGTAACCTAGCTTGCATGCAGCTTAGTAGAAGCCCACATGTCTTTGCGGATGAGTGTCACCAAATTGTTTGGGGCTCCTCTAAATAAGAAGGAGCTCCTGCTGGCACTTTCTGTAACAGCTAGTAGAGGCAGCGGTCACCGTGGTTGGTTTTAGGTGCACTAGCTCCCCTAATCCTCACAGAAACTCAGTGACAGAGGCCAAAGAGACCCAGCAACTGGCTTAAGGTCACACAGAAGTTAGCATACAGTACAGCTGGAGGAGGAACCCAGGGAGCATGAGGCCAGTCTTTGCTCTTGGCTGCTAAGCTAATTTGCTTCTGTGCTATACTGTGTATTCTGTGTGCACCAACCTGCTTCCTTCTTCCATCATTTGTAAACATACACAAAAGATGGTTGAATAGCCTGTTCTAACACATGGAGCCATCGCAAGTTCTCTTAAGCTAGATGCATTCATGGATCTGAAAATATGTCCAGGACTTTCAGAAATGCCAAGGGTACTATCTTTCCAATGGGCAGAAAAGTGAGTGATGTGTCAGAGGGAAACCTACACTCCACCCCTGGCTCTTTGCCAGACCAGCTGAGTGATCACCTGCTCACCTCTGATTTCCTGGGGCATCAGGTAAAGAGCTGGCCCAGGAGAGTCTTCCACTCCCTTCAGGCTCAAACACTCTATGATTCCAGGACACAGGTTTCAGGGATTTGATAATATGAAGAAAGAAAGAAAAGAAAGAAAGAAAGAAAAAAGAAAGAAAGAAAGAAAGAAAGAAAGAAAGAAAGAAAGAAAGAAAGAGAAGGAAAGGAGACAAGGAAAGAAGGAAAGAAACAGAAAGAAAGAAGAAAGAAAGAAAGAAAGAGAAAGAAAGAAAGAGAAGAAAAGAAAGAAAGAAAGAAGAAAGGAAAGAGAGAAAGAGAGAGAGAGAAAGGAAATTAAGGAAGGAAAGATGGATGGAAGGAAGGAAGGAAGGAAAGGAAAGGAAGGAAGGAAGGAAGGAAGGAAGGAAGGAAGGAAGGAAGGAAGGAGAAAGCAGATAAGCTAAGGAAGGTTAATAACCTAAACATTGATTTCGACAGAAATGTCCCATTTCCTGCCCACAAATCCATCTCCCTCTGAGGGACAGTCATCGATTGGCAAGAACTGATCAAGCCTTACTGGTGTGATAGAACCTGTGAAACTACTTGTTTCTAAGTGCTTAGTTAATAGTTTGGGATCAGAAGAAGACTAAAAACAGACATGGAGACTCGTGGCTCTAACCTGAGGGTATATCCACGCAGATTTCTCTACAGGCCTCAAAAATTGGTGGGAGAGTACTTTGAAAATGAAGGTGATAATAATCATGTTTTTGCAAATTTAGTTTTGCAAAACATTTAGTTTCTTGTATGTTCTGACTTTAAAATGATTTAATGTGGTGCTGTCTTTCAAAACCAGGCAAGTAATAGTAGTGGGTTCAAAGAGAAGGCGTATCTTATTTGTAAAACATTATAACGTAACACTGTTCTCAACCTTTCGATGTATTTCAATCACTAGGTAGCTTATTATAAAACAACTACAAGCTCCAATTCTGGAGAAAGCCTTCATTTTTTAAAAAGATTTTTAATTTATTTATTTATTCATGAGAGACACAGAGAGAGAGAGAGAGAGAGAGGCAGAGACACAGGCAGAGGCAGAGACACAGGCAGAGGGAGAAGCAGGCTCCCATGCAGGGAGCCCGACGTGGGTCTCCATCCCGGGACTCCAGGATCACGTCCTGGGCTGAAGGCAGCGCTAAACTGCTGAGCCACCTAGGCTGCCCAGAAAGCCTTCATTTAAAAAAAAAAAAGAAAAAGAAAAAGAAAAAAAAAAACTGAGGGATTTGTAAGCTTAACCCTTAGGTTCTGCTATAATTTTAAACCTATGATTAAATGCAAAGCTGTATTGCTCTTTAACTGAAGCCATTACCAACAGAGCCTTGATCTCTCATAAGTTTTTTGAATAAGAGTTTTTTTCGGATTTTTTTGCATCAAGTGCTAAAGTGTGGCATAGGGTCTTATTAAAATCCTATATAAATGCCTCAGATGGAAGAAATTGAATATAATAACAGAGGTCCTAGAGGCATCTCACCAGTATCTTCAACCAAACTTGGAATCATTGGAACTATTTCATGGAACAATGGGGGTGTCGGCTGGTTTTGTTCCTAGGAAGAGACATACAATCCAGAAAAGACAGTTTCCTATTGTACTGTGGGGGCTCTGGCCTTTTGACCCAGAAGAGCCTTTCAGAGAAAGCCTGCATGAATCTGGAGGCAGGGTGGACACACACTTGAGAAACAATATAAAGAAGGCGGCATGAGCATGGGCTCTGAGAAGAATCGCGAAGCCACATCCTGTCAGGGTTTCCTCTCATTCCTGTATTTCTTTTTCCCCGTAGCTCCTTATTGGCAGCAAATTGACTATTCTTTGGTGCTGTTTCTGTACAACCTTTCCCACAATGCTTTCCCTTTTTATTTCTCTATCTCCCTCATCTGCCTCTCAGGACTCTTTCCACCAAGTGCCTCACCTAGTTTTCCTTCTCCCACCCCATGACTTTCTTTCATCTTTCTGAGAGAAAAGGATCCCAGCATCCTTTTCTCTTAGAATCCTGGTCCACATTGCTCATCTAGGAGAGGAGGCAGACAAAAGCACAGGAACAATCCTAGAGCCCTTGGTGAGAAGGGAACTTCATTTCATCTGAGTCACCAGATTTTTGTGCTTGTGCTGCTTTTTTTTTTTTTTTTTTTTTTTTTTTTAGGACAAAGTAATTCCATGTTCCCAGCTTGATGAAAGTATGGAAGAACAGGTTTCTCTGCTGTTGGTTCAGTGAGGAAACAAGAAAGCACTGTTTTGAGGTCCCCTATCACCTCCCAGCCAGCTCATCCAGTTGCACCCCTGACAGTGAGCCAGGCCGGCTGCTAGGCACGGAGGAGGAGGCACAGCCCCACACTCACAGCCTAGTGGGGAAATAGGCATGTAAACAAATATCCACAATACAGCAAGATGCAATAAGCACTGATCCAAATGGATTTCTGAGGTTGCAAGATAAAGTAAGCAAATGTGCTTGGGCTGAGAGAGAGGGAAGATCCCAGAGAGGACATGACCTTTAAGGAGAGACCTGGAAAAAACAATGAGGAAAAAGATACTCAGGTTGAGTTGTGCTGATGGAGAGGGTATGGTCGCTTTAGACAGAGTGCACCCCCCCCCCCCCGCCCAGCAAAGGCACGGTGTCATCACAATGCATGGCTAGATATAGGGTATAAGTTGGGGGTAGAAAGAGATCCAGCAGAAAAAGTCAGTAGGGCCAAATAGTGAAGGACTTCATGTACCAAAGCCTGGTTAAGAAGCATCAAATTGGGGTACCTGGGTAGCTCAGTGGTTGAGCTTCTGCCTTTGGCTCGGGTCGTGATCCCAGGTTCCTGGGATCAAGTTCCGCTTGGGGCTCCCCGCAAGGAGCCTGCTTCTCCCTCTACCTGTCTCTGTGTATCTCTCATGAGTAAATAAATAATTTTTAAAAAGAAGAAGCATCAAATTATCCTGTAGGTGAGGAGAAAGAGTGGAAGATTTTTAAAAACTGAAAGTGACCATGGATACATGCCTGTTGGAAAGCTAACTCTGAAAGACAGGACAGCTGATCAACAGGACAGCTGTGGTAGTTCAGGAAAGGGATGGTGTGGACATGAATAAGGGGGGGAGAAACAAGGAAGAGTTAGGAAAGCTGTTCTGGAGCTGGAACTGGGTCTGTGGATGTATGCATTGTATACATAGGGCTGGGGTGAGGGACCCAAAGATAACTTTACAAGTTTCAAATCATTATTTTAAGGATTCCTAAATTTGTTTCAGACGAACACATAATAGTATTTTGAACCCAAACATAAGACTGGGTTTGGGAAGAGGAAGTTCTTGAGTTTCAGTTGGGTATGTTCACTTTGAAATGCTCACGGGACATTAACCCTCTTTTGGAAATAGGACTGCCAAGCCCAGGAAAGCAATGCAGCTTTGGCCATCGTGGACCTCTTGGCAGCAACCGAAGCCACAGATTTGAGACACCTGCAGGGGAACGACATAGAACAGTGTGGGAAATAAACTAGGTCGGAACCCTGAGCATCACCAATCTGTAGGGGCAAGGAGCAAGCAAAGGGAAAAGCAAAAAGGCAGAAAGACGAAATGAAAGAATTGGTGTGTCAAACATCAAGGGGAGAAATGTATTTAAGAAGGGAGAGGACGCAATGTCCGAGGCTTCAGGGTGGTCATATAAGATAAGAAACAAACACTGAGTTGGATTTTGAAAGTCAGAATTTGTGGGTAATCTTACCAAGACAAGCTTCAGAAAGGTAGTAGAAAAAGAAAGCAATATTGCCAGGAGGTTGAGAGATGTGTGATTTGAGGAAGTTGGAGATGATGGGTATATAGACCAGCATTTTTCAAGCCTTTCAGTGTTCATAATCTTTTATACTCTATGGTTAATTGAGAACAACCAAAAGTTTTTGTGTATGTGGGCTACATCTATCAGTGGTGACCATGGCAAACATTAAAACAAATTTTCAAAGTAGTTATTAATCCATTGAAAATTAACAAATCGATGATAGGCAACAAAAATAACCTGGATATGGATCCCTGGGTGGCTCAGCGGTTTAGCGCCTGCCTTCTGCCCATAGCGTGATCCTGGAGTCCCAGGATCGGGTCCCACGTCGGGCTCCCTGCATGGAGCCTGCTTCTCCCTCTGCCTGTGTCTCTGCCTCTCTCTCTGTGTCTCTCATGAATAAATAAAATCTTTAAAAAAAAAAAAGAAAAATATTTTTTTCTTAAAAGGATTATGGTGATGACCACAACTGTGTGAATGTACTCATAACCATTAAATTGTACACTCTAAATGGGTGAATGTATATGAATTCTATTTCAATAAAATGGTTAAAAATGGAAAGAGTAAAAGCACAGGGTGCTTAATTTATATTTATGGGATGATTAAAGTACCAAGTGGGAAATATTTATTGAATATTTAGTAAAACTAATTATTTCATCTCACTCTACTCTCAAACACACACACAGACACAAATGCAAGCAAAAAATTGAGGCTATTCTCTTGGGGTTAAGTGTGGGCCATTGGAAAAAGAGATTTCCTACTTTACTTGTGGAAACAAAATGGTGTAGGATTTTATTATCCCTTTCCCTATCTTTAAAAAAACAAGTTTGTTGAGGTATGATTTACTTGTTCCAGACATTTCGTGTAAATGGAATCATAAAATATGTAGTCCCTTGTGTAAGGCTTCTTTCCCTTACCATTATGTTTGCGGAGGTTCATCCGTGTTATAACATGTATCAGTATTTTATTACTTTTTATTGTAGGATAATATTTTATTGTTTATATACCACATTTTATTTATTCATTCATCAGTTGATAAACATTTGGGTTGTTTCCCCTTTCTGGCTACTGCAATGCTGCTATGAACACTTATGTGCAAGTTTAGTGTGGATGTGTGTGTTCATCTTTATTTTCACAGGTATATACCTATGAGTAGAATCACTAGGTCATATGATAACTATGTTTAACTGTTTGAGGAACTGCCAAACTGCATTAAAATAGTGGCAACATTTTACATTTCCACCATTAGTGTGTGAGGGTTTCAATTTCTCCACATTTTGGTCAACATTTATTATCTGTCTTCTTGATTAAAACCATTCTACTTAGGCTATAAAGACGTATCTCGTTGTGGTTTCGATTTGCATTTCCCTAGTGACTAATGATACTGAACATCTTTTTGTATGCTTGTTGGTCATTTGTATATCTTCTTTAAAGGAGTTTCTATTCAGATTCTTTTTTTTTTTTCTATTCAGATTCTTTATCCATATTTTAATTGGGCTGTCTTTTTATTTTTATTTTTTTGCTTTTTTTTTTTACTATGGTATAATATATGTAACAAAATTTACCATTTTAACCATTTTTAAGTATACAGTTCTGTGGCATTAAGCACATTTAAAGTGTTAGAGGACTGGAGTGCTGGGTGGCACAGTCTGTTGAGCATCTGGCTCTTGGTTTTGGCTCAGGTCCCCATCTCAGAGTCATGGGATTGAGGCCCATGTGGTGCTTTGTGCTCAGCACGGAGTCTGCCTGTGATTCTCTCTCGCTCTCCCTCTGCCCCTCCTATTCAGGCTCTCTCTCTCAAATAAATAAAAAATAGTGTTACAGAACTATCACCTCTATCCATCTCCAGGACTATTTCATCTTCCCCAACTGAAACTCTGTCCATCCTCCCCTTCTCCCTGCTCCTGGAAACCACAATTCTGCTTAATGTCTTCATGAATTTGAGTACTATAGGTACTTTGTATAAGTGTATAATACAATAGGATGATGTTTGTCTTTTTGTGACTGGCTTATTTCACTTAGTATAATATCTTCAAGTTTTGCCCATATTGAAATATCTATGAAAATTTTCTTTTTAAGGCTAAATAAGATTCCACTGTATGTATATACCACATTCTGTTCATCCATTGATGAATACTTAGGTAGCTTCCACCTTTTGGCTATTGTGAATAATGCTGGTATGGACATCATCATACAAATATTTGTTTGAGTCTCCAATTCTTTGGAGAATATAGCCAGAAGTGGAATTGCTGGATCACATTGTAATTCTTTAAGTTTTTGAAGAATTATCATACCATTGCCACAGTGGCTGCACCATCTTATATTCTCACCAATGATGCACAAGGGTTCCCAATTCTCCAAATCCTTCCCAACATTTGTTGTTTTCTCGTTTTGTTTGTTAGAATAGCCATCCTAATGAGTACAAACTGGTACCTTGTAGTTTTATTTATTTATTTATTTATTTATTTATTTATTTATTTATATTCATGAGAGAGAGAGAGAGAGAGAGAGGCAGAGACACAGGCAGAGGGAGAGGCAGGCTCCATGCAGTGAGCCCAAAGTGGGACTCGATCCCGGGTCTCCAGGATCCGGCCCTCAGCTGAAGGCGGTGCTAAACCTCTGAGCCACCCGGGCTGCCCGGTACCTTGTAGTTTTAAAGATTTATTTATTTATTTTTATTTATGATAGACACAGAGAGAGAGAGAGAAAGAGACAGAGACACAGGAGGAGGGAGAAGCAGGCTCCACGCCGGGATCCCGACGTGGGACTCGATCCGGGGACTCCAGGATCGCGCCCTGGGCCAACGGCAGGCGCCAAACCGCTGAGCCACCCAGGGATTCCCCCCTTGTAGTTTTAAATTGAATTTCCCTGATGATTAGTAATGTTGAGTATCTTTTTATGTGCTTACTGGACATCTGTGTATCTTCTTTGAAGAAATATCTATTTGGACCTTTGGCCCATTTTTAAAATTGGGCTATTTGGTGGTTTTGTAGTTAAATTGTCTTTTTATTATTGAGGTGTGAGAGTTCTTTAAATATTCTGGAGTCAAGTCCCTTATTAGACACATGATTTGCAAAAATTTTCTTTAGTTTGCTTTTTTTTTACACTCTTTTTTTTTTTTTTTTTTTTTTTAAAGATTTTATTTATTTATTCATGATAGTCACAGAGAGAGAGAGAGGCAGAGACACAGGCAGAGGGAGAAGCAGGCTCCATGCACCGGGAGCCCGATGTGGGATTCGATCCCGGGTCTCCAGGATCGCGCCCTGGGCCAAAGGCAGGCGCCAAACCGCTGCGCCACCCAGGGATCCCCTTTTTTTACACTCTTGATAGTATCCTTTAATGTACAAAAGTGTTCTATTTTGATAAAGTCCAATTTATCTTTTTATAAATTTGTGTTTTGAGTGCCCTATATAAGAACTATTGCATATTCTGAGATCATAAAGATGTACACTTATTTTATTCTAAGAGTTTATAGTTTTAGGTCTTACATTTAAGTTATTGATTAATCTTGCATTAATTTCTCTATAGGGCATGAGATAAGGGTCCAGTTTCATTCTTTGGCATGTGGATATCCAGATGTCCCAGCACCATTTGTTGAAAATACCATACTTTCCCCTACTGAATTGTCCTGGCACACATCAAAAATTAATTGACTATAAATGTGAAGGCATATTTCTGGAATCTCAATATGATTCCATTGATATATGCCTAGCTTTATGTCAGTACTATACTGTCTTGATTACTGTTGTCGTATAGTAGGTTTTGAAATTGGAAGGTATGAATGAATCCTCCAACTTTGTTCTTCTTATCCAAGATTTTTGGGCTCTTCTTGATCTCTTGAATTTCCATTGAATTTTAAGATATGTTTGTAAATTTCTTCTACTAAGCCAGCTAGGACTTGATAAGAATTGGCTTGAATCTGTACAGCACTTTGGAGAGTATTGTTATTTTAGCAACTGTAAGCTTTCAATCCAGGACATGAGTTATTTTTCATTTTATTTAGAGCTTTTAAATTTCTCTCAACACTGTTTTGTAATTTTTGGAATATAAGTTTTAAACTGCTTTCATTATTTCTAAATATTTTATTCTTTTTTTTAAGTTTCTTTTTTTAAAAAAGATTTATTTATTTGAGAGAGAAAGGAGGGGCAGAGGGAGATGGAGAGAATCCCAAGCAGATTGAGCAAGAAGCCCAACATGGGGCTCAAGCCCAGGGCCCTGAGAACATGACCCAAGCTGAAACCAAGTGTTGGACAGTTAACCAACTGAGTCACCCAGGTATCCCTTAGGTTTCTTTTTAAGTAAACTCTACCCCCAATGTGGGGCTTGAGCTCACAACCCCAAGATCAACAGTCGTATGCTCTACTGACTGAGCCAGCCAGGAAACCCCAACATTTTATTTTTTTCAAGGCTACTTTAAATGGAATCATTTTCTTTTCTTTTTTTTTTTTTTTTTAATTTTTATTTATTCATGATAGGCACACAGTGAGAGAGAGAGGCAGAGACACAGGCAGAGGGAGAAGCAGGCTCCATGCACCGGGAGCCTGACGTGGGATTCGATCCCAGATCTCCAGGATCGCGCCCTGGGCCAAAGGCAGGCGCCAAACCGCTGCGCCACCCAGGGATCCCTGGAATCATTTTCTTAATTCCAGTTTTAGTTCCATAGTTACTGTTAACCATAGTAAGCCAAATATCTGGGCTTTGTTTCTTGATTGATAAAGAAAGCTTCAGATAAAGAAATCTCATTTCATTTTGAAATTCTTATGTCTGACCCGAGAATAATGTCACAGATTTGATTCAGTCTGCTTTAAAGATCTCAAATGATAAGACTAGAACACATCGGGACACCCTATTTAAGTCCATGCATCTAATAATCAGATGAAGAAGGAGCAGAAATATGAATACACTAACATTATTGTACAGCTTCCCGGAAGTGCAGCTGGAGTAGCTACAGAAGTGAATGAGGTCATGAGGTCACAGAGAGGGCAGAGCAGCCAGTAGCCTGTCCCATGGTGATACCCCTGTGACCCTGGGCAAGGGCTTCAACTCTGTATCCCTCGGATCTCCCATCTTTAAGATGGAAATAATAACAGTTTATATGGTTTTTGCAGAGCTGTCTCCAAATGGAGTGCCCACATTCCATTAGTAGATGAACTGCCATTCATGCAAAACAAAAACGTAAGAACTTCCATTTGTTTATTCACATCACTCCTTTACTTTGTACTTTTGTTTATGATTCAGAGGTGTACATAACATAATTGTATCATAGTATATTTGCAAACTTTATATTAAACTAGCAAATGCAACTTGTCAGTTTATGCTCCCACCATTTTGTTTGGAGACTGATGGAGACTATTTGGCTTAATTCATTGCTTAACACATAGTGAGTTCTCAGTAAATGTTAGTTATCATCAAAATAATACTTATAGTTGTCATATAATTATGGGTAAGTCTAAAAGGATTAGTTATACTTTCTTGGTTTACTTTCTTTCCACCATTGATGAGATCATGAAGCACACAAAAGTCAAAGAGCAAAATTATCAGATGATGACATATCAACTCAACCACATATGAATAATGCTTTTATTACCTTTTAAAAGTATAGAATAATAGATTTTAACTTGCATGTCCTTAGTGTGTAAACACTTAGCACCCTGAAAAAAGTTTGCTATTGGACTAAAGTTATGCAAAAGCAATTTGGTGGGTTTTTTACCCCCCGATTTTTACATCTCCACTCCTATGAAGCATAGGATTTTCAAATTGTGGGAATTCCAGACATCTCTTGGTTCTTCAAAGCAGCCAGGTCCGAGATTTGGGCGTCTAATATGGGAATGTCCTTCTCCAGCTCGGCCAGCTTCCCTGCCATTCTTCACAAGGACTGTGTGTATGGCACCAGACTTACTTTCCCAGAAGTGCTTCTGGGACCTCAGTCTGCACAAAGGGGCTGTTAAATGTGTTTCCCTCCCTGCTGGCTCAGCTGACTCCTGGGCCTCAGGTCACATACAACTCATAGTTCCTATCAACTTTTCCCAAAGGACCCCTGGGCTCCTGCAGGAGCCAGCACTTCCCTGGAACAGGAAGCCCTATTTACACTGTCTTGGAGTCTGGTGCTCATCCATAAAAGGGAAAAGAGTCCTTTAGGAAAAGGGCAGGGTGCTTGGAAACTCTTTAAAAGTGAAAGCTTTGCAACTGGTTTCTGTTGTTTCACACTGCTGGTCAATACAGTTTTGCAAAATACAAAAACACATGCTCTTTGGACTGGTTGAACAGTAAATCTGAAAGCTGACATGACAATAAACAAAATGGGGAGAATGTCACGTGAACCTTCCAGAGTGCTCACCTTGAGTAGTTCTTTCTTCAGTCTTCTAGAACATGAGTTTCATATTGGTTTATACATGAATTCTTCAGTCATACTTTGAATAAGGAAGAAGGACTATCTAGACTTTGAAATATACAATGGTTAGGTCTGTGGATGGTTGCTACAACTCCCTGTGCCTCTTCCATCTGCTGATAGACACACCTGAGGAATGACATGAATCCCGAGTTAGCAAAAGATATGGAGAGGCCAGGAAAAGAATACAGTAGTGAGGGATGGAAGTGTGGGGCTTTAGGAATCAGAACTCTAAAAAAAAAAAAAAAAAAAAAAAAGGAATCAGAACTCTTGGAAAGTTTCATCATAATGATTAATAATTATTTAATCACAATATAAATTATTAAAAATAATTGTTAATCATGCTTACTATTAATGGTAATATGAACAAATATTGCAAATTGTTACAAAGGACTGAGTTAAGTTACACATATAACCTCATTTAACCTCATGGTAACCTTGTGAATTAGGTACCATCAGAATCCCCAAAGCACAGATGACACAAAGAGGCTAAGTAACTTGGCTAAAGTCAAGGTAAACAGTAGACCTAGGACATAAAGCCTGGCGTTCTAGTCTTGTGGATTGGTGCCCAACCATCATGCCCCACTCCCTCTTAAACTGGGCCTAATGGTATTCTAAGCAGTTCAGATGTGGTAGCACTTTTTTTTTTTTTAAGATTTTATTTATTTATTCATTAGAGAGAGAGAGAGAGAGAGAGAGAGAGGCAGAGGGAGAAGCCGGCTCCATGCTGGGACCCCGACGTGGGACTGGATCCCTGGTCTCCAGGATCACGCCCTGGGCTGAAGGCGGCGCTAAACCGCTGAGCCACCCGGGCTGCCCGTGGTAGCACTTTTAATTAAAACAACACCGTTAATGTGGCAAGTTTCCTGAGCTAAAAAATTCAATCATTCTTCATTTCTTCAGCACCTGCTAACCCCTAGGACCTTACCTAGATTAAGTATAGTGATTCTTATGTCACTGGAATGGAGACTGGCTGGAGGCCAGTGTCCTTGCTGTGAGCATGTGTGCGGTGCTGCTGAGATCACCGTCCAACTGGCTGTGCTGCCCTTCCCCCATCGTCCCTTCCACCCCAGGCTTTCGGTGTCTCACATGGCACGAGGTTCCCAGCATAGCATGTAGCTGCCGCGAGAAGCTCCCTGCACTGCACGTGTTGCCACCACCCCCATCCTTCAGGCACCTCTCACACTCCAGTCTGGCATTGCCTTTCCTGCCCACTGCAGAGAAGGCTAGTCCTCCTTCTTCCCTTGTGCTCCCGGGCCTGCCTGCCTCACTTACTGCTGTAGCTCAGTGTATCACCAGTGCTTCTGTGGGCCCTTGAATAGACCATGTCCTGTGTGTCTTGTGAAGTCCCATGACTTAAACACGTGCCTCACACAGAGCTGATTTGTTCTAACCTGATTAGATCATCTATGGAAGTCACCTTCCCAAACTTGCAAGATTCTACCCTGAGGATTCACTTCAGGGAAACACCTCAGGAGACTAAGAAGTGGTTTGGGGCTTCGGTAATCTGGTCATCACTGGTGAACCTACTAAAAGCCATATTGAAGTGTGAGATTCAAATGAACTAAGATGGCGATAGGCAACCACTAGATACATTTAATTTTGAAGGGAGGCAAGTAATAGGCCAGTAGCTGAGGCATACAAAGTAGAAGGGTGGTTTCTGTTTCTTGCTTGCCTAGCTGTTGCTACCAGTGTTCAGATGCAGAGGCCTTTGTGTATTTTGAGGGCAGAAGGGAATGGGTGGAGAGAACCCGGGGAAAGATCAGGGCAGTGACTCATAAGCTTTGGGAGAGAGCACTTAAGGGAGTTCCTATCTTCATCATCAGGATTCTCAAATGAGTTGTCTTGTAGCCATCCTGTTGCTTTCTTGGCCTTCTGGTCCCTTCTTATCTCACTTCAATACGGCCAATGACCTCCACATTTCTGCGGCCATAAACCACTTCTGGTATCTTCAGGTCCAGAGTGGGATGGAAAATAAGTCCTTTTTCAAGGGGAAACGGCCCCTCAGTTTTACTGAGAGAAGAGAAAACCTAAGGCAGATGCACGTGGTGGTGTAGATTTGGTAGCACATGGTCAAGGAAGTTCTTGTCTGGTATTTCTATTTCTTTATGAAATATGAAGCAAAGTCCATGAGGGAGAGATGGGATATAGTTGAGATTGAAGGAGATAGAAAATTTTTGAAAAGTTTTTTAAGAGGAGCATTATGAGATTGCCGGCAAAAGGGGGCACCTGTGTGGTTGGTGCTCCAAGGTGTCTAACACCAGCCATCTGCCCACCTGGAGAACTTCCTTCTGGTGGCGCTCAGCTGCCTGGTGCAAGGCAAGCCAGTGAGTATGGTCAAGTTCATTGAGAATTGAATTATCTAGGCATGTGCGGTCAATGGAGGGCACGGGAGCTTGGCACTCTTGCCGGAAAATGCTTATATCATGAGCCCCGGAATCCAACTTGGATATGGGGAATGTTAGGAGGGGCCCATGACTAGGGAGGATGTGGGAGGTATGCAAGTCACCTACAGGCAGAAGGACACTTGTGTTGGGAATCTTTGTGCAAGAAGCTGCAGTGACAGGTTTGTGACCAGCAAGGAGGATGTCTGATTCATGATTTTGGAGGTGGAACAGTTTCAAAAGATAATGTGGTTTGGACTTTACATTCTGCACCATGAGAACAGGAAGCCATGGCCCAGCAGAGAATAAGGTCATTGGGTCAAGGAGGTCACAGTGTCAGATGCGTCCAGAATGAAGGCAGACATAATGATGAAGAGGAAGAACAGATTTAAGTCTTTAAGGAACAGTGAGTGTCCAGGATAAGCCTTAAGTGAAGCTCTCCTGTCTTTCTCACTTGGAAAAGTCAGTTGTTTGGTGAGTGAGAGAAGGTACAGGCTGACTTTGAAATGCTTTGATTGTCAATTTCCCATGTAGGGTGCGTATACTTTTAAAATGATCCACTAAAAATGTATCACTTATTGGTGCCATGAAAAACTTAGGAGAAAGAGATCTTTAGGAAAACATCAGAGGGGCCTGGGTGGCTCAGTCAGTTAAGAGTCCGACTCTTGATTTTGGCTCAGGTCATGATCTCAGGGTCGTGGAGTCGAGCCCCCCCACGCTCTGTGTTCAGCACAGAGTCTTCTTGGGATTCTCTCTCTCTCCCTCTGCCCTTCCCCCTGCTAAAGAAAAAAGAAGAAAAACATCAGAGCAGTTGGTAGCAGTTTTGGTAAAACAAGCCGTACCCACTTCCCAATCTCACCAGGATCCCGTGTGGTCCCTGACACCTTATGAAGACTGAATAACCTAGAGGGATCGATGGCCTTAACATTTGCACTTACATTTCTCTTGCCCCAGACCTGAAGCAAATGTAAGGCCCATGGTCCCGTGTGTTCCAGATTTCATAAATCCATTCAGAAGAGAGTTACCCTGGGCTCATTGCAGCTGTCAAGGCAGTGAAGCAACTCTCCATTGTGGAGTTCACCTCGTTTCAACAAGGTGGCTAAAATGGTGCTGGCAAAGTCTTGAGGCAGCCTTTTGTAGTTTGAAACAGAATGAGACCTCCTCCTCTTCCTGAGGGTTCCTTCTCCTCCAGAATCTCTGTCTTGCTGTGTCCCCTAAGAAGAACTAGTGCTTGCTGAGGACTTGGGATGCTCCAGGCACTACTCCTAGTGCTTTACATGCCGTATTTTATCTAATCCACACAATAAAGCAACACTCTGTGAGGTTCTATTATTATCATCCTTGCTTTTGGATAAAGAATCTGAGGCACAGATGATTCCATAATTTTCCCAGGGTCGTGGGGCTATCAGGAGGTTTCAGGTGGCATTTGTTGTCAAAGACAGCACTTCCTGCCTCCTCTGGTAAATGGCTCTGCCATCCTCTCTGGGGGAGGGGGGGAGCCCGGTTCCACCCTTCCCTTCTCTCCAGCTCCTCACTCCTCACTCCAGCTGCTCTCCACTGTGCCGTCCTCCTCCTCAGACATTGCTACCTGACTCTCCTCGTAACCAGCACCCTGGTACAGGCTCTGGCCAGTGTCACTGAGTCTCCAGTTTGTCCTCTTCTCTGTAAATCTCAGGCTCATGGAAAAGATTTCAACTTCCCTAGAACACATGCAAGGCTGACCCCTCCGCACTTACCCAGCTTTTATTCTCACCTCGGATATCTCCCCTTCCCCCTCCATGCTCCAGACTTCATACTGAGTTATTTTATGCCACCCCAAAGACAGCAAGGACTCTGTCCCCTCCAAGCTTTGGCCTCGGTCCTGTCTGTCTTGAACACCTGCTCCACCTTCCTGAACATGCCACCCCCTGCCTTGTTGTACAAAATTCCCTTCATCTTTCAGAACTCAGTTCCTACAGCCCGCTCAGAAGTGCTCCCTGCCAAGGCCCCGACAGTCCCCAGCACCCTGAAGGGTACCTCCCTGTCTGTCTCCTCCCTGACTGTCAGCCCTGAGACCATGGCCACATCCCATTCACCTCAGTGTTGCTAGTGCTAGCAGATGTCTGTGCACATGGGAACCTGCTCCTCTGTTGTCCAAATGAGTAGTGAAAATGGAAGCAATGAGACCAAATGACCCCTCAAAGTTTCCTTTGTCCTGTATTTGGAGGATAAAGGGAGATCTCATTGGCACCCAGTATGGAGGTGCCACCTGTGTCTACAGATGGTTTACACAAGTTCTAGACACAATAACTTTAGATACAGCTCCCCACTGAAGTGTTGGCTGTGTAAGAGCTGGGTGCTTGTCTTGTCTGCAGCCATGTTCCAGGTAAGGACCTTGGTACTCAGTATATGTTTGTTTCATGAAACACATATATAAAAGATCTCTAATCCTTACAGTTCTACAAGGTCAGTATCATTCGCCCCATTGTACGGTCAAACAAACCTAAAGTTCAAAGGGGTGAGTAACGTGTCCAAGGTTATAAAGGAGTTAGTAGTAAAATCAGGATTCATCTCCTGGCTTCCACATTGAAGCTTCTTTGGCTATCCTGAGTTGTCTCTCAAAACCTTAGGAATTGGTCATTCGCATTAAAGGAAGATGAATAAAATTATTTAAAAAAAATAAAGCAAGTAGGACAGAATTTTCCTGCTTAAATGAGAAAATCTACCACTTATAAAAATGGATTTGTATGCAGCCCAAACTTGGAGTCATACAAATTTCAAAGAAAAATTGCTGGTGGACTTAGCACCTGAAAAAGAGTAAGCTTTGGGAGCCCAGGGAGATGAGAGCTCTCTGGCCCGGCTGGATCAGGTCCATGGGGACCCGCCCTGTGTGTGAGCACAGAAAAACAGACTCCTCTGTCTCCCAAGCAGCACACCGTGTCTTGAAAGATTGAGCTGCTTATTGCAACTGTACCGTTTCTTGGCCAGCATCAGAGAGCACCGGATTTAGAGCACTTTTTGTCTCTTGGTTTCATGAAGGTTAGAGGTTAGAGGTTGAAGAAAGGTTTTTTGTTTTTTTTTTTAAATTTTATATTGTATCACCTTAGGATCAGGCAACTCCCAAAAAGATTTCCTGTGTGATGAAATACATCTTTTCTCCCCTCTCTACTCGAAACAGTTGCAACTTCTTAGTAAAAATTACTCAGCTAGTCCTTACCATAACCGATGAAGACAATACGTATTTTTAGTTTTGTCTTAGCAGCAAGGAAACACAGTCACAAATGGAAAATGATTTCACGGAGGCCATCCAGTGAGTCAGGCGCAGGACCGAGCTGGACAGATGAGGCATCTGGGTCTCTCACTAAACTTCAAGGTCCTGCTGAAAATTGGAGACAAAGAAAAGTAGTCTTATGATACTTTCTGGGAATAATTTTAATGCCAAGTTTTGTTGTATGTTGATGTCTGTTCATTAGCCATAGGACTACGACACTTTCCAGTGGAAAAGCTCTACTCATTCTCTTGTAAGATGTCATGACATATTAGGTGCATAGCACCGAGTACCGCACACACGATAGTAGCTGCTTAATAAAAAATGCTCTCCTGGGACGCCTTGCGGCTCAGTCAGTTGGGCGTCCAATTCTTGATTTCAGTTCAGGTTTTGATCTCAGGGTCAGGAGTTCAAGCCCTGTGTTGGGCTCCATGCTGTGCATGGAGTCTACTTAAAACATTTTTTTTTAAGTTTTAAATGCCCTCCTGCTGCTCTGCCCACCAATCTCTCCACTGTGAAATCTCCTCAGGGAGACTGGATTCACCTGTATTACAGTTCCTCCCAGTCTTTCTTCATTATCGACCTGACGTTTTTCTTAGTTCAGCTTTTATGTAGAAACTCAGTGCTCTGTACATCTGAGCCGGTGCTTATCAGTATCTGGTGCTTTGGCTTGTGTGGACACCTATATTTTTCTCCTTCCTATTTGCATGTGTAGGAATCTAGTTCTGCCTATGGGTCTTAGTCATTCATTCATTCAGGAAAAAAAAAATAAAAAAGCTACCTTTTGCCACCAGAGTGATGTGAAACGTCCAGTGACTTGAGGAGGCCAAATTTCTCCAACCCTGCCCAAACCACCAGGAGCCTCCCACACTGCTGGACAGGTTGAGTAGGATTAAATATGTCACTGTCATTGCAGTGGTTCTAACCCTTTTCATTTCTTTCTAATTTTTTTTAAAGATTTACTTAAGAGAGAGCTCACAAAAGTGAGAGAGATGAGGGGGAGAGGCAGAGAGAGAGGAAGAGGGGAAGTTAACTCCCCGCTGAACACAGAGGTCAGGGCAGCAGTCTCCAGACCAGGAGATCATGACCTGAGCTAAAACCAAGAGTCAGTGGCTTAACCAACTGAGGCACCCAGGCACTCCCTCATTTGCCTGTTTTAATAGTACACACACCTCTGTGCATCAGATTGTTACAGGTGATGCTGTGACAATGGCAATATGTAAGATATTTCCATTCCAGTCATAAAGCTATTTCCCAAGTTATTTGATTGTTCATCTCTTTATTTTATTTATTTATTATTGACACATCATTGACATATTAGTTTTAGGTGTGCAACATAGTCATTGAACAATTCTATACATTACTCGGTGCTCATCATGTTAAAGTAGTCACCGTCTGTCACCAAACAACATTATTACAATATTATTGACTGTATTCCCTAAGCTGTACTTTTCATCTCTGTGGATTATTATTTTATTACTGGAGTCCCTTCACCTATTTTGCCCATCCCCCCACCGACCTTCCTCTGCAAGCTATGGACCAGTTCTTTAAAATGTAATTCTCTTATTTTATGCCATGCTACTGAGAAATAGGATTTTATCTGTGCCCTATTTTAAAGTTTAGTAGTTATCTTTCTTATAAGACATTACAAAATCACTAAAAGAAGACAATCTAGTTATTCAGTTCAGAATCCCTGAATTGTAATATTAACCATATTATGATGTTTTCTTGTTTAACTTGGTCAAATAATGGGTGATTAGATTCTCACTTCTCAACAGTAGGGTAAAAAAAAATTCTATGGTACTTGAAGAAATAGACATATTTCTTACTTTTTAAAAGCCAAATTCTAGTATTTGAGAAAGAAATAGATTGTAAATTTCCCTATTCAATTTTAATGTAGTTTCATAAAGGAATATAAAACATTATAATTACTTTTAAAGCCAAATAGAATTAGGAGTTTACATTATAGACCCAATGTTATAGAATACTCTCCTAAAACAGAACGATGTGTGCTACTAATATAAGCAGCCAAAGCTTCCTGAGTAGGCGAGCCTGGCGGGTCCTGGTCTGTGTGTTCCTAGGGGTTAATGCCTGACAGCCCCACAGCCAGTCTCTGGTGGGCACAGAGCAACAAACTGCTCTCTCGCTGGGTTGGCAACACTGGACTAGGCTTCAGAGGCAGGTATGCTGCAGTGCACCAGGGAAGACCCAGCACCCAGCTGGCCCCTGGACCACAGCCCTCACCCTCACCAACAGCCCCTGGCACTGCTCAGGCTCACGCAAACCTGGTCATCTCAAGAGGGACAGGAATGGCAAGAAGCTCTTGCCCATGGCCCACCTTGATCACACTTGCTGCTTGTTCTCCTGCTTCTTGGATGAGAGTTCTCAGTGTCAGCTTTATTCACGGACTTCATCTCTGCTCACTCCTCATATGTTCCTTGTTGCTAAGAGTGCAGTCTTGGGCCAGCTTCCCACTGCATGACCTATCTCTAGATGATCTTCTCCACCAGAGTTTCCCTTCATGCCTCACCATTTTGGTTTTCTCTCTCTGAGTTCTCTCAGTGGCTGTAGACCATCCTATGGACAGACACACCACAGACACATCAAAGCCAACACATCCAAAGCAGACCCAAGATCTCCCCCTGAAGATCTGCTTCTTCTCAGGTTGGCTGGTGGCACCTCATCCACCCTTTGGAAAAGCAACTGGGGACAGGTGCCATGTATTTCCCTTGTGGCTGTCCCACAAGGGGTGAGTGTCTAGCTCTGCTCATCAGGCCATCAGGATTGACTGCCTGAGAATGACCTGATTTCTGATGCACTTCCCTTCTGCTGCACGTGCCTCCCAGTCCTCACTCCTCATCACCACAGGATACTCTTCCCAAAAGTCATCTTGACCCTGTTCCCTCATTGCTGAATGCATTGCAGGGACCATTGATAGCCTTAGGATGAAGTCCATCTGCTGACTTCAGTAGATAATATCCATGATCATCCTTCTCCTGGCCTTAGATGCTTCCACTTAGCCACACCTTCCATCTTCCTGGACGACTTGCATTCCCTCAACTTACTCCCTCCTTCTTACCTCTGTGACTTTCCTATGCCATTCCCTTGGTTCCTCCCCTCCCCCACCCCTTGCCCCCAGGACAAGTTGGGCATGGGCATGTCCTCCTCCAGCAAAGTTTCTATAATCCCCATTTCCCAAATGCAAGCCTGCGTTAGGTACCTTTCTGGAATCTACCACTTTGTGCTTACCTAGGTCACAACTACTATCATACTGCATCAATCTACTTGGTTGTTATTCTCCTCATTGGACTATGGTGAAAATCGGATTGAATCCTAATCTGCTTGGTTTCTATTTTTGTTCTGTTCCCTGGTACCTGCTTCTCACCAGAGCTTTTGCTCACTTCCTGGAAGCCACATGAGTCTAGGTCAATTCCATTGCTCCTATATCTGAGAAAATACATGCTCATCCCAGGACATCTACAAAATAAACAGTAGGTGTCAATAAAACCATGCACACCCAGCTCACTTCTCTGTTTCCACTGACTTGACTTTAGTTTCCTGAACATGAATAAAATGAAGTGGGTTCATTTGTTTATAGTATACTTTCAAAGTGTAAGGTGATTATAAAAAGAGTACATATTTAGCATTTTTTAAAATCTGATGAATACAAAGGAGAAAACAAAAATCACTCATAATTCTACATAAATTTTTTAAATGTTTTGTGATTAGGCCATTAATATTTATCTAATATTATTCAAATTGTGACTTAAAGTTGTTTTAAGTAGTCATGAGTAGCCTATTCGATATTTTTGCCTATTCATCTGACTTGATATCTTTTCTGTTGATTTGCAATCCAAAGTTAAAGAAAAGTCTGATTTGGGGCCTTTGTGGATAATTTCTTATATAATAAGAGGACAGATGCACACTTTGTTGGATGTAAGGACACCATCAGAGAATAACTGACTTCCAGACATTTGGGGTATTGGCAAAGGGAAACTCTTGACTCCACCTACTGTTGGCTTCTGTGTTTCAAGATTTTCTTGCAACCTAGACTAAAGGAATGTACAGTAAATCTCCACAAATCAGAGAATGGCATCCAAGTAAAAGTCAGGCATATTAGGAATAAAAAAATATGTTTGTATCTATTATTATTTTATTTAAAAGGAGAAAAAACTTGGCTAATTTCTTTGTAAATGTTCATGTATATTGTACACTTTTACCTAATTAAACTATGAGTTCTTTTGTATCCAGATCAGAAAATGTAAACGTGAGAGATTTGTAAGTTATTTCTTTCAGATAAATAAGAAAATAAACCATGCATACTAACTCTTATGATGACAATTCTGTTTAATTAAGAGTTATCTAAGCATTTATTTATAGAAACTCTTTTAGGCAGGTTAATATTGTGACACTTCCCTCATTTTGCCAGAATCCCAGAGACAGATATTAAATGACTTTATCAAGGGTGAATAGCTCAAGAATTAGAAAGCTCAACATTAAAAAAAAATGTTTTTAATATTTTATTTTTAAGTAATCTCTATACCCAACATGGGGCTTGGACTCACAACCCTGAGATCAAGAGTCCAATGCTCTACCCACCAAGCCAGCCAGGTACCCCAAAAGCTCAACTTTTTAAAAAACTTTTTTATTATGATAAAAAAACACATAGCATGAAAGTTACCATCTCAATCATTTTTAAGTCTACAGGTCAGTAGCTTTGGGTATATTAATACTGTTGTACAACAAATCTTCAGAACTTTCTCATCTTGAAAAACTGAAATTCTGTACCCATTAAACACCAACTCCTCATTTCTTTTCTGCTCTGCTCTTTGTTTCTTGGCACTTGACAACTTAAATACCTCCTATGAGTGGCTTCATACAGTGTATGTCCTTCCATGGCCAGCTTATTTTGCTTAGCATAACATCCTTGAGGTTCATCCATGTTTCAGTATGTGACATATTTTTCTTTTTAAAGGCAGTATAATATTCCACTTTCTGGCTATGCCAAGTTTTTTGGCAGGAAAGCACCAAGAAGAATTAGAAAGGCTTCCTGCAGGAGATGAGATGTTGCCTAAACAGAGTCACAAAAGTGGGGGTTAGTAGAATAAAGACAAACTCAAGGCACTTTTTCAGACAATCTGCATGTGAAACATGAATATTTCCTAAACCAACAATTTCCAAGCTCGATCTTGTTGGCTGGGCTAACGCCTAATGTATAAAACAGATCCTATATGCAGTTACTCCTATTGGGAAGAAGAGAGGCAGAACCTTGGTCTTTCATCATCTGTCTCACTCCTATCATTGACCAACAACATGTTCACCCTCATGATTACACAAGAGTGGTGGGTACTGAATAGAAGAAGGGCACAGGGGACTTTTTTTGGTTCTGGCAATGCTATGTTTCTCCAGCAGCACGCTCGTTACGCAAGTATGTTCAGTTTGATAAAATTCATCAAGCTGCACCTTGGAGACATTATGCTAAATGAAATAAGGCAGGTAGAAGAAAATACAACTGTTAGATGAGCCCACTATGTGACTTACACCTACAGTAGTCAAATCCAGAAAAACAGAAAGTAGAATGGTGGCCGTCCAGGCATATGGGGATGGGAAGTGGAAAGTTAGTGTTGAATGGGTATGGGGTTTCATTTTGGGAAGATGAAAAACTTCTGGAGGTGGACAGTGGTGGTGGTTGCCCAATGATGTGAATGTACTTAAGGCCACGGAAGTGTACACCCGAAGATGGTTAAAGTGGTATATTTTGTGCCCTGTATACTTTTATCACAGTTTTATTGAAAGAAAATTTAATCAAGCTATATATTTATAATTTGTACACTTTCCTACAAAGAGAAAAATTTTTTTAACCTGATCAAATCATAGTTTTAATTGTTACTCTCTGGAAACTTTTGAAGCATGGTGTTTTTCCATTAGTTGGACTGGCACATATTCCTATTTCATAAAGAACTAAAGGATAGTTGGCACTTCTTTCATCTCACCTGCCAAATCAAAAAACCTGGGATCTGACAATCTTGGTGACTCCCTTACTGCTTTTTCCTGAAATTTGTCAGTGGCTATTTATGCTTCTCCTTAGATTTCCCGTCTTCCAAAACGGTCTGTGCTGGCAAGCATGCCCTCCAGTAATGAGGAGACTGAGCGCTTGCCCGGGCTTCCTCCTGGTGAGGGGACCCTGGGGTTAGACTGTCATCTAACGGTGTCCAGGGCCAAGCTTTCAAAGATTCTGTGATTATCAGGAAACCTTCTTCAGCTGAATGATTTTTTTTTAACTTCCTTGTCAGTAGAAATAATCCTCCTAAAATAAATTGTTCGCTTTGGGCATGGAAATCAAGGGGAAAATGTTAGAAGATATTTATTTAAGATATCACTGGTGATTTATCATTATAATTTACTTAAAACATTCATGAGCCACTTCTTGAAAAGAAAGATCACGTGCGCCTAAACAATGTGAGTTTTGGTGAAGGTTCATAATTATGTAACAATTACCTAATTATAGAGAATTACTTATTTAGATAAAACTTAGATTTGCTATGATCATGATCTGAAACAGTACTGTCCAAACCAATTTTAATTTGAGGAGACTGTGTATGTGTGTGTCTGTTCTGGATTCTCTTTGTTGATAAAAAAAATAGGGAAAATTAATCATACGTTGTTTAAAATTCTATTTACTTAAATGTTGACTTGGCCATTTCTTAATTGTATATGTCAAAAAATTGCCAGAAAGTTAAAAAATTCAGACTGTTTAAAGATGGACTCCTTTGGTAGTGTGTATTCAGTAAAATAATATTTTTATGGCTTTTATCTTAGACTTAATTTTTATGATATTTAAAACCTTTTGCTGTTGATAAAGTAGCATATGTGCTTTCTGATTTTTAATATTAAAATGAATCCACAGACTGTTTCTGTGTTAATATGGATGTCCTGAAACCATAAAAACTATTCAGATTTACAAACCACCTACTAAAGCTACATTTTTTAAAACTTTTTTTATGATTTTTAAATTTATTCATAAAAGACACAGAGAGAGACATAGGCAGAGGGAGAAGCAGGCTTCCTGCAGGGAGCTTGATGCGAGACTCCATCCCAGGACCTCAGGATCACACCCTGAGCCTAAGGCAGATGCTCAACCACTGAACCATCCAGGCATCCCCAAAGCTGCATTTTTATATGGTATATAAAATTACTCTTTATATTGAATGACCATGCGTTGAGAAGACCTACACTGATTATCCATCTAATTGAATGTATCTCAAGATCTCTAAAAAGTTTAAAGGTTTAGCCAACAATATTTTGTGTACATTAAGAATTAATTTATTTTCCTCTGACTTTATTGGATGTACCATTAATAATAATAATACAAACATTGTCCTATCTAACATTTACAGAGCATCCTTTCTTCTAAGCACTATTCCTGCACTATACATTTATAGTCTCATTGAATTTTCACATTAGCCCTGTGGAATAATACTTTTTTAAAAATTTTCATTATTGAAGTATAATTGACATGAGACAATTCTATTATTATTTCCCATCTGCTAATTTGTGACAAAGATAAAATGCTAACTAGAACTCTCCTGAATTTCACAATAGCTATGTATGAGGCAAAAATAACACCAGCAGAAGTTCAACCCCTGTGGGGCCTGTATAGGAGGACATCTTTGTGCTCGGTCAACTCTGAATCCTTTCCTCCATGGCGTGACAGTTCCATGTCTGGCCAACAGTACATCCGTACTCATTTGGATACAAAGCCTATGAAACCACAGGACCATCACTGGCTTGGAGACAGGGGTCAAAACCTCTCTCCTCCACACCCTGCATCCCTCTTTTGAGAATATTTCATGGGCAAGATTCCACCAACTACATAGAGAACCCTGAGCTACTCCCAGAGAGATAAAAGAGTCTGGCCAAAAAATCTGGTGCAAACTGGAGTCTACCCAATTTTCAATGAAAAATAACTTTGAGGCTGAACTTTAATCTTTCACCACTTCAGTGAAGTAGAATTTAGACAAAACATCTCAGGATTTCCTGACTTTGCCTTTTACTCTGAAGGAGCATGCTCCATAGTATTGCTAAAAGGACTAGCCCTTGAGCTGCCTTGGCTTTTGAAAATTTGCTGGAGGGAAATATCCAAAGACTTTAAAGTTTAGTTTATTTTCAGAACCTAACCTAATATCATTATGTAAATCTGTGGAAGATTCTAGCAAATCACTGAAACCAGGAGATGAGTAAGGTAATGTCTGCCTCTTAGGTTTTTGGTGAGGAGTAGATGATATAATGAATGTAGGTGAAAGGCTGAGGCTGAGCACAGTGCTGTCATAAACCTCTGTAAGACAACCTGTCTTAACATACAATTTTAAGGAGCTTTTTGTATAATTATGGAACACAATATTTATGAAGCTTTTCCCCTGAGAAAGTTTTTTATTATTAGTTTTTTGTTTGCTTGTTTTACTCTGTAAAATATGCACCTACGCATATTAAAACTACAGATCAATACTCATGCAAGGAACTCAGCTAAAAACACTACTGAAATTCTAGAGTACTCACAATTCAAATTGAAACTTCTTCATCTCTCTCTTTTTTTAAGAGATTTATTTATTTATTCTGGAGAGAGAGAGAGCACAGGGGAAGGGGCAGAGGGAGAGACAGAATCCCAAGTAGACCTCCCCACACTGGGCACAGAGTCCAATGCAGGACTCGATCTCACAACCCCAAGATCATGACCTGAGCTGAAATCAAGAGTCAGATGCTTATCAGACAGCCCCCCAGACACCC
This sequence comes from Canis lupus dingo, assembly GCF_003254725.2. Taxonomy (NCBI): domain Eukaryota; kingdom Metazoa; phylum Chordata; class Mammalia; order Carnivora; family Canidae; genus Canis; species Canis lupus. Next base: position 6,100,957 of record NC_064271.1, on the reverse strand, counting down.
AATTCTTTATTCCCTTTTGGATCAAACCCTAGTAAGGAAAAAGAAACCTTTATTTGCCATGAAAATTTTCTTATTTGCATAAACATTATATTATATTGGGTTACTTAAATATGACCTATTATATAGTTGGGTTACTGAAGGAATTAGAATTACTAGCAATAAGACTAAGCAAAGAATGGGAATGGAATTTATCCTGCTTTTACAGGATTCCTGGGGCTAAACAGAATCTGCAAATGGCTCATACTAGGAGATTCTAGAACTCTATGCTAATCAATACAAAAGTTCATATTACATATTTAAAATATAGTCTAGTCTAGATAGCCAGTGATGTAACACAGCCTATGCAAAGGAACCATACAAACATTCTGCTTATTATACAAACGTTCTAGTTATTCATACAGTTCTGCTTATCTGAGGGTCTCCGGAGCTGCCACCACAAAAGGACATATTAATGCCACAATTTCTTCACCCTGTGTTAATAATAAAACAGCACTAGCAACTTTTCTGTCCCTCACAGGGCACCAGAGCTCGACAGTCAGTAAAGACCACAGATTCAATTTCATGCTCATCTAAGTACCTACAATTTAAATGTCAAGCAATATCAACTATTACCAAATTGGAATTTTTAATACAGTATTTATAAGAAAGAAAAACATTTGACAATACCTAATAAACCTTAAGGTGTGCATCATACACCATTTATTTTACTTCTAGCTATTTACCCAACAAACACTTAAAAACATGCCTCAGGAGACATAGACAAAAATATTCAAGGTGGCATTGTTTGTCATAGCTAGGTACTGGAAATGGTCCCAATTATCCATTGACAAGTGAATGAATCAATGATTTAGTACACAATACTTGTACAATTTTGAGTACCACACAAAGGTTGAAATTGGTTAAAATTAATGTGTGTTTCCTGTTTCTAATTGGATAATTGTTTTATCTAAACTTATTAGCTTAAAAAAAAAATAAACTTATTAGCTTAAAAGTTTCAGAAGATTATGTACAGCAAGAAACACCAAACAGCATCAAGAAGGTAAAACAGCCTACAGATGGGAGAAAATATTTGCAAATAGCATATCTTATAAATGACTTACATTGAAAATATATAAAGAGTTCTTATACTTCAATAATAAAAAGACAAGTAATTCAATTTTAAAAATGGGCAAAGGATCTGAACAAATATTTCTCAAAAAAAGATATACAAATAGCCAACATACATATGAAATGATGTTATAGCTAAATGTCAACATTCTTAGTCGTTAGGAAAATGCAAATCAAAACCAGTTCACACCACCCAGTAGAATGGCCATAATCAAAATGTCAGACAATAATAAATGTTGACAAGGATACAGAGTGATTGAAACCCTTATACACTGCTGCTGGGAATGTAAAATGATGCAGCTTCTCTGGGAAACAGTCCAGCAGCTCCTCAAAAGACAGAGTACAGAGTTGCCATATGACCCAGCAATCCCACTCTAGGTACATTACCCACCCCCTCAAGCTGAAATGTATTCACACAAAAACTTGTACAGAAATGTTCATTAGTAGCATTATTCATAATAGCCAAAAAGTGGAAGCAACCAGATACTCATTTATATATATCATGACATTTCCATACAATGGAATAGCAGACAAGAGAAAGTAATGATGTACCAATACCTGATACAACATGAATGGATCATAAAAATATTGTGTTAAACTAAAGAAGTCAGACACAAAAGGTCACATACTATATAATGCCATTTATATGAAATGATCGGCATAGACAAATCCATAGAGATAGAAGCAGATTGGTAGCCGCTCAGGTCTTGGGGGCTCAGGGGTGCTGGGGAGAAAGGGGTGGCTGCTAACTGGTGCAGCGTTTTTGGGAGGTGAATAATGAAAATGTCCTAAAACTAATTTGCGGTGCAGTTCTGCAGAGACATTAAAAACAAACTATATACTTGAAACAGATGAATTGTATAATATATGAAGTATAACTCAAATTTACTTATCCAGGGCAGCCTGGGTAGCTCAGCGGTTTAACACTACCTTCAGCCCAGGGTCTGATCGACCCAGTATCGAGTCCCACATCAGGCTCCCTGCATGGAGCCTGCTTCTCCCTCTACCTGTGTACCTCTACCTGTGTACCTCTGCCTGTCTCTCTCTCTCTCTGTGTCTCTCATGAATTAAAAAAAAAAAAAAAAAACTTATCCAAAATGTTATGTGACTTATAATACCATGTATATTCAAATTTTAAAACATGCAAAGCAGTCTTACATATTGTGTACACAAACATATGTTTGCAAACATGCAGGCAAGAGTATTCAAGACATTGAAAAACTCACACTGACTCATCAAGAAGAGGTACCAGCCTTTACACAGCAGTGAGTACTTGAAGACATTCATCATGCAGGCAAAGGGAAGATAAACACCAGAGTTCAGACAGCAATCACTCCTGTGCAGAGAGAGGGAAAAGAGGTCAGAGAGGAAACGGAGTGATTCTTACTCTTTCTTTCTTTCTTTCTTTTTTTAAAGGGAGAGGCTTTTTTTTTTTTTTAAGATTTTATTTATTTATTCATGAGAGACCTAGAAAGACAGAGACACAGGCAGAGGGAGAAGCAGGCTCCATGCAGGGAGCCCAGTGTGGGACTTGATCCTGGGACCCCAGGATCATGCCCTGGGCCGAAGGCAAGCACCAAACCGCTGAGCCATCCAGGGATCCCCTCACTCTTTCTTTAAAAGAAAACTCCTGGGGCCCCTGGGTGGCTCAGTTGCTTAAGCGACTGACTCTTGATTCCAGCTCAGGTCATGATCTCCTGAGTCATGAGATCCATCCCCAAGTTAGGCTCCACGCTAATGGGGAGTCCACTAGAGAATCTTTCCCTCTGCCCTCCAACCCCGCTCCCTGCACACATGCACACACATGTCTCTCTCTCTCTCTCTCCCAAATAAACAAATACATCTTTTTAAAAATATATAAATAAAAACAAAGGAAACTCTGACATAAATACCACAAAATGTTCGGATATCATCAAAGTTGGTTGGTGAGTACATGAACATTTATTGTATGATTCCCTATAATTTTCTATATGCTTGAAAGATTTCATAGTTTATGAGATACCTGGGAGGTGATCCCGGGGCATGGTCCCGGGGTCCTGGGATCGAGTCCCGCATCAAGCTCCCACAGGGAGCCTGCTTTTCCCTGTGTCTCTGCCTCTCTCTGTGTGTCTCTCATGAATGAATAAATACAATCTTAAAAAAAAGAGAAATATTTCAAAGTTTAAAAGATTCTCCATGTCTAGACCCATCTCATTAAAGACCATGATGAATGCCTCCCATCAAGGCTGTTTGTTGTTGGTTATTAAACCTAGGCCAGCACTCTGCTGAGTCCTGGTCAAAAAAACCTGTCCATTTCCTCAAAAGCAAGGACCAGAGAGAAGGACCATCATGCATAAATGAGGAAGAAAATCTCTCTGGCACATGATTTGGAACTACTGGTGTCCAAGTCTACTGCAACTGGGTTTCACTGCAATAGCAGAGAGTATTGGTGAGCACAAAGCAGAGGACGCTGCTCCCCCCCAAGCCAGCCTGGGCCAACACTCCTTAAGTAGCACAGCCCATAGCAAAGTCCACGACCTGCCAAAAACTTCCTGACCTGGAAGCAGAAGGTTTAAGAGCATTTCTGGTAACTGTTGAATTAAACCCCTGATTTCTGGGAGCAGGTTCCTAAAAGTTTTCAACTTTCTGGCATAGGCCTGTGGTTTGAAAGACCTGGTCACACATTTAATAACCTAACTGCAGTATTCCAAAGCCAAGAGGACCAAACAAATTTTTTTAAAAAGAGAAAAAATAAAGTTTTCCTTGTCCTTTTTGACACATTGGTAGAACCAGAGTTTAATGGCTTTTTAAATTTTTATAATTTAACCGAAGGGCTCTGTTTGAGAGTACCATAACCGCTTAGAGCAAATTCAGCCAAAATATGTGGAAAGTCATTACTGGATCCTAAAACGAAGCTCTCCCCATCACATTCACCCGGATGACGTTCTTGTGTTGCAGTCCCCTAGCTGTCCTTGTCAGAGAAGAGCCCGGGGTTTCAAAGTGGGAAGCAGAATGAGACAATGGGCCACCACAAATAAATTGTGTTGTGCGTGGCATTAATATTACTTTCGGGACCTTTCTCCCCCTATACTTCCCCTGCTAGAAGAAGTTTCAGGCGTCTGCCTACAGTACATACATGTTTTGAGAATTAATCCCTTTCCCCATGTGACTCATGATCCTGCAAGTCCTTCCAGAAGGGATAAAAATACAATGGATTACGGCACTGCAGCGTCTGCAATTCCCAAGGAAGAAGTGGCTTTAGACATTTATATACCGAGCTTGGCGACCGAGTGCCAGTGAGTGTGTCCGAAAGCTGTTGGAAATCGGACAGTTTGTGCTGCAGTGCAAGGACAGGAAGCATTGCGAGTTTCTGCAGCCGTGGTTGGCTTGAGATAATACCATTGTATAAGCAGGCACAGCGACCGCTCCCACTGCTGAGAGCCCGGGCCTGGCGTCTGGCTCCTTGGCCGCGGGCCAGGCTGAGGTCCTGCCGTCTGAAGGCAGGGTGTGTGTCCCCTCCCGGGCGGTCCACACACACACAGTGCCGGCCACACCTCACCTTCCAGAGGAAATCTGGCCAGAAAGCCAGACTTCATGACTTCTCCTTTATGAGCCTTACCCACCCCTAGTCCTTGCCGGGGGGGGGGGGGGGGGGGGGGTTTGTTTTCCACTTGGGTGCAGTGATGGTATTCACTCTGCGCTCAGATGAGGATTGGAAGTCGCAGGCAGTAAATGAGCTGATGACAGGGTTATTGGAAAGATCCTGTACCTGGCTATGCCTAGCTGCCTTGGTGCTCAGCACTGGGCCCGTGCTTCAGAGCGGTCCCTGCCCTCATCACTTATACCCACTGCCCTTCCCACAGAGCTCTTCCATTAAGACTTACCAAGGACTATTTTAGACGTATTTAGCAGCAATATTGTTTGATTTTAACTGGACATTGTTCTAAACACACAAAAGAGTTCAAGGATGTGGCGTTGGGTTTTGTTCTCTCATCCCCCTTCCCCCCTCCCCAAACTGTCAGGTTTCTCTGGGAAAATGGGATGAAAATGTTTGGGGACATTTCCACAATAAAACACTCTAAAATATTTTTTTAAGATTTCCTTTCTAGTCATGTCAAGATTATAACTCAAATCTGCAAGAGTCAGGAAATTCCAAATTTATGTTGACACTTTCCCCTTAAAACCCTCACCAGATGATAAACAGTGTAAAAATTCTGTTCCAACTCAAATGTTCTGAGTATGACACGGGGTTGCTAGGTTCTTGCCATGAAAAGGTGCTTCAGGCAAGAAAGAATAGGCCCTTTAAGAAGCAAATAGGATCTTTTCAGCAAATAGTTTTTCCAAATGATTTCTTAATATAGATGATGAAGTAACCATTTCAGATGGGTCAATTCCTCGATTGCACTTTGCAAATGAAGAGGAGTTTAATTTTGTGATGGACGCCAAGGAGACAGTGGGGGAATTTATTCATGAAATCAGCCGTCCTCAAGGTGGGAATAAGTCGTTGGTGTGGACTGAAGGGCTCTTCTGGGCAACTCCTGTCGGTTCTCTCAAAGGTCCCACCACCTCTAAGGGGAAGCTCAAAGGCAGGGCCATGCTTCTGAGCAGGACAGGCTCAGCTCCCAGCCCAGTGCTGCCAGCCACCAGCTGTAGTATGACAGTAAAATGCTGGGCATATCTCAGATCTGGTTTCCTCATCTGTGAAATGCAGGAGGATCATAACATCTACCTCATGGGTTGTTTGAGATTAGATGAGGTAATGCATGCTAGCCTAAGAAAATGCCTCTAAAAACTTTCTTCCCAATAGTGAACATAACAGCCATTTAGATAACAGGATCCCTGGTGAAGGAAAACAAGCATTATTGGCAGCAGTGTCAGGAAAGTGTGCTTGAATATGCGTTAGAAAGGAGCAGAAAGAACTTGACAAAAAGAAAAATCTCAGGGATAGAGTTTCTAAAATCTTCAAAGCAGACATTTCTAGGGCCCCAGAAATAGCTAATTACACTGACAGAGAAAGACAGTGACAGAAGCAAAATATCAACCAGGGCTGGAAAGACTCATCCGGCTGCAGGTAAAGAAAACAAAAAGAAATGGTGCGTGGTATCCGAGTTATAATCAGAACCCAAAACACAGCAGGAGAAGGCCTTCTAGAAGACGTGGAGAGTGGAGGGGAAAGATCCCTGGGTTCCAGACAACAGCAAGGAAGACCGAGCGAGAGGAAAAGGTGAGCACCTGCTCAGGAAGAGACCGGCTCCAGCCCCTCTTCACCCACCTTCACAAAGCTTGTGATCCCTTGGCCGCAGGCTGGGGTTGGGCACCTGGCAGGCCAAGCTCCCACAGCGCCAAGGGCAACCACATCTCTGCAACTGATGCGGTCAGAGGGCCCTGGGAAATAAGGTCACTTTTGGAGACCACGTTATAATAAGGCAACCGTGGAGGACTGCAAAAGGCGAATAAACGTGTTGTCTCTAAATGTTGAACTATTGGGACTTCATCAAGATAAGAAGCTTTTGCACACAAAGGATACAGTCAACAAAACTAAAAGACAACCTACAGAATGGGAGAAGATATTTGCAAATGACCTATCAGACAAAGGACTAGTGTCCAAGATCTATAAAGAACTTATTAAACTCAACAGCAAAGAAACAAACAATCCAATCATGAAATGGGCAAAAGACATGAACAGAAATCTCACAGAGGAAGACATAGACATGGCCAACATGCACATGAGAAAATGCTCTGCATCACTTGCCATCAGGGAAATACAAATCAAAACCACGATGAGATACCACCTCACCCCAGTGAGAATGGGGAAAATTAACAAGGCAGGAAACCACAAATGTTGGAGAGGATGCGGAGAAAAGGGAACCCTCTTGCACTGTTGGTGGGAATGTGAACTGGTGCAGCCACTCTGGAAAACTGTGTGGAGGTTCCTCAAAGAGTTAAAAACAGACCTGCTCTACGACCCAGCAATTGCACTGTTGGGGATTTACCCCAAAGATACAGATGCAGTGAAAAGCCGGGACACCTGCACCCCGATGTTTCTAGCAGCAATGTCCACAATAGCCAAACTGTGGAAGGAGCCTCGGTGTCCATCGAAAGATGAATGGATAAAGAAGATGTGGTCTATGTATACAATGGAATATTCCTCAGCCATTAGAAATGACAAATACCCACCATTTGCTTCCACGTGGATGGAACTGGAGGGTATTATGCTGAGTGAAATAAGTCAATCGGAGAAGGACAAACATTATATGGTCTCATTCATTTGGGGAATATAAATAATAGTGAAAGGGAATAGAAGGGAAGGGAGAAGAAATGGGTAGGAAATATCAGAAAGGGAGACAGAACATGGAAGAGTCCTAACTCTGGGAAACGAACTAGGGGTGGTGGAAGGGGAGGAGGGCGGGGGGTGGGGGTGACTGGGTGGCAGGCACTGAGGGGGGCACTTGACGGGATGAGCACTGGGTGTTATTCTGAATGTCGGCAAATTGAACACCAATAAGAAATAAATTTATTATTAAATAAATAAATAGATAAATAAATAAATAAATAATAAATAAATAAATAAATGTTAAAATAGGAAAAAAAAACAAAAACAAAATACCACAAAACCAAAAAAACCCAAAAAGCTGACAGTTCTGGCTCTTACTTACGTGGATACATCAGCTTAATTTTCATATCTGTAAGGATATTACATTTAAAAGTCATCTATCAATATGGAACCAAGAAGACTGTGGGAAGAGGAAACCATTCCAGACCAATTTCATTTCCGTCTATGATAGACAGTGAGGCCCTGTAATAAAGGCAGAACAATGGCTGTGAAATCTGAGGAAGCGTGTGCCACCATCTGCTGGGGCGGGGGCAGGCTGTGTGGGAGCCTGGGGCCTGCCAGCCCCCGCCGGCCTCCGCCTCGGCTCCCCGGTCCCGGTCCCTTCTCGCCACCTGCCAGCTGGGGCTGCTTGGGCCCTGCTTTTCCTCACCTGGTGCTGTTTGCTTTTAAATCTGTTTCCAGCCCACATCTGTTGTTCTCTGGGTTTAGGGGGCAATAAAGATTCTGTGGAGAAACTGGCACAGGATTTAGAGTCAGAATAATAATAGATGACTGGCCGTGGCATTTACTGGTTGTGGAGACTTCGGTGGATCACTGAGCGTCTCTGACTGAGATAGCCTCTCCTATCAGGTGGGGAACCCAAGGACCACTCTTTTCTGATTACCATGAGGATTACAAACCAAGGAGTGCTGCAATGCACGGCTCAATAAATGTTGCACGTATTCCTAATTTATGATCTCATATCTTTTCAGGTTCTGGGCTTTATCTGGATCCTACACCCTTACTGAAAGGTATATTTATGCTTACAAAAACGGTCTAATAATTCCCTTCATCCAGGCGTTTGATTCTTTCCATGGGACCCTGCCATTCCTGTATTTTAGTTTGGATCAGGAAAGCAAACCACGTTGCCAAGGCCCAGGAATGTTAGTTAGCAAAAGGAAGCAAATCTGTTACTCAGCCAGCCACCCCCTGCAAAGACCTTTCCTCCCTTTCTCCTTTCTCCATCTCCTCTTTCTCTCTCTATTTCTTTCCTAGGCCTTGATCTTGACAATGAGGAAATTCCCAGAGTCTACAGATCTGTGCTTGAGACCAAGATTATTTTCAAAACTGATTACTTTCAAGACTGATTATTCAGATGGCAACGGTATTTCAACAGCGATCTGAGTCCTTTGTAGGGCACCTGGCTGATTCAGTCCAAAGAGCACGTGAATCTTGATCTCTGAGCTGTGAGTTCAAGCCCCACGTTGGGTGTAGAGATTACCTAAAAATAAAATCCTTAAAAATAGTAATGATAAAATAAGTATGTCCATTGCTTTCTTATTATTCTGTTGGCTTGTTACCTCCATCTCATGACTCTCTGCTAGAAGAGAAAGGAGTGGAGGGGTGGCAGGAAGAAAAGAGGCTCAGATGGAGTGATAAGGAACCAAATACCCAAGGAAGAAGCAGGACTGGACCACTGGCAAATGCCAGGAATGTACAACCCAAAAGTTTAGAAAACTGCCCCAAAATTATGTGGCAGAGATGAGGGGTGGAGGCAGGTGTACTTTGCTACTGGAAAGAAGAGAAGCCAGTGCAGCTTCCTTGATTTCCTTGATCAAGATTTCTATTCTACTATCCCTCTCACTTTGGTAAATAAAGTCTCAAAATATAAATGCAATTGACAGACTGAACTTTAATTACTCACCCTTTCAGGCATATGAAGCTTTTCAGGATATCACAATGTTGATTTGAGGTAAATGTCTTCTGGCAGATTGGAGTAGAAGGTACACAAGAGTCCTTACCATACTTAGAGTACCGTACTTAGACATTTTTCTAAGTGTGACATGATTTTGCAATAAAAAGTTTAAAAAAAAACCCAAAAATTAAAAAATTAAAAATTAAAAAGAAAAAGCCAAAGCCTACACTTCAAAAGAGGCACATCCATGGATTCTGAAAAACAAAACGGCTGGATAGCTAGTCATAGCACAGGTAAATAATCTGTATGATGCAGAAGTGACACCTTTATCCTTTGAACATTCATCCAATAAATAATTATGGAGCCCTACTGGGAGCCAGGTGTTCCTCTGGTGTTGGGATGTGGCTATGAACAAGACAGAAAGGGAGAGACAAACCCAAGTCTTTAAGACCCACAGTGTAGTACACTCTGATTTCAGATAGGGTTGTGGGGCAGGCAGGGGGGAGGCAAGGAAACAGGCATCTAGGCTCTGAGAAGCACAGCCATCAGAGTAAGGCCTTTTGATGAAAAGAATGAGCTGTGGGAAGATCCTGAGTGAGCACCCAGCCCGGGGAACAGTACATGCACTTAACTAGGCAGGGACCAGCTTTGGGACTAGACAAACAACCAGAAGGCTAGTTGATTAATTAATGCATTGATTAATTAAAGAAAGAGACTTAAAGAATATATACAGTTCAGTGCCATCATTAAATAAATACTCACAAGGAGTTTGTACATGGGGAATGATCTTTCAAGGTCTTCTAAAACCTAGTTCTCTAGTTATTGCTTCAGTGTCCCCAAGGATGTCTTCCTTGCTCGGCTTCCAATTATTGGATTGTGTTGGGAATCACCCAAATCATCCATAGTATAGATCAAATGAGAATTAAACAAGCAAGCAATAAATGTGGTATTGCTTTAACCCAATCACATCAGGTTAATTCTGACAGGCATCAATTTTACTGGCTGGTGACGTGATTTAATGGAATGAACTTAAATTTCATCATACACTCATTGGGCAAGCAGAGTTCACTTGCCCAAGTGTTGTTAATTAGTGATCTAGATTTGCCAGACAAGTAGGAGGAGCCAGCCTTCAGCAGAATCTAGGAGCAATAGGGTACAAAGTGACCGTATCTTGATTGACACTGTCTTCAAAGGTCTACTAATCCCAGTATCTATGTGAATTGTTATATGACACAAGTTGAGTTACCAACTGGGCTTGATTTTGATGGAAAATACTCTAAAAACAAATAGCACTTAGATTTCTTGCTTATCACTCTAAGATTAGCATTTGCCGACAGGCCCCTGACACCCCCCCCGCCACTTCATTTCAGAATGGAGTAGAGAGAAGGAAACATTGCCTTTGTGTTAGGCTAAGTTTGATTGTCACAATAAAAAATTGGGACCCACAGAATCAGTCTTCTGTATGGACTTTTCGAAAAGTGAGTTATGTTTTATTAATGATTGAAATATTCAGGAAAAGTTCAATGTAGACATGAAATACATTTCTAGGGAAATCAAACAAATGGGCACTTGTTTCTCAGCAAATCTGTGATTCTCACTCCCCACCAAGGTTCTGTGAGGGCCACCTTAGCTCACATCGGAGCCTTGACCAAAAGAGATGCCTCGTATTTATAATAAGTTATATTTGCTTGATTGTAGAAATAATTACCAATTATGTTTCCTGCACACAGGGGTTCTAACTGGGGAGTAGAGCAACACAGTGAATATTCCCCTGCTAAACTGGACCCAGGTATGGCTATACACAACCCCAAGACACTTATTCCCTGGCTTCCACGTTAGAACAAGTGAGAACAAGAAGAGAAAACTCACAAGTCGGTAAGGAAGTCAGGCTGATTTGGGAGACAGCTTTGCAGGTTCTGGAAGGAAAAAGAACTAAAAGCTTCTGCTCTGAGATCAAACTTGCTTTTCTTCCTCCCTCCTCATAGCAGAAGGGACAAGGAAGAGAGCAGAGAAGGGATGCAGGAAGAAAGAAAGAGAGATGTTCTTGGCCTAAATCATGGGACGGATGTCCACCTGCCACGCTGCAGCAGAGCACGCCCACGAAACATGAGGAGTCACTTTTATTATTAAATGAAACGCTGCACGTTTCTTCCTCCTTCATGGTTTATTGGACATGTTGGCTAGTCATATGTTCACAGTTCTAAAACCTAGAGAGAACTTAGGAAATCTGCATGAAAATAGCTTCTCTTACTGGATCAATGAGAGTATAAATCAGTAGGGCATGACCATGGGCAAGAAGAGTAAGAACGAATATTGGTGTAATTCGAATGAGAAACGCATTCCTGCTTTAAGGCAATAATCTAAACTGGAAGAGAGAATATATATGAACTATTCACAAAGGATTACCAGAATTTCATGTTTCTATTCAAAGACCAGTCATTGAGTTAACTATGAGAGTCATGAGTGAAGACCACTCTGAAAACCTTCTTCCCGGATAATTACAGTTCAGAGTTGCCTTCCTGAATCTCATGAGCCATTCTGTGCCTATGGATAAATGATGGCTTTTCTCTTGCATTCTTTCTCTTGCCTTCAGGAAACTCCCTGACCCTCTGCTCTGGCTTAACAGTGAGATCAATGGCATCACTGCAGCTTGAGGAGAGAAAAAGGAGTTTCTCAAGGTCTTCACGTTCTTTGTCTCAGGGGAAATTAATTCAGGTGTTCTCTAGTCAATGCCTAAAAACATGAAGATTCCTATAACAGATGATGTCCCAGTAGCGTAGGCAACAAATGAAAGGCCCAGGGAAACATAAGCTCTTTGCCTAAAAAGACAAACTGGCTTAACAACAAACTATCCATCTCTCCCAATCAGAAACCGGGAAAGATAAGAGTTCTGCTTCACCTACATCCATGCATGGACCTGGGAGTAAAAGTTTTCCATCTTAAACTCCAAGGACAGATGTAAACAGAGGCTCAGTTCTTCCTAGGAGGCTGATTACAAAGAAGAACTAATCAGAAGCCTTTCATCTCTGACCGTTTACCTTTAGGTCTATTTTGGGGCATGGAGGTGACAGGGCTTGTGTCCTCTGCACCCAAGGAAGTGACAGGCGGCTTGCTGATCAATATCCCCCTTTGGCAGTGTCTTCAGAACTTACGAAAAGGGGCCAGAAAATGAAGCAGAAATCAATACTCAGGTCTGGTGAGAAGGACGTTATTGTCACATTAATTTCATTTCTAAAAAACTAAAAACAACAAAGACCAACTGATTCCCTTTGTATTCATTGGGAAATGAGTGCACTTTCTAAAGAATCAAGGAACTTGGGAGTCTTGGGTTTTAGTCAATTTCATATCCAAATGAGATGTTGCTGAGTTTCTGATGGTCTCCGTGCTGTTCACAGGGGAGGCAGTCCTCAACTTTCCAAGCATTGCTAGTTGGACAATAACTTGTAGAAGAAAAACATAAAAGGGAAGAATTTCTGACAACAAACCTAAGGCTTTAGGAATGAGCAGTTCAACAGATAAATGGGAAGTTTGGGAGAATCAACAAAGCAATTAAGAGAATGGAGGGATTGATTTATGGGGAAGATCATTCCTTTGATGTTTAGCTCGGCTAATCAATGCTTCTTTTTTTTTCCTTTTGACAAGGATTAGGGGACAGGAGATGAGTAAAGGATTAAGATTAGGAATCTACAAATACCTGAAATAAATAATTTTATGGGAGGAGAGGAATTCCTTTCAAACTGGCCAACATAATTGAATAGATCTAAGAAATTAATTCAAAAGGTATTTGTACTACAACCTTTCGTCCCCCCAGGTCAGCTCCCTTTTATTACTTCATATATTGAATATACACTCACTGGCTCTTTGTTAGCTTAAAATAGAAAAAAAATTACAATTTAAATTCTTAACAGAAGGATGTTTGAAATATGAAAACAATTGCCTTTAAGAAACAATAAAAACTCACCGCATGAGATATTTAAAATTCCAGCACATATGTTATATCAGATAGAGATGAAAGGAGTGAATTTGTCTCTTATTTCTTAGGGGAAATATTTTGCAAAGTTTTAAACATTTCCTATTGAACTTAGAAATTTAATAAAATCACTCTTCTAATATGTACAAGATTAAGATTCTGAGGGTGTGATACTGACAACACAGTATCTACTTATTTGATTTAAAAAAATTAAAAGGCATAAGCTGGATGCCAGGTCTTGGGGTCTGCTGTGCTTCACCATCAGATCCCGGCAATGGGCACCTAGGCAGGTGTTCACTGAGTGCTAGCTACACAGATTCTGCAGCGGAACCCACGTGGTCTTCCCACCTTCCCCTCACACTTCTCCAGGAGATTCTCACAGGCAGAGATTTTTATAAGTACATGCTGAATCATGTCACTGGCCCACTTACTCATGTCACCTGCCCTCTAAGTGGCTTCCATCATAATGGATTAAAACCCAAGCTCCCTAACTACACCTTTGAAAACAAAAAGACCAAAACTGATCTCCCTGTGTGCACCTCTCTGGTTTCACTTCCATCACACCTCCACCACCTGGCTTTGGATCTCTCTACCCCAACACACCAAGCCCAGTCCTGATTCTGGGATGTGGCCATTCCCTCTGCCGACATTGCTCCTCCTATAACTCTGGGCAAAGCTGACACCTTCCTTTCCTTCAGGTGTTGCTCAAGTGATGTCTCTTCAGGGGGCCACCCCTGACATAAGCAGAGCACACCATTCCTGTAACACTTCTTGATTTTTCCAGTGTTTATCTTGAATCATATCACTTATTCTTTATCTTATACATTTATTATTTGTTTTCTCCATTAGTTAGGTCACTCCATGAGACAGTGACCGCCCTGTCTGTGGTAGGGACTCTGGCATTTGGGGCAGTAGCCAGCTCAGGGTAAGCACCTGATATGTATTTGTTGGAAGGAAGGAAAAGAGGAAAGGAAATAAGGATGAAGGTAGGAAGGAAGGGGATGAGGGAGGAAAAAGAAGGAAGGAAGAAGGCAGGAAGGAAGAGTAATGCACTATGTCATCACCGCAGGGTTCTAGAAAGAATCAGAAATGCATACTATCAATTACTGAAAAGCAGAGGCAATGTCTTTTTATTTCCAGTGCACTCCTTGTATCTAGCACATGGTTAGGCATTCAGAGATATTTAATAAAGCAGAAACTTAACAAGTGAGTTAAAGTTTACAATCCAGTTGAGGTTAATCAAAAAAGTGATATTGTAATAATAACTCTACAACATGATCCTCCTATCAGTTCTTTGAAAATATAGTGCTGTACTAATATTTGCAACAATCCAATGAGAGACACTATGACTATTTTGGTTTTTTTAAAGAAAGAGAGCCCACGGGGGTGGGGGTCAGGGGGGAGGGGTAAAGGGAGATAGAGAGAATCCTAAGCAGATTCCACGTCCAGCACAGAGTCTGACTCAGGGCTTGATCTCAAGACTTTGAGATCATGATCTGAGCTGAAATCAAGAGCCACCCAGGCCCCCTGAGGCACTGTGACTATTAGCCCCACTTACAGTCATGCAACTGAAAGCACAATCCCCAGAGGAGTTATTTGCCCCAGGTACATAAACTGGGTGAATGGTAGAGCTGGGGTCTGAGCACAGGCCATCTACCTCCAGCATCTGCTCTCATGGTCGTGTGTAATCTAGTCGCCCATGGGGTGGGGATTCCCCCCTGGAGATGAGGAGGCTCACAGAGTGGGGAGTGAAAAATAGTCCAGAGAGCAAGGGGTGCATGGCACAGTCATGAGGAAGGTGTGGGACAAGTAGAGGTGAAGAGTTCTCAGGCCATGCTCCAACTTTCTAGGGAGGACTTGTCCATTGGACCTTTCCTGACTTTCTCCTTCTCTGTGTGCCCAAAATGTGGTGCTCATCCAAAGAATATCTCTTGTTCTGATAAGTGCGGCAACTGTGGAGATGAAGTAAAAAAGATGTGGGGCCCAGGTCCTGTGGGGCAAGGATTAGGGAGATGTAGGAGGAAGAGCAATTATTAGAAATCTTAGGTAAATTATTCAGATGTTTCACAGGATGGATTGGAAAGAGAAGAGCATAAAGACAAACCATGGAATTAAAAGAAATCTGTGTCAAGTAGAGTAATGGAGTGATAATAAAATAGTAATAGTAGAATTAATAAACTTAGAAACTGACAGATGAATGGATGAAAATATGGTATATACATACAGTAGAAAATTACCAGTCTTTAAAAAGAAGGGAATTCAGACATTGGCTACAACATGGATGAACCTTGAAGACATGATGCTGAGTGAAATACACTAGATAGACACACAAAAAGACAAATACTGTACAATCTGGCTTACGTGAGATACCTAGAGTAGTCCAATTCACAAAACAGAAAGTGGAATAGAGGTTACCAGGGGATAAAGGGCATGGAGAGGAAGGGAGAGTTACTGTTTCATGGGTACAGTTTGGGATGATGAAAACGTTCTAGAGAGGGATGATGCACACTAATATGAATTGACTTAATATCACAGATCTGGATGTTTACAAATGGCTACATCGATAAATTTCATGTTATGTATATTTTGCCTCAATAAAAATAGATTCATAAATAAATAAACTAATAGACACAAAGAAAAGTTATAGAAGATAGTTCTGCATTTTGGACTTGAATAAACAGGGGAGAGGGGATCCCTGGGTGGCTCAGTGGTTTAGCACCTGCCTTTGGCCCAGGGCACCATCTTGGAGTCCCAGAATCGAGTCCCGCGTTGGGCTCCCGCTTCTCCCTCTGCCTGTGTCTCTGCCTCTTTGTCTCTCTCTCTCTCTATGTCTATCATGAATAAATAAATAAAATATTTTTTTAAAAAAGAATAAACAGGGGAGGGAAGAAAAAACAGGTCAAGAGGGTAGCTGAGATGCAGTTTGTTGAGACACATGGATTTGAACGTGCCTGTAAACATTCCAGTTGAATCTCCGGCAAGCACTTCATCTTTATTCTCCTAGAATTATGCAAGCAGTTCATTTATTCACGGCTTGCATATTTCTAGGAAAAATAATAGGCTATTAAGATGTTGTCTGGGATATAACCTTTGGGGATGTGTCATTAAGGCTGCTTTGAAGAGATTCATATAGAGAAGAATTTACTGGTTCTTTCTAAGTGCTGGGCACTGCCCTGGGTTTTTCCCTCTGTAGGGACTCTCCTTCCTGGGGCTGAGTTCTCTCATCCTGCAGCACATGGCCTGGGTATCAGGCTGCACACATACGCTAGAGCATGGCTCAACCTGCCCTTCACCGAGGCACCGCGGGACCAGCAGGACCATGCCCTTGGCACCACCCTAAGCCACTGTAATAAAGTGAGTGGCCGCCTCGTTACTTCTTCGGGCTCACAGGGAGATTTCCAGATGCCTTATCTAGGCCCTGACTCACCCCCACATTTGCCAGGAGATCCTGAAGTCCCACAATGTGAGGAAATAAGCAATACACAATTGGGGAGGTCTTTTGTATGGCAACCAAGCTTCACTTTTCCTGGCTCTAAATAGCACCTATACTATGGCAACATGACGTGCAGGGTCACTTCTATTTTCAGTTCTTTAGTGCTAACCTTCTACAGTTTTATGTTAAACTGAATGTCAAGAAATGTTTCCTTTAATTAATATTATGGCTTCATCTATAAAGTGATTGAGAATACCCATTCCCCTCAAGAACTCTGAAAAACTACCTTCCACCTTTGCCTATTGATGCCTTGCCATACAAAAATTTTTATCTTAACTTTATTTTTTTATTTTTAAAAAATATTTTATTTTTATTTACTTGAGAGAGAGCAAGAACAAGAGATATCAGAGAGGAAGAGGGAGAAGCAGGATCCCCACTGACCAGAAAGCCTGACACAGGGCTCGATCTCAGGACCCCTAAACCATGACCCAAGCCAAAGGCAGATACCCAACCAACTGAGCCACCCAAGCACCTCAATTTTTTTTTTTTTTTTTTTTTTTTTTTTTGAAAAGCACCTCAATTTTTATCTTAAATTTAAATAGTTGTGAAGAATGTGACTTTCAGTGTATTGGAAATATTTAAATTTGTAAGTAAAACGTCTCACTGTCAAATGCATCCAGTGACATACCTGTGCCATAGTCATTTGTTAATTACTGTTTAAAATACTACAGCAAGGGACGCCTGGGTGACTCAGTGGTTGAGTGTCTGCCTTCGGCTCAGGGTGTGATTCTGGGGTCCTGGGATCGAGTCCCGCATTGGGCAACCCGCAGGGAGCCTGCTTCTCCCTCTGCCCTTGTCTCTGCCTCTCTCTGTGTGTCTCTCATTAATACATAAATAAATAAATTCTTAAAAAAAATACTAGAGCAAGATTTTCAGGAACTCAGAAATACAATATCAATCCATTTTCTCCTCAAAAGCTATATTTCTGTTCCACATTCCTTTCAGAATTTTATCCTAATGCAACATATTTATATACACAGTCTTTACACTGGGGTCCATGTCTCCCTTCAGGAATATGAAGAGTGTCTAGGAGACACTTGGCATGGATGATCCCAAAGAGTCAATTTTCTACCCTCACCTTGAATACTTGCTCTGACCTAAAGGTGCTTGGTGTCCTTTCCCACCTCTGCTTTCATATGAATCCCAATCCCTGTTGACAATGGAAGGGCATTCCACTATGATATACATTACCTTGAAGTACAGTAAGCTCCTAGGCATAAAAAAACATTTGAATATTGTCTCCTTTAACCAAGCTAACCATCTTCACCTTTGGAATTTCCCTCTCTGATATCACATTTCTCAGCCCAGAACTTCAGTGGAGCCATGGAAAAACACCGAAAGCCCTTCTTAGGCATAGAGAGGAGGTTTACATCTCGCTCCATACATAGAGAGGTTTATCCCCGAGGACCCTTCTGCTTGCTATCCACCAATGCAAGTAGAACCCAGGATATTTTCTGAAAAAGTGTTCTAAAGTAACTTCAAATATTCTCTGTATTTGGTAATGGGGTTTCTAATAAAAGAATATTCTTCATTTAAGTGTCTGCTATGCTCTTTCTAACAAGAGAATGGAAATTTCATCTTAAACAAATCTATCTTCAAAGGGAGGTGAAGAACAAATGTCCTAATCATAGACAAAAGAAAACAAAGTGACTCAAATGGTCAAAAATGCTCTAGCTGCTTATTTTCACCTGGCCTGCTTTCTAGGAGTTCTCTAGCACTGTGCTGCACGCCACCATTAGGAGGTGGGTTATTGTATTCTCTACTTTATGCTTTTCCTCCCTTGAGCACAAGGGCTCCATGGGACACAGCAACTACTTCCCCATCAGCTACCCCTCCCTGATTCCCTGCAAGAACCTCACTGGCACAGCACACCAAATGTGGGTGGGTTGCAGTGGCAACCCTCTAGAATGGTTCCCTCTAGACTGGTTGTGTTACACAGGAAAGATCTGTCAAAGATTCATCTCAAACAGAATATTTCCTTCTATTCTGCATAGGATTGTCTAGTTCTGGAAACCTAAGGCTGGCCACAGAACCTGTACTTCCTCCTCTGATAAACGGGTCCTGTTGTAACACATTGTTTTGGATTCCTGAGGGAAATATTTTATGCCTTTTCGATTTTTTGCATTGTTTTTAATGATTTAATTTATTTTTATTTTTTTAAAGATTTTATTTGTTTATTCATGAGAGACACACAGAGAGAGACAGAGACAGAGACACAGGCAGAGGGAGAAGCAGACTCCATGCAGGAAGCCTGATGTGGGACTCAATCCTGGGACTCCAGGATCATGCCCTGAGCCGAAGGCAGGCACTTAACCACTAAGCCACCCTAATGATTTAATTTAAAAAAGAATGTAAACCTGACTACATGCTTCTTTCCTACATATTGAAATAAAATAGTTTTGTTTTAGACATGAAGAGAAATCTCACAGAGGAAGACATAGACATGGCCAACAAGCACATGAGAAAATGCTCCGCATCACTTGCCATCAGGGAAATACAAATCAAAACCACAATGAGATACCACCTCACACCAGTGAGAATGGGGAAAATTAACAAGGCAGGAAACCACAAATGTTGGAGAGGATGCGGAGAAAAGGGAACCCTCTTACACTGTTGGTGGGAATGTGAACTGGTGTAGCCACCCTGGAAAACTGTGTGGAGGTTCCTCAAAGAGTTAAAAATAGACCTGCCCTACGACCCAGCAATTGCACTGTTGGGGATTTACCCCAAAGATTCAGATGCAATGAAACGCCAGGACACCTGTACCCCGATGTTTCTAGCAGCAATGTCCACAATAGCCAAACTGTGGAAGGAGCCTCGGTGTCTGTCGAAAGATGAATGGATAAAGAAGATGTGGTTTATGTATACAATGGAATATTACTCAGCCATTAAAAATGACAAATACCCACCATTTGCTTCAACGTGGATGGAACTGGAGGGTATTATGCTGAATGAAGTAAGTCAATTGGAGAAGGACAAACATTATATGTTCTCATTCATTTGGGGAATATAAATAATAGTGAAAGGGAATATAAGGGAAGGGAGAAGAAATGTGTGGGAAATATCAGAAAGGGAGACAGAACATAAAGACTCCTAACTCTGGGAAACGAACTAGGGGTGATGGAAGGGGAGGAGGGCGGGGGGTGGGAGTGAATGGGTGACGGGCACTGAGGGGGGCACTTGACAGGATGAGCACTGGGTGTTATTCTGTATGTTGGTAAATTAAACACCAATAAAAAATAAATTTATTATTAAAAATATAGTTTTGTTTTGCTTTTCTCTGAACTTTATATTCTCTTCCTAAAGACCCAGATTGCAGATCAAGAGTCCCATATTGGCTGACTGATCTCTTCCAGTAGATGCAGTCATCAAAAAGAGAGTGTAGATAAGGAAGTAGCTTTTAGAAGGTTTGGTAAGATGTATGGATTCTGAGCTTCTGATGACTGAGTCACTTCCATGGTATACTAAGCCACCAGCAATTTATAACTCTTTTAATGTTGGTTTCATCAGAAATTTTCATAGGATTTGTCTAGTAACCACATACCAGAAGCTAAAAGTCCCAATGTGAAACCATGTTTACGAGATCGTGTATTTTCTGTTGGTGTATATTTTACATAAGACTAACTATGGTAAAAACGTAAAATGAGGGTGTCTGGGTGGCTCAGTCAGTTAAGCATCTGCCTTTGGCTTCGGTTATGATTCCAGGATCCTGGGATTGAGCCCCATGTCAGGCTCCCTGCTCTGTGGGGAGTCTGCTTCTTCCTCTCTCTGCCCTTCCTCCTCCTCACTCTTGTGCTCTCTCACTCTGCTCTCTCTCTTAAGTAAATAAAGTCTTAAAAAAAACTGTAAAAGGATGCAATGAATTCAGAAAATATTATGGTGGTGGTGGTTCCTCAAAAGTTAAACATAAAATTATCATATAATCCAGCAATTCCACTTCTGAGTATATATACAAAAACCCAAAAGTGGAATCTTGAGGAGATACTGGTACATCACTGTTCATAGCAGCATTATTTACAATAGACAAAATGTAGAAGCAAATGTCCATAGATGTTCATAGATGGATCAATGAAAAAACAAAATGCAGTATGTACATACGGTGGAATATTATTCAGCCATACAAAAGCATGAAATTCTGACACATGCTACAACACAGATAAACTTGAAGACATTATGCTAAGTGAAATAAGACAGTCAGAAAAGGACAGATACTGTATGATTACACTTAGATGACGTACCTAGAGTAGAATAATCAATTCATAAAGACAGAAAATAGAATGGTGGTTGTCAGGGCCTAGGGTGGAGGATGGTAGGTAATGGAGAATTCGTTTTTAAGGGGTATAGAGTCTCAGTTTGGGAAGGTGAAGCAGTCCTGGAGGTTGGTTGCACAATAGTGTGAATGAACTTAACACTACTGAACTGTATACACTATCAAATGGTTAACATGGTAAATTTTATGTGATGTGTATTTCACCACATTTTAAAAATCCATCATTAATTCTATGGATATACAACAAACCATTTAACTATGCACTTTAAATAGGTCAATTATCTGATGTGAATTTATTTATACAATTTTTATGGATTAGAAATTAAGAAAGGCTGGTTATGGCTTGGAGTTTCTCATGTAGTAGTGGTCAGGATGTCAGCCAGGCTGGGACTAGAGGATCCACTAACAGGGTGGCTCATTAGTTAGCAGGTAGGTTGGTTCTGGTTGCTGTTGGAAGATCTCAGTTTCTCCCCACATGGGCCCGCCCCACAGGTTGCTTGACTATCCTTACAACATGGCAGCCGCCTTCCCTCCTAAGGAAGAGACTTAAAAGAGAAGCTTCACTATTTTGTATTAAATGAATGACAGAAATTACAAAATGACATAGAAGTCTGTCTGGTATACTCTAAACACCTTAGCTATGCTTTTCAAGAGCTGATGGCTTCCAAAAGATTGATAACTAGGTGACAGAGCAAAGAGACAGAATTCTAGAGAATTCCTAAGAGGTAGGTCTGATCTGTCTCTAGAGTACTCACAAAAGCTTTAGAGATACAGATGCCCCCAGGAACAGTTGGAATATTGGGGTTAGCTTTCACAACAAAGAGAAAGCTAATCTTGCAATATCAACTCATGCAACCAATGAAACTAACATGGTACCAGCACTATTTCAGCCACAAGGACTGACCTAAGTTCATGTCAAACAGCCAGGAAATAGTATTCTATTTATGCAAAGTAGAAGTATAATGATCTTTCTTTTAGAGATTCTAGAAGCAAACTTTAGCCAAGAAGTGTGCCTCATTTTTCTAAGTAGCAAACTAGCACTGAGATTTAGCCCAATTCATTCTAATTTTCAGTGTTGCTCAGAGGTGAATTTACCTGAAATTAGCAAAGTCAAGTTTTAGGATCTTCACTAAAGTGACCCCTTCCAAGGCCCTGGGAAGGATCTCATTGTGTTCAGATGGCCTTTTTTTTTTTTTTTTTTTTTAACACTGAAAAAAATGAGGTGTTTCACAACAATCAGTTAAGATCTCTGTCGCTTTCCACTCTGTCTCCTCTCCATCACATTTCATCAGATATTGTTGGAGTGGCCTTACACATTGGTCATCTGGCTATGGGGCAGCTTAAATTATGTATAATAGACACAGTTAATAAATTATGTAGAGTTTTTTTGGATTTGGTGATCTTTTTGTAATACATCATTAACCTTTTTAAATTTGTAATTTGTGGTGCATCTTTTCTCATTCAAAATAAACATTTATACATAACACCCCACAGAGTACTAAAATACTGAAAGTACAGATTTAATAATATTAGGTATTGATTGAAATAGTGCTTTATTGTTTTTAAAATTCTGAGAGATTAAATGCAGAAATATTTCATTTTTTCCTATTTTGGCTATCCTATTGATATGTTAATAGATTTAATTTTTTTAGTTTGCAAGTGGTAGCATTTGTCTCCTCTTGCTTTTATTTTTTTAAGATTTTATTTATGTATTCATTCATTCATTCATTCATTCATGAGAGACACAGAGAGAGACAGAGAGAGGCAGAGACACAGGCAGAGGGAGAAGCAGGCTCCATGCAGGGAGCCCAACGTGGGACTCAATCCTGGATCTCTGGGATCATACCCTGCACTGAAGGTGATGCTAAACCACTGAGCCACAGGCTGCCCTCCTCTTACCTTTAATAAGCCCTCTTTCTAATTAAAATATTTAAGTATTTCCTTTAATATTTTTTATTAATGGCTATTTGCTTATCTAATCTAGACATAGTAACTAAAATATCTAACCAAAAATTATATCCATCAAAACAAAAATATTTCTGTTCCTTATTAATATCATAGCATCATAATACCCTGTTAGGATTTGTATAATTTAAGTTTAAGCTACTTGCTTCATAAATACAAGTTTTACTGATGGAAAAAGGAGTTTTCCTTTTGAACACACAAATTAAGATGTCAGCCCTAGAGCAATATTGTGCACTCAAGCTATCTCAAAAAGGTAACAAACTAATTTTCTCTAAAAATCATTGATTACTCAGGACTCTTCAGATTGCAAGTGACAGAAAAATCTATCTAAAAGTGATGTAAGCAAAAATGAAGCTTGATGGTCATGGGTGGGAAGTGCCAGGAGGAAGACCTGGTTGGGCACCCAAGACTGGACTCCACATCGCATCCCTGCCTGTTGCCCTCTGGGATGGCTCTGTTTTCAAAAAGGCACTCCCCTTGTGGTGGCAGAACCATTTGAAAAAATTCCAAGATTAAGACCCACAAGTCCAAATCCAGCTGAAAAAGTTAGTGTATCTTTCTCTCTATGGCCCCAGCAGAAGCTGAATCTCCTTAGCTTTGATGAACCTACCCCCATACCCAGTACTGGGTCCAGAAAGAGGCACTATGCCAATGGACCACCACTGAGATGGGATTCTGTTTTGCTAAAGACAGGGAAAATAGATCACGCACAGAAAAAAACAATTACTTAGTATGATTATGAGGTGGGAAAGAGTCCATCTGTGTAAAACTTAGAAGAGTAATTCTGAATGTCTTGTCTCTGAGACATTGTGTACTTTTGGAGGGAGGGATGCAGAATGTGTTTGGGGGGGGGGGAGTGTGTGCAGTGTGTGTGAGTGTGGTGCTTACATGTAAAACAAAATGTCCACAGTAAGACATCCATGGTGCTCAGTGGAATAGACTCCTTCCAGGGCTATCAGTAATTCATTACTGACAAGTGACTTCAAGTGAGGTCATGGTTAAATGTTGAAACATTACAAATGAGGTCAGAAAAAGCCACCTGCCAAAGCAAACAGTATGGGTGGGAGTAGAGGGAGAGAAATATAGATGGCAGGGTCCAAAGTGGGCATGCTGACATTTCATGCGGTTCACTAACTCGACTTTGTGGCCTTCATAAATTTCACTCAGAATTACTGTCAATGAAACTCATGAAATCACAGGCTGTTCAACAAAAGAAGTATCAATCTGTAATTTTCAATTGGGTCAGTGAGACCTCAACTTATGGGAGGCATGCTTCATGTCCTCAAGGTTGGGCACTGACTTTGCTTCAAGTACCTTTCAGGAATTTCATGAAAATTCTATGTCTTGATCTTTCTCAACAAGTTCAGGTAACTTTTGCAGCAGGGAACTCTGCTTTAAAGATCAAATAACAAACACAAACATAAACAAGCATACAAACAAAATATAAAAAACAAAAAATGACTTTTGTGTCTAGTAAATCAGTTTCAATCTCTACCTTTAGAGTAAGATCTTCCTCCACTTAAAACTTAAGTAACTTAAAAGATACTTGGGGTTTTTTTCAAGCTTTTATTTATTTTTAGTGGAAGACACACAGAAAGAGACAGAGACATAAGCAGAGGGTGAAGCAGGCTCCTCGCGGGATCCATCACAGGACCACAGGATCAGAACCTAAGCTGAAGGCAGATGGTCAACCACTGAGTCACCCAGGTGCCCTTAAAAGATATTTGTAAAAAATATTTATATTTTCATTGTTTCAAATAGAAAGAGAAAATAGTGTCTCTTTGAAACACATCACTTCCAAAATTCAAGAAGAAAAATAGATATTGTAGGGATGTTACTATATATTTATATATTCCTAAAGGCCAATGCCTATGTGTATTTGATTGTTTCAATAACACGCTTAACTTAAAGAAGTTTTAAGAAAATTTCTATTGGTATACCATAGATATTTTCCACAATATTATATAAGTTATAAAATACAGTTTTGTTTCTCTTATATAAAAATATTCATATGTATTATATAAAATATAATAATGACCAAATCCTACATTAAAAAAAAATACTACATGCTTGTCCCAGATCAAAGGACAATAGCAAAAATGAGACCAAATTTATACTTAAAATTGAAACTTTTATTTCTTTTGCCAGGTCTCCAATTTACTGCTATTTTTTTAAAGATTTATTTATTTATTTATTTGAGAGAGAGTGCAAGCATGTGAGCAGAGGGAGGGGCATAGGGAGAGGAGGAGGAAGAAAATCTCAAGTAGACTTCCTGCCAAGCACAGAGGCCCAACATAGTGCTCAATCCCATGATCCTGAGATCATGACCTAAGCCGAAATCAAGAGCCAGATGCTTAACCAACCGAGCTACCCAGGCACCTGTCCAATTTACTGCTTAGAGGTATAATTCAAGTTATTATTATCTCTATTTCTCCAGGTGGAGATATCTGTTCTCTATTAATTATTTTAAGGAATAGAAAACTAACAATGATCCTAAGAAAGGGAAAATTAATGTTCTGTTCTCAATTAAAGAATTTTGAGTTTTCTTTCCATTGGAGTTTATTAGGTGTCTTTCCCTGGATTAATATCCTTATGTCTTGCCTCCATGAGCTCTTCTTCCCCTCCAAATCCAGGTTCTTTTCCAGGATCACCATAAATTTTTGTCTTGGCTACCAAATCATTGTTGTTGATCCATATCCCATCTATCTAGCTTCCCTAAAGTGTGTCACCTTTTCTGCCTTTTGACCATCTTGACTTCCACCAGTGAAGGGCATATGATGATATAGGCCTCCCCCAAGAAACAGGATGAAATATTTTATTTATTTATTTTTAAAGATTGTATTTATTTATTCATGAGAGACACACACAGAGAGAGGCAGAGACACAGGCAGAGGGAGAAGCAGGCTCCATGCAGGGAGCCCGATGTGGCACTCGATCCCCAGATCCCAGGATCACACCCTGGGCCAAAGGCAGGCGTTCAACCACTGAGCCATTCAAACATCCCAGGATGAAATATTTTATCTCAAAGCAAAGTGCCCCATGTTTAGCTTCAGCATTACCAATAGCTAAGCCCCTCTCCTGCCACCACTTTTCCTAAAATGATATTGAAGTCACACAAGTTGGAGCACAAAACCCACAGCCCAACTTGGCTGCCAGTAGGAACCGAAACAAAATTCCAGAGGTGATGATAGAATTCCCCTCTTCCAAGTGAAAGACACAGGCCAGCGTGGAGTATATCCTCATGAGGACTTTGCTGAAGGTATGGTCCTGGGGCTGGCTCTACCTGACACTAATTATTTAGTGATATCTGATTTTTTTTTTTTTAATCTGGGGAATAAAGAAGGGGAAGAGAAAATGGAGAAGAAGCTAAGGGCTACCTTTTGCCGAGAACTCTAAGAATATTTAGTATTTCTCTAAAGGTTTCTTGACATTGCCAAGCACTAAGGAAAATAGCATAAAACTCAGTAGTACAAGTCCTAGTTGATCTCCTACTGTCAATGTGAAATGTAGTATTGAAAACCGAGCACAGGTTAGGACATTTTGGCCAGTTTTGTGGCCACATTCAGCACCCACAATGTACTATTTTTTTAAGGATCTCAAGGCCCTAGCCAGCCTGTGCTGTTATTTGACAGAGAATTTAAGTTTCCTGAGCTCCAGGTTTTCCTCCACTAGACCCCACCTTCTCACTGGATTTTCCACTTTTCAACCAACTTATTTCTGCCTCATCTTCCCACCATTCAAAAGAAGGCAAACAGTTTCTTCTAAGGTAGCTTGTTTCTAGGACCTACTCTGATCTTATATCAACTTCTCATCTTCCAGACCAGATCAAAATTAAATCTTTGAAAATTTGTGTGTATGGTACAGTTGTAGAATGAAGGAACTTTTCAAAAAAGGAAATAAAATATGTACTAATTGAACTGGCAAAATGTGGCCATCTTGAATAATCAAAATTTTCTTAAGAAGAAAAACTCTTTCAAATATAGTAACAGGGGTCCCTGGGTGGCTCAGTTGGTTAAGCCTCTGACTCTTGATTTCAGCTCAGGTCTTGATCTCAGGGTCATGAGTTCAAGTCCCATGCTGGGTTCCACACAGCGTGGAGCCTATTTAAAAAAAAACAAAAGTAACAAAAGTTGCATTTGTTAAGTTTTACATGATAAGCACTATGATAGTACTCTAGGATGATTACCTCATGTAGGCCTCATAACAACCCCATAAACTAAGTATCGTGATCCTCAGTTTGTACTTAAGTAGACTGACAACCAGACAAGTCACATCACTTGCCTAAAGTTACACAGCAACCAGATGCAAAGCTAGAATTCAAGGTGAGTGTAATTCAATTACAAAGCTCAGTTTAGAACCACAATAACCTCCTGGTTATGATGTTATTTCTTTGACAATTGTCAAAGATTTGCCAAAGAAGTCAAGAGATTTGCCAAAAGGATTGATGATGATGTGGAGAACTTGGAACCCTTCTGCTCTGCTGGTGGGAACGTAAAATGATGCAGTTCCTTTGGAAAACAATTTGGTGATTCCTAAAAAAATTAAACAGAATTAACACTATCCAGCAAATCCTCTCCTAGGTATATTCCCCAAAGAACTGCAAGCAGGGTCTTGAAGAAACACTTTTAAATCAGTGTGCATAGCAGCATTATTCACAATTGCCAAAAGGTGGAAGCAACTCAAGTGTACACTGATAGATCAATGGACAAGTAGAATGTGGTGTGTACATGCAATGGAATATAATTCAGGCTTAGGAAGGCATGAAATTCTGACACATACTACTACTATGTGGATGAACCTTGAAGACATTATGCTGAGTGAAATAAGGTGATCAAAAAGGACAAATATTGCATGATTCCACTTAAATAAGCTACCTAGAGCAGAGACAGGACGTGGAACAATGGTTGCCAGGGATTCAGGGAAGAGGTAGGAGTTCATTTTGAAGGGGTATAAGAGGTTCTGCTTGGGAAGATGAAACAGTTCTGATGATGGAACTATGACTAAATGCTAACTTGTATTTTGCCACAGATGAAAAAAAGAAAAGACTTGCCAAAATCGTAGCAACTTGTCATAAAGAGTTCACAGTCTCCTCTCACTCAAGTCCTGGTTTTGTCTTCTCAGGGTTGTTTTAATAGGAAAAGTTGATAATCATAAACTTTATCTGCTAATCACACTGACCCTCACTTTCCTTATGATCTAGTTCGGGAACCTGTGTACAAATTTAGTTAACATATTTCCCCTGAAGAGCTTCTTTATAGAGTAATATAATGCCCTCACTCTCAGGTGGCTTAATAGCGTATGAGTTAATAAATACCCACACTCTAAAGCAGAAAGCAAGCAAAAGCCAACATTAGGGTACGCCGGCCATTTGGCAGGAACTGTGCTAAGCCTTTTACATTCATTAGTGTCTTTAATCCTCAAAATAATTTTAGGAGCTATGTTGTACTATTATCTCCATTTCATACTCAAGGCACACCTAAGAAAGTTTAAGTAAGGAAACTGAGATCACAAAGCAAGGAACCATTGGAGCTAAAAGAGAATGGAGAGCAAAGGTAAGACATGTTCAGGTAGTGGGAAAAGTCTTCCTCAAAGAGATGAATTTTGAAGGATGTGTATAAACTCCAAGAAGGAATGAGAGGAAAAAAGAAAATGTGTGTGTTTAATCCACTTAAAGCTTGAATAAAACCTTACCTAATCATGAGCCATGGGAAAACCATTTTGTATGAAAATACTACCAGGAAACTATGAATAGGAATGGAGGGCAGCCCCGGTGGCTCAGCAGTTTGGTGCCTGCCTTTGGCCCAGGGCCTGATCCTGGAGACCGGGGATCGAGTCCCACGTCAGGCTCCCTGCATGGAGCCTGCTTCTCCCTCTGCCTGTGTCTCTGCCTCTGTGTGTGTGTGTGTCTCTCATGCATAAATAAATAAAATCTTTTTTAAAAAAAAAGGAATGGAGATAAAACTTCAACTTCAGAAATAAGGAAGTTGAGTCCTCATTTTAATTCTAAAAATCTAAAGCCCCTGACTCATGAACTGAGAGTAGTTGCATCTTTTTCATTTTTAAAAATAATGAAATAAACAGAAACACTATTGCATCCATTACCTAGATTAGGCAACTCTCTCTTTTGTTTCAGTTGTTAATAAATGTATGTCTTATCTATAAATATTTCATATAAACATATAGACAGTCCTTCAGACAAAAAGATAGCACTACAGTTCAGTTGCATCAGACCACGTAAGTGACAAACAAAAGAGGTGAATTTAGAATCCCAAAAATAAGATAGAGAATTTGAAAAAAATGATCCTACTACTCAAAAGAGTATGGAAAGAGAAGATGGAAAAGTGATCCATAAATTTTGAAAAGATGACCACTAAGTAAAACAACGTTAATTTACAAAAGTATACCCAACATTAGATATCCAATACTCTCGGAAACAGAATTTAATGTACACAAAATGCCTTTACTATGTCAGTTTGTTAGAGATACTGACTCATGTCACACTAGAACTCTGTAACTAGCCCATAAAGAAGAAAATTTGACAGTGTTTGTCAAATGAGATTTTCTTGCTACAAAGCTACCAGTTAGTGAGAATGGTTGCAGAGTATTTGCTGATCAGTGACACTTAGGAGTTTGTCATAATTCACTGAATTTTTTAGACATTTTAGTTTATTTTTTAAGTTTTTATTTAAATTTCAATTAGTTAACATACAGTGTTATATTGGTTTTAGGTGTACTATATAGTGATTCAACACTTCCACACATCACAATAAGTGCACTCCTTAATCTGTCATTTATTTCACCCCCCACCGCCCCACCACTTCTCTAGTATCTATCAGTTTGTTCTCTACAGTTGAGTCTGGTTCTTGGTTTCTCTCTCTCTCTCTCTCTCTCTCTCTCTCTTTCTTATCCTTTGCTTGTATGTTTTGTTTCTTTAATTTGAGTGAAATCATATGATATTTGTCTTTCTCTGACTTCATTTGCTTAGCATTCTACTCTCTGGCTCCATCCATATTATTGTAAGTGGCAAGATTTCATTCTTTTTTTTTAATCTCAAGTACAATCGACCCCTCAATGTGGGGCTTGAACTCACAACCTCAATATCAAGAGTCACATGCTCCACCAACTGAGCCGCTATATACCACATCATCTTTATCCATTCATCAATCAATGGACACTTGGGCTACTTCCATATCTTAGCTATTGTAAGTAATGCGGCTATTAACATAGAAGTGCATGTATCCGTTTAAATTAGTGTTTTTGTACTCTTTGGGTAAATATGCAGTGATGCAATTTCTGGATCTTAGGGTAGTTCTATTTTTTACTTTTTGAGCAACCTCCATACTGTTTTTCAAAGAGTCTGTAGCAGTTTGCATTCCCACCAACAGTGCAAGATGGTTCCTCTTTCTTCACATCCTTGCCAGCACCTGTTTCTTATCTTGTTGATTTTAGCCATTCCCACAAATGTGAGGTGATATCTCATTGTAGTTTTAGGTTGTTTTTGTTTTTGTTTTTGTTTTAACGAAGAGGAGGAAACACTTCCCAACTCACTCGTTTTAAAAAGATTTTATTTGGGGATGCCTAGGTGGCTCAGTGGTTGAGTATCTGCCTTCAGCTCAGGGCGTGGTCCTGGAGTCCAGGGATGAAGTCCCACATTGGGCTCCCTATGGGGAGCCTGCTTCTCCCTCTTGCCTATGTCTCTGGCTTTCTCTCTGTGTCTCTCATTAATAAATAAAATCTTTTTAAAAAGAAGATATAAAAAGATTTTATTTATTTATTTGACAGAGTAAGAGCACAAGCAGGGAGAGTGGCAGGCAGAGGGGGAGAGAGAGAGAAAAGTGGGCTCCCTGCTAAGCAGAGATCCCAACTTGGGGATTGATCCCAGGATTCTGGGATCATGACCTGAGCCAAAGGTAGATCCTTAACCAACTGAGCCTCCCAGACACCCCCTCATTGTAGTTTTGATTTACATTTACCTGATGGTAACTGATGATGAAAATCTTTTCATATGTCTGTTGGCCATCTATATGTCTTCTTTGGAAAATGGCTGTTCATGTCTTCTGCCTATTTTTTTAATTGGATTATTTGGTTTTTGGGTGTTGAGTTGTATCAGTTCTTTTTATATTTTGAATACTAATCCTTCATCAGATCTGTCATTTGCAAATATCTTTTCCCATTCTGCAGGTGCCTTTTAGTTTTGTTGATTATTTCCTTCACTGTGCAGAAGCTTTCTATTTTGACATAGTCCCAATAGTTTATTTTTGCTTTTTTTTCACCTTTGCCTCAGGAGACATATCTAAAAAGGTGTTGCTACAGCCAATGTCAAAGAAGCTACTGTCTGTGTTCACCTCTAGGATTTTTATAGGTTTGAGTCTCACATTTAGGTCTTTAATCCATTTTGAATTTGTTTTTGTGTATGGCATAAGAAAGGTGGTCCAGTTTCATGCTTTTGCATGTTGCTGTACAGTTATCTAACATCATTTGTTGAAGACACTATATTTTTTCCATTAGATATTCTTTCCTGCTTTGTCAAAGATTAATTGATCATATAGTTATGGGTTTATGTCTAGGTTTTCTATTCTGTTCCCTGGACCTACGTGTCTAATTCTGTGCCAGTACTATACTGTTTTGATGGTAACAGTTTTGTAATATAGCTTGAAGTCTGGAGTCATGATGCCTCCAGCTTTGCTTTTCTTTTTCAGAAATGCTTTGACTATTCAGTCCTTTGTAGCTCCATATATTTTTTATTTTTTTTTTCATTTATTTATGATAGTCACACAGAGAGAGAGAGAGAGAGAGGCAGAGACATAGGCAGAGGGAGAAGCAGGCTCCATGCACTGGGAGCCTGATGTGGGATTCGATCCCGGGTCTCCAGGATCGCGCCCTGGGCCAAAGGCAGGCGCTAAACTGCTGCGCCACCCAGGGATCCCCTGTAGCTCCATATAAATTTTAGGATTGTTTGTTCTAGTTCTGCCAAAAATGCTGTTGGTATTTTGATTGGGATTACATTAAATGTCTAGATTGCTTTGGGTAACATAGACATTTTAACAATATTTGTTCTTCCAATCCATGAGCATGGAATGTCTTTCTATTACTTTATGTCATCTTGAATTTCTTTCATCAGTGCTTTATAGTTTCAGAGTACACCTCTTTGGTTGGGTTTATTCTTAGGTATCTTATTATTTTGGGTGCGATTGCAAATGGAATTGTTTACTTAATTTCTCTTTTTGCTGCTTCATTATTGGTGTGTAGAAATGAAGCAGATTTCTGTAGATTGATTTTGTATCCTGTGACTTTATGAATTTCTTTATCAGTTATAACAGTTTTTTTTTTATTCACTGAAGTTGAAATTTGAATCTTCTGTGACAGTATTTGCCAGAAAATTTTTTTGAAGTAACCAAAGGAAAGGTATAGCCTGATTAAAAGTAGAATTAATAAGCAAGGAGAACTCCTAAAATTTCATCATATACAAATATTGCTGTTAAACCATCAATGTGATAATCACTAGTGGCTTTCTATCTTCTTATTGAGTAATAATGATAAATATACTACTATAAATCTGTATCTACCTCTATATCTACATCTTTGTATTTAATAAGCAAAATAATCAAATATGTTCCTACCTACTCTTTTCTTTTACTAGAGATACTCTATGAACATAAAAGCAATAAAATTAGATTTCTTTAAAATATTCTACATATCAAATTTTTACTTTTTCTCCAACTAGGAAATTTTTAATATAGTCAATAAAATCTATACTTCTTTTCACTATATTATTGCAAATATATTTTTCCACATATACATTTCTCTAATAACTGCTTCTTAAGATTTTATTTTTAAATAATCTCTACACCCAATATGGGGCTGAAACTCACAACCCCAAGATTAAGAGTCACATTCTCCACTGACTGAGCCAGCCAGGTGCCCCAAACATTTCTCTAATAATTTTTAAAAATATCCATGTATCTATCCATGTCTATAACTATGCAGTGTTTACTTTGCTAAATCTCTTAATGATGGTTCCATGCAAGGAATTCAATCAGGTCAATCCCTTGTGGATGGTCAGTATATAAGATATCATAATAATATTTATGAACTGACTACCTCAATCACTAGTTGATTGAAATTCTTTTGTTTGTTTATTAGACATATAGAATTTTAGCTTTTAAAAAAGGAGAGAATGAGTGGTATAATGAAAATGTTCTAGAACGGGATGGTGTGATGACTATTGCACAACCTTGTGAATTTACTAAGCACCACTTTGAAATAGTTGAAATGATGAATTTTTACATTGTACATTTACCCCAATAAAGAAGAGGGTATTTTATTTTACTCTGTTCAGCCTGACAGTTCCTTTTTTTTTTTTTTCTGATAGTGGGATCTGGTCCAACGTGAATAACACCTAATTTAAAGCCTAATTATAGAATACGATTTAGAATATCATTTCAAGAGGAATGGGAAACATAGTAACATACCAGAAGGCTTGAAGCAATTTGGCATCTCTCTGTTTGTGGAAACTTGATAAAAAAAAAAAAATCACTTTTTAATAACATTGAGCTCATACCAGACCAGCAAATCAAAAAAGGAGACAAGATATGCTCTGGCTTACACTCCAGACACACATCCCCAGGCAAGCTGGCCCTCCCTCTGGGCAGTGGTTGACTTTCTAGACGACACATAAACAAGTGTCTTTGACAGAAAGACCAAGTGGCTCCAGGTCCTGACGATAGCACACAGTAACAAAGCAGGGAAGTCAAGACCCCGGTCTATTTACAAAGGCTACGTGCTAGAAAGGACAGAGATAAAGCCGTTCCCAGGAGGAGCAACATCAGCACAGGCACCGATGCTCTCCTTTCTCCTGCTTCTGAGAGCCTACCCATGCCACATAGACTCACTACAGAGAAGCCAACAGAAAAGGGGCAGAGCTCTGCTTAGCCTTGACCACAGGGCAGGAGAGCTTCCAGCCCACCCAGTCCCAAACATTCTTTAAGATAAGGAATGCACCTGTTAAGATACAGTAACTTGAGACTCCACCAAGTGGGCAAAGAATAGGATGCTGCTATGTCCAGGTTGACGATGGAGAACCATCTGGTAGCCTGATGCTCCTTCCACCTTAAAAGAGCTCCATTCTCAAAATGGAATATCTGTATAGTTTTAGTAGAAAGGACTTGGGAAACTAGCCTAGGAAAGACCAGAGGCCCCATAGTTTATCCTCCTCATCCTGTGCCCAATGCTATGATGAAGTCCCCAAGGCTGTGTCTCCTGCATACACATATCTGATGAATAATCCCAGTTCTACCCAGTCCAATTACTCCCCTGAGAGACAGAGTAGTAGTAGACTTATTTCTGCCCACATCCCTAAAACACATACACACATACACACACTCACACACTCACACATGCACTTTCCCTTCAGTTACTCACCAACTGCATTGTGCCTGCTCTTGTGTTAGATGCTAGAATAAAAGCATGAATAGAATAAGGGCCCTGCTGTTAAGGTTCAAGGTTTCATATGGAAGACAGACAAGCAAGGAGGTATATAAATGATCGTGTGATTTGAGGTGCTATGCTCTGGAAGTGCAGAGGCCCAATGAGCATGGGAGAGCTGTCCTACCTGTCTCAAAGCTCGGCATGCCCAACAGCGGCAGGTGTGAGAAGGCACCGGGCATCCCTCTGCATGTGTTTACACAAGTCCTTGCAGCCCCTTGGGCCTTGCTTCTCCAGTAGTACCGACCAATGATTTAAAACTAATAAAGAGATAGAAACCAGAAACACTCATATTCTTTGAGACAAATGACCAATTTGGGTGATTTTTTTTTAAAGAATGACTTTAAATCTTAAAACTGAAATGTCTATTTGTTCCACAAGCCAAATTCTGAACCCACAAGTAGAAGTCTGGAAGTAGTCAATTTGTCTCTTTTTATGTACGACAAAACAAACGTCTAGCTTCCCTGAATTGCAGAATCTATTTATGGGAAAAAAGAGGAAAATGGAGGTTGGGGGAGAAGGAGGAGGAGGAGGAGGAGGATAGAGGGTGGTGAGGAGGGAAGGGTGGGGGAACAGGGAGAGGAAGAGGAAGGGAGGGGAGGAGGGGAGGAAGAAGGACCTAGCCACCAACAGGATCTCTCTCCATTAGTCAAAATTCTTCTCTGCAAAGGGAACTAACATGTAGTGAGCCCCAACTCATGACTTTGTTTGGGTCATGACTATGTTACTCACATCAATTATCAGTTGAATTCCCAATTCTGTGGGAGTAGATTTTATCCAAATTTTATAGATGAGGAAATAGGGCCTCAGAAAGCAAATGATTTGCCCACGTTGACACAGCTAATGAGTGACAGAAGCAACATTGCTGTTGCTTGTTAGTGTGATGTGATGTTCTAGAAGACAAGCTAAGTTGGATTATTTAAAAACGGAATTGGAATTCTTTGGAAATGGTTTCCAAGCCTCTACTAAGCTTCGATTCCCTGAAATGTGTG
This sequence comes from Canis lupus dingo, assembly GCF_003254725.2. Lineage (NCBI taxonomy): Eukaryota > Metazoa > Chordata > Mammalia > Carnivora > Canidae > Canis > Canis lupus. Next base: position 6,065,469 of record NC_064271.1, on the reverse strand, counting down.
TTGTTGCTAACTGGCCAGTGCCCCACACTGTAATCCTCCGTGTCAGCCCTCAGTTCCTTCCTCTCCTGACCCCACAGCCGGTCACCACATCCCCACCACCATGCCTCCAGCCTCAGCATGTCTGTCAACCCCACACCCTGCTGGCACTGGGCCCTTGTCTCCTGGGAAGCTTCTGGGCCTTCTTGAAGATCTCGTGTCCCTGCAGCCCATGCCACACTGCCACCAGAGGGGTCACATGGCCAGGCTTTCTGCTGTCAAACTTCTTTTTTTTTTTTTTTTTTTTTTTTTTTTTAAAGCTCTGGATAAGTTTGTTTGTTTTTTTTTAAATTTTTAATTTATTTATGATAGTCACACAGAGAGAGAGAGAGAGAGGCAGAGACACAGGCAGAGGGAGGAGCAGGCTCCATGCACCGGGAGCCCAATGTGGGACTCGATCCTGGGTCTCCAGGATTGCGCCCTGGGCCAAAGACAGGCGCTAAACCGCTGCGCCACCCAGGGATCCCATGCTGTCAAACTTCTTTCAGGTAGGTCCTACTGCCTGCAGGAAATACATGTGCACTTTAACAAGCAGTCCTGGATTACTTTCGGAGAACACAGGGTTTAAGTAAGAATGTAACACAGAAGGTCATTAGTAGTCTGGCTAGAGGCTGCTTCCTGACCTCAGTCCCTACCTACCTTCCTCCCCACTTGTCCAGCATCCCCATTTGCTGGTTCACACCCTGCTAGACTGATCTGCTCACCATTCACTTTGGGGCCAGCTGTGTTTGCCCACACTGCTCTCTGCCTGGAATTTTTTTCTCCTTCCCTTGCCTAGCACATGCCTGCTCACCCCTCATGAATCAGGCAAGTACACGCTCCCCCGTCGAGACTTCTGCTTGTGCCCCAAGGCAGAATAGATGGTCTAGCCCTGGACCCCAAAGCAATGCAGACAGGGGCACATCCCCAAAAGAATGTTTGCTGCACTGCATTTTAAATATAAGCTTCATGTCTCTCTTCCCCACCAAGCTGTGAGTTTCTGCACTCTGCCTTGTTAACTTTGACCCCCATGCGCCTATACTCAACATATAATGAGTGCTGGCTACCATTTGTTGAATGAAGAGAAGCATGAATATCTAAGACCCAGAATCCTGCTTCTCCGGAAGTGGAATGAATGCTGCCAGTGAGATATATCTGTTCTTTGATATAATCTTGTCAGCACTTTACTTCAAAATAATATTTTCAAAGAGGCCCAGGATTTAAATTTCCAGTACTAGGGAGTTGAGTTACTCTGTGAGGATGGGGGTTAATGTAGGACCGTGGCAATGCCTCCTCTAAGAAAAAGAAAGTCTCCTGACTCATTACCCCTTTCCTCACCCGAGCCCCCTCCCACCCCACTCCCTTGCCCCCTCCTGTTACAAACCAAGCAGATTTGTTTTTCACCTATAGTCCCTCCCCTCTGTTCTCTCTTTTCTGCCACTTACTTTCCCTACTCTTTTCCATCTTTTTCTGCTAGTTTTACACAGCCATTTTGCCAACATGCCCTTTCTTCCCCTTCTCTCAACACCATCTAGACTGGCAAAACGACTTGGAACTGCATAAGAACTCAGAGACAGGATTTCCACCCCAGCTCAACTCCTCACCCAGACAGACACCCTGGAGAATGCACTTAATTTCTCAAAGCCTTCAAATCATCTACTAAGAGGATATTGCATCCTTGCTATGTTCCTCCTACTACTCTGCGTTTTTCTTCTTCTTGGCCCTTCTTTATTTTTTCTATCATTTTATGTTATAAATTTATATAAGCCACTCAAATACTTTTTTAAAAAAATATTTTATTTACTTATTCATGAGAGATACAAAGAGAGAGAGGCAGAGACATAGAGGGAGAATCAGGCTCCCTATGGGGAGCCCGATGTGGGACTTGATCCCAGGATCATGAGGTCATGACCTGAGCCAAAGGCAGATGCTCAACCACTGAACCACTCAGGTGCCCCTCAAATACTTTTTTGATGAGATAATAAGAAATGTACAAAATAAGTCTTTAAGAGTTACAGAGATTTAGCCAGATAAGTCTGTAATGGATTTAGCACAGTTCCTGGAAAATGTTAGCTCATTTTCAATAATAGTTCTCTTCCAAAAGGAACCCATGTACACTATTGGCAGGGATGTAAATTGATGCAGCCACTATGGAAAAGTTATGAAAGTTATTCAAAAATTAAAAATAGAACTATCCTATGATCCAGCAATCCCAATCCTAGATATTTATCCAAAGGAAATGAAATTAGGTTCTCAAGGAAGTATAGGTACCCCACGTTCATTGCACCATTATTGACAATAATCAAAATACGGAATCAATCTAAGTGTCTGTCAATGGATGGATGGTAAAGAAAATGTGGTAGTAGATACAATAGAATATTAGTCATAAAAAAAGAAGGAACTCCTGCCATTTGCAACAACATGGATGAAGCTTGAAGGCATTACACTAAGTAAAATAAGCCAGACACAGAAAGACAAATACTGTGTGATCTACAAATGTTGAACCTATATGTGGGCTCTAAAAAATGTTGAACTCATAGAAACAGAGCTTAGAACAGTGTTTACAAGGAGATATGGGTGGGAGTTCTGGGTCAGGGGGTATGCAGAGATGTTGGTCAAGGGGTATGAACTTCCAGTTATAAGGAAAATAAGTTCTAGGAAGCTAATGTACAACATGATGACTAGTTAATAATACTATATTGTATCCTGAAATTTATTAAAAGAGTATATCTCAAGTGTTTTTACCATACACACAAAAGAAATGGTAACTAGGTGAGGTGATGAGTTTGTTAATTAACTTGACTGTGGTAATTATTTCATGAAGTATATGTGTATTAAGCCATCACATTGTACAGGCTAAAAAAACTGACACTGTACAATCTAAATATATACAACATTTACTTGTCAATCATACCTTAATAAAGCTGGGAAAAAACAAATCTTTCCCAGCTGTTATAAAATATTTGTTGTTAGTTATTCCACAAGATTATTGTGAGAATTTAAAAAAAAACATGTAGTTATAAATACTGTTGTAACACTTTACAGATATTAAGTCATTGGACCCTGCAAAGGAACCTCATAAGTATCACTATTCTCACCTCTGTTTTTATAGGTGTCTCAACACTGAGCCACACATTTAGTAACCAGCCCAAAGTCTCCGAGCTAGTGCTCATGCTGGCAGACTGACTCCGTAGCCTGGGATTTTGCTTCCAGCACTGAAAGTTCCCTACTTGGCAATTTAAGGGGGAAAGAATTAGCTCCATTGATACCAACCATTCCTACTCTAATTAAAATTAGGCATTTTGGCTTGCCCAGTTCCAAGGTACAGTCAGAAATGTTCCATAGCTCTGCCTTGAGGAAGTGTGGCTACATGTTTTGATTGAACTTTTCTTCCTTATCTTCAAAAGCGTTAGTCAGAATCCGTGAACTAAAGCGGTGATTTGTGGATGAGTTAGTTTCCTGGGGATTGAGTCTGATGGCTTGAGGAGCAGCCAAGGAACCCCAGCACAGTGAGTTGGAAGCCAATTGGCCATCCATCCACAGGAAACCTTCCAGACTGGGTCCACATTGGTACGTACACAGAAACAGGTGCTGCTGTGCTTTCTTTCTCTTCCTTCCTTCTTTCCTTCCTTCCTACCTTCCTTCCTCTCTCCCTCCCTTCCTTCCTTCCTTCCTTCCTTCCTTCCTTCCTTCCTTCCTTCCTTCTTTCCATCCCTCCTTCCTTTCTTCCTTCCTTCCCTGCATCCCACTCTTCTTTCTTTTTTTCTTCTCTTTTATTAATTGTGCAGCTTTTGTGCCACCTCCACTGGCTGAGTGAGGTGAGCCATTGCAACTATTCAGAAGAGGACTATAATGTAGAATTCCTAGGTCCTGGGCAGAGGATACTTGTCCCTCCTACCCCATCTCCAGCTCAGTCAAGCCCTAGCCCCGTTGTGGGAGAGATCATCCACTTCAGATACAGGGCCACTAGGAATGTTTCTAACACCATCCCACTCTCAAGGCCTCCAGCCACGAACTGACCCCTCTCACCCAGTGAGGAACTTGACTGTGATTTCCCTCATGGGCTCTCCTTCCAGAGTCTCGGCTGAAGGGGAGTAAACAACGGGGCCCTTGTAGCATGTAGAAATAAATTGACATTCAAAGGGAAAGGAGAGTCTATATACACCTTGTGCTACTGTCACAATAACTTGAAATTTGGGGTCTAGTCAGTTTAACCTGAAGAATTTTTTAATTTGGTTTAATTTGGTTTTTAACTTTAGGATTCCTATGGTTACTAAAATCTGCTTGCAAGTAAGCTTTAGAGACAAAATACAAATGATTTGGGATCCCCGGGTGGCGCAGGGGTTTGGCGCCTGCCTTTGGCCCAGGGCGCGATCCTGGAGACCCGGGATCGAATCCCATATCGGGCTCCCGGTGCATGGAGCCTGCTTCTCCCTCTGCCTGTGTCTCTGCCTCTCTCTCTTTCTCTCTGTGTGACTATCATAAATAAATAAAAAAAAATTAAAAAAAAAATACAAATGATTTGTCATTAGCATCCTCAGGCCTCATAAGCATGTGTCTGAGTGAAAGCAGTTGACTTGCCTATGAGGGGTAAACATTGTTATCTTATGATGCTGTTAAATTGTTTGGCAAACCCTCTCTCCTTAGATCGGTAGATTGTACACAGATAGTTTTGCTTAGCTCCCCACAAATTATCACAGACTCCAGAAGAACAGAATCTTTACTTGAAAATATGTGTTATACTCCTAACGGTCTGTTCCTGGCCATGGTGATGATAAAGATGGAGTCAGGATTTGACACTTAGTTCAGCTTCTTGTATCAAGATCTAAGAACAGTATCTGAACACTTTGAACTCCCACTGCACAGTATCAAGAGTATATGCTAAATAAATATTTGTTGATAATGAAAAGAATGCAGATAAAGAAGAGAAGGAAGAAGAAAAGGAGCAAAACAGGAGAAAGGAGGAGGAAGAGGAGAGTGATCATTGTATTTTTCAAAACATAAATTGAAAATACTAAAATTATTTACTAGATTCATTAGATGGGAGGAAGTCTTTTGAGCAAGCCAGTTTTCCAAATGCTTCTTAAACATCATAGACTGTTCAGGATTAAAAGGAATCCTAAGGACATCTGGGTGGCTCAGCGGTTGAGCGTCTGCCTTGGGTGCAGGGTGTGATCCCAGAGTCCTGGGATCGAGTCCCACATTGGGCTCCCTGCACGGAGCCTGCTTTTCCCTCTGCCTGTGTCTCTGCCTCTGTGTGTGCGTGTGTGTCTTATGAATAAATAAATAAAATCTTTTAAAAAAATAACAGTAATCCTAAAAGTACCTTTAAATTCAGGATATCTAAAAATGAATATTAAATATGAATTTTATAATTAAAACCTACAACATAATTATATGATTACACAGTTATCATGTAACTTAGTAATAACTAAGATCATCTGAATGAGGTTTCATAAATATTGAATAGAAATAGAACATGATATTGTCATTCTAGAATGCTAATTCTTTTGATGATGTTCATCCCAAATTGTAATCTTAGAAATCTGAGATTATGAGACAACAAGTTCTAGGAATACAGCTATTTAATTTCCTCTTTGGCAACCTTTTCCCATGAATATAAATTTTTTTTCAAAAGCCTTATAAAGAAAAGACAAGAATGCTAACAAGTCTTGTAAAACCAGAATAAACTTCTGATGGCTATCTTATTTTTACTATTTTTTTAGAGGCATGCAGCTACAGATATCTGGGTGATTACATACCCACTAATGTATTTCCCCTTCATGTTTATTTTGGAAAGATGGCAGGTTATTTTGAAAGAAAGGAAGAAAAAACAGTGCACAGAGGAAGCAGAGTTGCCTTGTATCTCATAGGGCAGCGGATTACTAAAATTACCAGACTTCACGGAAGAGAACACAAATATATGTCTTTTACACATTTTCTTAAATTTCAAAGTAGTTATAATACAATGATATACCCCAAGGAGGTATAGAATCCAAGGCCAAAAAATGATAAAGAAACACTAATTTGGGAATTTTTTCTGGAGCACAAAAGCCACAGGGTAGAGGGTGACTGTTCCTGAGTGTTACCTATCGGACAAAACTTCCTTCCCTACTCTCCATACTAATTAAGTTTTATAGCTGATTAGAGCCCTCGTCAATCAGATAGATTACATATCAGTACAAAAATATATATAAGTATTACAAGTCAACATTTACATTTTAGTTAATACTCCTGCCTAGTAACTGGCTTCACTTGCAGCATCCATTCAGTCTTATTAGGCACTTACTGAGTGTCACCACACTGCACCAGGGATACAGACGTGCACGCACTCCAGCCTACCCCGCAGCCTTGGATGTGGCGTGGAAAGTCTTGATTAACAGTGCTCAGGAATTGATGCACACCCTAGAGCATCAACTCTTCTACAATTCATGGAGTGAATTTCCAGAACAAATGGTTTTTATCTTCTAGAAAGGGAGATCGATTTTACATTGATTTACCTCTGAAAAAAAAGTATCCTTCCTCCAATAAGGAAAAATTTCTACTGTACAACATTATCTTAATTGTGTCTCTGCAGGAAGGAACAAGACCAGAATGATCAAGACATTGGCTGTAATCAATGACCTCTTCCAAGATACCTTGAACTTTCGTTTGTTGATTGGACCTTCTGAAAGTGCTCGGGGAGTCAAAATCTTCTGGCTTACACCCATTTTAAACATCACTTAATCTCATGATGTGACAATTCGTTATCAGATGACCCTGTGCTCATACACAAACACAGCCACTATCAGGCACAGACAGGCCATAATCTGGCAAAATCTTGATGAAACAGAAATAAACACAATGTGTAGTGCATATTAATAAACTCGGGCATTCTGGCACACACTAACATTACAAACACCCTCAAAAGGAAAATGCTGTGAGGCTGGGTTTCCTTATATGAACCTTACCATCAATATAAACAAGGAGAGAGAAAAAGGAAAGGGTGAATCTTTTGAAATAGTGTATCTCTTCTTTAATCTTGGAAATAACAACTCATCTCTTAAGAGCTAATAGTTTCCGCAACGTATCATTTTCTCAAAAGGAGGGACTAAGGTACCACAAAGCTCTTGCCCTTCTGCTTGGGAGCTTACTCGTTCAAAGGTAATTGGCATTAGGATGGAGATTCTCCAAAACCGATTTCCAGCCTCCATCAGTCTCTGAAGCAAGATCTACCAGCTATTGGGAGCTACCATGTGCATGGCCTGCCCTCCACTCCTAATCTCCTGCTACCTCCAGTACGGGCTTCTCTCAAATATGGTAACCCTGGACCCTTTTCTGGTTGGATTTTTACCTTTTAGGAACTCTCATCTGCTACTGTCACTACTGCCTTTTTCTTCTCTAGCTCTACAATGGAGTCTCAAGTTGCTCTTCCCCAGCATTCTCTCTATGCCTACCCACACACTGCCACTTTATGGGAGATCCTAGCTGTGCTTGCTTGCCTCTCACCGCCATGCAAATGACGACCATGATGCCTACCAATTCAAGGACCTCCATGAGCCCCATCTCCACATCTAGCCACCTAGTAACCCATGGTGACTTTAAACTTGCCATTTGCCTTGAAGGCCAGTGCCTACTTTCTCCAGCTACTGGCTCTCAAAGGCAGTGTTGACCTTTCCCTTCCAGCTACACTGCTCTGCATCAGTACCCACATCACGACAGCATCTGCTTCATGCTCCTCTGCTCCTTAATCCAAAAATTAGGCAGTGAGCTGGGACCTAGAGAAGAGAGTCAGAAAAGGTCAAGCTGCTACCAGGTGAGCAAAAGAACATCTATGCTTTTCTTCAGGAAAAGTCTCTCTCCTCTGTGGAGTGAGGGGAAACTTGTGGTTGTGATAGTCTTTCAAAAGCAAACCCCTTAAAAAGCTGAGAAGACTCAAGAAAGCAACCACAGGAGTGGTGATAAGAAATAAGCTGGACTCTTCGTTTCCATCTGTAGCTTTATCCGGGATGGTTAGGAAGTGGATGCAACAGCAGGAAAGACATCCCTGGTTTCTCAGAGATTCCAGGGGACTTTTGATGGCCTGTGTTCAGTAACGATTTTTTCTGTATCTTTTCACCTAGTAGAAAAGCATCTTCTATAGCACAAGAAGGAAAGAGAAAAGAAAAAAAATTAAAGATGCCTATCATTAATAATAGCTACCATTTATTGTTAGCCTAAAAGGAACTTGGTTATAACTAAGCAATTTATGCCACTCACAACATGCCGTGAGAGAGAGATTATCATCCCTTTTACAAATGAAGAAAGGTGCGGAGAAGTTAAATAATTTCTCTAGGATCACACAGCTAACTATGAGGCAAAACTAGGGTTCAAACCAAGGTCTACCTGGGGCCAAATCCAGTGCTTTTTTTGGCTTATACTTTTCCAACCCCAGAAGGAGGATTCCAGAAAACATGCCATCTGTCCTTACTAAAGAATTCTAAGCCTTTAAAACTATAAAGTTATTAGCTGATGCCACAGAATTCATTAATTATTGAGTATATTATATGTAGAAAAACAGAGTTTTCCTAATCTGTTCTCAATGTTATGTATTTAATCTTATAAAATATCAATGGATAAAAAGTCACTAAAGCCTGAGGGGGGCATCTGGCTAGCTCAGCAGGTAGACTGTGAGACTCTTGATCTCAGGGTTGCAAATTTGAGCTCCACTTTGAAGTAGAGATTACTTAAAAATAAAATCTTCAGGGGTACCTGGGTGGCTCTGTTGGTTGGGGTGTCTGACTTTTGATCTCAGCTTGGGTCCTGATCTCAGGATCATGAGTTCAAGCCTCACATTGGGATCCATACTAGGTGTGGAGCCAAATAAATAAATAAATTCTCCCTCCTCCCCCAAAAGTCACTAAATTGTCAAGAAAACTGAACATTTAGGAAGAAAGTACCATTTTATTTCCTAACTATAAATGTGGTCATCCCCATCCACTCCAAGACCCCACAAGCTAAATTACCAAGCCAGCCTTACACAGGGTGTTCAACCTTTCTCCAGAGATAAAAGGTATACTAAACAGTCACTGTAATAATAATTTTAAAAGTCTTTATTAACTGGGGCACCTGGGTGGCTCAGTGGTTGAGTGTCTGCCTTTGGCTCAGGTCAGGATCCCAGGGTCCTGGATGGAGCCCCATGTCAGGGTCCCCACAGGGGAGCCTGCTTCTCCTTCTGCCTATGTCTCTGCCTCTCTCTGAGTGTCTCTCATGAATATATAAATAAAGTCTAAAAATAAAACAAAATTTTTTATTAACTAAGTCCCTTACATGCACTGTCTAATCTTTCAGTTCCCCTCAGATCCAGGTATCATATTTTTCCTTGTATGAAGCTGAGGTAAGAGAGGTTCTAGAACCAGTCCAAGGACACACAGCTAGTAAGTGAGTTCAAAGTCATCTCTGTCTAATTTTAGAACCTCTGTTCTTAATCTTTATGCTCATCCCTTCTGGTCCATCATGATTATCATGTTAGCATTGTTTCATCTGCACAAATATCTCTGTGTCAAGTACATGATAAATTACTAGACTTGTGCTCCTGTGTAGTGTGGTTAAAACACCAGCCTTGAAGGGTGCCTGGCTGGCTATCAGTAGAGCATGCAACTCTTAATCTTAGGGTTGTGAGTTTGAGCCCCACGTTGGGTGTAGATTACTAGAAAAGATAAGAAAAACAAACAGAACACCAACTTTGACTCCAGAGTCTTTGGAAGAAGATTAAATATGTTCTTTGCTTTCTAGCAATAGGAAACTATATTTATTATACTCTGTTAATATGATTTCTAAGAGAGTTTTTTCTGTTCAACTGTGTTTTTTTTTAAATCACATTTTAAATATGTTGTTTTATTTATTCTCAAAAGCTCTTCAAGGTTTGTATTCTAAACTTCACACTTATTACTGCCTGTAGTGTCTCCCTTCTATTACTAGAGATTTTCCAAAGTAGATAAATGTAGTCAATGGTGGAAATTTTTGGAGACTGATCTGCTCTGACTGGAAGGCAGTAACACAGAAAGAACAAGACCAGCCTTTGTAGTCAGACAGTCCTGGGTTTGCATCCTGACTCTATCACTTGCATTCTGTGCTGTGTGACCTTAAGTTACTTACTTAACCTTTCTGAGTTGGTTTCTCCATCTCCATGTTACAAATCCAATTTTCTGTCTCTGGAAAATTGAACTGGTGTTTGATTTCTAATCCTGGTGCTCTTCCCTTCCAACACACCTAGTCTTCCTCATCTCTGAAAACAGTGCCACCACCCAGCCAGTCCTTTATTCCAAAATAAAGGAATTTATTGATTTTCTTCCTCTCTTTCTCTTTTTTCTCAGCCACCCCTACATGCAATTCATTTTCAAGACCAATAAGTATTGCTTCTAAGTGCAGCTTTTGTGCCACCTCCACTGGCTGAGTGAATCAGTGTATCTTGAATATATATCTTGAATCTGTGTATCTCTCTTTTTTAAAACTGCTACCCTAGTCCATGCTACTGTCTGTCCTTCCTGTACACCAAAACAGTCTCTTAACAAGTGCCCAATTGCTCTCTCTTGCTCTGATCCATTCCCTATCAAACTGTCGGAGGGATCACTTAAAAAGAAAAAGGGTAGAAGGCAACTGGGTGGCTCAGTTGGTTAAGTGTCTACCTTTGGTTCAAGTCATAAACTCAGGGTCCTGGGATTGAGCCCCACGTTTGGCTCCCTGCTCAGCAGGGAATCTGCTTCTCCCTCTCCCTCTGCCTGCCTCTCCCCCTCTGTTCATGATTTCTTGTGCTCACGCTCTCTGTGTCAGATAAATAAAATCTTTTTTAAAATAAATAAGAGAAAAAGGAAAAGGGGGGCACCTGCCTAGCTCAGTCAAAAGAGCATGCAATGCTTGATCTTAGAGTCATGAGTTCAAGCCCCACATTAGACATAGAGATTACTTAAGGAAATGAAAAAAAAAATGTAAAAAAATAAAAAGAAAGAAGACTGTGCTACTCCTTGTTGAAATTATCCAATGGCTTCTAACTTAAGAATTCCAAGCTTTTCTTCACACCCATTATGATGACTATTATTAAAACCAAAACAAAGAAAAAAGAAAAAAAAAACACCAAAATAATGAAAACAAAATAACAAGTGTTGGCAAGGATGAGGAACAACTAGAATCCTTCTGCCTGCTGGTGGGAACATAAAATGCTACACAGCTGATATGGAGAACAGAATTGCAGTCTCTCAAAAAATTAAAAATAGAATACCACATGGTCCAGCAATTTCATTTCTGGGGTATATCCAAAAGAATTGAAAGCAGGGACTCAAACAGATATTTGTATCTGGCTGTGTACTGTTTTGCCTTATTACACTGTAATGCTATTCATGGCCAACATTACTCAAGAAAGCCAAACATCCGCCCATAGATGAATGGATGAACCAAATGTGTAACATGCTTACAACAGAATATATTATTCACCTTTAAAGGGAAGGAGATTTTGGGATCCCTGGGTGGCGCAGCGGTTTGGCGCCTGCCTTTGGCCCAGGGCGCGATCCTGGAGATCCGGGATCGAATCCCACATCAGGCTCCCGGTGCATGGAGCCTGCTTCTCCCTCTGCCTGTGTCTCTGCCTCTCTCTCTCTCACTGTGTGCCTATCATGAATAAAAAAAAAAAAAAAAAAAAATTAAAGGGAAGGAGATTTTGACACATACCATAATATGGATGACCCTTGAGAACTTATACTGAGTGGAATATGCCAGTCACAAAAGGCCAAATACTATAAGAATCAGCTTGTATGACTTACATATAGAGTAGTCAACCTCATAGAGACAGAAAGGAGAATCATGGCTGCCAGGGGCTGGGGAGGGGAACATGGGTTATTGTTATTTGATGGATTTAGTTTCAATTTAAAGTGATGAAAAGTTCTAGAGATGGTTGCTGATGATAGTTGCACAACAGGAATATACTTAATGCCAAAGAACTGTATGCTTAAACATGGTTAAAATGGTAAATTATATGTTATGCATATTTTACAGCTTTAAAATGTCCAAAACTCGGGGTGCCTGGATGGCTCAGTCTGTTGAGGGTCTCACTCTGGGTTTTGACTCAGCTCACAATCTCAACATCTTGAGATGGAGCTGTGCATCAGGTTATGTGCTTAGCAAGGAGTCTGCTTGAGATTCTCCCTCTCCCTCTCCCACTGCCTCTCCTCCTTCCCTTGCCCCTCTCCCACAGGCATACTCACTCTCTTGACAAAATCCATGACCCAGGAGGCCTTGAATGATCTAGGCCCATCAACTTGGCCAACTGTGGCTCTCATTCCAGCCTGGCCACACTCTCAGCACTGTGTGAACCCACAGACCTCCCTCCCTCAACCTTTCCCTCCTCCCCAGCCAGGTGGGCCACCTCTCTTCCACCTGCCCTGCCCCCTGGAAGTAAATACCACCTCCACAGCAAAGCATCCCCTCACAGCCAACCCTAAGTCAGTCGCTGTTTTTCTGTGTCATAACCCACTCCTTCATGACATACAACAGGGTAGTTTTATGCGCACACCAAGTGGTTTAATTAAGGCTGCCTTGTTCCTTAGGAAGCAGTAAAAGCCCCAGGCCCCCAGCAGCTGTCCCACCAGGGGGTCTACCAGGCTTCTTCACACTCCTCACATGACTGAAGTGGTGTCCACTTGCAAGTAGCTCAGGATGGCTGTGCACCTGAGGACTCTTCCCTTGTCTCATTTGCTCATCCTAAAGAAGAGACTTCCAGCTATCTTCCCTGGCTCTTACTTAAGTAGTTTCCAAAATGAGGAAAGAAAGACTTCAACTTTCAAAATAAGAAATAAATTTCAAAAGGCTTTCTCTGTCCTCGCCTTCTACGGATGGAGCTGCTCCTTGAGGGGAATTCCTCTGAAATGAAATCGGGAAGGGTTCCAAGAGAGCTCATGTTTCCAATATTAAGGCTCTGACTTCTGAGGACACAGCCCAGCCCATTCTTTAATCACAGCTGAGGAAATTCCCCCAGCCCAGGGAAAAGATCATAATATCTTAAGGAGGCTGATGAGCTCATGAAAAGCAGTTGAATTTAGAACATCAAGACACTCCCAGACACCTCCTTTTTTTTCCAGACACCTCCTTTAGCATCTTTTCTCCCCCATTAACTCTTTGAATTTTCCAGATCAGCACCGCACCAAATTTTCAATGATTTTCAAAATAGATTTCATGTAATGCATTGCAAAGTAGAGCGCTGTCAATGTTCTATTTCCCTGATACTCTTTCTGTTGCACTATCTTAGCTCAGAAAATTAAGCCCTAAAAATATTATGAGCCCCATTTTACTTTTCTGTGTGACAATGATCTCTTAGCTACCTTGAAATTTTAAGGGAGAAGGAAAATGGTGCATCAGAAGATCTCAGAAGATCTCAGATGATGAGAAAAAGAAAAGCCTTTGTAATTATTAAAACACTTAAAATTCGCAAGGGAAGCCAAAGATGGCAGTACTGACAGTTTATTTGTTCATATAACAATATTCACAAGTAAACTACCCATCCTCCTTCTTTAAGTTGGAGACATAATAAAATGAAGGAAATTGGATAGAGTATAATTCACTACAGGTGGGAAGCTATTTTCCTAGGCCCCTATAAACACTGTAGCTTCCTGCCACTTCTCGGTTGCTGACATACACATGTATGCCATACTTATTCTTTATTTCCTTGGCTCATAAAACAAAAGATTAAAATTTCAGATGAGAAAATAAATAAATAAATAAATAAATAAATAAATAAATAAATAAATAAATAAAATTCAATTTCAGATGACAACAAGGGATGGAGATGGGAAGTAGGATTTTTTTTTTTTCATGTCTTTTGGAGTTGTGTTAATCCTCTCCTACCATAGCAAAGAAAGTGTAAGTCTGCAAATAAAGAAAGCGTTTTGTAGATGACAGTTGTTTGTAAGTGTAGAAAGCAAGAGATTTCCATGTATGGACCTGAAGTGCATTCCAATGCAGTGTCAAGTTTTGTGTGCGATAAGGCCAGAGCAGGAAGCCACTCGAGGTCAGGAAGGAAGTGCCGTCAAGCCTGGGAGCAGGGCAGAGTCCTGCAGGGAGCTGGGCAGGCTCAAGCCTTCAGCTGTGTAACCACTGCCCTATTTTTAAAAGATAAACAGCATGAATAGCACAGAATCCACACGGTGGCTGCTTCAAATTCATCCAAATCACACAAGGAGCTCACTCATAGCCCTTGCCAGGCTTTGCTAGTCTCCCCAAAATGTGAAGTCACTGTTTCCCCTGGGACACGGGGCAGAGATTGCTCAGAGGATCAGATTGTGGCCTTTTACCCAGTATCCACAGCTGGCTTTGAGGGCCTCTGGTTATCCTAGCAGATTTCCAAGTGTCCCTTGTTTATCCCACCCACCCTCAAGTCAGCCCTTCTCTGCTGGGGAAGAAATCCTACTGTGAGTTAATATTAGAGAAAGTTCTCACTTCAATTATGACCTGTCTAAAATGTAGTCAGCCAACAGAACTCTTTAGACTGATGACCCTGACAATACTTTTCAGACTTAATTTCCGGATCAACAAACACTGACTGTGTGTCTATGGGGGCTCACTCTTCTGCTAGGCGCAGGCTCCAAAGGTTTAGTCAGTTGCTCTGATCCTCGTGGAACACACAGGAGAGAGTGCTAATACAAGCACTCCTTTTCTAAGATATTACTGCTTGTAAAAGGCATAGAATGCACACAAAAGGGAGATCATTGAGGGAACCCTAATTCAAGCTCAAGTTGGGGACAGACACTAAGACAGACTCTAGGGTAGGTGGCCATCTTCCAAAGTTAGGAAGACAAATAACAGCACAAAGGAAATGTATTCCCAGAACAGCCTCCACTATGGCCTAGATGCCAGAGACAGTATGTGGTGTGTGACACCCTTTACACAACTGCTCAGGAAGCATGAATGCACCATTGGGCATTTTCCTTGGAAAAATGAGAAAGAATCAGGATATAAGCTCAGTGACCCAGGCCCATCTCTGGAAGCCCACATTCTGACATCCAAAGCATGGACCTCCTACTGGGCAGAGCTGATACATCCAAGCACTGGAATTACAAAAGGAAACCAAGCTAAAGAAAAAAAACCAACAATTATTATAGCTTCATGCAGAAAATATGAATAAATCTAATTTTAATTGTATTCATCAAAAGATACCATTAAGAGGGGCATCTGGGTGACTCAGTTGATTAAGTGTCCAACTCTTGATTTCAGCTCAGGTCATGATCTCAGGATTGTGAAATGGAGCCCCATGACGGGCTCTGTGCTGAGCATGGAGCCTGCTTAAGATTCTGTCTCCTTCCTGTGTCCCTCTCCACTTGTGTGTGTGCACTCTCTCTCTCTCTAAAAAAAAAAAAAAAAAAAAAAAAAAAAAAAAAAAAATTTAAATAAAGATACCATTAAGTGAGTGAAATGTTCCCAATGAATCAACAATAAATGAATATGATACAAAAATAGACAAAAGGCTTGCCAGGCACTTCATGAAAAGAGAAATTCAAATAGCGAAGAAAGTATAGGAAAAGATAACCATGTCATTAGTAATTAAGGAAATGTAAATTAAACCCAAATATAAGAGCACAATCTTTTAGGTCTAACCTCGACCTGCTTGGAGAGGGAGAGAGTCCATCCCAGTCCCCATATTTAAAGGAGCACCCCACTCTCACCTTCTTCATTCTTGCTAGGGGTTACTGTTTTACTGTTTTAACCATTTGAAATATTTTGTCATTATTTATTATTTGTCACTATCCGTGGGAATATAAGCATAATGAGCTCAGGGATTTTGTTTTGTCCATTTTTTTTTTCCCCTACAGACTAAATCACACAGTAGGTGATCAATGAATATTTATTCATTTAGTGAGAGTGTAAGTTGGTAAAACCTCTTTGGAAAAAAGTTTGGCATTATCCTGTACTGTAGGAAATATGCACACAGGGTGATCCATCAATGACACTCCTCTAGATACTGCTTGGAGAAACTTGTACACAGACACAGGGCCACATGTAAGTGTTCATCACAGCCTATTTCTAATCATAAAAAAAAAACAGAAATTCTTGAAAACTTTTGAAAAATGTTTTGAAAAACTGGAAACTAGCTAAATAGCATCAGCTCTAGTACAGATAAACAAATTAGGATGTTTAACACAAATAGAATAGAGCAATAAAAATGAACAGCCATAGCTTCTTACCACATGGATCAAATCCTATGCAGAATAAGCAAAAGAAGCAATGACATAAATAAATACATGCACAACAACCCCATTTACTTAAACTGCAAAAAATGGGCCAAATGAAATTATAATATTTGGGCTACAACTATAAGTAGTAAAAATTATAAAAGAAAAGCAAGGACCATACAATGCTGTCTTTACCTCTCTGAGGGGAAGAGGAAACGTGTGAGGGTTCCAGGGAACAGACAATGTCCTATATCTCAGCCCGGGTGATATTTTTATGGGTGTTGTATAATTCATTACTTGTCAACTTGCACGTGGATGTTTTATATTTATGTACAACTGAAATGTTGTTAAAAGTAGAATGGCACTTGGTTTTTAAAGATGATGGAATTCAAAATGGAAAGCAATCACTCTAGAGGTCAAAACCAAACAAGTTGTCACTGGAATCTGTCTGCCAGACATGCATGTGTCAGCTGTCCCTGAAGAAACAAGAGAGCTGGGCAGGTAGATCCCATCATCTCCTCATTTAAAATTGTTCATCTTTGTTTATCATTCAAAATAAAAATTTCTACATCCAAAAGCATCCTGTTAACCTAGCAAACACACAGGTAATGCAAAATGTTGTCAGAATATTCCCCTTGTTTCTTTTGCACGTGCTTTCCTTATAACTTTATAGCAGAGGAATCTAAGGGGAGACAACGTGTAGCAGAAGAGCCAGTGAAAGTAGGAGACAACTCCATCCAGCATGCTTTGAAGAAGGAAAGCAAAAGACTGCTGAATTTGAGCCATAATAGAAAAGTTAACTTGCTCTGTAGTATGGGCTCTGTGTTCCACCACCATCAAGAGATCACCAGAAGCTCAGCCCCAGCAAACACTCTGATGGAGGCTGTGCTCGCTCCATCACCACACTCCAGGGTTCTCCACCCTTGACCTCCAGCCCACAGCAATCTGCCTGGGCTTTTGCTCTTTACACCCTTCTCTCCTCTCAGGGGCTTCTCCCTTCTGCATATACTGAAAGGATACACCTGCCTTCACTGCCCCTACTCTAGTGCTTTTCCAGTTCTTTTCTTTCTTTCTTTCTTTTTAAGATTTTATTTATTTATTTGAAGGAGAGAGTGAGAGCTAGAGGGTGAGCATGAATGGAGGGGAGGGGCAGAGGGTGAAGCAAACTCCTCACTAAGCAAGGAGCCTAATGCAGGGCTTGATCCCAGAACCATGGGATCATGACCTGAGCCAAAGACAAACACTTAACCAACTGAGCCACCCGGGTGTCCCTACTTATCCAGTTTCTTAAACACATTGATTTTCCATATCTCTCAGGCTCCACACATGCTGTTCCTTTTGTCTGGATTTCTCCATCCCTCTCCATCAGGTAGTCTTCCTTATTTTCCTGTAGGAAGCCTCCTGTCACATCCACCAATCAATCTATTTAGATGTTACAGAACATTGTTTTATTTGCCTGGCTAATAATGCATTAATTTCATCTATTGCCACTAGGCTGCCAGCTTTGCAAGAGTATTTACCAAATCTATCTTGTCCACCACTGATTCCTCAGCTCTCGGTGCAGTGATTACTAGTTGTTGGATACAGCTAAATGAGCATGTCTATTTCATCCCCTGATCTTTACAAGAACCCCATGGGAATACACCTACATAGGTGACTTCCATACTTTGGGTCCTGGCATTCAGCAGTCTCATGGACCTGAGGAAATGGAGACAAGAGAACAGTGACAGGAACAGCAGGGCACCTGAGAGTCACAAAGGAGGAAAGGTGTGGCTCTCTGGGTCAGATTCAATACCAGGGAGCATGCATTATTCCTGGTAATTTGCTGAAGATGCCCTCCCTCCAGAGATCCACAGAGCAGCAGAGAAGTGGCCTACACCGAGCAGAAGCTCCAGGTACCACTCCAGAGGCTCGCCAGGCTGAGGCACCACTTCTGGTGGGTCCAGCCCAGCTCAGCTTCAACCCAGACAAGCAGGGAAGCCAAGAACAAGCAGAGCCAATGGCAGAAATTCAGTCCATTGCTTGGCTTATATGTACAACAGGGTCCCAGGGACCAGAGAGAAAGCCAGGGTGGTGATCTTTGCATGTGGCAGATGAGAGACTAGGATGTTATAGATTTTGTGGCAAATTTAAGGGATATTTGGGACTTTAGATACAATATTTCCTTTAGTAATTTAATACTCTCAACAGTCTTGCAAGATATTCATCCCATTTTAAAGATAAGGAAACTGAGACTCGGAAGGGTTAATGTACTGCCTTGAAGTCATGTATCTGGTAAGAACAGAAGCAATAACAGAACCATTATTCAAACAGTCCAACTTCTGAGCCCTGGTTCCAGAGAATCCATCCTATATGGGCCCCTGTATCTACATTCAGCAAATGCTTCAGGACATACCAATGACATACTTTTGTAAAAACAAAACAAAACAAAAACAAAAAACTGGCTTTTACCAGATATTTTATTATCGCTTATGAGAATATGTAAATAAGAAAATATCTGATTTTTGAGGAAATTGACATATCTACTACAGAGAAAAAGAGAAAGGTCAATGTGTTCCAAACTCAAATCAGGAGGTAGGAGGCCCTGAAGCCAAATGAAGCTTAAGAAAGAAAAGTGGGAGGAAAAGATAGAGACTGTTCTAATATTCAAATGCAGGCACACACACCCCCAGTGTCCACCAGGGTGCCATTACTGGATATAAGATCTGTAAACCTGGCTCAATGCAACAAACTGCAGTTTAGGAATGCACGAGATGTCCCAAAAAATGTGCTTGAAAAAACCCTCTGCCCACTGAGATTTACAGTTTAAGGCCTTTCCTTCCCTCTATGCTTCCATGGTCTTACTACCCGTGTTCCAAAAGCATGATCCTGGCAATATTTCCATTCATGGACATTTTGGCTCAAAGAATCAAAGTGGATCTCAGATTTCAAAGGCCCAAGGGAAAAAGGTCACTATTGAACACACCACTACTTATTGTTGGACCAACAGCATTTAAGTTGTCAAATTAGGCTTTGATTTTAATATTCCTCCATGAAGAAAGTACATATTTTTAATAGCATTCTTTCTTTATGTTTGCAGTGCTTCACTCAAGCAACTAAATCACAGTCCAATAGCACACATCTTGAAAGTAAAGGCAGTAAAATATATGGACTCAGTAGTCTATCTTCATCTCCCAGCACAAATTGTTAGTCATATATTTGCAAGTTTGGTTTGGATTTATCGCATGTTTGTAGTGATTTGTGTGGTATTTATAACATTTTCATTTAAAAAATTGAAGGTACTTCAAAGATTTTATATTATTTTCTTGAAACTATTTTTGAAAAAAAAAAGTAACAGGGCACAAAGGAGCCAAAACATTAAATTAGGTGGCAGATCAGAAGCTGCACTACGACATCATTTACTAGGGAAAATAGTGATTTCCCATTTATCTTTCCAAATGGAAACATCACCAGCTCACTTTTCCTCCCAACCTTTATTGAGGTATAATTTACATACAACAAAATTTCCCCATTTTTAGTATAAAGTATGATGAATTTTGGCAATTATTACAATTGTGTCACTATCATCATACACCTCTCTGCCTTCTATCACTGAAGTTTTTGCCGTTTCTAGGATTTCATATCAACTAAATCATACATTATACTTTCCAAAGTGGATAAACAATTTTGCATTCCCAACAGCACTACACAAGAGTTCTAGTTCCTCCTCATCTTATCCAATACATGGCGTTGTCCCTCCTTTTAATAACAGCCATTCTAGAGGACTAGGAAGGTATCAAAGTAGTTTTAATATTCATTTTCTTGGTGACAAAGGAGAAAGAGCCTCTATTATGTGCTTAGTGGCCTTTCCTACATCTCCTTTTGTAAAGTACTTTCAAATCTTTTGATCATCATTATTACCAAGTTGCATACGTTGTATATAAAGTTGTATGTGTTGCAAATATTTTCTCTCAATTTGTTACTGGCCTTACTGTAATTTTGATAAAGCCCATTGTATCAGCTGTTTCATTTTATGCCAGGTAACTTTTAAGGACACCAGAAGTAAAACTCTGCTTGAAATAAAATGGCACCCTCAATCTCTGTCCATCTGTCCCATGTGTCATCTTCATCCTTTTAGCCTTCCTGATTGCTAAATTAAAATTTGTGAACTTGATTTAGGCACCATGGAAATGTGTAAAGATGCAGTAGCAAAGGGTACTGCAGAAGGATTAGAAAAGGAAACATACAGTATAAGCTCTTCCTTAAGCAAACTAACTTTCAAAGTCAAAAGCAAAAGAATTGAAGGTCTAAAGATTGGAAATTGAGGAAAAAGAGAAAATGGTAGCAGTGAGGGTTTTGTGACTGTAACAACTAGAAAAACATGTAAGGGCAGGTGTTAAGAATACTGCTTCCAGGCAAGATGGAGTATCTGGGACCAGATCTAGTATCCAACCAGACAACTGAAAAACTGGACAAAACATATGAAACAATGCATCTCAAGACATTGGCCATCAGGCAGTGGAGGATAACGATCCCCGAGAGACTCCACCAGAGAAGATAAGGACCTGAAGATGTCCCATATTGTTAGTCATTAGGGAAATGCTAAATAAAACCACAAAAGATACCACTTCACTTCTACTAGAATGTGTCACGTGCAAAAGACTGACCAAGTAAGTGTTGGCAAGGATGATGAGGAACTTGAACTCTCTTACACTGCTAGTGGGGACTTCCAACCACTTTGGAAACCATTTAACAGATTTTCTTAAAAGCTATACATACTCGTCTATGACTGAGCCATTCCACTCCTATATTTATCCAAAATAAATCAGAGCATATGTTCAACACGGTCTTCGACCTGATTCTTTACAGTAGCACTTGCCACCCAGGGGTTCTCAATTGGAAGTGATTTTGCTTCCCAGGGGTATTTGGTGAATCTAGAGACATTTTGGCTGTCACAACTAGGGTGCTATTGGCAAATAACGAGTAGAGACCAGAAATTCTGCTGAGTATCTTAGAGTGCACAGAACAGTCCCTCACAACAATTATGCAGCCCAAAATGTTAGTAGTGGCCAGGCTGAGAAACTATGTCTGTAGCTCCAAAAGGGAGCAACTCAAATGTCCACTAATAGCTAAAGGGACAAACAAATGGTGGTATATCCATACCATAGAATACTGCTGACCCTTGAACATGGGTTTGAATTGCATGAGTCCACAAATACATGGATTTTTTTCAGTAAATATAGTATAGTACTATAAGTGTATTTGCTCTTCTTTATGGTTTTCTTAATTACATTTTCTTTTCTCTAGCTTATCTTATTATCAAAATATAGTACATAATACATATATAACATAAAATATGTGTTAATCTACTACTTATGTTATCTGTAAGGCTTCCAGTCAACAGTAGTCTATTAGTAGTTAATTTTTAAGAGAGCCAAAAATTATACTTGAATTTTTTACTATGCATGGGGTCAGTGCCCCTAATGCCCATGTTGCTCAAGGGTCAACTGAGTTGTAAATGACAAATTATTTGTAAAATGTGATAGTTGAATATAGTGATTTCACTCCTTATACTTTTAAGGATCTTTCCTTTTTTTTTTTTTTCTTTATAGACTATTTTTACAGTTTTTGGTGCTTTTTTAGAGTAACTGGATTAGTCTACTGTTAGAACACTAAATTCACATAATGGCAGCCAACCACCAAGAAAACGTATAATTGCGTAGGTTGTTCTTGCCAAGGCCACCTGCTCATTGTTCTGTGGCTGATGAACTTCCTCTTCTTACCATGCCTACTGAAGCCAAGGGCATTTAACAATAACCAAACTTAGATAAGCTGTTCTAAATTCTCTCATACTACCTATGGGTCTAAGAGATGAATGCCCTAGTTAAAGCTAAGACAAAGTGATCCTAGCTAAGATAAAATGAGATGCGAATGGATTCTCACCTAAAAGAATGACTTTGAGAATTAACTGGAAAGAGTTGAGGAGTCTGAGTAGAGAAATTGGGGGCACAAAGAAAACCTGAAGGAAACCCGGAATTAATTTCCAATCTAAAGGCCTTGGATTGATCAATGCACTGGAAAGGGAGAGAGAGGGGAGGGGATTGGAAAGCAGAAGAAACAACAAAGCAAAGGGACCTGAGATGTGCTTCTGGGTAAATACTGTAAGAGCACCAAATATGGAAGAGGAAGAGGAAAGTAAAAAGTATAAACAATTTATAGTTTCCCCCATGAACAAAACCTATGGGTCGCTGATCTAGTCTGGGAAACCATGAATTAGTGGACTCGATTTAACATCATATCTAGGCTAGAGACTCTACCTTCTTTGGGTCCGGGCATGAGAAATGAGAAAGAAGTTGGGGGAAGCCAATCCTTGGCCAAAATTCGGCTAGAATTTCTGAAGTCACTTCAGGCATTCAACAGCATGTCAAAAGTTAGAAAAAGTCAAACTGATGCTAGTCTCTCTCCTCTGAGAATGACCATTTTAACTTCACTTTCTCATCTGATAACTACAAACTTTGGTTTTAAACACGCCAATGGAACACTTTGGTCCACTGTTAAATATGAAAAGCAAGAATTGAAACTTGGCAGAGATACAGATTAGATGTAGATTACAAACAGAACCATCTGTCGCTCTCAGGGAACATATGAACCAGCACAAATGGCACTAAGTAGCAGTTTTCATGGCACTGCCTACATGACAAGAAGAGATCAAAGAAACATGGTATTGCTACCTGAAGAAAATGGGCGAAGTTGCTCAACCAGGAAGAGTCTTAATATAAAATTAGTATGGATACATTTATTCTTATTTTTCCCTTTTTTAAAATTTAAATTCAATTTGCCAACATACAGTATAACACCCAGTGCTAATCCCGTCATGTGCCCTCCTTAGTGCTCATCACCCAGTCACCCTATCCCCCCACCTACCTCCCCTTCTGCAATCCTTTGTTTCCCAGAGTTAGGAGTCTTTAATGGTTTGTCTTCCTCTCTAATTTTTCCCCACTCAGTTTCCCTCCTTTCCCTTATAGTGTTTATTTTGTTTTAAAGACAGTTTTGTTTGTACTGAAAAATAAGCAAAGAGCAGCCAAGCAGTAGTATCATTGCTTCATTTTGTTGGGAAAGAGTTCTACTTGGACACCAAGAATTAGTTCCCTAAGTTAACTCATTCTCCAACGGTCAGTTTGTTTTAGTCTCCTTACCTTGTCACTCAAATACTTCCATTTTTATTGTCTTTATTTATTCTTATATTTTACCTTCTCAGTTAAATTTATTTTCCTTGAAGATAGGTTTATTTGTGTCTAATATGTCACACACACACACACACACACACACACACACACACACACACCAGTTCTCATTACTCCCAGCAGTTGTGTTCTGTAAAGTCACTGTAGACAGGGAAGTAGCGAATACTGTAGTTGCTCCTAGGGAAATGCAGGATTAGCTTCTTTCCAGTCTCTGGTCACATTTTCAGCAACTGATGGATATACATAACCTTGTTTTATGTCTCTTTTATGTGTTCTTCTGTTTAATAATATACATTGTTGATCGTGAACTTAAACTCATGACAACAGCATCGTGACTCATGCCTAATAGAAGCTTCTATAGCACATATTTCCTCTTTAAGACACATCACAGCCTTCCCGCACTCAAAAACACTGGACAGCATTTCAGCACTAAACTTGGAAGCCATTTTAAACAGGGGAATCGGGCAGCCCCGGTGGCTCAGCAGTTTAGCGCCGCCTTCAGCCCTGGGTGTGATCCTGGAGACCTGGGATCGAGTCCCGCGACTGGCTCCCTGCGTGGAGCCTGCTTCTCCTCTGCCTGTGTCTCTGCCTCTCTCTCTCTCTGTGCCTCTCATGAATAAATAAATAAAATCTTTAAAAAAAATAAAAGAAAAATAAACAGTGGAATCACAACAAAAATGTGGGAAAAGTGTCACTAAATAGATGGAGAAAAAGGCACTTGTTTATGACAAAGCAGAACGCTGCTTTGTTCCACATCAGCTGGGGACATGCCAGCCCAGCAACTCAGATTCGTCTTGCTCTGCGCCTGTCCTTGAACGACTGGCAAAGTGCAGTAAGTATTGATCTTGAGGTTGCAAGTCAATTTTCACAAGTACATAAATTCTCAAATACAGATTCTGTGAATATGTGAATAATGAGGATAAACCATCTATGTGTATTTATTCACAGTAACTTCTAACAAAGTATAAGGTCATAGTAAATGCAAATTGCAGATTTCATTTCCTTGAAGATTGTTGCTATCTAATATATTAATAATACTCTTCTCAGGAAACTCTTAGGACATTTCTTACATTACATTCTCATGTATAAGCCTTTTAAGGCTTTTGTTGAACAACAACAACAACAACAAAATGAAGGGCAAAGACTTGGATTTCCACATGGAAATGTGGAACTCCAGAGCCTATGCTGAGGTATAGGAAAATGCCAGCATATAACAAGTGCCCGATAAATGTTATATACTTTTCTGTTTCCTGATTCATGTTCCTTCCTGTTTTTCTTATTTGCTTTCATTTTACTAGCTTAACTTATCCACTATAGGAATAAATGCACAGGCTGGAAATTCTGCTTCAACATATGACGTGGATGTAAAATCACCAAAGATACATCACTCTGAATTTGAGTGATACCTTCTTTCTTTTCCTCAGAGTTCTCGAAAGGTTTCTAAGCTTCAGGTAGAAATAAAGGAAAGCATAAACCTCACATAAACTGAATGCTTTTTTTAGATGCCAAAACATAAATAGTAGTTCCAAGTGTGAAAGAATACAAAACTATTTACAAATTTCAGGGCTCGCTTCGGCAGCACATATACAAATTTCAGTTGGAATCCTAGAGAAGCATTAATGATCAGATTAAAATAATACTGTAATAGGTACGACTACAAAGTGATCTCTTCTATAATATGCTGGGGTTTTTTTAAAGATTTTATTTATTTATTCATGAGAGACAGAGTCAGAGAGAGAGAGAGAAAGAGGCAGGACACAGGCAGAGGGAGAAGCAGGCTCCATGCAGGGAGCCCGACGTGGGACTCGATCCCGGGTCTCCAGGATCAAGCCCTGGGCTGAAGGTCGCACACGCCAAACCACTGAGCCACCTGGGCTGCCCTATAATATTTTTTTGTAAGATTTATTTATTTATTTATTTATTTGTGATAGAGAGAGAGAGGGAGAGAGAGGCAGAGACACAGGAGGAGGGAGAAACAGGCTCCATGCCGGGAGCCCGACGTGGGACTCAATCCCGGGACTCCAGGATCACGCCCTGGCCAAAGGCAGGCGCTAAACCACTGAGCCACCCAGGGATCCCCTATAATATGTTTTAAATGCTATTTTTCTTAGTACTTCACCATCACCCTCAGAAGTAGGATACTATTGAAACAAGTCAACAAACCACAGCTGACCTTGGCCTTTCCAGGATCCATGCTGTATTATTCCACTAGGCCAAGATCGCCTGAAAACATCTTTGTTGTGGGGTTATTCTGTTATAAGAGCTTTTGACCCTATTGACAGCAAGCACCATCCTTTGGAATGTAAGTGTGGTGGTGGGCCTTGCAGTAGCTGTGGCCATTGGAATGGAGATACGGTGAATAGCAGAAGACAGTGGACTGTTGGCCCTGCTGTAAATCATTTAATCTTTCTCTTCCTTGGTCTCTGTGTCATTAAAATGAAGAAATCAGAATAATTTCTGTTGGATGAATGCTTTGACATCTGTAATTCACAGACAGTTTATCTAGAATGTGGGCCTTTGTCACAGGAAAGTAGTGAAAGGCAAAGACAGGGAGAGCAGAAGGTAGTAATGATAATTACAACAGGATCAACACGGAGGCCAAGATAGCAGGTGGTGTGTGTGCATCTCCTTTTGGTTCAAATCCCACTAAAATGACAGAAATCAGATTTTGTTAAGGCAGAAATCCACAAGAAAGGAGAAAACAGAGAGGAGGTAGCAGTAATTATGAATGCTAGAAAGCAGGCAGATGAGCCACAAATCAGCAGGTCCAAGACAACGGAATCCTATGAAGACAGGTAAGAACCGAACTGATCTATTAATATGAATCTTTCAAGGCCACCAGAATGCCCCCATTAGGGGCCTCTGAGAGTTAGAGGGAAAAGGAGACCTTAAAGAAAAATGACTGATTGAAAGTCTACATCAGCAACTATCCAATCACCAACTGCCTACCCAACCAGTGCCAAAAACTGTAGGTTGGTTTTCTAAAGAGAGTTAAGACCGAGTCTCTGGACTGGACAGTACCAGGTATGAAGGTGGGCTTGCAACCCTGTGAGGGGGGGATGTGGTTGCTGAGGGCCATTCCTTTCCCCCAGCTCAGCTTCCCAGGTGCTGGCAGATAGGCTCCCCTTCCAGGCAGAAGACGGGAATCACTGTCTTCTGTCTTCTCCAGAGAATATGACCTACCCATATAAATACAAAAATATTTGTATTAGAGATTATACAATTCATCAGCCCAGACCCAGCTCCTATCAGCAGGGACTTCAGGCATCAGAATCTCCATGCCATGCTGTTTTCCAAACCACTTTTTAGCTTCCCCCTGTATAAGCATACAACCAGGATTACTAAGCCTCTGAGGAAAGGATTTATCATTAAAGAATGAAAGAGAGACAGAATGAGATGGAGAGAGAAAGGGATCAAAACAAAAGAAAAAAAAAACGTAATTTGGAAGAAATAAAAAACTCTGCAGGGGAAAGAAATTTCCCCAAAAAAACTAATACTAACTAAGATAAAAATTGCAACCAGGGAACATGAACAGATTGTATTAAGGAGGGATATATATGGGAGGAAAAACTGGAGAAAACAAAAATATCTTGTACACTTTCAGAAAGAAAAAATAAACACAAACAGACCTCATATAAAAAGTTGTAAAAAATAAAAAATAAAAAAATAAATTGTGATCAGGATGGCCTTGGACATCCCAACAGCAATGCTGGAATGGAAAGGAAAATTCTATATGCATCCAACTTATCAATAAATGTGAGGCTAGAACACAGACATATTAAAGCATTTTATTTGCCATGTATTTTTTTCTCAGAAATCTATTTTTAAAACTGATGAATTAGCAAGTCAAGGAAGAGAGAAACAGAGATTTTTGGAACCAGAAATCTAGTGCAGAACAGAGGGGAGGAAAATTCTCAGGCATGAAGGCAGAAGGCAGAGACTGCCCTAAGATCCTACAGAATGGAAAATTCATGCATTACCTGATGTGTCTCAACATTTTAAGGTGAGATTTGTATAGCCAGAAAAGCATCTGGCATTGAAATACTAAGTACCTATAAAATGAAGCAGAATGAATACACACACACACACACACACACACACAGATGTTAACAATGAGGCAAGTTGATAAGAGGAATACATGAATACTTTGTTCTGTACTATTTTTGCAACTTTTCTGTAAATCTATAATTACTCCAAAGTATAAAAACTTATTTAAAAAAATAATGTTACACACAGCAAAAAAGTTCAGAACAGTAAGATTTGACATGCACATATATGAGGGGGAGATGAGGGATGACCAAGCAGGAAAGAAAATCTGGAGAATGAAAGCCACACCCAGTGCTGACGGGCCTAGCAGTGAGGTGTCCAAGCCTAGCAAAAGCGATCTTGTCTTGGCTTACCCAGCCTGTACGAGAATGTGTACATAGGGCTTCCAACCCATGGAGAACACAAGGAGAGCGTGGTATCAGGCAGTCACGTAGGAGGTACTCCCTGCCTCAGGTGTGTTGAATCTTCCCTTTCTGATCTCAGCCAATGGAAACAATTCCCAATTCTTTCCTGCTCTCCAGAGCCCACCTCTGCCTGAGGCAACTGGTTGATTTTCAAGATTCGAGTGTCAGTCTATAGAGAGATCTGAGCTGGAAACACCTCATTTTACCATGAGAGAAGATGAGCCCAGATAGGTCTTCTCATTTGCCTACAGTCATGATGACAGCAACTTTCCAGGTAAGAGCTCTCACAATATCACCCTACAAATGTGAGTCAGACTGCATACACATTTCGCTACCTTTAATCCAAATATTGTCTTGCTTCTTAGTAAAATAAAATTGATGCAAAGCCTTGCAAAACTATGTAGAGCAAACATCTCCTACAATCCTATGCCACTCCCCCAGACCTAGCATCCTGAATTTTCCCCCATGCCTATCCCATTGCACAAAGGAGGAAATTGAGTCCCAGAAAATTGATGGGGTGGGAGAGTGGACAAGTGGCCCAGCTGGGATAGGAAAGGAGGCTGCTCTATGCCAGGTGCAGAGTACACTTTTAATCAAGGAAGGTGTTCTGAAGGTCAGGTGGCCATCAGAACTGGTGGCTTCTATAAGACAACTTATAGACAACTTTAGCTATTTTAAAACATTTTACACCTGATTTTGTTGTCCATTCAGAGGCTAACAGAAAGCCCACAAATCAGAAAGCATTTGACCGAATTTAAATAGCACCAAGATGCAGACATATTTTTCAAAAGATTTTATTTATTTATTTCAGAGAGAGAGAGAGAGAGAGAGAGCACAAGCAGAAGTGGAAGGGCAGAGGGAGAGGGAGAAGCATGCTACCTGCTGAGCTAGAGCGGAGCCAAGGTGCTGAGGCCTGGAGGGAGGGGGTGGCTAGGCAGGTGCAGGACCAAGCCAGGATTCCAGGACCTCCCGGGATCAAGACCTGGGCCAGAGGAAGACACACTTCACGAACAGAGCCACCCAGGTGCTCACAAGATGCAGACATCTTAGGATCAGGTTATTATTTGGATTCCACCCTCTCCGCTCCCCCCCCCGCCCCCGCCTCCATTAACTTTATCACCATCCTAAGCTTTTTAATGCTTCCAGAGTGCAGAAAGAAAACGCTGTAGTCATTGAAAAAAAATTGTTCTGTCACTTATGTGAGCTCATCAACATTTATTAATATTCCAAAGAAGTTGTCCTGCCCCCACTCCCAGTCAGATACTGTATAATCATTCACAAAGAGCAAGGAATGCATAAGGAAATCATCGGCTGCTAATTAGGCTTTTGCTCTGAAAGCTAACAGTTCAAATAAATTCAACACTGTTTGCAAAGAAAAACTTCAAAGTCTTTAAAGGCATGTCCTTTTAATTCAGGTTGTTAGACTTGTTCCCCTATTTAAAAGGTAAAAAGATGAAAGAAAGTTAATCCTCCATAAATTTTCCCTCCTATTATGCCAGAGTTTCAATACAATACCTTTTCACTTAGTAATTCTAAGGGTAAAAGATAGGCATGAGCCAAGAGCCAATAATTAGCAGAGCTGCAAATTGCTATTGTTTTAAAGTGGGTGTCCAGACTCACCTTCACCTCAGGATTCCTATCAGGTCTCAGATATATGCTCCTTTCCAGTCCATGGTGGCTCATCCTTGGGTTATTCTGACTTGTCCTGAAAGCACCCCAGAAGAATTTAGCTGACTTCAACATAAATCTGTCTTCTCTGGGAAATAATTTCAAAGCAAAAACTACATTTTTCTTTACAATCTTAAAATTGCTACCATTTCATGTTAGTTACATGTCATCGGCATTTAGGATTAAGAATTTCACCTGTGGGACGCCTGGGTGGCTCAGTGGTTGAGCATCTGCCTTCAGCTCAGGGCGTGATCCTGGGTCCTGGGATTGAGTCCTGCATCGCGCTTCCCTGTGGGGAGCCTGCTTCTCCCTCTGCCTGTGTCTCTGCCTCTCTCTCTGTGTCCCTCATGAATAAATAGGTAGAATCTTAAAAAAAAAAAAAAAAAAAAAAAGAATTTCACCTGCAAAGACAAAGAAAGCCCCCCCCACACACACACACTCACACACACCATATCTTGTTCCTACTTAAGGATAAGCTTTCAAAATCCCAATCGTGTAGACCTTTGCTTGTTTTAAATAATTAGATGAAAAAATCCCTCAGATTGAGGAGCTTTCAGCCATTGCAAAGGATGCTCTTCTGGTTTAAAAACCCTAAAGGCTATTTCTATGGCATTGTGGTCCTGAATATTGTTTTCTCAAAGCTCTATTCCTTGGCGAAGATACAATTATTCACCCATGTTTCTAGTAGTTGGTACAATGCAGAATCAGAAGTCTGTAAGAGTCAATTAACATTCTCAGTGCTGGATTAAAATGCAGTTAAACCGGAATTCCTTCTTAAAACATGCAACACATTCTCCTAGGAAATGAAGAGAAAGGAATGGGAAGTTATTGCTTAATAGACTCAGACTTTCTTTTTGAAGTGATGAGAAAAAATTCTGGAAATGGACAGTGGTAATGGTTGTACATTATGAATGTACTTAATACTCCGGACTTACATACTTAAAATGGTAAATTGTATGATATGCATATCTTGCTACAATTGTTAAAATAAATGAGAGCTTCATGTTAAAAATGTTAAATAATGCTGGGCTGGGAAATAGGCACAAAAATAACACAATGCTCCTGTTGGAGAAACTGTCATTAATAGATATCAAAAATCTATGGACAGCCCGGGTGGCTCAGCTGTTTGGCGCAGCCTTCGGCCCAGGGCGTGATCCTGGAGACCTGGGATCGAGTCCCACATCGGGCTCCCTGCATGGAGCCTGCTTCTCCCTCTGCTTGTCTCTGCCTCTCTCTCTCTCCTAAATAAATAAAATCTTTTTTTAAAAAAAAATCTAATAACATGAA
This sequence comes from Canis lupus dingo, assembly GCF_003254725.2. Taxonomy (NCBI): domain Eukaryota; kingdom Metazoa; phylum Chordata; class Mammalia; order Carnivora; family Canidae; genus Canis; species Canis lupus. The sequence goes on along the minus strand of NC_064271.1, from coordinate 6,034,653 downwards.
ATTTGTGACATAAATTCCACTTTTATCAGTTTATCCTAAGGACATAATTTAAAATGTACACAATAGCATTGTTTGTCGTAGCGCACTGTTAAGAAAATGTTGGGAGGACTTTAATATCCTACAATATTAGTTCAGTAAGTTCTGGTTAATTTAGTAGATAAATTACGCCTCTTTTGTTTACCCTTCTGCTTCCCACTTTACATTAAATCTGGGCATTCCTTTGCTTCTTTCTAAGGCTTTATTTTAATTACCACTGGTTCACTCAACAATTACTTATCCACACTTCCTCTGTCAGGACCACAGGAGGTGCTGAGGATAAAGCTTTCAGCAACTCAAACCAAGCCCCTTTCCTCATGAGGTTTATAAACTTTGAGGCTAATACAAAGAAAAAAAGATGCTATGTCGATGGGGCCCCTAAGCCAGATCCAGGTGCCTCTGAGATGACTTTCTGGAAGAGATTAAGTCCTTAGGATGAGTAGAAATTAAGTAGAGGAAGAGCTGAAGGGGAAAACAAGAAAGAATGTTCCAGGCAGAGGTAATAGCAATGCAAGGATGCAGAGGTGAAATTGGAAGGCTCCCGGATGGCTCAGTCGGTAGAGCATGTGAATCTTGATCTCAGGGTCATGAGTTCGAGCCCCATATTGGGCATAGAACTTACTTTAAAAAATAAATAAATAAATAAATAAAATAACTGGAAGTATTTCAGAATAGCATGAGCATAGAGGTGATGGGAAAAGATAGGGAGAAATATTATCTGTGACTATATTGCTGCAAATTAGACTCAACCTCAAATCCAAGACAAGGACACATTTGACTCACTTATTAGGTGTCTCCATAGAATTAGACCACAAGCACCCCAGGGTTACATGCCTCCTGCTAAACTCACCATCTGCATCCCTCCCTGCAACTCAGGTTCTCCTTTGAGTTCTCAATCCCAGTGAGTAATGCCACCCACACACATCTCCTGAGTCTCCTTCCCTCCTGATCACCTTGGGATGCAGATGGGGGCAGGACTGGGCAGAGAGGGAAGTTGGAAATGCCCAATGGGAAGATCAGGCTGTGAGCAGGTGGTCAGGAGTAGCTAACAGCTCTCCCCACAGAGGAGCAGGTCCTTTTCTTAAGAGGATGTACAGCGTGTCTCCATGGGCATTACAAACACAACAGAAGTCCATTCTTAAATACTTCCTAAATATTTCTTGAATCAATCTTCTCTCTGTTTCTGCTTTTCAAATTCTGCAGAGGCCTCTGCCCTGGTGTCACTGTCACACTCTGACACCCCACTAAACCCCTCTCCATATTCATTCTGAGTGATCTTTCCAAAACCCAAATCTGATTGGCATTCTTCTGCTTAACAAAGGGCTTCTCAACACACTTGGGATAAAGTTCCAACAACCCAATCGCTTTCATGGGGCTTATTTCCCATCAGACCTTGACTGGCACTGGGGTTACCTACCACCTCTCAATGCACATGCCCTGCCCTACCCACCTCCACTTGCTCTTTTGGGTTTTGTTTGTTTTTATTTTTAAAGATTTTATTTATTTACTGGGGGGGGGGCACAAGCAGGGTGAGGGACAGAGGGAGAGAGAGAAGTAGGCTCCCCACTGAGCAGGGAGCCAGACATGGGGCTCCATCACAGGTATGGAGCATGGTTTTTGGATTTAGCTTTTATACACAGCAGCTATATTTGTTTAATGAATATGGACTGTTGAGTTTATTGCCTTTCAGATTTTGAAAATGCACATCTCTGCAAATCTGTGGGACTATGTGGGGGTTTGGTCAAAGACAAATCACATCCCAGTGTGCAGCCCCTTTGCCCACTGAGCTGACCTCCTCCTGAGCCCTGAATGCCTTTTACCCCACAGAACCTTCATGCCAGTGTGATTCCTCTGCCTGGAACCCCCTCCCACTGCTTTGGGTCTGGGTAATTATGACTTGTCTTTCAAATCTCAGCTTAAAGACTGCTTCTTCCAAAAAGCTATGGTTCTACCATATGCCTGTTCTTCTGCATCACTGTGTGATGTATTGTTTCCTGCTTCTTCATTCCTCACTAACCTGTAAGCTGTATCATGGCAGAGACTCTTCATCTTCTTTTTTTTTCAGTTTCACTGAGAAATAGTTGACATACATCACTGTATATGTTTAAGACATGCAGTACATTGTTTTGATTTACATCTATTATGAAATGATGACCATGGTAGATTCAGCTAGTATCCATCATCTCATAGAGACACAATGAAAAGAAAGAAGAAAAAAGGGCACCTGGGTGGCTCAGTGGTTGAGCGGCTGCCTTCAGCTCAGGGAGTGATCCCAGGGTCCTGGGATCAAGTCCTACATCGGGCTCCCTGCAGAGCTTGTCCCTCTGCCTATGTCTCTGCCTCTCTGCGTCTCTCATGAATAAATAAATAATAATCTTAAAAAAAAAAAGAAAGAAAGAAAAGAAAAACGGGCACCTGGGTGGCTCATTTGGTTAAGTGTGTGCCTTGGACTCAGGTCATTTTCTTAGGGTCCTGTGTTTGAGCCCCTGCATTGGGATCCCTACTTAGTGGGGAGTCTGCTTCTCCCTCTCCTTTGCCCCCCACCACTCATTCGCCAGCTCTCTCTCTCTCTCTCTCTCTCTCTCTCTCTCGCTTCCTCAAATAAATAAATAAAATCTTTTCTAAAAAAAAAAAAAGAAGAGAAAAGAAAACACTTTTCTCCTTGTGATAAAACTCTTAGGATTTATTCCTTCAGCAACTTTCTATATATCATACAGTGGAATTAGCTACAGTATTTATTTATCTTATAAGTGGAAGTTTGTGCCTATTGTTAATGGCAACAGAGCCACTCAGAAGCATGACACTTGGCTGAGGAGCCATGCAGCACCTAACATTGCATTGTCCTGACAGCACATTGCTGACCTGAAAACAGGCTCCAGATGCATTATGCACTGAGAAAAGCACATAATACTTATGATATCCCATTTTGGAGAGGAAAACATTCTCAGAAAAAAATTCTCAAAGGACAAATACCAATATGATAACCGAAATGGTCTCAGGTCCATTATCTGCTCCTTAGTGAGAGTATGGGTCTTCAGTCTTTTTGGTTTGGGTTTTATCTGTGTTTTCTGAAATTTTGGGAGGCAGGAGCATTTATTTTCTTTAGTAATAATAATGAAAACCAAAGAAGACTTATAGAAAGGTAATTTTGGAAATTCAAGATTTGAAGCTGCAAAGATCTATTATTTCAGAGTCTGTATAAGCTTGGCCAAGAACAGACTTCTGAGTTAATTTGTTAAAACTACACAAATAATGGAATTTACTCAGCTTCTGACTCTCAAGTTGGAATTCTCAAAGTTGACCATTACATTCTGCTTCTATTAAAAAGGAAAATATTGCTGCTTCCCTAGAAACAGACTTTGTTTTACAATGATGCTGTTATCTTCACTAAATTTTTCCTCTTTTCATTAAAGCTGTGTATTTTGGAAGAATGTTTTAAGTACTATCAGAAAGCACTTCACCTTCAAGTTATTTTTCTTCCACTAATTGACTGTGTCTCACAATATTCTCAACTATAACAAGGCAAGAGCAAGCACACCCCAGTTCTTCTCACTCTGTGAGACCTATTGTTAGGGCCATTCCATTGTTAATCAGGATGAGACAATCATATATTTAGTCTACATTCGTGCTTGTTCAATGCCAGTATCTTAATTTCAAGAACAGCATGATTTTATCAGTTGTGTGTGAAAACCACTTCACAGCACATAGAAGATCTCGGCTCTTTCTCTAGAGCTTCCCAGAAACCTCAGCTTCCTGGTTTCTCACCTCTCCCCACCCCCTGAGGAAAACAGCTGGTTTTTACACAGCAACTACTTTGCTGATGGGGGGAGGGTCCTGTGGCTGCTGACTGTGGATCCATTGAGAAGGTTAACCAAACACCCACTGGCATCATTAACACATTAACTCTCTGGCCAGTTTATTCTGGCACCTAGGTGAGAATGGTGTTTGCAAAACTGGAACAGAAACCCAGCTACGTTTTGAAAAGTTGGAAGGCAGAAGGGGTGTAGGCAATCAGCTAAGGGAAAATGCCTCTGAAGATGTGTGGGCTGAGACCCACAAGACACAAGGCTCAAGAAGGGAATAGAATAGGCAGGTGGAAAGCATTTCCAGGGTAATTTTCCCAGGCTTCTTAGAAAAGTTGCTGTCAACCAGAGGGCTTTGTGACTGGTTCTCTTGGCCCCGTCATGCCTCTCTGGTTGGAGAGGAGAGACAGGTAATGGGCACCAAGGTAAACAGCATTCATGCAGTCATTAGGTCATCAAACCCTGGGAAGTAGATGTTGCTCTCCTCATCTTATAAATGTAAACAGAGATTCAGAAGGGCTCATCAATGTGCCTGGGCCCCTCAAGCTAGATCCAGGCCCTTACTCTCCCCTTACTAGATCCAGTGGCATCAGTAAGAAGGGGCTGCCAGACCTCAGGCCTCATCTTCTCTGCAACTATCCTTTTTCCCTCCAAGACTGCACCCTATTCCAGCCTGTAAACACCATCCGGATGCAAACTTCTAAACTCAGGCTGCTATCTCTAAGTGCCTGCCCACACTCCTGAGATGTCCCTATGCTAATGTCACATGGCCAAAACCAAACCCACCCTGGGCAATCCCTTCCTCTGGAAACAGTAGCTCCCTTCTCCTAGTTAAGAGGCCATGAATCTTGCAGTCTACTCTGGTTCCTCTCTGCATTTCATTTCCCAGCTCTGATCCAAGCAAGAAATCCTGTTAGATCTACCTTCAGAATCATCCAGGTCTGACCAGCTCTCCCACCTAGCCCCCTCCTCTGGCCCAACCACTGTCACCCTAGCTCCCTTGCTCCTCTATCCCTACCCCTTAGTGTCTTCTCTGCACAGGGCTCCAGCTGCCCCCCAGCAATCTGCCATCCACCTCAGGTGAAAGTCAAACCTGTCCAGTGGCTCCAGAAGCCACCCACACCCACCCTGCCACCTCATTTCTAATCCACCTTCCATGCTCTAGTCTCACTGGCCTCCCAGCATTCCTCAAACACAGAGGACTTTCTACTCAGATATCCTCTCACTTCCCTGAGTCCGTGCTAGAAGGCCCTCAGTGAGATCTTCCCACCTGCTCTCTTTATAATTGCATTACCCCTAACATACTTTCTCCATCCCCCTTTCTGACTCTCTTTCCCTGGACTGGATGGCACTGGACACCATCTGATGCACTAGATGGTTCACCCTGTTGTGCACATGTGGATCGCTCAGAAGGCAGGAATTGCTTACTATGCTGCTCTCTCATTCACTGCTTCCCTGGAAGAGTTCCTGGACCATGACAAGCATTCCATAAAAATTCCAGTATACTGGGACACCTGGGTGGCTCAGTGATTGAGTCTCTGCCTTCCACTCAGGTCACTATCCTGGGATCTGGGATTAAGTTCTGCATCAGGCTCCCTGCAGGGAGCTTGCTTCTCCCTCTGCCTGTGTCTCTGCCTCTCTCTCTCTCTCTGTGTCTCTCATGAATAAATAAAAATTTTTAATGCCACTATACTGTTGATGAATATATTTGTATAACCCTGTGTAATTTTTTTTTCTTTTCATTGTACTTACTTTCTCTTGGATTCTTGTGTTTGAGTCATCCTCCACGGAGACAGTTCTAATCTGTTAGGAGTCCATTTCTATCAATTATGAGTCTTACAATAGTATTAAGATGCAAGATTAAACACTGGATTCATATTAAACTCATATAGCTCAGCCTATAACCAATGCCTATTCATGAAATCAATGTTCAAAGAAAGATCAACAAAAACATCAAAATTCTCCCTTGTGAGATGGCTCAAGTTCTTTATAGAATGATAAATAATGTCAGTAAGTTAAACATAAATACATAGACACATTTTTTGTGAATACCCACAATGGACATTGCTCTTTTGACAACATCCATCCCTTTGCTCCTCCACAGTGACACTTAATGGAGTTTGGGTTGCGTTGATTTCAAAGTGAACCCTGATTGATCAAAACTTAGATCTTGATGGTCCATTCTTGCCACAGTGAAAGATTCAAGTACCCCAGGCGTAAGGTCAATACACAGCATTGTGTTGTCCACAAGATTTGGTTCTTGGATAATGTAGTCAGTGCAAAGCCAAGGAATAGTATATGGCCCTAAAGGGGTACACAAACTCCCTTCTGCTCTCATCAAACACAGAAATAAATAGATTGACTTAACTGTGTTTGTTCATCTCTCTTCTATATATGTATATGTCTGTACATACAAATATACAAGTAGCCAGAAGGGAGATGGATGGAGAGAGTGACAGATAAAAGCACTGGATAATATTTTGTCATTAATAGGATACCAGAATGGTAATATTTTTCACTACACTTCTGCAGTTGACAAATTACTTTCACCCAAATATTATCTAATCTTTATAGCACACTTATGGGATATCAGTATAACTGGGAGGTAAGAAAAGAGAGCTAAGTAATTCTGCCTTCCACAGCAAGTACTACATTAAAAAACAAAGAGAACTAAATAAACTCAGCTCTGCCATTCTCTTGGCTCTTGACCTTCCAGGCTCCTTTTGGAGCCTGGTTTCTCATCTCTAAAAGTAGGAGCTAAAAAGATTTTTAAAATTCCTTCAGGCTATAAAAGCCTACATTTTACATAAACAAAAAACCAGAAAGCTGTGCCAAATATTGTAAAAATCATATTCACCAAAGAATTGAGTTAAACTTGAGTGGCCCTATTCTAAAAACTTGACTCCTTCTCCCAAAATTCAGACTTTAGTTTCCAAACCTGACAGGGTAACTCATATCAGCCCTACCCTCTGTGGTAGAGAATTATGAACCTGAATTCAATCTATAAAGCCAATGATTTAAAGGATGGGACAACAGGAAACAAAGGGTGGCAATCCTAGAGAAAACGGAAATACTCGAAATGAGCCCCAATGCACCCTGGCTTTCAGCCGATGGACACACTCCAAACTACAGCAAAGGGAGGTAGAACCCAAGCAAAGAGCTCTGATCTCCATGACTTGCAAGGGCAAATATTAAAATTCAGAGCAGCTGAAGCACCTAGAATATATGGGGATAGGTACTAGAGACAAAAGAATGGCAGAAGTCTGAGAGTCTGAGTAGGCACTCCACATAGTCCTTAGTTGAAGCCTGGACTTAGCAAATTCTAAGAAGCCCTATAGAAAAGAGCTGCTACAGGCAAAAAGCCCCACAGAGATTCCCAGGCCACTCAGGGCTGGGAGAGGTTGAAGTCCTACACAGTCAGAGTGGAGAAATTTTGCTAAACCTTGCAGACATTCAACTCAGATCCCAGGAAGGCCATGCCGCCTGAGTAAAGAGCATGCCCTAGAATAAGGAACATCTAGATCTAAGGACAAAACAGGAATGGATCCACCTGGTATGATCAAGAGAATCCACTAATAATTTAATTGCTTGCTTGAATAAAACTCAATGCATTTTTAAGGAAAATGATGTAGTAGAATACTTCTGAACTTATCTTCCTCAATCCTTGGCATACAATGAAAAATTACTGGATATGCAAAGAATCAGGATGTGACCTATAGTCTAAAAATTACTCTCCACATGCACATCTATTCCAGTAGAAAGACCGAAGAGATGTTGGAGGCAGCAAAATAGCCAAGTTGTCTCCTGATCTAGAAATAATTTATAAAAATTTACTAAATACTAACCTATCTACAGTAAATGCTATACTTTTTACCCATTAATTATACTTATTATGAATTTTTCATAAGATGCTAAAAGATCCTAACCGTATAATCATTAACTTGAAACTAACTGTATCTTACTTAGCAAGAAATAATTTTAACATAAATGTGAATTTTTAATGTCCTACTCTTTTTTTCTCCTTACGGGCAAATCTTTTGCTAAGAATTTTGAATAAAGGGCATGATCACAAAACTTATCTTAGGAACCTGGCAAGTTTACCTCATTTTGTGGTAAAACAGGTGCTGATATCTGGATGGTTGTATGACTTACAGAGGACACCTCAGGATGGGGTGCCAGAAGCATGAAGTCAGGGAATTTGAACCTCAGAGCAGAAGGTTCTAGGATTGATGATGCCTTTTGGGAAAACACAATGACATCATCAGAGCTGAGCCCAACTGGGGAGAGGAGCTACCTGTCCTACTTCCACCATCATCATATACATCACAGACATTATCCTCCGTTCTCCAAAATGAAAAGGAAAATTTGCTAAGGTAATCATCTGAAGAACAGTTTACCTCACTGTAACCACCACAGACTACTCTCCATAAGTCTTATCTATTATCTACCCCTATATTAAGATTCTCTATTTTGCAATCACTTTTGTAGGAGAGAAAGAAACTAAAATTAAGAGAAAGATCATGATTTTAGCAAGAAGTAAGAGGAAGTAAATAGATTGTTAATAAACTAAATGAAAACTAATATACATACAAAGAAAATTCCTCTTGTAAACTGTAAATTAAATTAAATAGCACTCTCAGACTTAGAAAGGGAAAATTATACAAGAATGGGATAATCTATCAAGATCAAAAAACAACAAAAATTTAAACTCATTTTACAAAGCCAGTGTTACCTTGACACCAAAGCCAGCCAGACACCACAAGAAAAGAGAACTATAGGCCAATATCCCTGATGAACATGAATGCAAAAATTGTCTATAAAATGCTAGCAAACCAAAAAAAAAAAAAATGCTAGCAAACCAAACTCAATTCACATTAAAAGAAGGATCACAGGGATGCCTGGGTGGCTCAGCGGTTGAGCATCTGCCTTTGGCTCAGGGTATGATCTCAGAGTTCCGGGATCGCGTCCCACATCGGGGTTCCTGCGTGGAGCCTGCTTCTCCCTCTGCCTGTGTCTCTGCCTCTCTCTGTGTGTCTCTCATGAATAAATAAAAAAAAATCTTTTTTTAAATAAAAAAAGGATCAAATACTATAGTCAAGTAAGTTTTTCCCTGGGATGGTGCAACATATGTAACTCAATGAATGCAATAATGCCATAATAACAGAATGGAAGAAAAAATCCATATGATCATGTCAATAAACACAGAAAAAGTATCTGACAAAATTCAACATTCATTCTTAATAAAAACTCTCGACAAAATGGGTATAGAAGGGACTTACCACACACAGTAAAGGCCATATATGAAAAGCATACAGCTAACTTTATAACCAATGGGGAAAAACTATAAGTTTTCCTTCTAAGATTTGGAACAAGGCAAGGATGCCTCATTCTTCACACTTCCACTCAACATTGTACTAAAAATCCTAATCAGAGAAAAAGACAAGAGAAAAAAAGACATTCAAATTGGAAAAGAAGACTAAAATTATCTATTTATAAATTACATGATCACAAATGCAGAAAATCTTAAATATGCAAAAAAAACTGTTAAAACAGTAAATTCTGTAAAGTTGCAGGATACAAAATCAGCAGACAAAAATCAGTCATATTTTATATACAATGAACTATGCAAAGGGGAAATTAAGAAAACAAACCCATTCACATTAGGAAGAAAAACAATAATATAATTAGGCATAAATTTAACTGAAAAGGTGAAATTTGTACACTGAAAAATATAAAACACTGATGAAGAAAATTAAAGACACAGAAATATGGAAAGATATCCTGTGTTCATGGATTGAAATATTTAATATTGTTCCTTTTTAAAGATTTTCTTTATTTATTTGAGAGAGAGAGAGAGAACATGACTGGGGAAGGTGCACAGGGAGAGGGACAAGCAGACTCTGTCTGCTCTGTCCCCACTAAGTGGGGAGCCCATTGAAAGGGCTTGATCCCAGGACCCCAAGATGGTGACCTGAGCTGAAGTCAGATGTTTAACCGACTGAGCCACCCAGGTGCCCATGGAAGAATTAATATTATTAAAATGTCATACTACTCTAGGTAATCCACAAATTCAATGCAATCCCCATCAAAAGTCCAATGGTATACTTTACAGAAATAGAAAAATCCATCCTTAAATTCATATGGCACCACAAAATATTTTAAATAGCCAAAGGAATCTTGACAAAGGAGATCAAAACAGGGGGCATCACAGATGTCCTGATTTCAAAATATGTTACAAAGAGACAGTAATCAACAGTATGGTACTGGCATAAAAACAGACATATAGACCAGTGGAACAAAATAAGGAGGCTAGAATTAAATCTATCCATCCATGAGCAACTGATCTTCAACAAGAGTGCCAAGAACACACTCAGTCCTTAATACCAACAATGCCCAGGTAATGTTACCAGCCAATGTTACATATGAGGAAACCACATAAGCAAGAAGGAAAGTAGCTAGTCGATACAGCAACTTTTACTAAAAACAAAACAAAACAAAAAACTATATATATATATACATATATATATATTAATATAGTAACTTAAGTTTAACCCCTCATAACTTAAATATCTTACCTTTAGAAAATGCTATAAAATACATTAGGTGATGGGGCACTGGATGGCTCAGCTGGTTAGGCATCCTACTCTTGATCCCTGCTGAGGTCTTGATCTCAACGTTGTGAGTTCAGGCCCTGAGCTGGGTTCCAGGCTGGGTTATGGAGTCAAAAAAAAAAAAAATTAAGTGTTGATACCAAACAAAATAAAACAAAAACAAATAAACAAAAAGACAAAAAAAAAAAAAAACCCTACCCCAACAAGAGTTAAATGAAAAGAAGAAACCAAAGATAAAATCCTTTTTCTTAGAATCCTTTTTCTTAAAACAAGAAATAATGCAATTTTATTTGTCAGTTATGCCTCAATTTTAAAAACTTTTTAAAAAAAATTTTAAAGAGGAAAACAAGAATTGAAAGCAGGGACTCAAAAAAATATTTCTGTACCCATGTTCCTAGCAGCATTATTCACAATAGCTGAAAGGCAGAAACAAGATGAATACATAAATAAAATGTGGTATGGGGCACCTGGGTATCTCCAACATTTGAGCATCCAGCTCTCAGTTTCAGCTCAGGTCATGGTCTCCCAGTCCTGGGATTGGGCCCCAAATTGGGCTCTGCACTCAATGGGGAGTCTGCTTGAGAGTCTCTCTTTCCCTCTCCCATTGCCCCCCCCCCCAGTCTCTCTCTCTCTCTCTCTCTCTCTCTCTCAAATAAAATAAATAAAATATCTTTTAAAAAAGAAAATAAAATGTGGTATATACATACAAAGGAATATTATTCAGCCTTCAAAGGGAAGGAAACTCTGACACAGGCTACAATGCCAATGAACTTTTATGGACAGTGTGCCAAGTAAAATAGGCCAGTTAGAAAAGGACAAATACTGCATGATTGCACTTACATTAGGTACCTAGAGTATGGAATTCATAGGGACAGAAAGCAGAAGGGCAATTACCAGGAGCTGAGGGAGGAAAAATGAGGAGTTGTTGTGTAGTGGGTGTAAAGTTTTATATAGGACCATGCATCTGAAGATGCATGATCGTGATGGTGGCACATATGAATGTACTTAATGCTCGGTACTATTGCACACTGAAAATTGGCTAAGATAGTTAAGTATAGGTATGTATATTTTACCACAATTATACAAATAAAAAGAGGAAAACAATAATTATTTTACTTTATGCTGCATTTATATTTATTTTGCTTATTAGGAGCTTAAATCACTTTCATAGGCTTCTTTTAACCTTTCATTTTTCTTTTTAATGTGAATATTTTCATCAAAAATCAAAGTGAAAGATCAAATTCACTGGCAACTTCTGCAGAAATTACAAAACAATTTCATCTTCTACTTTGAGAGATCTTAAAAGTAGTAAATTTCCCAAATAATTTGAATAGAGGAAACAATCATCAAAAATTCTCAAAATCGGGATCCCTGGGTGGCGCAGCGGTTTGGCGCCTGCCTTTGGCCCAGGGCGCGATCCTGGAGACCCGGGATCGAATCCCACATCGGGCTTCCGGTGCATGGAGCCTGCTTCTCCCTCTGCCTCTCTCTTTCTCTCTCTGTGACTATCATAAATAAATAAAAATTAAAAAAAAAATTAAAAAAAAAATTCTCAAAATGGCAACATTTACTATGATTGATAGGGGCCAACACTTTGAAAATACCTTGTATTCTTTTTTTAAAAAAAAGATTTTATTTATTTATTTGGCAGAGAGAGCAGCGGAGGGAGAGGGAGAAGCAGACTCCCTCTCTTACTAGGTTCCCTTACTAGGGACCCAACGCAGGGCTCAATTCCAGGACCCTGAAATCATGACCTGAGATGAAGGCAGAAACTTAGCCGACTAAGCCAGCCAGGTCCCCTGAAAATATCTGGTATTCTAATGTAAAATGACCAGGATAAAGAAATGGAGAATTAAAACACAAGACAAAAAGGATCTAATTGGTATATCTAGAAAAACACAATACTTAGAAAATTGTAAAGTATACAATCTTCACAAGATCTTACTTATAAAGTCAAATGAATTAAAAAAAATGATTGTACACCATTCTCACTAAACATTTGAAAATAATTCAACCAAGATTTAATATCAGTTTATCTGGTATTTTAATTATCTGTTGTGCATAACAAAACACCCCAAAACTTAGTAGCTTAAAATAATAACCACTTATTTGCTCATGATTCTGCAAACTAAGCTGAGTGGGGTAGTTCTTTGCTGGTCTTTCCTGGGGCTGGGCCATGTGGATACATTTGCCAAGCAAGCTGTCTAGACTCTGGGCTCAGCTGGGCCATGGAACAGCTGAACTTCTCTTTTCATACTGTTTGAGGACTGCTCCCTTTCCATGTGGCCTCTCTACAGGGTCTCTCCAGTAGCAAAACTGGACTTCCATCAGAACTTCCAAGAACAGAAAGACATAAACTGTTAGTCCTTCTTCATGCCTGGACTTGCAGTCCCAGAACATGATTTCCATTGGTATACATTTGTCAAAGCAGTCACAGGACCAGCACAGATTCAAGGTGATAAGAAAGAGAAACCATCTCCTGATGGGAAGGGACAAGGTTTTATTCCAAAAGAGCCTATGGGTTGGAAGATGCTGCTACAGCTGTCTTTGGATGTGTGATCTACTACATCTGGCATATGATTTGTGAAGTGCTTGATAAGCAAGTGAAATATGCTAAAGGATGGCAGGGCTCCTGTACAATCCATCTAAAAAGAAACCGCCAAAGCAATAATCTTACATGAAAGATGTCTTTTATCTCAAGGAAATGGAAAGCAAGGTTTCTGCCTTACTGTGTAGTTGGAAGATAAAATGACCAAAGAAAGAGCAAATATAAAAGCATTAGTTTATTTAGTGAGTATTTTTTAATATTTAATTTGAATTTGATTTGAATTTGAATTTAATTTGAATTCATCTTTTTCTTTAATTGAAATATAGTTGACACACAGTTATATTAGTTTCAGGTGCACAACATTGTGACTTGATAAGTCTATACATTATGCTATGCTCACCACAAGCATAGCTACTATCTGTCACCACACAACACTATTGCAATATCATTGACTATATTACCTATGCTGTGCCTTTTATCTCCATGACTTATTATTCATCCCATAACTGGAACCCTATATCTTTCACCTTCTTCATTTATTTTGCCCAACCCCTCACCCCCCTGACTCTGGAAACCATAGTTTGTTCTCTGTATTTATGTGTCTGTTTCTGCTTTTTGTTTTTGTTTGTTATTTAGATTCCCCATACAAAGAAAATCATGTGGTAATTGTCTTTCTCTGATTTATTTCACTTAGCACAATATCCTTTAGGTCTATCCATGTTGTCACAAGTGGCAAGAATTCATCCTTTTTTTATGGCTGAGTAATCATTCCATTGCGTATTTGTGTGTGTGTGTGTGTGTGTGTGTGTGTGTGTATCACACCTTCATTATCTATTCATCTATCAGTAGACACTTGGGCTGCTTCTGCAATAAAAAATAGTGGTGTATATACCTTTTCAAGTTAGTATTTTCATTTTCTTTGGATAAATACCCACTAGTAGAATTACTGAATCATATGGTATTTCTAGTTTTAATTTCTTGAGGAAACTTCACTCTGTTTTCCACAGTGGCTGCACCAGCCTGTATTCCCACAAGCAGTACACAAGAGTTTCTTTTTCCCCACATCCTCACCAGCTCTTGTTATATCTTATCTTTTTTACTCCGGCCATTCTGACAAGTGTAAGGTGATATCTCATTGAGTATGTGTGTATATGTGTGTCTTTTAAGTAGGCTCCATGTCCTATGTGGATCAAGAGTTGCATGCTCTACCAACTGAGCCAGCCAGATGCCCCTGATTTTGGTTTTGATTTGCATTTCCCTGGAAGATGTTGCACATCTTTTCATGAGTCTGTTGGCTATCTGTATGTCTTCTTTGGAAAAATGTCTATTCAGATCCTCCGCCCATTTTTTAATTGGATTTTGGGGGTTTTTTAGTGTTGAGTTGTGTAAGTTCTTTACGTATTTTGAATAATATTCAAAAGGATAAGGAGTTAATAACTCCTTATCAGATATATCATTTGCAAATATCTTCTCCCATTCAGTAGGTTGTCTTTTTGTTGTGTTGGTGATTTCCTTCGGTGTGCAAAAACTTTTTATTTTGATGTAGTCCCAATAGTTTATTTTTTCTGTTGTTTCCCTTACCTGAGGAGACTTACCTAGAAAAATGTTGCTAAGGCCAATGTCAAAGAAATTACTGCCTATGTTTTCTTCTAGGATTTTATGGTTTCAGGTCTCACGTTTAGGTCTTTAATGTGCCAATCTTTTACCATTAGATAAAGTATAAGTTTTCAAAGGTAGCTTTAAAGTCCTGACTCCTACTTCTTTTCTAACTACAATGACAATAATTTTTTAAGGAAAAGTGATGAGTGCACAAGAATCACAAAGATAGCTGTCATTTTGGGGGAGATTCTCTCAAGGTAACACTGACTCCCCAAAGTAGTGGTTAATAGGTTGAGGAAGACTTAATTACCTGGAACATCAGAACATATTTTAGAAACATTATTATTTATGCATACATTTTATTTCCAGTTTTACCCAATCAAGATTCCCTGGATCAGCATGCTCCTTTACTAAGAAGTGAAGCTGTGATTTGGTCTCCAGAACGCCCAGCATCTTTGTATGATAGGACCGGACAGTATTCCTCAAGCATCCACACATACACTCAAGACTACATAATCCTCAAGACCACAACACCTTAATATTTAAAGCCAGTGAAACTCTTAAATGGTAACTTCCAACACTACTCAAGTCTGGGTGGAAAAACACCAAGCTTTTCTCAAATAACTGCGCAATTGTCTTGGGTCCAACATGGAAAATGCTCTTTCTCCCTCTTCCTGTCTTTGCCTCCCACCAAGGCTGCTGCATGGATCTCTGCTGATGCAGACTTTCCCCTCCTTAGGGTGGGATGCTTCCTCACACATTCAGCAAGAGGAAGAGGTGGACAGAAAGTGGAGGTGGCCACTGAGCAGCGGGGCCCCTCCAGGCGGGAGACTGTGTGAGCTGAAGCCAGAAGTCCCTGGAGGGAGGAGTGAGCAGGGGAAAAAGAATGGAGGGGGGCCTGTGAGGCCTGAGCAGATAAGAATCTTGCATTCTCCCTCCTTTTCCTTGTTCCTCAGTGCTGGCCGCTGGGCTCACCCACCCTGTGCCTTTTAACTGTCAGGGAGCCAATGCCAAGCGCTGGGCCAAGTCATCGTCGATGACATGTGAGTTGTATGTGTTCCAAATTGGCCTTCCTGCCTTTCTGCAAGAAAAACAAACTTGAGCTGGACCCCAACAAACATGACAGGAAAAATAACAACTCTTGTCGAGGGCTGATACTGAAAACGGCTGATCTCTCCACCCCCAAGCCTGCCCCTGCTGAGGACAGGAGTGGGTCCCCATCTCTGACTATGAAGGAGGGGGGTCAGGAATTCTGAAGCTTGGGAGCCTCCAAGGCTAGTGTGTGAGGGCCACCAGGTTGTTCCTTCTGAGGTCACCTGGACAGGATGCTGCAAGAAGCCCTTTCCAGATCCCACAGGGACATAACGAGGCATAATCACTAACATTGACCCCTTCTAAAGAGAGGTTAGTAAATGACTCCAGGTAGCACAGTGATTAAACAAAAAGAATCACATTCTCAACAGTGTCTAACTCTATATAGTTCCTTTTTTTATTTTTTGGTTACATTAGAAAAGTGAGAATTCAGAATGCATGCTATTGTTGGGCCCTTTCCATAGATAATATGCTATAAGTCATTAATGAAAACCACTCTTAGATAGATAGATAGATAGATAGATAGATAGATAGATAGATATCACAAAATAGTATTTTTATTTTGAATAATGTTCCTTCATCCAACTTGTAAGCCCTCCACAAGCAATAGTTTGTTCTATTTTTCATTGGTATTTTCCATATGACTTGACATGGTAAACTTACAAAGGTGTTCAATTAAATAGTGAGTTGAACTAAGCTGAAAATAACTTTTTCTAGACTCAAGAAACAATACTTATATATATCCAAAAGAATTGAAAGCAGGGACTCAATCAGATATTTGTACACCTATGTTCATATCAGCATTATTCACCATAGCCAAAGGTGGAAGCAATCCAAATGTCTGTGGATGGATGAATAGATAAACAAAATGTACATACATACAATGGAATATTATTCAGCCTTTAAGAGGAAGGAAATTCTGACATAGATTGCAACATGGCTGAACCTTGAGGACTTTGTGCTAAGTGAAAGATTTTTTTTTTTAAGATTTTAGTTATTTATTCATGAGGGACATAGAAAGAGAAGCAGAGATATAGGCAGAGGAGAAACAGGCTCCCCACAGACAGCCTGATGTGGGACTCCATCCCCAGACCCTATGATCATGCCCTGAGCTGAAGGCAGATGCTCAACCACTGAGCCCCTCAGGCATCACCATGAAAGATTTTCTTAAATTGAACTACCTTTGCAACGATGTGGATGGAGCTAGAATGTACTATATTAAGTGAAATAAGTCAATCAGAGAAAGACAAATACTATGATTTCACTCGTGTGGAATTTAAGAAAGAAAACAGATGAACATTTGGGAAGGGGGAAAAGAAAAAAAGGAGAGAGGGAAACAAAACATAAGAGACTCTTAACAATAGAGAACAGAGGGCTGATGGAGGGAGGTGAGTGGGGGATGGGCTAGATGGGGGATGGGTATTAAGGAGGGCACTTAGGATGAGCACTGGGTGATGTATGGAAGTGATGAATCACTGAATTCTACTCCTGAAATAAATATTGACTGTATGTTAACTAACCAGAATTTAAATAAAATTTTGAAGAAAAAATAAAAAAGAATTTCTACTTATCAAAAGACACCATCAGTGAATGAAAATATAAGCTAGAGAATAGAAGAAGATACTTATCACATATATAAACAATAGAATGTAAGAATTCCAAGTCATTCCAAATCAGTAAGAAAAATAAGGATAACTCAGTAGGAAAATAGGCAAGGTATTTGATAGACACTTATGAATCAGATGGCCAATAAGATGAAAATACACTCAATTTCAAAGTAATTAGGGAAAAAAAAAAAAAAACAAAGTAATTAGGGAAGTGTATAATTAAAATTATAATGGCTTAAATTAAAATGACTGACAATACCAATTTTTTACTGAAGATATAGCCCAATGAGAATATTCACATACTATTGGTGGGAGTAGAAGTTGGCACAACATTTTAGAGAACAACTTAGCAGTTGTCTGTCACACTGGTTCTCATATATTTTGCTCTTGGGACCCCTTTACACTCTTAAGAACTATTAATAACTCAAAAGAACACTTTTATGAGGCGTATTAGTTTGCTACAGCTGACATAACAAAATACCACAGACTGGGGGGATTACACAATAGAAATGCATTTTCTCAGAGTTCTGGGGATTGGAAGTCTAAGATCAAGGTATTAGCAGGGTTGGTTTCTCCGGAAGTCCCTCCCCTTGATTGGCAGTTGATTACCTTTCACCTGTCCTCCACGGTCTCTCAATCTCTCTCTCTCTTTTTTTTTTTTTTTTTTTTTTTGCATATGCCCCTGGTGTCTTTGGGTCCAAACTTTTCTTCTGAGAAGGATGCCAGTCATGTTGGACTGGAATTCATTCTAATGGCCTCATTTCACTTAATCACCTCTTTGAAGGTCCTTTCTCCAAATACAGTCACATCGTGAGATACTGGGAGTTTGGACTTCAACATAATCATTTTGAGGGGGACATAATTCAGCCCATAACATGTATGGGCTGAATTAAATATAATAATATAATTAATTATAATTAATATATATAATTAATATATATAATTATATATAATTATATATATATAATATATATAATATATAATTAATATATATAATATAATATATAATTAATATATATAATATAATATATATAATATAATATATAATAATATAATTAAATATAATTAAATTTATATTTGCCATATTAGAAATTAAAACAAAGATGTTTCTAAATATTTATTAAGGATCTTTTCCAATCTCATATGGCTGTTATCAGCATTCAGTTTCTTGTGGGGCTATGGGCCTCAGCTTCAGTTTTGCTGGCTGTTGGTCCAGGCCATCTCCTGCTCCTGGAAGCTGTCTGCAATTCCTAGCTGTATGGGGATAATACTAGGGGAAACATGGGAATAATAATTCTACATGTGAATCTCTAAGGGAGAGAGATTCCAGCAAGACAGCACTACAGTCTCAGGCGTGCAAGGTAATCATGTATATAGCCATGTAATCAGGTATCTAATCATGTGCATCCCTTCACCTTGCCACATTCTATTGGTTAAAAAGCAAGCCATGGATTCCGCTCACACTTGCGGTGAGAAACTACACAAGGCTGGACTACCAGGAAGGGCAGATCGCAGGGGTCACCTTTAGCATCTGTCCCCCACATATAATGGCACATTGTTTTGATTGACATTCATGAAGAAAAAGCCAACCAAGGACGTACAGTTGAACAAGTTAAGAGTATTTTCTTAACTTTTTCAGATAATTGCAGTATTCTTCTTTGATAGTACACCAAAACTCAAAAAGTATTTTAAAGGTTATTACTGTTAACCTTAAAAATAAAACTGCCAGTTGTTTTACCAGCAAAAAAAAAAAAAAAAAAAAAAAATGAGTTTATTCAGGAATAACGGGGAAGTAGACTTACGACAAGTGAGCTATGGCAAAAATCACAAGCAAGTCCAGAAATAAAAAGGAGAAAAAAGCTCTTTTACAGAGTAAAGGTTCGGGGGAGGGATTTGAAACAGGCTGTATAAACCAAAAGTCCTTTGGTGTAGACTGGGAATTGAAAATACAATGGCTTCTCACTGGCTGAGTCATGACAGTTTCTCATTAGCTGGATTATTGGGAAGAAGAAATTCTTCTTTCCTCCTGCCTGGGGTAGTAAGCATAGGTTTCTTTCTTTTAGGAAGGCGGAGGAGGTTCTTCCTGTTGTGTTCTGCAATTGACTATGTGTGGTAAGGCATGAGCTCTCCCCCTTCTGGCCTCCCAATTCTATTCTAAATAAGGTTTCCTTTATTCAGTTTCACAGTTGCAATGTGGAATCTGAAATATCAATGAAATATTTGTACTCTGTTACATTAAAATCCACTCCTCTGGTTTCCACTTTGAATGAATTGTTTAACTGTACATGATTATGTAACACCCTGTATTGGTCATTAGGAAAATATTGGTTGACTTATACAGATCTTCCAAATATTAATACATCCTATCACATGTTATAAAAAAATTGCAATTGTTATAATCATTGCAGGATCCCACCAAAAAAGTCTTTAATCACTGGCAACTGACTAAACTCACAGTGATGGTCACAAGTTTCAAAAATTTTAACAAACTGTTCTTCAAAAGAACCACCATACTTTGGTATACAACTTTTTGTGTAATTCTCATTTCATCAAAAAAAAAATTTCTTATTTCATCACACAGAATGTTAAGAAGACATGTACTCAAGGATTGAGATTTAATCAAATTGAGTTTGTATTACTTCCTCACAGACATTCTTTTTTTTTAAGATTTTATTTATTTATTTGAGAGAGAGAGAGTGAGCATATAAGCAGCAAGGGCTGGGAGACAGAAAAGAAGAAGAAGGCTCCCTACTGAGCAGGGAGCCAGAGGTGGGGCTCAACCCCAGGACCCTGAGACCATGACCATAGCAGAAGGCAGACACTTAACAGACTGAGCCACCCAGGTACCCTCCTCACAGACATTCTTAAGTGAAACTGACTTTTTTTTCCTGCAAATGTATAGCAGTGAAGTGGTGGACAATGACTGACACTAAAGTTTGGTGCTGTTGCCTTGAGCCAAGCTAAGTAACTAACACTTTTACCAATCATGACTTTTGCAACATTAGTACAAATGTCATCACATTGCAAAAAGGCAAATAATATCATAGTATTATTACAAAAATAGTTTTTACATCACAGACTCCCTGAAAGTGGATCTATGGACCACTCTTTAAGAACTACCAATCAACCCAATTTGAGTAAAACCTTTCACCCAGCTAGTGCATACCTAGGTATTTACCCAACAAATTTGTTACCTTGATGTAACAAAGATACATCAAGAAATGTCCAAAATGTTTATAGAAGTACCATTCACAGGGACCCCTGGGTGGCTTAGTGGTTGAGCATCTGCCTTCCGTGCAGGGCATGATCCCAGGGTCCTGGGATAAAGTCCCACATCAGGCTCCCCACAGGAAGCCTGCTTCTCCCTCTGCTTCTCTCTGTGTGTATCCCATGAATAAATAAATAAAATATTATAAAAAAAAGAAGTACCATTCACAGTAGCCAAAACTGGAAACAACTTATATGTAAATTTAAAATAGCATAGATAAATAAACTGTAAAATATCTATACAAGGGAATACTGTGAAGTAATGAAAATGAATCAGTGTTGCAGGGCTGCATGCAACAATGTGAATAAACTAAGAAACATACTATTAAGAGAAAAAAAGATCAGTCACACAAGAACATATAATGTTTGATTCTGTAAATATAAAGTTTCAAAATAGCAAAATTAACCTAAAAGGCAATGCAAAGATAAAAATGAAACGTCAAAATCTTAGTAGAAAGTACAGGAGAGGGACACCTGGGTGGCTCAGGGGTTTTAGCATCTGCCTTTGGCCCAGGGCGTGATCCCGGGGTCCCAGGATAGAGTCCCACATCAGACTCCCTGCATGGAGCCTGCTTCTCCCTCTGCCTGTGTCTCTGTCCCTCTCTCTCTCCTTCTGTGTCTCTCATGAATAAATAAATAAAATATTAAAAAAAAATAAAATAAAATACAGGAGAATTCCCTTGACCTTGAGATTGTTTTAGATTTCATAAGACACAAAAAGAGCTAATTTTATGAAGAAATATTAATAAATTTAGACTATATTTAAATTTTTTTAATCAAAATATGTCCTAGAATAAAAAGATACATTCACCAGAAAGAACTGATATTGGTAGTACATAAACAATTCCTATCAATGAGAAAAACAGATATAACCTGATAGATAAGTAGGCAAAAGACAGAAATGGGTATTTCACAGAAGAGAAAATATATTTGGTGAACAAGCATATGAAAAGATGCTCACTATCATGGAGATAAGGGAAATATAAATGAAGACCATGATACAACATCATTATAAATCCATTTGTTTAGAAAAAAAAATAAGATTTATTTATTTATTTTAGAGACAGAGAGTGCACGAGTCGGGGAGGGGCAGAGAAAGGAAGAAAGAATCTGAATCAGACTCTATGCTGATCATGGAGCCCAACATGGGGCTCTATCCCACAACCGTAAGATCATGACCTGAACCAAAACCAGGAGTTGGGGAGTTTACCAACTGAGCCACCCAGGCACCCCTATTTAGCAAAAATTTTAAAGATATAGCAGTAGCAAGTGTTGGAGAGTGAATCCACAGGATTTCTTACATACTGCTCAAGAGAGTGCAGTTTGAAATAGGCACACTGGAAAACAGTTTAACATTGTCTTTAGAAACTACATTCACGGGATCCCTGGGTGGCGCAGCGGTTTGGCGCCTGCCTTTGGCCCAGGGCGCGATCCTGGAGACCCGGGATCCAATCCCACGTCGGGCTCCCGGTGCATGGAGCCTGCTTCTCCCTCTGCCTGTGTCTCTGCCTCTCTCTCTCTCTCTCTGTGTGACTATCATAAAGAAAGAAAGAAAGAAAGAAAGAAAGAAAGAAAGAAAGAAAGAAAGAAAGAAAGAAAGAAAGAAAGAAAGAAACTACATTCACATATCTGGGTATATGTCAAGAGAAAGCTTTACCCAGTTATGTCAGAGCAGAAATATTCATAGTAGCATTGTTTACAACAGCAAAAACTTGAAATAACTCAAATGTCCATCAAAGAGAAAATGCTTAAAAAACAATGTAGTATAGTCGCACATAGGAATATTATACAGAAGCCCAAACAAAAGAACTACAACAGGAGACACTGATAGGGAAGAATCTTAGCAATATAATAATAGGTAGAGAGGGACGCCCGGGTGGCTCAGTGGTTGAGCAGCTGCCTTCAGCCCAGGGCATGGATTGTGTCCCACATTGGGCTCCCTGCATGGAGCCTGCTTCTCCCTTGGCCTGTGTCTCTGCCTCTCTTTCTGTGTCTCTCATGAATAAATAAATAAAATCTTTAAAAAAAATAATAGGTAGATAGAGAAAACAAAGTCCCAGGAATTATATAAAGCATGATACCTTCCCACCTGTCAGATGTCACTTGTTTTCAAGATCTTAGCTCCTGTGCTTTTTGGTGGGTTCACAGAGTCTTGACATATCATTATCCATAAATAAATAGATGATACTTAGACAAAATTTGAGATTGTAAAATGAACAAGAATAATCCAATTCTGTGCCCCTGATGTCAGTCCTTCATTAAAACTATTTTAAGAGGCATCTTAATGGTTCAGTTGGTTGAGCATGACTCTTTTTTTTTTTTTTTTTTGAGCATCTGACTCTTGATTTTGACTCAAGTCATGATCCCTGGGTTGTGAGATCAAGCCCTGCATTGGGCTCCGTGCAAGGCATGGAGCCTGCTTAAGATTCTCTCCCTCTCCCTCTATGCACTCCCTCACTTATGCTCTCTCTCTCAAAAAAAAAAAAAAATGGGGGCATAAGAAATGTAATACTTGTGTTTAAAAACTCACACACAGGGATCCCTGGGTGGCGCAGCGGTTTAGCGCCTGCCTTTGGCCCAGGGCGCGATCCTGGAGACCCGGGATCGAATCCCACGTCGGGCTCCCGGTGCATGGAGCCTGCCTGCTTCTCCCTCTGCCTGTGTCTCTGCCTCTCTCTCTCTCTCTCTCTCTCTCTGATGTGACTATCATAAATAAATTTAAAAAATTAAAAAAAAATTATAAAAAAAAAAAAACCTCACACACACACAATTAATTCAATGGAAAGCAAAATGGATACAAAATGAGGATCAAATTGGGGAACTCTCCCAAGAGAAAAAAAAGAAAGGATAGAGAAGAGAAGATATGTTTAAAATTAAGAGTTTTCATAGATAGATGTTGAAGTGCCAAAATAGAGATAATAAGAACCATCAAAGGAAAAAATATATAAATGGAGAGGAAAAAATAATAATTAAGAACCCATTATTCTTCAAAGAGGAAATGTAAAAGGAAAAAATAGCATAGATCTAGAAACACTATAGTATTTAAGAACATCAAAGGAAGTTTTCTAAATTTTCTAAAATACACATAGAAAGAGTATCAAACAAAAAGAATCAAAAACATACTTTTTAAAAAGATTTTATTTATTTATTTCAGAGAGAGTGAAAGATCACAAAGGGAGAGGAAGAGGGAGAAGCAGACTCACTGCTGACAGGGAACCCAATACAGGGCTCAATCCCAGGACCCTGAAATCATGACATGAACCAAAGGCAGATGCTTAACCAGCTGAGCCACCCAGGTGCCCCAGCCAAAAAGACAAAAGCATACTTTAAAATACAGTCATGGAGATGTAGCTGTCATACAGATGTTAAAGCACATCATAAAGCAGCCACGCTTGAGATAGTTACCTGTATCTGGATAGAAAATGGCACAGACTAGAAATCACAGAAGTTAAATAATATACATAAAGGAATTTAGTATATTGCAAAAATGACTTTATAAATCAATGGCCTGTGATGGTTGTTGGTGTTGGGATAACCAAGTGGAAAAAATTCATTGTATTCTGTATTAGTTTGCTAGGGGTGCTGTAATAAAATATTATAAACTTAAAACTTACATCACAGAAATTTATTTTTTCATATTGTGGAGGCTAGAAGTACAAAATCAAAGTGTTGGTAGGGCCATGCTCCCTCTTAAGGTACGAGAGAAGGATCTGTTCCAGCCCTCTCTCCTCTTCTGGTAATTCCTTGGCTGGTGGCAACATAGTTCCAATCTTCACAGGACATTCTCCCTGTGTGTGTCTGTATCTGTATTTTCCCTCTTTATAAAGACACCAATTAGTTGGATTCAGAGTCCACTTTACCCCCAGTATGGCCTCATCTTAACTAATTATATCTGCAACAACCTATTTCCAAATAAGATCAGATTCTGATGTTCTGGGAGCTAGGATGTCAATATGAATTTTATGGGGACATAATCCCACCCATAACAAATCTCTACCTTAGTTTGTACACCAAAATAAGTTCCAGAAAGATTACAATTCCAAAGAAAGAGAAAGAAACTATAAAAAACAAGAAGAGCAAATTAGATCATTGTTTCCAAATATCCCAGAATGGAGATGATAATTTTAAATACAACAATTAAATTTAATTTAATTATCGCAAAGCCAGAGCCACTAAAACAAACAAAAGCATATTAAAATGATCATTTGACACTAATAATGAGGAAACAGAAAGAGAAATTAAGAAAACTACCCCATTTACAATTGTACCAGAAATAATAAAATACCTAGAAATAAACTTACCTATGAAGTAAAAGACCTATACTCTGAAAACTATAAAACATTGATGAAAGAAATGAAGATGACACAAACAGAAGGGCATTCCATGCTTATGGGTTGGAAGAACAACTATTGTTAAAATGTGTGTACTTCCAAAGCAATCTAAATATTTAATGCAATCTCTATCAAAATACCGATAGCATTTTTTCACAGAACTAAAACAAACAATCCTGGAATTTGTGGGGAACCACAAAAAAACATGAGTAGCCAAAACAATTTGGAAAAAGGAAAAAAAAAAAAGCTGGAGGCATCACAATTCCAGATTTCAAGTTATATTACAAGGCTGTAGTAATCAAAATAGTATGGTACTGGCACAAAAGTAGACACATAAATCAATGAACAGAATAGAAAGCCCAGAAATAAGCCCACAATTATATGGTCATTTGATTTCTAACAAAGGAGACAAGAATATGCAATGGGACAAAGACAGTCTCTTCAAAAAATGGTGTTGGGAAAGCTGGACAGCAATATGCAAAAGAAACTGGCCCACTTTCTTACACCATACACAAAAATAAACTCAAAACTGATTAAATATCTAAATATGAGACCTGAAACTATAAAAATTCTAGAAGAGAGCACAAGCAGTAATCTCTCTGACATCAATCATAACAACATCTTCCTAGGTATGTCTCTTGAGGCAAGGAAGACAAAAGCAAAAATAAACTATTGGAATTACATCAAAATAAAAAGCTTCTGCATAGTGAAGGAAAGAGTCAACAAAACTAAAAGGCAATCTATAAAATGGGAGAAAATATTTGCAAAAGACATACCAATAAAGGGTTAGTATTCAAAGTATACAAAGAATTGATAAAACTAAAACACCCAAAAATCAAATAATTCAATTAAAAAACAGACAGAAGACATGAACAGACATTTCTCCAAAGAAGCCATCCAGATGGCCAATAGACACATGAAAAGATGCTCAACGTCACTCATCATCAAGGAAATGTAAATCAAAACCACCATTCTCACACCTGTCACAATGGCTAAAATCAACACTCTTGGCAAGAATGTGAAGAAAAAGGAACACTCATGCATTGTTGGTATAATGCAAACTGGTGTGTCTACTGTGGAAAACAGCATGGAGGCACCTCAAAAAATTAAAAATAGAATTACTCTATGATCTAGTAATTGCACTACTGGGCATTTACCCAAAGAATACAAAAAAAAAAAAACTAATTTGAAAGGATATATGCACCCCTATGTTAAGTGCAGCATTATTTACAATAGCCAATATATGGAGGCAGTGCAAATATCCATTGACTAATGAATGGATGAAGATGTGGCATATATATACAATAGAATATTATTCAGCCATAAAAAGAATGGAATCTTGCCATTTGCAACAACATGGATCAATTTAGAGTGTATTATGCTAAGCAAAATAAATCAGAGAAAGACAAATACTGTATGATTTCACTCATATGTAGAATTTAAGAGATAAAACAAATGAACAAAAGAAAAAAAAGAGAGATAAGCCAAAAAAAGACTCTTAACTATAGAAAAGAAACAGATGGTTACCAGAGGGAAGTGGATAGGACAATGGGTAAAATAGGTGAAGGGGATTAACAGTGCACTTATCTCAATGAGCAATGAGTGATGTATGGAATTGTTGAATCACTATATTTTGCACCTGAAACTAAGAGAACACTGTATGTTAACTCTACTGGAATAAAAATAAAATAATTTTTAAAATAAAATTTAAGATGAGTTCTGGAGATGGATGGTGGTGATGGTGGTGATGATGTACAACATCATGAATGCATTTAATATCACTAAACTACACTTAAGAATGGTTAAAAAGGTGGGATGCCTGGGTGGCTCAGCGATTGAGTGCCTGGCTTTGGCCAAGCTCATGATCACAGAGTCCTGGGATTGAGTCCCACATCAGGCTCCCTGCATGGAGCCTGCTTCTCCCTCTGCCTATGTCTCTGCCTCTCTCTCTCACTCTCTCTGTGTCTCTCATGAATAAATAAATAAATAAAACTTTAAAAAAAAAACGGTTAAAATGGTAAATTTTATGTTATATGCATTGTACCACAATTTTTTTAGTGGGAAAAAAAAGCCCATGAGAAAAAAAAAAAAAAAAAAAGCCCTGCTTCTCCCTCCTCCTGTGTCTCTGCCTCTCTCTCTCTCTATGTCTATCATAAGTATATAAATCTTTAAAAAAAAAAAAAAGAAATGGTACACTCAGTAATTTTACAGTAAATGCTCATTTTCTATCCATTTTCTCTTTTAATTTCCAACGTAGGGATGAACG
This sequence comes from Canis lupus dingo, assembly GCF_003254725.2. Lineage (NCBI taxonomy): Eukaryota > Metazoa > Chordata > Mammalia > Carnivora > Canidae > Canis > Canis lupus. The sequence goes on along the minus strand of NC_064271.1, from coordinate 6,007,493 downwards.
TTTCAAGCCTAAACCTCAGTCACATCACATTTTAACACTTTTATGTTCTCTTCACTCTCAGATTAGGGTTACTCTTGACTCATATATGACTTTTATGCCTACACTTTCCACACTTCTTGGTATTTTGATGCTTTTTCACCACTGATTCATAATGCTAAAAAAATAAATAAATAGGGATCCCTGGGTGGCGCAGCGGTTTAGCGCCTGCCTTTGGCCCGGGGCATGATCCTGGAGACCCGGGATCGAATCCCACGTCGGGCTCCCGGTGCATGGAGCCTGCTTCTCCCTCTGCCTGTGTCTCTGCCTTTCTCTCTCTCTCTGTGTGACTGTAATAAATAAAATTTTAAAAAAATTAAAAAATAAAAAATAAATAAATAAATAAATAAATAAATAAATAAATAAATAAAAAAAAAATGACTCTTGCCAGCACAAGTGGATAATGGCAACAGAAAGGGAGGTGAGAACCTTTTTGACTCTTTCTCAGTAGGTTTAACTGGGACAGGTGAAAAGTAAACACATGCCCATGTTCTGAACAAGATGAAACAAGCTGAACAGCTGAACAGCCAAGGTATGGGCCACTGTAAATGGTAAGAAAGGGATGATCACTCCCAATCATAGAAGGAGAAGTTCATTGAAAAGCCTCATGTTTAGCTTTAAACTGGTCTAAATTTAAGGCACTACTCATGTTCTTTGCCTTCTTCTTTGAAAAAGAAAAGGTTGCTGATATGAAAAGGAATTTTATGTTGCAGAATGATTTAAAATAATTCATAATAGAGATCTCCATCTCCAAAGAGATTAAACACCATAGCTAGAGTAAAAGGGCCTTACAAATATAAAGTTTCTGGGTGAGGAAATATTATTAAAACAGGGTCCCTCTATTGATGAGATCCCATCTGCCTTCTCTTGACTACTGAATCCATGAATAATTCAAATTAATGTAGCCCTCCCTATATGGCTATTTTATTTAGGTCAACTGACTTGCAAGAGTTATTTGATGTCCGGAAAGCCTTTGGGATCTTTTTTCAAATCTTTTAATGTCCTTTTTTTTTTTAATTTTTCATTTTGTAAAACTATGTTCAGCTCTGACTTCAAAACAGTTTCTCACATGAATGAGATCAGCTTCCTGCCTGAGGTGATAGAGCTCTCTTCAATCCTATGTAGGAGTAATAGTTAAAATTCATCAAAGCCATTTTTAACACAAAAACCTCATGAAAAAAAAAAAAAAAAAACTCATGCATTTTTCCCTAGCATGCTGAAGGCTTTTTAATTAAAAACAATATTCATAGCAATAGTCAAATTCTTTTTTTTAAATTTTTATTTATTTATGATAGTCACACAGTGAGAGAGAGAGAGGCAGAGACACAGGCAGAGGGAGAAGCAGGATCCATGCACCAGGAGCCTGATGTGGGATTCGATCCCGGGTCTCCAGGATCGCGCCCTGGGCCAAAGGCAGGCGCCAAACCGCTGCGCCACCCAGGGATCCCTTGATGGCTGATTCTTATAAACATTTTAAATTTCTTTAAGAATTTGACCTATTGGGGATCCCTGGGTGGCGCAGCGGTTTGGCGCCTGCCTTTGGCCCAGGGCGCGATCCTGGAGACCCGGGATCCAATCCCATGTCGGGCTCCCGGTGCATGGAGCCTGCTTCTCCCTCTGCCTGTGTCTCTGCCTCTCTCTCTCTCTCTCTCTCACTGTGTGCCTATTATAAATAAATAAAATAAAATAAATTCTAACAAGGCCAATGAAAGAACTAAAAGTTAGTGTACATAAAGTCCTTGAACAGTGCCTGCTACTATAGTTAGTACCCACACAAAAATAGCCATTACCGTCATAATCTTTGTTATTAGTATTATTATCTCCTACCAACATGTTTTATCCTATAGTTTTGCTATCCTTTCTTAAATATTTTATTTCTAAGCCATCTCTACACCTATTGTGGGCCTCGAACTCATGACCCCAAGTCACATGCTTCACCAACTGAGCCAGTCAGGCATCCTAGTTTTGCTATTTTAAATACAAAATTTTCCTGGTGTAATGAAAAGTAATCTCAGTAGATGGCTCTCTCTGGCACTTTTATCTTTCTCAAGGGAAAATAGGTTGCTTTGTCAGAGGGCAGACTCTGAGGTTTAACCCAAGCCCTGAACCGTGAACAAAAAGGCTAGAACTGAGCAAGTTCTACATGAACCTTCATCTCCCCGACATCTGGAGCCATGCCAATTATTTCTTGGGATCATTTATAATAACTCACTTTAAAAGATAATAGAAAATTCAAGTTAAAATAACACTTTATTTTTCAGTCCATACATTACTTATTCGATACCAGTAGATAAATGCTTTCAAGCAGGTCTGTTTTTCAATCTTAGGAATAATTCTCCATTTTACAGTGTTATCTCCATCTTACAGTGAGGAAACTAAAGTTCAGAGCAGGAGAACACTTTGCCTAGTGGGATAAGCATGTTCCTTGAAGAAATAGAGAACACCCAATCCTCCTGATTCACCATTCTACTATTTGCAACATGCACTTCAAAAATTAGAAAAAAAGTTGTTTTAATTCAAAGCTAAATAACATCATGTTAAACTAAAATGAAGTGCTTGAACCCTAGAGTTTGATGAGTTCAGAAAATTATACATCATATGAGGCCCAGCCCAAGAAGCCATGTGAATTCTATTCATTCAGGTGGATGACTAAAAAATCCAACTATTAGTCCAAGAAATCTGGGCAAACTTGCAGACTGGGGAAATAAACTTCAGAAGAATTATTCCCAAGACAGCTCTGTCCAGCCTCAAAGAAACACAGAAGCAAACAGATTTAGAATCTCCAAACTGCAAGTGTGATAAAATAGACCATGAGAAACTTGTAGCCCTGAAGGAGTCAACCGGTAAGGCAGCACCAGGTGAGTCCTGGAATGGGGAAGCCAGCACATGATCTGAGTCATCCTCCTCCAAATCTCAAATCTCCAAACAGTCCAGATTAATACACCTTTGCAGTGACCAACTCATCGTGCCTAATATTTATAATACTGTCATCAACAGCTTACTAAAGAATCTCTTTAATATTGTGGGTTTCAAAAAATAAAGCAAAGACCACCAGAGAGCAAGGAAAATTAAATACAAAGTCATTATTTCCTGATCAGGCAAAGAAACACACACCAATAAAAAAATTCATTGAGTAATTCACTCAGGTGGAGATTAGGGGACTAAAGGTGGTGGGTATGGGTATGGTGTAAGGAATGAAAACTAGCACTCTGACTAGGGTATGGTTCACAGTAAAAAAAAACTAGTTAAAACAAGCCACATTGCCTGCTGCTCAAGAAAATTCTTCTGGCCTAAGAAGAATCTGATGTACAAGGTTCCCTCAAAAATCTGCCATGTTTTATCAATATCAGTCAGTTTGAATCAGTTCTGATGAAGCACAATATTCAGTTTTGGCATCTCCTAGACAAATGCTGATAGAAGTGGAAATTTTTCCTTATACTTAGGTTATGACAAGAACATGTAATGCATGACATCTGATTGGATGCTTACTTGCAAACCAGCAGTTAAGATATTTGGGGGAAATCTGAACGTGATCATGGCTTAGATAGTACATGAGAAGAAAATTTGTTCAAATGGAAATGGTTAGCTGAAAAAACAGGTCACAAAACTGTGTATAGTATGATATCATTTTGATAATAATAACAATGGACTCATATGTACATACAAAAAAATAACCAAAGGATATGCACAAGTGTAACCATAGTGAGTTTAGGTGATGAAAATGTAGTAGGATTTAATTTTTATTTTTGCTCTCCTTTTTAATTTTCTTTTTTTTTAAAGATTTTATTTATTTGACAGAGAGAGAGAATACAAGTAGGCAGTGTGGCAGACAGAAGGAGAGGGAGAAGCAGACTCCCTATTGAGCAGAGGCCCCATGTGGGACTCAATCCCAGGCCCCTGGGATCATGACCTGAACTGAAGGCAGACACTCAACCAACTGAGCCACCCAGGTGCCCCTCTACTTTCTAATTATCTACAATGGCCGTGGGCTGTTTCTCTTGTAATTAAAAGTTATTATTTTGGATTGGTACAGCATAAATGAGCTCACATTCCTCTCTCCTGAGGATTTAAATATGCTCTGAGATTACATTGGCTTCCAGACAGAACAGAAATGACAACTTGACTTCTGTTGACTGATGAATATTTGCCTCAAATCCACAGCTCAAGCCTCACTGCATGGCAGCTGCAAATAAGTCAGATCTGAAGGTGTTCATGGAACACTAAGAGAAGACTTTGGGAACATGTCCAGTGCTTCACACCACCCACATGAATATCTGGAAGCTCAGTGTACTGTGGTGGTCCCCTGGGCCAAAACTGCAGGTCACTCAGACTGATGGGGTATTGGTACCCAAAACCAGGAATTAAAGACCAGTCTGAAGCTGTAGGTGACCATCAGGTTTTCTAGCTCTCAGGGCCAAAAACTAGATTTCATGACAAAGAGACACAACCCCCACTGATTTATCCTTCCTTTATCCTGTAACTGAACTGTTGATTTCAAGTCTGTTCCGTGATTAGATCAGGAACTGTTTGGGTGGAGGTTTAAAAAATGCACAGGAATGTCTTTTTTAAACCAAATCAGATCTGTAATTTGCAAATCCCAAGAGACCAAGCAGGATGGTAAGGGCAGACCCCAGGTTATCAAGAATAAAGGGAGGGCAAAGTTCAAATTTTCGGGAAAATCAAAATAGGCAACTACCGGATGGTATTAAGTTAAATAAACCAAATGTAGGGTTAAATAGACCCTCTGATGTTAAAGGTTACATCATTACTCAACTTCAGCCTTGTAAAACAATGAAGAAATGTGAATAAAATTACCTACTAGCATAAATCATTCTTACTCAACCCAGATCCCAGTGAGGACTAAGGAATTACCTACTTTTACAAAGATAGATGAATTCTCTGGGCTTTTTGCAGGAGCAGCAAAAGATTAACCTGATCTCACCACAGAAATTCAGGCAATGATAAAGGGCAAAGAGAGCAGAGTTCAGAGCCATCCAAAATGTTCCCCTGAAAGACAGTTTTTATTGAATTTAATATGATGTTATTTTAAGACTATCAAATGGAATATAAAAATCAATTTCCTTTTAAGCCATTCATGTTTTTTTTTAATGTAATACATGGTTAAATAAGACCCAAATTTCTAACAAGAACAAATCTTCTCAACCCATTTTATCTGAAATCATTATTTCGAGATTCTTTCAACTTACCGTGAAAGTGATATACATCTATTAGATTACAAAGTTGTATGACAAGACCTTTTGTGTTATTTCTTTCTATCCATTGCCACAGAAAGTGTCCAGTAAATAGGAACTCAGTTGCTTTGGCTGCATCTTGAATTCCTTAGAATTTTCAGCTACAAAGAGACTATGTACCAACTAAACACACTTATAAAGATTTGACTTATCAAAGCTGGCATAATATTTAAGTTTTTATTTTAGAAGACATCCAATATAACTCTTCAAAAATTCTAACAAAATGGTAGCTCTCAACTTTTCATATCAGCTTTCAACTCACTCTGTGAAGTAATTTAATTATTCACTCAAGGAAAAATCAAAAGTAGAAGATCCATAATAATGAGATACTACAACATACTTATGAGAATGGCTAAAAGCCTCGAAACTGAAATTGCTGGCCAGGGTGCGAAGCAATAGGACCTGTCAGTCATTGCTGGGGGCAATGCAAAATACTACAGCAATTTAGAAGACAGTTGGGCAGTTTCTTTTAAAGCTAACTATAGGGCAGCCTGGGTGGCTCAGCAGTTTAGTGCTACCTTTGGCTCACAGTGTGATCCTGGAGACCTGGGATTGAATCCCATATCAGGTTCCCTGCATGGAGCCTGCTTCTCGCTCTGCCTGTGTCTCTGCCTCTCTTTCTGTGTATGTGTCTCTCATGAATAAATAAATAAAATCTTTTCAAAAAAATTTTTAAATAAAGCTAACTATAATTTTATCTTACGATTCTATAATCATGTTTCTAAGCACTTATACAACTTATTTAAAAACTTATGTCTACACTAAACACTTGCATGTGAAAGTTTAGAATACCTTTATTCATAACTGCCAAATAGTGGAAGCATCCAAAAAAATATGCTTCAATAGGTGAATCAATAAAAAAAAACTGGTACATGCACACAATGGAATATTCAGAGATAAAAAAGAAATGAGCTCTCAAGTCACAAAAAGACATGAATGAATCTTAATACATATTACTAAATGAAAGAGTATAGTCTAAAAATGCTACTTACTATATGCTTCCATTCGTATGACATTCTGGAAAAGGCAAAACTATAACAATGGTAAAAATTAGTGCTTACAAGGGGGGAGGAGGTTTTGAACAGATGAAGCACAGGGGATATGCGTTAGAGTCGTGAAACTATACTATATGATACCATAGTTGTGTTTATACAATACTATGTATTTATTGAAACCCACAGAACTTCATGGCATAGAATGATCCTTAATATATGCAAATTTTAAAAACTCATTTAAGACACAGGGTATCCCAGAGTGGAATACAGACCCTGACAAGAGAATCTAATGGTATTTCAAATGTATGAAACACCCTTACTGAAGGTACTGACCTAAGTAACCTTGGAAATGAGTGAAGTCTGTAAGATTAAAGGCAAATAAACTGTATATGAACCACTGTACTCTAATGGAGAAGGTGATTCCCGTGGGGCCAATGTTAATAATACTGATCCTACTGCACATGTGCACTGGAATTGAACAACTAAGTAAATGGATGGCAGATGATGGGAGTCCTATTTCTCACTGTAGGACAGGGAGCTTAAGGAGCAGTAAGAGGAAGACAGGATCCATGGGGTAATGTGTGCAGTTGGAGGCTTCAGCATGGACTCATGTTTAGTTTAATTACAGCTACATATGGAAATATTTTAGATATGTGTATATTCACAGGCTAGTATCACACATATATTTCCTTACCTGTCTGTTAAAAGAGCCTAGAAGCAATTACACCCCAGCAGCAAAAAGCACACCTGGCATCCAGATCGATTCTTTCTTTCTTTCTTTCTTTCTTTCTTTCTTTCTTTCTTTCTTTCTTTCTTTCTTTCTTTCTTTTTTCTTTCTTTCTTTCTTTCTTTCTTTCTTTCTTTCTTTCTTTCTTTCTTTCTTTCTTCTTTTTTCTTTCTTTCCTTCCTTCCTTCCTTCCTTCCTTCCTTCCTTCCTTCCTTCTTTTTATTTTTGTAAGATTTATTTATTTGACAGAAAGAAAGAGCATGTGCATGCATGCATGCACGAGTGGGGAGAGGAGAGGAGAGAATCTTCAAACAGAGACTATCAGGGGCTCAATCTCATGACCCATGAGATCATGACCTGAACTAAAACCAAGAGTCAGACACTTAACAGATTGAGCCAGCCACCCAAGCACCCCAAGATTTTGGTTTCTAATACCATTCACCAATAAAAGGAACTAGAGCTTCGTGGAGAAATGGCTGATTCTAGGACTAAGACAGGGAATATACAAGACAAGCCTGGAGCATTTTGTAGTACCAGGAAATAAGGAAATGATCAAATCAAAAACAAAACCCACATTGATGGGTATCTGCCAAGGGAGCCAATGAAAGAGTTCTTAATAGCAAATCTAGGACAGGGACGCCTCAGTGGCTCAGCAGTTGAGCATCTGCCTTTAGCTCAGGGCATGATCCCGGGTCCAGGGATCGAGTCCCACATTGGGCTCCCTGCATGGGGCCTGCTTCTCCCTCTGCCTCTATCTCAGCTTCTCTTTCCCTGTGTCTCTCATGAATAAATAAATAAATAAATAAATAAATAAATAAATAAATAAATAAAGCAACCTAGAAAAAAAAATAAAAAATAAAGCAACCTAGGACAATTAGAGCTACGAAATAAATAAATTAGTATTAGATCATAAGTAAAGTTATAAAATAAATATCTATGATCCCATACTGATAAAAGAAAATGATTGAATCAATAAATGAATGGGGGAGCAGAGGCCAATTTCCTGTGCAGAAAAATTCCAAATAATTTATGTAGATACTACACCCTAAGGGAGGTAATGCATGGTAAGGCGTTTCTATTTCTGAAGTGTCCACTGCACACAGTAACTTAATTCCAAAGACTACCATGTGGAAAGTGGGGGAAAGTAATTTTGCGGTGGAGAAACCTGACAAACAGTACCTGAGCCAAGTGATCAAGGTCAATACCCACAGTGATGTCATGTTGATACAATATACCCTTGATACAGTGTGAATGAAAATAGCACTTTCCCTCTGTGGTCTTCCTATAAACCCATAACCCCATGCTAAACTAATCATGAGAAAAGCATCAGGAAAAAACCAAATACCTGACTAGTACTCCTCAAAACTATGAAGGTGATCAAAAACAAGGAAGGCCCGGGATGCCTGGGTGGCTGAGCAGTTGAGCATCTGCCTTTGGCTCAGGGCGTGATCCCAGGTCCAGGGATCGAGTCCTGCATGGGGTTCCCTGCAAGGAGCCTGCTTCTCCCTCTACCTGTGCCTCTGCCTCTCTCTGTGTGCCTCTCATGAATAAATAAATAAAATCTTAAAAAAAAAAAAAAAGCTCCTCAAAGACTTCTTCTAATTTGTATTTTTTAAAAAAGATTTTATTTATTTATTCATGAGTATACACAGAGAGGAGAGAGAGAGAGAGAGGCAGAGATACAGGCAGAAGGAGAAGCAGGCTCCATACAGGGAGCCTGACATAGGACTCGATCCCAGGATCCCAGGATCCCAGGATCACACCCTGGGCCAAAGGCAGCTGCTCAACCGCTGAGCCACCCAGGTGTCCTGTTTGAGGAACATTTTAATTCACCAAGGGGTAAATGCTGGAGACATAAGGAAGAAGGGGCTATAGGGTGGGCACCAGACGCAGGTGACCAGGATCTGTTATCCAAGCATGGAGATGTCCAGCTCACTCACTCTGCCTTACCCTTCCCGTATTTACTTCTCTTCTATCTCTGTGAATCCATAAATACACTTTTTAAAAAGATTTTGCTTATTTATTTCTTTCTTTGAGAGAGAGAATATGAGCAGCGGGGAGGGGCAATGGGAGAGGGAAAAGCAGGCTCCCCATGAGCAGGGAGCACCACATGGGGCTGATCTCAGGACTCTGGGATCAAGACCTGAGCTGAAGGCAGATGCTTAGCTGACTGAGCCACCCAGGCGCCCCAGAGGGAAAATCTCAATGAGTGCAGAGCTTGAAGCAGGGCTCAATCTCATGACCCCTGAGATCATGACCTGAGCTGAAATCAAGAGTCGGATGCTTAACCAGCTGAGCCACCCAGGTACCCACATAACTACATTTTTAAAAACTTACTAATTTCATAATTTGTGGCTCCATTTACAAAAATGTGTTCTAAGTCCTAATTTTGATTTTTAAAAATGTTTTTAAAGATTTTTTTTAAGTAATCTCTACATCCAGTCAATGTGGGGTTCAAACTCACAACCTCAAGATTAGGAGTTGCACATTCCACCGACAGAGGCAGACAGGCCTTAATTTTTATTTCTTTTTTAAAAAGATATCTGGGCACCTGGGTGGCTCAATCAGTTGAGCATCTGCCTTCAACTCAGGTCATGGTGTCCGGGTCCTGGGATCAAGCCCCATGTAGGGCTCCCTGCTTCTCCCTCCCTCTCTGCTACTCTCCCTGTTTGTTCTCTCCCTCTCTGTTAGATGAATAAATAAAATCTAAAAAAAAAAAAAAAAGACAAGTATCTATTGCTTTCTATTGGAGTTCCCTGATTGCCTTCCAAGAAGAGAGAAGAATCTCCCAAGAGAAAAGTCAAACATGGGATCCCTGGGTGGCGCAGCGGTTTAGCGCCTGCCTTTGGCCCAGGGCGCGATCCTGGAGACCCAGGATCAAATCCCACGTCAGGCTCCCGGTGCATGGAGCCTGCTTCTCCCTCTGCCTGTGTCTCTGCCTCTCTCTCTCTCTCACTGTGTGCCTATCATAAATAAATAAAAATTTAAAAAAAAAAAAAAAAAAAAGAAAAGTCAAACATGAGGATAATTTATTCAAAAGTGGGTGAAATATTTCAAAAATTTGCTGTCTGCAAAAATTTTCTTCCTATTTTTACTAAATAATAGAAAGAGAAAAGAAAGTTGTATCATTCAGTAATTACCCAAATCATATTTGCCAGACTAAAACTTGCATTTCTCGTCCACTTAACGCAGGCCTATCGACATCTATGGCAAATCTGAAAAACTTGGATTTAAGAGCAGTTTCAGGACCTATCCAGTTTCAGAATACCAATTTTTGCTTCACAATTGAGTGTAGGAGGTTTATCAACCCTGGGAAAAATGGACTGGACCCTAATTAGCAAAACAGCAAACGAACAAGTAACTGAGCAAGGACATGAGGCAGTTGGTGAGGACTCCAACTGCCATGGAAAATCAAACTTTCTCACACCCATTCACTCAAAGACAGCATTCTTTTATCACAATTATCCAAATCCCTACCTGCCTAAGAAACATCTCACTAAGGCAAAGTAAAGTCTGGCCTGAAGTAAGCAACCCACACCCAAGATCCTGGATATGTCCCTGTGTGCCAGTGGAGCCCCTGGGTTTCTCTATGTGGCCGATGGTGGTAGTCATGCCTCACCAAGTGTTGAGTGCAGGAACTGGGACAGGGCAGAAAAATCACTGTAGCTGGGACAGGTGTAACAGGTTTCCACGGGAGCAACCGCTGAAACATGTCTACAGAGTGAGTCACATTTCTCCAGCTGTGTGCTTTTTTAATAGCTTACATTTCCTAACATTTTAAGGAGTTAACCAATTTGTTGGGCATTGGGGAGTGGCAGTGAGAGAAATCAGGCCCCCCGTGGGCTGTCTTCCTGAACCCCGTGCCAAAGTTCCTAAGAATGATGAATGCGGGCTTCTCTAAAACCAAGGTCAGATCAACCACGAGATTTTTTTTTAAATCTGAGCACTCACCATGCTGTCTGAGAATTGAGTCTTCTTTAGGAGAAGTGAGCAAAGTGACTTTGCAGGTTTGGAGCAGAACTCTTAAATTATTAGCATTAGGCTGGAACAGCTGAACACAGTGAGCCCAGTTAGAGGCATCTTGACCGAGGACCCAAAGTCTCCTCCTTGGGCTTTCTGAACTGAGTGTCCTCCAGCCAGCCCCTTCCATCCCCCATTCTGACGTCCTAACCCTTCCTTGTGAAACTTCATTAGCAGGATTTAAGAAGTCTACCACCCTTTATTGGAAGCAGACTGCTCTTTGCAATTGCCTTATACAAAATAAGGCCTTCATAAGTGTTTGTTCTAGGTCTGTCACATAATACCTGATCCTTAGAGAGCCTCTTACCCTGCCTCCTCACTAGCCTATGGATGTGAAAATAAAGTGGCTTCTCTTTGGAGGTAGAGGGTCCCCCCTCGTAGTTCAAGGCTGAGTGATAGATAATGCGGAAAAAAAAAATTAACTTGGAACCATAAATTTGCATCTGATTGGACCCTCACTGGAAGCAACTGCCTGGTGCTGGGGATGCTTTTCAAATGGGAGAGAAGGGATCCCTGGGTGGCGCAGCGGTTTGGCGCCTGCCTTTGGCCCAGGGCGCGATCCTGGAGACCCGGGATTGAATCCCACGTCGGGCTCCCGGTGCATGGAGCCTGCTTCTGTCTCTGCCTCTCTCTCTCTCTCTGTCTCTATGAATAAATAAATAAAATATTTTTTAAAAAATGGGGGAGAAGGGGAGTTGGGAGGAGGGGCTGAGAGCTTGCATATTTGCTAGAGCCTCGGGCTGACTTTTGAAATCTTCGACTCTTTTTTATCCAGCACTTAATCAACTTAGTACATTTCAGGTTTGGTTTCTGAGAGAATGACCACAAACAGGAGGGTAAAAATTCATTCCATCACTAGGAGAGCAAAGAGGATAAGCACTGCTTGAATTCAGAGTGCTCTAAATGTGCACACCACTACTGCAATGTAGTTGATATTGGTCAAATCGTGAAGCCACACAAATGCTTGAAAATGAGTAGAAGAGAATTATCTGAAATGATGGAAACTTTGTAAGCCCCAAAGTTTTCCCTTCCAGAGAAACACGAGCATGCGGTGATTGAGAGCCGCTCATGAACTACCCCAGTTCAAGTCCAGTCTGCAGCTCTTGGGCTGTGTGGTGACACATCACTTTGTCCCTCAGTGCCACAGCTCCCTGTGTATAGAATGAGAACAGTGATAGCACCTACCCTATAGGTTCGTTGGGAGGATTAATTTATATATACTGAGCACGTAGAACCATGCCTCGTATTATTATTTCCAGTTCCTTAGCTTGTGAATTTTGGTGACCCGAGAATCAATCTGTGACAGGCACACATCCCACACTTTATGCACTCATCCAAGACAGCCCAGGGATCCCTGGGTGGCGCAGCGGTTTGGCGCCTGCCTTTGGCCCAGGGCGCAATCCTGGAGACCCGGGATCGAATCCCACGTCAGGCTCCTGGTGCATGGAGCCTGCTTCTCCCTCTGCCTGTGTCTCTGCCTCTCTCTCTCTCTCTGTGACTATCATAAATAAAAAAAAAAAAAAAAAAGACAGCCCAGGCCTCAGACTGATACATACCATGAACCAGAAATCTGCATCCAATGATTAGCATGAAACATATATCTTTCCCCAATATGTGGATTACATGTGATTCATTTAAAGTTTTATATTTTGCTTTGCCTTTTTAAATCCTTTTATTTAACAACAACAACAACAACAACAACAACAAAAACAGAAAAATAAAAAACAGGGCACCTGGGTGGCTTACCTGGTTAAGCATTCTACTCTTGATTTCACTTCAGATCATGATCTCAGAGTCATGAGATCGAGCCCCGTGATCCACTCCATACTCCTCGTGGAATCTGCTCAAGATTCTTTTTTTTTTTAATAATAAATTTATTTTTTATTGGTGTTCAATTTACCAACATACAGAATAACACCCAGTGCTCATCCCATCAAGTGTCCCCCTCAGTGCCCGTCACCCAGTCACCCCCACCCCCCGCCCTCCTCCCCTTCCACCACCCCTAGTTCGTTTCCCAGAGTTAGGAGTCTTTATGTTCTGTCTCCCTTTCTGATATTTCCCACACATTTCTTCTCCCTTCCCTTATATTCCCTTTCACTATTATTTATATTCCCCAAATGAATGAGAACATACATTGTTTGTCCTTCTCCGATTGACTTACTTCACTCAGCATAATACCCTCCAGTTCCATCCACGTTGAAGCAAATGGTGGGTATTTGTCTTTTCTAATGGCTGAGTATGCTCAAGATTCTCTCTCCCTCTCCCTCTGCCCCTCCTCCTTATCTCTCTCTCAATAAAATATAAATAAAATATTAAAAATAAAAACAGAGACCTGGGACATTTGGGTGGCTCAGCAATTAAGCATCTGCCTTTTACTGACGTTTGCCAGGTCGTGATCCTGGAGTCCCAACTGAGTCCCACTTCGGGCTGCCTGCGTAGAGCCTGCTTCTCCCTCTGTCTGTGTCTTTGCCTCTGTGTGTGTGTGTGTGTGTGTGTGTCTCATGAATACATAAATAAAATCTTTTAAAAATAAATTAATTAAATTAAATTAAAAAATAAAAACAGAGACCTAAGAAATATTTTGCTTTTACATGTTGGTAATGATAAATGCAAGTCAGATACCGGTTTTGAAAACAGAGGAAAATTTTAACAATTATAGTAAATCATGGAGAAAAATATGTTAATAAAGTTTATTTACATAGTTGAAATCCAAACAGAACATTGAGGTGAGGGGAGTTCATTCCAGATAAAATTTTCTCTTTCTTTTTTCTTTTTTCTTTTTTTTTTTTCAGATAAAATTTTAGGAACTTAAAGATTTAACCACTCTGTTCAGGGGATCCCTGGGTGGCGCAGCGGTTTGGCGCCTGCCTTTGGCCCAGGGCGCGATCCTGGAGACCCGGGATCGAATCCCACGTTGGGCTCCCGGTGCATGGAGCCTGCTTCTCCCTCTGCCTGTGTCTCTGCCTCTCTCTCTCTCTCTCTCTCTCTATCATAAAAATAAATAAAAATTAAAAAAAAATAACCACTCTGTTCACTGCAAGGTCTTTGTTTTACCATAATCAAAGTTAGGTGTTGTTCAAACTCTGCCTTCCTAATTTATACCATCCTCCTTATCCAGCTTCTCCTCTCCCCACCTGTAATAATAATAGTATTCTGCTGTCCTGAAATCTCTTTTAAAAAATACATGTCAAATCTCAACTCTACTAAGTTGATCCCTGAGAGAAAAAGGTGTTGACCCCCATGCAGTCAAAAATCCACATATAACTTTTGATTCCCTAAAAACATAACTAATAATAGCCTAGTGTTGACCGAAAGTTTTACCAACAACATAAACAGTCGATTGAACATATATTTTGTCTGTTATATGTATTATATACTGTACTGTTACAATAATGTAAGCTATAGAAAAGTAAATGTGATTAAGAAAATCATGAGGGACACCTGGGTAGCTCAGCGGTTGAGCGTCTGCCTTTGGCTCAGGGTGTGATCCTGGAGTTCCACATCGAGTCCCACATCAGGCTCCCTGCATGGAACCCGCTTCTCCCTCTAAGTCTCTGCCTCCCTCTCTCTGTGTCTCTTGTGAATAAATAAATAAAATCTTTAAAAAAAAATCATAATGAAGAAAAACACATGAACAGTACTGCACCACTATATTTATCCAAAATCCTGGGTAGAAGTGGACCCACACAGTTCAGACCCATGTTGGTCAAGGCTCAACTGTACTTATCTCATGAAATTAAAAATCCAAGATACCATATCATAATTTCAGCCCATTTCTAGCTATTATTTTCCTGCCTGAACAAAGAAAAGATCAAGGCACCATGTAACATCTCATTAGAAACCTTACATTATTAGAGAATAAAAATGTTGACCAACTTCCATACCTGCTGTTCCCTCTACCGGGAGTTCTCTTGTCTCTGGTATTCATCAGCTTCCATCTCTTATTTCGTTCATTTTTTTCTTAAAGACTTTATTTAGGGATCCCTGGGTGGCGCAGCGGTTTGGCGCCTGCCTTTGGCCCAGGGCGCGATCCTGGAGACCCGGGATCGAATCCCACGTCGGGCTCCCGGTGCATGGAGCCTGCTTCTCCCTCTGCCTGTGTCTCTGCCTCGTTCTCTCTCTCTCTCTCTCTGTGACTATCACAAATAAATAAAAATTTAAAAAAAAATCAAAACAAGACTTTATTTATTCATGAGAGACACAGAGAGAGCGAGAGAGAGGCAGAGACACAGGCAGCGGGAGAAGCAGGCTCCATGCAGGCTCCATGCAGGGAGCGCAACGTGGGACTCGATCCTGGGTCTCCAGGATCACACCCCGGGCTGCAGGCGGTAGCGCTGTGCCACCCGGGCTCCCGGGCTGCCCAGAAAGAGAACTTTATTTTTCGGGAGCCCGACGTGGGATTCGATCCCGGGTCTCCAGGATCGCCCTGGGCCAAAGGCAGGCGCCAAACCGCTGCGCCACCCAGGGATCCCGAAAGAGAACTTTAAAAACTAGCTTCCTATATGTACACAAACTCAGCATTTTTTATGGGGATAGTTTTCGTCTTTGAATTTATATAGTCTGAATTTCATTTTTAAAAATAACCTCTTTCAAAAAAAAAAAATTACCTCTTTCCTCTGGTGTCCTTTCTCTTAATTTGTAAGGAAAGCTTTTTTTTTTTTTTTTTTTCGTTTTTTAAAAAGATTTTACTTATTTATTCATGAGAGACACAGAGAGAAAGAGAGAGAGGCAGAGACACAGCAGAGGGAGAAGCAGGCTCCACGCAGGGAGCCCCACGCAGGACTTGATCCCCGGACCCGAGATCACGCCTCGAGCCAAAGGCAGATGCTAAGCCGCTGAGCCACCCAGGCATCCCCCTCATTTCATTCAAATGTCTGCTTAGAGAGCAACTCTCTAACTGCTCACTCTTTGTTTTTTACACAGTCGTCATTACCCATCTATCTAGTTGTTTCTTGTCTGTTTTCCTCACTGAGTATTGGCTGCACTGAGCACACCTTAGGTTTGTTCATTGCCAGATCCCCAGCACCGAGACAAGGGTTTGCACAGAGCAGCCACTTGATAAATATACTAATTTAACAGTTCTGTCCACTGGTAAAGTCTTCTTCATTCTACCATCATCAAGTCAGGTATTGTTAGAATTCTGCCTTCCTTATGCATCTTGTCTTCCTCCTCTTATACCTTATACATAGTGGGTGCTCAGAAAATGTTATGTTTGTTCGGTTGTTGTTTTATTAAGGAGGCTCTTCATCCAGCGTAGACCTCAACTCAGGACTTTAACATAAGACCCAGAGATCAGGATCCCTGGGTGGCGCAGCGGTTTGGCGCCTGCCTTTGGCCCAGGGCGCGATCCTGGAGGCCCAGGATCGAATCCCACATCGGGCTCCTGGTGCATGGAGCCTGCTTCTCCCTCTGCCTGTGTCTGCTTCTCTCTCTGTGTGTGACTATCATAAATAAAAAATAGAATAAAAAAAAAAAAAAGACCCAGAGATCAAGACCTGAGCCAAGATCAGGAGTTGGACATTTAATGGACTGAGCCACCCAGGTGCCTCTCAGCAAATGTTTTATGAATGCACTTTTCTTCATCAAAAAGTACTCCCTTGGTTAAATATTATGTAAAAAAGCTAGACAAAATGATATATGTGTATTTGATTTTAAGACTATCAAATATGCCTTTGAAAAAGACTATAATGAAGCCAAAAAAAATGGTAGGAGGATTATGGATAGCTGGGTGTTATTCTTTCTCTTTTTCCATATTGTTTTATTAGGTGTCATTACCTTTGGGGGGAGGAATGAGTAAGAAGCATCCACTCCTACCTTTTCTTTTCCTAAGACATAATAAAAAACTTCATGAGGCAGGGCTAATATCTTTTACTGATTGTTAAAGATTATGAAACAAAATGAAAAAAATTACACTAAAAGCTCTTGATTCATATAGCAAAGTGCTCTCAACAGTATTAATAAGGTGTTTCACATAAATTTCATTTTGTTTTGTTTTTTTTAATTTTTATTTATTTATGATAGTCACACAGAGAGAGAGAGAGGCAGAGACATAGGCAGAGGGAGAAGCAGGCTCCATGCACCGGGAGCCCGACGTGGGATTCGATCCCGGGTCTCCAGGATCGCGCCCTGGGCCAAAGGCAGGAGCCAAACCGCTGCGCCACCCAGGGATCCCCAATGATATATTTTTTAAAAAAAATTCTAGTTCACCTCCTTCCATGTTTCTCTCCTCACTCATATAACCACATGGGGGCGAATCTAGGTGTACATACACACCGTTGTTACTGTTTCATACACACAAACCACAACACATTCTATGCATATACAAGTCTCTGCTTTCTTTTCTTTTTCCACAATGCTTCATGGAAATCCTTTCTAATCAATCAGTATGTCTCTACTTCATCCTTTTTATTTTCTAATTCATTCTTCATTAGTGCTGTATATTATTACATCATATGCTGTAATTTACCCAACCATTATCCTAGTATTCTTTTTAACTACAAGCAGTGATACAGTAACGAATTTTACACGTATGTTTCTCATGTACTAATGAACTTTATGAAATGTATGAATCATACGTTTTTAATTGTAATGGGTATTGCTAGATTGTTTTCCAAAAAGGCTGTAACACATTCTTTATGTTCTGGACAGACCCCTTTCCCTCCATTCCTACCAGTAATTATTATTGTTCATTTTAACTTGTCAGCTTAGTTCATGGAAATTGATTTTCCTGGCTGCTCATGACCTTGAGTCTGCTTTCATGTGTTTTTGGCCATTTGTATTTACTTTTCTATAAATTTTCTACTTAGATCCTTTGCTTATTACTATTTATATCCTTTGCTCATCATTTCCCTTTATGTAATCCAGTCTATTGGGTATTTGAGGTATTTGTAAATTTCTTTTATTGCAAAATATAACACAAGGATTTAAAATATAAATGCACAACTTAACCATTTTATAAAATGAAAACTCTGTAACAGCCATCCAGGTCAGGAAACAAAACACTGGACCCCACCCCCAGAGCTCTTGGAACTCTTTGTCTTCCTTTTCCCTCTTCCCAAAATAACCAATATTTTGACTTAATGGTCATTACTTCCCAGCTTTTCCTTATAGTTTTAGCAGCCAAGTATTCAACCTAAATATTATAATTTAGTTATGACAGTTTTGAAACTTTATATAAATGAAATCATACATGTTCTTTTGTCTCTGATCTCTTTCACTCAACATTATATTTGCAGGATTCCTTTAAATTGCTGCACGAGGCCTGATTCATTTCCATTTCTATAACATGTTCCCTTTTATGAATATACCATGATTTATTTATTTGTCCTGTCAAAGGAATTTCAGTTTAAAGCCATTGTAAAAGTAAAGCTGCCATGAAAATATACATATCATCTGGGGAAATGTGCACTCACTTCTTTTGATTATATATCTAATGATAGAATTGCTGGGTCATAAAGAAAATACATCCTTAAGTGTAATCATTCCCGCAAAGGCATCTTCCAAAGTGGTTCTCACCAGGGCACATCCTCAGATCTCGTTCATTGTCCTTGCCCAAACTCAATGTTGTTAGGCTCCCACCTCCCCATCCCCTGTAGGTGTGTAGAGGCAATATTATCATTGTGGTTTTAATTCACGAGCACCTTTCCATATAGGACCACCGGATTCTCTCTTTTGTGAATTGCATTTTCATCTGTTCTTGCCCATTTTGATGTTAGGTTGTCCTCCCTATTTTGTTGATTTAATTTTCTTTATACATTCCAGACATGAAAACTTCATCAAATGAGTTCACTTTAAAATGAGCTTTCTTTAGAAGACGATATAGGACAATTTTAACTGGAAATTAAATCCTGTCAGTCCAAAGACCAAAATAAACAACCAGAGGATAAGAAATCAAAATGTAGAAAATAAAACTATACAAATACTAAAAGAAAACTAGGTAGATTCCTTTATAACCTGGATATAGGGACAACCTTTCTATGACTCAAAATCCAAAAGCAACGACAAGAAAAATTCACAAATTTCACTTCATAAAAATGTTTTAAATTTTTCTGTGATGACAATGACAACAACAAAACCCCATGAGGAAATTCAAAAGACAAACGGGACAGAGTATTTGCAGGTTCTGTTACAGAGCAAGAGCTCATGTCTCTGAATTACAAAACACTTTAAGTATTGAGGAGGAAAAAAATTAAAAACTTTTTTGAAAAAAATAAAAATAAATAAAATAAAAACTTTTTTGAAATGAAAACATCAATAGCATGTAAACAAATGGTAGCTAAACATAGTAAAGGATGCTCAACTTAATTAAGTAAAACCCTGAGATACCACATCTTACCTATCAGATGGCTAAAAATTCAAAAATTTAACAAAATTTGACATCATCTCTGTGAGCCTTTGGGAAGATAGGCCTGCTATTAAATTGAGAGCAGGAGTGCAAAATGGTAGAAACCCTATGAAAGGGAATTTTGCAATATCTGGCAAGATGATATACTCTTCAGTCAGCAATTCCACGTCTGTAAATTCACCCTGAAAGATAACATTCCAAGTATAAAACAAGAAATGCCCAAGATCACCCATCATATTATTTTAGTGCACAGTATAAGAAGAAAACACTAAATGATCACCCTTAGAAGACTGGATGAAAGTTATCGAGCAGCAGCAGGATGAAATTCTACACAGCCTACAAAGGAGTGTGAAGATCTTTATGAACAAATATGGAGAAATTTCAGGACATAATTTCATATGAAAAGGACATGGCATAAAAAAATGCATTTACTAGAATAGGATTTTTTTTTTTTAGATTTCTTTTTTTTTTCATTCATGAGAGATGCAGAGAGGCAGAGACATAGGTAGACTCCTCAGGGAGCCCAATGCAGGACTTAATCCCGGGACCCTAGGATCATGCCCTGAGCTGAAGGCAGACCCTCAACCACTGAGCCACCCAGGCATCCCTTAGGATAGGATTTTTTATGAAAAAGAAAGGAAAATAAGACTACATATAAGCATAGGGTCATTTTCTTTAGAAAAAAAAAAAAACACAAAAAAGATAAAGCAGAAATAAATAAGTAAGCAGATAAGAGAGGAATAGAGGCAACAGGGATAGAAGTGAGATTCCTCTGAAGACATATTTTTATATTTAAACAAAATTTAAATTGCAAAAAAAGAATTAAGACAAAACTCTAAAATTAAATACAAATGGAAACACATCACATTGTGTATCGAATTGATCACATAATCACACAGATAAAAGAATTAATTCAAATAACTTTTGATCACAGTACTCTGACTTTGTACTCAATGAATATGTATATTCAGGACAAAATTTTGCAAAATATTGAACTTAACTTCATAGGCTTGCCACTGGCAGGGGAATAAGTGTAATTCTGAAAGTATTTTCTGCATACTGAAGGAGAGAGCAAATGAATAAATACCTGCTATTATTGTGAAGTGGGGTTTCATTGTGGGAGAAAAGAGATTCCAGTATTTAATGGGAGAAAACTCTGTGATACAGGAGAAAACCAATATATGGTGTATGTGTATGCGCACACACACATATCTAATATTTCCTAGCTCTTTCCATTCAAATAGCCTAGAAACAATGGTGCCTCTTTATCAGTATGTATACCCAGTGCCCAGATTTTTATTTCTATATACACATCCTCTCTAAAGGAAACCAGGGCTCCTTGAAGAAATGGCTCATTCCAGATTTGGGCAGAAAAAGTAAGCAAGCCTACAGCATTAGGCTGAGTCAGATAGCAAAAAAAGACTCAAAGATGAAAATTAGGGATCCCTGGGTGGCGCAGCGGTTAAGCACCTGCCTTTGGCCCAGGGCGCGATCCTGGAGACCCAGGATCGAATCCCACATTGGGCTCCCAGTACATGGAGCCTGCTTCTCCCTCTGCCTGTGTCTCTGCCTCTCTCTTTCTCTCTGTGACTATCATAAATAATAATAAAAAAAAAATTAAAAAAAAAAAAAAAAAAAGATGAAAATTATATTTCAAAAGACAGAGGCTCCACTTTAAGAGTTCTCACTGCACAAATTTGGGAATATTTGAACATCAGAAAATAGTGATCATGATGGATTGTAACACATTTAATTTTAGCAGAAAATCCATAGATCATAGTAATCATAGTGACAATCCCAAAGAAAGGAAGGGGAAGGACAGAGAGCTATTCTGTGCAGAAGAATTCTATGAACACATGTAGAAGTGATAACAATTAGAAAATCCCCATTTGCACCTTCCATCATAACTGATTCAGGCAATAATCATTAATAGATACAAAAACCAGTAAATGTTAAAGAGATTATTATTATTATTATTATTATAGATTATTCCAGTCTAAAAGTGGCACTCTGGATTATCTCAATGATAGGAGGATTGGCAGTGACAATTTTAAGAGAACAAACTTAGCAGGAGAGCTTGACTTTGCGTGCCTCTTATTATGATGCACCTATGAAGAATTCTTGCCAGGAATGTTTAATCCTGAATTTACTCATGAAGAAGAAAATGAACAAATAAAACATCCAGATTATGGATACTCTTCAGGACAACTAGTCTAGAGTCTTCACAAAAATCCAAAGTAATGAAAAACCAGAGGAGAGTAATAGCCTGTTCTAATTAGAAGATACTTGTCATGTGTGTATGTCATATTATTTGAGAATGTTAGAATTGGTTATAGAGGGACACCTGGGTGGCTCCGCAGTTGAGCATCTGCCTTCAGCTCAGGGCGCGATCCTGGGGCTCGGGATCAAGTCCCACATTGGGCTCCTTGCAGGGAGCCTGCTTCTCCCTCTGCCTACGTCTCTACCTCTGTGTGTGCGTGTCTCTCATGAATAAATACATAAAATCTATTTTTTTTAATTTTTTTTAATTTATGATAGTCACAGAGAGAGAGAGAGAGAGAGAGAGGGGCAGAGACACAGGCAGAGGGAGAAGCAGGCTCCATGCACCGGGAGCCCGACGTGGGATTCGATCCTGGGTCTCCAGGATCGCGCCCTGGACCAAAGGCAGGCGCTAAACTGCTGCACCACCCAGGGTTCCCCATAAAATCTTTTTTAAAAAATAATTGGTTATAGAGATGAGAAAGCAAATAAGGTGGGTAGAGAAATTAAGCATAGAAGCAAGTGGTTTGAGACATGAGTAGAATTTATAAGATGTTCTTAAGTGTATAGCCCAACTAGGTAAAATACAACCTAAATGTGCCAAACATAGAAGAAATAAATGGGAAAAATCCAGAAGATACTAGATATTCATTCTCTATAAAACATACAGAAGACGTATATTGGACATTCCATATTCATGAAATCTTAAAATCAACTACTCATTGATGATATTCATCTTGTAGCCCCTTATAAAGTAAACTGGCCAGCCTTAGCTCTGGCACCCTGTGCCTCCCCCACAGAGCAATTGTGTGTCTGAGTCCTCAAAATTTCCCACTGCTAAGCGCATTGGCTCAGGCCCCATCTCTGGCCCATAGAACCACAGCACCAGCCAGGAAGGCAAAGCCACAGAAAGACAGGACATATGTGGGGCCCATGTCTCCTTGCTGCTCGTTATATGTTTTGGTTGGTTAAACCACGTGACTCAAGCATCTCAACTTGACTGTGAGCTTTTCTGTTATGAGAGCAGGGAGAGCTTGGCTGGTGGTGTATGTGGGGGATCCTATCACAGAGTAAATTTCCCACACATGACTCAAGAGCAAGTACAGCCAACTGTAACATGGAAATTGGAAAAATAACAGCTTTATTTTTTTTTTAATATTTTATTTTTATTTATTCATGAGAGACACAGACTGAGAGAGAAAGGCAGAGACACAGGCAGAGGGAGAAGCAGGCTCCATGCAGGGAGCCCGATGCGGGACCTGATCCTGGGACTCCAGGATCACACCCTGGACCGAAGGCAGACGCTAAACCGCTGAGCCACCCAGGGATCCCCAAAATAACAGCTTTAAAAGACATTTTGGGAACGTCTTAGCTTAGTCCACAGAGTACATGACTCTTCATCTCAGCGTGGTGAGTTTAAGCCCTATGTTGGGTGCAGATTACTTAAATAAATCTATTAATTTTTTTAAAGACATTTTGGGGCAGCCTGGGTGGCTCAGCGGTTTCATGCCACCTTCAGTCCAGGGCCTGATCCTGAAGACCCAGGATTGAGTCCCATGTCTGGCTCCCTGCATAGAGCCTGCCTCTCCCTCTGCCTCTGTCTCTGCCTCTCTCTCTCTCTCTCTCTGTCTTTCATGAGTAAATAAATTTTTAAAAAATCTTAAAAAAAAAAGAATATGCCTTTGGCTCAGGTCATGATCCCGGGGGTCCTAGGGTAGAGAGCCCTGTCGGGCTCCTAGCTCAGGAGGGAGAATGCATCTCCCTCTCCCTCTCTTTCCCTCTATGTGCTCTCTTTCTCTCTCTCTCTCTCTCTCTCTCATTCAAATAAATAAATCTTTAAAAATACTCACATACATACATAAATATATACATACATACATACATACAATTTGGAAACAAGTGGAACATTTGAAATATGGATCATATATCAGATGCTATTATTGAAATAATGTTTCTTGGGTTCAGTAATGATTTAGGGATTTGTATGTCCTATCCCTGGCAGATGAATGCTCATGTATTTAAGAGCGCGGGAGACAGGGAGAGAAAGCAAATACAGCAGAGTCTTAACTGGCAAATCTGGATACAGGATGTATCGGTGCTTGTCTTTTCATAAAACTTTTGTTTGTAATTTACAATTTTCAAAATTAATGCTTAAAAATTGTCATGAATTAAGCTCAAGGTTTACTCATGTACTTCGGGCATTTTACCCATTGGTTCAGTCCAGTTAGGTAGACAACCGGCATTACTCTTGCTTCCTCCTTTCCTGTCCCTGTGGAAAGTGAAAGTAAGGCAAGGTATGTGTCACTGAAATTAATTTAAATATAATCTTTATGTACAAATTCATAGCTTTAGTTTCTTACTAACTCTTCACCAGGAATTTGTCATGGTTTGTGATAATAATTTATTTCTTTGCCAGCATTAAGCCTTGTTATTTTGTGGTTACTTGGGCATAATATGTCTGCCAAAGTGATTGTTTTCTTTACAAAAGCATAAAATCTTGAAGTCCTTCACTGAATATGGTTAGCTGACTCTTAGTTTAGTAAATGTAAAGTGAACAGTGTGTCAACAGACTGAAGTGTTCATGCAAGAGGCATAGAAACTAGAGTACTGTCCAAGTTCTTTTACTTTATTGCAATTTTGTTGCATTAACTACAGTATCAGTAAACTAAAATTTTAAAAAATTAGAAACTTAGTATCTAGTCGAGAGACTTGGTTGGTATGGTGGTAGTTAAGAAACACCTAATAAGTGTCCTACTGTAAGATTTACCACACACTTCCAGGCAAACCCAGCCAAAGGTTGTTAAACTCTAGCAGGAGGACATTGTATGAAAATGCAATGCTAACAGCTCAGGGCAGGTCTTTTGTTCCAGGGCAGCTGTACCTTAGCTGAGAAACCAACGGAGGAATCAGATAGCCATGGAAATGAGATCAAGTGCACAATAGCTGTGAAGATAAGAAAAGTTCACAGGAGGCAGACATCAGAGAGGAGTGATGATTCTTCTCAGGGCATTTTCTAGCTTTGGAGAGACAGGAGAGATGGCTCTAGGGAAGGCTGCTCCTAAGTTCGAACCTAGAAATTCCCTATAAGAAGACAGTATTTAGGAACCTCAAGTAATTCAGGAGACACTAACAATGGGATAGCTTTTCAAGTTTTCATCTGGTTTAAATTTAATTTAATTATTTTTTAAAAGACGCTGCTTGAGAGGGTGCAGGGGTGGCTCAGTTAAGCATCCTACTCTTGATTTCCGCTCAGGTCATGGTCTCAGGGTGTTGGGACTGAGCGCCCTGTCAGGCTCTGCTCTGCACTCAGTGGGAAGTCTGCTGGAGATTCTCTCTACCTCTCCTCTGCCCCTCCCCTCATTTATGTCATAGGCATGTGCTGTCTCTCTAAATAAATAAATAAACAAAATATTTAAAAGAAAAAAAGAACTGCTACTTGCACTTAGAACAAAAGTCTAAAGGAAAAGCAAGATAAGGGATCCCTGGGTGGCGCAGTGGTTTGGCGCCTGCCTTTGGCCCAGGGCGCGATCCTGGAGACCCGGGATCGAATCCTACATCAGGCTCCCGGTGCATGGAGCCTGCTTCTCCCTCTGCCTGTGTCTCTGCCTCTCTCTCTCTCTCTGTGACTATCATAAATAAATGAAAATTAAAAAAAAAAAAAATCTAGAAAAGCAAGATAAGCTGTGAAAAATCAGTTTCTTTTCTTCTTCCACCTGCCCAACTACACAATTCTTCCCAGAGGAACGCCTGCATCGAAGTGGTAGAAAGATAAAAGTAGATACATATATTTTTGTGTGTATGAGTCCTTTTCAAAGTTGAAGATATTGTCCATATAAATGCTGTCCCTCTCCTTCTCCCTAAAACTGCCTCCCCCTCCTTAGGACTCTCTCCTGAAGGCCACTTCTTCCTCCCTACCCCTCCCCTAACACAGCGTATCTTACCTGCAGAACAGTCTCCTGGGTCTCCAGCGTACTGGAGTTAGAAACAATGCTGAGGCCCACTGACTTAAATTCACCAGGGTACTTTGTTTGCTGAAGTAAGAAAGGGGTTATGAATAATTCACACAACACATAATGACATGCAAAATTACTCATTTCTTCATTTAGGCCAAAGTCAACTTGTTCACATAGAGAGAAGAAGACTGAGAAGTCTAAACCCTGTAAAAAGGCCTGGAATAGTTAAGAGCAGTTACTCTCTTGCGAAGAGATTCCTGAACCCTTAAGAGACATTAAAAAGCAAGTATTCATGAGATTTTCCTAATTCCTTATTGCATGGCATTTTCCATTGCCATTCACAAATGTCAGTTGGACATTGTAAATCCATATCTATATTTTAAAATTGCAACCTAATCAGGTGGAGGCCAAGCAGCACAGGTGATTAAAGAATTCACCCAAGACAAAACAAAGGAGATAGTAGTTTAATGAGTATGCTACAAGGGAGTTGCAGGAAGGACAGAAAAGGAGAGACTGTCTGCCATGAGGTGGGGAGGCTGTAGTTAAAGTGGAAAGTTAGAGGAATGGGAACAAATAGAATTTTCCTTTTTTTGGTAACAGTGCCTGTCTGTTAAGTAACCCCATTGGGGTTATAGCTGGGACTAGTGGCTATTTTGAGGTGGGTTGCCTAATGGGTCTGTTTGCATTCAGCCCAGGGTCACTATGGGTCCTTCTACCTTACTCAGGTGTCCATTGCTCAAGCTGGTTGCCTAAAAGAAGCCCCTATGTTAACAAGTTGCAAACCTCTTGTTATTGGAACACCTTCGGTATAGATGGATAATCAAAATTGTCCAACTCTTTCTGCCATCCTTCCGTGCCACCATAATGGAGCACATAACTGTGCTGGCTGATGCTCTCAAGAGGATCAATAATACCAAAAAGAGGCCAACATCAGGTTCTTATTAAGCCGTGCTCTAAAGTCACTGTCCAGCTTCTAGTTGTGATGATGAAATATGGTTACAGGGGTAAGTTTGAAAGCACTGATGATCACAGAGCTGGGAAAATTTTTGTGAACATCATAGGCAGTTGAACAAGTGTAGAATGATCATCAGGTTTGATGCACAACTGAAAATTCTAGAAAAATGGCAGAATAACCCATTCTTGTCCCATGACTTTGGTTTCATGCACCAAAAATCTCAGGTAATAGCATGGACCATGAAAAATACAAAAATATGCAGGAGGAGAAATCCTGGGATTCTTTTTCTAGGGATGTGAAAGTACATAGATGAAAATAAAATGCCTCTATGGAAAACAAACAAACAAAATCGTTCAGTATAAACAACACCTCCCACACTGATCACTACACTTGTTCATGGAACAATCTTTTACAAAACTGCCTGTGCAAAGAGAAGTCAACCCACGCTGTCATATTCCAGGTACTGGGCAAAATGCCTTAAGAAATATAGAAAGTAATATTTTCCCAGGATCATACTCCCCTTGATATCAAAAACCTTCAATATTTCAAGGAAATTATATCTCATCTCTTCTTAATCTATTTTCCCCCTGAAATCCATTATCTTGTTAAACTGTGATGCCCAGTGGATTTTTGTTAGTGTTCTAAAGCTGTATGGTCTACTAAAATAGACACTAGCTTATCTAATATGTGGCTATTTAAATTTAAACTAATCAAAGTGATTTATTTATTATTAGTTAAATAATAAATAGCTAGTTAAAATAATAAAATCAATTGTGTTGCTATTTAAATTAATTAAAATTTTGGGGTGCCTGGGTGGTTCAGTTGGTTAAGCATCCAACTCTTGGTTTCAGCTTAGGTCATGATCTCAGGGTCACATGATCAAGCCCTGAAGGAGGCTCCATGCTCAGTATGGAGTCTGCTTCAGATTTTCTCCCTCTCCCCTCCTGCTCTTTCTTTCTCTCTCCCTCTCTCTCTCTCAAATAAATAAATAAATCTTTTTAAAATTAATGAATAATTAATTAATTAATTAACTGGTTGCATCAGTTACTGAACACCTTTATGTACCAGGACAGGAGCAGTGCTAGATTCCAGAGCTCTGGATTGATTACAATAATCCAGTTCCAACCTCCACAAGCTCATAATCAGGATTTATTTCCTCAAATTTGATTTAAAGTGTTATATGAACTCATTTAGTCAGACTCTGCTCTGCCAGAGGAGGAAAGAGCATTCCAAAAACTAAAGTTGTTAAAATTATTACATCCAAAAATAACAAAAGTATGACAAATTATCATGACCAAGAGGATCCTAAGACACATAACAAATAAAACATGAAATCCTGGAACAGAATAACAGAATAAGGATATCACATTAAAAAATAAGGAGATCTGAGTAAAGTACTGACTTTAGTTAATGATACTGTGTTGATACCAGTTGACTCACTGTGACAAATGGGCACTGATGTTAAGATATTAACAAGGGGGAAGTTGGTTATGGGGTATATAGGAACTCTCTGTACTATTTTTACAACACTGCTATAAATCTAAATAAATACCATTCATTTTCACGAGGAAAGATTCTGACACAGACTGAGTCTATTTGTAAAAATTCATAGAAATAGAGGCTACCTCAGACAAGCTTCTGTGCCACCTGCTGATCCATGACCAGGTCTTGAAAGTGGACTTGACTATGCCACGTTGACACCACTCAGTCCTTTTCAAGAACACAAAGTGTATTCAGAATGGTCTTTGCTCTCTGAAAGGAAAATATTTTCTTGTTTTTTTTTTTAACATTTTCACTTTTTCAACAATTTGCAAGAGGCATGGAAAATTCAATATATGAAAATATTATGAGTGTTGTGAGTAGCGATTGGACACAATTTAAAGTAAAGTGGGTGGGGTCGAGTTGGGGAAATCTTGGCATCATCTAGGGCATGCTTCTTACACATGAAGGTGCAAGCAAATCCCCTGAGGAGCATGTGAAAAAGCCACTGTGATCCAGTGGGGCTGAGGTCGAGCCTGAGAGTCTAACAAGCTGCATTGCATGGTGATGCTGATGCTGCCGGTTCTCAGACCACAGATCGAGCAAAAGAGGAATTTTATTTTTTATTCTTTTTATTTTTATTTTTTTGATAAAGAGGAATTTAAAAAGCAAAGACTACCACCTTCATCCACAGGCTGGGACTTGCTTTCCCTACCCACTGTCCATGGACTGCCAGTGGGAACCCATGACAGCTTATTGGCTGCTCCCTGCCAGGGTACAAAGCTGAACCTGCCTTGCCACATGTATGTGTGCACATGCGCACACGCACACATGCACACACATTTTCCTCTTGCTGTTCTCCTTGCATAGCATGCCCTCAACATGATTCTTAGGTAGTGCTGGAATGACAACTGTCAAAGAGACCTGCCACAAAGAGTCATCTAGTAAGAGAGCCAGTCTAGTAAGAGGCTGCCACAAACACTGTCCAGTAAGAGAGCCAGTGTTTATTTATTTTTTTGAGAGCCAGTGTTTAAATGTCCAGTTGCAATACAGTGTGCTAAGTAATGCAATTAATAAGCAATGGTGCTAGAAGAATATGTTAAAAAAAAAAAAAAAGCCCTTACATTTAAAAGACAGACTGTTAATCTCTGCTGGACATTACTGGCACTATTTACGGTTTACTAGTAGTTGGGTAATCTGCACATCTAGGATTACCTTGCATTGCCCAAATCTTGTGTATATCGTGAATGTTACATAGTATACATGCAGGTCTATTTTAATGGAGTTGAATAAAGATACAAATGCTTTGTTTGGCTGGCATATATTAAATTATTATACGAAGGGGGACAATTCTCTTCTCAAGTCACAGGTGGTCAGAGTGGGCCCCAGAGAAGTTGGCATCAAAGATGAGACTTCAAGGTTAGTTGGGGAGCCCCTGACCTTGGCCCCTGGAGGAAGAGCACTGCAAGGAAAGGGATCAGCTGGAGTCAGACACGGGCAACCTGCAGGAACACATGTGTTTCAGCGCTGGTGGGATGTACAGTCTGATAAGGGTGAGTCAGCAGCCAGGCCTCAAAGCAGAGAGGACAAAAACTCCTGGTCATATCCCAATGGCCCCACATTTTTTAAAAGAGATTTTATTTATTTATCTGAGAGACAGAGAGAGAGCATGAGTGGGAGGAGGGGCAAAGGGAGAAACAGGCTCCCCGCTGAGCAGGGTGCCCAGTGTGGGGCCGCTATCCCAGGACCCTGGGATCATGATCTGTGCCAAAGACAGCCACTTAACCCACTGAGCCACCCAGGTGCCCCAACTGCCCCACATTTTTCCTGACCAACTTAGCTTATAGTTACTTCTTTTTCCACTAAGTTCTATCACATTGATGAACTTTACTGCTCATCATGTGACCTTGACTCAGGGACATATGCAAATGTATCCTTTAGATGAAAGCCTCTAGGAGAAAAGGACAGAGCTGGATCTTTCTTTATGACATTGTTACACTGTCTTTCATAGACGTGATGCTCAGTTAATATTTCTTGGACGAATCAGTAAGACCATTAGAGAGGCAGTAGTCTCACAATTAAACCAGGCCATGTGCATTCATCTGTTGCTCTGAGGATTCTAAATCAGACTAAGCTGATCTTGTCTTTTATTCTTTAAAACATCTCACACTTATTTCAAACACTCAGCACAGCCTAGACACGTATTGATTTTCTCAAATCCGGGATCCCTGGATGGCGCAGCGGTTTGGCGCCTGCCTTTGGCCCAGGGCGCGATCCTGGAGACCCGGGATCGAATCCCACGTCGGGCTCCCGGTGCATGGAGCCTGCTTCTCCCTCGGCCTGTGTCTCTGCCTCTCTCTCTCTCTCTCTCTGTGACTATCATAAATAAATAAAAATTGAAAAAAAATATTAAAAAAAGAAAAAAAAAGATTTTCTCAAATCCTTTCTCTGTGTTTTCAACAATTTGCTTTAAGCAGCAGGTCTTTCAAAGGCATAGTTACTTCCTGTTGCTACAGGTGTTCTCTTGTTGAGTTCTACCAAAGCATTCTGGGCAGATTCCTACCCTTCCAGGTTTCTGTGTTGTCTAAATTGCATTTTCCAGCCTGGGCCTCACCCCACGGGGTGACAGCACCTGGTGAGCCCAGAGAAGATTACATGTTCCCATTGTTCCCCTTCCCTCTCCTACAGGCTGCCCTAGCCTCTCTCCTCCATGCTTGCTCCATGAAAGGGCAGCAAAATTCACCTGCCCACCTTCCTCTTCCTGCTCCCCTCAACCTTTGAAAACTCCACACCGTGACACCAGATGATATGTCTCTGGGTCACCCAAACAGCAGCCCCTGGTAGAACCAGCTTCCAGTGGAACTGTGTAAAGGAATCTCAAAACCCTGCACCACAGTCCCGTTGTTCACAACTGTTCTATTAACAGAATATTTTGAAACCAAATGGGTTTCACTGTTTTTTATAAGTAGTGCTAACTATGTACCATATGCTGTTTTAGGCACTCTGTAATAGTAGCTGATTTAATCTTCCCTAGTAAAGATGCTGTTTGGGGTGCCTGGATGGTTCAATCGGTTAAGCACCCGACTGTTGATTTTGGCTCAAGTCATGATCTCAGGGTTGTGGGATCAAGCCTGGCATTGGGCGCTATGCTCAGCAGGGAGTCTGCTTGAGATTCCATCTCTCCCTCTTCCTCTGCCCCTCCCCACCCTGTGAACTCTCTTGAGCTCACATGTGTGCTCTCTCTCTCTCCAAAATAAATAGATAAATAAATCTTTTTTTTTAAGAAGTTGCTGTTCTTATGTTTTTCTCCTTTTTTATAGGGAAGGACATAATATCATAGAGCTGGATCTAGTTTTAAGCCACAGATTATATTGCTTTTTGTTTTTGCTTACAAAGTTTTTTGTTTTAAAAAATGGCTTTTACAAACATTCATCTCTTTTCTTTTCTAAAATCCTGCCAAAAGAGGAATTATATATATATATATATATATATATATATATATATATATATACTCAAAATTATAAAAAGAAGGGAGAGGAGGCAACAGAAGTCAAGAAATGTCAGCAAACTGCAGATACAATGTGGGAGGAGGTGTGGGAACTGACTTACAATCCAGTTCATCCTGGGGAACTTCTCATAGAAGGCAAGGAGAAGGTACTGTTCAAAACAGGAAACTAGGGATCCCTGGGTGGTGCAGCAGTTTAGCGCCTGACTTTGGCCCAGGGTGCAATCCTGGAGACCCGGGATCGAATCCCACATCGGGCTCCGGTGCAGGACCCCAGGATCACACCCTAAGCCAAAGGCAGACGTTCAACCACTGAGCCACCCAGGCATCCCTGGAAAAATGTAGTTTCATGGGAAGTCTACTCACCCAGAACTGTGGCCTTATTTACTTTTCTTTCTTTTTTTTTTAATTTCTATTTATTATTTATGATAGTCACACAGAGAGAGAGAGAGAGGCAGAGACATAGGCAGAGGGAGAAGCAGGCTCCATGCACCGGGAGCCCGACGTGGGATTCGATCCCGGGTCTCCAGGATTGCGCCCTGGGCCAAAGGCAGGCGCCAAACCGCTGCGCCACCCAGGGATCCCTACTTTTCTTTCTATATTCATAATTGCCAAAACTTGGCAGCAACCAACATGTCCTTCAGTAGGTGAATGGATAAATAAATGGTGGTACATCCAAACAACAGAGTATTATTCAGCACTAAAAAGAAATGAGCTGTCAAGTCATGAAAAGACATGGAAAAAGCTTATGTGCACATTACTAAGCAAAATAAAACAATCTGAAAAGGCTACATATGGTATGATTCCAACTATATGACATTCTTAAAAAGGCAAAATTATGAAGATAGTAAAAGATCACTGTTCCTAGAGGTTTGGGAGTCAGAGGGGAGGGATGAATAGGTAGAGCACAGAGAATTTTTAGAACAGTGAAAATGCTCCATATGATATTATAACAGATACATGTCATTATACATTTGTCCAAACCTGTAGAACCTATAACACCGAGAGTAAACCTATGGACTTTGGATAATTATGATGGGTCAATGTGGGTTCATCAACTGTAGCAAATTTAGCACTCTGGTGGTAGAGACGGATAATGGAGCTCTGTATGTGTGGAGGCAGGGAGAACACGAGGAATATCAGTACTTTCCCATCAGTTTTGCTGTAAACTTAAAACTGCTCTAAGGGCGCTTGGGTGGCTCAATTGGTTAAGTGTCTGCCTTCTACTCAGCTCATGATCCCAAGGTCCTGGGATGGAGCCCAGGGGGGAGTCTGCTTCTCCCTCTCCCTCTGCTCCTCTCCTCCCTCCCCATTTGTTCTCTCTCAAATAAATAAACAAACAAATAAATAAATAAAGTCTTTTAAAAAATGAAAATCAGTAGATGACATTTTCTTTACCACAATTACCCCACTCAGAATGTCTCAGGAACACTTCCCATCCCTCCCAAGAGATTGCCATCTGCTCATTTGTTCATTAAGCTATTTCTAAATATTTTCTATCTGCCATATACCATATTTGGGCAAAAGTATATATAAGGCTGTTAGAAAATTCTCACCCATGAAGATTTTTCCCATATGATTAAGGAAATGAGAAATGAATGATTAAATCATAATAAAGGAGATATACTAATTTAGATGGCACAAGTTATAACTGTTACAGGAGGTAAGACATAAATCTGTGAACCAAGGCAGTAAAGAAAAACTTCAGGATAAACTGGGATTCACAGTGTGGATTAGCATGTGGTTATGATTCGGTGAGAGAAAATGAGTTAGTATTCAAGACTAAGATAATAGTCGAGGAAGACGAAATCAAGAATGATTCAAAGAATTGTGAGCAGATGATGACAGAGAGAAGTTGTAAGAAGAGGATTTAGAAAGATAAGCCAAAACTAGACCAAGAGGAATCAGTGAACACAGGATTTGTCTTAGTGAGTGACAGGAGGCCCCTAAAGGATTTTGTAAAATTACAGCAGTTGTTTTGGGCAGATTCATCTAGGAGCTAAGCTCAAAATGGTCAGAGTGAGCAGAAAATCTTGAGGCATGCTCTCTTGAAATCTTTGAGGCATGAAGTTCTAAGCGTCTGGACTAGATTGAGCTATTGGACCTCATCTACAAGAGAAAAGCCTTTCAATGCGTTCATTCATTCTCCTGACAATTATCGTGCTCAGCCAAAGAAGCCTGCACTCAACTAGGAAAAAGACAACAAACAAGCATAAGAGATCTGGTCAGATTTTTTCCAACTGAGTCCATTTGCTGAATCCCTGGCCCTGGAAGAGTCAGGCACATGCTAGGCTCTCATGGATGTTTGTTCATGAAGCTTAAAATAGCATTAGCAGGATAACAGAATGCCTGCAACAAGACTAAGCACACTGATTGCTCTAAAACACTCAGGGGGATATCTAACTTAATCTTAGGCACGCAAGAGAACTTTCCAGAGTAGATAGCTTAAATAGCTTCTGACATATCTGAAATTCGGATGTGTCTAAACATCTGGAATAGGCCATAATTTGGCTGGGAACCTTTTTTTCTTTGTCAGTGGCACATAAAATCACGATGTGCCCTGCAATCACATCCTAGGCTTATTGAAATGTGGTATCCAAGCCAGAGCCTTTTCTCTCCAGAGATCTTCATGGCCCTAATTGTCACCAAATCTGATAGATTCCATGTCTATAAGGACATTTACATCCACCTGCTCCTTAGCATCACTACCACCACCATCCCCTACTATAAGCTATTTCAACACCCTTGTTCTGTTTCCTCTGCTCCAAACCTTAGTCTCTCTCATTTATTACTCACCCTTCAAACCAGGCAGATCTTCCCAAAAAACAAATTTCCTTATGTTACTTTCCTTAGGACAAGGTCTAAACTCAATAGAATGGTGTAAAAGGCCTTTTGAAATCTAGTCTCCACCAGCCTGTTTCTCTACCTCCTCCACTCTTTGACTTCTTTAATTCCTAGTTTATTTTAGAGAATCTAAAGCACCATTAGTGTTCTCTCACACTTTTATTTTATGGAACGTTAAGAAAGAAAAGGAGACTCTCAATCAAATGCAACATGCTGTCAAGCCATCTTCTCTTGGAAAAAGCCTCCAAGGAGATCTGTGTACAGAAGGTTGATAGCCACTCGCATGAGTGGCTAAGCGGCTAAGCATCTGCCTTCAGCTCAGGTCATGATCCTAGGGTCCTGGGATCAAATCCCTCATCAGGTTTCCCTACTCCATAGGGAGCCTGCTTCTCCCTTTGCTTCTGCCCCTGCCTCTCTCTCTCTGTCTCTAATGAGTAAATAAAATCAAGAAGAAGAAGGAGAAGGAGAAGGAGAAGGAGAAGGAGAAGGAGAAGGAGAAGGAGAAGGAGAAGGAGAAGGAGAAGGAGAAGGAGAGGAGGAGGAGGTTGATTGGGGAAGGCTCCCAGAACAATGCCAGCAAGCAAATGAGGCTAGCAGGACCCAGGATTGGGAGAAGCTGTGTTGAAATGGAATAGAGTTAGGGAACTCAGCATACCCACTGGGAGATCTGAAGCTGATGCCTCTTCAGAGTTGTCCCTCATGAAGCCAAGGGAACCAGAGCTCTCAACTCCCATGTAGTAGACTAGTCACTGAATGTAGATTATAGCCTTGGTTGAGGCAGCTCCTCCTAACAGCAGGCAAATCCCAAAAAGGGGCCCCCAGTTGACAGCTTTCCTCTGTCAACGCTCCAAGAAGATAGGCTTAAAGGGAAGATCTAGACAGTATCTACTTCATCCACTACAAATGTCACCAATTGTGATATGGTTTCTGATATAAGACACATTAAGAGGGGATCCCTGGGTGGCTCAGCGGTTTCACGCCTGCCTTTGGCACAGGGCACGATCCTGGAGTCCCGGGATCGAGTCCCGGGATGGAGTCCCATGTCGGGCTCCCAGGTGGAGCCTGCTTCTCCCTCTGCCTGTGTCTCTGCCTCTCTCTCTCTCTCTCTCTCTCTGTCTACCATAAATAAATAAAAATAAATCTAAAAAAAAAAGACACATTAAGATAGGAAAAAGTATACCTCTTAAAAATCAATTAAACACAATATTTGTATAATCAATTACTTTTTTGCTTATATCATTTAGAGTTAGTTTGGTGACTTGCAACAAAGAATCCTCATGGGACAGCAGAGAAAGAGGCCGTAAGAAAAATGATACACCTTGGGATCCCTGGGTGGCGCAGCGGTTTGGCGCCTGCCTTTGGCCCAGGGCGTGATCCTGGAGACCCGGGATCGAATCCCACATCGGGCTCCCGGTGCATGGAGCCTGCTTCTGTCTCTGCCTCTCTCTCTCTCTCTCTCTCTCATTCTGTGACTATCATAAATAAATAAAAAAAAAAAAAAAAAGAAAAATGATACACCTAGTTGTGGTTATTTTTACATTTTAATTATTTTAAGTGTACAGTTCAGTAGTGCTAAGTATGTTCACTTTGTTGTGCAACCATCACCACCATCCCTCACCAGAACTTTCTCATCTTGCACAACTGAACTCTGTACCCATTAAACAATAACTTCCCATTTCCCCCTTCCTTCATCCCCTGGCAGCCACCATTCTACTTGCTTTCTCTGTGAATGTGACTACCATAAGTTCTTCATACAAGTAGAATCGTGCTGTATTTGTCTTTTTACAACTAGCTTACTTCAGTTAGCATAATGTCCTCAAGTTTCATCCATGTTGTAGCATGTGACAGGATTTCCTTCTTTTTAAGGTTGAATAATATTCCACTGTATGTATGTATCACATTTTGTTTATCTATTCATCCACCAAAGGAGATTTGTGTCACTTCCACCTGTCAGTTATTGTGACTAGTGCTGCTATGAACATGAGTGTGCAAATATTTCTTTGAAACCATACTTTCTATTCTTTTGGATAAACATCCAGAAATAAAATTGCTGAATAAAATGATAGTTCTATTTTTAATCTTTTGAAGAATTGCCACTCTGTTTTCCACAGTGGTGGCACCATTTTACAATCTCACCAACAGCACAAAAAAGGTTCTTATTTATCTACATCCTTTCCAAAGCTTGTTATTTTCTTTTTTTTTTTTTTATAGAAGTCATCTTAGTGTGGGCTGATATCGCATCAGAATTTTTATTTGCATTCTCTAATGATTAATGATGTTGAGTATCA
The DNA here is from genome assembly GCF_003254725.2 of Canis lupus dingo. NCBI lineage: Eukaryota > Metazoa > Chordata > Mammalia > Carnivora > Canidae > Canis > Canis lupus. The sequence continues at coordinate 5,970,836 of NC_064271.1, read as the reverse complement.
TTTTATATGTTTTTTGGCCACTTGTATATTCTTTGGAGAAATATCTATTTAAGTTCTTTGCCCATTTGTATGGGCTATCTGACTTTTTGATTGCTGAGTTATAAGAGTTCTTTATATATTCTAGATATTAACCCCTTATCAGACATATGATTTACAAATTGCAAATTTTTCAACTTCATACTTTCTTGCTGCCACAGGAATGGAACAGGCTGTGAACACTCTGCCCAGGTAACCAATTGCACCATTGTGATAAGGCTGCTCCTTGCCACAAGTTACTTTCTTGTCCTCTCCTAACTGTGACCTGATGACCTTCAAATGCACCCATGAAATCCACTCATTCCTTTTGTTCGTGTACTCCATCCTGACCCCGGTAAAGGCACTAGTGTCTCTCAGCCCTCCACCTGCTAGGTAGAATTGGTTCCCTTGACACTCCTCCCATGTGGCCTTGCAAGGCATGGCATGCCTCCTGTCTCTAGGACTTGTGAATATATACATTTTATTTTTCTGCACCACTCCACTTTGTAGTTGAACCTAGCTGACCATCTCATGAAAGAATACAAAACACAATTACTTCCTTCCATTCCATAGGCAGTCTTTCACTCTGTTGATATTGTCATGTCCTTTGATACACAAAAGTAGGTTTGACATATCCTCTTATTTGTTTATTTTTGCTTTTGATGCCTGTACTTTCATTGTAATATCTAAGAAATAAATAATTGCCAAATCCAATGTCGTTAAGATTTTTCCCTATATTTTCTTCTAGGAGTTTCATAGTTTGGAGTCTTACATTGGTCTTCGATATATTTTGGGCTAATTTTTAATATAATGTAAGAAAAGAATCAACTACATTTTTTGCAGGTGGATATCCAATTTTCTCAACACTATTTGTTGAAGAGACTGCCCTTCTCCCATCGAATGATCTTGGTTGGCACCCTTGTTAAAAATCATTTGACCATATATGCAAGGGTTTATTTCTGGCTGTCTATTCTTTTCCATTGGTCTATGTGTCTTTATGCCAGTACTGTACTTTGGCTTTGTACTATGTTTTGAAATCAGAAAGTGTTTGTCTCCCAACTTTTCTTCTTTTATTTATTTATTTATTTATTTATTTATTTATTTATTTATTTATTTATGATAGTCACACACACACAGAGAGAGAGGCAGAGACACAGGCAGAGGGAGAAGCAGGCTCCATGCACCGGGAGCCCGATGTGGGATTCGATCCCGGGTCTCCAGGATCGCGCCCTGGGCCAAAGGCAGGCGCTAAACCGCAGCGCCACCCAGGGATCCCTTTTCTTCTTTTTCAAAATTGTTTTGGGTATTCAGGGTCCTATGAGATTCCATATGAATTTTAGAATTTTTTTTCTGGGATCCCTGGGTGGCGCAGCGGTTTAGCGCCTGCCTTTGGCCCAGGGCGCGATCCTGGAGACCCGGGATCGAATCCCACGTCAGGCTCCCGGTGCATGGAGTCTGCTTCTCCCTCTGCCTGTGTCTCTGCCTCTCTCTCTCTCTGTGTGTGTGTGTGTGACTATCATAAATAAATTTAAAAAAAAAATTTAAAAAAATAAAAAAATTTAAAAAAAAGAATTTTTTTTCTATTTCTGCAAAAAATGTCATTGGGATTTCAACAGTACACCTACTTTTGAGCACATTGTGCTTGTGGTTTCTGTGAGGTTTCCACCTCCAGTAGGCAATTGATTTAGGACTCAGAAGACACAGAGGATGGAGTCAGTCATCTTACATAGCATTCCTACTTTTCTAAGAACCTTTAAAAGATGTTGCCTTCCAAAATGGATCAGGAAAAATAAATTTCAAAGGAAAATAAGTATCTATATTTCTGACATTTTCTTGCCTTTCTCTTCATCCATAGATTTTTTTAAAGATTTTATTTATTTATGAGAGACAGAGAGAGAAAGAGAGAGAGAGAGACAAGTAGAGAGAGAAGTGGGCTCCATGCAGGGAGCCAGACATGGGACTCAATCCTGGGACTCCAGGATCACACCCTGGGCGAAAGGCAGGTGCTTAACTGCTGAGCCACCTAGGCATCCCTCATTCATAGGTTCTATACTCAGCATCTTCAAAGTAAGGTCAACTGGTCTGATTCTCCTCAAAGAGAAAAGATAAGATTTTTCCTAATTTGAAGGAAATCACATTCTATGAGAAAGTGAAGAGACTAACGATCATCCTTCCCCTTCTCTCTCACCTCAGTGTAGCAACCCAGCACCTACGTAGAGTTTGGTGAGGTGGCTAAGGGCCCAGTCCTACAGAGCAGCACCGCAGCACCCCCACCACATGCTCCTGCCCCACCATTTTCAGGTAGGATAACAAAGACTCCAAGCTAATCAGAGAAGTTCTCTACAGCAGACATGTTCAGACTGGGATGCAAAATCCTAGGGCACACATCATAGACTTGTTTCTAATATATTCCAGGCAGGGTTTTTTTTATAGGACATATTTCCAAATATTTCTAGACCATATACCAAACACTATAAAGAAATCATTACACCAGGGCTCTGCTCTTTTCTTTTCAAACTGTATGTCTCTCTAGAATAGTAAAAAGAGTTCAAGAGCTTCTTTTTCAGGGCAAATATGTTTATAAAGCTTACTTGCTTTTGGTGATTGGTTATTCCTTATTTTTACTCCATTTTCTATCAACATCCAGATGGTGGTTAAGTGTTGCTAAAAAGCTTCCATCTCTACAAACACCAGCACTGGAATCAGCAAGAAAGCTTACTTAAATTCTTGGGGACCACTTCATATTTACTGAGGTGAAGTCTCAGGATATGGCCCAGAAATCTGCATTATAAATAAACTCTCCAGGAGATTCTTATACATATGAACATTTGAGAAACACTGAACTAGAGCAAATAAAAGTTTCAACCAAAGGAATTCAACTAAGAAAGCAATTATCATAATCATAGGATTATAATGATTCTTGAATAGCTTCCAACATATAATCCAATATCCATTCACACAGTAGGGCATTTTATAAGTTTAGGGTATGCTGATTCTCTATTAGACCCATATCCTCTTCTTGTTTAAATCTTTTAAAATGTGAAGCTTATTTTTTAAGAAATACAATCATAAAGTAAGCTTTGAGTTGTGTTACTTGCTTTCTCTTTAAGATTGAATAAAATTACCAACCCTATTTTATATCATGATTCTCACACTTGGGAAATCCTTTACACTAGCTGTTAAAATCATTAAGCCAATGTCCTCGATTTAATCTTTAAGGTTGACCAGCCAGCATTGAGTCACTGTAATCTTCTAGGTCAGACAGGAAAAGAATTGACGTCGTTACCAAATACCACTGCGTAAGTGTCTTTGAGAAAATGGCAGCCAAGTGTACACAGTTGGGTAATGAGATGTGATGGGCAACAGTCCTTGAGCAGGTGAGCTAGAAGGCCTGGCACCTGGCATTCCGTCCCTAATGATGCCCTTGTGTGAGCTATCAAGGATCCATGACACACTTTCTCTGACATAACACATCTCAGGGAGTTATCAAGATGTTTCCTCTCTCCTGAAGATCAACCAGTCTATTAGGAATGATAATTTGGCACATGCTATGCTCAAGGGACAGATGCAATAAGGGATGTTTCACACAAAGGGGCTTCCACCGTGAGCCAGCAATGTTGAACTGCAGCTAAAAACAGAGATGCATAAAAATAAACCTTCAACCTCTCACCCTGAACAATGAAGATGTTTTCCAGAAAATTGCACAGAATCTAAACAGCCTCAGAGGTCAGCAGTTCCTTTCTCCAGCTTTTACTTTTTAAAAAAGGAAAAATTAAAAAGGATCAGCTGACCCTAGTTGGTTTATCTCACTAATCTGTAATACTGATGGCCCAAGAGACAAGCATAATACAAATACGACCAAATGTCTTGTTGGCTTGTTTCTAGCTTTCAGAAACAAACAAAAAAGTTACAGTCAGCTATAATTTAATATCCTAAATTAATATGTATACTTCCGTGTCAGAACTTAATGTTAGTATTCAACTCTGTTTTAAAGAGCAATGCCAAGATAACTCAGTTCCACTCACCCATTCGTGGTCTCTCTCTCCTCTCTGTCTCTCCCAGCCCTCCTCAACTCAAGTCAAAGGGAGGGGAAAACTGAGGTGATTATCTGGGAATGAAGAAGGAGATGACCACATTAGTCTAAATGACCCAGGGCCTGTGCCCATGAATACAAGCAAACCAGGAATCAACTGTAGCCCAGAAGGGTCACACTTTGAAAAGAAGGCAAATTTCAAGTTAGTTCATGTCAAAATTATTTTTTTTAAAAAAAGATTTCACTCTTATCCGAGGGTTTCGATCAGTAAGACAGAAATATATGAACCGATGCCTGTGAAGTGAATGATTACACAAGGAGGGCTAAAGTTAAAGACAGAATGTACTGCCTGCCCCAGAACCTGCAAGGCCCCAGTCAGGGAAGGAAGGACAGGAGGTCAGGCATGGAATATCCAGAGCAGAGAGTCCATTTGCTTATCCATGTTTGTATATAAAGTCCCTGTCACTACCAACTTCCTATCACTATCCCCAGACCAACCCATTCTAATAAATTTCCCCAGTCCCTTCCAACTTCTAACATCCTTATTTAAACATCTGTGGTAGAAGCTACATTCTACTTGGGTCTTCTTTTCTTCTTTTTAACAACAGTGAAACCAGGCAGATAAACTCAACATTCTAGTCGAGGGGATGTGGAAATGAGGCTTGCCGGGACTGTGCCTATAGTAGGTGTGTGGCTGGCCATTTTGACCCATTTCTGCATGCCACTTAGTCTTCCTGGCCTCAGTCTCTCCATCTGCCCAGTGGGAGTGCCCGTGTAGGTGGTTTTTAAGGCCTCCAGCCACTGGTTTCCCAGGGTGGAAATCAAGATGGTTCTGGTTTCCCCTCCCCCATCCCTAAATCCACATTCCCATACTCCCTCACAGTGTGAAAGCACACACCCAGTTTCTGCCCCAAACCCTACTGTGTGCCTCTGACCAGATTTGGGAGAAGGAAATGGGAGAGAGGAGAACCAGTCAGCCTCATCTTCAATTCCATCAGAGCGCAAATCCTGGCAACTGCTCAGGGGCATATCTGGGCAGGAGAATGAGGGACGTCTCACACATTTTTAATCAGGATAGAACTTCATCCCCCTGCACCAGGCCGCTCTCGTGGAGATCAGAACACACCCAGGTCAAGGAAGCTGGAGTGGAAAGGAGAGATGGACAGGGATTCAACATGTGAATTCATGAATCCATGCTAGAAGAGCAAGACTTTGGGACACCCCTTGATAATGTCCAGTTCAAAACAACTGTTCCTATCAATGTTGAAAGAATTATTAAAACAACCATGTTCCTAAAAGAGAACCACAAAACAACAGTGTCAGATTCCTAAGAATATGACCAATGAAAGCTGAAGTCTGAAAGACAGTTTCTCTACTCTTGCATTTACAATAGATTCATTCATTCTTTCCCTTATTTTCTGCCCAGGAAATATTTACTGAGCTCCTAGTAAGCTTCCAGAACCATGCTTCATGCTGGTTGTAGTGATTTATTTTAAATTGCTTCAGTATTATCAGCATGCAAGGGTGAGAGAGTGACACCTTGTTTCAGCTTGAACACATCCATGTGCCATCAAGAGTATACGCTCCGGGGCTGTTGGCTAGCTGGACACCCTGGACACTGCACAGAGGCAGCTTCACTAGTCTTCTGCCACACAGATCTCAGCTGACACAGAGGATTTGCTCTTTAGCAGGCTATCAAAATTGGATATTCCTTGCTGACACTAGTGACAACTCATTCTCATGAGGAATGTGAGAAATGGGCTCTTAACTGCTGAAAATGTCAAAACAGGAGAAATGATGTAAATGGTTTAGGCATTCAGTTTTGGTTGATTAAACGTTCTGGAGATGGATGGTAGTGCTGGTTACCCAGAAAAGTGAATCTATTTAATGCTACAGAACTTGAAAATGGTTAAAATGCGGGGAACGGGGGCACCTGGGTGGCTCAGTTGGTTGAGCATTTGATTCTCGGTTCTTTAAAAAGTGGTTAAAATGGTAATTTTTATATTATATATATGTTATTACAATTTTAAAAAAAAATTAAGTTGGAATGCCTGGCTGATTCAGTCAGTAGAGCATGTGACTCTTGATCTCAGGACTGTTAGTTCAAGCTTCACATTGGGCATGGAGCCTTCTTAATTAAAAAAATAATAATAATTAAAATAAAACAGTTAAAAATATATTTAAAAATTTAAGATGTAGGCACTATCCATCCTTGCACAAACAATGACTAACAACAGTGACACTTGTCACCAGAATGGCCCGCCCCTAAGGCCTGATCCCTGCTGGGGCTGTGCCTCACCATTGCTTTAGCCTCAATTTCTGATTGCTTCTTAGCAACTAGAGGGTTCCAGATTAGACCTCTAGAGCACAGGTCTGCAAACTCTTGCTGTAAAGGCCAGAGAAGTAAATATCCTAGGCTTTGTGGGCCACCCACTCTGTTGAAACTGCTCACCTCTGTCATTCTGACAGGAAAGCAGTCACAGTCACAATAACTACCTGAATGAACGTGGCTATGTTCCAATAAAACTTCATTTACAAAAATCTGACCCAGAGCTTAGTGTGCTGTCCTTGCTCTAGATAATTGGAATACTGTGTCTACCTTGAGTGGTCTTTTCATGCAGGGTAAGGTGAGACCACTTCTATGTGCTCGTATTTACTGTCTCTGGGGTAAGGCATCCTTCCCTCATGGCCTGAAAGTGGGGTGGAGCTGGGTTGTTAGTCCTCATACCTCAGACATCCTGGGCAGTCTCAACACCTGCCTCAGAGAACCCTGGAGTAGTACAGGACCACAGGGGCTAGCACCTGTTCACAAACAGACAAAGACTCTGCCTGGAGTGTGGGGTATAATAGAGAATATAAACAAACGATTTAAAAATTCCCTAAAGCATTATAAAATAAGAAGTCTGACAGGGCAACAAAGAAAAGCCCTTTGAGGCTGGAAAACAAAAATAACCGACAGATTTAGCCCCTCTGGGAGCAGAAAGGAGGTGTCTGGCCCACACAGGTCCTCAGGGAGGTATTCAAGATGTCCCCCTGAGGAAAAAAAAAAAAAAAAAAAAAAGATGTCCCCCTGAGGGACATTTTGACTGCTTCATTCATTCGTTTTACCAGCCTTGCAAAAGAATAAATCTGCAGGACAATTCAATTAACTCCTGCCAGGGATTATCACGTGCCTATGGGCAGAGGGAGGGGAGTTGAGGGTTGTTACAGGCGATGTGTCTACTGAGCCTCTGTGATACTCAAACCAGATTTCAGACTATACATTCTTCCTTCCTCAAGCCTCCTTCTCCCCTCTCCGCTGGATCTGCCTATGACCAAATCAGCACGCACCCCGAATGGCTATACGGTATGTAGAGACATGATCAAGTTTAAAAGTCAAATGCAAAGATCTTCATGAACTGCACAATTGACTTGATTTACTCAAGTACAAGAATTCCTTCTTTACAAGGTTACCTTAAGAAGTAAATAACTTGTTAAATAACATGTTTTTCCCTATAATTTTCTTGAGCTTTTACTGTATGAAAGACACTCTATGAAGATGTTGTTTCTAATTAACTTATTTATCTTTAATTGAAGAATAGTTTTCATACAATATTATATTGGTTTAATGTATAAAATTGACTCAACTCCTCCAAGGATCTCTTTCACACCCCTTCTGAATTCCCCTGAGATTCAGCCCAAGATTTCTCCAGATCTGACTTCATGGAGGTGGTTGCCTTACTTGGGATTGGGACAAACACAAGTGCCCATTGAGGTCCTCATCTGTGGCTGCAGAAGAGTCCTGAGGAGAGTCTGAGGGAGCATCTGTTCTACTTCTCTATCCGGCTCCCCATGCTTGCAGGCAATTCTTTGTGTTTTTTGGCTTGTAGATCCCTCACTCCCATCTCGGCATCCATCTTTATTTGGGGGCTAGAGCAAGGGAGGGGTCCAAGTTTTTTTCTTATTTCAAAGACACCTCTGAGAGCTGCTTAGTGTGGATTTTAATATGTAAAAGCACTTGTTCATTTGCAAAGTTTTTGTTTGTTTTTAAAGATGTATTTATTTATTTGAGAAAGAGCGAGCAGGGGTAGGGACAAAGGGGAAGGGAGGGAAAAATCTCCAGCAGACTCCCTGCTGAGCAAGGAGCCAACCAGGGCTCTGTCCTTGGACTAAGATCCAGCCAAAATCAAGAATTGGACACCCAACCACTCACCTAGGCAACCCTCATTTGCAGAGGTTTTGGGTTTTTTAAAGATTGTATTTATTTATTCATGAAAGACAGAGAGACAGAGAGAGAGAGAGAGGCAGAGACACAGGCAGAGGGAGAAGCAGGCTCCATGCAGGGAGCTCGATGTGGGACTCCATCCCGGGACTCCAGGATCACACGCTGGGCTGAAGGCAGGCACTAAATGGCTGAGCCACCCAGGCATCCCTGCAAAGTTTTTGTTTGTTTGTTTTGTTTTCTTCCTGCAAAGTTTTTTTTTTTTTAATATTTTATTTATTTATGACAGATACAGAGAGAGAGAGAGAGAGAGGCAGAGACACAGGCAGAGGGAGAAGCAGGCTCCATGCACCGGGAGCCCGATGTGGGATTCGATCCCGGGTCTCCAGGATCACGCCCTGGGCCAAAGGCAGGCGCCAAACCGCTGCGCCATCCAGGGATCCCTGTGCAAAGTTTTTTAATTGCTATTTTGATTTCTTCCTTAACCCAGGAGTAATTTTGCTAAATTCACGTTATATTTAATTTTATATTATTACATTTCCTAGCACCTGGATTTTTCTTTCTTTCTCCTCATTTGCTTTTATTGCTCATTTCTAACTTTATTGCCCTCTGTTTACTGACTGTGGCCTGCGTGATTCCCACATCAGGGGCAAAAGTTGGTCCATGTGTGTCTGTCAGACCAAGCACATTACTTACGATAGTCTAGTCTTCCATAGTCTTCTTTGTTTGACTAATTTATCTATTAAGAAATATGTCGGCGGGGGTGGGGCAGCACTTGGATGGCTCAGTTGGTTAAGCATCTGCCTTCAGCTCAGGTCGTGATCCTGGTACCCTGGGATAGAGCCCCTAGTCCGGCTCCCTGCTCAGTGGGGCCTCTGCTCCTCCCCCTCTCTTTGCCCCTCCCCCTGCATGTTCCCTCTCTCTTTGTCTCTCTCTGTGCCAAATAAATAAATAAAATCCTTTAAAAAAATACATGTCAGGGATGGAGCTAGAAAGTATCATGCTAAGTGAAATAAGTCAGAAAAAGACAAATACCATATGATTTCACTCATGTAGAATTTAAAAAATAAGACAAATGAACAAAAGAAAAAATAACAGAGACAAACCAAAAAAATGGACTCTTAACTACAGAGAACAAACGGATAGTTACCAAAGGTGATCAAGAGTACACTTAAGATGAGCACTGAGTATTGTATAGAATTGTTAAATCACTATTTGGACACCTGAAACTAATATGACACTGTAAGTTAACTAGCTGGAATTAAAATAATAAATAAATAAATAAATAAACAAATAGCAGTTGAATACAGTAACAATAACTACTAAAAAAATTATAAAAGAACACAAGATTTCATTCAAAATAGCATTAAAACCTGTAGATATTAGGGTTCTACTTAACAAAATATGGATGAGGAGACTTGAGTATATGAAGTTTCAATATCTCCCAAATTCATCTGTAAATTCAGTGTGATTACAGCCAAAACTCTAACACATTTTTAAGGGATACAGTATAGTGCTAAAACTTGGAAAATTAAAAAGGCCAGGAATAACTAGTTCAATTCTGAAGATGAGCATCAGAGATTTATCTTATCAGATAGAACTTCCTAAATAAAAAGAAAGAAAGAAAGAAAGAAAGAAAGAAAGAAAGAAAGAAAGAAAGAAAGAAAGAAGAAAGAACAAAAGAAGGAAAGAAAGAAAAAAAATATGTTGATCTCTCACAATAATTAGGGCTTTGTCCATTTTCTTCATATTCTTATTTATTTTAACTTTTTATTTCCAAATTTATGTGACTAGGTTCATATAGATCCATGACATTAAACATATTCATGATCAATTGTGCCTTTCATCAGCATTACAGGAGGCCTGATGGCCCACTGGACAAGAGCACTAACTGTAAACAGGTGTGTGGGTCCAAGTTCAGCTCTGTCACCAACACTGTGCTGGGGGCAGTTGCTCCACCTCTCTGGCCATCAGTACCTTATTTATGAAAGGGAGACCATGCATTATCACTACCTGGGTGATTAGGTGGCTAGTTTCTGGCTTGTGGTTGAATTCTCAAAGAAACCTTTTCTAATGTGGTAACAGTGACAATGATGACCCACAAGCTAAGGAAGGTCCTTATATTTTCTAATAGTTGAAAAAAATAATATTTTATGATGCATGAAAATCCTATGAGGTCAAAATTTCAGTATCCATAAACGAAGTTGTACCAGAACAGCCAGCCACTCATCTCCTTACATATTGCCAATGGCTACTTTCACACTACTAGGCAGAATGGAGTAGATACAAGAGAGAGTACTTGAACCCCCAAAGCCTAAAATATTTACTGTCTGGTCCTTTATGGAAGAAGCATGCCAACCTCTGCTTCAGGTCATTCACCCTACCCCACAAATCTTCCAGACTTTATGATCATATTACTCTTCTGCTTACTAGTAAAGAAGTATCCACTTCCTGGCCTACTCAAAGATTCTTCATGATCTGATCGCCTGCTCCAACTTTACCCTCCTTTTCCCCCTTCTTTTCAATTCTGTAAGTCATGCAATAAAACAACACAAAAATTCTCATCATGACCCGGGGAAAAAGAGTCAATCACATTTATTAATCTTTGTCCAATAGTCCCTTCCACCTAGAATTCTCTTCCTCTCTTCTGAATATGAAAATCTCAAGGCATCTGGGGGGCCCAGTGGTTGAGCATTTGCCTTTGGCTCAGGTCATGATCCCAGGGTCCTGAGATCAAGTCCTGATTCAGGCTCCCTGCAGGGAGCCTGCTTCTCTCCCTCTGCCTATGTCTCTGCCTCTCTCTGTATATCTTCTCATGATTAACTAAATAAAATATTTTTTAAAAAATGAAAATCTCTATTCATCTCAAGGACCCAATTTACTTTTATTTTACATGCAATAAAATAGAGAGAGAGAGATGTATTGTGACATATTTGTTCAAGTCTTTTGCCCATTTTTCAGTTGGGTCATTCTCCGTATTGTTGATCTACAATATTACATATTCTTTTTTTTTTTTTTTTTTTAAACTTTTATTTATTTATGATAGGCACACAGTGAGAGAGAGAGAGAGAGGCAGAGACACAGGCAGAGGGAGAAGCAGGCTCCATGCACTGGGAGCCTGACGTGGGATTCGATCCCCGATATCCAGGACCGCGCCCTGGGCCAAAGGCAGGCGCCAAACCGCTGCGCCACCCAGGGATCCCAATATTACATATTCTAAGTCAAGTCCTACAAATACTTTCCCCGCAAATATTTTCCTGCAAACATTTTTCTCAGATTGAAGCTTCTTTTTCCAATTTCTTAGCAGTGTCATTTGATGAGCGAAGATTTTAGAAGTTTTTATTCTTTTCTATTGATCTATTTGTTATATTTATACTCATGTCATACTGTTTTAATTACTCTAGGTTTATATGTTTTTAAGATTATTTTGACGATTATAGATCATTGCATTTTCATGAACATTTTTACAATCATCAATTTCTTTAAAAAAAAAAGAATTAAAGGAAGCCCCTGCCAATGTGTTAATCTAGTGGCAGAGTGGAGGATTACTCTGTGCTGCACAAAATGGAGCTTGAGGTGGGACACCTGGATGGCTCAGCGGTTGAGCATCTGCCTTTGGCTCAGGGTATGATCTCAGGGTTCCAGGATCAAGTCCCACATCAGGCTTCCTGCATGGAGCCTGCTTTTCCTTCTGCCTGTGTCTCTGCCTCTCTCTCTGTGTCTCTCATGAATAAATAAATAAAATCTTAAAAAAAAAAAATGGAGCTTGAGGCTATGAGCAGAAACACTGGTTCAGAAAACCCAACTGTCTTCTCGTATCTGGCCATGGTGCTATGGTGCTATAGGCCACTGACGCGTGCTTTACCCATCTGGTTCTTTTTCAGGTTACCTTCTCCAGATACACTTGAGATATCTACAAAGACCCCTCTGGGGGGGTCCAAAAATTCTATTTCAAATACTCTGTTTCTTGCCCTGTAGGTATGCATTCTACGGGTCTCACTTTATTTTATTTTATTTTTTTTCACTTTAAAATCAAACAGTGGACTGGAGTTGGAAATTCTGCGGGTAAGAACACAGAAGTAAAAATGATTGATTCTGCCTGGAAGGCAGGAGGTTGGAAAGCTTCACATTACATTGTGTCTATTGTTAACTTCATACTGTTACAAGTATGTGTCTCTTACTCAAATTTCACACCTCTTCTTTCCTTCCTTTCTCAAAAATAGCTAGAACAACACAACCATATATTCTAAACAGAAGCTGGGCCTCATCGTGTGACAATGTTGCTCTTTTAGGGGGATAAAGTGCAGAATCAGGAGAGGAAGAAAATCTAGGGAGTATAGACAACCTTGGTAAGGGGAAAGAACCCCCAATTGTCCCACTACAGGATCTTGGAGCGCTTACTCCCTGAAGTTGGGCTTCCTCATATCTACCACACATCTGAGACCAGGTGATCTTGAGGACCTCGCAGCTCTGAAATTCTCATGCTTATGGCTTGGGCAGAGAAGTCTTCCATATTGCTAACCAGTGTTAATCATTCAGTATTTGCACTCCTATCTGCATAGTCAGCAAATCAACTTTTTACTTAACAAATAGTTCGTGTATTCCTCTAGTGAGAGGCAAATGAGAAACAACCACCAGTAAGTACCCTTGTAGGATGTTAAAGCACTAGTTAAGGGGATCCCTGGGTGGCACAGCGGTTTGGCGCCTCTGGAGATCCGGGATCGAGTACCGCGTCCGGCTCCCCGCATGGAGCCTGCTTCTCCCTCTGCCTGTGTCTCTGCCCACCCATCCCCTCTCTCCGTCTATCATAAATATAAATAAATAAATAAATAAATAAATAAATAAATAAATAAATAAATCTTAAAAAAGAATTAAATAAAACATTAGTTAATGTAGTGAAGGCTTTCCATTTCCACACAAGGAGAATGCTTCCAGCTTCCTTCCTTGCAGGAGGGTAAGTGAGTGTGCAGCTCTATCAAGTGCGGGCTCATGTTTTCACATGTTCTGTTTTCACATGTTCTCCTTTCTCCCTCATTTCCCAGAACATCAGGTTTGTGCCGATGAACAGCAGAAAGTTTCACCAGGATCCTCACATCCTATATTTAACAAGCTTAAAGGCCAGCTGTTATTCACGGAGTATTTGATGGAGAGAAAAGAGAAACGAAAAAAGGAAGTTATCTTCTGCCCTGAAGTTTCTCAGTCAGCCTTTCCAAGTTTTCAAGTCTAATTGTGAAGATATGAGTTACTGTAGAACATCTCAGAGTTGAATCCACCTTGATCAACTGGATAAATAGCCAAGAGATATGCAAGTGCAGAGGGATATTCTAGAGATGCATGTTTGAGGGCACAGTTCCAAAACTCTCTGGAAGAAGTTGAAGTTAGGGTTCCTACCCAGAGTTTTCCAATCTGTGGTCCTGCAGTCAATTTAGAGTTGTAATCAGAATTATTTTAATCAAACACATACTGGGGTGGATAAGATTAAATTATGTTCCACGAAACTTTGTTTCAGTTGAGTGTGTTTGTGTGTGTTTGTGTGTGTGTGTGTGTGTGTGTGTATTCTATATACTGGCTCATATATAAAATCTGTTTAAAAAAATCTATTCCAACTGTGGGTTTCAGGCAAAAGGCATGCCATCCTCCATCACAGACACCAGTTCTTTTCATTTAAAAGTAAAACAGCATTAAAGATGTAAGATCTATATGAGGATAGAAATAAGGGAATTGGTTTTTCCCAGGGAAATGGTGGGGGAGGGGCAACCTTGCATTTCTAGTAGTTACTGGGAGACCTGGGGGTAGGTAAGCTTCAATCACAAGGAAAGCCACAATTAGCTTATCTCCCTGATAAGTCAGGCACTTCCCTCCAAGAATCCACCCTTTAACACCTTCTTTGGTGAGCTAAAGTTAAAAAAAACTAAAGACTTTTTTTTTTCTTTTCTTTTTTGGTCTTCATGTTTCTTGGTTATATCTTTCTCTTCTGGTTTGACTTAGAGCCAAGAATAGCAGAAAATGTATTTTGCAGGTATCTTTTTTAGCATCTATGGTATTCTGGGGCCAGACATTCAAATCTTGGCTCTGCTCCTTCCAAGCTGTATAATCCAGCACAAGTGGCTAACTTCTCTCTGCTTCGGTTCCCACTGAAAATGGCTGTAGTTATGTTGTGGAGATCAAATAAGAACATATGAAATATATGCAAATATATGAAAAGAAACCCTAGAAGCACCCTTGATTATTACCCATCCTGGCACTGCCCTAGAGGTGAAATATTCCTCCCTGGTCTAATGGAGTTGTGTTCCATTTGGGAAATAGGAAGGTGTGCTCTTAGCAAACATATTTTGGGCAGCATGGTGATATAAAGGGAAGAATACGGCCTCTGGAGCCTAGACTAGAGCTCAAACACTTAGCCTATTTATTTCCTCACCAAGTGACCTTGAGTAATTTCATTAACATCTGACCCTTTCTCTCTAAAATGAGTATCTAATACTCACTGGATGGGTGATAATGGACTGACTCTTGTTAATTTTCTCTTTTCCCCTTTATAACAACTTCACAGGAAAATAAAAAGTAATCCAAGTTCCAGGGCCCCTTACTGTGCTTTCCAGAAGTCCTTGGTGATCACTTCGAAGTCAACTTGCAATAACAAGGCAAAGGATGCCTGTATAGTGAATCATACTCCAGATCCAAAGAACAAATTGTCATGCCTACAGGAATTACCCTAGTCTCATGGAACATTTTTCTTAATAAAATGATTTAAAAGGTTAAAAGTAAAGATTTTATTTATTTATTTATTTTTTATTTATGATAGTCACAGAGAGAGAGAGAGAGAGGCAGAGACACAGGCAGAGGGAGAAGCAGGCTCCATGCACCGGGAGCCTGATGTGGGATTCGATTCTGGGTCTCCAGGATCGCGCACTGGGCCAAAGGCAGGCGCCAAACCGCTGCGCCACCCAGGGATCCCTAAAAGTAAAGATTTTAAAGAGTCATAATGCTCTTTAAGAAACAAATAGGCGAAGGGGGAAAAAAGAAGACAGAGAGAGAGACAAACCAAGAAAGAGACTCTTAACTAGAGAACAAACCAGTGGTCATCAGAGGGGAGGAGGCAGGGCGGGGGATGGGTGACATTGACGATGGGGATTAAGGAGGGCACTTGTGAGCTCCAGGGTGATGTATGGAAGTGTAGAATCACTATATTGTACACCAGAGACTAATATAACACTATATGTTAACTGATTGAAATTTAAATAAAAACTTAATTTTAAAAAAGGGTCAGAATTTCCCCTTACTACAACTACTTTTGTGTGTGTTTTTTTAAGATTTTATTTATTTAATTTACTTATTCATGAGAGACATAGAGAGAGAGGGAGAGACACAGGCAGAGGGAGAAGCAGGCTCCTCACAGGGAGCCCTATGTGGAACTCGATCCCGGGACTGGGATCACGCCCTGAGCCAAAGGCAGACGCCTAACCGCCTAACCTTTGAGCCACCCAGGCATCTCAACTATAACTACTTTTGTTTTTAGCTATTACCTTGCAATCTTTGTCCACATGCAGGTATGTTTTCCCCTAGTCTCTGTCATGGGGAGCACAATAATCTCTGTGCTTCACTCTTGTATGCGACATTATGCATTCACCAGCAAAGTTCTCACATCATACTATAAAGTAGCTCTAGAACTGACCACCTCATAAAAAGTTTTATAGCATTGGATAGGAACCTTACATTCAAGTTTATTCTACAACAAGCCTCTTTAGGAGCACAGTATTATTCCTTTTCATTTTTCTCTTCGTAGATTATATTCTGTAGAAAAATTATGAAGGTTTTGATGTTTTATATTTATAACGCATTCCCCCTTAAAAATGAGAATGGCCCCTTGTTAACAAATGGTAGATTCTTCATCTAATGCAGCCAAGAATTTGATCTAGGGCTGATTTCCCACTGGGAGAAGTTGGGGTATAAGCACATTTAGACAGACCAGCCCTTATAATCCACTCATGCAAGGCACGTATCAAATTTAAATGACCAGGGAAACCAATACTGTGTGTTTCAGCAGTGGAGTCTCATGAAAAATCACCCAGCATGTCAAGAGACAAGAACCATCCTGGACTTACTGGGAGTCTAGCACAGAAGGAAAGACATGGGGGAGGGAGAACAGGAAGAGAGGACAAATAATCTGTTACACATACATTGTGTGCAGCAAGAGCAAATTGAAAAGGAGCTCAGCAGGTTTGAAGAGGTAGGATGCAAACCTGTCCTAAAGGGGTATTATATCCTATCGAGGGCTATTGTTTCATGGAGCCCAGGCCTAACAATGTCCCATTGTGGCAAATGCAAAGACAAACTGGTTAAATCCCAGTTTTCCCTTCATTTTCAGTCTCCAGGACTATACCCCTGAGGATGGTTCTGCTCTCACTGCCTGGGCTGCCACCCTGCTGGCCGTGTAAGTAAGGATGGTTTACAGGTTCCTTGATCTGATTTAAGGACGCTAAAAGTCTTTTGACTTTGCTCTGATTTTTATTAAGTGTAAAGACTATGGCACGTATTTCCAGAGAGATGACATGGGAAAAAATATGCCTGGAATTGCCAGCTTAGGGTTTACTGCTTATCTGCAAAGCCTCCTATGGAATTATTAAGAATGCTTCACACAGTTGGAAGACGCTCTTATGGGTTTTATGCAAATCAGTGGATACTTTGATATTTTCATTTTAAAAGAAATTTAAAGACCAACTTCAGTTGCAAGAAATTGTTTTGCTTTAAATAAACCTGGAATGCGTGTTAATGCTAGGTGGATTTTAAAATCCCAGGACTAAAACAACTGTATGGCTGGCTACCAAGTGTTCTCATTGCACACAAATTTCTGGGTCACATGACATCTTTGTATTGCCACCAACTGTAAAAGATCTGGAGAACCAGCCACCTGGGAATGGTTAATAAGGCACTGGGATCATGGAAAGTTGCCTGGAAATCATCCACTTCATATCCCACCTCCTAGTTTGAGAAGGATGCTGCCTTTTTATGGAAAGGAGGTTTTTTTTGTTTGTTTGTTTGTTTGTTTACCTTGCTTATTCATGGTTTCCACAGAGAAGCAAAGAAACGAAAACCCGAATATTTCAAAGAAGGGAAATGTCATTGCCAACATGTTCTGTGGTCATGCCCTTTGTTCTTTCCTCCCTATTCGAGTCAGAGGATCTTGGTACAGACTGACCTTGGTATAAGACCCTAAATAAGAATGCCTGCTGGACTTGGGGCTCCACAGAAAGAAGAGGCTGGTCTTGAGTCTCCTGGGCTGATTCCTTTGAAAAGGGATGAATTGCAGAAATATATTTCTATACCTGGTAAGGGAATCTGTGAAGTGTAATTGGAAGAAAAGCATCCCAGTCCTAACACTCCCCTTTCTTGGGTGACCATGGGCTGACTGCTCAACCTCTCTGTTGTACACCTTCCTCTACCTATAAAATGAGGGTGTAGCAGTCCTATCATCCTCACTAGGATATTGTTGAGGAGCAAAGAGAACTAGTGCAGGTGAAAGTGCTATATAAAAGTAAGTTATTTGTATTTTGTGTTGATAATGAACATTTAGGGAAGGATGGTCCTTGAGCTTACACTCACGGCACACTTCTGGGATCTATTAGTAACAGGTAGACGTCTTCATAACAACCTCTCATTTTATACACTGACTAGTTGAGAGTTGAGAACGGCTTTACACATTTGCTGAAGTTATATTTCTTCCTTTCCTCTGGGGGGAACTGGGGTGATGGGAGACCTACTGATACCTACTCCGGTCTAGTGGGGGCCCATTAAGACTCAGCACTGTGGAAAAGGTGGAAATAGGCAAAGGGAAGTAAAGTACAAACCATAGTACATATTTCTCTTGTTAGGACCATTTGATCAAATCTTTTTTTGTGTGTGTGTGTGAAAAAATATATATTTAGATTTATCTGACTGGACTCCGTTAGATGATCCCAATTTTGTTGGCAACATCCAAAGCATCATATTCAAGAGCCAGTCAAACATATGCCTTCTTCTTTCCATCGGCCCCAATTGAGATGTTGACTTTGGCCACCCCAATGTCATAGAGCTTTTTCACACTGTTTGATCTGGTGCTTGTTGGCCTTGACATCCACAGTGAACACAAGTGTGTCATTGTCTTCTATTTTCTTTGTGGCTGACTCAGTGGTAAGGGGGAACTTGGTGATGGCACTGTGGTCAAGTTTGTTTCTCCTGAGGGCGTTCTTTCAAGGATATTTGGGCTGGTTTCAGAGATGCAGTATCTTGGGCTGTCAGAAGGTAGGTGATGTGTGGATGTTCTTTTCTCTGTGATTGTGGACATCTTTCAGCACCGCCTTCTTGGCCTTCAAACCCTTTGCTTTAGCTTTAGCTTTGGGAGGGATAGGGGCTTCCTTCTTCACTTTCAGTGCCATCTTTGTGAAAACTATTTCTGATCAAACATAATTTGGATGAACAAGATTTGGGTGGCATTTTCTAAATCGTATTATGATCTTCTTAACTTAAACTGTCTCTTTTTTTATGCATCTAACACATCATATATTTTTAAGATTCTTTGGGTCCCACTTATTTTATAGCCAATCCCCTGATTCATTAAAGTCCTATCCTTTTTCCTCTCTGATTGTAAACAAATAGAAATATGTTTGCTATCTAGGTAAACACTGCATTCCCTTCAGCAACCTCAGTAAATACCTAGATGGTATGGGTGACTGAATGTCACATGGAAACTCCATCACAATATAGCAAAAAATAATAAGTTATAATCCTTCCATATGACTCGTTCAAACTCTGTTTCCCCATCTATGAAATGAGGAGTTTGGATTAGGTGATTCCGTGCAGTTCAAAAATGGAGCAAACAATATTCTTTCACTAGGGGATTTTCTCTTCTCCTTCTGCCCCCACCCACCTTTTCCTCCTCCCCCAAGACCTTAGTAAATAGTCAACCCATCCACAGGGGCAGTGAGTGAGGGGAGGGAGAAGGCCTCATGGATTCTTCTGGTCCACTCAACCCTTGTCCACCTCTCCAATATTCACCAATGGGAAAACCCAAGATTTCTCTGAGCAAGTTTGATTCAGGTCAGCAATCATATGGGACTGACTCGTAAAATCTGTGCTAGGCTCTTGGGAATACAAAATAAGTGAGTGCCTGTCTTTCAAGGGTCTTTCCATCTCCATGGGAGAGATAGTCAGAGAAACAGAACTGTAACATAGTGAAGTCAGGGCTCTGCAAGCAAATGCTCAGGGAGAAGCACAGAGGGGCACCCGTGAACCTATAGCCAGTCTATAGGGTCTCACATCTGCAGACTGATCTCACCGTAATGTGGGTTCAGATTTGTGCAATTCCATGGCTAGCTTATATCAACTGGAGTAAACTATAAAGTGCTAGAACTCTAAGGACTGTTGAACTACTTTCTCAACCTTCTAATATAATCAGATTTCTTTCTATTGTAGGTGAGAGACCAGTGGCCGGAGATCCAGGTCTCCATTAACCTTCACACAATAGGGCTGATAAAGCCCCCTCTTCAAACAATGTCTTGGCAATCACTTTATCAGATGTAATTACATTTTCTAATCTTACAGTGACTTCCTTGCAGGTACAGAGGGACTCAGGTTAAGGATCTTCCCAAAGGTTATCTGTTAGGTTCTGTCCAGTTTAAGGCTGCAGGTCTAAGCTTTATTAAGCATTGTCCTGGCTCTACAGGTGGTGGCCCAGCAGAGCAATCCTCTAAACCTGGACAGATTGACCTCCAGTGCTAGGGGCCATCTAATCAACGTCTATCTCTGAACAATGTCATCTGTGCACCACCCATGCCCCTCCCTTCTGCTTGTGGAACCTGTGACTGATTCATCTCAAAGGCATTTGGTGAAATTCAGGCTGAGGAGGTACCCTAGTTTGTTTAGTGTGATCACTTGAGCTATTTTCACCTCACAGGTGAGGTCTGGATTATACATGAGGCTCGTGGTTGCTAGACCCAAATATTTCACATACTAGGAAGCTGTCAGTGTGTGATGATGTGATTATAGACAAGTGGCATTAAAGCCAACCCTGGTGTGAGATCGTGTTAAAAAAAAAAAAAAAAACAGATAGATAAGTAGCCCAGTTTGATTATATGCTTAGTCATCATCCAGCACTTCTTATTTGTCAGTTGATTAAAAAGAAGAGCTCGGGATGAGAGGCAGAGGAGGAAATAACATTAAATATCTTAAAGTTACCCAATTCTTCCTTTTGGTGAATTCCTTTTTTTGTGGAAATATTTTTCCATGTAGTTTTGATACTCTCAGTACTGATTTCACTTCAAACTCTCTTACTCTCTCAGTAGAGACAGTGCTATCCACCATACGTAAATCTACAAGGTAAAAAAGCTCACTCTCCCTTTTCAAGTAAGAATTTAGGATATCTGTCTGGTTAAACGTTATAAACTTGAAAGTCCATTCTTTGGAAATAACTGTGCAATTCCTTCATCCTTAACACATTGATTCCTCTCCTTACAGTTTCAGTCCTCATACTTTGCCTCTGCAAGTTACACACAAGTTCACAAGTTTAGGGAGGCAGCTGTTAAGATACACAACTGCAAAGGTGTCCTGATGAAACCGCTCTCCTGTATTTTTGTCACAAACTTGTCCTTTCAGAAGTAATACATGTTTCTGACATCAGGTTAATTTAAGTACTGTAAGACGGAAATGGCAAGATGGGATAAATTAAAACCTGCTCTGATAGGATCAGAGCAGTCATGCCTGGTGCAGTTTGGAAGGTTGGTGTCCTGTGAAAACCTGAAAACCTCCTCACAGCTCTGCTGCTAAGCCAACTCTGAATCTGAGTGAGTTAGCAATGTAACTTGAAGTTTACTTTTTTTTTTTTTTTTTAATTTGAGAGAGAGAAAGAGAGAGCATAAGCTGGGGGCAGGGGGTTGCAGAGGGAGAGGGAGAAGCAGACTCCCTGACCAGCAGGGACTCCACCTCAGGGCTCAATCCCAGAACCGTGAGATCCTGACCTGAGCCAAAGGCAGACACTTAGCCCACTGAGCCACAAGGACACCCCTGAAATTTATCTTTTAATGAGGGTATGGGACCTGTGATGTCACTTCTAGGTCTAAAATGCACGTTCTGAGGGTTGTATCAGTCAAACACAAATACTCTGTAGTTACACAGGGACCTAAACTTAAACAGGGTGCCTTTTTTTCTTGTGCCATCTTTAACTTATGAGAACTGTTTAGTCTAACCTATTTAAAGAGAGTGGTGCTATTAATGCCAAGAAGACTGTCAGAAAAAAACTAAAATCTGGGGCCCCTTGGTGGCGCAGTTAGTTAAGCATCGGAGTCTCAGTTTCCACTCTGCTTGTGATCTCAGAATCATGGAATTAAGCCTGAAGTCAGGCTCCTTGCTCAGCACAGAGTCTCTACTAAAGTGACTCTCCCTCTCCCTCTGCCACTACCCAAGCCTTCTCGTGTGCTCCCTACCTCTCTCTCTCTCTCTCTCAAATAAATCTTTAAAAAGTAAAAGAAAAAAAACTAAATCCTAATCACTTTTTTAAAGTTGTATTTATTAAATTAAAATGTATTACCAAGTGCCAGGTAAGTTCTTCACAAGGAGTCCCTGGGTTGGGATCCCTGGGTGGCGCAGCGGTTTGGCGCCTGCCTTTGGCCCAGGGCGTGATCCTGGAGACCCGGGATCGAATCCCGCGTCGCGCTTCCGGTGCATGGAGCCTGCTTCTCCCTCTGCCTGTGTCTCTGCCTCTCCTCTCTCTCTCTCTCTCTCTCTCTCTCTCTCTCTCTCTGACTATCATAAAATAAAAATTAAAAAAAAAAAGGAGTCCTGGGCTATTCCTCATACCAACCTCTGGATATCCTCATATCCGTATTTGAAATGAGGAAATTGGAGCACAGAGAGGTTGGGAATGAGCTCAGGGTCACACACTTGTAAATAGTGGAACTAGGATTGGAATGAATCCAGGCCTCATGTTCTTTGCTATTATTCGTGGTATCTGAAATTCACAGCAGTTTGAATGGTGTCTCCTCTGTGAACACCAGGGATTGCATATAGCAATCAGTGTGTTATACGAGATTGGGGCTGGAACTGACTTAAATTCTCCTTTATTGATGTGAACTTGGGTTTCTGTTTAAATTTCCTTTGTATTCCTCCAAAGTAAAATCTGTAAGTTCTTGCACAAATTATAAGAAGATAGGGGCAGCCCGGTGACTCAGCTGTTTGGTGACGCCTTCAGCCCAGGGCCTGATCCCGGAGACCCAGGATTGAGTCCCACGTCGGGCTCCCTGCATGGAGCCTGCTTCTCCCTCTGCCTGTGTTTCTGCCTCTCTCTCCCTCTCTCTGTGTCTCTCATGAAAAAAATAAAATAATAATCTTTTTAAAAAAATTATAAGAAGATAATGTCAAAGATGCTTGTGGGGGAAGGAGGAGTATGGAATATAATTAGATGGTTGAAGGCAGTGATCAGTCTCAAGCTGTTTTAATCCACAGAATCTGTATTTATTGTACAAGTAGAATGGGGACATCAGAGTCAATCTGGGCTCCTACCTTTGAGGAGTGATCGTTGTGAGTGGTCGGTTCTTGGAGATGTGTTAACAACCTCTGCCTGTCTCTACTCTTCTCACCCCCAATAGCACCCCCAATAGCACCTCAGATCTGGAGGCCTGAGCACCCTTTTAATACATGGGGGCAGGGGGACACCTGGGTGGCTCAGTGGTTGAGTATCTGCCTTTGGCTCAGGCTGTGATCTTGGGGTCCTGGGATAGAGTCCCATGTCAGGTACCCCTCAGGGAGCCTGCTTCTCCCTCTGCCTATGTCTCTGCCTCTCTTTGTATCTCTCATGAATAGATAAATAAAATCTTAAAAAAAAAAAAAAAACATGATGGGGGGGCAGGACATTGAGTGTAAGCATTTAAGCTGTGCAAAAAATCCATAGAGGACACAGAGTTCAAGAATGGAATGACCTCCAGGCTCTCCAAAGTGTCTCATTTCCAATTTTACTTTGTATTGGAGAACATGGCCTGGAATCACAGCCAGCCAGAATTGAAAGACAAAAGCCATTTTCCATGAGGGCGGGCCCTTCTCCACCAAACTTTCCCCTCATATCCTTACAAAATGATGACTTGCTAGCCCTCTAAGTATTGACTCTCCCTTGAATTTCCCATTGGCTGCCAATGGGCAGTACTCTTCTCTCTTTCTTTCTTTCTTTCTTTCTTTCTTTCTTTCTTTCTTTCTTTCTTTCTTTCTCTTT
Source organism: Canis lupus dingo (assembly GCF_003254725.2). Taxonomy (NCBI): domain Eukaryota; kingdom Metazoa; phylum Chordata; class Mammalia; order Carnivora; family Canidae; genus Canis; species Canis lupus. Next base: position 5,947,355 of record NC_064271.1, on the reverse strand, counting down.
CTTTCTTTCTTTCTTTCTCTTTCTTTCTTTCTTTCTTTCTTTCTTTCTTTCTTTCTTTTCTTTCTTCTTTCTTTCCCTTCACTTTCTTTTTTTTTTTTTCCCTTCACTTTCTATGAGACCCCCCACAGCCCCTCTTTTCTAGACCTCAAATGTCACTTCGGTCTAATGAGTCATTGTAATAAATAAATGGTTTTTCCACCCGGCTGCCCATTGGAATCACCTATAGAGATTTATAGACACATCAATGCCCTGAGAAATTTCCAAAACTGTTAAATTGGACTCTGGTAAATGGGTCCTTGGCATCAATAGCTTTAAAAGCTCCTCAACTGATTCTAATACATTGCCAGAGTTGAGAATTACTAGATGAGGAACATGATTTCTATATTCTCTGCCAAAAACTACAGAAGTGAGATACCTGGGTGGATCAGCAGTTGAGCATCTGCCTTTGGTTAAGGGCGTGATCCTGAGTCCAGGGATCAAGTTCCGCATTGGGTTCCCCACAGGGAGCCTGCTTCTCCCTCTGCCTACCTCTCTGCCTCTCTCTGTGTGTCAAATGAATAAATAAATAAAATCTTTTAAAAAAAGAAAACTACAGAAGTGTTTCTGGGAACCCCTGGGTGGCTCAATCAGTTGGGCATTTAACTCTTAGGCTCAGGTCTCAGGGTCATGGGATAGGGTCTCACATCGGGCTCTGTGCTCAAAATGGAGTCTGCTTGTCCCTCTCTCTCTGCTCCTCCCCCTGCTCACTCTCTCCCTCTCTCCCAAATAAATAAATAAAATGTTTAGAAAAAAAAAAAAAAAAAAACTAGGTTTCTATATCATGGGGCACTTGTCCCTCAGATTTTCATTCCAAAAAGAAAATCCAGAATAGCACAAGTTTCTGTTTGTTTTCAGCTGTGAGATATACACATGCAAAGACACCACACATGGAGGTCAAGATCAATATTTTAAAAGGGGAAATGTTTTCAGACTTTAAGTATGACCCTTAACATCATGATGGCTTAGTTTGTTTTAAGGAGAAATTCTAAATTACTTCTAAAAGGTATCTGGTGTTCTCAGGTGCACTGTAAGGTCTTCAGGTGTGCAAGAAGAAAACGAAAAATGGACAGAGCCCTTGGCTAGGGGCAAGCACTGTGCGGGGAAGCCAGCAGTCACGTGGGAAACTGGTTCTCAGTGGTGGTGCCAGTCTTGCTACTAACCTTTATGCCAGTGGAGTGAGCCGTTTCTCTAAATACAATAGAACCTCTGCCACTTTGAAGATAAGCTCACACAGGCTGCTTAAAACAATAATTCTGTACTTTCTTTCCTGTTTCTAGATTTATTTTAAGTATTAGTATAAAATGTCAGAGCAGCTGATAGCAGCCAGATCAGTTTGTATAAAACTCGACTGCCTGTTTGTAGTATATTACAGCTATATTTGACACAGGAAAGCACTTAATCATGCATGCTATCAGCACACCACACCCACCTTTGTGAGTACCCTTGGAGGCTATGAGATTTATCACAGTGAACTTGAACTGGATGGACAGGCCCTAATGGATAATGCAGGCTGCTTCTGAGAAGTTAGGGCTAAAAGTGTACCATCCACAACTCAACTGCCAAGAGAAAGGTCAAGAATGTAAAGCCACCTCCCAGGAATGGCCTGAATACATCCAACCTATGCCCTGACTTTTATCTCAAGCTGTTGAAATTTTATGAGTGTAAATCTGATGACATTGTAAGAACCTCCCGATGACCCATTTTGCCTTCAAAATTGCCTTTTGTAAGGGCCCCTCAACCACATTTTTCTCTTCACGCCGACTGATAAGTGACACTTGCTTACATAGGAGAGGTTAGCACTCTGTAGGGTGTGTGCCACCCTGGTGGGCTGGCAGCAAAGGCTGGGACTGGGTGGCAGTCATTCCCTCCATTTTCCATATTAGACATCAGCTGCCATAGTGAGTCGACCAAAGGGAGTTTGTCTTTGGGGAGCCCCAATCCAGAAGTCCTGGCCCTATAGCCTTCCTTTTAAGTGTGAAGTGAGCCATGTGAGCTGGTGTTTGCATTTCACTAGAAGTCAAAAAATCTGGATTCCACTCTTGGTATCAAAATTCTGTAGTGAATATGAGACCTTACCCAAATCACCTCTGACTTTTGCTTCCACCTCTGTAATGGGGATGACTGGGGACGTATCCAGTGAGGATGTACCCAGATAAGTAAGGACGCATATCTCAGAGGATTGGAATAGAACGAATAGGAAAGTATCATCACTTTTGCATTAAATATTAATGTTATTACATACTTGTTTGGAGTTACACTGTAACCAGACTGACTGGTCACAGCTCTGCTCTTCCAAGGCACTTACTAAACATCTCCTAGCCTCACTTAGCAATAGTGGACCCATAGATATTTTTCTTTTTCTTTTTAATATGGACATTTTCAAACATATTTTTTTAAGATTTGTTTGAGAGAGAAAGCACGTGCACAAGCACATGTGCACACATGAGTGGAGGAGGGGCAGATGGAGAGAGATTGAGTCCTGAAGCAGATACTCCTGGTAAGCACAGAGCCCCATGCGAGACTCGATCTCAGGATCCTGAGATCATGACCTGAACCTAAATCAAGAGTCAGATGCTTAAGTGACTGAGCCATTTAGGCACCTCTCAAATATATTTTTATTTTTATTTTTTATTTATTTATTTTTTTAATTTATGGTAGTCACAGAGAGAGAGAGAGAGAGAGAGGCAGGCAGAGACACAGGCAGAGGGAGAAGCAGGCTCCATGCACCAGGAGCCCGACGTGGGATTCGATCCCGGGTCTCCAGGATCGCGCCCTGGGCCAAAGGCAGGCGCCAAACCGCTGCGTCACCCAGGGATCCCTCAAATATATTTTTAAAGATAGAAGGAATGGTAGAATGAATCATCGTGTGTACATCACCTATCCCAAACATTTTTTCCTGAATTCTTTTACACCAAATCCCAGGCATCATGCCATTTTCATCCATCTCTGACTAATCAGTGTATACATTTTCTAATATCACCACCATGCCATTTCACACCTAGCAAAATTAACAATAATCTTTTGTCTCCTAACATCTAGTCCATACCAATTTCCCTGAATGTCTCAAAAATGTATTTTTACAGTTGGTTTATTCACTCAGAATGCCATGAGGGTCCAAATGGTGAATGTGGTTACTATGTATCTTAAGCTGATTGTATTCTTTTTTTTTTTTTTTTAAGATTTTATTTATTTTAGGGGCACCTGGGTGGCTCAGTGGATTAAGCATCTGCCTTTGGCTTGGGTCATAATCTCCAGATCCTGGGATCAAGCCATGCCTCCAAGTCCCTGCTCAGCTGAGACTGCTTCTCCCTCTTCCTCTGCCACCCCACCACCCCCTCACTCATGCTCTCTCGCTCTCTCTAAAAAATAAATAAAATCCTTTTTTTTTAAAGATTTCATTTATTAAAGAGAACATGAGTGCATGTGCAAAGGGAGGGGCAGAGGGAGAGGGAGAAGGAGAGAAGCAGACTCCCCACTGAGCACAGAGCACAGAGGCAGGGTATGATCCCACGGCCTTGAGATCATGACCTGAGCTGAAACCAGAAGTTGGTCACTCAACCCACTGAGCCACCCACGTGCCCCTCAAGCTGCTTGTATTCTATAATAACAATTCTCTCTTTCTCTCTCTTTATCATCACAACATTGTTTTGTTGGAGTAGCCATATCATTTATCCTGTGGAATGTTCCCATTCTGGATTAGGTGGGCTGCTTCCTTCTAGTGGTACTTAACTCTTTTCCCCTCCATTTTCCATATCTTGTAGGTTTGATCATAAGGATTACATGAGTTAACATTTGTAAAACACTTATCATGTGTATTAGTTTGCTAGGGCTGCTGTAACAAAATACCACAAACTGGATAGTTTAAATAAGAGAAATTTATTCTATTATATCACAGTTCTGGAGACTAGAAGTCCTAGTCAAGGTGTGGGCTGGGTTGGTTCCTTCTGAGGGCCAAGAGGGAAGGACTTGTTCCAGTCCTCTCTCCTTGTCATGTAGATGGTTGTCCTCCCCCTGTGTCTTCACATCATCTTCCCCATATTTGTGTATGCCTGTGTGTTCAAATTTTCCCCTTTTGTAAAGACATCAGTCATATTGGATTAGGATCTAACCTAATGACTTCATATTAACTAATCACATCAGCAGTGACCCTATTTCCAAATAAGGTCACATTCTGAAGTGTTGAGGGTTAAAACTTTAACATATAAATTTTGTGGGGACATAATTCAACCCATAATAGCACAATACCTGGCACATTGTAAAATCCCTATAAATGTTAGCTAAGTTGTCAATAATTCCAGCCTTGACATGTTATATGGTTACTCACTTAAGGAGTAAGTGAGTTAATACATGTAAAATATTGAACACAATACTTAGCACATAGTACAATTTCTATAAATATTAGCTATGAAGTTGTAACATGTTACCATATTAAATATTTAGCAAGTTTTAAATACTAATTGATACACATGTTGGAATGTTATTTAGTAGTTTGTTTATGCCAATTTAAATTCATAAGATTCATTCAGAAAGAATGAGTCAAATAAATTTTAACAGGTAGGAGACAGGAACTGGGGAGCCTAGAAGAAGAGGCCTCAGTAAGCACCTGACCAGCTCAGAGCCCAACTTAGGAAAGATCAAGTTCTAGCTTTCCTATATTACCAACTACACGACTCTGGAAAAGTCCTTTCTTCAGACTAAGGTTTCCTTTTCTCTAAAATGATCAAACACGAAATATTCTCCAAGTCCCTTTTCACTTCTAAAATTCTAGATTTGGGGCGCCTGGGTGGAGCAGTTGGTTAAGCAACTGACTCTTGGTTTCAGCTCAGATTGTGATCTCAGGGTCATAGGATTGAGACCCAAGTCAGGCTCCGCACTCAGCATGGAGTCTACTTAAGACTCTCTCCCTCTCCCTCTGTGCCTCCTCATCTCTAAAATAAACTAAAAAATCTTAAAAAAGAATAAAATTCTAAAAAAAAAAAAAAAAAAAAAAAGAATAAAATTCTAGGTTCTGTAAGGAAAAGGATCATGAAAAGCATAGCAGGCACCTGCCATTTTTAATAGCAAGAAACCTATTTTACTATCTTAGTAGTATTAGAAATTTTTGATGGTTATTAGGCAGTAAATCATTCTTTTTTTTTAATTTTTATTTATTTATGATAGTCACACACACACACAGAGAGAGAGAGGCAGAGACACAGGCAGAGGGAGAAGCAGGCTCCATGCACCGGGAGCCCGACATGGGATTCGATCCCGGATCTCCAGGATCACGCCCTGGGCCAAAGGCAGGCGCCAAACCGCTGCACCACCCAGGGATCCCTCAGTAAATCATTCTTAAAATGCACTAGAAAAATTATTTTGGTATAAGTAGTCAAGTTGACATATGTCAATCTTGTTTTATACATCTATTTTTCTTCTCTTTGGTTTCTCCCTAGTTGTTTGTTTTCCTATTTCATGGCCCATTTGTATTTGAAATTTTTTGGCTAATAGTGTTTTTGTGGTTATTTCTTTCCTGGTTTTTAAGCCTCTAATCAGTTCTTTTCTTTGTCTTTTTTTTTTTTACCACTTTTTCATCACTAAACTCTCTTTCCTGACTTTTCTATTCCCCTCCCCAGTACACTTTTTTTCTCTTATTCATTTCTTTCTTCTCTCATCTGGATGAAAGAACCAAAGTTTTTTGGTATAAAGATGAAATCACTTACCACATCCCAATGAGATTTCTTGCTGAAAAACCTCTGCTTATCTTAGACAAGAGCAGTAACACAGAAAGTTGCACTGCTGGGAAGGAAGACACAGGAGATCAGTGTAGTACTTGAGCTTTTCAGATTTTTACATGTGCCCAAATCCTCTGCCTCACATATATCAGAAAACCTCTCATCCCCTGCTGCAACTTTCCTCCTCTCAGGGTAACTGTACTAGGAAGCTCAGCTAAAAGGTACATTAACTGCCCAGTAGCCCATTGGGAAGACTGATGGTTGGGCATGATGAATCAGGAGCAGATCCTGCTATGCAGGCCAGGAGAAAACAGCTTTTCATGATGCTGAGCATTTTTGGAAGAGTGATAATACCCTTTCAGATCACCCTTTCAGAAATGCTTACTAATTGAGAAGAAGGCCTAGAGTCTACTAAGGTTTCTTAACATCTTTACATTGCCATTGCCATAATAAGAAGAGCTGGGAGGGCAGCTGCAGGGTGATGTGGAGGGATGAGAGACAGTGAGTCTCTAGCAGTGGGAAGAGTGTGGCCATCCAGACGGGAAAACCCATGTAGGGCACTGGGGATATTGGGCCTTTGCTGTGGAATCTTTGTCTTCTGTTCCCATCCATCCCCCAGGAAGTCATTAAATCTTTGATTTAGCTTCTTTAGTAGATTTCCCTCCTGAAAAGATTGAACTCTCATTAGAAAAAAAAATTACATGGCCTGTCTTAGATCAATTCCATCTGCTTGAATAATGTAAGCCAGTGTTCCCTAAAACCCAATTACCCTGGGTAAACTGAAAAGCCAAGATGATATAACAAGAGTTTGGCAACTCTCCAGATATGAGGGGTAAATGATGAGGAGTCAAAGACAGTATCAAACTTCTTTTTTTTTTTAAGATTTTATTTATTTATTCATGAGAGACAGAGAGGCAGAGACACAGGCAGAGGGAGAAGCAGTCTTCCGCAGGGATCCCAATGTGGGACTCGATCCCGGATCCCAGGATCATGCCTTCAGCCAAAGGTAGATGCCCAACTGCTGAGCCACCCAGGCTTCCCAACAATATCAAATTTCTAATTCAGAGTTCCTAAAAGGATAATATACTACATAAAAAATAGTAGAAAAAGAAAAAGAAAAGTAGAATAAAGAAAAGTAGAATCTATCAAAGTATCAATAATCTCTCTTAGGCCTTCCCACACCACCAACCCTTTATTTTAATTTTTTTGTGAGTGGAAGGTCTATTGAAAGACACCCATAGTTGCAGGGGACATTTTTCACTTCCATGTTCCTTTAGAAATATGGAAAGAAGGATGCCTGGGTGGCTCAGTGGTTGGGTGTCTGCCTTGGGCTCACGGCATGGTCCTGGGATCCAGAATCGAGTCCTACATTGGGCTCCCTGCATGGAGCCTACTTCTCCCTCTGTCTATGTCTCTGCCTCTCTCTCTCTCTCTGTGTGTGTCTCTCATGAATAAATAAATAAATCTTTAAGAAAAAAAAATATGGAAAGAACAGAATCCCATGTTTCCATTTATTTTTCTTTCATTATTAAGGCCAGAAAAATCTTCCCTGGATTTTCCTCCCATACTTTCCTCTATGTCTCACATACCAGGATTATGTCACTTGATCTTTCTTATATCAGTCATTGACAATACAAATAATATTAATATGATAGCTTGGACCAATTGAGATTCAATACTCTGGGGGCATCTGGCAGCTCAGTTGGCTAAGCATCTGGCTCTTGATTTCAGCTAAGACCATGATCTCAAGGTCATGAGATCCAGCCCCACATCAGGCTCTCCACTCAGCTGGGAGTCTGCTTCTCTCCCTCTCCCTTTGCTCCTCGCCCTGCTCTCTCTTTCTCTCTCAAAATAAATAAATAAAATCTAAAAAACGAAAACAAAAACAACAACAACAAAAAAAACATTCAATATCCTGGACTTTGGGAGAGAATCCTGGATACCAGACACAGAAACAAAATCTAGGGGCACCGGGGTGGTTCAGTGGCTGAGCATCTGCCTTCGGCTCAGGGCATGATCCTGGGGTCCTGGGATCCAGTCCCACATCCAGCTCTCCGCAGGGAATTTGCTTTTCCCTCTGCCTGTGTCTCTGCCTCTCTCTCTCTGTGTATCTCATGAATAAATAAATAAAATCTTTTTAAAAAGTGGGGGGGGAACAAAATCTAGATTCTGTTATCCAGCAGAAAAAAAAAATGGGAGAGGGATGGCTGTTAGGTGAATAACCAACAGGATTTACTGCAACATGCAGTATTGCAGTATTGTCCTTGAAACTTTTACTTGAGGCTATTTAGACCCATCTCACAGATGTTTAAACAGATCTAGATCTGGACAATGAAATATCTAAGAGTCTTCCATTGCTTTGCAAGAGAAAGAAAAGGCACCATTTCCCCTAGAACTGAGGACAGTTCTTGGGTAAATAAATCAACCGCTTATCATAGCATCCATTATGTACCAAGTACAGTGTGACAGGCACTGCGCTAAGCATTCTGAGCCTATTAGCTCATTTAGCTCTTACCACAATTCTGCAAAGTGAATGCCTTATCCTAATTTACACAAATTAAAGAAAACAAAAACAAAAACTTTGCTTCAGGAAAGGTAACATACTTGCCAAAGTCACATAGTCAAGTGACAGAAGTGAGAGCCAACCCAGTCTTAGGGTCAAAGCTCCTACTCTTCCAGTATACATTTCTACCACATAATTCCCAAGACAAACACTTGGAAGCAGAAGCTGCTAGGGTCTCTGTGTGACAGTGGGGGGTGGGGGGAGGAGAGGATAGTTTTATGCCCTCCCACAGGTACTGTGCTGCTTCAGAATATGAGGTTAAGGGTAGAGGTACCAAGAAGTCCTAGAGCTTGTGCAAAAGGAGCTGCTGGCTGTTTGAGGACCATCTGGGAAACCAGGAGTTAGAATGGACAAGGCTTACATCTCTTCTGCCCAGGAAAGGTGAATGCCCAGCATTGCTGATTGTAATGGGAAAAACAGGGCTGACTTGTAAAACTATCAAACATATGCTAGGGAGTCAGATTATTTCATAAAACTTTGCTTTAGGAAATCTGGAATCCACTCTGTAGCCATCCAAATTACAAGTAAAGGCTAATGACAGAGTTTGTGTTGCACTTCACAATGTACAAAGGGTTTCCACATGCAGTATCTCATCTATTTCCCCCTCTCAGATGATGAAACTGAGGCTGTAGACCAACACTGTCCCAGGGAACTTTCCATGACAATGACTGCAAGCCACATGTAGCTACTAAAACATGAAACATGACTAGAGTGACTGAGGAAGTGAGTTTTTCAGTTTAAACTAATAGTTTGGGGCAGCCCCGTTGGCGCAGCGGTTTAGCGCCGCCTGCAGCCCGGGATGTGATCCTGGAGACCCGGGATCGAGCCCCACATCAGGCTCCCTGCATGGAGCCTGCTTCTCCCTCTGCCTGTGTCTCTGCCTCTCTCTCTCTAGCTGTGTCTCTATGAATAAATAAATAAAATCTTAAAAAAAAATAAACTAATAGTTTAAGTTTAAAGAACCATGTATGGCTAGTGGCTACTGAAGTGAGCGGTGCAGCGGTAGGTGTTGAGTGACTTACGCAAGTTTATTGCTTTAGTAAGCTCGACAACTCTATTTGTGGTAACAGATTACAAGAGGAATTCTTCCTAGGTTCCTTGAGTTAATCATCAATCTGATTTAAGTGTTGGAAATTAAATTCTGTTGTGAAAACTTCTCAAGTATGAATTCGATAAGAGGAATGAAACAAAAATAGTTGAACTGAACTTTCCCTTATGTCAGTTAGGTCTGAATTTGTTGGGCAATGGGAGCATAATATATATTCCATCACCTAAGTGAAGTTTTCCAGTCAGGTTGTGGGTAGAAGAATGAGCTTCTGAACCCAGTAACGCAGGCAATTGCATAATATAGCCTATTCACTGAGGGGCACAGCCATAACTGTCTTCACCTTCTGAGAGAAAAAATAGAATCAAAGTCTCTCTTGTGGTTCACTCTGGTAACCATAAATTCCAGAAGGTTCTGGGCACCAAACAGAAATCATTATCTGACACTATTCTTGCTTGTCAACCAGTTAGGCCCACTTAGGGGATATAGAGAGAGCAGGAGAAGGAGTACAGAGAGGGATGGGCTTTCATCTGTGATATTTCATGCTTTCACCAAAAAAAGGGGGGGAGGGGAGTGGTGCCTGGGTGGTTCCAGTCAGTTAAGCCCCCAACTCTTGGTTTCATCTCAGGTCATGATCTCAGGGTCATGGGGTCAAGCCCCAAGTCAGGCTCTATGCTCAATATGGAGTCTACTTGAGATTCTCTGTCTCTCAATTCTCCCTCTCCCGCTGATCCTCCTCCTTATTCCCCTTCCACTTGTGCTCTCTCTCATGCCCTCTCTTTAAAAATAAATAAATAAAATCTTTTATAAAGGGTAGGGGAGGGATCCCTGGGTGGTTCAGTGTTTTGGCACCTGTCTTCGGCCCAGAGTGTGATCCTGGAGTCCTGGGATCGAGTCTCGCATTGAGCTCCCTGCGTGGGGCCTGCTTCTTCCTCTGTCTGTGTCTCTGCCTCTCTCTGTGTGTCTCTCATGAATAAATAAATAAAATCTTAAAAAAAAAAAAAGGTGGGGGAGAAGGGAATAAATAATTAGAGCAAGTTGCTCAGGAAAACTATTTCATCCATTTTGAGGGTATAAGTATAGTTCTCTATTAATTTAAACAAATGCTTCATCCTGCAATATGACAAGCACTATAATCTCACTCTTTGTAAGGCCTTAGATACTGTGTCTTTATCTACACTCTTTGCCTACTAAGGAATTTTGGAAATGGTTGAGAAAATCTGCCAATGACAACATCCACACCTCCCCCTCAACCATGACCTTTAGGAGGCTCGGGCTGCCCTGTTGCGTGAAGCTGAGGGTTCTCAGAATGTACATTCCTATCTTAACAGCATGCCTTCAGATAGGTCCCTTCCTTCCTCAACAGATAGAAGTGCAGTTTAGCTGGGCAGGTGACCCTTACCTCCACCCCAGATTTAGTCAGAAACTTCATTTCATCACCATTATTAATAGCTGGGTGTGCTAATGTTTCCTGAACATGATAAGAACCACACAGACTCAGAAGGAAATAAATCCATGACTCGGCACTTTTCCCTCTTGTTCGGCAGCATTAGAAAGGTTCCTACTGGACCTACAGATATCTGTGGGCCCTGGACTCTTGGCCAATGTCTGCTTTAAGATCTAACATTGTATGATAAGAGTGTGTAGCCACTAAAATTCAGAAAAACAGTAGATAATCCCTGTCTCCCCCTCTGGCTACCTAAAGGTGATGAGCAGAACTGCTTAACTTATTACAGTGCCAGTTTCTGTTTCCTGAATTCCAATCAATGTCTGCTTGAAGATCTAACATTGTATGATAAGGGTGTGTAGCCACTAAAATTCAGAAAAACAGTAGATAGTCCCTCTCTCCCCCTCTGGCTACCTAAAGGTGATGAGCAGAACTGCTTAACTTATTTACAGTGCCAGTTTCTGTTTCCTGAATTCCAATCGATTTGCCAAATGATGGAACCTAATATTTATACTGTGAACTGTGTACAAGGGGTGTGTGTGTGTGTGTGTGTGTGTGTATTCTCAGATTAGCCTATTTATCTCTCCCTGTGAGATAAGAAATATTCACCTATGTTAAAGATGGGGAAGCTGAGGTTCAGAGAGTTAAATAATTAGCCCAAGATCACACAACTAATTAGGGAGACAGCCCAAATTCAAACCCTGATCCATCTGTCTTCTAGCACCAAGCTGCTACCAAAGGCAGCATGAGGTGGATGGAAGCAGGGCACCCACTGTTATGGACTGAATTGTATCCTCCAAGACTGACATGTTGAAGCCCTAGCCCCTAAAGTGAGTGTATTTGGAGATATGGCCTTTAGAGAGGTAATTAAGGTTAAATGAGGTCATAAGGGAGGAGCTCAAATCAGATAGGACTGATGTTCTTCTAAGAGGAAGAGACATTAAAGATCCCTCTTTTTCCATGCACATAGAGAAGAAGCCATGAAAACACAGAGACCGGAGAGTTGCCTACGAGCCAGGAAGAGGGATCCAACCCTGTGGGCACCTGATCTCAGACCTCCAGCCTCCAGAACTGTGAGAAAGTCAATGACTGTTGTTCAAGCCCTGAGTCTGTGGTTCTAGCAGACTAACAAGCCCAGCTTGGGGCCTGTAAGACTTTCTTTTTAAAAATTCTCATGAAACACTCAGAAAGATATCATGTCCTAAACCCACATCCCACAATGCCTTCCTTGTCACCTACCTGCCTCTCTAGCAGGGTCAATACTAAGGTGAGGAGGGTGAGGCACATTCCCTGGACACACACACACACACACACACACACACACACACACACACACCAAAACAGTAATTTCCCAGGGATGCCAAAAAAACTCAGTAATTAAGACAAATAACATATTTTAAATCAAAATTAGTGCAAAAAGTTCATGATACTTTGGCTACTTTGCACATTCACCCACAGCTAGCTATGGTTGAGAAAAGTCTGTCCCAGGTTTTTCAATGTAACAGGTACCCCTGTGAGTGAATCCCAAACTCCATTCTTGAGATAAAGGAAGTATTCTTTTTTCCCATGACAGATTATGTTTTAATTTTTAATTACTGATTTTTTGTAAAGGTTTTCTTTATTTGAGAGATAGAGAGAAAGAGCTTGTGCAAGGGGAGGGGCAGAAGGAGAGGGAGAAACAGGCTCCCCACTGAACAGGAAGCCCCACACGAGGTTCGATCCCAGGACCCTGAGATCATGACCTGAGCTGAAGGCAGACAACGCTTAACTGACTGAACCACCCAGGCACCCCATGAGAGATGATTATTAAGTTGTCAGAAATAGTCAAGTTTGGGCTGACTTGTTGACTATGTTGCAGACTTTGTCCTGGAGGCCATGTGTTCAATAATGAACAAGGGAGATGAAGCCACCTCATAGGGAAGGCAGTCTGCAGGGAGACAGAAACAAGTGAGGGGCAGTATCAGTCTACGGTTCTCAGGCTACAAGGAGGCATATGTGAAAGAGACCAGATGATAGAAACACATGGAAGACACAGAAGCCTGATGGAGGGCATCAGGGAAGAAGCGGGGAAAGTGACATCTCAGTTTGCCAGATGACAGGGCAAGTAAACATGGCTCCAGGCCCAGGGGAAGTGTGTGTAAATCCTCAGAGAGGCTGCTGTTGACAAGTGACAAGTATGGCATTGAAAGATCATGACAGGGTGCCTGGAGGGCTCAGTCAGTTAAGTTTATGCCTTCAGCTCAGGTCATGACCTTACATTGGGCTCCCTGCTTAGTGGGGAGTCTGCTTCTCCCTCTTCTTCTCCCTCTCCCACTCCTCTCTGCTTACTCTCTCTCTTGCACCCCCAATAGACAAACAAACAAACAAACAAATAAATAAATAAAATCTTAAAAAAAAAAAAGGAACAAAAACTCCTGACATCCTGTAAGACAGGTATGCTTTTTTCTTACATACTGCCATCTCATCCATCAATGAATTCTGCGGGTTTCACTTCAAAACAGATAGTCCAAATTACCTTTGACAAGTCCATTCCTAGCCCCCAGCCTGAGACTCCTAAGTGGTCTGGTATCCTCCTTTCCTTCACTCATTACTCAGTGCTGCTGCCAGAACCATCTTGCTAATTTATAAATCTGATCATGCCACTTCTCTGGCCCAAGCCCTCATTCTTACTCAGAGTAAAACCAAATAAGTAAAATAATCTGCCCTGCAAGGCCCCTTTCCCTAGCTCTATCACCTCATCTCTTTATAACAACTCTATAATGTAATGTTTATGGTTGGTAACCCCCACTGACTGTCCAACCACCAGAAAAAAATGGTTGGTCAAGTCAAGTTTATCAGACTTAATACAGTAAAGTAGATGATCTTGACAGAATCTTAGTACTTTTTCAAAATGAAAAGTTAGAGCAGAGTATTCATAAGGGTTTAGGGCCTGGGCTAGGTGTTGTCAAATATTAGCATGCAAGGTGGTGATTTGGCTAGAAGTGGGCAATTTATGACATATTAGCTTGGACCAAATGGCTGAGGACAAGATGGGCTTTACTGGGAAAAGCAAAGTGAGGGGCACCTGGGTGGCTCAGTGGTTAAGCATCTGCCTTTGGCTCCGTGGTGATCCTAGGGTCCTGGGATAGAGCCTACTTCTTCCTCTGCCTATGTCTCTGCCTCTTTCTCTGTGTCTCTCATGAATAAGTAAATAAAATCTTTTCAAATAAAGAAAAGCAAAGTGAGAGTCACATAGGACTTGGTAAATGAACTATGAGTCTTGATAAATAAGCACCATTTCTGAGTACTGTTTAACACATGAATTGAGAATTTCTGTTTCAGTTCTCATACCATAGAATGTAAGCTCCATGAGGGCAAAGATTTATTTCTCTGTTTGTATATTTCTATCCTATCTTCTATAAGAATGCCTGGCACTGAGTAGGTATCAATAAGTATTTGCTGTATGAAAGAATGAACATTATTATTCTGATTTTTAAAATAAGAAAATTAAGGGGCTCTTGGGTGGCTCAGTCAGTTAAGTGTTGGACTCTTGGTTTCAGGTCAGGTCATGATCTCAAGGTCATGACATCAAGCCCTGCCTCAGGTGGAGCTGAAATATTATTCAGCCTTAAAAAGGAGTGACATTCTGATACATGCTTACAACACAGATGAACATGAAGTAAGCCAGACAGACACAAAAGGACAAATACTGTGTGAGTCCATTTATATGAAGTACCACGAATAGTCAAATTCACAGTAAAAGAAAGTAGAATAGTGGTTACCAGGGGCTGGAGGGAGAAGAGAATGGGAAATTATTGTATCATGGGTACAGAGTTTGTGTTTAGGATGATGAAAAAGTTGTGGTAATGGTCGTACAACGTAAGGAATGTACTTAATGTCACTGAACTGTACATTCTAAAGTGGTTGAAACCTAAATTTTACATTACATTTATATATATATTTTTTAACCACAATACAATAAACACCCTAAGTGCCTTAGTCTTTTATTAATGCTATTCTAGCCCCCAGTAAAGTCTTCATCAATCACCCCTGGACCTGTTCATGGAATGGGAAATAAAGGAGATGAGCCCAGGTGGGTACTTGCACACACAAACAAATTCCATTACAATATAAAAGTAAACCCTTGAGCTTAGGGAATCCTTTTTACTGAGCAGTAGGGCTGCCCTCCCTTTGCTCTCCAGGGAGGCATTATCTCTATCATCCAAGGATATTTGCTACATAAGTATCCTTGAAAAGACAATCTGGAACCTAGGGTTGTTAATACTTCTGCAGGCAAGATTTGAAGGAACCCAACAGATCCATGAAAGAACTGTTTCCCCATAATATTCACCCCTTGTTTCTGCACTATCTTGGTTTATGGTATAGTTTCCCATAAGCATACCACTCTGTCATCCTCTCCAGTTTATCTGACCAACAGAGGCTGGGACAAAACCCATTCAACTGGTCTCATATGGCATTTATTTAAAGCTAATGCCTACAGGATTCCAAACAAATGATGACAGCAGTACTGACCTCAACCATGCCCCTCAGGGTCCTGGATCCAATGAGGTTGAACAAATCCCATATACCATCAGGGTCTTTCTTAGTAATCCAAGTGGCTTTCTCTTTAACTTACTATGTTGATCTTTTAACTTGGCCCAAGGCATTAATCCAGGTACAGAAGGAGGAAGTCTAGGGCAATTCTATCAATCATAACAATCATGGCCAATGAGTTTAGATAGGGTTTCAAGGATGAAGTCTATCATTATTCACTCCAACTCAAATAAGGGCAGGTTCCATGCCACCTCTTCTAATTGAATGTTTCCCATCATAGGAAAAACTGCTTGTTGGGTGCATATAAATAATAAGCCAATTATCCCTTCAGGACACTTGCTTGAGAACCAAGGTATAGCTGTTTTGGGAAAGATCTCCACAATTGACTGAGGAGATGTACTGATGGTATTTCCTTAAATATTCCTATGGCCCCCTCTCCCCGTTAGAGGTGAAGTCCCCCTGTTTTCATGAGAAAGGCAAATTAACACCTGGCTTTCAGACTAGACGTATAATACCGAGAGTGAACTTAGTGCCCCTGGAAAGAAAGTTTGTAATTGTTGGGGCCATTCAAATGAGACCTACATTATCGGGGTATACGTGAAAAGTTTGGCAATGCCAATGACATGGCCTCCTGGGAAGCTCATACAGGTCTCAGTTCAGTTCAAATAATTGAGTCCAGTCATTATTTTTATTTTTTTTTCAGTTATTATTTTTAGAACAAAACCTGTCCTATTTGTACTTGTCACCAGAAGAACAGTATTCATTTACCCCACAGAGTGATGGGAAAATGTACAGGAATGGGGGTGGGAAAGCAAGCCAGTAGAGCCAACAAGTGTTTTGCACGAGAGAGTCTTCCTCTGTTGCTCCTAATAAATTTCTCAGTAAGATGAAAGTAAATGATGATCGATCATGGTCAGAGTCACTTGGAGGAAGGTGGCAGACCCAGCAGTGTCAAATTTAAATAAGTTGCAATAGTACAAAGAAGCTGCACCAGGACACTTTCCTTTTTGAGAGAACCTCTAGAAAATAATCATTAATGTCACTCATCCCCCCTCAGGAGTCTAAGGTCTCCCTCCTCAAGTGCTAGGGTTTTTTGCTCTCCCTCTATCAATACTACAAAATCAATGTGGGTTCATTCTAGTACCTATAACTTCACTTTTTGTTCAGATAGTTCACTACTTGAACCAAGATCGTTCTCTGGAAGTGTCAAGTCCAAGAGGGACACGTTTATAAAGTGTACAAGAACACTTGTGTTAGTCTACTAGGGTTACCATAACAATTATTTTCTCCTAGTTAATGGAAGTGGAGAAGTCCAAGATCAAGGTGCCAAGATTGTTTTCTGATGAGGCCTCTCTTCCTGACTTATAGACCGCCACCGTTTCATTGTGTCTTTACATGGTCTTTCCTCTACACTCAAGCAGAAATAGATATCTGGTGTCTCTTCTTCTTCTTATTATTTTTTAAAGATTTTACTTATTTATTCATGAGAGATACAGAGAGAGAGAGAGGCAGAGACACAGGGAGAGAAGCAGGTTCCCTGTGGAGAGCCCGACCCTGAGATTATGACCTGAGCCAAAGGCAGACGCTCAACCACTGAGCCACACAGGTGCTCCTGCTTCCTTTTCTTATAAGGGCACCAGTCCTGTGGGATCCTAACCCTTTTGACCTCATTTAATATTAATTACATCTGTAAAGGCCATATCTAAAAATACAGTTGCATTGAGGGTAGGACTTGAACTAGGGGATAGGGGGACATGATTCAGCCCATAACAACACTTATTTCCCCACTTTGGCTCGTGTGGGCCACTGTAGGAGGAATTGGTAAGCAGCATACTCAATCATGTGATCATTCTCTTTATCATCTAGGGCTGTGTTAATCCAACAAGAGAATCCAGATTCTGGTCCAACCAGAATCCTGTGTGTGTATGGTCTTCCTCTTGACTGGCCTGCCCCCCAGAAAGTGTACCACTAGGCCAGTCTAGAACTACCGATAGGTGAAAGGAAGGAGCATGATGCCCAGTTATCATTAAGGGAAGTATCCCAAATTTTTAAAAGTAACTCTATATAACTCTTGGGGGACAACTCCCCAGGGTGTCTTACTACATACTTTGTGAGCAAAGGCACTGGCTGTCTTTGTTCTGGACTCTTTTGTCCAGAACATTTGTCTAGCATACAACCCTGGAGGATGAAAATAAAGCCTCCCTCCAGAGCAAAGAACAGCTATGTTAACTTTCCAGTATAATTATGCTTCTCTCTAGGGCAAATATCAGGCAGTCTCATTGCCATTTTTAAAGATTTGGGTTCCTTGAACTTGGGGTTCTTTTCTTGCAACTCATTGCAGGTGCAGGTTTCACCTGCCCCTCATCACATTACTCTGTGGGAATTGCCCTCTGGAACTTTGACAACTGAGATTGCCATGAATAGCAAAGTCTTCCCTCTCTGGGACCCACAAATCTCATGTCTTCTGCCAGCATCACTAAAATGATAGCAGGCTAAGTTTTTAGTTTGCAAGTAGGATAAACTCTTCACTGTTCTTGATGATCACTCCCACTTCTTTTGTCCTGATCATTACCCAGGAAGCAACTGAGGAGAAGACCACTGCTCTCTGGGGACTGCCAAATTCAGTGAACAGATTGTCTCACTAAAGTGTGTAGGCCAGGAAAAGGGGAGGGAGTAGAGTCAATTTTTTTTTTCTGTCAATTTTTGAGGAGGCTGTTTTAATACTCAGCCACACAGGATGCTTAGGAGTAGTAGAAAGCACAGAAGGTCCATCAAATCCTTGACTAGCAGCACAGTGTTAAGCAGTTTTTGCAATAAAAGGCTCACCATTGTCCAAATGCAAATGGTCCAGAAAGCCAAACACAGGGCATGGATCAGCTTCACAGGCCACAATGCTCTGGCAGGGGTTGGTGACCGAACTAGAACAACAACATCATAACCTCAAAAATTATCAATGGCAGTGAGGCACCACCAACAGCCCCGACAGCACTCAAGCGTCCAGTGTAGTCTCTCTGCCAGAAACGGTCAAGGGCAAATGTCCCACATAATGTTGTCTCCCTCTTTGCAAGGAGAGAAAGGTTGGGTGGTTGAAAGGTAGAAGACTGAAGATTGTTCTGGGAAAGTTTCAGCAAGGCTGACAGGGAGTCCTAGAGACAAAGTAACCTATCAGAGGCATCCCAGGAATGAGTCTTAGAATCCCTGGAGTGTTCAGCCATTGGCCCAAAGCAGCCATGGCCATTGTCTTTTGTATGAATGTAGACATGGCTATCAGAGCTCAGCAAATAAGGCTGTGCCCAACCACACTCTGCATTAGAAAACCTAAGAGGTGAATTTTTATAGCCACCATAACCAGTTATGGTTAACAAAAAGGATTCCACAGAGAAAAGGGAACTAAGACTCTGAAATTAAAAAGTCAAGTAGCAAAACTGCAGATGCATATCAAAATACATATGAGTATTGTGAATATGCAAAAGGAAAAGAACTAGACTATCGTATGTAATGTCAATCTGTAATAAATAAATATACTTTAAGAAGATTCCATGAAGAACTAAAAACCATCTTTAAAGCTCCAGAGAGAAAGGCACGTTAATATGTCTGTAAGTAAAAACTGTCAATGTGACAGATCACCTTTTTCTTTTTCTTGGGAACCACAAACTGCCTGAGGGTTTGTTTTGGTCTTTTCTATTTCTGGGACTCAGACAAGTAGGAAGAAGGAGCAGGGAAACACAGCCCCTCCCCTTCTCACAGCTCAGCTGAAAAAGGTCTCCCCTGGGCTGTCTGGGACCAGGATCTGGCGGAGGCAGAAAAGGGGAGCATGAGGCGCAGCAGGCCCAGAGAGTGCAGGCACAACATCATATCTTATCACATACCCACCTACGTGTCAGGTTATTTTAAAAATCTATTGAGCTATAATTCATAGATCATAGAATTCACCCCTGGGACGCCTGGGTGGCTCAGCGGTTGAGGGTCTGCCTTCATTTCAGGACATGATCCCAGAGTTCCAGGATTGAGTCCTGCATCAAGCTCCTGCCTGGAGCCTGCTTCTCCCTCTGCCTGTGTCTCTACTTTTCTCTTTGTGTTTCTCATGAATACATAAATAAAATCTCTTAAAAAAATAAAATAAAAATCACCCTGTAAAGTATACAATTCCATGACTTTAGTATATTGACAGAGCCATACAGCTATCACCATCATCTGAGTTTAGGATAATCACATCACCTCAAATACTGAAACCCATTCGCAACCATTCCTCCAACTGCCCTGACAACACCCAGTCCTAGAAAACCACTAATGTACCATCTGTCTTGATACATTTGCCTATCAAGGACATTCCATATAAATGGAATCATAGAATATGTGGTCTTTTGCACCTGACCTCTTTCATTCAACGCAATGTTTCGTGGTTCATCCATAGTGTGGTGTGCATCAATATGTGGTTCTGTTTTATAGCCAAATAACATTCTACTGTATGCTATATTTCGATACACAACATTTTGTTTGCCCATTCATTAATTCATGGACTTATGAATAATGCTGCTATGAATGAATGTTTATGTACAAGTTTATATATGCCTTGAATTTTCTTGGGCATATACTTAGGAGTAGAATTGCTGGCTCATATGGGAACCCTATGTTTAACATTTTGAGGAACCCTCAAACTAATTTCCACACCAGCCACATCAGTTTACATACTCCCCAGCAGTATATAAGGGTTCAAATTTTTCCATATCTTTGCTAACTCTTGGTATTGTATTTTTTATTATAGTTATCCTGGGTTTGAAGTGCTATTTCTTTGTGGTTTTAATTTGCATCTTTTTAATGGTTATTGATGTTGAGCATATTGTCATGTGCTTACTGGCCAGTTATGTATCTTCTTTGGACAAATGTCTATTCAAATCCTTTGCTCATGTTTTTAATTGGGTTGTTTGTCTTTTTGTTGTTGACTTGTAAGAGTTCTTTATATATTTTGGATATCAGTTTTTTATTAGATATGTGATTGCTAATTATTTTCTCTCATTCTCTGGATTGTCTTTTCACCTTCTTGGTATATCATAAAAAGTTTAAATTTTGACATAGTCAAATTTATTTTTTCTTTGGCTCCTTATGCTTTTGGTGTCATATCTACTCAACTATTGACTAATTCAAGATCATAGAAATTTATTCATGTTTTCTTTCTTTTTTTTTTTTAATTTATGATAGTCACACAGAGAGAGAGAGAGGGGCAGAGACACAGGCAGAGGGAGAAGCAGGCTCCATGCACCGGGAGCCCGATGTGGGATTCGATCCCGGGTCTCCAGGATCACGCCCTGGGCCAAAGGCAGGCGCTAAACCGCTGCGCCACCAAGGGATCCCCATGTTTTCTTCTAAAAATGTAATCGTTTTAGCTCTTACACTCAGGTCTGTGGTCTGTTCTGAATTAATTTTGTGTATGATACAAGGAAGAGATTCAATTTCATTCATATGCATGTGGGTATCCATTTTTTCAAGCACCACCTGTTGAAAAGATTATTTTACCCCATTGAACTATATGTCAATTTTAAGGGAAAAAAAAAAGTATCTGTTTCCATATGACCACAGTCTGAGAGGAGGACAATCAGGCTCATTAATTCAGTCCTCTCACATTCCAGAATTCCTAGTACTTGGTATTCTGTGGGACAAACCTCCTTCAAACACATTTGTTAACTAAACAAATACAAGAACCATACTTAACCTTGCTGAACTACCTAAGAACTTGAACCACTTCTGTTTGCTATAAATACTCAGTGCTGTGAAGGAGGCTGCTGGTTTCTATTGAAACTCGATCCCAGAGTATTTGTCTGGGAAGCTGGGGGACTGATTTTCCTGTTTTACCCATGACCTCTCCCAATAAATGCATTTATTAATTTCCATGAATTGTTGTGGCTGGTGGGAGGTGTGTAGCAGCCACCAGTTGTATGGCTAGAAAATGCCAACTGCCAACAGAAGGCCACAAAGACTATTGAATGGCTCCTTCCCAATTTCATCAATGCCTTGGCTCCTATGAATTTATGGCACTCTTTGGCCTTCTATCTTACCACAGAGAGAATAATGAAGACATTTAAGTGTTCTTCAGGTCAATCCTACCGCAGCAGGGCAAAAACATCAAATGAGATTTTTGCCATCAAGATGGACCATCTCAAGCAAGCTATTTGGCACATTGAAGGCACTCGAAACGTATTGGTAGAGAACATTAAAGATTTAATGCAAAGCCTACATCTGTTCCATGGGACTCCCGAAAAAATAGTTATAGAAGTGGTCTTCAAAGAGCCCAGAATCAACTTCAAACAAAGGCTCAGAATTATTTTAGGGAAGTCAATTTCTTTTTTTCTTTTTTTTAAAGACTTATTTATTTATTTATTTATTTATTTATTTAGAGAAAGCACAAGCAGGGGGGAGGGGCAGAGCTAGAGGGGGAGAGAGAGAATCTCAAGCTGACTCTGTTCTGAGCGTGGAGCCCAATGTGGGCTCTCTCCCAGGACTCTGAAATCAAGATCTAAGCCAAAATCAAGAGTCAGGTGCTCAATCAACTGAGCCACCCAGTTACCCCTAGGGAAGTCAACTTCTAATTCAATCTGTACTGTTCTTTCAGGCTTGTGTTGCTCCTTCTAATTCTCATGTCACAGTTGGAGCCACAGATATTCCAGGAAAAGAACACTTGCACTGTAACATTCTCAAATCCTGGGCATGACCCAGAGAAACATGGTTCAGGCTCTGCACCCTGTCAGCACAGCAGAGACTAGCTGCTCCTCCTGTAACAAGAGACCTAGGAAGGCTTAGATCATAGGATCTTAATTTTGGAAGAGACTTAGAGATTCATGACACTCCTTTAGTTACAGATAAGACAACTAAGGCCCAGAGAATTAAGGGATTTGGCTCATGTCATGTGGTGAATTGAGGCTGATGGAGAAATATCTGTAAAGTATGTAGGGCAATCTAATGTTCTGAGTCAAAATCACTGACATAAAATAGTTTTTGGTACAAAATCTGATGCTTCAAATATGTCACTGTTTTATCCAAATTTTCAACCTAAGGTTTTGATAATTAACATCAAGTGTTAGGTAAGGGTGGGGACCAGTTACTACAGTTTCAAAGAAAGCAAACCTAAATACAATTCCCCCACTACCTTGTTAGGATACAAAAGACATCCTCCAGTACCTTTTTCTCTGCATTAAGTGCATTACAATGAAAGGCCAGTTGACCTTTGTTCCTTGGATTATTTTGACATTGTTCAAAGAGCCTCCAGTGTGCATTTCACAGAGCCCAGGTGCTGGGCCACCCTTGAACATGGGTCCCCAGACCTTACTGTCAAATTCAGCAATTATTTTCTCTCTCTCTGCAGCTGTGCTCAGAAGACTGCTTTTGTGGGCCACCAGGAATTTCCTGTGATAGAATATCAGAAAGCTACTGGTGACTCGGAGGAGGTGACTTCACAGGGCAAAAGTTCCCTTTCTACAATAAACATTCCCAGTGTGGCCATGTAGGAGACTTCCTACACAGACCCCACACCTACGAGCCACTTGTCTTCTTGACACCGAATAGGCAGAGAAAAAAGTAGAACCATTTGTAAGAGATTGTCTTTTTTTTTAAAGTGAACTTGCCTATATGTTCCTAGTATACTAGTATTATCATAAAAACCAGTGAGGAAAATGCTCACCTAAAAAGGACTTTAAAAGAACATATGAATTTTATAAAGCAAACAGGCAACCCGGTTCACAGTTTCTAAGTGAGGGAGGGAGGCTTGTCAAATGACTCTAAGGAGCTTTCGCATCTTGAAGGGGGAGGAGCAGGGCACCTCCCTGGCACACCGACCAGCCTTGTGTCCCACGGGGGCCTGGCAGCAGCAGGGAACAACCAATGCCATATTCCAAAAAGTTTGCGTCTCCAGCAGCCATTGCAAAAGCCACCATTCAGAAGAGAGTTACTAAAGAGAAAAGCCAGAACCACTCAGTCAGAGCAGGTGCACCTCTAAGAACTATCTGGTCTTCTCCGGGTCTGGGGAGGCAGAGGTCCAAGGGAAGGGGGCAGCCAGACACCTACCACAGTGGGAGGCGGCACCACCAGCCCAACTTCCTTGACATTTCCTCTTCTATCTCTCAAATAATGCGTTCTACTCCCTAATTTATATTTTGTGCCCTAATAGTATGATGGATTCTTACCCACAAAAATCTCACCCTTAGAAGCTGTTCGTATTATCCCTGGAAAGTGAGAAAAACTGGCTTCCCGGCATGGTAAAGGGCGAATCCATCAAAAGCTGAAGGTGAGGGGCACCTGGGTGGCTCAGTCAGTTTAAGTGTCCGCCTTTGGCTCAGGTCATGATCTCAGGGTCCTGGGATGGAGCCTCTTCTTTGGGCTGTGAGCTCAGCGGGGGGTCTGCGTCTCCCTCTCCTCTGCCCCTCTCCCACTATTCCGTGTGCGCTCACTCTCGCTCTTTCTCTCTCTCTCTCTCAAATAAACAAACATAAATTTTTTTTTTTTTTTTAAAGCAGCTGAAGGTGAGCTTCAGCCCTTTGGAGGATCTTTTATAACACTTAGCAAGGATTCTTGCCTTCGCCCTAGGCTGCTCCTGCCTGGTTGAGAGGGTTACTTCCCACTTTCGCTCATTTCCATTGGTTAATATTTCCCATGCATGCGATTGGTGTCCTCAGCTAGCTGCTGTAAGCTCCTGTCCTCTTTGAGAAACAGGACCTGTGGTTTGATCAGGCTGGCATTTTCCTGGGCACGCCCACGCGACAGGGGGGAGGGGAGTGTCTGGATGCCTCCCTAGGCTGGCTGTAAGAAGGGGACAGCAATGGGCTGATTGCAGGTGGAGCAAGCAACCTCCCTGACAAGCCTCCTGCAGTTTCTGTCCCAAGCATCGCCGAGGCCTGGTCTCCCCAAGCCTCCAGTTGAGGGCCAGTCCAATATCTTCATGGGACTGGACTAATCAGTTCTCCCAAAGGTTCCCAAGTGGAAGAGAAGAGCTTATCCATTTCTTTCTTTCCCTCTATTTCGGTATGAATTGGAATCACAGCAGGACGTCATGGACCTCCTCCACCTTCTCTGAGACAAAGCACAGTTTACCTTCGGTGCTGCCTCCCCAGCTTCCCTGGAAGGATTTGGCAGCGGCTGCCTTCCAGAGCCGGGGGTGGGTGAGCCAGGCTCCCCGCGGCCGCCAGCCTGGGCCTGGCGTGCTGGGGCACATGTGCCTGGGGATGGGGGTCCTAGGGCAGGGCCTGGGCAAGGGAGCCTGCGGGACCATGCATGACCGGACTCCAGACTCCACCTGCCCCAAGGGCTGCTTAGACCTTCAGAGGTGTCTCGGTGAGCGCTGGCTCCGTCCAGTAACAGCCCAGGCAGAGCTGTCTCTGCGGAGGGAAGAGTGCATACAGGTAGGTCTGGGGAACGAGGCCAAGAGACACACCAGCCTCCCCGGTTAAGCCACTCTCGGTGGTCGCTTCGTCCTGAAACACAGGCCACTGCCCCATTCCGTGGCTGCTTCTCCTCTCCCAGGATGGCTGGCTTCAACCTTGACCTTCATCCATTGTTTAGCTTCCTTCTAGCCCATCTTCTAACCCATGGCTGAACCACAGCAAATTACCATTTATAAACACATTTGTTTAGGCATGATAAACTGGCATGACTTCTCCTCTATAGAATATTCAGGAAGGATATATACAATGGGACCCAGACAGAGACGAGGCCGGAGGACTGAAGGAGGAACCAGGAGTGATGTAATCTCGTCCCGCACAGACGCCCCTTCCCCTCTGTAACCAGAACAAGGTGCATCACCTCGCCAGAACTCAGCCAGCTCCCTCATTTGTAAACTAACAATATATAATCACACCTGGGGCTCTAAAAATTAGGTTAGTAAGATGGTTTCTGAGCACTTACCTAAGACCAGGCATAAAACAGCCCTGATCCCTATCCCCATGAACCTAGCATAATGGGAAGGGCAGATATGAAACAAATAATTATAAACAATAAACTTACAAGTGTCTAAATTACCATAGAAGAAAACTGGAAGTGTTCTAAAGGCAAATAATCCAGTCCGGGTGTGCAAAATTTTGCAACTATCCCATAGCAGTCATTTGATTGAGGAAATGGTATCCATCACATGAAGGATATGTACAGAAAGTCACAAGTTTTAGTGGGAAATATGGAAGGCCTAATGATATCACCAAGACCGCAGAACTTGAAGAAGAAAAGATAAAAGTGAAGGAGCCCATTTAGGTTCTTACTCTTTATGCCCACAGGGCCTCTTCATTCTCAACAAATTGAACATCCCTCCTGGGCATGGTCACTTTATGGTGACATCTATAGATGATCTTCCAAAGAAGTAGTCATCAGCAAAAGAAACTGACCATGGCTGATTCAAACCAAAAGACGAAAGGAACAAAGGCAAGCCAGGCTGGAGGAGGCCAGCCAAAATCACAGAACTGGGCCAAGGTGGATAATGAGCACATACCTTGGGAGTTCCGGGTACAGATCCTAGAGCCGACTGTTTTGTTTGCATCCTATCCCAATTAGCTGTGCAAATTTGAGCAATTTGTTTCACCTTCCTGTGCCTCAATTCTTCATCTGTAAAATTAAACTAAAAATATTCTAGGGGCACTTGTGTGGCTCAGTCAGTTAAGTAACTTGCTTTGGCTCAGGTCACGGCAGGAAATTGAGACGGGTCTGGCTCTGCACTCAGTGGGGAGTCTGCTTAAGATTCTTTCCCTCTCCCCCTGTTCTTGCCTCCCTCCCCTCCCCTTGCACGCTTGCACTTTCTCTCTCTCTCTCAAATTAGAAAAAATATATATTTTTTAAATCCCATATTTTAACAAGTCTAAAATGTCAGTTTTAAGATGTACTGCTCTTTTATGAGCCACTAAGAGAAAACACTGCCAATTAAAGTATGACACAGAGCTTTCTCATCACTTCAAATGTTTTATTTTATATTTCAATATAAATCCTTATTAGATCTATTTAGATACAGGCTTTTAGCATGCCACTCTTAAACATACATAAAAAGAAAGATATAATAAAAATAAATTAGGATACTTTTAGATCTTTCTCAATTCAGAGCCCAAGTTTCCCAAATGGCTTATTGGTCTGATCTTTTTTTTTGTTTTTGTTTTAAAATGGCTCCAAGCCCAGCATGGAGCCCAACATGGGGCTTGAGCTCACAAACCCTGAGGTCAAGACCTGAGCTGAGATCAAGAGTCAGATGCTTAACTGACTGAGCCACCCAGGTGCCCCTGGTCTGGTAATTGTTGTCCACATGTGTCCACACACTGGCTGCTAATCTCTGAGCCACCATGGTCACTGGCAGCATTTCTTCAAAGATAGCTCCATCATTTTCTCCTGGACCTGCAGCAAGCCTTGGACAGCCCTTCTCCAAGGTCTGGTGCTACTGCTTTCTTGACCTTAGCAGAGGTGTCACGAGGCTTTCAGAACACAGATACAGTCTTTTCCAAATGTTTCTCCAGGGGTTTGTTGCCTGAAGCAGCAAGGATCTGCAGGCATCCTCTAGGCCACCTAAGACAAGGTGTGCAGTGAGACGACTATAACAAGCCCCAACAGGCACCACCTGAACACCCACCCTCCTCAAGATGCTTTAGAACTCTCGCTGGGAGACTTGTGTTTATTTAGTTGAAGAAGTTAGCCCTGGTCCAGCATGTTGTCAGCATTCAACAAATGCCAGTTATTTTCTATCTTTAAGAAATACCTGTAGCAGGGACACCTGGGTGGCTCAGCTGTTGAGTGTCTGCCTTCACACTCCGGGCGTTATCCTGGGGTCCTGGAATTGAGTCCCAATCAGGCTCCCTGTGGCTCCGGGCTTCTCCCTCTACCTATGTCTCTGCCTCTCTCTCTCTGTGTGTGTCTCTCATGAATAAATAAAACTCTTTAAAAGAAATAAAAAAGAAATACTAGTGGCAAATTAGGAGTGTTTTATAAAGGTGCACCTTTTTATCTTATATTGAATAGGGTACGGGGAAGATAAGATAAAATGAGCCACTATCCCACTTGCAAGCTTTCAAAAGAAATCTATAAGGGAATCATTGACTATCAGGAGGGAGGATATTTCACTCATCCAAACAGATTTTCTTTAGTCTGCCAGAGAGCCTGAGATCTGCTATCCTCTCGATGACAATTAAATGTGGATAGCAACTCACCTAGGATTCAGACCAGCTCAAAGGGTTGGTGGCAGCATGGTTGGGACATTCCTTATGGTTCAGTGCAAGTGTCTAAACAGCTTTTTTTTCATCTCTATTGAAACTTAGCTCATTAGTCTGTAGTGTACTTGGGAACCCAAAACAGCCTCATTGGTTTTCTTTTGTGTTATAAGACTTGGAACACTGAATTCTATTTCTGGCCATGACACCTAATACACCTTTCTCACCCAGCCAGAGCTGGGGTTGGAGGGGGAGGGGGAGGCTGGAAAAGGTTCAGGCTGTGGAGGAGCTGTCAGAGGAGGGCATTGAACAAAGACCAGGACACCCTGTCCGGGTTCTGGTTCCAACCCTGTGCCACATGCATCCTCAGCAGGCTGGAGACAGTGGAGGGTGGAGGGATGGGGTCAGCTAGCTGAGGGGGTTACTCAGTTCAGCTGGAAAAGCCTTTATTTCACAATTCTTTTTTAAAAACATTGGCCATTTTAACTGTTAAAAACCATCAGTCCCATTCTCCTGGGCTTGCTTTTGGTGCAATTTGGTATTTCTAAGGGAAATAATCTGAAGAACATTTTGAAATCTTGCAGTGACAGTTCATTGGCTCCAGGAACCAAAATTCTGCTCTCTTTGGTTTTATCTATATAATGAGAAGAAACAGCATAGATCTGGGTGGCAGGCACACAGGAAAATAAAAATAATTCGGGGCACTTGCCTGCTCTCTGCATTTGTAAGCCAATGTGTCAGGCTTCTAGTATTAGAACACCATTTCTAACTTAGTATATGGCTTTGAGTGAAAAAGTGTGTCTTTTTCTTTTATCCTGGCAAACCCTGGCAAGCTGCACTCTGAAACACTGTGCCAAAACACAACCCCAACGATGGTGACAGAGCAAACCCACTTCTACACATTATCACCAATACTGGATTCCTTGATGATTATTTCCTCATCGATAAGGTTACAGAGGTTTCAGGCTTAATGAACTTTTCTGATTTTCTCATTTCTCTCTCAGATTGCTTCATGAATCGACAGTCCTGAGCCCCTTACCACAGTAACTAAGGAGATGAATATCCATGCTAACCAAAGAGGGGCAAGAGCTACTAAACTAATGTGATAAACAAGATTCTCGTAATTCTCTAGGTGCACTCAGGCCCAACACAAGCTGGGAACCTCTCCCCAAGAAGCCTGCTCCTAAAATCTGAAGTAGAGGAGACAAAAGTACCTCAAGGAGCTACTACGGTGTTTCAGCCTCCCTAAGAAAGATTGGGCAGCTCTCACTGGGTGAAGACTGAAGCCAGGGGAGCATGGCCCATGGCCATATGCTGTGTGGCCTGGGGGTGCAGGGCAAGCAGCTATTATAATCTATTTGGTCACTTAGCCTATTATAATCTATTTGGTCACTTAGCCTCGCCTTAGAGTTCCCTCCCTGTAGCTGGTAAGCCTGAACTCTCAATTTATAGATTTCTTTGTTTATTCTAAAGGAAAGAAGCAGGAAGTTCATTTTTACCGGTGACCTTGACTAGATGTCTTTGATGATGAAGTTTAATAGGTTAAAGGTTCATCCTAGTTTATTTATGTCATTATAAAATGACGCCATCCTTGTTTTTATATTTTTTCACATTTAATGAGTGTACTTCTTGTAATAAATTATACCAAACACACACGCACGCACACAATTTAAAGCAAAAGTTTTTCCTTTTTTTTTTTTTTAGTTTTTAGTTTTTTAGGTTTTCTGTTTTGTTTTTGTTTTTGTTTTTAGTTTTTCCACTTACTCATTTTTATTTTAACTCCACTCCAACCTATAGTACAAAATAGTGTCATATTATTTTCAAATATTTGTCTGGACTTTTAGAACAATAATTGTTTTAAGTGTTTCTAAAGCACTTTAGACTTTACTAGAAAAGTTTTAAAATATGTCAACTCCACAGTTATTCATCAGATACAACTTGTATATCATACATAACATTTGTTGTATCATCTTTGTTTTATCTTCATTTAAAGAACAAAATGTTCTTCCAATGGGGAGGAAAAAAGTTGCAGAAACCATTTACAGGGGCGGTTAATTCACCCTTCTAGCTGTAGGAAATATGAAGAAACGGGTCCCCCTAGTGTTCCGCGTGTGCTGCTGCAGGATGCTAGCGCACTAACTTGTATCAGAGCTTCTCAAACTTTTTAAAAAAGATTTTATTTATTTATTTATTTATTTATTTATTTATTTATTTATTTATTTATTTATTCATGAGAGACACACAGAGAGAAGCAGAGACATAGGCAGAGGGAGAAGCAGGCTCCCTGCCGGGAGCCCGATGCAGGACCCCATCCCAGGACCTCAGGATCACGCCCTGAGCTGAAGGCAGATGCTCAACTGAGCCCCCCAGGCTCCCTCAAACTTTAAATTGTACACAATTATCTGGGGATCTTGGTAAGATGTAGATTCGTATGCAGAAGGTGAGGGGTGAGGACTGGGATTCTGCATTGCTAAAAAGCTCAAAGAGGATGCCAATGCTGCTGGTTTGTGGTATGTTAATGCATTTGATGATGTCTAGTTGTGTAAATAGAATCAGAAAGTTGTAATTACATGTAAAGATCTTTTTAGCTATTAAAAATTCAGAAGTCAAATTCATTTTCCCCTTTCGACCAGAGGCCATATTTAGTGGAAATGAATTGGTTATGTTGAATTACTAATTTCAGAACAGCTAATTGCCCTAAATGAAATTCCTTTGACGATTGACCCTTACTTTTGTAACTACAACATCTAAGAACATGCCTACTTATTCCTTTGCCCACACTTTACTGTTAAAACAGTTCTAAGAACAATGTTCTGTGTTCTATTTTGTCTTCCTAGCAGCTGGCAATGGCTAAATTATAGCAGATGCCCAGCTTATTGGTCTAGAGAGGTGAATTTTCCAGGGGGGAGAACAAAAAGCAGGTGGGCATAGAGTGCCTCACCTCTAGCCATACAGTTGCAGGGAGACCTAGCCCAAACAGTGTTTATTATGAGAGACTGCCACATAAGGGAAGAAGTCTGTGTTAGGGACTGTCTTTCCCGAAGCAATCCACATGATGTCTTCACAAGAATAATAAATGCTCATGCTTATTGGACCTTCACTCTGCTCAGCACTTACTGAATGATATCTGTACCTTTTCTGTCATACTCAGCACCACAACCAAATGAAGAAGGCACTACTGCTCTTGCCATTTGGTCAGGGAAGCTGCTTTAATAGCCCTCCTGGGTAATCTGCTGACTCGGGACACACACCCAGGACCACCTCATTCAAAAACTCTTGCTTTAAACCACTTTGCTACCGCATTTAACACTAGCTTGTGAATGCACAATTTCTGTGCTTCTCTTCCTTAGATAGTTTGCTGCTGGACTTCAAATATGTATGCATAGTGTACAATCCCAAAAACATAAAATCTGTAGCCTTAAAGTGTTGTAAATGCCAGTTTTAGAAACTTGGAAAAGTCAACATCTAAACAGCTTTATAGTATCTCTGAAAGACTTGAGTGAAAATCAATGTAAAAGCCATTGTTACTTTTGGTTTGCTTCCTTCCTCTGTTCCCTCCCCCACTAGCCCCCCTCACTTTTTACAGTCATCAACTACAAGCAACGAAGAACTTGGATTTGCTATGTCTAGACTGAGGTTCCAATTCCTTTAAAGTTAAAGGTGAACCAGAGTGTTGGGAGTAAGTCACTTACGGCACTTGCTGCTTTGCAATTTATTTATTCATTTAGTCATCTGTCCCTTCTACTGGTCTGTGTGTGCCTATAGGGCAATAACTCTGCCTGTCTGATTTTAGTATTCCAGTGCTTAGCTTTGTGTCTGGTGTGTGAGCACTTCATGTTTGTTGAATATATAAATTCATGAATAATTAATAAGTCTAATTAAGTCAGGCTGAGATTGAAAAATTCCCCAAGAAATGTTCATATTTGGTCCACTAGGTGGCAGCCTTGCCTAATCTTAGATGGCTACTTTTTTTTTTTTTTTTTTTTTAAATGATGAAAGTCTCCACTTGAAGAAAGGAAAACCATTTAGAGAGACCCATCTCCCCCAAGAACATCTCTGGACCACAGTCATTCTTTATGTTCAAGATAGTCAACTTACTGCATTATAACACCGACTACATTATAAATCTTTGTCCCTTGAAACCTCTGGTCTTGTATTATGAAATCATCTTTGAGTGATGACTTGATGTTGACATAACATTGGAGGCAGAGATGAGAAAGACCCATAAGCCTCTGGTTGATATGAGAATGCATTGCTAAGAAAAAGTTTGAAGATTAGTAGGAGGTACACAAGAAAAATCACATAATTCTTAACTTTTTGAGTGTAAGAATTTTGTACACTTTAACAAAATGGATGCAATTTTATGGTATTGCATGTATTATGTCTATTCTCATTTTAAATGTATTTTACACTGAAAAAAAATGTCTTGATTTTAAAATATTCTTAAAGTAAGGGGCATCTGGCTGGTTCAGTCAGTAGAGCATGAGACTCTTGATCTCTGGGTCATGAGTTCAAGCCCCACATTGGGCATAGAGATTACTTTTAAAATATATCTATTGTTAAGATAATAGAAAAGATTTTTTTGCCACATGCAGAGCAAATTACTAAATCATGAATAAATAAGAGACATTAATACCAACCTTACAGAAATAAAAATGATCATAAGAGAACATAGTAACAATAGTATACCAACAAATTAGGTAATCTAGATGAAATGGATAAACAGCTAGAAAGACACAAACTACCAAAATGGATATGAAAAGAATAGAAAATTTGAAAAGATGTCCAATGAGTAAAGAGATTGAATTAATAATTTTAAAAACTTCTCAATAAATAAATATATATAGAAAAAATTAAAACTTCCACAAAGAAAAGCCCAGGGTCAGATGACTTCATTGGTGAATTCACCAAAGATTTAAAGAAGAATTAACCTCAATTCTTCATAAACTCTCCCCCAAA
Organism: Canis lupus dingo; assembly: GCF_003254725.2. Taxonomy (NCBI): domain Eukaryota; kingdom Metazoa; phylum Chordata; class Mammalia; order Carnivora; family Canidae; genus Canis; species Canis lupus. Next base: position 5,914,903 of record NC_064271.1, on the reverse strand, counting down.
AAAACAGAGGAGGAGGAAACACTTTCGAATCACTCCATTTGCCCAATATTAAACTAATACTAAACCAGATCAAGACATCAAAAGAAAACATCAGGCAAATAATTATATATGCAAAAATAATCAAGAAGATACTAATCCATTCATGGATTAGAAGTTTTAATATTGCCAAGTTGGAGATATTTACCAGAGTGATCTACAAATTTAATGCAATTGCTATCAAAATCCAAGCTTCTTTTGAAGAAATTGACAAGCCAACTTTCAAATGCATATGGATATAGAAGGGACTCCGAAAAGCCAAAAGAATCTTACAAAAGAACAAAGTTGGAATTTCTGGACTTCAAACCTTACTATAAAACTATAGTAATTAAGACTGTGGTATTAGCACAAATTTACACGTGTAGCTTAATGGAATAGAATTCAGAAGACAGAAATAAACCTTCACATATACAGTCAATTGATTTTCAATGAAAATGTCAAGACAATTCAATGAGGAAAAAATATTCTCCTCAATTAATGGTGCTCAGACAACTGATATCCACATGCAAAAGATTAAAGGTGGACTCCTACCTCACGCATATTTTGAGTCAATATACAAATGTTAGCTCAAAATAAATCAAACACATAAATGTAAAAACCAAACCTATAAAACTCATAGAAGAAAGCCTAGGAGTAAATCTTCATGATCTTGGTTAGGAAATCACTAGATATGACACCAAAACAAAACAAAAAGATAGTTTGGACTTTAGCAAAATTAAAAACTTCTGTACATGAAAGTATACTCTCAAGTGCTCGCTTCGGCAGCACATATACTAAAATTGGAACGATACAGAGAAGATTAGCATGGCCCCTGCGCAAGGATGACATGCAAATTCATGAAAGTATACTCTCAAAAATGTGAAAAGAAAACCCACAGAGTGAGTGAAAACATTTGTAAATCATATATCTAAGGATTTGCACTTCAGTATATAAAGAACTATTACAAGTCAATAACAAAAAGACAACCCAATTAAAAAATAGATAAAGGACATGAATAGATATTTTTTTCAAAGAAGACAGGTGGCAAATAAGCCAATGAAGGTGATGATTAACATCACGATATTAGGGAAATGCACAATGCACATCAAAACCACAATAAGAGGGATCCCTGGGTGGCGCAGCGGTTTGGCGCCTGCCTTTGGCGAAGGGCGCGATCCTGGAGACCCGGGATCGAATCCCACATCGGGCTCCCGGTGCATGGAGCCTGCTTCTTCCTCTGCCTATGTCTCTGCCTCTCTCTCTTTCTCTCTCTGTGACTATCATAAATAAATTTAAAAAAAAAAATTAAAAAAAAAAAAACAAAACCACAATAAGAGATTATGTCACACTCACTAGAAAGGCTACAATAAAAAAAAAAAAAACAGACAATAACAGTCTTGGCAAGAATGTGGAAAATTGGAACCCTAATACATGGCTGGTGGGAATGTAAAATGGTACAGCTAGTGTAGACAAAAGCTTGGCAGTTCTTCAAAAATTTAAACAGAATTAACAGATGACCCTTCAATTCAACTCCTAGGTATAGACCCAAGAGAACTGCAGAACAGATACTCAAACAAATCCTTGCACATGAATGTTCATAGCAGCACTAATCACAATAGCCAAAAGGTGGAAACAGCCCAGTACTCATCAATGGATGAATGGATAAATTGTGGTATATATATATAAAATGGAATATTATTCAGCAAAAAGAGAAATGAGGCTCTGATATACACCATCACATGAATGAACTTTGGAAACTTCATGCTAAGTGAAAGAAGCCAGACGCAAAAGACCACAGATTATATGATTCCATTTATATGACATATCCAGAATAGATAACTCCATAGTGATAGAAAGATTGGTGGTTGCCAGGGATAAGGATAATGGATAGTGACTGCTTAATGGGTACAGGTTTCCTTTTAGACTGATGAAAATGCCCTGGAACTAGACAGAGGTAGTAGTCACACAACATTGTGAATGTACTAAATTGCATTGAATTGTTTAAAGTTATTAATTTTGTTATGTGAATTCACTTCAGTTTAAAAAACTGCTGTGCTATGATTTTATTTGACTTTATGAATTATTGTTACATTTATAAAGTATTTGGAACTTCAATTTAAAAGTTAACTCCCTGGGACGACTGGATGGCTCAGTGGTTGAGCTTCTGCTTTCAGCCCAGGGTGTGATCCTGGAGTCCCAGGATCATCAGGCTCCCTATAGGGAGCCTGCTCCTCCCTCTGCCTGTGTCTCTGCCTCTCTATCCCTCTGTGTCTCTCATGAATAAATAAATAAATAAATTCAGAAAAAAATATTAAAAAAATAAAAATAGGGCAGCCCCGGTGGCTTAGTGGTTTAGCGCCTCCTTCAGCCCAGGGTGTGATCCTGGGGACCCAGAATTGAGTCCCATATCCAGCTTCCTGCATAGAGCCTGCGTCTCCCTCTGCCTGTCTCTCTGCGTCTCTCTCTCTCTCTCTCTGTGTGTCTCCATAAATAAATAAAATCTTTAGAAAATAAAAATAAAGGTTAATTTTCCTCCCCCAATTTTCTATTATCTGTTACTTTTATGCCAGAATTCTAAAAAAATTATTAAAAAAGATATCCAAAATATAAAATGGTTCTCGATTCCTAGAATATTCATGAGAGACACAGAGAGAGAGAGAGACAGAGACAGAGATAGAGACATTTGCAGAGGGAGAAGCAGGCTCCATACAGGGAGCCCGACATGGGACCTGATCCCGGGTCTCTAGGATCAGGGCCTGGGTGGAAGGCCGCGCTAAACCATTGAGACACCTGGGCTGCCCTCTCTGTATGTCTCTCATGAATAAATAAATAAAATATTAAAAATAAATAAATAAATAATTTTTTAGATCATGTTGCCTGTAACGTTTTTATAGTGGTACTAATAGCTTTTATCATAGTTATGTAGATCTTTATTTCATTGTATATACTTAATACATTAACAGCATTTCATAAAATTTATTTTGAACATATACTAAAATAGCGAATTAAAAGTAAAAGCTTGACAGAGGCCACTTAAAAGGCCTGGATGTTACTAGGTAGTTGGGATTAATTCATTACCTTTGTGGAAAACTAAATTTGTCATTGTTTCCTGGCAGTTAAGGAATAAAGGAAAATATTTTTATATCATATAGTTTTAATTTTCTGGTTGAAAAACAACCAACCAACTAAATGTCTATAAATTTATCTCAAGAAATAAATATATTCTTCAAACAAACAAACAAATAACTGCTGTGAAGGGGCACATGGGTGGTTCAGTCTGTTAAGGATCTGACTCTTGATTTTGGCTCAGGTCATGATCTCAGGGTTTTGAGATTGAGCTCTATGTGAGCTCTACACTGACCTGCTTAAGATTCTCTCTCCCTCCCAGTCTGCTCAGGTGTGCGTGCATGTGCCCACGCGTGTGTGTATGTGTGTGTGCAGGTGCACACACTCTCTAAGAATTTTTTTAAAATAAAAAACTGCTGTGAAGTTGAGATAGCAGAATATATATTCCCTGTAATATCCATCCCTTACCTCTTTTACTATGACCTTCCCTTTCTTCTTTGCTCCAACAAGAGTTCAAAAGGTCTTAGAGAGCTTTATAAATGCACACTTCCTTCCATCATGGCAATGAAAGGCCCACTGCTCCCTCTGCATGAAAGAATTGCTCTCACTGCCTCACTTAATTCACTCCTACTTGGATTTTGTCACCGCAGAGAGAAGCCTTCCCCGACTTCCCCAATGAAATTAAATTCCTTTTATAGGCTGTCATTGTCCCCATAATTCTCATTTCCAGCATTTATTACCATTACAATGTAAAATTAATTTGCATGAGTATCTCTGCCAATGAGACTGTAAATTGCAGGAGGGCAGAGATTATATTTGATTCATCATGGTATACCCAGGGTTCAGTACTCAAGAGGTGTTCAATAAACAATTAAGCATTTGAATGTTCAATAGAATAAATGAATATTCAAAAATTCTTTGCACAGTGCCTTGCATATATGAGGTTCTTAACATGTAAAAAAAAATTTTAGGAAAACAGTTTGGTGGATCTTAAAAACTTAAAGAATTATCATACGATCCAGTAATTCCACTTGTAGGTATGCATCCCTCTAGAAATGAAAGCAGGGGGATCCCTGGGTGGCACAGCGGTTTGGCACCTGCCTTTGGCCCAGGGCGCGATCCTGGAGACCCGGGATTGAATCCCACATCAGGCTCCCGGTGCATGGAGCCTGCTTCTCCCTCTGCCTGTGTCTCTGCCTCTCTCTCTCTCTGTGTGACTATCATAAATAAATAAAAAATTAAAAAAGAAAAAAAAAAAAGAAATGAAAGCAGGGACTTAAGCAGATACTTGTAAACCAACGTTCATAGCAGCATTATTCACAAGAGCCAAAAAGTGAAGACAACCCAAATGTCCACCAAAGATAAGCAAAATGTGGTATATCCACAAAATGGAATGTTATTCAACAATAAAAAAGAATAAAGTATTAATGAATGCTACAACATGGATGAACCTCAGAAATATTTTGCCAAGTGAAAAAAATGAGACACAAAGACCACATCTTTATGATACACCTTACATGAAATTTTCAGAATGGGCAAATCTACAGAGACAGGAAGTGGATTAGTAGTTGCTTCAGAATGGGGGGATCCCTGGGTGGCGCAGCGGTTTGGCGCCTGCCTTTGGCCCAGGGCGCGATCCTGGAGACCCGGGATCGAATCCCACATCGGGCTCCCGGTGCATGGAGCCTGCTTCTCCCTCTGCCTGTGTCTCTGCCTCTCTCTCTCTCTCTCTCTCTCTCTCTGTGACTATCATAAAATAAAAAAAATTAAAAAAAAAATAAAAATAAAAAGTAGTTGCTTCAGAATGGGATGGGGAAAAAAGAATGGGTAGTGCCTGCTAATGGTTACAGTTTCTTTTTGTGATAAGAATGTCCTTTAATTACATTATAGTGATGGATGGCTATATAACTTTGTAAATATACCAAAAACTATTATACCCTGAGAATCAGTAAATATTATGATATGTAAATTATCTTGATAAAGTTGTTTTTTAAATATAAAAATAGTATATACTAGTAAAAGGGCAAATTAAATTCAACATAGGTAGAAGAAAGGAAATAATAAACAGAAATCAAGAAAATTAAAAACAGAAAAATAGACAAAATCAATGAAACTAAAAATTAGTTCTTTGAGATGATTAGTAAAACTGATGAACTATTAGTCTGATCAATAAAAGTATGGTAGGGGCACCTGGGTGGCTCAGTCAGTTAAGCATCTGGCTTCAGCTCAGGTCATGATCTCAAGATCTTGGGATGGATCCTGAGTCAGGCTCCCTGCTCAGCGGGGACCCTACTTCTTCCTCTCACTCTGCCCCTCCACCCACTTGTGCACTCTCTCTCTCAAATAAATAAAATCTTAAAAAAAAAGAAAAAGTAGAGGAAGATGGAAATTACAATCAAGAACTAGATCCTACAGAACTAAAAAGAATATTAAAGGTATATTAATAACTTTATGCCCATAAATTTGACAAGTTAGATGAATGACCAAATCCTTAAAAGGTAAAAATTATCAAAGCTTATTTAAGAAAAAATAAATAACCTGAAGAGTCCTGTATCCATTAAAGAAATTGAATTTGTAGTTAAAAATCTTATCACAGGGTGTGACTAGGTGGCTCAGTTGGTTAAGTATTTGCCTTCAGCTCAGGTCATGATCCCAGGGTCCTGGGATTGAGTCCCATCTCAAGCTCCTTGTTCAGCGGAGAGCCTGCTTCTCTCTCTCCCTTTGCTGCTCCCCCTACTTGTGCTCTCTCTATCTGTGTCAAATAAATTTTTTTAAAAAAATCCTTAAAAAAACCTTACAGACTCCGTTTCACTGGCAAATTGTATAAGATATTTAATAATATCAATTCTATAGTTTTCCAGACAATAAAAGATGAGAGAATTCTTCCCAATTCATTTTATGAGACAACATTATCCTAATACCAAAACCAGAAAGAAAAAAAAAAGTACAAGAGGGATGCCTGGGTGGCTCAGCGGCTGGGCATCAGCCTTTGGCTTAGGGCATGATCCTGGGATCCTAGGATCGAGTCCCACATCGGGCTTCCTGCATGGAGCCTGCTTCTCCCTCTATGTCTCTGCCTCTCTATGTCTTTCATGAATGAATAAATAAAATCTTTTTTTTTTAATCTTTTTTAAAAATAAAAAAAATTAGCAAATCTTGGGATTGAAAGATTAGTTCAACATTAGAAAATCAATGTACTTCATCATATCAAGAAACTAAAGAAAAAAACATATAATCATCTCAATACATGTAGAAAAAGCAATTAACAAAATTCAACTAACATTTGTGACAAAAATTCTCAGCAAACTAAAGATTAAAAAGGAATTTTTAAAAAAGTTTCTTCAAATTCACAAAGATTATGCACAAGTAATTTATAGCTTATATCATCTTTAATAGTGAAAAACTAAATGTTTTCTCTCTAAGATCTGGAATAAGGCAAGGATGTGTGTTCTCATCACTTCTGTTCATCATCATACCTGTTGCCCTAGCAAGTACAATAATACAAAAGGGGGGGCATATAAACCAGAAAAGAAGAAATAAAGATGTCCCTATCTGCAGATGACATGACTGTCTATAAAGAAAACACACACACACACACACACACACACACACACTACCAAAAAGCTACTAAAACGAATAATTGATCTTAGTCTGGTTGCAGGATAAGAGGTCAACATATTACAGAATCAATTTTATTAATATATTCTTAAAACAACAGAAATTGAAATTTGAAATGTTATGCCTTTATATTAACACCAAAAAATCATATACTTTGATATAAATCTAACAAAACAGGTCCAAGATCTCTACACTGAAAAATACAAAACACTGATGAAAGAAATCAAGATCTAAATATAGGGGATCCCTGGATGGCTCTGGGGATCCCTGGGTGGTTCAGTAGTTTAGAGCCTGCTTTCAGCCCAGGGCGTGATCCTGGAGTCCCGGGATCAAGTCCCCCATCAGGCTCCCTGCATGAAGCCTGCTTCTCCCTCTGCCTGTGTCTCTGCCTCTGTGTGTGTGTGTGTCTCTTGTGAATAAATAAATAAAATCTTTTAAAAAAAAGATCTAAATATAAAAGGAGCAGTATACTACATATGTAGCTGGAAGCCTCAATAGTGTGAAGATGTCAAATCTCCTCAAATTTGTGTATAGAATTCAACACAAACCAAATCAAAATCCCAGTAGATTTTTTTAATGGAAACTGACAAGCTGAACCTAAAATGTATAAAGAAAACAAAAGGAATTAGAATACCCAAAACAATTTCAGAAAGATAAAAGTTAGAACTCCTACTACCTGATTTAAAGACTTACTGTAAAAGAGCTCTAGTCATCAAGACCATATATATTGATAAAAGGATAGACACAGATCAATGAAGCAGAAGAGTCCAGAAATAGACTCAAACACATTTGATCAATTGATTTTTGCCAAAGGTGCAAAGGGATTGTCTTTTCAACAAATGATGCTGGAACAATAGGAAATCCATGTGTCAAAAAAAATTTTCTTAATAATTTTGACACCCGGGATCCCTGGGTGGCGCAGCGGTTTGGCGCCTGCCTTTGGCCCAGGGCGCGATCCTGGAGACCCGGGATCGAGTCCCATGTCAGGCTCCCGGTGCATGGAGCCTGCTTCTCCCTCTGCCTGTGTCTCTGCCTCTCTCTCTCTCACTGTTGCCTATCATAAATAAATAAAAAACTTAAAAAAAGATATTAAAAAAATAATAATAATAATTTTGACACCCTAACACCCTTTGACACCTGACACCCTAAACCAAAATTAACTTGACAAGCATCATAAAACTAAAAAATAAAATCTAGAATTAAGGAAACTTTTGGATGAAAAAATAGGAAAAACATCTTCGTGATCTTGGGCTGGGCAAAGATACCTTAGATACAACACCAAAAGCATGATCCATTAAACAAAAAAATTGATAAACTGGACTGTATCAAAATTAAAAGCTCCTCTTCAAAAAGCACTGTTAAGAAAATGAAGACAAGTCTCAGAAAATATTTGAAAATATATACCTGATAAAGATCTAGTATGCAGTATATATATAAAACACTCAAAAAGTGCAATAATAAGAAAACAACCCAATGTAAGAATGGACTAAAATAGGAAGATACTTCATCCAAGATATTTGAATGGTAAATAAGGATATGAAAGATGTTAGAATCATTAGTCATTAGAGAAATACAATTCAAAACCACAGTGAGATACCACTGCATGCCTATTACAATAGCTGAAATTAAAAAAGGTGTCCACCAAGTGCTGGTAAGAATGAGAGGCCTCTAGAATCCTCTTACATTGTTGGTGGGAATATAAAATGGCACAACCACTTTAGAAAATAGTTTGCTACGTGATCTAGGCATTTATCCACAAGAGGAGAAAGCATATATCTATACAAAGACTTATACACAGGGGCGCCTGGGTTACTCAATTGGTTAAACCTCTCCCTATGGCTCAGGTCATGATCCTGGAGTCCCAGGATGGAGCCCGGAGTCAGCTCCCTGCTCAGTTAGGAGTCTGCTTCTCCCTCTGCCCCTCACCTTATGCTCTCTCTCTCAAATAAATAAATGAAATATTAAAAAAATAGACTCATACACAAATGTTCATAGTAGGTTTCCTTCTAATAGACAAAAACTATAAACAACACAAATGTCTATCAACAAGTGGATGAATAAACAAACTTCCTAATGGAACACATACTCCACAATAAGAAAGAATGAATTACATATACACACATCGAAATGGACAAACCTGAAATTATCTATAATCATAGTGGCTTTACTAATAACCACTAAAAACTGGAAACAATCTGAATGTAAAAAGGTAAGCAAACTGTAGTACATCCATAAAATGGAACCCTATTCAGCAATAGAAAGGAAAGAACTACCTATAGGAGCAACAACATGAATAAATCTTCCAAGTGCATGGTGCTTAGTGAAGAAAGCTAGACTCAAAATGCTATAAACTGTATGATTCCATCTATAAGAAATTCCAGAAAAGGCAAAACTACAGGACCAGAAATCAAGTCACTGGTTGCTCATTGCTAGGGTCTGAACAAAGAGACTACTAAACAACAAGAAACATTGGTAGAGGTAACAGAAATTGTCTTTACAGTGGTGGTGGTGGTGGTCATAGGAGTGTATAGAGTTGTTACAATTCAGCTGTACAACTTTACTAAATGTAAATCACACCTCCATCAACCTGACCTTCTAAAAAAGGGAAATATCAATGTTTACTGGAAAGGCACAGGCTTTAGCCAGGCCAAGGAAACGGAGTCTCTTTGAAGAGGAGGATGGAATCATCTTTACCATGGAATGGGGCTGCAGCAGAAATGGTTTGCCATTGGATGGACAAACATGGAGGTTGGAGGTTGCAGGAAAGAGGAGAGGGGCAGACCAAAGGTACAAAGCTGTGAAGTTATAAAATGAGAGATCTGAAGATAACGACATGACACATCAACAGCTCCTACTAACCTCTTCACCTAGGAAATAAGAATTCCTTTCTTGCAAAGGGATTTTACTTTAAGTCCAGATTTAATCTGGACTTTCAAGAATTAGCAAGATCATGGCTACTTTTATGCTTGATTTTTTAAAAGATTTTATTTATTTATTCATAGAGACGCACACACACACAGAGGGAGAGAGGCAGAGACACAGGCAGAGGGAGAAGCAGGCTCCATGCAGGAAGCCCCATGTGGGACTCAATCCTGGGTCCCCAGAATCATACCCTGAGCTGCAGGCGGCGCTAAACTGCTGCGCCACCAGGGCTGCCCTTTTTATGCTTGATTTAAGAGCAACACACAAGGCCCAGGTTCAACCAAAACATAGACTTACCAAGCATAGGCTTAGCAAGTGACATTTTCTACAAACTGAATTACCTCATTGAAGGGCGCACATCAGACTTCCACACACACTCTACTCCACACCAATCACCAACAGAAAATGTATTTCTGTTTCCCCACATATAAAATGGAAAATGCATTTACCTCACAGAGCACTTGTGAGAATTTCTGGTTCTCCATCTAAGTTCACCGTGAAGTATCAGAATAATTTTTGTATAGTTAGAAGAAATTAGGAAATATTAGGTTTTACCTTTTGGTTTCTTATAACTTACAAATTTTAATACTACTAGTCTAAGTTTTGTGAGTTGTTTTTTTTTTTAAATACTTACATTATTGAAAGTAAAATTAAAATCTTTTAAAAGAGAATATAAAGGTTTTCTGCTCATTTTAGCGAATTTGAGCCCTGATGCTTCCATTTAAATCTTCTACACAATACTTAAAACATATATACCCATATATAGGAAATTTAATGTACTTTGATGTTTGTAAATCTATAAGATTTTATTATAAATCTATTATATTATAAATCTAATCTACAATAATCTTAATTGGTGAAGATGAAAAATATAAAAATGAAAAATACATTTACATACAGAAAAACAGAAAAAGACCAGAACATCTTTTTCTTATAAAGAAAGAAACTGGGGATCCCTGGGTGGCTCAGCGGTTTAGTGCCTGCTTTTGGCCCAGACCATGATCCTGGAGTCCCGGGATTGAGTCCCACGTCGGGCTCCCGGCATGGAGCCTGCTTCTCCCTCCTCCTGTGTCTCTGCCTCCCTCTCTCTCTCTCTATGTCTATCATAAATAAATAAATCTTTAAAAAAAATAAAATAAAGAAAGAAACTGGGCAGCCCATGTGGTTCAGCAGTTTAGCCCCTGCCTTCAGCCCAGGGCCTGATCCTGGAGACCTGGGATCGAGTCCCACGTCAGGCTCCCTGCATGGAGCCTGCTTCTCCCTCTGCCTGTATCTCTGCCTCTCTCTCTCTCTCTCTCTCATGAATAAATAAATAAAATCTTTAAAAAAAACTTATAAAACCAAGTTCTTTTTTTTAACATTTTATTTATTTATTCATGAGAGACACAGAGAGAGAGGCAGAGACATACATAGGCAGAGGGAGAAGCAGGCTCCATGCAGGGAACTTGATCCCGGGACCCCAAGACCAGGCCCTGGAATGCAGGCAGGTGCACTTAGAGCTTAAGCCCTGAGCAAGGCAGGTGTCCCTATAACCAAGTTTTTAAGTGATTAACATTTTTTTTAAAGATTTTTTTAAAAAAATTTTATTCATGAGAGACACAGAGAGAGGGGGGCAGAGACAGAGGCAGAGGGAGAAGCAGGCTCCATGCAGAAAGCCTGATGTGGGACTCGATCCCAGGACTCCAGGATCACACCCTGGGCAGAAGGCGGTGCTAAACTGCTAAGCCACTTGGGCTGCCCTAACACTTTCTTTTTTCCTTCCTCTTTTATAGTTTCCAGATTTTTTTTTGATATGCATAATTTACAGAATCAGATAATGTAGTTAATTTAAAATTTTCCCTCTCAATTTCAGTGCCTTTTCTAAGTAGGTAGATGCCTTTTATATTAATGGCAAATTAATATAAATTTGAGCAAATCAGTGGCAAAGTCACTGAAATTCACTGTAATCCCCCTGGTTCTGGGTCTAATTCCAGACATTCTGCCTCTTCAAAATGTTCTTTTTCAGCAGGTCCTGATACAAATAAGAAAGCTTAGCAAGACTTTCACTAAGAAGATACTGACCATATATGAAAATCTTACGGAGAAAAGGAAGTGACATTTATAGAATGGCTACCACACCAAACGGACTCACTGACACAGGCACTCATGTGCCAGCCGTTGTGTTAAGTGCTTTACAAGTAGTGACTTCTTTCAATCCTCATCATAACCACGTTAGGATCTATCATTACCCCCCATTTTCAGGGGAAGCTGAGGCACAGAGAGGTTAAATCATGGACACGTGAATATTACTGGGATCTGTGCCTCAGTAAACCACTCCCGGTGGCTGAGCAAACCGGCTCTCTGTGCTTGGTACCTCTCCACAGATAACCTTGTTGAATCTCCAAGCACAGAATGAGGTGGGTATGATGATCCCCACTTCTCTCAACAGACAGCTTAACCCTCATGTCAGCCTGTTGCAGGAGCCCGGGTTACAACAGGGAAAGGTAAGCTAATTCGACCATACTCTGCCTCTCCGGCAGAGCAACTAGACACACAGCCATTCTGGGAATTTTTTTTTTTAATTTTTATTTATTTATGATAGTCACAGAGAGAGAGAGAGAGAGAGAGAGAGAGAGAAAGGCAGAGACACAGGCAGAGGGAGAAGCAGGCTCCATGCACCGGAAGCCTGATGTGGGATTCGATCCCGGGTCTCCAGGATCTCGCCCTGGGCCAAAGGCAGGCGCCAAACCGCTGCGCCACCCAGGGATCCCCCATTCTGGGATTTGTACTAACATTAGCACACTTTATTCTCTGACACTAAATTCGGTGTTTTCTACTACTTTTTCTATTTTTCTACTATTCCAGAGCCACTCCATTTTCCAATAAATAAAGAGTGACATTTAAAAAATAAACCGAGGAACTCAATAAACAGGAAAGCCATAGTAATTATTTCTTGGGCATTAAAAATTTTTTAAATGCATATCAGCTCAAATTTTTCCATACTTTTGCATGCAAATAAGCCATCATGTATACTGAGAACAGGCTGAAGCCACACACCAGGCAAGGACTTCAATCCAGATAGAAGGCTTCAAGATTTCCAAGTGATGTGACCTTAACAAGATAAAGCTACTACCATCTGCCACTGTGTTCGCTCCCTCATAATCCTTGTAAATGATCAGCAGAGCAAGACCTGGGAGTCCATTGTTGTTACATAATTAAAATAAACTTGTGTCTCCCTGCTATACAGCAATTTAAGAATTGCCTTTATAAACAGAATGGATAGATTTTGTGAAATGTGCCTGTTTGAGCAGAGAATTATCTGCACAATTATAATATTAAGATCAGGATACAGCTGTTTGTGACTAAGCCCAGGCTCACTGAATAAGTACTATTCAAGCATTACATCACCAGACATCTGCTTCCTGTTTTCATTCTTCCCTCTATCGCTCTATCCCAATTTCCCTTCACCTGTAGGCCACCTAAGATAGCCACAATTAAGCAAGTCTTGTGTTTACCTGTCTCCTTTTCCATCTTTAACTCAGGGTGACTTAGTCATCATGCATGAAGGGGGAGGGGAAGAGAACACAAGGTCCCTCAAAAGCACATTCTGAGACTGGAGGGCTTTTGCCCAGGGAATTCATCTTTACGTGACTAACTTCTCCCTCATTTCCAAGTATGAACTTTTCCTGTTGAGGCAATACCAGCCCCTCCAAAAGGGCAATTGTGAACTGAATCACAAAAGAAAAACCTCCAGCAGCACAATTAAGTCAAGGTACTGATTTACCTAGAGCAATGTCCCCACACTCTGGTACACAAAAAATGGTATGTCTTTGTTTTTGTTTTTTTTTAAAGATTGTATTTATTTATTCATGAGAGACACAAACTCAGAAAGAGGCAGAGATACAGGCAGAGGGAGAAGCAGGCTCCATGCAGGGAGCCTGATGTGGGACTTGATCCAGGGACTCCAGGATCATGCCCTGGGCCGAAGGCAGACACTAAACTGCTAAGCCACCCAGAGACCCCCATGGCTTTGTTTCCATACCTCATGCCCAGTTACAGAACAGGATGTGTTTAAATTTGAGGAAGTTCTTTTTTTTTAAAAATTAATTTATTTGAGAGAGGTGGGGGAAGGGGCTAAAGGAGAGGGAGAAACAAACTCCCCGCTGAGCATGGAGCCCACTGTAGAGCCCCATGTGGGGCCAGATCTCTGGTCACAACCAGAGCTGAAATCAAGTCAGACACCAGTCAGACACCCAAATGACTGAGCCACCCAGGCACCAAGGAAGTCCATTTCTATGCAAATAGGTTGAGGTCAAAGCTTTCCTCAGCCCAAGGCAATATCTTTATTATCAGGGCATTAGAGCTGACAGAGACATTAGAAGTCACTTTACACATCTCTTGCATTATATAAAAATTGTCACTACTTTTCACAGAGTTAAGAAAGGTGAAGTGACTCCTCTAATGGATCCTATTTCAAATGGCTTAAGAATAAAAGCACAAATTTAAATTACCTAATAGGAAATACTCAGAAAAAAGTGTTTTTGAAGTACATTAGATATAGTAAAAGCAAGGTCAAAGCAGTGGAACAGTCTATCCCTTTTTGATTAAAAAAATAATAAGGGATGCCTGGGTGGCTCAGCAGTTGAGTGTCTGCCTTTGGCTCAGGGTGTGATCCTGGTCTCGGGATCGAGTCCCACATCAGGCTCCCTGCAAGGAGCCTGCATGCATCTCCTTCTACCTGTGTCTCTGCCCCCCTCTGTGTATCTCTCATGAATAAATAAATAAAATCTTAAAAAAAAAAAAAAAGAGTAAAGCAACAGTGGTCTAGTTACCTCTAGGAAATGGGTCAGGGACTCACAACAGTAAGAGGATATGGACTTCGACTTCTTACACTTTGTAATTATCATTTCAAAATAAATATGAAGGGACACCTGGGTGGCTCAGTGGTTGAATATCCGCCTTTGGCTCAGGTCATGGTCCTGGGGTCCTGGGATCAAGTCCTGCATCAGTCTCCCCACAGGGAGCCTGCTTCTCCCTCTGCCTATGTCTCTGCCTCTTTGTGTTTCTCATGAATGAATAAATAAAATCTTTTAAAAACTATATGAAGTACTTCTTTAATGAAAGTTTTGGGGGGATTTCCTAGCAGTGATTTTTTTAAAAAAATATATTCTACTCAACCTTTAGTTACTCACTGTATCATCAGTAAGGACATTATTTTTGGGGGTACCTGGGTGGCTCAGTTGGTTAAGCATGTCTTTGGCTCAGGTCATAATCCCAGGATCCTGGAGCTGAGCCCCAAGTCTAGCTCCACGCTCAGCAGGGAGTCTGCTTCTCCCTCTCCCTTTGCCTCTCTCCTGCTTGTGCACATGTACGCTTTCAAATAACTAAAATATTTAAAACATTTCCCTTGTGCCTTGACATTTTTCCTTGCAACCTCTCTTCCTCCACACATTATATTCAAATACAACTGTTTAGATTCCTAACATGGCAAATATAAGATAGCTTTATTGTTAAAAGTTTTGTGTGACAGCTGCCAGGTATCTTAGGAAATTCTGGCTCGTATTGATCCCTATTTGGATCATGAAGACACACACCTCACTCTAGGGATGGGATGTTAACCAGGGAGAAGCCATGAGCTCTGAGACTGTGGAGCAGAGCCAGCAATCAGTCTTCAACAGGTCTCAGAACTGTAAAAAACAAAAACAAACCACACTTTTGTATCATTCAAGCCACTGTGATTTGCAGTTCCATCAATGGAGCTAAAACTAATCCTGAAAACCCAGCTCTGTTATTTGGAGTCTCTGAAGAATAAAACACATTTAAAAAATGTTTTGCCTGTCCCTTGAAATTCATAGGTGATTATCATAGAAGATGGTCCTAATAGTGATTCCTCTAAGTTCTGGTTTATTAAGAAGTGGTTTAATAACAAGGCAAATTATGTAATTCTGGATAAAAATTTAAATACATATATACAGTCTTGGTGCATGAATTACTTTATAAATTGAATCTCAGATCACTGGGGTAGCAATCCTCATATCAAATAAAGTTTATAACAAAGACTGTAGTAAGAGATGAAGAGGGACACTATATCCTACTTAAAGGGTCTATCCAATAAGAAGACCTAACAATCATGAATGTTTATGCCCCTAATGTGGGAGATGCCAAGTATATCAATCAATTAATAACCAAAGTAAAGAGATACACAGATAATAATAACACTAATAGTAGGAGACTTCAACATGGCACTTTCTGCAAATGACAGATATTCTAAGTACAACATCACCAAAGAAACAAGGGCCTTAAATGATACATTGGACCAAATAGATTTCACAGATATATACAGAACTTTCCATCCAAACACAACTGAATACATTCTTCTCAAGTGCACATGCAACTTTCTCCAGAAGAGACCACATACTGGGTCAAATCAGGTCTCAACTGATACCAAAAGATTGGGATTGTCCCCTGCATATTTTCAGACCACAATGCCTTGAAACTAGAACTCAATCACAAGACAAAATTTGAAAGAAACTCAAACACATGGAGGTTAAAGAGCATCCTACTAAAAGATGAATATATCAACCAGGAAATTAGACAAAAATTAAGAAGATTCATTGAGGGACACCTGGGTGGCTTAGTGGTTGAGCGTCTGCTTTCAGCTCAGGACATGATCCCCAGGTCCAGGGATCTACTTCTGCATCAGGCTCCCAGTAAGGAGCCTGCTTTTTTTCCCCTCTGCTCTGTCTCTGCCTCTCTTTCTGTGACTCTCATGAATAAATAAAACCTAAAAAAAAAAAAAAAAAAAAAGGCATGAAAACTAATGAAAATGAAGATAAAACCATCCAAAATCTTTGGGATACAGTAAAAGCAGTCCTAAGAGGGAAATACATCACAATACAAGCCTCTCTCAAAAAACTCAAATACACAAGCTAACCTCACACCTAAGAGGGAAATACACCACAATACAAGCCTCTCTCAAAAAACTCAAATACACAAGCTAACCTCACACCTAAAGGAATTGGAGAAAGAACAGCAAGTAAAACCTACACCAAGCAGAAGAAGAGAGATAATAAAGATTTGAGCAGAACTCAATGAAATAGAGACCAGAAGAACTGTGGAACAGATAAACAAAACCAGGAGTTGGTTCTTTGAAAGAATTAATAAGATAAACCATTAGCCAGCCTTATTAAAAAGAAAAAAGACTCAAATTAATAAAATCATGAATGAGGGCAGCCCTGGTGGCACAGTTTAGCACCGCTGCAGTCCGGGGTGTGATCCAGGGGACCCAGGATCAAGTTCCACGTTGGGCTCCGTGTGGAGCCTGCTTCTCCCTCTGCCTGTGTCTCTGCCTCTCTCTATGTGTCTGTGTGTCCCTATGAATAAATAAATAAAATCTTTAAAAAAACTAAAATAAGAGGATCCCTGGGTGGCTCAGCAGTTTCGCGCCTGCCTTTGGCCCAGGGCGCGATCCTGGAGTCCCGGGATCGAGTCGAGTCCCGTGTCGGGCTCCTGGCATGGAGCCTGCTTCTCCCTCTGCCTGTCTCTGCCTCTCTCTCCCTCTCTCTCTATCATAAATAAATACAAATAAATCTTTAAAAAAATAAAATAAAATCATGAATGAAAGAAGAGAGATCACATCCAATACCAAGGAAATACAAATGATTTTTAAAAAGTATCATGAGCAGCTATATGCCAGCAAATTAGGCAATCTAGAAGAAATGGATGCATTTCTGGAAAACCATAAATTATCAAAACTGGAACAGGAAGAAATAGAAAACCTGAACAGGCCAATAACCAGGGAAGAAATCGAAGCAGTCATTAAAAACCTCCAATACACAAAAGTCCAGGGCCAGATGGCTTCCCAGGGGAATTCTATCAAACATTTAAAGAAGAATTAATAACTATTCTACTAAAGCTGTTCCACAGGATAGAAAGGGAAGCAATACTTCCAAATTTGTTTTATGAGGCCAGCATTACCTTGATCCCAAAGCCAAAGACCCCACCAAAAAGGAGAATTATAGACCAATATTCCTGATGAACATGGATGCAAAAACTCCCAACAAGATAGCCTCGATGTCCATCAACAGATGAATGGATAAGGATGTGGTCTATATATACAATGGAATATTACTCAGCCTTCAGAAAGGATGAATATCCACCATTTGCTTCAACATGGATGGAACTAGAGGGTATTATGCTGAGTGAATTAAGTCAATCAGAGGACAATCATCATATGGTTTCATTCATACATGTACCATAAGAAATAGTGAAAGGGATTATAAGGGAAAGGAGGGGAACTGAGTGGGAAAAATTAGAGAGGGAGACAAACCATGAGACTAACTCTTGGAAATGAACAAAGGGCTGCAGAAGAGGAGGTGGGCAGGGGGTTGGGGAAACTGGGTGATGGGCACTGTGAAGGGCACTTGATGGGATGAGCACTGGGTGTTATATGTTGGCAAATCGAACTTCAATAAAAACAAATTTAAAAAAAATCTCAGATCGGCAATATAGAAGGTAGAAAAGTTAAAATATTGAATCATTGAGGTTTTTAAATTTTTTATTTAAAGAAAATAGCCAGGATTAATTTTATTTTTCCTGGAAAAATTATTTTTTCCAAAATTATAATGAAATTATTCAAGATTTAATTGCAGCAGGATAAAATCAGCTTTTGAATGGTTTAGATACAATACATATTTACAAAGCTAAATAAGCTTACTGATACTGAATCTTATATTAACGGAGTTTATTTTCATACTACCAGTTGTTTTTATGGGTTATATAATCACTGAACAATATTTCAAAAATCATTTAAAATGACTGAAAAACAAAGATCTCCAATATCTCCGAAATAAGCAAAATATCAGTTAGAAATTTACCTTCTTCAAGAAAAAGATTAATGGTTTAATCATTATCTATTCCTATCAGATGAGTTGAGAATATGAATGCACTTAGAATTTCTGCTTGTTTTGCTAGCAAATATTGTACTACTTATTCACTGGTCTTTAACTTTCAATTCATATCCCACATCTTAATAATCCAGAGTTGAAGGCTTTCCACCATAACACTGGAGAGCAGAGCTTCCTTGGGGCTATTAAGCTGGGCCACCATTAGTGACTGTTTTAACCTTGACCGAACAGGCCTAGCAATCAATCTCTTTCCACCTGCACAATCACTCTGATTTGCAACAATGATAACACAAGACCTGGATGAAAAGATTATGAAAAAAATGAACAAGAAATACCCTAAAAGTTATCATCTTCCTCTGGCAGAATACCAGGGATTTTGTTTCTTTAACAGAGAGAGAACAGGCACAGATTCAGTTCTTCTATGCAGCCATTGCTTATTGCATTTTTTATTTCAATTTTAGATAAAAATGGAAATAGGGTTACATGGGAAATTATCATCAATACCTAGAGAATCACAAATCAAGATGAGACCATGAGAAATATGTATGTTTCAGTCCCTTTTCTTCCAGAACTCTTTTACAACTCTGCTTTCTTGAAAGAGAATTCATGAGCTATAATACTTGAGGAGATTCTCATCTGTAGGTTTTAGGATTTTCTTATCTGTCATATTCACCACCCATCCAGGAGCAAGACCAAAGAAAATCTGCCTTGGATCCTTTCGAGTACTAAGCATTTTGAAGAGCTCGTCTTTAGTGATATCAGGTAAAATATAGCCATACTTCTTGGCAAGTTCAAGTCTTGCTTCAGGAAATTTGGCAGGATCCGCCAGGTAACCACGATTCTTTGCATCGGTATAATACGGTACCAGTGCTTCAGGAGGAAGCATTCGTTTTGGAATAGGTTGTCCACGCAGAAAGAATGGAACAGGTTTGCACAGAATTTCTGAAAAATTTTTAAATAAAAAAAAGAAGCATATAATGGTTATGCATTATATGAATACATGATTTTCTTTTAATTATCAATTTTTAAGTATACCAAGAGGAGAACTTCATTCCAAGAACTTTCTTTTTATTAAATAGGTTTAAGTAAATGGAAACACTTCATTTTCAAAAATTTGCATCCTGAAAATCAAAGTTATCTAGTGATATTTCTAGTGAATTTCTACACATAGGTTAACATCATATGTAAGCCCCATATTTAAAAACAAAAAACCTTATGATATATTGCTTGAGGTATATTAGAAGTCACACCATTAACAGGAAACTCAAAAACAGAAAGTAAGGTGTCCAAACCCCAAGTCAGAGAGCTATGAGGACTTTTAAAATCCTCATATGGCAGCCAGTGGAAGACAAACAGGGGAAGCAAGGGACTGCAGGACATCTTACCTAGACTTCTTGGATCATAGAAAGCTGTAGTAACAACACCACCATTTTTTTCAATTGCAGCAATGGCTAATTCTGAAGCCAACTGTACTTCAATATTAACTTTCGCCTTAAAGGTGTCAGCACCCTGTAATATGTCAAAGCAAAGCCTGTTTGTAGATAGCCTAAGAGTAAAGTAATATGGCAAGCCTCCTTTTTACACTGCATTTTCTCCTCCAAAATGCTTATAATGTAACAGTAGTTCCAACTCTAAATATCTCTGCATTGAGGTCCTATCAAACAAATTTTTAGACCACTTTGTTTTACCAATTCTCATTCTCTGTAAGCAGAGATCATTACATTTTCATTTTACATTTTTAGTAAATAGTAATATAAGTACTTCATTAATAGTAGACTGTAACAACTCCTAACAACCCTATGACAAAATTATTGCTGCACCAACTTCATAAATGGGGACATCAAAGCACAGAGAGATTAAGTAACTTGTCAAGATCACACAACTAGGATTCTTTTTTCTTTTTAAGACTTATTTTTTTTACAGAGAGGGAGAGAGAGAGTCTTAAGCAGACTCTATTGAGTGCCAAGCCTCACACAGGGCTCAATCCCACAACTCTCAACACCAGGAACTAAGCCAAAACCAAGAGTGAGCAGAATTAACTGCCTGCACCACCCAGGCGCCCCTCACACAACTAGGATTCTAACTCAAGGAGACTAGTCACAGCACCTGTGTTCTTAAACACAACATTCTGCCATATTGAGATGGAAAAAACCTTATCTTCCTTATTCCTAAGTCAGCAAAAGGCCAAGAGATTGTTAACGAGGGGACAAGTGGACTGGAACCAGCGGAAGAACAAAGTATCTGACAACAGGGGCGCCTGGCTGGTTCAGTCAGTAAGCCTGTGACTCTAGATCTTGGCTCTAAGTTCAAGCCCCATGTTGGGTATAGAGATTACTTAAAAATAAAATGTTAATAAAAGAAATCTGGGGCACCTGGGTGGCTCAGTCAGTTAACCATCTGCCTTTGGCTCAGGTCAGGTCATGATCCTGGGTCCTGGGATCAAGCCCCGCTTCAGGCTCCCTGCTCAGAGCACTCACACACAGTTTTTTCTCTCTCGAATACATAAATAAAAAATACATATATATAAAAGTTTCACAATAGTATTTGACCTTGCAGGAATGAGCCCCCTCTAGAAGAAAAGGCAGAAGAACACAACAGAGATTCACTTTGCATTTACTATTGATTTTAGTATAGCTTCTAAAAGGACAAAAATAGAAGTCTACTTTTCCCTAGTACAGCCAATACAAAAAAAAAAAAAAAAAAAAACAGAACTAAACTTTCTAAAGTTCTGTTTTTGGTCACTTTTATTAGGATGTACTACATTTTACTTTAATTTCAAAACAGATTCTAATTGAAAGGTGGTGGTATTACCATTCTTTTTGTGGTAATAGAATTTTTTTTTTTTTTTTTGCTATTTTGGTGTGGTTGAAATAAGCTTGCTCCCAATCAAGTTCCTTTCATTAATCATTAAGTTTTAATATATTTCAAAAATATTCCATCAATTCTACGACACATTTTCTCATACTTTTTCCCATTTATGATACTGATCTGCATTTTTGCAATCAATGCACCTTTGACTCAATAAAATAAGGTCTTGGGGCACCTGGGTGGCTCAGTTGTTGAGTGTCTGCCTTTGTCTCAGGTCGTGATTCTGGTCTCCCTCTGCCTATGTGTCTGCCTCTATCTCTCACACGAATAAATAAAATCTTAAAATAGGGGCAGCCCTGGTGGCGCAGCGCTTTAGCGCTGCCTACAGCCCAGGATGTGATCCTGGAGACCCGGGATCGGGTCCCACGTCGGGCTCTTTGCGTGGAGCCTGCTTCTCCCTTGCCTGTGTCTCTGCCTCTCTCTCTCTCTCTCTGTCTCTCATGAGTAAACAGAGTCTTAAAAAAAAAAAAGAAAAAAATCTTAAAATAAAATAAAGTCTTGCCATATTGTTCATGAATTTTAATCACTATTCCAGATTGCCCTACCATTTCCCTATTGTTGGGCATTAGAGTTAGTTCTAGTATCTTCAATATTATTAGTATTTTTAGGAATGTCTTTACATCAGTTAGGTTTCTTTTACTTTTTTATCGAAAACATATATTCCAAAATTGGTAATTTTGTGCCGAAGGATTAAACAGTCTTACTATTCACTACTTATTGCAAATCTGAAATCCAGAGAAGGTCAACCAATTTACACAGTTACAAATGACATGTAACTAACTGTACCTACTCAACTGTTGCCCTGGTGTAGTTTTCAGGATTATTTTCCTAGTTTAATATAGACACATGCCTGAAAACTGTTGCAATGTGCCATTTATTGGTTGACAAAGTCACAAATTTTTCCTATTAATTTACGTGCGTATTCCCTTACATACGTAGAATAGAATATTGAGACTTAATTGTGTATTTTGTATTCTCTTTTCAAATCATTTTATTTGGAAAACTTTTACCTACGAGGTTCACTTTTTCAAAGGAATTTAAAAGGTTCTTCCATAAACACATGCTTCCCTCTAGTGGACACTAAGTTACTTACATAGTGGTATTAAAGTGTTAATGAACAAGTTTAATTGTTTATCAAACTCTTATAAATAGAAAACTTCTTTGCTGCAATTAGAATTGGATTTGATTCATTCCTTTTCTCCATTACTAATTATCATGAACCAATATGTCCAATACTGCAAACATAGCAATGAACCAAAGTACTTGTCCTCAAAGAACTTACATTATAGTGAAGAGTGAAAAAATAAATCCATTACTTGGTAATAAAGGTCAGGTGTCCATATATTTAAAAAAAAAAAAAAAAACCTTTGGGCAGGGTAAAGCAGACAAGAGGATGACTCTTATGGGGGGAGGGCGAATATTCTTTTATAAAAGGACGTCAAAAAAGATCTTCCAGATATGACATTTGAGCAAAGAACCAAAGGGAGTGAGGGAGCAAGCTGATTGGATACACTGAAGAGCACCCCAGAACCAGAGTACAAAGGCCCCTCAATACAGCAAGCCAATTTCCTCAAACTACAACTGAGTATGACATAATGACCGCTATGCAATGGTTATATGACAACTCAAAAGAAATAAAAATTAAAAAGGCAGAGTGTTGATTATATGGAAATCAGAAGTAGTCTTCTATAAGGCACTAAAAAATCTAATCCGCACTTACCTCCTCTACCAGCTGGACACCATAATCCCTTTTAAGTGGCTGGATGGTCACACCTCTCCCATTGACAAGTTGAGTTAGGTCAATAGGTTGAGTAGGATCCACGCGACCCAAATCAATAAGATATTGCAATCTATTGAGACTCAAAGGCTGATACTGGCGTCTGAAGCTACAAAACAAAGTAACAACTGGAGAACTCAGTTAAGCTTATCTTCCTGTAAATTCTTCAAATCAACTCAAATCAACTTTGCCCTGTATTTTCCTGATTTAGCTAATGTAACAAAACCCTCCTGAGTACAACAGAAACACTTAATATTGCTTTTTGCTAATGAAACAAAACTAGTACTTCGTTTCATTAAAAATAATTTGCCTCTCTAGGCATTTACTTACTCATTCAAACAAATTTGTCAAAAATTTAACCCTTCATTCGAATGATGTATTAATGGAACTCAAAGTAACAAGCATAGTTTTCCTTTACTGAATGACTATAATTGTCCAGATGTTTACATATATTATTGCTCAGCCTCTAACCAACCATAAGAGCAGGCATTATTATCTCCATTTGCAGGTCTGAATACAAAGAAAGTCTGGGTTTTTTTCCCTCCTGCTAATCCAGCCTAAATTTCATTAACAAAAATGGTTCAGAGAAATGGCAACAAAAGTCTGCTTCAAAGTGAATTTCAGGGCAGCCTCTGTGGCTTAGCAGTTTAGCACCTCCTTCGGCCCAGGGCGTGATCCTAGAGACCCAGGATCGAATGCCACATCCAGCTCCCCACATGGAGCCTGCTTCTCTCTCTGCCTGTGTCTCTGGCCACCCCCACTCTGTGTGTCTCTAATAAATAAATAAAAATCTTTTTTTAAAATAAAAATCTTAAAAACAACAACAACAAAGTGAATTTCAATTTCTATCAAGCTATTTTTATAGGTGATTGTCAGTGAAAATTAGGGATTTTTACTTGAAAAAGCAAAGCAACTTTACCTATGACCTTCATTAAACCCGTATTTTGGGATTCGAATGTAAAATGGGGTTTGGCCTCCCTCAAAACCCAGTCTGGGCCGGGTTCCTCTCTGCCGCTCTCCTTTATGGCCTCGGCCACATTTTCTACCTCTTCTCCGACCTCTTCGCCGTCTTTCCTGAGGACAGAAAAGAGTTTTGTACGATCTGCATTTTTAAAAAACTGTATTTCATCTTTTCACTTGTGTATTTTTTTGTGATGCCATTCATTTATCCAATTAACCAGTACCAGCTAACACTACTCTGTGCCAAGCATTGTTTACTCTAATCCCTACTTTTAGGTTAGCATCTTTGCCTCTGAAGATGTAGCAAATCCTTGTAACCAAAGCCCAAGTTATGTTTAAAGGCAAAGTTCCAAGGATGGGATGGAGATAAAGGTTCTATGATACAGGATGCCTGGGGGACTGAGTGGTTGAGCCTCTGCCTTCTGCTCAGGGCTGATCCTGGGGTCTTTGGTCTCTCTGTCTCTCATGAATGAATAAATAAAATCTTAAAAAAAAATTCTATGATAGACTGCAATGGAAAAAAATCCTAGAATCAAACATCCCCAACAAACAAGGTTTATACGATATTCCAGAACCTTTATTTTGGAATTGTAAATACTTTATTGTTATGCAAGTAAATAACGTTATTGAAACGTTAATTAGTAAAGAAAGTATTTTTCTTAAATTAACTTCCTCTTACTTCCTAAAAGCAAGTGATTTTTTTAAAGGAGTTTGTCCCCGCGACTGGCTGGTTGGGGGGGGGGGGGGGGGGGGCTGCGACTCTGGTTGTAAATTAGAGCGCACATTAGGTATAGCGATTATTCGGTTAAAAAAATAATAATAAACCCTTTAAAAATTAAATAAAATGCTAATATATCAACTAGCAGCTTTCCTAGCGGATTCATGATTCGCAGAAGAGACATCTACCATAATCAATCAATTCGAATCTTTCCCATGAAAATAAAGATACCAGGGAATGTATTTCATTTTAAATATTTTGTGGGGGCTTTTTTTTTTGCGTGTGTCTTTTTTTCCTAAGATTTAATTTATTTATTCACCGGAGACCCAGAGAGAGGCAGAAACACAGGCAGAGAGAGAAGCAGGCTCCCGGCGCGGAACCCGATGCGTGACATCCCGAGACCCCCGGGGTCACGCCCTGGGCTGAAGGCCAACGCTACAGCTCTGAGGCACCCAGGCGCCCCTTCGATACAATTTTGATAGAAACAATCATTTTATAGTTTCTGCGACTTCAGTCCTCCGCCCTAGTTAACATAATTGTGCTTTAAGATATAAAAGTAAGAATTAGGGGATCCCTGGGTGGCGCAGCGGTTTGGCGCCTGCCTTTGGCCCAGGGCGCGATCCTGGAGACCCGGGATCGAATCCCACATCGGGCTCCCGGTGCATGGAGCCTGCTTCTCCCTCTGCCTGTGTCTCTGCCTCTCTCTCTCTCTCTCTGTGTGACTATCATAAATAAATACAAATTAAAAAAACAAAACTAAACTAAGAATTAGGACCCTACGGGAAGCCGCTCTTCAGTGCAATTGAGAACAAGGCACCCAACCCCCTTCTGGAAAGGAGTCCCCGAGAAGGACGCGGAGCGAACGGCCGCTTCCATGTCCCGTCCCCAACGCTTCCGCACCGCCTCCAGCCATTTACCGGTTTCCTGGAGCCTGGATTCGGTTTTAGGTTGGCCAAGCTCACACGGGGCAAGGCCCGGAGCAGGTCCAGGGTTCTTGCCCCGCCGGCCTGCACGGGACCCGCCATCGGAGGGCCCACACCCTCCCCGGGCGCCGCGGGTCGCCTCGGAGCCCACGTGTCTCGCGGCGCCGCTTTACGGCCGCGGCGCCGCCCCTGTCGCACCGCAGCAGCTTCTGAGCCTCGAGTCGCGCGGCGCGCGGGTGCGGGAGGACGCCCGGGGCGAGCGGCGCGGGGTTTGGGGGGTGCGGGAGTGTCCCGGCAGCTCGGGAGGTTTGCAGTCTTGTGTTAGGGCTGCGCTACGTTTTTCCTGTTTTTAGTTCCCTGGGGACGTGAGCTCCCCTCGCTAGAGATCGCTCCTTGACCTGTCTCTGAACGTACCCGGTTTTCTCCCCTTCGTAAAAGCACACATTGAAAATGTAGGCGTCTGAGTCAGCGCTAGGCCTCGCACGTTGCGGGGACCTGCCCTTATGAGGCAGGGTTCTCCGAGCTCCGTCTGGAACCCGGAATAAAAGAACTTGAGCTCTAAACCATTAATTTTGAGCTTCATTTAATAACACGCCGTGAGATACGAAGATAGGCCGAGGTCTAGCTTTTCCAGTGCCCGGCTAGGGGCGCCCGGGTGGCTCCGTAGGCCGAGCGGCGGGACTGGCGGGGTGGGCGCAGGTCGAGAGCCCGGAGTCTGGGCTGCGCACCGCCCCCCCCGCCCCCCTCCTGCTCAGCGGGGGGTCAGCTTGGGATTCTCTCTGCCCTTCGCCCCGCTTGAGCGCGCGTGCTCTTTGTCTCGAGAATAGATCTTCTAAAAAAAGTTTGTCTAAACACCTGCTTAGGGACGCCTGGGTGGCTCAGCGGCTGAGCGTGGGCCTTCGGCTCAGGGCGTGACCTCGGGATCCTGGAAGGGGAGCCTGCTCCTCCCTCCTCCCTCTGCCTGGCTCTGCCTCTCTCTCTCTCTCTCTCTCTCTCTCTCTCTCTCTGGTCTCTCATGAATAAATAAATAAAATCTTTAAAAAATAAAAATAAAATAAAATGCCGGCTTATACCAACCTGTGAATAAGACTCGAACTATGTGTTCTCTTCCCCGTGTATCTATGAGATAATGCCCCGACCCAACCCCTGAGATAACTTCACTTATTTAATCATGTTAGGAGCTGTGTGGAGGGCTCCGTGTGTGTCAGACGAGACGCATTAGTTAGCCTAATTCGATTTGTCTAAACGACCAGCCCTAGATGTAGATATTTCTATTTTTTTACAGACTGAGAAGCTAAGGCTTGGCAAAGTTAGTTGGACCAAGGTCCGACAACAAACGATCATAGCCAGGTTTCAAATTTGCCTATTTTTAATAATATAAAACAATAGCTGCAGCACAAAACACATTTTCACTTGAAAACTATCAGCTTCCCTATTTTTGTCTTAAGGGAGTGTAATATGGAAGACCGTATTCCTTTCTTTTTCTTTCTTTTACTCTTTTTTACATTTCACTGTCTTGTGGAGTTCTTCTCCCTGGTTCCTATTAGTGACAGAAATAGTGAAGGTGAGAAATAAACTTTTGGAGGGCAACTACAATGTTTGATTAATTTTGAAGTTATTTTAAATCAAATATAAAAGAAGGTGCATTAATTCTTTAAGCAATATTTATTAACAGGTCACTAACTTGTTACTAAGAAATATGCATAGGTGAAGTCAAATAAGATCTTGCTCCCAGGTTTTTTTAAACGTAGGAGAGGAAACTCATCCAAATTGAGTATGTTTGTTTAAGATTTTATTTGTAAGTCATCACTATACCCAACGTGGGACTTGAACCCACAACCCTGAGATCAAGAGTCATTGGCTTCACCAACTGAACCAGCCAGATGCCCCCAAATTGAATATTTTTTAAAAGGTAAAGGGGTGCCTGGGTGGCTCAGTTGGTTAAGCATCTTCCTTCCGCTCAGGTCATAATCCAGAGTTCTGGGATTGAGCCCCATGTCTGGCTCCTTGCTCAGCACGGAGTCAGCTTCTCCCTCTGCCCCTCCCCCTGCTCTTGCTCTCTCTCTCAAAATCTTCTTAGAAAATGAAAATAAAATATAAAAATACAAATATGACTCTGAAACAATACACAGTATAGACTATATGGAAGTACAAAAGAAAATACAGAAAAAAAATAGACACTAGTTCCTGACATTAAGGGTTTCAATTCAATATATTTCATAATATTTTAGAGTATCTTGATTTAGAAATTTCATAGCTCTGGAAAGAAAATTGCAAAATACGTTGCAAAACGTGTCCTAATCTGCAGTCACAATTTTTTTTCTCTATCTAGAAAGTCATTGCTTGCAGTAAGTAATGAATTTGTGGATGAGCATTAATAACATTTTTTAATTACAAAAAATCCTTATTGAATAAATGAGATACAGGAAATATAAAACAATGTGCTGCATTTCTTGGAAGTAGATGTCCTTCATTTTGTAGGTTACATAATGTTATTGAAAGGTATCAGTTAATAGTGATAATAATTGTTGTTAATTATATGCTGCATGTTTGCTTATTCTGTATCCCAACATTTTTTTTTGTATCCCAACATGTTAATGAAGCATATACAACTGTCATTTTGATGAGTATTACCTGTGTTGTAAAAACGTAAATTAAAGTTGTGTAATAAATAAGTCACTCATCCTTACCTTAAGCCTATGTAAGTACGGGCATCATTATTGCATGATAATATTTGTTAAGCGCTTACATGATTAGGATATTGCATTATACCCTGTTTAAATCTTTAAGACCTTGTAATAAGAAAACATCTTGGTAACTATTTATCCTGATTCTGGCCCAGATTAATAATGACTATGAATCATTATACAAAAAAAGAATGAAATGTACCCTGTAAAGATGGTATAATTTTAAATTCCTTGGAAAGGCCTCTTTCCCACACTTCTAAATAATCTCCTCTCCCACCCCCCAGATGCTTATCCAAGTGCCTTTAACAGTCCAATACAGATAAATTCCTTTGAATTCATTTAAAATGAAAATTCTCAAAGTGAGTAGAGAATAAGGGGGGGATAAAAGGGGATAAATTCATACAAGGCATTTTACATGAATCATAATGTAATACACTATGAAGAGTCTAATCCATTTAACCCTCTGTTTCTGAAATTAAAAAGCAACAGAACAAAAACATGCACATAAAACTCTCTTCCTCAAGGAGATCACACATTAAAGAATATTTTGGCAGGGATGGGAACAGGAAGAAAAGAATTTCAGTTATTAGATTATTACTTTTACTATGAGGCAAGAACAAGTCATTTTTAGAATGGGCCCAAGAATAGGCTTATTTTGTTTATCAAATCTGAGAATTGGAAAACAACTGGAGATGAGATTTAGTAAAGAGGGGGTAGGAAGCCAGAGGCAGGAGAGCAGTATATCCCTTTGATTTTGGGAGAAAACTGTACTGAGAGGGCTAAGGAGAGGGCATGGGAAGGGGGTAGAAATAAATGTCACTATGATAAAACCTACCTACTTTTATCAAAGGTTGGTTCTGACTTATTCACACTTAAACAATATTTGTTTTAATTTTATTTTTTTAAAGATTTTATTTATTTATTCTTGAGAGACAGAGAGAGAGGCAGAGACACAGGCAGAGGGAGAAGCAGGCTCCATGCAGGGAGCCCAATGTGGGACTCGATCCCAGGACTCTGGGATCACGCTGCTGAGCCACCCACAGGTCCCAACCTGTATGTTTTTTAAACTTTCTATTGTGAATTATTTTTTCTTCTGTTACTTATTCTAACCAGCTATTATTTGTAGCTAGAGAAACCATTCATTTTTGTATATTGATTTAGTAATTAGCTATATTGCTAAAATTACTTGTAATTTTTAAATAGCTTCTGTTAAATTTTCCTTTGTGTAATTGATGTGGGAAACAAAGGCAAAGAAAAAATAAATTTCTGGGACATGACCCCAGGGTCTGGGATGGAGTCCCACATCAGGCTCCCTGCAGAGAGCCTGCTTCTCCCTCTGGCTGTCTGCCTCTCTCTCCCAATCTCTCATGAATAAATAAATAAAATCTTTAAAAAAAAAGAAAAGAAAAAAGAAACTTCCTTATGCCTATAGCCCATTGGCAAGTCCTGGAAACAGGTGACCGTCCTCTGGGAACTCAGCTGCCTTCATGGTAACAGTTTTCACTAAGGGCAAAAGGAAATCTTAGCTTTACATCCATCATCCAACCCCCGAGGATCCAGTAAGTTTACTTCAACGCATAAAAATTCCTTTGGAAACTTCCTTATCTCTATGCCCCTAGATACACGTTAGCAATCATATTGCTATGACCTGCCAATATACATTTAAGGGTTTCAAGGGTTTTACTAGACAGTGATAAATGACCTTTTCAACAGCTAGCACCCTCCAGGTCCTGGAAACCTTGCTTCTAAAATTCCTTAGAGACTTATGCTATCCTTAAACCATTCCCAGCTTGAAAGTATGTACTCCTTATAACCCCAGTGCAACTTTTTCTGCCCACTGGTCCTGTCCTTAGGCTTTAATGTTAGCTGTAACGGGCACCATTGAGGACTGACAGGAACGCTTTTTTTTGAAGATTTCAAACGAACTCAACTTTCAGTAAGTAATCTAAAGTGTTTATACACAGCTCATCGGAGCCCTATTTGTCATAGACTTTTGAGTTTATTGTTGGAACCACATAATAGGACCATTGTTTTTGTTTTGTTTTGTTTTGTTTTGTTTTGTTTTTGTCTTTAAAAATTGTTGTAAATGTCTGTATGCACTTTGCTTTTTTATTAAACATAATCCAAGGTGGCGGTGACTCTTTTGTACACTAACACCAGCACGGACCTGCTTTTCCATTGTGTTTGAAACGTGAGCCAAGTAGAGTCAGCCTGCTGTGAAGTTAACATTGCCAGGAGGAATCTTCCACAAAAATATTTTCAAATTTTTTCAGTATTTAGTAGTGAGAGATATTAATGCATTAATGGTAATACATTTCTCGTTTAATATAAATTGAGGATGTTTTTCTAGTTGTGCACGAACGCTGGCAACTTAGTAAGATTTGACAATTGTTTAAATATGTAATGTTAAGCTTAGATTTAAAAAAAAGTAAAGCTGGTAAACTGGGTCTTTGTCATTTGCTTAAAAAAAAGCGAATGTGTTTGGTGCATTATTTTCTGAGTGGGGCCTGTAGCCTTCATGTTTCTGCGCCAGAAACATCTCAAGATTTTTTTTATTGGCCATTGGCTATAAACTACAACCATTTCCTGTATCATAATCATCTAAAAATAACAGTAATTTTGTCTTTTTTCAGTTATATTTATTTCATTCCCCTACCTTAGGAAGAAGAGAGATCAATTAATTAGAACACAGAGTTCCTTAAATGATGTAGGACTTGGGAGAACCTTGCAGGTTAGGAAAAGAGGGGCAGGTGACTGAAATACATCACACAGCAGGGGTCCTACTCCCCACTACTGGAAGTTGTTAGGTGGCCCCTGGAACTTTACATCATAGAAAAATTCACCTACAAGGAAGGGAACATGTCATGTTCACAGTAAGAGAGCTACAGACAGTTTTTCTCTATATCCCAAGCAAATACTTAAAAGCCTGACACAAACACGTATACTGTAACGTGAAATGAGTCATATTATAATTTTCAATCAGCATCAATTTAACATTTCTGAAGTCTCAACGCTCAAAACCACGCTAAGAGTTATAAAAGCACTACGAACAAGATGGCAATCCTTCGGCAGTCGGGTCATCATATGAATTAAAGTGGAGTGGGTTTTCTTAAAGCCTTTTTTTTTTTCCTTAAAGCCTTTTGTTCACCAGTTTCCTTCCCCATCTTAGACTACTCCCTAACCATTGTATATTGCCTTTATGTTTCTCCATTACATTGTGAAGGTCAGGGCATTTTGTCTTTTAGCGTTTCAGTCTCTCGTCCCCTCCCAGATCCTAGCAAGTGTGTGATACACTTCGGAGGCCCCCTGCCCCATGCAGAAAAGGGGCCTGCCAGTCTCATGCTTTAATCAGTAGTGTCAATACCCGGCAGTTACTAAGGATCCTCCATGCAATTGAGTGTTTTCCTTTCCAAATGAAGTTTATTTTCTAAAGATTTTATTTACCTACTGGGATCCCTGGGTGGCGCAGCGGTTTGGCGCCTGCCTTTGGCCCAGGGCGCGATCCTGGAGACCCGGGATCGAATCCCACGTCGGGCTCCCGGTGCATGGAGCCTGCTTCTCCCTCTGCCTGTGTCTCTGCCTCTCTCTCTCTCTCTGTGACTATCATAAGTAAATAAATAAAAATTAAAAAAAAAAAAAGATTTTATTTACCTACTCATGAGAGACAGAGAGAGAGGGGCAGAGATATAGGCAGAGGGAGAAGCAGGCTCCCGGCGAGGAGCCCCATGCGGGGCTGGATCCCAAGGCCCTGGGATCACGACCTGAGCCACCCAGGCGTCCTCCAGCTGCACTTCAAAGGCGGAGGGGAGTGACCCCTTAACTACACACTGGTATAGCCCCGAATGGAGAATAAGGCAAAAAAGCTCGACCAGCCTCTCAGGCGGGTCCTTCCTAGCCCAGACGAACGAGCACACCCCGGTTTTAGAAACGAGGGAGTATCCGGGCAGGAGACTACGGGCTGCGGGGTCATTCCTTTCCCCACTGGGCCCCAGGAGCGGAGGATGAAGCAGGCTCCCGCGGCCTCGCCGCCGGCGCAGGCCTGGGAGCCTTCGTGGGGGGCCCGCACGCCCCGGGAGGGAGCCCCGGGAGGGAGCCCCGCGCGGCCACCCGCACCGAGGACGGGCGGGCCACGGGGCCCGACGAGGTCAGCTCCGGGCGTTGTGACGCCGCGGGCAGGGCGGCGGGGGAGGGGCAGCCGCCGGGACCGGGGCGCGGGGGCGCGGGGGCGGCGCAGAGGGGCGCGGCGCCTGGTTGGCGCCCACGCGCCTGAGCGCGCGCCCGGAGGGGAGGGGGAGGGGGAGGGGGAGGAGGAGGGGCGGGGCGGGGCGGGCCGAGACTCGCCGCTCGCACGCCCTTGGGCCGGCCCGGCGCCCGCAGTCCGTCTTCCTGGAGACGCGCGCCGCCGGCCGAGCTGGTGCATGTGCGGCAATAACATGTCTGTCCCGCTTCCCGCCACCGTGCCCGCCATCCGGAAAGCCACGGCTGCGGTGAGTCGCGGCGGCCAGGGTTCGCAGGGCCCCGCTCGGCCCGCGGCCGGCTGCCGCCTCTGGCGCGGGGTGGGCGTCGCGGGCCGGCAGCGAGCGGTGGGCGAGGGCGCCGCGCCCTGCCCTGCCCTGCCCCGCCCCGCCCGCGCCGCCGGGTGCGGAGGGCGTGGGGTGCGACGCCGGGTCGGCGGGCCCGGGGCCGTGGTGCCCGCAGAGAGCCCGGGGTCACGGCCGCGGCGGGGGATTCGCGTCCCGCCACTTCCGGCAGCCCCGATCCCGAGGCCTCCGCATTGCGGAGCGAGCGCGGCCCGCGCGCCCCCCGGAGCCGCCCTCCTCACCGCCCTCCTCACCGCCCACCGGGTCCGAGCGGGAGGCGCTGGCGCTAGTGCGGAGGCTCCCTGATAGGGGGCGGGGGCGGGGGCGGCGGGCTTCGCAGCATCCCTGGTCTCACTTGTGGATGAGACGATGCTGTCTTGTTCTGAATGAAAGGCGTTGGAAGGTTGCGTGTCTTGCAAAATCAGAAGGACTTTTGTTGTTGTTGTTTGTTTGTTTAAGGAAACTTGTGTATGAAGATCTCGAACGTACTTGTAACTCGCCCCCGCCTTTTTGCGATGGAAAAATTCTACAGCGTTTGTGGGAGACTTTGATGGTTTGACTCCAAAGAGACACTCTTTCTTAAAATGTGCTCGGTGATCTTTTGCACCGAAGAATGTCTAACTGGGACCTTTGTTTTTTTTTTTTTTTTTTAACTGGGACCTCTGTAAGTGCTAAAAGGCCGCATACGGACTGAGAAGCGAAGTGAAGGATTTTCGTCTTTGAAGAGGTCTGTGAGGATTAATTAACCTGCTACGGGCTATGTTCTGTAATTCAGGCATCCGCCTTAACCACAGCTTCAGTGTATAACAATTCTCGGTGGGTTTATTTAGGCATTGTTTATTAATATTTCCTCTTCTCTTGTAGGTGATTTTCCTGCATGGATTAGGAGATACAGGGTAGGTACCCTTATTACTAATAGTAATGAAAGGACGTTGTGCAACTCTATGCCATTAAAGGTTTATTGAAGAACTCTAGAACTGTATTAAAGAACATTGGTAGTCCTACTTACAATCCAGGAATAAGCTACAATCTTTTCATTTTAAAAAACTCCCAGAATTTTTCTCTCATCATCTTAAATTTCTCATTTTCAACTCATGTTTCGGGAACATGTTAAAATTGCAAACTCCTCCTTGAGTTGCTATGGGTATTAGATGCCAGAGATGGGTGGAAGGTTTGTAGAGACACTGTGCAATTGAGAGTTCTCTACAGGAGTTAAAATTTCACAGCGGGTTAAGAAGAAGTAGTTGATTATGATAAGGAAGTAATAGCAATGTGAGGTGTACAGTGTTCTGATTGAGAGCTTAGGTATACCTTTTAAAGAAAAAATCAGTTAAAGTTCAAGTGAGGCCACTGTGGTATTTATTTAGAGTCTGATCAAATTTTGTTGTGTAATTTTGGACACATGATTTATCAT
Organism: Canis lupus dingo; assembly: GCF_003254725.2. Classification (NCBI taxonomy): domain Eukaryota; kingdom Metazoa; phylum Chordata; class Mammalia; order Carnivora; family Canidae; genus Canis; species Canis lupus. The sequence continues at coordinate 5,880,470 of NC_064271.1, read as the reverse complement.
TCTCTTAGGCTTTTTCTGTATTGAGAGGTTTTTGTATTTAAAGTCATGATTATCAGGGCGCCTGGCTGCCTCAGTCTGTAGAGAATGCAGCCCTTGATCTCAGGGTTGTACGTTCAAGCCCCACATTGGGTATGGAGTAGTAAAAAACAGTGATTATCTATTTGAAACTTGGGCAGAAGTGTTGTTAAAAAAAATTACAGAACTGGAGGAAAACTGTGGATTAAAATAAATTTTGATAGAGTAGCCAAAAACTATTAAATCCTCTTTATAAGGAAGCATTGTGCTACATTAGATTAGTAAAAGTAATTTTCTTTTTTTATAATAAATTTATTTTTTATTGGTGTTCAATTTGCCAACATACAGAATAACACCCAGTGCTCATCCCATCAAGTGCCCCCCTCAGTGCCCATCACCCATTCACTCCCACCACCACCCCCTCCTCCTCTTCCACCACCCCTAGTTTGTTTCCCAGAGTTAGGGGTCTTTATGTTCTGTCTCCCTTTCTGATATTTCCCACACATTTCTCCTCCCTTCCCTTATATTCCCTTTCACTATTATTTATATTCCCCAAATGAATGAGACCATATAATGTTTGTCCTTCTCCAATTGACTTATTTCACTCAACATAATACCCTTCAGTTCCATCCACGTTGAAGCAAATGGTGGGTATTTGTCGTTTCTAATGGCTGAGGAATATTCCATTGTATACATAAACTACATCTTTATCCATTCATCTTTCGACAGACACCGAGGCTCCTTCCACAGTTTGGCTATTGTGGGCATTGCTGCTAGAAACATCGGGGTGCAGGTGTCCCGGCGTTTCATTGCATCTGAATATTTGGGGTAAATCCCCAACAGTGCAATTGCTGGGTAGTAGGGCAGGTCTATTTTTAACTCTTTGAGGGACCTCCACACAGTTTTCCAGAGTGGCTGCACCAGTTCACATTCCCACCAACAGTGCCAAGAGGGTTCCCTTTTCTCTGCATCCTCTCCAACATTTGTGGTTTCCTGCCTTGTTAATTTTCCCCATTCTCACTGGTGTGAGGTGGTATCTCATTGTGGTTTTGATTTGTATTTCCCTGATGGCAAGTGATGCAGAGCATTTTCTCATGTGCATGTTGGCCATGTCTATGTCTTCCTCTGTGAGATTTCTCTTCATGTCTTTTGCCCATTTCATGATTGGATTGTTTGTTTCTTTGGTGTTGAGTTTAATAAGTTCTTTATAGATCTTGGAAACTAGCCCTTTATCTGATATGTCATTTGCAAATATCTTCTCCCATTCTGTAGGTTGTCTTTTAGTTTTGTTGACTGTATCCCTTGCTGTGCAAAAGCTTCTTATCTTGATGAAGTCCCAATAGTTCATTTTTGCTTTTCTTTCTTTTGCCTTCATGGATATATCTTGAAAGATGTTACTGTGGCTGAGTTCAAAAAAGGGTGTTGCCTGTGTTCTCCTCTAGGATTTTGATGGAATCTTGTCTCACATTTAGATCTTTCATCCATTTTGAGTTTATCTTTGTGTATGGTGAAAGAGAGTGGTCTAGTTTCATTCTTCTGCATGTGGATGTCCAATTTTCCCAGCACCATTTATTGAAGAGACTTTCTTCCAATGGATAGTCTTTCCTCCTTTATTGAATATTAGTTGACTATAAAGTTGAGGGTCCACTTCTGGGTTCTCTATTCTGTACCATTGATCTATGTGTCTGTTTTTGTGCCAGTACCACACTGTCTTGATGACCACAGCTTTGTAGTACAACCTGAAATCTGGCATTGTGATGCCCCCAGATATGGTTTTCTTTTTTAAAATTCCCCTGGTTATTCGGGGTCTTTTCTGATTCCACACAAATCTTAAAATGATTTGTTCTAACTCTCTGAAGAAAGTCCATGGTATTTTTATAGGGTTTGCGTTAAACGTGTACATTGCCCTGGGTAACATTGACATTTTCACAATATTAATTCTGCCAATCCATGAGCATGGAATATTTTTCCATCTCTTTGTGTCTTCCTCAATTTCTTTCAGAAGTGTTCTATAGTTTTTAGGGTATAGATCCTTTACCTCTTTGGTTAGGTTTATTCCTAGGTATCTTATGCTTTTGGGTGCAATTGTAAATGGGATTGACTCCTTAATTTCTCTTTCTTCAGTCTCATTGTTAGTGTATAGAAATGCCACTGATTTCTGGGCATTGATTTTGTATCCTGCCACGCTACCAAATTGCTGTATGAGTTCTAGCAATCTTGGGGTGGAGCCTTTTGGGTTTTCTATGTAGAGTATCATGTCATCCGTGAAGAGGGAGAGTTTGACTTCTTCTTTCCCAATTTGAATGCCTTTAATGTCTTTTTGTTGTCTGATTGCCCAGGCTAGGACTTCCAGTACTAGGTTCAATAGCAGTGGTGAGAGTGGACATCCCTGTCTTGTTCCTGATCTTAGGGGAAAGGCTCCCAGTGCTTCCCCACTGAGAATATATTTGCTGTGGGCTTTTCGTAGATGGCTTTTAAGGTGTTGAGGAATGTTCCCTCTATCCCTACACTCTGAAGAGTTTTGATCAGGAATGGATGCTGTATTTTGTCAAATGCTTTCTCTGCATCTAATGAGAGGATCATATGGTTCATGGCTTTTCTCTTGCTGATATGATGAATCACATTGATTGTTTTACGAGTGTTGAACCAGCCTTGTGTCCCGGGGATAAGTCCTACTTGGTCATGGTGAATAATTTTCTTAATGTACTGTTGGATCCTATTGGCTAATATCTTGTTGAGAATTTTTGCATCCATGTTCATCAGGGATATTGGTCTGTAATTCTCCTTTTTGGTGGGGTCTTTGTCGGGTTTTGGAATTAAGGTGATGCTGGCCTCATAGAACAAATTTGGAAGTACTCTCTTTCTATCTTTCCAAACAGCTTTAGTAGAATAGGTATGGTTTCTTCTTTAAACATTTGATAGAATTCCCCTGGGAAGCCATCTGGCCCTGGACTTTTGTGTCTTGGGAAGTTTTGATGACTGCTTCAATTTCCTCCCTGGTTATTCGCCTGTTCAGGTTTTCTGTTTCTTCCTGTTCCAGTTTTGGTAGTTTGTGGCTTTCCAGGAATGCGTCCATTTCTTCTAGATTGCCTAATTTATTGGCGTATAGCTGTTCATAATATGTTTTTAAAATCGTTTGTATTTCCTTGGTGTTGGTAGTGATCTCTTCTTTCTCATTCATGATTTTATTAATTTGAGTCTTCTCTCTCTTCTTTTTAATAAGGCTGGCTAATGGTTTATCTATCTTATTAATTCTTTCAAAGAACCAACTCCTGGTTCTGTTGATCTGTTCTACAGTTCTTCTGGTCTCGATTTCGTTGAGTTCTGCTCGAATCTTTATTAACTGTCTTCTTCTGCTGGGTGTAGGATCTATTTGCTGTTTTTTCTCTAGCTCCTTTCTGTGTAAGGTTAGCTTTTGTATTTGAGTTCTTTCCAGTTTTTGAATGGATGCTTGTATTGCGATGTATTCCCCCCTTAGGACTGCTTTTGCTGCATCCCAAAGATTTTGAACGGTTGTATCTTCATTCTCATTAGTTTCCATGAATCTTTTTAATTCTTCCTTAATTTCCTGGTTGACCCTTTCATCTTTTAGCAGGATGGTCCTTAACCTCCAGGTGTTTGAGGTCCTTCCAAACTTCTTGTTGTGATTTAGTTCTAATTTCAAGGCATTATGGTCTGAGAATATGCAGAGGACGATCCCAATCTTTGGTATCGGTTCAGACCCAATTTGTGACCCAGTATGTGGTCTATTCTGGAGAAAGTTCCATGTGCACTTGAGAAGAATGTGTATTCAGTTGAGTTTGGATGTAAAGTTCTGTAGATATCTGTGAAATCCATCTGGTCCAGTGTTATCATTTAAAGCTCCCGTTTCTTTGGAGATATTGTGATTAGAAGACCTATCGAGTGTAGAAAGAGCTAGGTTGAAGTCACCAAGTATAAGTGTATTATTATCTAAGTATTTCTTCACTTTGGTTATTAATTGATTGATATATTTGGTAGCTCCCACATTCGGGACATATATATTGAGGATTGTTAAGTCCTCTTGTTGGATAGATCCCTTAAGTATGATGTAGTGTCCCTCTTCATCCTTTACTACAGTCTTCGGGGTAAATTGTAGTTTATCTGATATAAGGATGGCTACCCCTGCTTTCTTTTGAGGACCATTCGAATGGTAAATTGTTCTCCAACCTTTTATTTTCAGGCTGTAGGTGTCCTTACCTCTAAAATGAGTCTCTTGTAGACAGCAAATAGATGGGTCCTGCTTTTTTATCCAGTCTGAAACCCTGCACCTTTTGATGGGGTCATTAAGCCTGTTCACGTTCAGAGTTACTATTGAAAGATATGAGTTTAGTGTCATCATGATATCTATTCAGTCCTTGTTTTTGTGGATTGTTCCACTGAACTTCTTATTAAAGGGGAATTTTAAGAGTCCCCCTTAAAATTTCTTGCAGAGCTGGTTTGGAGGTCACATATTCTTTCAGTTCCTGCCTGTCTTGGATGCTCTTTATCTCTCCTTCCATTCTGAATGAGAGCCTTGCTGGATAAAGTATTCTTGGTTGCATGTTCTTCTCATTTAGGACCCTGAATATATCCTGCCAGCCCTTTCTGGCCTGCCAGGTCTCTGTGGAGAGGTCTGCTGTTACCCTAATGCTCCTCCCCATAAAAGTCAGGGATTTCTAGTCTCTTGATGCTTTAAGGATCTTCTCTTTATCTTTGGAATTTGCAAGCTTCACTATTAAATGTCGAGGTGTTGAACGGTTTTTATTGATTTTAGGGGGGGGATCTCTCTGTTTCCTGGATCTGAATGCCTGTTTCCCTTCCCAGATTAGGAAAGTTTTCAGCTAGAATTTGTTCAAATACATATTCTGGCCCTGTGTCCCTTTCGGTGCCCTCGGGAACCCCAATTAAACGTAGGTTTTTCTTCCTCAGGCTGTTGTTTATTTCCCTTAATCTATCTTTATGGTCTTTTAATTGTCTCTTTTTTCCTCAGTTTCCCTCTTTGCCATCAATTTGTCTTCTATGTCACTCGTTCTTCCACCTCGTTAACCCTCGTCGTTAGGACTTCTAGTTTGGATTGCATCTCATTCAATTGATTTTTAATTTCTGCCTGATTAGCTCTAAATTCTGCAGTCATGAAGCCTCTTGAGTCCTTTATACTTTTTTCTAGAGCCACCAGTAGCTGTATAATAGTGCTTCTGAATTAGCTTTCTGACATTGAATTGTAATCCAGATTTTGTAATTCTGTGGGAGAGAGGACTGTTTCTGATTCTTTCTTTTGAGGTGAGGTTTTCCTTCTAGTCATTTTTCTCAGTGCAGAGTGGCCAAAAGCAAGTTGTATTGGGAAAAGGAGAAAAAGAGAGGAGAAAAAGAAGGAAAGAAAAGAGAAAAAAGAATAAAGGAAGAAAGAAGGAAAAAAAAGAATTAAAAGAGAAAGAAAAAGAAAAAGGGGGGAAAAAGGGTGGGGGAAGTAATCAGAAAAAAAAAAATCATGGGGGAGTATCTTCTGATTCTGTGTACTTTAAGTCCCTTGGCTTCCCCTGGAAGTTGTCAGTCAGTCTAGCTGGTCTTCTGGGGGAGGGGCCTGTTGTGCTGATTTTCAGGTGTTAGGACTTGGGGAAGCTGCTCTGCCCCTGCCTGGTGCAGGGCTCAGTGGGGGTTGTTCACCCCGTGAGGCCCCAGGAGGAACAACCGCAGTGGCGGGGCCAGCCCTGGAGCCGTGGAGTCAGCTCCCGCAGTCACCACGGAGCTCTCCGTCTGCAGGGCCTGGAGGCTCCGGGCGGGGCGGCTGATCTGCTCAGCTCTGGGCAGGAGCCTCCTCGCTGTCCTGGGGGAGGCCGGATCCTGGGCTGTGTCCCGGCTCCCTGGGCTCCGGGACCTGCGCTGTTGGATTCGTGCTCCCGCCCCGCAGCCCCCTCCGCGGAGCCGCCCCCGAGCCCCCCCGAGCTGCTCCCGCCCCGCAGCCCCCTCCGCGGAGCCGCCCCTGAGCCCCCCGAGCTGCTCCGGGTCCCGCCGTGCGCGCTGCAGCCCTTAGGGAGCTCGGCGCACTCTCCCGGGGCGCAGGTGTCTGTTAGTGTCCCCGGGAGCCCGAGGGCATCCCCGCCCTCCTGGGTCCTGCTCCAACTCCCCACGAGCCCCTTTCCCCCGGGAAGGTCGGTGCAGCTCCTGCTCCTCCGGGACGGGGCTCTCCTGTCCTGGGGACACTCGCCCCGGCCTCAGCCCGGCTCCTCGCGGGGCCCCTCCCCCTTGGAGGCCTTTTGTTCCTTTATTTCTTTTTCCCCGTCTTCCTACCTTGATAGAAGCCCGAGCTCATCTCACTGTAGCGTCCCAGCTGTTCTTTCTTTAAATCTCAGGCTGAATTCGTAGTTTGAAGGTTATCTAGGTAATTTGGTGGGGACAGATGATTTGGGGACCCTACTCTTCCGCCATCTTGCTCCTCCTCCTAAAAGTGATTTTCTTATATTCTCTTCAGCCTACTATGTAGAAACACATGACACATAACTTTGTATGGAGTTAGGGGAAAGGTTGCGGGACTCTTTCTGGCAATCAGGTTGTTGGCAGACTTCTTCAACTACAGAGAGGCTTAGGGGAGCCCTCTTTTACAACCAAACCCTTCTAATGCTGAGAGTCAGGGAAGACCTTGCTACCCTGTAACTTTGCCAGTAAGGAGATGCAGGCCTGAAGAATCAGTCTAAAAGGAGCACCTGTAGGAAGGTTCTCTGTGGACCCCAATTTGGGCATATTCCATGCAGTGAAATTAAAGAGTGAACATGATGAAGAAAACGAACAATGTGAGATTAAAAATGCCAAGAGCATCCATAGCATCTTGACTAAGAATTAAGTTCATATAAAAAAATTAAAGGTTTCCTTGGGACGCTCGGGTGGCTCAGCGGTTGAGCGTCTGCCTTTGGCTCAGGGTGTGATCGTGGGGTCCTAGGATCAAGTCCCACATCAGGCTTCCTGCATGGAGCCTGCTTCTCCCTCTGCCTGTGTCTCTGTCTCTCTCTCTCTCTCTCTCTGTGTCTCTCATGAATAAATAAAGTTTTTAAAAAAAAGTTTCAGATTTTAGAAATACTTTTTAACATAGTATTATAGAAAAGCTGACTCATGGCGCATGGGTGGCTCAGTGGGTACAGTGTTGAATCTTGATTTTAGCTCGGGTAGTGATCTCAGAATGGTGAGATGGAGCCTGGCATTGGGCTCCAGGCTGAGCATGGAACCTGGTTGATGCTCTGTACCTCTCCCTCTGCTCCCCACCCATATTTTTCTCTCTACACTGTTCTAAAAAAAAGAAAAAAAAAAAAAAAAGAAAAGCTGACTCTAAATTGGTTTCATGAGTACATAATAAAATTCAGAACCAGTCAATACAAGAAGTGGCAATTTATTTATTTATTTTTTAAAGATTTTATTTATTTATTCATGAGAGAGAGAGAGAGAGGCAGAGACTTAGGCAGAGGGAGAAGCAGGCTCCATGCAGTGAGCCCGATGTGGGATTTGATCCTGGGTCTCCAGGATCATGCCCTGGGCCAAAGGCAGGTACTTAACCGCTGAGCCACCCAGGAATCCCAAGAAGTGGCAATTTAATATTTATATTTGTCAGGTTAACTTGGAGAATGATAGGGATTAAGTGATTTGGTTTGTCACTATTAAAATGGGCAGCTTTTGCCTCTTTTTCGGTTAAGGTTCTTTTTTATAGAACTACCCAACGTGTATTGTCTGGTAACTTAGGTCTTGAGGTCCGTGTCTTTTAGATTCCTTGTGAAAGAAGTGGCCAAAAAAGATTGAAGACCTGTATAATTCTGTATTTCATCAATTTTAATATGTAATTTTCCTCACATTTTTATGTTTCCTAGATTGGTACTCCATTTACTACACTTATGTTTATTGTGGTGATGATTTTTTTTCCTTAAAAAGCTATTTTTTCAGTGGTTCCCCTTATATGCCTTAGTGTCTAGGAAATATGATATAGCATATTTCTCCTCTTGAAAAAATTGATAGTGTATGCATTAGCATGTTAAAAGCTCTGACAAGTTTTGTTATAAAGAAACATATGGCAACCAAAGTGTTCTTAATAACATGTATAATAAACTGAAACTAGTATTCAAAGGAATATATTTTCGACTATGCTGTATGGCATGAGATCACAGTTTTCCTTCTAAAACAGATAGCTTTGGAGGATCCCTGGGTGGCTCAGCGGTTTAGTGCCTGCCTTTGGCCCAGGGCACGATCCTGGAGTCCTGGGATCAAGTCCCGCATCGGGCTCCCGGCGTGAAGCCTGCTTCTGCCTCTCTCTTTCTCTATGTCTATCATAAATAAATAAATAAATAAATAAATAAATAAATAAATAAATAAATCTTGAAAAAATAAAACAGATAGCCTTTGTTAGGAGTAAAATTTTTTTATATTTGTATTGTAAAGAAATTCAAACTATAAATAAGAATGAAAAGTAGTTGAAATCCTAAAACCCAGAGATACTTATTTTTGATAGCATTTAAAAAATGTTTTATTTTGAAATCTTTTCAAATATATGGGAGAGTTGCAAGAATAGATTCCTGGGTGCCTGGGTGGCTCAGTGGGTTGAGCGTCTGCCTTCAGCTCAGGACATATGATCTAAGGGTCCTGGGATCAAGCCCTATATTGGACTCCCTGCTTAGCAGGCAACCTGCTTCTTTCTCTTCCTCTTCCTCTTCCTCTTCCTGCCACTCCCCCTGCTTGTGCTCTTTTTCTCTCTCTGTCATGGAAATAAATAAAATCTTAAAGAAAATTAGGTCTTTAAAAAAAATTAGAGATTCCTCAATATCTTTTATCCAAAATCTGTTCATTGATTGCTACTATGTTTGCTGAACCCCTTGAGGGTAAATTGCAATTACTGATTCTTTATTTCCAAACACTTTCACATGTAATTTCTAAGAAGGATGAGAGTCTCTTATGTAACCACATTCAGGAAATTTAGTGCTTTTTAAATATTATTGTCTAATATACTACATATTCAAACTTAGCCAGTTGTCCCAGTCCTTTTTGATAATTCCCTCCCTGTAATCCAGTTGCCAGTCACACATGTTTAACTGTTACATCTCTTTAGTCTCATTATTGGGAATAATTCCTCAGCTCTTCTTTGTCTTTCATGCCACTGACATTTTTTGAGAGATCAGGCTAGTCCCTTTGGAGAGAATGGGTAGTTTGCCATTTCCTCATGATTAGATTTATTAGATTAGTTTATGCATTTGGGGTAAAATGCCATACAGACAATATGTCCTGTTCAGTGCTTCACGTCAGGAGACAGATGACAGCCTTTGTCCCATTATTGGTATAACTTGGATCACTTGATTAAGGTGGTATTTTCCAGGTTTCTCTCTTCCAGTTATCTCCTTTTGTAGTTAAAAAGCAAGTAGGGAGATAATTTGAGACTCTGCAAATTGTGTATTAAACTTTCACCCAAAAAAAAAAAAAAAAAACAAAAAAAAAACTTTCACCCAACATTTTCAACATCCGTTGATGATTCTTACTGGACTTAATTTTTTTTTTAAGATTTTTATATTTATTCATGAGAGAGAGAGAGGCAGAGACATAGAGGGAGAAGCAGGCTTCATGCAGGAAGCCTGATATGGGACTCGATCCTGGTACTCCAGGATCGCGCCCTGAGCCCAAGGCAGACGCTCAACTGCTGAGCCACCCGCTGAGCCCTGGACTTGTTAATATGATGTGATCTTCTAAGTCTGTCACTCCTTATTTTTATTAGTTTGCCCCTCCCTGTTTACTTAATACTGACTATAGATTTATGTAATGACTTACATTCCATTATTGTTACTTTTAAAAAATTTTTAACTTTTTCTTTTAAAATAATTTCAAATTTACATAAATGTTACAGAAATAATATTTAAATCTCCTGCTACCCTTTTTCTTAGATTACCCAATTGTTAACGTCTCTGAAACATTTGGGGCATGTTGCAGAAATATTGCCTCTTCATAAAATTTTAGTGTGTATTTTGTAAGTACAAAAACATTCCCACGTGACCACAGTATAATCATCAGTCAGGAAGTAAGCATTAATCTAATACTATCATCAGATTTCTTGGTTATATCATCACATTTTCTTGGTTTGATCCAATCATGACCTTGATGGGCCCAGGTTCCAATCCAGGATCGCATCTTGCATTTAGTTATAAGTTTCCTTAGTCTGTTTCAGTCTAGAGCAGTCTTTGTGTTTCATGACATTGAGACTTTTTGAGAATACAGGCCAATTACTTTATAGACTGTCCCTCAGTTTCAGTTTATATGATGTCTCCTTCTGACTTTAGCCTTTTTGACAGGAATATCATAGAGATGTTGCTGTGTTCATCTCAGTGGATTGTACCAGGCACACACCGAGTTGACTTTTGTTCCTTTACTGGTGATATTACATTTTTTTTCCACCTGGTTAAGATGGTGTTTTGCCTTGTTTCTCCACAGTAAAACTATAATAAGTGTATTTACTTAAAAATATTTTGTGGGGGGATCCCTGGGTGGCGTAGCGGTTTGGCGCCTGCCTTTGGCCCAGGGCATGATCCTGGAGACCCGGGATCGAATCCCACGTCGGGCTCCCGGTGCATGGAGCCTGCTTCTCCCTCTGCCTGTGTCTCTGCCTCTCTCTCTCTCTCTGTGACTATCATAAATAAATAAAAAAATAATAAAAAAAAATTAAAAAAAAATATTTTGTGGGGAGATGCTTTGATATTATGAAAACATGTTTCTCACCAAATTGTCACTTACGGATTTAGCATTCATTAATGATTCTTGTCTGTATCTATTCTTGTGATAGTTCCAGATAACAATCTTTTTTTTTTTTTTTATGATAGACATACAGAGAGAGAGAGAGAGTGAGAGAGGCAGAGACACAGGCAGAGACACAGGCAGAGGGATAAGCAGGCTCCATGCACCGGGAGCCCGATGTGGGATTCGATCCCGGGTCTCCAGGATCGCGCCCTGGGCCAAAGGCAGGCGCCAAACCGCTGCGCCACCCAGGGATCCCAGATAACAATCTTTTAAAAAAACACTTTATTCTAGATTTATTCATTGGCAGCTCTCCTCTCTTATTTATTATGTATGTATATATTCATTTATTCATTTTAAAGTGTCAAGTCAGGACAGACTCTTGGATTGCTTTTACTCTCAGGGTTACAGACTGTTAAATCTATCATATTTTGGTAGTCAAATCATCCTGTACTTGTCTGTCTGGAGTCTCTTTAAGGTGCTCTTATGTCTTGGGGACATGTCCCATCATTCTTTGAGCACTTTCTTGCTTTCTGGTACAACAAGATCTTTTCCAAGATCATCTTATAATTTTCCTGCTTCAGTCCTGGGACTCAGCCATTTTTTTCAAGAGCCCTGGCTCCTTTTAGTAGAGAATATTTAGGAACCAAGATCTGAGTGCTTTATGTGCTTCTTGCTAGAATCATTACTTCTAGATACTTTCAGTGGACAGAGCTAGGAGTGTAGCTACATAACATAGATGTGTAGACACACATATCAATTTTGATATTTACATGTATTAAAATTTGGGAGTTTATACTGATTCCTCCAGTTCCAGTCAGAACCACAGGGTTTATTCTAGACTTCCCTCTTCCCGTATTTGTAATTCCATGACACACCTGGCTTTTGTTCTGGTAGTTTGGCAAGTAGTACACTTTGGGACTGCCTCCCCCCACCCCTCTAGGTGCCCCAGACCACAGCTTTGCTTCACACATGGGAACAGCTCCCCCACCTTACTCCGCTACAGCTGAATGTGACATCTGGAAGCCCAATTCCAGTTAAGGGGAGGGGGGAAGGAGAAAAAGTAAGACTCATTAGGATGGGAAGGCGAGATTCCATGACAGTGATATGCTACTGGGACATAGATGGTGATGACTGGTGTTTCTTGTGCAAACCTGGAAAGAGTCTTTTTGAGTTTTTAGTTCTATACCATATTAACTATGGGGTAGTGAGCATAATAAATAAAAGAAATAGTCTTTTCTAAAAGCATAATTGAGAAGTAAAATAGAGTGGATTTATATTATTTCTTGGGAAATGCCTTGAAATTCACTTTTTGAACCCATAGAACCTTTGTGTGTGTGTGTGTCTGTGTTTTGTTTTCTTTCTCTGTTTCTAATAATTAAGTGAAGTACATTCTAATTGATTAGGTTTCTAAACATTAGATTCCATTTAACTGAAGCTTTGCGTAGACTTCTTAAATCTTGACATTTCCATTGACTTTGAAAATTATCCAAGGACATGATCCCTGGGTGGCTCAGTGGTTAGCACCTGCCGTCGGCGCAGGGCATAATCCTGGAGTCCTGGGATCAAGTCCCACGTTGGGCTTCCTGCATGGAGCCTGTTTCTCCCACTGCCTGTGTCTCTGCCTCTCTTCTCTCCCCCCCACCCCCATGTCTCTTGTGAATAAATAAGTAAAATCTTAAAAAAAAAAAGAAAAAGAGAAGAAAATTATCCAAAGACAAATTGGCCATCCTTTTGTAGAATTCAGTTACAGTCAAATATTTTTATAACCTTTAGGGACCTTTGAAATCATCTAGTACAACCAGCACAGATTATGGATGGGAAGACTGAGGAGGACTGGAAAGGCATTGGTTCTTACACTTTAGCATGTATAAAAGTCAACTAGAAGGCTTGATTTTTTTACACCCCACCCCCCACACACTGGTATCTGATTCAGTGGGTCTGAGATGAGGCCCAGTAATTTGCATTCCTAAGAAATTCCCAGGTACTACTGGTGTGGGGACCACACTTTTTAAAAGCCACCAGACTGAATTGTCTGAGCTTATACTTCTCGATAAAGGCAGAGTTGGGACTAGAACTCAAGATTCCTATGCCTTTTTTTTGTGTAGGAGTTCTTAGTATTTTTTGTGTAGAAGAGTAGTTGGGAAACAGTAGGCCACAGTTCCATTCTGGCCTGCTACTTTTTAAAAAATTATTTAGTTAATGTGATTTATTGATCTATAATTCACATCTGTAAAAGTCACCCTTTTAAAGTATACAATTCCATAGTTTTTAGTATATTTACAAAGTTATGGAACCATCACTACTATGTTAATTCCAGAATATTTTCAAAATCCCAAAAGGAAATGGCATACCCTTTAGCAGATACTCCTCATTCCCTTCCCTGGCAACCACTAATCTCCTTTTAATTTCTATGGACTTGCGTGTTCTGGGTATTTCATATAAATGGAATCAGACAGTATGTGACTTTTGTGTCTAAATTCTTTTACATTGCATGTTTTTCAGGTCCACGTACCATTACTTAATTCCTTTTATTGCCAAATAATATTCCGTGGAAGGATATCCATGTATTAATCTTATGATCCCATGTTGTAATTCATCAGTTGATGCACATTTGAATTGTTGGCACTTTTTGGCTATTAGGAATAGTGCCACTCTGAACATCCATTTGTGAGATTTTACATGAACATAGGTTTTCAGTTCACTTGAATAATTACTGAGTCAGAGGTAACTGTTTAACCCTTTGAGGAACTCCTAGACTGTTTTCCCCAGTGGCCGTACCATTTTATATCTCCACCAAAAGATGAAGGTTCTGATTTCTCTACATTCTCGCCGATATTTATTACCTTTTTTTGGTTCTAGCTATCCTGGGTGTTAAGTGTTACCTCATTTTGGTTTTTAATTGCATTTTCTAATGACTAATGATCTTTTCATGTACTTATTGGAGATTTATAGATCTTCATTAGAGAAAAATCTATTCAATACCTTTGCCCATTTTAAAAATTGGGTTATTTTTCTTTTTCTTTAAAGACTTTAAAAACATATTCTGAGGGGGCTGCTGGCTGGCTCAATTGGAAGAGCATGTGCTTCTTGATCTCCAGGTCATGAGTTGGAGACCCACACTGAGTGCTACAGAGGTTACTAAAAAAAAAAAAAAAAAAAAGTAGATAAGTTTTAAAAATATACAAATAGATAGGCAGCCCCAGTGGCGCAGTGGTTTAGCGCCGCCTGCAGCCCGGGGTGTGATCCTGGAGACCGGGATCGAGTCCCACGTCGGGCTCCCTGCATGGAGCCTGCTTCTCTCTCTGCCTGTGTCTGTGCCTCTCTCTCTCTTTGAATGAATGAATAAATAAATAAATAAATACAAATAATAAAAATATATTCTGGATACTAGAATCATCACATATGTGATTTTCAAATACTATCTTCCATTCTGTGGTTTATCCTTTTACTTTTTTTTTTGAAGATTTTTTATTTATTTATTCATGGAGACAGAGAGCATTGATCTAATACTACCATCATTAGCCTATCTCTCATATCCTTTGAACATTCTGTAGAATGTAGAATTACCATGGGTTTAATGTCCTCATGACTGGACTCAGGTCATTTATTTCTTTTTAATTCTTTTGGTAATAGTTTAATTAGGATATAATTTGTATACCACATAATTCACCCACTGAATTCTACAGTTCAGTCTTTGATATAATCACAAAGCTGTGGAACCATTTTTATCACTCTAAAAAAAAAATCCTATACTCTTTGTTATCCCCAAATCCCCTTTATTTGCAACCCTAGGTAACCACTAATCTACTTTCTATTTCTATAGATTCACCTATCCTGAACATTTCATATAAGTGGAATCATATAATAAATGGTCTTTCGTAATTGGCTTCCTTTACTTAACATAATGTTTTGTTTTGTTTTTAAGTTATTTATTTATTTATTCATGAGAGAGGCAGAGACATAAGCAGAGGGAGAAGCAGGCTCTATGCAGGGAGCCCAATGTGGGACTTTATCCGGGGACTCCAGGATCACGCCCTGAGCCAAAGGCAGACGCTCAACCGCTGAGCCACCCAGGCGTCCCCTTAACATAATGTTTTTAAAGTTCATCCATGTTGTAACATATTCAGTACTTCATTCCTTTTTATTGTTCATCATATTCCTTTGAGTAGGATTGCAAGGTCATATGGTAGGTAACTCCATGTTACTAGCAGTGTTTAAAAAATCTGGTTTTGGGGCACCTGGGTGGCTCAGTGGCTGAGCGTCTGTCTGCCTTTGGCTTAAGTCGTGATCCTGGGGTCCAAGGATCAAGTCCCACATTGGGCTCCTAGCAGGGAGCCTACTCTTCCCTCTGCTTATGTCTCTTCCTCTCTCTCTATGTCTCTCATGAATAAACCAATAAAATCTTAAAAAGGAAAAAGAAAATTCTGGTTTCTCCCCATCCTCATTAATACTTGTTATTTGTCTTTTTGATTATAGCCATCCTAGTGAGTGTGCAGTGTATCTCATTGTAGTTTTATTTGCATTCACATAATGACTAATAATGTTGAGCATCTTTTTCTGTCCATGTTGGCCATTTGTGTATCTTTGGAGAAATATTCATTCAGGTCCTTTACCTTTTTATTTTTAGGTTGTCTTTTGGTTTGTGGGTCTGAAGAGTTCTTTATATGTCATGGGTAGTAGACCCTTATTGAATGTAGTTTGCAGATAATTCTCCCATTCTGTAGTTTGTTTTTTTCCTTTCTTCATAGTGCTCTTTGAAGCATAATTTTTAATTTTGATGATTAATTTTTTCTTTTGTATTTGTGCTTTTGATATCTAAGAAACCATGGCTAAATCCAATGTCACAAGATTTTCATATATTTTCTTCTAGGAGTTTTATATTTTTATCTCTTACATTTAAGTCTTTGGTTCATTTTGAGTTAATTTTTGTGTATAGTGTGAGGTAAGAGTCCAGCCTCATCCTGTTACATGTGGATAATTGTTTATCCCAGCTACTTTGGTTGAAAAGATTGTTCCTTCCCTATTGATTTTATTGAGGGGCACTCTTTTCAGAACTATTTTAACCGTAAATTTGAGGGTTTATTTCTATATTCTCAAATCTGTTTATTTGTAGGTCTTTCCTTAATTCAGTACCACTCTATCACTGTTGCTTTGTAGTAACTTTTGAAGTTGGGAAGCGTGAGTCCTTCAGTCTTACTCTTTTTTTTTAAGATTGTTTTGACTCTTCTGGGTCTCTTACATGTCCAGCTGAATTTTAGAATTGGCTTGTCAATTTCTGCAAAGCCAGCTGTGATTCTGATAGGTATTGCATTGGCTGGGTGTATCAGTTTGGGAGTACTGCCACTTTGAGAATATAAGTCTTAGGCATCTGGGTGGCTCAGTCAATTGAGCATCCAACTCTTGATTTCTGCTTAGGTCGTGATCTCAGGGTCATGAGATGAGCCCCTTGTCGGGTTTCACACTTAGCAGGGAGTCTGCTTCAAGATTCTCTCCCTCTGCCACTCTCCGCACATGCACATGTGCACACGTGCTTCTCTCTAAAATAAATACATGTTTAAAAAGAATATTAGGTCTTCTGGTCCATGAACATGAGGTGTCCATTTCTATAAATCTTCTTTAATTTCTTTCAACAGTTTTGTAGTTTTCATAACAAAGTCTCATATATACGTATATATACACACGAGACACACACACGAACACATGCAAAGCACACACAGAACTCTAGAATAGTGCCTGATTCATAGCTAGTGTTATATAAATGTTAAAGTTATCTTTTATTACTAATTTTTCTATATGTCTTTAACGCTTTTGGGGAAGGTAGATTAAAATGGAGAAATAGTTAATAGAAAAACATTTTAACATTTATTTATTGATTTAATTTTTCAAAGATTTGTGGCTACGTGCAAGTGGGAGAAAGGACAAAGAGAGAATTTTCAAACAGACTCTTGGCTGAGCACAGAGCCCATCACAGGACTTGGTTCCCACAGCCCATGAGATCATGATCTGAGCCAAAACCAAGAATCTGATGCTTAACTGACTGAGCTACTCTGGTGCCACATTATTTATTTAATTTTAATTTATTTTTTAAATAAATTAGGCTCCATACCCAACCATGGGGCTTGAACTCATGACCCTGAGATTATAAGTCACATCCTCTACAGACTGAGCCAGCCAGGCACCCCTTAAGTTTTTACTTTATACACTTTTTTTTTAAGATTTTATTTATTTTTTCATGACAGATACACAGAGAGAGAGAGAGAGAGAGAGAGAGAGGGGCAGAGACACAGGCAGAGGGAGAAGCAGGCTTCATGCAGGGAGCCCAACCTGGGACTTGATCCTGGGTCTCCAGGATCATGCCCCAGGCTGAAGGTGGCGCTAAACCGCGGAGCTACCAGGGCTGCTCTAGTTTATACTTTAATAGAAGTAACATGTAGGAGCATCTGGGTGGCTCATTTGGTTAAGCAGCTAACTCTTGATTTCTGCTGAGGTCATGATCTCAGGGTCATGGGATTGAGCCCCATGTTGGCTACTCGCTGGGCATGGAGCCTGATTCTTTCTCTCCCTCTGCCACTACCCCCACTCCCCCCAAAAATGTTTAAAAAGTAAAAAATAATGTAAAATGTATCAGTTATAATGTTGAATGTAAACAAACAAGAAATTGTATATATGTATAGTATCCCATTTTTGTAAATTCTGTTTCTTAAGTGAAATATGTGAAAAAAAATTGAAACAGGAACTACATCAAAAGATTAACTGCTTGTTTCTGGCTTGAAGGATTATGATTTTAAGCTTTTCTATTATTCCATTTTGAACATGTATATCTACATAATACACACAAGGAACGAACATTAAATAAAGTTATTTTTAGTGGTGCAGTAGTCATGTAGGGTTTTATTTATTTTTTAGCATGTAGAGTTTTAGATAACTGATTTATTCCTGAGGTAGCTTTTGTCATCATTATTATTTGTCTTACCTACTTTGTTAGGCACGTTGTGAGGTTATAAAGAGAGAAACATATCTATATTTTCTAAATTGTAAAGCCCTGTGGAAATGTATGAAAGAAAACACAGTGTTCTGCAGAAATCAGGAGAGATCATCTTTATTTTTAAAGCTTGCGTAGTAGTCTTTTGGTTGTTTCTGGGTTGATAGTGGTGTTTTAATAGCGTTGATGGTCCACACATTTAAGGTATTATAAGGAGTTAACATTTATTCTTGTAAGTTTTTAAAAGTTCCTATTCTGTTACTAATTTATTAGAATTTAAAATGGTATCTAATGGCATCATTCATATAATTTGTCTACCAGGCATGGATGGGCAGAAGCCTTTGTGGGTATCAGAAGTTCACATATCAAATACATCTGCCCACATGCGTAAGTATTTTAATCTTTACATTTGTGATTCAGAATCTGGAGAGGAATAATTGTGATAGCTTTACTTTCTTAGAAAAGCATTTGATTATAATTTTTTTAAAGATTTTATTTATTATGCATGAGAGACAGAGGAGAGAGACAGAGGCAGAGACAGAGGCAGAGGGAGAAGCAGGCTCCATGCAGGGAGCCCGACATGGGACTTGATCCCAGGTCTCCAAGATCCCACCCTGGGCTGAAGGTGGTGCCAAACCGCTGAGCCACCGGGGCTGCCCTATGATTTGTTTTTATCTTTTTAAATATTCAGTTTGAGAGTAAAGCTTAGTAAATTCTTTAAAACTAAACTGGTAACTTAGCTACATAGAACTTTTTTTCTTTTTTGTTGGGAGATTTAAAATAATGCTTTCTTGGAGATCGTATGAACTCAGAGCTAGAAAAATTCCTTAACATATACAAACACCTGAGAGCTAAGGTATCTGTGGGGTATCTCTGAAGGGGATTTATTTACTTGACAGGTTTGTGAGAGAGCTTTATTTACTATGTGGAAAATACTCCTAAATTTTATCAGATAAAGGCAATGTGATATACTGTGGAAAGAACACAGGTTTTGAAGTCTGATAGATTTGGTTTCAAATTCTGAAAAATGTTTTTGTATGTCAGAAACTATATAAAGTTTGAGCAGACTCAGAAAATTGTTGAGATTGGCAAGGGTTTAGGTCAAAAGGTTGCCGAGAAACAATAGCTGTGGAGAAGACAAATGGGATTAGATTCATGCTAGTAGGTAATTCATCCTCAGAAGTGGTAGTAGCAGTAGAGCTGATAAATGGGAAAAGAGAATGGAAAGAGGAAAAGTATCTGATTAGGTAAGAAATATCCTGAAATAGAAGGTTTACCTGACTTCTGTAGGCTAATACTGTGGCTGAATACTATGGCAAGGATGGCTGTGTCCGCTATTATTCTGATTCAATTAAGAGACAGAATTCTTGGTTATGTTAGAATTTTTGCTGTAATTGACCCCAGGATTCATTTGATTTAAGGCTATTTCCCAATCTAGGGGAATTCTCAAATTCTTATCAATTCTCAAAGAATTGATAAGATTTTATAACCACTAAGCTAGACTCATTTCATGAGTTAGGAGGATAGTGATTAGATGTAGTTCCAGTGTATTTATTTTTCTTTCCTTTTGGGCCTAGAGCTACATTCAGGTTATCCAGATTTTTCATCATTTGAGTTGGGTGTAGTGGACACTTAGGCAAGACTTATATTTCTCATACTTATTTAGAGGTCTCTAATAACTAAGTATATAGATAAAACTTAGAAAATAAGCAAAAATGTAATCTGACCATTTGGTAAATTGCTGGTTTCCTTATACCCTTAGCCAGAGTCTCCTATTTTATACATTTCCAACTGTCTTGGGTACTTGTTTTCCTTGTCGTGTCTGGTTTGAAAGTTATTAAATAAGGGTGTTGGAGGGGATTTCTGGGTGGCCCAGCAGTTTAGCGCCTGCCTTCGGCCCAGGGCGTGATCCTGGAGTCCCACATTGGGCTCCCTGCGTGGAGCCTCCTTCTTTCTCCCTCTGCCTGTGTCTCTGCCCCCGCCCCCCCCCCCCCCGCCGTCTCTCATGAATAAATAAAATCTTTAAAAATAAATAAATAAATAAGGGTGTTGGAAAAGAAAAATGTTTTTTATTTGCCAAACTTAGTCCTTTCCTGCTGTTGTTCCATCTTCAGAACACATCTAGAGGATATGTAGAAAAAATGACACAGGTGTGGATGTGGTGACACAGTTTAAAATGTTTTATTTATTTATGATAGTCACACACACAAAGAGAGAGAGAGAGAGAGAGAGAGGCAGAGACACAGGCAGAGGGATAAGCAGGCTCCATGCACCGGGAGCCCGACGTGGGATTCGATCCCGGGTCTCCAGGATCGCGCCCTGGGCCAAAGGCAGGCGCTAAACCACTGCGCCACCCAGGGATCCCAAGGTGACACAGTTTATACTTTAAAATTGTAGCATACAGTTTTGTGTAAGCCTCAAGTAATTACCTATCCTTAATTGATGGAATTTATCAGGTTTTATGCCTTGTTACATTACTCTGATTTTGCCTTTTTTTTTTCTTTGCCGTGTAGACCAGTTATGCCTATAACATTGAATATGAACATGGCTATGCCTTCTTGGTAAGTAAGAATTATTCAATAAGAACTTTTTATTTATACTTATTTGATTTTTTTAAAATTTTGGGTTTTTTGTTTTGTTTTTTACTGGAAGTGCTTTTGCATGTAGCAACTTTAATTAGCTATTTTTAGGTTGCAAAGTTACAGAATTAACTTTAACTGTAAACTTTTAAGTTTAACCTTAAAGTTTTGTATTTTTTAAAGTTAGGGGTAAACTTAAGGAGCTGCACCAGTAGGTACAGAAATAGGAGGAAATGGGTAAACACAAATATTGTAGAAAATATCTCCTACTGCTTGATAAACCTTTGCTGGTTTCAATGACCCAGCATTTGAATGACCCCCATGTAGCATACACTCTGATTAAGCAACAGTTTTTCACCCTTCCAACTTCTTGCCATTCTGGAAAGTTGACAAGTTTTATTTTATTTTATTTTATTTTTTTATTTTATTTATTTTTATTTTTAAGATTTTATTTATTTTTTCGTGAGAGACCCACATAGAGAGAGAGAGAGAGAGAGAGAGAGAGAAAGAGACGAGCAGAGACACAGGCAGAGGGAGAAGCAGGCTCCATGCTGGGAGCCCAACGTGGGACGCGATTCCAGGTCTCTAGGATCACGCCCTGGGCCAAAGGTGGCACCAAACCACTGAGCCACCCGGGCTGCCCAGTTGACAAATTTTAAAGGAAACCACTTCCTCTTCCACCCTCTCAAGATATTTTCACATTCCCTGTATATTTTATAGTCAGGAAGTAGAGTCAGTTCTTCATTCCTCTAGGCTACTTCCAATCTATTGTCATCTTGTTTCTCTACTTATTCTCATCCATTTCTTTTCTTTCTTTCTTTCTTTTTTTTTAACCAGTCAACTTTTATTGGATATTAATTGTGGATTAGGCAATGGAAGGATTCAAGGATGTCAGGCAAAAGTCATGGTCAGGAATGCCAAATGTGCTTCCACACTGGGCCCTCTTCAGTGGTACTTGCGTAGCTGTTCATGTTTGAGCTCCTTGTAAGAACGACAGTAGTTGAAAAGCACATAAGCGGCCAGCACCATAGAAATCCCAGCGGCGCCCCCTTTCTTCACATTGATATACTTGTAATGCTGGTAGTAACCTCTTTGAAATGCTCCAGCAGTGCCCTTAGGGGTGGAATCCCGCATCAGCATCCAGCCTGGCAGCTCTCCTAGTTTCACCTTCATGAGCTTCTTTTCCTTCATTGGTACGGATGACGCCATCTTGGAGTCCTGGGTGTCTGCTCTCTCACCCATTTCTTACCCATGCCTCCACTTCCTTTTTATCTCTTCTGGATTCCTTGCCAACTTTCTCAAGTTCTTGCCTACTTTGGTCTTTAGTTCTTTCATCTTCCCTCTCTGGCAAAATCCCATCCATAACCAGAATTTCCAGCTAATGTTGCTAGCGACAATAATGAAAGAATATAACTTGGAAGAGAAGTGTATAGGGCCAGAGGAAAGCTTCCCTTGGGTCTTTAGTTGGAGGTATCTACAATGTGTGATGAAAAAGTTTTGCAGAATGTGGATAGATTATAATATAATACCTGTGCTCAATATGTGTGAGGTATTGAGAGTGATGTGGTAAAGTCCTTGTGTTCCTTTGGATTGACTTAGGATGCAACAGAAGGGGAAAGGGATGGCTGGAATTTATTGCAAACCTTTTATTTTATTTTTATTTATTTTAAATAATATTTTATTTATTTATTCGTGAGAGACACAGGCAGAGGGAGAAGCAGGCTCCATGCAGGGAGCCCAATGTGGGACTCGATCCTGGGACTCCAGGATCATGCCATGGGCCGAAGGCCACTCAGACCACTGAGCCACCCAGGGATCCCTATTGCAAACTTTTTAGAGAAGTATGCATTGAGAATTCCTGCTCAGCTGTAGATTGGACTAGGTATTTTCTTAGATGTTCTTACCCTGAGGTTATGTGGCATTGTGATTTTTTAACATTAGAATCTGTATCTGGTTGGTGAAAGGAACACATAAAATGTCAGATTCACATATTTAAGTTTTTCGTCTCTGTAGACATTTTAATTTGAGTTTCATGTTCATGGCTAGCCCTTTCTGTCCAGACTGCCCTGAGTTTAGTAAAACATACCATGATTGCATTTTTTTATAATCAAATAGCTTTTAAGATTTAGCCTTATTTTCCAGGTTTGATATTTTTGGGCTTTCACCAGATTCACAGGAGGATGAACCTGGAATTAAACAGGCAGCAGAAAATGGTAAGTACAGAAACATTTTATAAAGACAAAAACATTCTTATTTCGTAGGTTCAATGGTTTTATTGATGTTAATGAAATAAGATACAATTATATAAACTTAGAAGGTGATCTGATCACTCTCTAACTTGTTTGCCACTATGGCTACTTGGACTCCCTTAACTATAAATGAAGAGGTGATTGGGAAGACTGGCCTTTATTAAACTTCGTCTCTGTTTTGCTTTGATTTATATAGGGTAATGGAAAAAATAGCAATTTAATAGTTGTGGCCAGTTATCTTCACTAAGAAGACTTGAAATAAGGATGGGTATAGTGATATAATCCTATAGATTGTAATTTATGTTGGTTAATTTTAGTGTTATAATAATAATAGATGCCACTGATTGAACACTTCAGCTATTAAATCAGATAATTCTTGTAAGTCATCTCTTTTAACATTCTATGGCGTAAGTATTAGCTCTACTTTACAGAAAATCCAAAGTGTGTTCTCTGGTTGGTATTCCATGCTTCTTATGAACATGATAATTCCGTTTATTTTTAGGATGAAAGCATGGAAGAATACTAGTTATTGGGAGAAATCTGGTTTTAGAAAATGTATAGAGGCATCCTTGTGTGTGTGTGTGTGTGGGGGGATTGACTTGAGAGTACTCGGGTGGGGGCACAACAGATCTTGATGAAACAAGCCTGGCTATGAATTGATAATTGCAGAAGTGATGTGTACCTGGGAGTTATTGCATACTCTTTCTATTTTTATATTTATTTGAAAATTTCCAAAATAGCTTAAAAACTAGTAGGGTCCTTCTAAAAAAATCTTTTTAAAGATTTTATTTATTTATTAGAGAGAGAGAGAGAGTATGAGCAGGGTGAGAGGCAGAGGGAGAAGCAGATTCCCCGCTGAACAGGGAGCCCCATGCGAGGCTCCATCCCAGGCTTCCAGGATCATGACCTGAGCCCAAGGCAGCTGCTTAACTGACGAAACCACCCAGGCGCCCCTAAAGATCTTTTTAAAGATGAACTCTTAAAAACTTTAAAACAGGGAAGATACAATGTATTGGAGTTTTGGGACCATTAAAGCAAGAACAGTGGCTTTTAGGATCATCAAAAAGTAGATCAAGTCGAGAATCCTAGAGCTAGGATTTTGTCAAACAATAATAGATGACAAAAATAGGTATTGGATTTGGGAGTGAGTTATTGGACTCTGTGGAAGATAGAGAGGGGTGAGGCCTTGTGGAGAAGACTGTTAGGTCTGGTGAGCTCCATCGTAGTGATAGAGTTGGCCTGTGACATACTTGCCATTTCTTTCCTCTACAAGGTGATGATGTATTATTAGAGAAAGTGAGGCTCAGATTCAGAGAGCTAGGAAAGAATGGAGCCTCTGTTTGAGGCCTACAAGAATATGCTCCTGAACAAAGAAGAGATTGCTCAGGTTAGGTCCAGGGAGCACAGTGGTGCCCTCACCCTTAAGCAAAAGGTGATTGAAATTAGAATGCCCTGCTCTACCGCTGAGGGCTGTCTTTAGTTATCTCAGTGGTTGGTGTCACCTTGATGAGTAAAGTTTTGTGAACTCAGGGGAAGTGGCTCCAATATCTTGCCAGCTGGCCAGCAGCTAACATTCCCTAGGCCCTTACTTGAGCCTTCCCTCCTCACAACTGGGCCTTTACTGCCACTTCTTTTTATTTTTTTCTTTAGGATTTTGTTTGTTTGTTTATTTAAGAGAGTGAGCGAGCATGCATGTGTGTGCACACGCGTGCGCATAAGCAATGAGGAGGAACAGAGGAAGAGGGGCAAGCTGACTGCACTAAGTGCAGAACCTGACTTGGGGTTTGATCTCACAATTCTGAGACCATGACCTGAGCCAAGAGTTGCCACCTAACTGACTAAGCCACTCAGGTGCCCCCTATTTCTGCCACTTCTGCAGCCTTCATCTGACTGAGGCTGTACAGTCTCCCCTAAATAAATCCCTCACATTTCTCATCACTTCTTTTATTTCTTAAATTCTTTTTTACTGTTCTCTAGGCCATTCTTCCCTACCATAGTCAGAACATTGCTGTTCATACCTATTCTAACTAAGAATTAAACTTTATATAAAAATAAAATTAATTTTTTATTTGGGCATTTGTTTTTGCAGTGTTTTAAAAAGCAGATTTTTAGGGGATCCCTGGGTGGCGCAGCGGTTTGGCGCCTGCCTTTGGCCCAGGGCGCGATCCTGGAGACCCGGGATCGAATCCCACATCAGGCTCCGGTGCATGGAGCCTGCTTCTCCCTCTGCCTGTGTCTCTGCTTCTCTCTCTCTCTCTCTCTGTGACTATCATAAATAAATTAAAAAAAAAAAAAATTAAAAAAAAAAAAGCAGATTTTTAGTTTTTAAGAAACAGGAAATATGAAGTTGGAAGTTTAATCTTAAAAATGAAACAGGGCAACTGGGTGCCTCAGTGAGTTAAGCATCTGCCTTTGGCTCAGGTCACACTCCCAGGGTCCTGGAATCGAGTCCCACATCGGGCTCACTGCTCAGTGGGGAGGCTGCTTTTCCCTCTCCCCCTGCTCCCCCCCCCCTATGCTCTCACTTGTTGTCTTTCTCTCTAAGGAATAAATTTAAAAATCTTTTAAAAAAATGAAACTCTTAAACATATCTAAAAATGAAAGGACATAATTTGTAAAAGGTGCAGTTATTAAAAAAACACAGGACAGATTATAAAGAAAAAGGAAATTCTAGGAGTCACCAAGTTTTATAGTTAATGATTGTGTCAAAGTATTTTGCAGAAGCAGAAGAACTCATTTGATTTTGTTTTCCTGCATCATTTTACTGACTATAGGAAAAATTAGTACTATAGTTTTTAAAATAATAGAATGAACTTTTTAAACACTATAGATGACAAACCATGTAATCTATTTTATTTATATTTTAAAGTGGCAACTTTTAGATACAAATTTCTATGATTCATTGAAGAGAGAAAAATATAAATGTATATGAGTAGAATTGACCATAAATAAAAGAATATCCATTGTTAAGAGAAAGAAGTGTTGTTTACAAATTACATAAGAAATAATTGAACAGTTTAAGCAACCCCTGCAAAATGAGTTTTATAATGAAAATACATTCTAGTTTTGTATTTTAGTGTAGGGCGTTTTAAGTTTTTCACTTGTTTCAATGTTTAATATACTGTGTATTTTTTGTAATTAATTTCACCCTATTTAAAATGGTACGTTTAGACATAACTTTGAAAGTATTAGTGATTTAATTTTATGTTGTTTTTAGTAAAAGCTTTGATAGAGCAAGAGGTGAAGAATGGCATCCCTTCTAACAGAATTGTTTTGGGAGGATTTTCTCAGGTAAGGTAAAGTTTGGGTGATTTATCTACGAGTCTGGGGATTCTGTCCCTTTCTATGGAGGAGTTGCGTTTTTTGTTGTTCTTTTGTTGTTGTTGTTTTTTACAGTGTTACGGAATCTGATATACTATTATCTTTACTATTTCTTTAATGCTGAATTAAGTTTGGACTGAATATAGTTAATTATGAGAATGTACTCTTTTGTTTTTCTAGTTCTCTTTCCAGCAATTGCTTTCAACTTCTAGATTATGTCTTGAAGATCTATTTATTAATAAGTAAATTGATTGGAACTCGGAATGTATTTTCTTAAAATAATTAGCACACATAGATATCTAAGTTGACACTGTATAGCCCTATAAACAAAACTAATACACACAGGTATAACTCCCCTGTCCTAGGAAGAGACTACTGTTGGAACAATAAGGTAGAAAACAAGAGAATTTCTTCCTTCTTTTTGTCACAGATCCTGTGGTTGAACCCATGGACTCCCCTGCAATCCTCTTGGGGCAAAATCCAAGTAGGGGCTCCCACAGAGTGACCCATGATGCCAAGGGTTGCTGATTGTTCCCCCTGGGTTCTCTTCTCCCAATGCAGGAACCAAAAGCTCTGGGGAGACTCTTTGGGTGGGGATGGGGCCTCACTGGCTCGGGAGAGGGGCAATGTGACCAGTGTGTAGCTGCTTCTCTTACCTTTTAGTGTGGTCTGTTGTATCTCTGTGCAGAGGGATGCCTCAGTTCCCCCAGCCCCATCTGTATATTAGGATTCTCTCAGTGATGTTCTGTCAGTGATTGCATGTTTGTTCTTGTAAGAGGAAGCAAAGTTAGGAATGACCTATGTCCCATTTGCTGATGTCACTCTATCATCTTTCCTTTTTTTGTCTTGTAAAATAGATTTTAGGGGTGTCTGGGTGGCTCAGTTGGTTAATCATGAACCCAAGGTCCTGGGATCCAGCCTGGCATTGCGCTCTCTGCTCTACAGAAAGTCTGCTTGTCCGTCTCCCTCTGCCTGCTGCTCCCCCTGCTTGTGTGTATTCTCTCTCTCTCTCTCTCTCTCTCTCTCTGTGTCTCTGTCAAATAAATAAAATCTTTTAAAAATAATAGACTTTAGATTTAAATATATGATGTTTATTTTTGGCATCTTTCTTCTTTTTTCTGTAGTTTTTCTCCTACCTTCTATCCTTTTTCTGCAGATGTAATTACCTCGTATTGACCTTACATCTCTATTTCAGCTTGTTGCATGTTTACTTTGTCACCTATCCCCAAATTTCTCAGCTTCCAATCTGTAAATCTTCTAAATCAACAACTTCGTGTTCATACTACCTGAAATAGGACAATGTCAGAATTACGGAATTGTTTAAAAGTTAGGATTCAGTAGAAAGATGTGTTGTTGATACAATAAAAAGATATTACTGATTTGGTGTTTGTTAAAGTTCAGGATAAGGTCAGTTGTAATACATTTGTGACATAAATGTAGGTACAGAAATGAATGCTTGATCTGAAAAAGAAGGAGACTGTAGGAGATCTAATGTAGGAGACTGTATAGTTAAGATTTGTTGATTACAGTTTACAGAAGGGAATTCATACCTTAAGCAAGAAAGAGAGAGTTATGAGTTCATGGAATATCAGGAAAACTAAGGATGAGAATGAAGCAGGGCCTCAGGAAATAGCCAAAACTTAGAAAGCCGTCTTTCTCGCATCTCCTGTTTTTCTACCCATCTGCTTCATTTGCCTCTTCATCTACAGTTGGCACTTTCCACCTTTGCAGCCTATAGCTTTTCCAGTTCTGAGTTTATGGGCTACTGTTCCAGCCATGCAGAGAGACAGACTGACAGTCACTATTCCAATTTCAAGATCTTAAGAAAAGGGACATAAGTATCTTGGATGATGAGAAAGAATCTTAAGTTCCTATGGGGACCATAGGCAGGTCATGGTGACATGGCATCCAGATGACTAATGGGAATCCACTTCCCAGAGCGCAGTGTATTGTAAGCTGGAAAGGCAGATACTCTGAAGATGTCTACTACAGAGTTCTTCTTATCTTGAATTTTTGTTGTAGAAAAGACTACCAACTTAAGACTAAGTTTGATTTTATACCTAAGACTTTTCAGAGGAGAAAATAACTATAAATCGAGAATATTCCTAAGGCAGTTGTAAGTACATTTAGGTATACAATTAACTGTTTCTTGACTGACTGGGTGGTTGCTATGTTCTCACAGTGGTCTTCAGTGTAGAGAATCATGTCCTAAAGGACATCTGTATTTCTGCTAGCTTGCTTGATTTGATTTGACATCAATCAGCCAGGTTGATTTTTTTTTTCTTTAATGGTCATTATTAGTAACAAGAAACCTGTTTAAGTTGCTGTTAGCAACTTGCTGCAATGTGTATTAACTTTTCTCTGTTTGTCTTTCCAGGGAGGAGCTTTATCTTTATACACTGCTCTTACCACACAGCAGAAACTGGCTGGTGTCACTGCACTAAGTTGCTGGCTTCCACTACGGACTTCATTTCCACAGGTAGCCAGACTGGTACTTGCAACATTAGATTACTGAACTAAAAGATCACAGATAATGTTGACGACAGGTTCATTTTTTTTAAGTTAATAAACTATATATTTTTAAAGATTTATTAATATATTCATGAGAGACAAAGAGAGAGAGAGAGAGGCAGAGACACAGACACAGGGAGAAGAAGCAGGCTCCATGCAGGGAGCCTGACGCAGAACTTGATCCCAGGTCTCCAGGATCACGCCCTGGGCTGAAGGTGGCGCTAAACCACTGAGCCACTCAGGCTGCCCAATAAACTATATTTTTATTTTTATTTTATTTATTTATTTATTTATTTATTTATTTATTTATTTATTTATTTATTTATTTATGATAGTCATACAGAGAGAGAGAGAGGCAGAGGCACAGGCAGAGGGAGAAGCAGGCTCCATGCACCGGGAGCCTGACGTGGGATTCGATCCCGGGTCTCCAGGATCGCGCCCTGGGCCAAAGGCAGGCGCCAAACCGCTGCGCCACCCAGGGATCCCCTAAACTATATTTTTAAAGAATTTCTAGGTTCACAGCAAAATTGAGCAGAAAGCACAGAAAGTTCCCATTTGTGCACAGGCTATGGATACCCCGTAGCAGTGTGGTACATTTGTTATAATCAGCACTGACACGTAATCATCACCCAAAGCCCGTAGTTCACATCAGTCATCCTTTTTTTTTCTTTTTAAAGATTACTTATTTATTTATGTATGAGAGACACAGAGAAAGAGAGGCAGAGACATAGGCAGAGGAAGAAGCAGGCTCCATGCAGAGAGCCTGATGTGGGACTCGATCCCAGGTCTCCAGGATCACACCATGGGCCGAAGACAGCACTAAACTGCTGAGCATCCCGGGCTGCCCTCAGTCATCCTTTTTTAAAAAGAATTTTCTTGGACTTTCATGATGTACTACTAGGCTTTATCTGTTTACTACACTATCTTTATTGTGGATTCCCTAGAATGGAGTAAGAAATAAGTCCTTTTGTCATAAATCTTATATTTGAAGTGTTTAATATGTATATTTAAAATGTACATATTTAAAAATGCATCAAACATTTTTTATATATAGAAATAATATGTTTGAATATTTAGTATTTTTACTGCCCTATAACAAAATTTTACCATAGAATAGAATTTCTAAGTACTCAATAGTGTAAAGCAATCTATAATACGCATGAGAGAAGTGGACATGTATTTTCAAATTCATCTTTAAATATAGGATTTTTTTCTCATCACTCTGTAGTAATTCTTTGGTGTCTTACACATACTAAGTTCTGTTTATTAACCATCTTATTTAAATCAATTAAATAAGAACTGAGAATATCATGATTTAGCTAAAATATACCTCTCATCTCAAGACACTTGTGAACATATAAAGAATAAGATACAGTCTGCTTCAAGGAACCAATTCATTGGGAAAACAATAATACAAGACAGGGTAATCATATGCCCTATAAAAGTTAAAATATTTAGAGTTGTAGGGAGTATAGGGATAGAAGGAATTTGATTTTTGTGGCCGAATAGAACCTATGGTATAAGTAATAGCATATTGTATGTACATATCTATTTATAGTTGTAAATGCCTGGCGTGATACTCTATAATTGGGTAAATAATACTACTTTTCTTTTCTTTTTGCAGGGTCCTATCAGTGGTGTTAACAGAGATATTTCTATTCTTCAGTGCCATGGAGATTGCGATTTTTTAGTTCCCCTAACATTTGCTTCTCTTACTGCCGAAAAGCTAAAAACATTAGTAAATCCAGCCAATGTAACCTTCAAAACCTATGAAGGCATGATGCACGGTTCATGTCAACAGGTAATTGTTTGGAACCAGTGATTACAGAGACATATTTGCACCTTTTCCATGTAATATATTTAAGATAAGTAACATTTAATTGCTTTGGTGTTTAGAGGAGTTAATTAATGAATTCACATTGAATCATAGGTTGCAGGACTTAGATCAGAGTTTATCCAATTTAATTCAACGAATATTCACTGTTCCTATTACATGCAACTTTTGAACATAATTCATAGACAAAAGCAGTCCTTTTTATTAAAATTTAAGCTAAATAAAATAGGGGAGAAGAATATGTGTCCAAATAATTATGTAGAAAACAGAATGTGACGTGTTATATTAGAAGTTTTTAGGGGCACCTGGGTGGCCCAGTCAGTTAAGCATCTGCCTTCAGCTTGGATCAATGATCCCAGGGTCCTGAAATGGAGCCCTCTGTCAGGCTCTATGCTTGGCAGGGAGTCTGTTTCTCCCTCTGCTTCTGTGTGTTCACTTGCTCTCTCTCTTAAATAAATAAATATTAAAAAAGAGAATAAGTGGGTAGCCTTGGTGGCTCAGCGGTTTAGTGCAGCCTTTGGCCCAGGGTGGGATCCTGGAGACCCCGGATCAGGTCCCTCGTCGGGCTCCCTGCATGGAGCCTGCTTCTCCCTCTGCCTGGGTCTCTGCCTCTCTCTCTGTCTTTCTCTCTCTCTCTCTCATGAATAAATAAAATCTTAAAAAAATAAAAGGGAATAAGTGTTTAAAGTTCTTTAAAACACTGAGAAGAGTAAGATTAATTCTATCTTGGGAGTACTGAGATCATGAAGAAAAAGCTAGATTTGGAAGAATGGGTAGGATTTAGATAGCAAGTATATAGAGAAGGGACCGTAGGATAGGAAATATGAAAAGCTGGCTGTCCTAGAGTAGGATGCCATTCATAAGGTAGGTACAAGGAACAGTTTTAGGGTAAAAGGAAGGAGATGATACTGAGTTTAGTGAACATACTGGGATTGATGTACCCCCATGCAAAGTGGGAATTTGGAAATACTTGTTTGAAGCTCAAGCCTGTAATAGAGATTTAGACTAATTGCCAATATTGTTAATCACTGAGGAGTTACCATGGGAGAATATCATGAGAAAGAAGCTGAGGGATACACTTTGGGAGGAATTAGGAGGAGTTAGACATTGAATGAGAGTGCAAGAGGAGAGAATTTCAGAATCGTGGGCCACCTGGCTGGGTCAGTCAGAAGACCATGCGACTCTTGATCTTGGAGATGTGAGTTTGAGTCTCTACACATCAGGTGTAGAGATTACACACATACATACACAAACTTCTAAAAAAATTGGTTAGGTTATTTTAGGAAAAAGAATTTCAGGGTGGGAGGGAACAGTGTCACTTAATAAGAGCGAAGGAGGCCTACATTGGTTTGGTGGCTTGAAAAGGCCTATAATAAAAATTTTCTCATTGCCAGCATTGAGGTAGTCCAGCTTAAAACTGTTTGCAACCACTCTGCCTGGCTGACTCATTTGCTTTAGGGATGGAGAAAAGAGGTAGTAATATGATTTATCCAGAAAGATAAGGAGACCTGGGATTCTAGGCTGTTATTGAGAACATAGTTGAAACTGTATTGAATCCAGAAAGCAGGAGGGCTGGCACTCTGAGTATTCAATTCAGCAGGGACTGAGGGTCTTGAGCATTGGTTTTCAAAATATGCTTTCCATCACAAATATCCTGGAGATTAGTAAACATTCAAATACCAGAACTCCAAACTCCACAATTCTGATTCAGCACGTTGGGTGTTAGCAGGTAGACTCAGGCATCTGTAATTGTATGGATGTGGGGTTTTTTTCTTTTCTTTTTTTTCAAGATTTTGTTAGAACACAGGCGGGGGAAAGGGCAGAGGGAGAGGGAGAAGCAGACTCCCACTGAGCAGGGAGCCCAATTTGGGGCTCAATCCCAGGACCCTGAGATCATGACCCGAGTTGAAGGCAGACACTTAACCAATTGGGCCACCCAGGCACCCTCATGGATGTGTTTTTAAATTAAAGCTCCATAGGGACACCTGGCTGGCTCAGTTGGTAGAACATGTGGCTTTTTAAGATTCTGTTTACCTAATCTCTATACTCAATTTGGGGCTGGAATTTAAAACACCAAGATCAAGATGTGCATACTATTTGCACACTCCAGGCATGCAACTCAATTTCAGGGCTGTGTGGTCAAGCCCCATGTTGGATGTAGAGCTTACCTAAAAAGAAAAAAAAGCTGATGATTCTTTGTGCAATCATATTGGAGAACATTGGACTAAACAATTAGGAGCAGAAAGTGAAAAGAGGTAAAATGGTGTAGGTGTCATCACCAGGAAAGTTCTAGGACTTGAGAGTGTTGTAAAATAGAGCATTTCTGTGCTGTGGCTTTATTTTCTGACTGATTAAATTATAAGGGTGAAGGTTCTTTGTCTTGCTAATTTGTGGGTCTGTGAGGTTAAGCCTTGAAATACTAGAGGCCATAGTAAGAAATTGAGGGGAATGAGAAAACTGAGCCATATGCAGGAGTCTCTAGAAATGTTTCTTTTGTAATACTTGATATATTTTTCATATCTTTCCAGGCCTATCATAGGTACTTGCTGTCTTTCAAATGGTTGGTTGTATGTAAATCCTTGAAAGGCACAAAATGTTTTATGCTATGGATTTAGCCTTTCGTTCTAATGAGGAAAGGTTAAAAGCTAGGTTTTTCCAACCATACTTAGTTGGCCATAATTGTATCCTTAGTGCTACTTCTCTGGATACTTCTAAGCCCCCTTTTCCCCACCCAACCCCTGCATTTTATTTTGTTCAAGTATACTAAAATGCGCAGACCATTTTCATGGGACTGCATAATAGTTGGGAGCTATCATTTGAATGTACAATAGTAATTCTAATCATAGGAAATGTTCTGAAATTCCTGTTGGAGCGTCATTTCTCTGTTAAAACTTTTCATTTAATTGAAGTAGTAAAAATGTGGTTTCATCATACCTAAGCACACCATCGATTTAGTTGGTATTTTAGTGGGGATTTAATTTCTGATTTTGTAACTGCTTATTAAATCACTTTATTCCAAACAGGAAATGATGGATATCAAGCATTTCATTGATAGACTTTTACCTCCAGTTGATTGATGTCACTAAGAGGCCTTGTGTAGAAGTGCACACCAGCATCGTTACAGTAGCGTATAAACCTTCTCCTGTGCCCAATCTTGAAACTTTTAATGTTTGCAGTGTTAAAATGTTTTGCAAATACCCACCGATGACACAGACTACATAGTATCTCCTTGTGGGAAATATGGTCTTTTAAGTTTCTATACATGTATTTGTATAATATGATTCAGAATATACTAGTATTAAAATAAGTGAAGCATCTAAGCTTCTTTTTCCCAAATGTAATTCAGCAAAATAATAAAATATTATAACCAGATTTTTTATTACATCATTTGAAAATTATTAGTATGCTTAATGAAAATTTGTTAGGTATCAATGAACAGTAAGATATAAATGATTTATGCATGCTGTGACTTAGTCTTTGGACTTACTCCAAAATTACTTAGTCACCATGCATTATCTGTATTTTTATATATGTATTCGTTATATACTTAATGATTGTAATACATAATAAGGATGAGATGTTAACTACATTTTCCCCAATAATAGGGATAATGCTTCTAAGATCAGTAAAGAGTAATATTCCTCTCTTCAGTTAATGGCCCTTTTATTTTGGGGACCAGGCTTTACTTTCCCTGATCATTTCTGTTTAATATTTTTTTCCTCTCTAGAAATGTGTTTTTTTTTAAAATCTTTCATAACAGACCAGATATTGCCTCCTTGCCATAGACATCTGCTGCCAATACATGCTGTAATTTGATATTCTGAATCACAGATTTGATGGTATTTAAAGTGTAGTTACACTTATATAAAGAAACCTTTAAACTTCCTACACTACTTACTTCTTAAACTGCACCTTAGTCCAAAGTTAGACCTATATAGTTATTAGGATCTTCAATTTAGATAATGGGAATAATTCTGTGATTATTTTTTCTGTAATTAACTGAAAGAATAAGTAGGTCATATTCTAGTATGTTCTGGAATATTTAAGACAGATCTTAAAAACTAATTTATAAGATGATTGGCTCTAAAATGATTGTCTTCGTAGCATAGTTTTAGTTTACTTGTACATGTGTTTGAAACCAACTACCGTAGAAAATGAACAGTCCATTAGAAAAATTTGCTTTATTTTTATCTGCCAACAGACTTACTTGAAAACTTCACTTTAGTCAGATGGGTTTATTTTAATTTTTGTGCAAACATAAAAGTAGCAATTACTTGATTTTAGGTAGTTGAATTTTTCAGATTATTGGTAAAAATTACTGGAAAACAAATTTATGGGTGATGGAGATTAATCACAACTCAATACATATGATGTGGACTGTATAGAATGTTAATAATGAAGCCATATGTTTATGTCTGTATTTAAATTTTTTAAACAATCATTTACTAAGTCATTTTGCTTTACCTTAAAGAATATAAATTGTTATTTTAGTTATACAAATCAGCAAAATCTAATTTATGGCAGGAAATACTCCGTTGAAATGTTGTGCTGTAATATGTGAAAATGTAAATCTTTTTCATGATTTCTACCAATGTGGAATAAAATTTTAATTCTGACTTTTCTGTGATTGCTTTTTCAAGTACTATTTTTAATATTTGGGTTTGTCTTCAAATGACCGACTATACTGAAAAAGGGAAAATGGCAGTGCAATCATAAGAACATGCATTCAGGAGAGAGTTTTTGATGATGTTATGGTTGTCCTGGAATGGAACAAGGATGAGAAAAGCTTCTCTTGTTACTCAATTTTAATGAGCTAAAAAAATATTCTTAAATTTGGTTCTCAGTGTTTCTGACCTGTTGGAGAAGTTTTGTTTAGTGTTTCCAAGTCGCCTCCTTTTGTGCAGTATTCGTGGGATCTTTAGTGTCATGAGTCAGTATCCAAATAGTTTCTTCTTTTTACTGTTGATGTCTAGCATTTCCCAATAAGGGAATCCTTTCTTTTCCCTCTCTTAAGCAGTCTTTCATTTTCTGCTTCTGAGTACTTAAAACTGAGTACTTAAAACTGAGTACCAGCTCGTCTTTTTGTGAGGTAGCTTGTTCTATTTTTGGGTCGCCCTAATGGTAAGGGAGTTTTGTACCAAAATATTGTCTGCAACTTTTAGCCTTCACAGCAGCACCTTATTTCATATGATAATCTTTTATTTCATTATCCTTTTCAACTACTGTGTTCACAGATGTGTTCAGTGTGGCATTGTTAATCTCTATTGACAGCAGCAGTGTCTTATGTATATATAAATAATTGGAAAATTTGTCTAGTATTGCAATCAGTGTTACTGCTATTTTTAGAAGTAGATATATGATGGGCGCCTGGCTGGCTTAGTAGCATGTGAGTGTTTATCTCAAGGCCATGAGTTCCAGCCCCATGTTGGGTATAGGATTTAATTAAAAAAAAAAAAAAAAAGTAGATACATATTTCCACTCCTCTAACAACATACCATTTCTTTTTGTAAAAATTACTAAAAGAGTGAAAATGTAATTTAAGTAGTTGAGATGTTCTAGGCACTATACTAAGCATTTTATATCCTTTATTAATATAACAATCCTTACATCAACTTTATCTTCTTTTAAGATTTTATTTATTCATGAGAGACACAGACTGAGAGAGAGGCAGAAACACGGGCAAAGGGAGAAGCAGGCTTCCCTCAGGGAGACCCAATGCAATCCTGGACCCCAGGATCACGACCTGAGCCAAAGGCAGGCACCCAACCACTGAGCCACCTAGGTGTCCCCAGATGAAATAATTTTATTATGTAGAAAATTCTAAAGAGTTAAAAAAAAAAAATCAGAGCTAATAAACTCAGCCAATTTGGAGGATACAAAATCAATATATAAAAATATGTTTGTAAATTCTAGCAATGAAAAATTTGAAAAGGAAATTAAGAAAATTCCATTTTAAATAGCATTCAAAAGAATAAAATTTAGGAAAAAATTTAAGGTAAAGGATTTGTACACTAAAAATATTGTGAAAAGACCTAATTTAGGAAAGACATTCCACTCTTTTAAAGATTTATTTTTATTTTTAAGTAAACTCTACAATGTGGGGCCTGCATTCACAACCCCAAGATCAAAAGTTGCATGCTCCACCAACTGAGACAACCAGTGCCCCAAGACATTCCATTTTTATGAATTGGAAGACAATCTTACTAAAATGGCAATGGCAATCTTCATGATCTTGATTTGCCAATGATTTTCTAGATATGACAGTAAAATTACAAGCAACAAAAGAAAACATAAGTTGGACTTCAATAAAATTGAATAAGTTTAGATATCAAAGATCACTATCAATAGAAACTACAGAATGGGAAATAAGATCTGCAAATCGTACCTAATGAATTTAGTGTCCGGAAAATATTTAAAAATCCTCAAAAACAAAAGAACCTCATTAAAATTCGGGCAAAGAACTTGAATAGACATTTCTCCAGATACACAAATGGCCAATAAGCACATTAAAATATGCTTAGCACAGTTATTCATTAGGGGAGTGCAAATTAAAATCCACTTCATGGGGCACCTGGGTGGCTCCGTTGGTTGAGTGGCAGATTCTTGGCTTCTGCTCAGGTCTGATCTCAGGGTTGTGAGATGAGCCCCTCATTGGGTTCTGTGCTTATCGTGGAATCTGAGATTCTGTCTTTCTCCTTCCCCTCTGCTCTTCCCTTTGCTCTTGTGCGTGTGCATGCGTGCTCTCCCTCTCTCTCAAATAAATATATAAAATGTTTTTTAAAAATCCACTTTACACCCATGAGGAGGATGGTTAGAATAAAAAATATGCATAAAAACAGGGGCACCTGGGTGGCTCAGTTGGTTAAGCATCTTCCTTCAGCTCTTGTTCGTCTTGGTCTCAGGGTCCTGGGATGGAGTCCCCCTGCCTCTTTGGGCTCCCTGCTCAGTGGGGGGGTCTGCTTCTCTCTACCCGCCTCCCCATCATCCCTGCTCAACCTCTCTCTCAAATGGATAAAGTCTTTTAAAAACTACGTATAACAAGTAAAAATATGTAAAAACAACTGTGGATATGGAGAATTGGAACCGTAAGTACGTTTGTGGTGGGAATGTAAAATGGGCAGCTGCTATGTGAAAACAGGCCAATTTCTCAAAATTAAATAATTCCCCTAAGACCTAGCAACTCACTCCCAGTTACATACTGAAAAGAATGTACAGGTGTTTACAGAAAACCTTGTATTGTGTAATATTCATAGCAGCACTATTCACAAGAGTGAAAATGTGGAACAGTGAAAGGTAACCTGTTGAAACCATGCGCATATATATCAATTAATGAATACAAAATGTGATATAGCCATATAACACGATATCATTCAGCCATAAAATGGAATGAAATAGTGATACATGCTACATCATAGATAATTCTTGAAAACACTATGCTAAGTGAAAGAAGCCTGTTACAAAAGGTCACATATTGTATGATCCCACTTATATGAAAGGATCAGAATAGGTCCATAGAGCTAGAAAGCAGATTAGTGATTGCCAAGAGTTGGGGGATGGGGAATTAGGAGTGACTGCCTGAAGGGCACAGGGTTCCTTTTTGAGGTGATGAAATGTATAGAAATCTTTTTGGAAGTAAAGGTGATGGTTGCTTAACATTGTGATTGTACTAAACGGTATTGAATTGCACATTTTAAATTAGTTAAAATGGTAAATTTTATAAGTTACTTGTATATTGGGGCCCATAAAATGGGGACCGCTCCTGTGCCTTGGTTTAAGTCACATATCTAAGCCTGCACTTAAGGGAAACCCTGTCAGGGAAATCTAACATAAACCCATCGCAATCCTCTAACTCAGCTTAAGCTAGCCTACTTTAGCCTAGAAAATAGGACCTGCTGTGTTTATAAGGAATTCCCCTACCTCCTAGCCAATCATGCCCTGTTTCCCCTTTTTAAATTTTTCTTTATTTATGATAGTCACAGAGAGAGAGAGAGAGAGAGAGGCAGAGACATAGGCAGAGGGAGAAGCAGGCTCCATGCACCGGGAGCCCAATGTGGGATTCGATCCCGGGTCTCCAGAATCACGCCCTGGGCCAAAGGCAGGCGCCAAACCGCTGCGCCACCCAGGGATCCCTGTTTCCCCTTTGTCTTGTCAATGTTCTATAATCTCTTGCCCCAAATCCCTTGTGATTGGTGCTCCCACTGCTTGTGAGGCACTGTACTCTCCCAATCCATGCATTGTTTTCCCGAGGATAAAGGATATCAAACTCGTTTTAAATTGTTTTAGTCATTTGATGACATTATGTGTATTTTACCACAGTAAAAAACAAACAGGCACCTGGGTGGCTCAGTGGGTTAAGTGACTGACTCATATTAGCTTGGGTTATGATCTCAGGGTCCTGAGATGGAGCCTCCCATTGAACTCCATGGAGCTGCTTAAGATTCTCTCTCTTCGGGTTCCCTGGGTGGTGCAGCGGTTTGGCGCCTGCCTTTGGCCCAGGGCGCGATCCTGGAGACCCGGGATCGAGTCCCACGTCGGGCTCCCGGTGGAGCCTGCTTCTCCCTCTGCCTGTGTCTCTGCCTCTCTCTCTCTCTCTCTCTCTCTGTGACTATCATAAATAAATAAAAATGAAAAGAAAAAAAAAAGATTCTCTCTCTTGGGATCCCTGGGTGGCGCAGCGGTTTGGCGCCTGCCTTTGGCCCAGGGCGCGATCCTGGAGACCCGGAATCGAGTCCCACATCGGGCTCCCGGTGGAGCCTGCTTCTCCCTCTGCCTGTATCTCTCTCTCTCTCTCTCTCTCATAAATAAATAAAAATTACAAAAAAAAAGATTCTCTCTCTTCCTGCTCCTCCCCTGCTGGTGCACCCTCTCTGAAACAAACCAAGCTGATTCTCGGGGGGGGGGGGACAAAAAGTGACAATTGTTAAGAGTAAGTGTACAAATTCATAATCATAAATGGAGATTTTTACACACATTAATAGAATGCAGCAAAATATAAGTATTTGAACAATAAAGTCAATTCTTAGGTAATGAGCCTGTATGGAACCTTCTACCTGCTATTCTACAAATGCTTTTCTTTTTCTTTTCTTTTTTTTTCTTTCTTTTCAAGATGTGAGAGTGCGGGGGTGCGAGATGGACAGAGGGAGAGCGAGAACCCCGAGCCAACTCCCCACCCAGCCCAGTCAGTAAGGGGCTCCCGCCCAGGCCCCTGACATCATGACCCCACCCACAGTCGGAAGCTCAGCTGACTCGGCCACCCAGGTGCCCCTGGAATACAAGTTCTTTATCAGGACACTAGTATATTTATAAAAACTGACCATTCAAACCTCAACAGACACCTAAGAACCAGTTCCTTCCCAGTCATACAGTCTCACTGCAAGTTAATTTGGGAGTCAATGATAAAAATTTTAAAAGGAGATAAAATACAGGAAATCATGAGAAAGGGAAAAGGACAACATTCCTCTTCCCCCAAAATAACTGAGCTAGAAGTAGGAAAACTGTGTCATTCTAGTATGGGAAAAAACAGGGGAATTTTGATTCGTGATAACTACACGTGGTTGGGGATCTGTCTGCAAACAGCAGGAGTTGGTGGGCAAAGCTGTAGTCGGGCGAAGACGGACTGAAGGAGCCTGCACCCTCATGCTAGAGGGTATTAATAATAGGGTATTTCCATTTCCTACGTTGGCTTTGTGTTGTTGGTCACAAGCCTCAAAGAGGCCAACTTCCTCAGTCATCTTCAGAAGCAGATGAGACGCCTTATTTCCTGGTCGCGAACGTTTCTGTCAAGTGTCAACTATATTCAAATACCGCGTGGGACACTCTGGCTCCAGGCCGCGGCTGGGTCTCGGTCCCCGCGGAGCTCACACACGGCAGGCAGGGGACGCCCCGCGATCACAGCCTCCGCGCAGCCCACTACTTGGGGTGCTGGTTTTCAGGGTACCGCCTCCCGCGGACTCAGGCTCCAGCTCCGAGGCCTTACTCGCCGCCGACGTCTGAGTCTCCGCCCTCCGGGGCGCGGAGCTCCGCCGGCCTCCGCCGAGTCGCCGCTCGCCCGCGCGGGGGCGGGGCCCGAGGCCCCAGCGCGGCAAACCCCGGCCCCGCCTCCCGCCGACGTCCCCGGCCGACCCGCGGGAGGCCCCGCCGCGCGCTTTGCGCGTCATCTCCTTGGCCGCGCTTCGGTCGACGCCCGTCTGGCCGGCGGCTGGGCGCGCGGTTTGCCGGCGATCCGCTGTCGACTGGCAGTGCCTGCACAGTGAGCGCGGAGCTCGATTGGAGCTGCCTGCGGGGGCGGAGTCGCCGCCGCCGCCGCCGCCGCCGCCGCCGCCGCCGCCGCCGCTGCCGCCGCCGCCGCCGCCGCGGGCTTGGTTGGCGTGGAAGGGCCTAGGCCCGGGCCTGCTGTGGTGGGCTCGCCCAGCGCCTGGGGTCGCGGCCTGCAGTGCCCTCAGCTCCGGCTTCGCCCACTTCCCGACCCGGACGGGCTGGGCGCGGGGAAGACCTGCGGGAGCCATGGAGGACGAGGTGGTCCGTATTGCCAAGAAGATGGACAAGATGGTGCAGAAGAAGAACGCGGTGAGCGCGGCAGGCGACGCGGGCCGGCAGGGAGGCCAGGCGGCCTCGGGCCGGGCCACCGGCGGCTCCCGGGCCCCCCCGCCGGCCCTGCCCGCGCCGAACGCCGGCGTGGGCCGTGCGGGCGCCGGGGAGGGCGTTGGTGCCCCGGGTCGCGGTGCCCCGGGTGTCGTGGGCGCAGCGTGGCCACCCGGCTCGGGGCGTTCCCACTTGGAACTTGCGGGGTCGGTCTACTTGCCGGTGACCCCGCTGCTTTAGCTTGACCGTTGGAGGCTGTAGAAAGCTCTTCACGGTTGAAAGAATTCACCCTCTTTTCCATGATCGCCGGCTAACCACTAGAAATCACACCACTTAGGGGTTTGTGGTATGTTTCAGACATCACGCTGGTAAGTTGAATTTTATGGGTCTTATTTTTTTGAAGAGTGCTAAAAACATTCATTTATCTCCGACGCCGCCGCAGGTCTGCTCGGTGAGTAAGGAGGTAGGGTAGGCTGGTGTCCTCGGCAAGTTGCTAAACGTTTTTTAAAAGGTGGGTATTGTCAGGTGGTCGTATGCAGAGAGCACGCTAGGATGTGCTGAGGGATGCTTTGGGCCGGGTGTCGCTGCTGGTGCTCCGAGCGGCTCACAGGCAGTGCCAGTGGTATTAGCTTGTTATTGATACCGTGCTTATGTGGACATGTACTCTTTGTGGTTCCTATGAAATCTTCCAGTTTCTGCATTTTTGTCCACCAGTGTTACTACTTTCAGCTTTCTGGTTCAGTCATCTGTTTTCGGCTGCAACTCCATGATTGTCTTCACCTGAATTTGTTCCACGCTGCTCAGTACATTTTCAGTATCAGTGTATCTGAAATAACTTCTTCCTACCTACCAAATAAGTTCCACCTCAGGCTAATGTGAAGGAGAGAATCGCTGCTCTGATTTCTACAGCACTTTATTATTATTACTGCATTTTTTAAGATTTTATTTATTCGTGAGAGACACAGAGAGGCAGAGACATAGGCAGAGGGAGAAGCAGGCTCCCTGTGAGGGGCGGGACTGGGGACTCCAGGATGAGGACCTGAGCCAAAGTCAGACGCTCAACTACTGAGCCACCCAGGCGTCCCTGTACAGCACTTTACAGTCAAAAAGCATCAAAAGATTCTTTTGAGACTCACAACAAAGCTATTATGGTGTACCCATTTTGCAGAACAAGAAATTGAGCCAGAGAGGTGTAAGTAGCTCACCTACTGAAATTAGGTACTGTACAGTTTGGATTAAGCCAGGACCCAATGTTTTAAATTAATTAGTTAGAGGCAGAGACACAGGCAGAGGGAGAAGCGGGCTCCTTGCAGGGAGCCTGATGCGGGACTCCATCCCAGGACCCCGGGATCATGACCTGAGCCACCCAGGCAGGCATCCCTGGACCCAGTTTTTTTTACTGGGCAGCATGCCAGAGTTTAACAGAGCAAAAAATAGTGTTAAACACTGAATTCTTAAGACTTCATCCGTAGTCTGTTCCTCTTTTTTTTTAACAGGTGCGTTTGCCTAGCATGTAATTTCATACTGTTAGTCTGTATTTGCAATTTTAGTCTTTTAAAGCATTTCCTGTTTGTTTTCTGTTCCAGACATTACCTTTGCCGTTTATTTTTCTCATTGATAACAGCCCTTTCGTTCCCCACTACAAGTGATGAAATCTGGTTATTTGATAGGCTAAAGATTTCTGTTATTTTGCTTAAATTGGAAAGTTTTTTTCTTTACCTGGAGATCCCTAGATTCCCACAATAGAAGCTCTGAGGGAAAAAGGCCTTTTGTTGGGTGATTTTTTCTCTAATTCAGGCTATAATGTATAATCTGTTAATCATGTAATATATTAGCTGTTTGTTTCTTTTCCTTGTAATAGGTGTTTCTTAAAAACGAGTCATTCTGTAGTGGATAAGTATGGAGAAGACCAGTTTGTATTTATTTTCAGTTCTCAAGGTATAAGGGAGTAATGAGTCTGGGGGAAAATGAGGATAAACTCATTTATCACAGATACTTCTCAAATCTCATTTTACTGATAGTTCTCAAATCTCATTTTTCTGATAGTTCAAAACTTGACCAATATGGAAACTTGCCCCTCCCCCCCCCAAAAAAAGATAAAAATGACTGGCTCTTTTGTTTTTTCCTTCTCCCTTTTTCTGTATATCTTACAGAAATTCAAATTGGCAAATGAAATAAAGGGAAGTGGTCTGAATGGCTCTCCCTCTTTGCTCTCCAAAGCGCATCAACCCACAAATAGCTTTTTAAGAGATCAGTAGTTTAACAGAAGTTGTTTTGGGGGTTGTAGGATTATGATAGACTTACTTCTCTCTCTTTTTGTGTGTGTATGTGAGTGTATGGTTTCCAGATTTTCTCTGAGCTTTTTAAAATATTTTTACACTATGAAGAAGTAAAGTTTGCCTGAAAAATAGTAGTTGTCCTCTTGAGTTGGCAAGTTTAAGTGCTATTATTGGATACTTTGTGTTAATAAAGTGTAGATGTCACATTTAAGTAATAATAAAAACAGCTACCGTTTATTGAACTATTACTCTGAGCCAGGCATTGGGCTAAGTACTTATTCCTAGGGCAGTTTTGCACAATAAGTAATATCCCCATTATGAAAATAAGGAAACTATTTGGAAAGTTAAGCGAATTGTCCTAAGCCAAATAGCTAGAGAGAGGCTCGATGAAGATGTGAATCTAAATCTATTTTACTCAAAGCCAGTACTACTCTCTCAAGCTGCAGTATCTCTCTAGAAGACTCTTTTTTGAACCTTGCATGGGTATAATTAGGTGAATAGAAGACCGGAAAGTAAGGATATTTGCTGTTCTAGAGGAGTCAGGTTTCTCTAAATATCCAGTCAATATCCTTGACCCCAGTACTATCCAGAATGTTGTCCCATGTGTATACTTGATCTTAAACAGTATTAGCCACTTTTAAGTGCACACTCTGAGGGCTTAATGAACCACATAAGTTAGATCCAAATTTTCAGGTATTAGCTGTTTTTTTTTAATGTCATTTTAACTTTTTTTTTTTTTTTTAAGATTTTATTTATTTATTCATGAGAGACACAGAGGCAGAGACACAGGCAGAAGAAGCAGGCTTCTCACAGGGAGCCCAACATGGGACTTGATCCCAGGTCTCCAGGATTAAACCCTGGGCTGAAGGCGGTGCTAAACCACTGTGCTACCCTGGCTGCCCCATTTTAACTTTTTTTTAATGTCATTTTGACTTGATGTCAATAAGCAAGTCTGACTCCTAATGTGGATTGA
The DNA here is from genome assembly GCF_003254725.2 of Canis lupus dingo. Lineage (NCBI taxonomy): Eukaryota > Metazoa > Chordata > Mammalia > Carnivora > Canidae > Canis > Canis lupus. The sequence goes on along the minus strand of NC_064271.1, from coordinate 5,836,397 downwards.
AATCTTGCCTCTTCTGAACTTTAGCAGTGTGCTCTTAGGCAAATTCCTTAACATCTATAAAATGTTTTGTTGTTTTTTGGTTTCTTTGGTGGTAAATTGAGATAATTTAATAAAGATTAGATGAATTAAAAATCTTGGCAGTCCTTAAGAATATGGCAAAGGTTAAAAAACCTTTTGTATTATTTTTGTAAAGGATTTATGACATGACTCTAGGAGAAGGAGTGAGGTAACTTAGAATTTTCAAATTCATAGATTTTGTGAGTGGTGTTGAGCTTTGTTTATTATTATTGTTATTATTTTAAGATTTTACTTATTTATTCATGAGAGAGAGAGAGAGAGAGAGAGAGAGAGCGCACGCCAGAGATACAGGCAGGGAGCCTGACGTAGGACTCGATCCCAGGACTCCAGGATCACGCCCTGGGCTGAAGGTGGCACTAAACCGCTGAGCCACCTGGGCTGCCCTGATACCTGGATTGTAGGAAAAACACTTTGGTTTTCATATCAGGGTTAGATTGATTAGTATAAATTGAAATTTAGAATGACTACACAATTTTTTATGACCACCTTATTGAATTGCATAATACAGTTCTCTTTTTAAAAATATACAATTCAGTGGTTTTTAGTATATTCACAGATTTGTGCAGCTATCACCATGCTAGCTAATTTAAGAGCAATTTTTTTAAAGCTTTTAAGCATGCCCCCCTTCCCCCCATGAGTGGAGTGGGGAGGAGCAGAGGGAGAAGCAGCCCCCTTACCTAGCAGGGAGCTGGATGTGATTCAGGCTCAATCCCAGGACCCTGAGATCATGACCTGAGCTGAAGGCAGATGCTCAACTGACTGAGCCACCCAAGCACCCCAAAAGCACTTTCATCACTCCAAAAAAGAAACCTGTACTCATTAAGTAGTCACCACCATATATCTACACCCTCCTCAACTGCTGATCTTTTTCTGTCTCTGTTTGGATTTGCTATTTTGGATATTTCAATAAATAGGATTGTACAGCATGTGTTTGTATAAGTGGAATCCTACAATATGTGGTCTTTTGGGAGGGGCCTCTTTTACTTAATGTTTTCAGGATTCATCTATGTTATAGTAGGTATCAGTACTTCATTCCTTTGTATTACTATGTAGCACTAATGTACTAGTGGATATACCACATTTTGTTTATTCATCATTTTTTAAAAAATATTTATTCATGAGAGACACACACAGAGAGAGAGGCAGAGACAACAGGCAGAGGCAGAAGCAGGCTCTGTGCAGGGAGCTGACAGCGGACTCCATCCCGGGTCTCCAGGATCACGCCCCCGGCCAAAGGTGGCGCTAAACCACTGAGCAACCCGGGCTGCCCTGTTTATTCATCATTTGATGGACATTTTGGGCTATTTCTACTTTTTGGTTATTATGAATAATACTGCTAAGAATCTTCTTGTGCAGGTGTTTGTATGGACATATGGTTTTGTTTTGTGTTTTTTTTTTTTTTTCTCTTGGATATGTACCTAGGAGTAGAATTGCTAGATCATATGATAACTATGTTTAACTTCTTGAGTAACTACCAAACTGTTTTCCAAACCTGCTGTACCATTTTAATTCTTACCAGCAATGGGTTGAGGGTTCCAGTTTAACCACGTCTTCATCAACACTTGTTATGTCTTTTTTTATTATAGCCATCACAGTGGATATGAAGAGGTATCTCATTGTGGTTTTGATTTGCATTTCTCTGATGACTGATGATGGTTTTTCGTTGTTTGCTGGCTATTTCTGTATCTTTGGAGAAATGTTTGTTCAAATCCTTTGCGCATTTAACTGAGTATTTGTATTATTGAATTGTAAGACTTCTTTGTATTCTGCATACTAGACTTTTATCAGAGACAGGATTTGTATATATTGTCTCCCATTTTGTGGTTTATCTTTTCACTTTTTTTAAAAGATTTTATTTAGTTATTCATGAGAGAGACACACACAGAGGCAGGCTCCCTACAGGGAGTCCTATGCAGGATTGGATCCTGAAGATCTGAGCCAAAGGCAGGCGCTCAACCACTGAGCCACCCAGGCGTCCCTATCTTTTCATTCTCTAAATATGTCTTTTGAAGTTCAAAAACTTTCAATTTTGATGAAGTCAAATTTATTTTTTCTTTCATTGCTTGTGCTTTTGGTTGAGAATAACTACACATTTGAGATGACATAATACAATTATAATTCCTAATATATAGTGATGTTGCTGAGCCATAATTAAAATATTTACAGTGTTTCCTTTTTTAAAAAAATAGCACCTTAATTTTTTTTAAACCTTGGAATCTCATAATTCTAAGGGGTTGGAGTTGATTGGGTTAAATAACAATTAAAATGCTGGCTTATATGGCTCTTTGAGAATATTGTTATGATGGAAGTAGATAAATCTTTTTATTTCTTTGTACCCCTTATCAACCATCTCCTTCCTGTGTGTCAGACATTCTTTTTCAGTACTTCATATGTGCCGTATTACTCCATTTGACCATTTTAACTGTTTTAGATCAGTATATTAAGCTCTCCTACATATAAAGATGCTGAAGCTTGAGAAGGACAAATAACATTCCCAAGATCTTATAATTGGGAAATGGCTGTGCATGGGTTTGAATTTAGATCTGGTGTATTTAGATCTGATATATATATATATATATATCCCGTGCTCTTCACTGTATGTTCTGTGTTGCTTCCTCCTCCTTACATCTCCTTGAGGAGGAGGATGTTTGTATCCTATGCAAGCTTGTATATGCTGAGTGCACAATACAAATTTGAATATGGTATTTTGTAAAAGTACTTGTTTCTCATGACAGTACCATCCATATAATAAAGTCATGTGGTAGCTGTTGTTTATTATTCAGCCAGTAATGTGAACTAAATTTGACTCTGGAAGATAAGGTGGAATCTTTCTTTCCCTTGCATCATTATCTGTAGGTGATGCTGCAATCTAATAGGCTTGACCTTTAGAGGCAAGTGATGATTGGGGAAGGGTGGAATATAGTTTCTTGTTTAGTAATGCTGCTCTCCCCAGTTCACAGAGCAGAACTGCTGCCAGTGGATTTACAAAATGGAGAAAACGGTGGTGTGAGGGTCAGGAAATTGTAGTTCTTATCCTTTTCTATTACCTATCAGTTGGCCAAGTCACTTTCCTTTTCTGAGTTTGTTTCTTTGTATAATTGAGAGTTTCAAGTAGATGCTCAAAGATTTATGTTTATTTTTAAATTCCCTAAAGTCAGAAAGGATTTGTCTTGCTCATTGCTGTATCCTCAGAGTTTCAAGTTACACAGTTAACGAGTATTTGTTGAGAAGCATAGATGTAGTTTGACGGAACTGGGTAGATCTAACCTTTTTTAGTTAGTAATAGTCATATGACTGTACAGGTTTCTTAAACTCTCTGGATTTCCAATTCCTCTTCTGTAAAACGGGGATAAAAAAATACGTGCTTCTATAGGGTTTATTGTGAAGATGAAGTAATACATATATAAAGTATTTAAAACAGTGCTTGGCCCAATGGTAATATTCAAAGAAACTTTTGTCACTGAATCTGTTTTTTGCCTTTTTGCTCATTTAGATCATCATAGTTGTGTATTTCTTGAAGAACTTTATTTGAAATATTTATCTTATTTGGCTAGATCATAGTGTATTTACAAGAAAGGTCAGTTTCATCCCATGAAATTTATTTAGCTGCTTCTTCCTTCCATAGCTTGTATCTCTAACTCCAGTCTCACCAAAGAGATCTGAGTAGAAAGGGAGAGTGTGATGAAAATAATGCAAATCTATCTATTGCTTCTCTTTGGAAAATAACTTAAGTCCTATTGCCACATTGCTGATGTGTTAGAAGAATCAACTTTATATGTGACAGACAGCATTCTGTGAGTCTAAGGACTCTTAGAAGCCTGATTCTTTATCTTCTTTCTAATTGATCCTAGGTTAGAAATGGATTAGGAAGTCATGGAGACATGGGTGGAGGAAAAAATCCTTGGTAGTTATAACATACAAGTCCACGATCTCTTAATCAAAACTTTTAGAGTCTGATATATTTGAGAATTCCACAATTTTCAGATTTTATTAACATAATATGGTACATCATCATACATCCTTTTTTTAAAAGATTTATTTATTTATTTATTTATTTATTTATTTATTTATTTATTTATGAGAGACACACACTGAGAGAGAGAGAGAGGCAGAGACACAGGCAGAGGGAGAAACAGGCTCCCCGCAGGGAGCCAAGTGCGGGACTCGATCCCGGATCCCAGGATCACAACCCGAGCGGAAGGCAGGTGCCCAACCATTGAGCCACCCAGGTGTCCCTACATCATATATCCTTAACAAGATCTGGGCAGTTCCCATTATCAGACATTAACATTTCTATAGTGAAATGTAGTACTCTCACATGAAATGGGATATATAGAACATAAATGGCTTTACATCTTGTTGAGATTAGGTGTTGCTGGTAAACAAGTTAATTGAAAATCCTATAAGAAATCTTGATTTTCAGAGGGTTTTGGTTTTGGGATTTGCAAATGGGGGATTGAAGACCCCATTTGCTCAAGAGATGTCATTCCTATAGAAATTCCTGATTAGGGGCACCTTGGCTCAGGTCGTGATCCCAGGGTTCCAGGATCAAGGTTCGCCGCAGGGAGCCGGCTTCTCCTTCTACTTATGTCTCTGCCTCTCTGTGTTTCTTATGAATTAAAAAAAAAAAAGAAAAAAATCCTGATTACCAGTAAATTTAAAGTCAATGTTTTCTTATCTAACAACTATAATGTTTCATTATTTTTAGTTACCTCTAAATGAAAAGAATTCATAGAATTTTAAAATCAGAAAGAATCCTTAAGCAGTAAATCATTAAAATCCTTCATAATAACCTGTTTCAAAATTGCTGTTGAACTTAAGTTTTTATTTATGAGGTACTGGGCAAAATTACAATGATATATCTGTTTGTTGCCAGAAGAAAAATTAATATATTTTTTTAATTAATACTTTTTTATTCTCCACCGGCCAAGTCTGATGTCTCAACTTTATTTATTTTTAAGGATTTTATTTATTTGACTCAGAGAGTTCAAGCAGAGGGAGTGGCAGGCAGAAGGAGCAGTAGACTCCCTGCTGAGCAGGAAGCCCAATGTGGGACCCAATCCCAGAACCCTGCTGGAATCATGACCTGAGATGAAGGCAGATGCTTAACTGTCTGAGCCACCCAGGCACCCTTGGAAGAGGAAAAATTATGATTAGAAGCCTTTACTTGATATTATATTTAAGAAATAGGATAATACGATGAAGTTCTGTGTTTGTTTTTTCCTTTGGAGTGCATAATGAGGGACATGCTCTAGGACTTTCTGTTTTCCTGGGATATGCTGTGTTTCATTGATTTGTAGGATGCCTAGTTTTTGTATTTTGGCATTTCAGAAAGCAGAATGAGTTACACATATATTGTTGCCCAGATGGCTGTTAGGATGTACTTTCACAGGCAGAACATCAAACCCAGCATCAACATTTGGAGGAGAGTGGGTGTCAGTGGCTTAGACGAAACTCTGAAAAACATTAGTGGAGTGCACTTTGAACCTTGAGGAACCAAATGGTTGAAGAGCAGTGGGGATGAAAAACAGCTAGCTCTACATACTACAAAGCCAGCTAAGAGCTAAAGGCTTTTAGCTCTTTTTGATGGATTCTTTTATGAAATGCTGCACTACTTGTGTTTTTGACACAACTTTTTGTGGGATATAAAAATATTATTGAATCCGAGTCAGCAAGGGACTCATAAGCATTGAATGTGATGTAGTTTTAGAAACACCTTAGCCAAATTATTTTGCTTATATGTGTAAAAGATGATACATGATAAAAATTTCAAGTCTAAAAGAATTACAAAGGTAAAAGTGATAATACTATGCTGTAGTTTAACATTTTTTTCTTCATTAGTGGCATATAGAATAATGATATGTCTAAATGTAGTATAGTATTATAGACTAAATAAAATATGATTAAGTGAATGTATTATATTAAATACAATACATTAAATTAATATCAAAGCAGAATATTTGGCCCTAAGGTATAGGTAGTGCTGTTGCTTCTCAGCGTATTTCATTCCTTTTTTAACTCTAGGTGCTTTATGTAACTCTTCTAGGAGCCTTATTTTGTTCCATCTTCATCATCAATATGGTAGTCTTTCTAGATGGCAGTGGACAGGCCTATGAGCCTGACATCTTAATTCTCAGTTTTCTTTCAGGATTTGCTTTTTCCTACTTTGCAGGAATCAGGTAGACAGCAGAGTTTTTGTGATAGACCAGTAAGATACAGAGAGACCTCAAAAGAATTCTAGTAAAAATAGGCCCTTTCCCACTTTCCCTGTGTGTGAGTGAATGCTAGAGGTGCTGTAGCATCTTCTGACCCCCATTCCCACTTTCTCAGGATTGGCTGGCTCCTTAATCATATAGGTGTTCTTCATGGAAATTTGATGTGTGCTATGCCATCACAGTAAGAAACACATTTCTAATTGAGACACATAAGCAAATACTACTTAAAATAAACTTTAACAAAGCAATACTTAATAAATGCTGGTCATAATCCAGTAAATGGATTTTATATTTCTTTAATGAGTTGCAACCATTATTTGGAAAACACTACCTCTCTTTCCTTTCCCCTCTTTTGTATATATACTATTCTCACATGAATAAGTGAGCCATAGTGAGTTGTGAATAGGAAAACATAAATTTAAGTCTGTAGTTAGTCCTGCTTTATCATCTAGGAAGTTATATAAAATGCTCTTATTTTATTTTATAGGCTGGAGCATTGGATTTACTGAAGGAGCTTAAGAATATTCCCATGACCCTGGAATTATTACAGGTATGTGCTAATATGTGTCATGATTTGAATAGGTAATTGTCATAAAATAGCAAAGATTTTTAATACCATTAAGTTTTTTATAGTGTCTTGTTATGGTGTAAACCATTATTAACTTGTTTTTTTTAAGATGGTAACATAAATCAGTAATCTACTAAGTTAATTATAGAAAAATGTTGCCTTACTCAAGAAGAATAAAACCTGAATCTCCAAGTTTGAAGTCTCACAATGAAAGGAAAGGAAGGTGGATTCTTGGCCCTGATTTGATCTCCCTAGATCTCACTTTCTTGGTCTGTCATTGACAGCTGCTGCCAGCATGAAGCTAGCCTCTGGGGTACCTTTTAGCAGTTATTCCTTATTTCCCCCCAGTTACAACCCCCCTTCTGCCATGGACAACCACTAATCGATTTACCTTTTGTCTCCTTAGATTTACCTATTCTAGAGAATTCATATAAATGAAATCATACAATATATGACCTTTTGTGTCTGGCTTTTTTTTTTTTTTTTTTTTAAGATTTTATTTATTTATTCATGAGAGACCCAGACAGAGGCAGAGGGAGAAGCAGGCTCCCTGTGAGGGAGCCCGATGCGGGACTCGATCCCAGGACCCCAGGATCACACCCTGAGCCAAAGGCAGATGCTTAACCACTGAGCCATCCAGGCATCCCTTTTTTTTTGGTTTTTTAAAGAAAAAAAAATTTATTTTTTCCATTTTGAGTATAATCTACCCCTCAGTGTGGGGCTCAAACTCATGACTCCAAGATCAGGAGTCCTATGGTCTACAAACTGAGTTAACCAGGCACCTCTCTGGCTTCTTTTACTTAGCATAATCTTTTCAGGGTTCATTCATGTTGCAGCATGTATCAGTGTTTTGTTCCTTTTTATGGCTAAATAATGTTCCATTGAATGGATATACCACATTTGGTTTATTCATTTGTCAGTTGATGAACATTTGGGTTTCTACTTTTTCAGTTGTTACGATTCTTGCTTTGCACATTTACATACAAGTTTGTGTGTTTTTATTTCTCTTGGGTAGAGATCTGAAAGAGTGGAAATGATGAGTCATAAGGTAACTTTATGTTGAATATTTTGAGGACCTGCCAGCCTGTTTTCCCCAGTGACTGTACCATTTTACATTCCCAACAGCAAGTAAATGAAGTTTCCAGTTTATCCACATTCTTGCCAACACTTGTTATTATCTTTGATTATAGCCATCTTGGTGGGTGTGAAGTGATACCTCATTGTGGTATTGATTTCCATTTCCCTAATGATTAATTATATTGAACATCTTTTCATGTGCTTCTTAACCATTCATATGCTTTCTTTGGAGAAATGTCTTTTCAGATCCTTTGCCTGTTTTTAAGTGGGATAGTTTATTTTTTTATTATTAAGTTGTAATAGTTCTTTATATATTCTAGATACAAGTCCCTTAATCAGATACAGGATTTGCTAATATTATCTCCCATTCTGTGAGTTATCTTTACTTTCTTAGTGGTGTTCTTTGAAGCACAAAAGTTTAAAATTTTGTTGTAATCTGATTTGTCTATTTTCTTTGGGTGCTTGTGATTTAGATGTTAAATCTAAGAAACAGTGGCCTACTTCAAGGTTATGGAAATTCACTCCTCTTGTTTTTTTTAGTTCTTTCATTTAGTTCTGTGATTCATTTTGAGTTAATTATCATGTGTGGTATAAGAAGAGGTCCAATTTAATTCTCTTACATATGGACATCTACTTGTTTACCTTTTTAATTTTCTCTGTAAAGAATTACCTTGACATCCTTATTGAAAATCACAAAAGATATAGGACTTTATTTCTGGATTCTTTTTTTTTTTTTTTTTAAGATTTTATTTATTTATTTATGAGAGGCAGAGAGAGAGAGAGAGAGAGAGAGAGAGAGGGGCAGAGACATAGGCAGAGGGAGAAGCAGGCTCATGCAAGGAGCCCGATGTGGGACTCAATCCCAGGACCCCGGGATCACACCTTGAGCGAGCCGAAGGCAGAAGCTCAACTGCTGAGCCACCCAGGCATCCCTATTTCTGGATTCTTAAGTCTATTCCATGATCTATGTATCTCTCCTTTTATAGGACTACAGTGTCTTGATTAGCTTTGTAGTAAGTTTTGAATTTGGAAATTGAGAGTTCTTCAGCTTTATTTTTTTTCAAGATAATTTTGGCTATTTTGGGTCCCTTGTATTTCCATGTGAACTTTAGGACAAACTTAATTTCTGTACAAAAGGCAGCTGGGATTTTAGTAGGAATTGCATTTAATCTGTAGTTCAGTTTTTTTTAAGTATTGCAGTCTTAACATTTAAGTCTTAGGATCCATGAATATGGGATGCCTTTCCATTTCTTAAGGTCTTTAATTTCTTTCAACAGTGTTTTTTTTATTTATTTATTTATTTATTTATTTATTTATTTATTTATTTATTTATTTATGATAGTCACACAGTGAGAGAGAGAGAGAGAGAGAGGCAGAGACATAGGCAGAGGGAGAAGCAGGCTCCATGCACCGGGAGCCCGATGTGGGATTCGATCCTGGGTCTCCAGGATCGCGCCCTGGGCCAAAGGCAGGCGCTTAACCGCTGCGCCACCCAGGGATCCCTCAACAGTGTTTTATAGTAGCTCTATGTTTTTTACTTTAATATTTAGTGCCTATCTTTTTTTTTTTTTTAAGATTTTATTTATTTATTCATTTGAGACATAGAGAAAGGCAGAGAACAGGCAGAAGCAGGTTCCCTGCAGGGAGCCTGATGTGGGACTCGATCCCAGGACTCTTAGATCACAACCTGAGCCAAAGGAAGATGCTCAACCACTGAGCCACCCAGGTGCCTATCTTGAATCATCTTGGCAAAAACTCATGAGAGATCATAAAGTGATTTTTCTTCTAGAACATATGAATCTGCTTAATACCTGTGATGCTAACAGCATCTCTTAATCTCACTACTTATTCCTTTCTGATATACCATCAATGTGATTCCCTAAGTCTGCTTAATGCCCTCCCCATCTTTCCAAGGTAGTGTTTTCTTATTGCATAGCTGGTGTTCTGTAGAAACCAGATGGCCAGACATGGACAAAGGCATACATACATCTCTGTTCAGAATTTCCCACTGTATAGTTGATATAAAAAAAATCCTTCATCAGTTCTGCAATCAAGAAGCCTGATTAGGGACGCCTGGGTGGTTCAGTGGTTGAGCGTCTGCCTTGGGCTCAGGGTGTGATCCCGGGGTCCTGGGATCAAGTTCTGCATTAGACTCCCTGCAGGGAGCCTGCTTCTCTCTCTGCTTATGTCTCTACCTATCTATGTCTCTCATGAATAAATGAAAAAAAGAAATCTTTAAAAAAAAAAAAAAAAAAGGAAATCTGTTTAACTCTACAATTCTTCATGTTATTTGAGCACACAATACTTTTTTTCATAACGCACCTGTTATATCCTATAAATTATAGTGTACTGGTTTTAGGAAAAATCCAGAGTCTAGAGCATTCTTACAGGTACACTTAGACTTAGTTATCCAAGTAAAATAGCTTCATAATCATTTCCTTTGTCTAGTTTCTTCTACACTCGGTCTTAGCCAAAAGGCCGAGAAGCGATTGTCTAGTTTCTTCTACTGTTTCCCAAATAACCTCTTTAAAAAGGGGGAGAATAACCTACCTACGTCTTTGTTTGTCACTCTATCTCAGCAGCCTCGTTTTTTATTTTTCTTGACTGGACAATCTCTTAGATAAGCATGTTTGTTACATATGCCTAATCTCCATATGGGTTTTTCATGGGTTTTAAGCAGGAAGTTATGATGAAAACATCCCATGATAATTAAAAAGCAATCACTCACAGCACATGATTTGTTCATGCTCTCCTTTTATCTTTGCTTACCTCTATTTCCTAAAATTCCATTTTCTTTGCCAATCTGTGTCAACGGCAAGCTTCAGAACTATATTAGTAATACAAATAATTTCTTCCACTCGCTCCAAAACTAGGTGTGTTTTCTTTCTTTCTTTCTTTCTTTCTTTCTTTCTTTCTTTCTTTCTTTCTTTCTTTCTTTCTTTCTTTCTTTCTTCTTCTTCCTTCCTTCCTTCCTTCCTTCCTTCCTTCCTTCCTTCCTTCCTTCCTTCCTTCTTTCTTTTCTTTTCTTTTCTTTTCTTTTCTTTCTTTCTTTCTTTTCCTTCCTTCCTTCCTTCCTTCCTTCCTTCCTTCCTTCCTTCCTTCCTTCCTTCCTTCCTTCCTTCCTTCTTTTCTTTCTTTTTTTCTTTCTTCTTTCAAGATTTTATTTATTTATTCATGAGAGACACAGAGGCAGAGACAGAGGCCGAGGGAGAAGCAGGCTCCGTGCAGGGAGCGTGATGCGAGACTTGATCCCAGGACCACAGGATCACACCCTGAGCCAAAGGCAGACGCTCAACTGCTGAGCCACCTAGGCATCCCCAAAACTATGTTTTCTTCTAGGTTGGTGGGGTAGGTTGTGGAGTAGTTGTGAGGAAGAGCTGTGAATGGTGCTGGAGAAGGAGTGCTGAAGGCATTGAGATCAGGAGATCAGACCTGACTCTTGGTACAGTGACTGCAAGTGCAAGCCGGCTTCTGAGCAGTTAGCTACATCTAGTAGGACAGCCCTGGGTCCACTCAGTTGTAGGCTATGCCATCAGCCCAGGCTCTGGCTTCTGGAAAATTGTCTATGTGTAAGTGTTTTAGAAAAATTCTAAAAAGTTTTAAAAGTTCTCAAAGTATTTTCTTCTCTGTAAAGAGTACTGAGAGCATTTTATTAAAGCAATAAACTTTTTTGAGGGAAAACCCTCCCAAAACATTAATCCCAAACCATTTTTGGATTTTAGAATTGTGGAGTCCCCTTTATCTTTCTGCTGTGGAACCTTATCTGCCTTGCACAGCCTTCCATAGGTATAACATAGGCCAGTTCAGCCAAACACATATTCTGAATTCTTGAACAAAATTTCTGTCCTGAATCTCTTTATTGAGAAGATTGAATAATTTAGCAGGAAACCGTAAGTACCCATCTATTACTCTGCCTTAAAGTTTACAGCAGGGGTTCCCCCCCGCCTTTTTTTTGCCACTAACAACTCCTTTTGTTGTTTTTTCTTCCATTGACCATGTTTTGAAAGATTGCCTACTAACAACTTGAACTTACTAAATAATTTATCTTTTTTTTTTTTTCTTTTTATCATCCTCAACTGGCCTGTCATAGCTTTTGTGTTCTTTGAACACAATTTGAAAACCGTTGATGTGTTGGAAAGAGCATGTACTTTGGAGGTGGGCAGACCTGCATTAAAATCCCAGCTTTGCCAGTTACTAATGGTATATTGCTGGACAAGTAGGGATAATGATCTCAACATAAAAGAGTTGTTAGGAAGGTTAATGAATATGGATGCTCCTGGCATAATCCTGGGCACATATTATTACCACATGATACATAACTATATTCTCTGAGGTATACTTTAATATCTGTGATTATATGCTGGTTTGGGGCAAAAAAAACACTTTTAAACCTCTGAAGATGGTAATATTTGGGTATCCTCATTAAAGTCACAGCAGGTGATCTATGAAGTAATCTTTGTAGAAGAATATATAGAAGCAAAGAGGTGAAGATATTAGTCACGAATGCTTCAGTGTGCCTTATATATAAATCAGACATTTTATATTTTATTCTTTGAGAGGTATGGAAAGACTGATTTCATTTCATTAGTTAACCAGCCTTGTTACAGTAGCAACTTCCATGCTTGCAGATTTCTGTGCTAATAACCTCGATGAGTCTAGTATTTGATCTGAAGATGCATGTATCCTAATTCTGTAGTATACTATCATAAGAATTCAGATAATAGGGGTTTTTTTTTTTTTTCTATTCTGCAGTGGGAATAAGAAAATGGGAGAGAAGACAGTGAAACACTACAATGTCTGAAATAAAACAGCTTGTACAAATTTTTTTGTCATTGCCTTGCAGTCCACAAGAATTGGAATGTCAGTAAATGCTATTCGCAAGCAGAGTACAGATGAAGAAGTTACATCTTTAGCAAAGTCTCTCATCAAATCCTGGAAAAAATTGTTAGGTAAAATTGATCTTTCATTATATATATCTATGATCTGGTTTATTCAGATGTTTGGTGTTTGCATTTTTTTCTGTTTATAAATTCGAATATATTGAAATCAACGCCTTATATTAAGAGGGAGTTTGACCTCCTTGAGGGTTTTGCTTTTTGTCAAAGTCATCTTTTTTTTTTTGTTTGTTTGTTTTTCGATACTTAGAACTAGACTGCCTCTTTAAGAAGAAAACTTTCCCCCGTGGGAAAGTTGTCAATATTTTTTAAAAAGGTTTTTGAAATAATTTTCTGACTTACAGAAAGTTTAAAGAATAATAAAAATAACTAATCTGTATCTTTTTCTAGATCATTAATTTTTAATATTTGCCATATTTTGTCAAATTTCTGTCTTCTCTTTGTATGTATATACTCATAAAAACACAAATTATTTTTGCTGAGAATAGTGCATCTATCATACATTACCCTTCAATACTTAAAATGTGTGTTTCCTTGGAACAAGTTTATTTTCTTATGTAATCATAATATAGGAAATTTAACATTGGTATAGTACTATATCTGTAATCTACAGTTCCTATTTTGTCAGGTGTCCTAGTGATGTCCTTTATAACTTTGTTTTCTCTTCCAGAACAAGATCTAGTCTAGGATCATGTATATAGCTGATCTGGAATAGTTCTTAAGCCATCTTACATTATTTATGACATTATTTATTATTATTTATGACATTGACAGTTTGAAGAATACAAGTACTCATCTTTGTTTTTAATAGCATGTTCCTGATTTGGGCTTTATCTGTTATTTTCTCATGATTAGATCAGGTTTTGCATTCATAGTTGGAATACTACGTAAGTATGTTGTGTCCTTCTGAGGTTATCACATCCAGAGGCTTTGATGATGATGTTAATATTGATAACCCAGTCGAGGTGTACAATGTATGTGAGCCTGATGCAGGACTCGATCCCAGGATCATTTTTCCTTTTGTATCTAATAGGCATTCTGTGAGAGAAACTTTAAGACCCTGAAGCTATCTTCTTTTTTTTTTTTTAAGATTTTATTTTATTTATTTATTAATGAGAGACACAGAGAGAAAGAGAGAGAGGCAGAGACACAGGCAGAGGGAGAAGCAGGCTCCATGCAGGAGCCTGAGTGGGACTCGATCCCAGGTCCCCAGGAACAGGCAGGCCCTGGGCTGAAGGTGGCGCTAAACTACTGAGCCACCCAGGCTGCCCTTTTTTTTTTTTTTTTTTAAAGATTCTAAAAAAAATAAATAAATAAAAATAAAAATAAAAAAGATTCTATTTATTTATTCATGAGAGACGCAGAGCGAGGCAGATATAGGCAGAGGGAGACAGGCTCCCTGCAGGGACCCTGATGTGGGACTTGATCCCAGGACCCCAGGATCATGACCTGAGCTGAAGGCAGGTATTCAACCACTGAGCCACCAGGTGCCCCTGTCTTGCTTCTAATTAGACCTTCCCCAAACTCCCATTTAGTATCCACTGATTCTTGCTCAAATTGCCCTTTATATAGTGATAGTTGCAAAATTGTTGTTTTCTAACTTCCACTTCTTCAGTATTTATAAATCAGCATTCTGCTACAAGAAAGAACCCTCCTAGGCTCCTGCGTAGCTCAGTTGGTTAAGCATCTGCCGTTAGCTCAGGTCATGAATCCTGCGTCCTGGGATCAAGCCCTGGATTGGGCTCCCTGCTCATTGAGGAGCCTGCTTTTCTCCCTGTCCTGTTCCCCCTGCTTGCGTACTCTCTCTCTGTCAAATAAATGAAGAAAATCTAAAAAAAAAAAAAAACAAAAAAAAAACAAAAACAAAACAAAAAAAACTTTCCTTTTATTTCCTAGTTATTTTTCTACTAGTGGATTCTATTTTATAACATGGATTATAATCCATTACTGTTAATAATTATTTTGATATTTATACTATCCTAGATTTGACCATTGGGCACCGATTAACCAGCTCCTGTGTCCATTTGACACACCTCTTTTAGTTTTGTCTCTTTTTTTTTTATATTCTGGAACCAAAAAAATGTGTTGAGTTCATCTATCTTCCCTGCCCCAGCCTGGAATCAATCATTTTTCTAAGCAGTGATTAGCCTTATGTGGAAGAGGAAAATAGAAAAAGTTAAACCTTTTAAAATTTCAAAGATAGGAGTAGTTAATAACAAAAAACCTATTACTTCCAAGAGCTTGGAAACTAGGAACTACAAATTGTAAAGCCTCTAAAATTTAAAAAGTTTGCTTTTAAGAAAATTAAATATAATGTATGTTCCTGAATTGGATTCTGGACCAGGAAAAAAAATTGGTATAAAGATCATTTCTGGGATCCCTGGGTGGCGCAGCGGTTTGGCGCCTGCCTTTGGCCCAGGGCGTGATCCTGGAGACCCGGGATCAAATCCCACGTCGGGCTCCTGGTGCATGGAGCCTGCTTCTCTCTCTGCCTATGTCTCTGCCTCTCCCTCTCTCTCTGTGTGACTATCATAAATAAAAAATTTAAAAAAAATTAAAAAAATATAAAGATCATTTCTAAGATAATTGACAGAATTTTTGTAAGATCTGTAGGTAAGTAAACAGTATTATATCATTGTTAAATTTACTCATTGTGGTTATATTAATGAGTTTCTTTTTTCTTGGGGAATACATACTGAGGTATTTTAGGATTAAGGAGCATGATATCTGCTACTTATTTTCAAATGGTTCAAAAGAAATATGTGTGCACACAGTAGGGTACATGTTTGTGTACGTACAACACACATATACATATGTGAGGGAGCAATGAATGAATGAGAAAGTGTACCAAACATTAACATTTGGAGAATCTGAGTGAAGTGGTTTTTTTTTTTTTTTTAAGATTTATTTATTATTTATTTGACAGAGAAGGAGAGAGCATGTGTACATGGGCACGCACATGCACAGTGGGGTGGGAGAGACTCAAGGAGAGACTCAAGCCGACTACCCCCTCGCTGAGCGCAGAGCCTGACTCAGGCTCAATACCAGGACCCTGAGATCACTACCTGAGCCAAAATCAAGAGTCAGACAGTTAACTGTGCCACCCAGGCACCCCTGAATAAAATTTTTTGTACCATTCTAAAACATTGTGCCAGATTCAGATTATTTAAAAATAAAGAACTTAAAAAAAAATCTAATGTTTAAAGACAAACTGAAACTTTATGCTTTATAATTCATTTAAATTTTAAATCTAATTCCATATTCTAAAGTAATTTGAATTTGCCATAAAAAGTTGACTGAGAACTATATGCATGTGTTTTTATTTCTGGAAAGATGGCTTACATTTTGTAGGACATTGTAGTTATGTTCATTTAATCTTAAATTTAAAGAAGTTTTACTCTTTTACACTTACTGGAGGTATCTGATCTCATTACAAGTTCTCCTTTAAAAACTTTATGTTAAAAGATTTCCATGTTCATTAAATAAAATTTGGAGAATTGGAGGAGGAAAAGACATAATTTTTAAGTCTGTCTTTAAGTACAACCATCAGTTAATATCTTGTTGCATTTCTTGTCTTTTTTTCTCCTGGTGTATGAATTTTGCTTCAACTCTAATTCTTTTTATGCTGTATGTATACTTACTTATATATTACTTTTTTAATGAAAAAGATTTTGTATTTTTATATCATCATTAACTCATTTTTATTGGCTTCAGAATAATCCACTGGGTGATTATGCCGTAATTTAATCACTTGCCTGTTAGATGTGTGTTTTTTTTAACTTTATAGCTAGTGTGAATAATGTCTTGATGAATATCTTATTGCCTAAAGCTCTTTCTTTAGATTATTAGCTTGATTTCTAGAAGATTTACTATTTTTTTTTAAAGATTTTATTTATTTGAGAGAGCGAGAACAAGTGAGCACAAACAGAGGGAGTCGCAGGCAGAGGGAGAGGGAGAAAACAGGCTCCTTGCTGAGCAGAGAGCCAGATGTGGAGCTCGATCCCAGGACCCTGTGATAATGACCTGAGCCAAGGGCAGACACTTAACTGAGTCACCCAGGTGCTCCTATTGCACAATTTTGAATGCTGAACATATAAATGCAGAAGCCTAGTGCCTTAGATGTCATTATATTTCCCATTTTCTGATGCAGAATGGAGACTCTGAGAGATTAAGCATCTTGTGCATAGATTGCTGGTGGGGTGTGATCTGCAGATAGTCCAGAGCTGGACCACTTCTCTCTGGGTCTGCTATATTGCCCACAATGCTATATTCACATAATAGGAATGCTTTTAAGGCTGTCTATGCCTCTTACTACTCTGCTTGTTCAAAGGATTGCACTAGTTCACACTGCTAGAACAGTCTGTGGTATCAGTGTGATTGCATTGGATCGTTGTTAGTATTGCACTGTTACATCACCTTTATTTTTATTTTTATTTTTATTTTTATTTTTTTACATCACCTTTCAAATACTTTCTATCCTCTTAGTTTTGGAGTATTTCCTAGTCCTTGTTATGTTCTTTAATGTCATGATTTATCTTTGTTTTCTACCTCCCAGTGCTATACCATCTTTAGGCTTTGGGGCCTTCCACATGAACTGTAGAGAATAAAGGGGGCTGGTAAAACTAGTATTTGAAAACTAACACTGTGTCATGGGGGGCTTCAATTGTATTTTGAATTTGTTAACGTTTTCAAGATGAATTCTAGAATTGTGGTTTAGACCATTCTCTTATCAGTTCGCCTCATCTAAATTAGTATATTACAGTCATCTGGGGAACTTTTAAAGATTTTGATGCTCATGCCTCATACCAGAGATTTGGATTGAATGGATCAGGATAGGAGCTTGAGCATAAGCATATGCTTAAAAGTTACCTAGGCGGTCCTGATAAACAGTTGAATATACAAATGTTCTTTTATGTCCTATACAGAGGGATATGGAGAAATAAAGTATTTATATGGCTCATATTACTTATGTAGGAATCCAAATATAGATAGATGAATGGGATGATTTATGCAACAAATCCAAACGTTTTCTGAACCCAGATTCAGAATGCTGCTCTGGTTGATTTATAAACATGTAGGTTTCTTTTCATTGTTAAACAGTTGCATTGGCCCAACCTATTTTATACCTCCTTGTCTCTTAAAGCTTGTACACTCTGTATTACTTTACAGATTATTTAAGACAGAGGAGGTGTTAGGTAGGCCTCACTAATCCTGAAGTCATTTCTTCTTCCCCTTTTTTTTTTTTCCTGAAGTCATTTCTATGAAAATGTTCTTTGTTTACTATCCCTAAAATATTTATATAGATTTTGGATACTACCTCAAATTTTTTGACTTTATGGAAAATTGTTAAAATAATGTTGCTCTATATGCTTTGTACTTTCATTTTAAAATGACAGTACTGATAATTATTTCTATTTTCTTTCCTTCCCTTTGTTCTATATATTTTCTCCATTGCATTCATTTATTATTTCCTCTAAAGATTTTATTGTTAAGTATATTTTTCTTCATTTTAGGTTCCTATTGGCATATGAATTTGTACTTCCCACCACATGAGGGAGTTTATTTGGGAATGCTAAGCATGCATTGTGAAAAATACACAAGTACAAATGCAAATAGAATAGCTTGCATAAACTTCATTTAGTGTTGAAAATTTAGGATTTTTGCATAAATAGTCTGATAACATGCAGTAGTTCCATTTTGTAATTTTTTTAAAAAATAAATGCTAACAACTGAGGGGTTTCATAATTTTCAGATGGACCATCAACAGATAAAGACCCTGAAGAAAAGAAAAAAGATACTGCAATTACATCACAGAATAGCCCTGAAGCAAGAGAAGAAAGGTATGTCACTTTATGGAAATTCATTTCTGTTGGAAGTCACAGCTGTCACTTCCTCCATGGTCTTATTTATGGTTTCATAGCTCTACTCCTCTCTCTATTTTCTAGTCAAGCGGAATTAGTAAATGTATATAGCCAAATAGAATATTCTAAAGTTTTATAAGATTTTCCTGGAAATTTGAAAGAGATTTAGAAGACACTACATAAATAAGGAGAAATTATTTACACTGTGTTCAGCAAGCTTAACTGAATGGAATCCCTGGGATAGCAACTATAATAGAATTGATAATGAGGGTACTCACCATTTGCTTCAACGTGGATGGAACTGGAGGGTATTATGCTGAGTGAAGTAAGTCAGTCGGAGAAGGACAAACATTATATGTTCTCATTCATTTGGGGAATATAAATAATAGTGAAAGGGAATATAAGGGAAGGGAGAAGAAATGTGTGGGAAATATCAGAAAGGGAGACAGAACGTAAAGACTGCTAACTCTGGGAAAGGAACTAGGGGTGGTAGAAGAGGAGGAGGGCGGGGGGTGGGAGTGAATGGGTGACCGGCACTGGGGGTTATTCTGTATGTTAGTAAATTGAACACCAATAAAAAATAAATCTAAAAAAAAAAAAAAGATAATGAGGGTACTGATTAAGGATTCAAGTGATTACTTTATTTACCACATTTCTTTTTTAGATTTTTTTTTTTTGGCTCTAGGTCTAATATCTCTTTTTATGCTTTTTCTCTTCTCAATTTAGCTATGTCATAAGAATTTAAAATGTGAAGCTCAGTAATGAAGAGTTCAAATTGTTCCTCAGCTTTCATGAGGCCTTTGCATTTATTCTTTCCATGTAATGAATGAACTGTATAATAACCAACATGTTGATGTAGTAGGTGATATGCCTAGTAGGTTGAATATAGTTCCTCTGTTCTTGAGAAGCTTGTATTTTAACACTTGACTTTGACGTAGCACAATAGTTCTCAAAGTGTGGTCCTGGAAGATCGGGGAATCTGGCAGCTTGTTAGCAAAGCAAATTCTTGGGCTCCTCCCTAGAACTACTGAAACAGGAATTCTGGTGGTGGGGCCCAGAAATATGTTTTTAACAAACTCTTCAAGTGATTCTGATGCACTCAAATTTTAGGTACCTATTGTGACTTCATTCATTTCTTAGTATTTTCCCAGAAATGATAATGTAACCACCCCCTGTTGGTTCATAACAATAATTAATATCACATATACTGGTATCTTACGCATTCGAATTAACTAAACGATGATAAAAGAGGTACTCTAAAGAAAGGATAAACATCAGTTGTTAATAAAATTTATTCATTGTTTTCTAACTCTTTTGAGATAGTTTTAGACTTTTTTTTTTTTTTAATTTTTATTTATTTATGATAGCCACACAGAGAGAGAGAGAGAGAGGCAGAGACATAGGCAGAGGGAGAAGCAGGCTCCATGCACCAGGAGCCCGACGTGGGATTCAATCCTGGGTCTCCAGGATCACGCCCTGGGCCAAAGGCAGGCGCCAAACCGCTGCGCCACCCAGGGATCCCCTAGTTTTAGACTTTTAAAAAATTGTAATAACAGAACAGAGAACTCCCAGTTGCCACTATGTGTGTATATGCATACGTATACATGTGTGTACATACTCAGATGCGTGAATAATTTTATTTCAAACCAAATAAGAGTTCTTTATATCCCTAAATACATCAGTGTGTATGTTCTAAAAACAAAGACACTTTCTCACATCTAAGCACAATACAGATACCAATGTCTAGAAGTTAGGATTAATACAATACTTTTTTTCTAATCTGTAGGGCTTATTCATATGTTAGCAGTTTTCCCAACACAGTATTTTATTAGAGAGGAAAAAGGTTTTTCCATAATATCATCCAGGATCACTTACTGCATTTAGCTATCATCTCTGGTTTCCTTTAATCTGGAGTAATTTTTCAATCTATCACTGTCTTTCATGACTATAAGAGTTTTGAAAAGTATAGGCCATAATTTATGAAATTTTTAACAAATGCTTTCAGTTGTGTTACATTTAAAGTCACTGACTTCGTGCCTTGAATATAAAATATAAAAGTATAGGCAGATATTTTAAATAGATATTGAAGGAAGAATAAGTTCTTAGTATATTTTTATCTGTTGTATGTAATTGAAGTTTAGGGAGAGGGCCTATTGACAAAAGCATCGAATTATGTATGAAGTCTAACAGAGTGGTTGGTATTTATCCCTAAACACACGTGCTTACACACACTGTCTTTGAAGAAGACACACCTTCTGGAAGGAGGTGATTAAACAGAATGTATACAGAAGGACTGTTCTGCCCATGGGGATCTGTTTGTGCAGTTTGATAGTGGCTTATGGAGAGAGAGAGGAGGAGGTACCTCCTTGCAGCAGTGCAGCAAGTTACTCTGTGGCTGGCAAATGGTGTCTTTGGAAAGGTTTGTGGCAAATAGCTTCTGTGTGATAAGTGGTAATTGAAACTCTGCAGAAAAAAAAAAAAAAAAAGAAACTCTGCAGAAAATATTTTGGTGAGACTCTTAAGTTAGAAGCAATTGAAGTGATTACGTTGAGTGGAAGACTTAAATTGTCCTGATTGAGTTGATATTTCTAGGGAGGAATTAAAGAGACATTTTCATAATATTAAACTCATTTCTCACTACACATTTTCTCTCCTGAAGGAAGTGTTTTGAATATAAACCTCATTTGTTGTCTAATTGGAACAAAGTTTTTCAAACATTGTTTTTCCCCTGTAGTTTTGGTTGAGAACTGTCATATTCTCTGGTATCATCCCCTCACCCCTCTCATAACCAAGATCCTTGCTGTCATTCAGTATTGAGCTGTAGTGGTTTTTTTTATTATTATTAAAAATGGTTTAATGTTTAAAAGGATAATCAAGATGGTTAGTTGGTTAAAGGCATGAAACGTGTTTCAGATTGACTAAAATTTTAACTTTATATTTTTATTTTTTTAAAGATTTTTTATTTATTCATGAGAGAGACAGAGAGAGAGGCAGAGACACAGGCAGAGGGAGAAGCAGGCTTTCTGCAGGGAGCCCAAAGAGAGATTCGATCCTGGATCCCAGGATCACGCCCTGAGCTGAAGGCAGACACTCAACTGCTGAGCCACCAGGCGTCCCAAATTTTAACTTTTTAGACATCTATATGCACACAATTTTTTTTTTCATGTAGGAGTAACTGAATACTATCTCACATATTTAGGCCCCTCAATTTTTGTTTTTAGAGTGTGATAATAATGATGTTATTTTAATAGACTTTTTCTTGATTTCTTTTTCGTGTGTGTATGTATATTTCAGTAGTTCCAGTGGCAATGTAAGCAGCAGAAAGGATGAGACAAATGCTCGAGATACTTATGTTTCATCTTTTCCTCGGGCACCAAGCACTTCTGATTCTGTGCGGTTAAAGTGTAGAGAGATGCTTGCCGCAGCTCTCCGAACGGGAGGTAAGTTTAGTGTACCCTTTTCATTGCCCAGCCTTTTGTTCCTCACTGCCACCACCGTCATGTCCACCTCCATGTTTCTGGTTTACCAGCAGCATCCCAGGGATGGCTGCTTGCACTGCTTAGTTCAGGAAAATGTTGTGGCAAATAGGGGTTACTGATGGCAGAGATGAATAGGTATGCTGGGGCCATTGCTTACTACTATACAGCTGCAAGAAAGAGATTCCTTCTAATAATATGTGGATGTTTCCCTTGATTCATAGTAACTTAAAGGTTTTTCACAAATCTTTTTTCCTCCTACTTTTAATCTGTAAACCATAGTTGACCCTTGAACAGTAGGAGTTTGAAGTACTTGGGTTCACTTATAATGTAGATATTTTTCAACAGAAGCAGTACAATACTGTAAATATGTTTCTCTCATGATTTTCGTAATAGCATTTTCTTTTCCTCAGCTTACTCTATGGTAAGAATACAGTATATAGTACATATAACATAAAATATGTGTTAATTGTTTATGCTATTGGTAAGGCTTTGGTCAACAGTAGGCTATTACTAGTTAAGTTCCTGGGGAGTCAAAGGTTATATGCGGATTTTTGACTGCAGGGAGTTGGCGTCCCTAATCCCTGTGTTTTTCAAGGGTCAACTGTAATTACTCTGTTCCCCAGATTGAGCATTAATGGTAGTATATTTGGGTCTTGTTAAATGTTAGTATGACATACAGTATTTAAGTTTTATATTCATAATTCCATTTTTAATTTTTTTAAGTGGAAAAGAGATCTTGATTTATAAATGGGAGCCTTATTTAATTTGAAGTTCCCCATTCTTGGGGATCCCTGGGTGGCACAGCGGTTTTGCGCCTGCCTTTGGCCCAGGGCGCGATCCTGGAGACCCGGGATCGAATCCCACGTTGTGCTCCTGGTGCATGGAGCCTGCTTCTCCCTCTGCCTGTGTCTCTGCCTCTCTCTCTCTGTGACTATCATAAATAAATAAATAAATAAATAAATAAATAAATAAATAAATATTTTTAAAAAATCAAAAAAAATTTGAAGTTCCCCATTCTTGTGTAAAAAAAAGTTTCATATATAGAAATTTTCATCATCTTCTACAAATTCATTCTTTTCCTTTTCTATTATACTGAACCATAGTTAGTATGACCTATTTTTCTCCTTACTCTGCCCATTATTCCCTTACTGTCTCTTTATTTATTTTTTCTTTTTTTCTTCCTAGTTTCTTTTTATTTCCTTCGGTTTGAATGTTGCATGGGAGTCTTCTGAGTGTGTCCATATATATGATTGGCAGATGAAATCAGTGGCTTCTTTGCATTGAAGCCTGAGTCATGTGAGACAAGACAGTTCTTTCTATAACTTTCTCTATTCTTTGCTGGAGCAACCAGAATTTATGGAGTTGTGAAATGAGGAATTGCCTGCTAATCACTCACTTTCTCACTCCTGCAGAATGAGTCATTAATGCAGAAGGACTGTGGGCATTAGGTGAATCCAGAGAAGGAATCTAATGGGTAGGAAAGAGATCAGGTTTTAATGAAATGAAACAAAAAGGATTATTAGGGCAATGGGGTTGAAGAAATAGAAATGCAGTTTAATTTACTGTGTATTGAAATTTTCTTTCAGTATCTTGTAATCATTCTTGACAATTCTTTGTGTCTGTGTTTAGATGACTACGTCGCTATTGGAGCTGATGAGGAAGAATTAGGATCTCAGATTGAGGAAGATATCCTTTGTGTATAAATTCATGAATGTTTTAAATAATCTGCTTATTAACTATTTTTCTTCTTCCTGTATAGAATTTAGAGTTTCATTTTTCAGTTTCTATCTTGATTGTATTGTTTTGCAGGGAAAGGATAGGATAGGGCCATCCACGTCATTTTATTCTTGTTTTTCAAAAGTAAAACATATATGTTTGATAGTATTTTTATTTTTTTGCCTTGCAAATTGGGAATGTGGCATCTCAAGTGAACTTGTACAAAAGGGCATAAGGACACACATACTGTATGTGTGGAGTAGGGTTTCGTGTTTGGGAGATCTCAGCAAAGCATGCAAGGCCCCTGAGTTCATGATCTAGGAGGGAAGTGTGTTTGTCCTGGGTACCATGGAAAGGGCTTTGGGAGAGGGGTTGTACACATCTAGGTGACTGTGTGACCATGAAGCAATCCTAGTTGAGGAAATGGCCATTTTAGAAATTGTGCTGCACTTTGGGCTCGCCTGTTCTGTTGAGAAAAACACCCTGCTAAACTTAAGCTTCTGGCTGAACTAGAGGAGGAAATGAATCTTTGGGGCTGTAATGAATGGTTTCTTCCCACAGGGCCCCCAAAGGATTTGTGTAGACATCAAGCCTTTTAAGATCTTTTGTAGAATTCGTATTTGGGCAAGTGAAAGTTTAGATAAATGCAGGCCTTTTTTCACAAGTTTTCTCAGACTGAGTACTTGAGTTACTTTTTGAAATGTCTTTAATTTGTGTGCTGCTGGCATTAAATGTTAAGAAAGCATTGCTCTTTCATAGAGTATAGGATTACTGTTACTTGCCAGCTACAGATCAAGAAATGAGGTAGAAACACTGCCCTGTTAGCTTAATCTAAATTGGAGACAGTTTTAGAGAACTGCTTAGAGATTTCAGGAATTTTTATTTTGGTGAAATAGGAAAAAAAAATCTTGCCTTTATAATTTAACCTTTTTTCCTTAATGGCCTAGTACCTATATATCAAGAAATAAGGAATACAGATATGAAATACAAAAATAGAGTACGAAGTAGGATATCAAATCTTAAAGATGCTAAGAATCCAAATTTAAGGAAAAATGTGCTGTGTGGAAACATTCCTCCTGACTTATTCGCTAGAATGACAGCAGAGGTGAGTAAATGAGAATATAACATTTTCATGATGTTATTACATAATATCAAATTAAAAATCTTTGTAAATTATGAAGTACTATATAAGTACTACATTTCTAATAAATCATTATTAGTTATTCTGATGTATTTATATGTATAATATATTAGATAAGTAAGGTGGTTGAATCTGTTGGTATCAGTACTCTTGTCTCTTCCACACCTATACCACGATCTTGGGTTGATTGCTTTAAATTGTCTAAAAACAAAAATATTTTTACTTTTTTTTTGATTCATATGTAATTGAAGATTTGAATATATAATTGCAAACAGACTTTGCAACCTTTAAGTTTTTTTTCATGGTTAAACCCTGTAATACTGGTCACATCTCATTGACTCTTCCTTAAATTTTAGGGAATGATGGAGAAAATGAAACTCAGAACTTGCTATTTATAGACACAGCAGTTCATAGTTTGTGGTCTCTTTTAGAAGAGAGTGAGTTTGTCTTTCTATATAGCTAATAAAAATTGTTATATTTTTAACATTCATTTTTTTTAAACCTCACTAAAACTTTAAATTAGAGACCTTAGGGTAATGAACTCCTATATATCCACCACCCAGGCTTCAGATATTTTCAAGAGTTTGTCACCATTGGGGCTCCTCGGTGGCTCAGTTAAGCATCTGCCTTTGGTTCAGGTCATGATCTCAGGGTCCTGGGATCGATCCCTGCTCTCTGGGGAGTCTGCTTCTCTCTCTGCCCCTGCTTATGCTCTCTCTCTCTCTCTCTCTCTCAAATAAGTCAAATCTTAAAATAAAAGAATTTGTGACACTTTTCATGTCTCTTTTTTCTTTTTTCTTCTTTTCCCCTGAATTGTTTTCTTTCTCACAACCCTGAGATCATGACCTGAGCCAAAACCAAGAGTTGGGTGCCTAACCGACTGAGCACCTAGATACCCCAAATCCTGTGCACATCTCAACTCACAGAGGGAACGACATATTTCTCCAAAGATCCTGGTTCCTTTTTGGGAAGGGCAGTGGTACAGACAACAATCTATACTAGAGGTACTCATTGCTACAGTATTATTACATTGTTTATAAACCTTTAAACAGTAATTAAACCTAATTTTCACAATACACACTTACAAGTATTTGACAAAATTTTAAAAAAGCAAACTGAGTTCAGGAAAAAATAATTTTTCACTTTTAAAACTTTAAAAGTTAGTTTTTGTTCTATTTTTATTAAGCTAATGGAACATAAAAGCATTCAGGATGTATATAGAAGATGCCTATAACTGAGTGTATTGCCATCTCCCTCAGGAAATGGCTAGTGATGAACTCAAAGAGATGCGGAAAAACTTGACCAAAGAAGCCATTAGAGAGCATCAGATGGCCAAGACGGGCGGAACCCAGACTGACTTATTCACATGTGGCAAATGTAAAAAGAAGAATTGTACTTACACACAGGTTTGTGATTATTTATAGACTCTTATTTTCATGTTAAGAATGCTTGAGGGTATATATGGTAAGGCAAGTAAGTCAGAGAAAGACAAACACCATATGATCTCGCTTATGTGTAGAATCTAAAACAAACAATAGAAACACTCAGATACAGAGAATAAACTGGTGGTTGTTGGAGAAGAGCGGGTGGGGGATGCCTGAAATAAATGAAGATTAGAGATTAAGAGGTACATACTTCCCAGTTATAAAATAAGTCACAAGGATATAATACATAGCATAGAGGATATAGTCAGTAATGTAGTAACTTTGTGTAGTAACAGAGTACTAAAATCATTTTGTAATGGGTAAAAGTACTAAATCACTATGTTGTACACCTGACACTAATACAATATTGTCAATTATAATTCAGTTAAAACTAAATACATAGAGTGCTTACAACTCCTGTTTCAAAACAAGTAGTAAAGATAATTACCAGTACTTTGATATTTTACAAGAGGAGATGTGAACTATTCAGTCTAGTTAATTGAAAGTAAGTTGGTATGTTTATATTTTCATGAAAGTTGTTATGTGAAAGCTCTATCAATTAAATAAAACTTATAGAAAAAAACATTGTAGGATGTAATGAAATGGCCATATTCTTTATCTAAGAGTTGAGCAGTTGATTATTGGGTATAATTCTTTTTATCTGACAGGATTGTATAATTTAAGGAAAGCTCTTTACTCTTCCTCACTTGGAGCGTGGGTACTTTTAGCTTAACTGCTTTCCAGATACTGATTCTTTTTCTGCAACATATATATTTTTTTAAGATTTTATTTATTTATGAGAGGGAGAGAGAGAAATAGGCAGAGACACAGGCAGAGGGAGAAGCGGGCTCCATGCAGAGAGCCCGTGGGACTCCATCTTGGGTCTCCAGGATCACACCCTAGGCTGAAGGCAGTGCTAAACCACTGAGCCACTCAGGCTGCCCTTTGTTCTTGAACAAAAAAGAAAACTGAGAAGATCCTCATAGTGGTTATTTTGTGTGTGTGTGTGTGTGTGTGTGTGAAAATGGTTTATCACTGTCAGTAATTTCCTTTGTCAAGTAGCTATTTTTTGTGCTGTGTCTGTAATCTACTAAACTCGAATTTTCCCCTTTAAGAACAACTTACAGTTAATGTTTTAGAGTCATGGATTTAGGAAAATGAATTTTCTGATGGACAGAAAATTAAGCAGTTAAGAAAGTAGTATTATTAAACTCCATATAAATTGTAGAAAGGAACCTTTACTTTTTTAAAAAAAATTAAAAAAAAAAAGAAAAAAAATTTTTAGAAGGTGTTGTATTCTCAAGGTTAAAGATTCAAAAGGTAGAAAAGATTCTAAATGGAAAGTTCCCCTCCCACTTTTGTCTGCAGCAACTCGGTCCCACCTCCCTGGAGGTAAACCAGGATTACTAGTTTGTTTGTTGTGTGGCTTTCTATGTGTTTTATGCATATACATATAAGTATGAATATATTTTTGTTTTCTCTTTTTAAAGTTTATTTTTTATATTTTTTAGTAATCTCTACACCCAACATGGAGCTCAGACTCAAAAACCCCAAGATCAAGAATTGCATGCTCTTTTGACTGAGCCAGCCAGGCACCTCCGTTTTCCCATTTCTTAAATATATGTGGTAGCACATTATATAAACTTCTGCCTCTTTTTTTTATAAAAGACTTAAGTTTGACTTTTGGCTAACATGTACCTACCAGGAGATTAACATTTTGCCCAGAGAGTAAAAAGTTCCTCCTATCTATGTACTTTTAGGGCCCTAGTAAGCAAGTATCTTGATATAGATGAATGAGAATATTTCAGAAGGACTTTTCAAAGCACTTTTATCTGAAGGCCTTAAATAAGCAGAATGCTTATTTTGAGAATGCCTTTTATGTCTCTTTGGGCCTTTTTTTTTTTTTTTTTTTTTAATTTATTTACGATAGTCACACAGAGAGAGAGAGAGAGAGAGAGGAGCAGAGGGAGAAGCAGGCTCCATGCACCGGGAGCCCGACGTGGGATTCGATCCCGGGTCTCCAGGATCGTGCCCTGAGCCAAAGGCAGGCGCTAAACCACTGCGCCACCCAGGGATCCCCTCTCTTTGGGCTTTTGAGTTAAAAATCATGGTGATAGTTGACAAGTATTGTGTGCTTCTCATCTTTGAAGCAGTCATATACTGGATTTCATCATCCCACACTAAATTTAAATAGACCTTATTTAGAATGCAATATTTTTGATATTCAGGTTCTTGCCTTCACTCATTTTCCTTATCTGCCCCGTGACTTAGACCTAAGAATAACTTTTAACTTTAATAATGTGTTGTCAGCTTCATTCAGGAATGTATGGTTGAAAGATAACCTATCTTTGGGACCTTGTTTTCATTAATTCTCAGAGAACTTGAGAAGTCTATTATCTTATATTGATAAAATTTTTAAAAATCATATTAGCTTTATTTTTTTTCCTAAGTTCTCTTTTTGTTTTAAAACATACAGTTGTGGCAAAATACACATAATCTAAAATTTACCACCTTAACCATTTTTAAGTACACAGTTGAGTAGTAGTACATTCATAATACTGTGGCGATCTCAGGGACTCTTTTTCTCTTGCAAAACTGAAACTCTATATACCCATTAAACAGTAACTGCACATTTCTCTAGCTCTTGGCAACCACCAGTCTCTGCGTTTGACTATTCAAGGTAGTCAAAATGATAAATGGAGCCTAATAAGAGTATTTTTCCTTTTTTGTCCCTGGCTTAGTTCTAATACTTGATCTATTCTAAGGTAGTAATTAGAAACACAAAGATCTATGTACAGATCAACATCACTCATCATCAGGAAAATGCAAATTAAAACCATATAATCATAAATGGCCATCCATATTATATAGCATGTGTCAGAATTTCCTTCCTTTTTAAGGCTAAATAATAATCCACTGTATGTAATACCACATTTTATTTATCCGTTCATCTAGTGATGGACATTGGGTTGCTTCTACCTTTGGGCTATTATGAATAATGCTGCTATGAACTTCTGTATACAAATACCTCTTTGAGACCCTGCTTTCCATTCTTTTGTCTATATTCTCAGGAGTAGGAATTCTGGGTCATAAGAGCTTTGTTTTTTGTTTTTTAAATAAGAGAGAGTGTGGGAAGAGGCAGAGGGAGAGAGAGAATCTTAAGCAGACTATATGCCCATTGCGAATCCTGATGCAGGGCTCAGTCCCACAACCCCCTAGCCAAAATCAAAAGTCAGACATTTAACCAACAGCCACCAGGCACCAACTGTTTTAAAGCAATGTAAAGTACTATTTATAGAAAAATAGAAAAATATGGAAAAATATGAACAAAAATTTAAAAATCACCCATTAATCTGAATTCAGAAAGAACAGTGGTCAGTATTTTGGTGCCTACAGTATTTTATGATTTTTTTTTTCCTAATCTAATTGCAGCTAAATACTACAAACCAGTTTTTAAAAAGATTTTATATATTAGCAAGCATGAACAGACAGGAGGGGCAGAGGGAGAGGGAGAAGCAGACTCCCCACTGAACAGGGAGGCCTGTAGGGGTAGGACTTAATCCCAGGACCCTGAGATCATGACCTGAGCTAAAGGCAGATGATTAACTGACTGAGCCACCCATGACCCCCCCATAAACCATTTTATATACAGTTGACCATTGAACAACAACGGATTTGAACTGCATGAGTCCACTTACAATTTTTTTCAACAAATACATGTCTAGTACCGTAAATACATTTTCCTTTTGATTATCTTTTTTTTTAAGATTTTTTATTATTATTATTTATTGATTCATGATAGAGAGAGAGAGAGAGAGAGAGAGAGAGAGGCAGAGACACAGGCAGAGGGAGAAGCAGGTTCCATGCCGGGAGCCCGACGTGGGACTCGATCCCGGGACTCCAGGATCGCGCCCTGGGCCAAAGGCAGGCGCCAAACTGCTGAGCCACCCAGGGATCCCCCTTTTGATTTTCTTAATCACATTTTATTTTCTGTAGCTTGCTTTAAGAATCAGTATATTGTACATATAACCTACAAAATATGTATTAATTGACAGTTTGTGTTGTTGGTAAGGCTTGTAGTCAACAGTAGGCTATTAGCAGTTGCGTTTTGGGGAGATTTAGATGTGGGTGTTCAACCGCAGGAGAAGTTGGCATTCTTAACTCCCACATTGTTCAAGGGAGAACTTTATTTCTTTTCACTTAGCTACTATAATAATGTTAGTATTTTCCTTTAATTATTAAAACAACAACAACAACAACACCTTTGTAAACATCTTAATCACTGTATAATATTCCATCAGATTGGTATGCTCTGTTTTCATTATTTCCCTATTGGATATTTAAGTTTCTTCCAGTGTTTGTACTGTTATAAAATTAAACTCTTCAAACATCCCTGTACACAGATCTCCCACACCCAACTTTATGAGGAATAATTGACATATAACTGATTTTTTTTTTTTAAGATTTTATTTATTTACTCATGAGAGACATAGAGAGAGGCAGAGACATAGACAGAGGGAGAAGTAGGCTCCCTGCAGGGAGCCCGATGCAGGACTTGATCCCAGGACCCTGGGATCACAACCTGAGCCAAAGGCAGATGCTCAATGGCTGAGCCACCTAGGCGTCCTAATTGAATGTTTTTAAAGTGTACACTGTGATGATTTGATACATATACACATTGTAAAATGATTATCAAGATCATTAACAAATCTGTTACCTCACATAATTAACTTTTTTTTTTTTTTTGGTGTTGAGAATGCTTAAGATCTACTCTAGCTATGGTCACAGTGCTAGTGAGGATCAAAGCATGTTTGATCCTCAGAAATTACTCTTTTTATAGCTGAAAGTTTATGTCCTTTGACTTACATCTCTCCATTTCCCACTTCTCTCAGCCTCTGACAACTACCATCTGTTCTCTGTTTCTATGAAATCAACTTTTTAAAATTAATTAATTAATTAAGATGTCACGCAGTGATACCATATAATATTTGTTGTTCTCTGGCATATTTTATTTAGCATGCCTTCCAAGTCCATCTGTGTTACCTAAAATGGTAGGATTTCCTGCTTTTTTATGGCTGAATAATGTGTGTGTGTGTGTGTGTGTTTGTGTGTGTGTACACACCACTTTTCTTTACCCATTTTTTATCGATTCTTCAACTGAAGGACTTTTAGATTGTTTTCATATCTTGGCTATTGTGAATAATGCTGCAGTGAACAAGGGTATGTAGATAACTCTTTAAGGTGCTGATTTCATTTCTTCAGATACATTAGTGGAATAGGATTGCTGGATCATAAGGTAGTTGATTTTATTTTTTATGCTGTCTGTTCTTTCTTTCTCCCTTTATCCCTCCCTCCCTCCTTCCCTCCCTCCCTCCCTCCCTCCCTCTCTCTCTTCTTTCTTTCTTTCTTTCTTTCTTTCTTTCTTTCTTTCTTTCTTTCTTTCTTTCTTTCTTTCTTTCTCCCTTTCTCCCTTTTCTTTTCTTTTCTTTTCTTTTCTTTTCTTTTCTTTTTTTTTTCTTCTCTTCTCTCTCTTCTCTTCTCTTCCTTTTCTTTTCTTTTCTTTTCTTTTCTTTTCTTTTCTTTTCTTTTCTTTTCTTTTCTTTTCTTTTCTTTTCTTTTCTTTTCTTTTCTTTTCTTTTCTTTTCTTTTCTTTTCTTAAGTCAGGTCTACCCTCCACAATGTGGGGCTCAAACTCACGACCCTGAGATCAAGAGTTGCATGGTCTACCAACTGAGCCAGCCAGGCATTCCTGTGGTAGTTTAATTTTTAATTTTATTTTTTTGAGGAACTGCCATCCTGTTTTCCATAATGGATATACCAGTTTATATTCCTACCAACAGTGTACAGGAGTTCCCTTTTCTCCACATTCTCAGCAACATTTGTTATCTCTTGTTTTTTGATAATAGTCATTCTAACCTCACCTGTAAGGTGATATTTCCTTGTGGTTTTAATTTGCATTTCTGTAATGATTAATGATGTGGATCTGTACACACGTCTTTATTTGTGTTTCTAATTAGCATCTTAGAATAGCTCAGATGTCAAGTTCCTAGGTCAGAGAGAATGGATATTTAAGGTTCTTACCTTGTTACTGCATAAAACTTTTAGAAAGATTGTGATAGTTTATATTTTTCAGAATGAAATATTCATAATTTTTACATCACTGCTAATTTATAAGAGAAGATGGACGTATCTTTTAATATTTCTGTGCTCCTAGTGATGATGAAAAATTTTAATATTTATTAGCCATTTATGAAAAGTATGTGTGACTTTAGATGATTTTCCCCTTTATCTGGGATAAATTAAACATGAAAAGAAGGAATGACTTAGAAAAATGAAGTTTTGAAATATATGTCCTTTTGACATTACTTAGCTTATTTGAACTTGCTTCAGGCTCTTATACATTTTATCTTGAAATTGTGGTTATTGTATATCTTAATGTAGAATGTTTCTATTTAGGTTTGACTTTTTATAGTATTGTAAAAAGTAATATTTTTCACTTGATTTTGCTGCAGGTACAAACTCGTAGTGCTGATGAACCGATGACAACGTTTGTTGTCTGCAATGAATGTGGAAATCGATGGAAGGTATCTCTGACACTTTCTTATATTCGTATTTTACCCATTTATAATAGATTTATTCATGTCTTTTCATTCAGATACCTAGGTATCTAAATATATATATCTGCTCATGCTGTCTAATACTATGCAAGTCCATGACGAACCATTTGTAAAGGAATATACTATATTGTACTCTATTAGAAATTAAGAGTGTTAACTTAATTTTCATATTGTTTTAGTGCAGGAGTAACAGGATTGAATCTTAACTGTGTAATTATCATATCATAGTCGTGTATATATTATACTCATTTAATTGCTTTGACTCTTGTACTTCCAGATAATCTGTACCTTGGGTATTACTTGTCTTCATTGATTTTGATTCTGGAAAGATTACTTTACCTTGTTGAAATCCATCCAGCAGGATAGTTTTAGTGTTTATTTTAGGAATTTCACAGAGGAGCACTGTCATGGTTTGGTAGGCTTTTCTCTGAGCCTTCATATTGCCTCTGTACTCTTGAATTAGCCCCACACAGGCAAGTGTATGTTATTTAAATGATCTCTTCTTGAGTGATTCTTGTGAGCAACAGAAATATAACTTAAACTTGGGAGAAGAATTACACGTTACTTCCGAAACCATTTTTGTTGTTAATAGAGATGGGGATCCTAGGTGTGTGTGGTTGGAGAGGTTCATGTGGTAGGAATATAGTCTTTGGAGCCAAACAGACTTTGAACTCTGCTTCTTATCATTAGTGAACTGTAATTTTCTCACATATTAAATGTAAATAATATCTACATCACAGGCTGTGTTGAAGAGTACAGGTAATATATTTTAAAAGTGCCTGATAATTGTTGCTATTCCAAAAATATGGATTGCATTTATTAGTTTTTGTGAAGCTTGTATGATTCTTTTTTTTAAAGCTATACTTAGCTTTAGCCCTTTACTTCTGTTGCTTATTTTGAATTATTCACATAAGTGAAAGCATTTTCTGAAAATCAAGTGAATTAAATGCTAGACAGTGGGGGAATATCCTCCACAAATATGGTATAGGACTTTGGCCCTAGACATTATTTCAGGGGTTGAGGCCAGTACCCATTTTATTATATACAAATTCAGTTCTGAGCTGAGAAGGTTACTGGTATTGAGAATGTCTTCATTATTTGAAACAATGTCTCCTATCCTGAGTTGTAGAAGTTTTTTGCATTGGTTGAAAAGAGGGACATTCATTTTTTAATTATTTGTTTTTGGTCTTGTTGAGCAAATCTGGCTTTTTCAGATTGCTCTTAGATTTATTTTGCAAAATGGATGATACGATGATGATGATGATGATGATTACTGTTACTGTTGGGCATATTGCAGTTTGTTTTGAATACAGGCAGTTTGGAGCATAGTTTTGACGTAGTATCTCTTGGATTTAAGAAAGTTCAATTTAATGTAGAAAGCTGATGCCTAAGAGTGGCTTACTCTAGAAGTTCAAGTTTGGAATTCATTTTTTTTTAATTCATTTTTTTAACCTAGAAGCATTAAAAAGAGGGGTGCATATTAAATATAATATTTCTTCAGTTTATATTCCTACTGATTCTAAATTGGAAAAGTCAAACACTTAGGTGTCTGTTCATGTCTAAGAAATATAGCATCTTTTAAAAAAAATGCCTCTTTCTTTAGCAGTATAAGATGTATACTGTATTAAATGGGGGCGGGGTACACCCCATTGTCTGTATTTAAAGGTCTCATGAAATATTTCTCTCTCTCTCTTTTTTTTGACAGTTCTGTTGAGTTGGAAGAAATGGCAAAATGTCTGGACCATTAAAAAATGGATTTTGTAATTAGCTTTAAAACTAGGCCAAAAAATAAAAAATAAAAAAAATAAATAAAATAAAACTAGGCCAAACATCTAGTTTTCCTGCAAATCAGATTTTTAAAGTAACATACATCCCTTGGGTTAGTCTTGGTTTTGACATAGCATTCCTTCCTATTAAATGCCTTCTGTAGCTTCAGATCAGTAGGGAGACCACATAATTATATCTGTTTCAGAACATTTTTTTTTTCATTTTTATAGTAAGTCAATGTTAAACTTTTGTCAATTAGACTTTTGGCAATTTATTTTTACCTTTTTTTTTTTCTTTTAAAAGGAAAATGTACCTTAACTTTTTTACAGTCCAAAACATATGCAGTAGTAATATTATTGTTCTCAGTTAATACATAAATGGAAATTACTATTTTTCCCCCATATTGGCACGTACCCACAAATTGTAAAGGAGGAGAAAAGGTAACTTAAGTTTATTAAGTGTGGTGTGTATTCAGATAATACTTGACCAGCTTATCTAAATTGTACATAATATTTGAACTAGCGTATGAGATTGATCTTAATTATTATGTTCACAAGTCTGGGATAATTAGATATTATTTTGCATTTGTAACTAACCATGATAATCATTTCTTGTAATTTCTTGTACATGTTTATGACTTGTTCTTAATAGATTTTACTTTTGGAAACATGACTTTGTTGAAATCAGTTTGGTTTTGTTGTTTATTTACCTGTTTGATTTTGTAGTGTATTTTAGTTTTGCAGAACACTGTTGTAGTTTACTAGATTTTTCATACATCCCAGCATAGGCAAAGAATGAAAACCTGTGACTTTTTTTCCCCCTCATGGGAAGTCATACCTGGGAAGAAAATGTTAGCATTTTAGTATAGTAGTTACTGCAAACAGTTCATGACTTGATTTTGATTTGGAAATCTTTACTGACCAAGGATTAAGTTTAAGGACTATATAAATCATTAGCGCTGTGGTCTTTCCATATGGAGGTTGATAGAAAATATTTTTTTGAGTCGAATTTGCTCTTTTTCTGTTACACAATGAATGAGGTTGTTCAACAAACTGAGTATATGGGCTATAACGCAATTGGGTTTACAGTACAAATCTTAAAATTAAATTTTCTTTTTTACATGTGTACCATTTGTTTTGTTAGGAATAAGAAGAAATGATTTTC
The DNA here is from genome assembly GCF_003254725.2 of Canis lupus dingo. Lineage (NCBI taxonomy): Eukaryota > Metazoa > Chordata > Mammalia > Carnivora > Canidae > Canis > Canis lupus. Next base: position 5,800,395 of record NC_064271.1, on the reverse strand, counting down.
ACATAGGTTCCTTAGGGTACACTTGCTCTAGCACATCATAAAGGCCACTTTTACGAAGCCGCATTTTATCATGCTAAATCTATGTTCTGTCAGACTCCTGTAGGAAAACTTAAGTACATGCTTTGCACTCCTCTTTGCTACCTTTTCCCACTTTTTTTTTAATGCAAATCAATTCGATATAATACAGAAAGCAACATTAAGGTTCATGTTAGGACCCCTTATATGAACATTGGTCCACTGGTACCATCCTGTATCTACTTTGTCAGTTCACAGATTAACCTTTATCACTTGAAAAATAAAGTGCATTTTTGGAAGAATAAAAGTAAAATAGTCCCACTTTTAAATTAAGTGATCCATTTTTAAATTTGTAATTCAATAAAGTTTGTTATTAAACATGTATCACATTTTTTCATTTTATTTAGACGTTGATGCCTGTTCTACCTTTTGTTTCAAAACTTCTCTCCCAACTACTAAGGTATATTTTAAAGATTTTATTCATTTTATTTATTTGTTTGTTTGTTTGTTTGTTTATTTTTATTCATTTATTTTAGAGTGTGTGCACATGCGTGTGCAAGTGAGGGGAGGGAGACAAGGAGAATTAGAATCCCAAGCAGGCTCTATGCTGAGTGCAAAGGCTGAAGCAGGGCTTGATCCCATGACCCTGAGCTCATGACTTGAGCTGAAGTTAAGAGTTGGATGCTTAACTGGCTGAGCCACCCAAGTGTCCCTAACTACTAAGGTATTTTTTAAAGGATAATTTTAATTAGGTGGTGCCTGCCTAGTTTTAATAAAGACTAGTATTGAGTAGTAATACATAACATGTTTCTCTTCTCTTTTCCTGGACTCCTGGTGAGGGAGGCAGGAGTGGTTCTGAGTTGAGTATGCAAGCACATCCCGTGTGTGCACTTAACATAATATGAGAGATCACAAAGTCTTAATAGTGGAAAATACTAGCCAGTTGTAAAGGAGTGGGAAGTAAAACAAATATACATACATGATTATACTTAAATGAATATACAGAGGAATTAAGACATCTGTAGTGGGAATTAATGAAGCACCATCCTGGGAAAGCAGAAAATAACCACCTTGGTTTTCTAGCTCAGAAGTGATGAGCATTAGTTTATAAGTTTTGCTAAGCCATGACAAAAGTTCTGAAGTATTTTTTTTAAAGATTTATTTAAGAGAGAGCGAGAGTGAGAGAGTTGGGGGAGGGGCAGAGGGAGAGAATACTTAAGCAGACTCCCTACTGAGTGCAGAGCCTGATGTGGGGCTTGATCCTACGACCCATGAGACCATGACCTGAACTGAAACCAAGAGTTGGGCACTTACTGAGCGACCCTGAAATATTTATATACACCCAAACATTGAAATTTATATATACCTTACAAATGGAGAATAAGTTTAAAGTATTAACAAGATACCAAAAGAAATAACAGGCTATATACTTTGAGTTTTTATAGGTACACAGTGATTATTCTTAGAGGTCAAACTGTAATTCAGGGCTTTGAATTGAATTTACTTCTCAAAATAAAAACTCAGGTATAGAGTGTAGTAGTTTAAAGAGTTTTAATCAATACTCTTATCTCTCCAGCACCTTCTCACACACATATTTAGCTGTATAAAATTAGCCATTTAAGAAGAGTTGAATATCCCACTGGGAAATGTGATGTGAATAGTCACTGACATAAAATCCACCTATTTTTGTCAGTTTCAGAAATAAGAAAGTGTGAAGATGCTGTTTCACACTAAATAGAGTTACTGCTAAGTTCCTAGATCGTAATTGAAGAATTATGTTGCAGAAAGATTAAGTTAACTGAAGTCAGTTGAAAGTAATGAGACATGCATTGGAAGAATCTCATCACCTGGCTATACTAGATAACCAACAGCTATAACTTAGTAAAGATGGAGTCAGTAAGTTTTTATGAGAAACAGCAGTATCTTTAACACCTAGAAGCATACTTCTAGTCACATAGTAGATGCTCATGAAGTTCTGATTCCTCTCCTTGAGTACTATAAAAAGACAGCTAATTATTATTTTTTTCCCTTAATGGTCATGACTGCAAAGATAGCAACAACATCTCATGTGTGATCTGCCATATAGTCCAGTTAAAGTAGCCCAAATGTTTCCAAAGTTGGAGGACCAAGCTGCTTTGAAACAAGTTTTTTTTAGACCCTTAAATGTGGTTTATAGTATATATCCAAATTGTTTTTGTAATAATGCCATTTGAAAGAATAGTTGATATAAAATAAAAAAATAAAAACCGCAAGAGCACTGGAATGGAATGGCGTAGTTATACCTTTTGACTTTTTGGCAGTAGTCAAATATTTTGTCTGGTTCATTTAGGGGGTGCCTCACTTTCATTTGACCTTGGAGTTCTGTCATTCATAGTGTCCCACTCCACCGAGTGCCCCTTCCCTGGGATTACTCTCTGAAAGATGAGAGAAATACTGTCTTTACTGGAATAGATAAACCACCTGGAGCTGTGTCTGGGGCTTGCTGTACCATTTTGCCTACAAAATGCAGAGTCCCTCTGTGTATGATGAAGCCAAGGGCAGGTGAGCTGGAGAGAAGGTCTGGATAACACTGACTACCTGGATCTGATCTTGCTGAAGCTTAGAACAACCCTGTATTAACAACCCTCGATTTCCTGCTTATGAAAGCCAATCAATTTCCTTTGTGTTTAAGCTAGTTTGAGATAAATTTCTGTAGCAAGCAACTGAAAAACATTTTTTTTAAATCGTGAATTGGATGAATATTTGAATTAGGTAAATGTAAAATGATTCTAATTAAAAGTGCTGATATCAGAATATCCAAGCCTTTGAGAGCACTACTAAGATTTCTGGGTGATTGCAGAAGAAGCATAAGTGATCTGGAAGGGCAATTTAAAGTCACAGGTTTTTTATCAGACTGATTTATCTCAGGATTGTTTCACTGATCTCTCCATTCTTTCCCCTCTTAATGATTGCAGTCCTAATCCCGTTTTTTAAAAATTTATTTTAAAGATTTTCTTTATTTATTCATGAGAGAGACACACAGAGAGAGAGAGGCACAGACACAGGCAGAGGGAGAAGCAGGCTCCACGCAGGGAGCCCGATGTGGGACTCGATGTTGGGTCCCCAGGATCACAGCCTGGGCCGAAGGCAGGCACCAAACCACTGAGCCACCCGGGCCGCCCCAAAGATTTTATTTATTTATTCATGAGAGACACAGAGAGAGAGCAGAGACATAGGCAGAGAAAGAAGCAGGCTCCCTGTGGGGAGCCTGATGTGAGACTTGATGCGGGACTTGATCCCAGGACCCCGGGATCATGACCTGAGCCGAAGGCAGATGCTCAACCACTGAGCCATCCAGGTACCCCTAATACTGTTTTAAAATTCATCGAAACATGTCCATAAGACCAAATGCTAATTAATTCTCTCCCCATTAAAAGCTTTATGTATTTATTTATGTATTCTTTGGGAGGGGGTAGAGGGAGAGAGAGAATTACCTAAAGCAGGCTCCATGTCCAGTGTGGAGCCTGACACGGGGTTGACCTCACTACCCTGAGATCATGACCTGAGCCAAAATCAAGAGTCAGACACTTAATTGAGCCACCCAGATGCCCAACTCCCCATTAAAAACTTAAAAATTTGAAATCTAATGGACATAATGTATTATTTTAGACGTGCAACATAATGATTCAGTATATGTATATTTTGCAAAATGCTTGTCACAATAGTTAACATCGCTCACCACACATAATTACAATATTTTTTCTTCTAGTGAGAACTTTTAGGATCTAGTCTTTTAGCAACTTTCAAAATATACAATACAGTTTGGTAACTAGTCACCATATTGTTAATTTTTAGAACTTTTATGCTTAAGTAGATAATTATTTTTTAATTCAGACTTCTCATTCTTAGGCTAATCAAATTTTAATTTCTAGTTTTCTTATAGCTAATATTTTTATTATTTATTTGCTTTTCCAGTATATTCCACTGGGACAGTTAATTCAAGTGGATAGTTTATAATGCCAAGGCCACAACTTCATTTTTTTTTTTTTTTAAGATTTTATTTATTTATTCATGATGGAGAGAGGCAGAGACACAGGCAGAGACATAGGCAGAGGGAGAAGCAGGCTCCATGCAGGGAGCCTGACGTGGGACTTGATCCCGGGTCTCCAGGATCACGCCCTGGGCTGAAGGCGGCGCTAAACCGCTGAGCCACCCAGGCTGCCCCAACTTCATCTTTCATGAGAGTTTAAGTTGGCATTACTTAGGAAAAGTCCTGTTTGGTGACTTTTGTACTTTAGATGACTCAAGTTTTTGCTTATGCATATGCCAGGAAAGAAAGCTTAGATGGTTTAATGCCAAACTCAGTAACTAATGGAGAAAAATAATCTAACTTAAGACAGTAGTAGTATTTTTATATATGAAGGCTGATTTTTAAATTTTTTTATGAAGACTAATTTTTAATAGATGTTTGTCATGTAATGACAAATAAGAAAAACTGGCTACCTGAAACTTCAGGAGTCATGAGGGCAAAGGGGATTGGTTAGGGTTACTTTTAACTACCACTTATGAAACTGGTTTTATTACCTTTGTCTTTTAGGTCAAAATCATGACCTAGAGAAAATGATTTCCCTGGCTCTGTAATTTTCTTTATGTCTGTGTGTTTGTGTGTACATGCTCATACTGGGCTTTATGAATAAAAGTCCTCTTTCCTAAGAAATCGGCATTGCCTGGTGGTTAAGAAGAGCACAGGCTTTTGATCTGCTCAGATTCAAATTCAAACAAAATCCAAACTTACTAGCTGTGAGACTTTAACAAGGAGCTTTAACCTCCATAAAGGTTACCTTAGAATTTTGAGTCAGAAAGGGCTAAACAGTAGTTTGTAAAGACCTTGAAACAGTACTCACCTCAATCAAAGGAGGAATTTTTTTAGAATGACTATTTAAAAAAAAAAAAAAACTTAAAAAAGAAATTAGTCTCTGTGCCCTTGGGGTTCAAACTCATGTCCTCAAGACCAAGAGGAATGTTCTATGGACTGAACCAGCCAGGCACCCCTAGAATGGCTTTTATTAACATAAATGGGCACACATACAAATCCTACAACGTGCTTTTCTCCTTTAGCAGTTGACCTTAGAACACTCCCTGCCAGAGTATGTATGGTATTCATTTTCACCATAGAGAGTCCATGAGCACATATAGCCTTTCCTTTCAAGACTATTCCCTGTGGGTAGTTTTTGTTTTGAGGTTTTGTTGTAGGATAGATTCTTAACAGTTGAACTGACCAGCTGCTGGATATGTACATTCAGGATGATAGATGTTGCCAGGTTGCTCATCAGAAAGGCAAACTAGTTTATCTACCCGTCAACAGTAAGGCCCTTTTCCTGACACCTTTTCTACTACTGGATATTCTCAAACCTTTTGGTTTGGGCAAATCTAGGGGGGAAAGAGCAACCACTATTCTCTCGTTTAATTTGAGTTCATATGATTATCTTCTTGTATTTATTATGCTCATCTTTTCTTGTTTATAACCAATTGATTTCTTCTGTTCCTTCTGTTTTTATTGTGTCTTTCCTTTTTGGTCTGTAGAGTTGTCTTAGTAGGTTATAATGCATTCTGCATAGATTTTTTTAGTTTTGTTTTATAGCATGATAGTTGTGTTTTAATTCTTTTTATGTTGTCTTTGTGGCACAGAATTTAAATGATATTTTTCATATCATCCAGTCTATTAGTATTTTATGTTGTCTGGCTTAGCTTTATGTTTTCCTTAGGAAGACCTTGTCCATCTGAAGCTACAAGAATATTGCCTACATTTTCTTCCAATATTCTTATAATGTTCTCTTTTTAAAAAGTTTTGAGATCTTTAAAAGGTTTGGAATTTATATTTGTTTATATATCCTTTTTTTTCCCCCCCAAATGGAGTGCCATTTATCCCAACAAAATAAACTCTTCAAAGTTTACATAAAAATTCTTGGGACACCTGGGTGCTCAGTGGTTTAACACCTGCCTTTGGCCCAGGGTGTGATCCTGGAGTCCCTGGATCAAGTCCCACATTGGGCTCCCTCCCTGCATGGAGCCTGCTTCTCCCTCTGCCTGTGTCTCTGCCTCTCTGTGTCTCTTATGGATAAATAAAATATTAAAAAAAAAATCTTAAAAACCTGGGACTTCTGGGTGGCTCTCTGTTTGAGCATCTGCCTTTGGCTCAGGTAGGATCCCAGGGTCCTGGGATCGAGTCTCAGCATCAGGCTCACCAGAGGGAGCCTGCTTCTCCCTCTGCCTGTGTCTCTGCCTCTTTCTGTGTCTCTCATGAATGAATGAATGAGTGAATGAATGAATGAATGAATGAATAAAGAATTCTTAAAATCCTTAGAATTGCATTGATTTGGGGCAGCTTCAGGATTCTTTCATACACATAGATGTCACCAGCGATTTACCCACCGAATTGGTTTATAGTAGTGCACTCTGTAGCCACATGGGCTGTGATGATCTCTTTCTGAGATGTGACACATCGTGAAATAAATTTGGAATGGAATTTTTGTTTTATAACTGGGAAGTTCAGCTTTCATGCTATAACTCTCCAGTTCAGTTCTACAAACATTTATGGAATACTGTTCTTAAATATATATATGAGGGACAAAGTGTATTTCCAATGCCTGTGGAGCTTATAGTCTAATGGGAAAGATAGGTCAACATAATTTGTAAATTCCGATGATAAATAATTGTACAGGAAAATACTGGGATACTAAGAATGGCACCCAGCGCAATGGAAATAGAAATCAAGAGGTCAGGTAAGGTTTTTTTGGAGGCTGTAGTGTGTTAGGTAAATCTTAAAGGAATGAAAGGAGTTAGCTGAGTGAAGGGTGACATTGTAGAGAGGGGTAGGGGTAGCAGGAAGTATGAACAGTATGAGCAGTGATGAGGTATGAAAATATACTTGTCTATAAGTATATATTCTAGAGTCTAAACCGTGTGTGGGGTTGGCTAGGGAGCCAGTAGCCCACCTATAGAGGCCCTTGCTTATACACCTGTTGTGCCCAAGATCGCGAATCCGAGAAACCGCCAAGGAGCTGACACCGATGCAATCACACGAGGGTTTATTTACAAGCTCGAGCCTGGGTCCAAGTATACCCGACACAGCGGAGCAGGGGGCTTGGACCCCGAGACTAAGAGGCTTAGCAACTTTATAGGGGCCAGTGGCCAATGGGATACGCAGAAAGTTGCACAGTCATGCTGGTCCGCTGAGCCGGATTTCTGATTAGGGTGTGTCCTGGTCTTTGATTAGGGCGGGGCAGTGCCCTAAGTAATAAGCAGGTCAGCACAAGGCGGGTGCAGCCCAAAATAGAGTCAGTCCTGCTCTGCTTGTCCAGGGGTAGAGGATTTTGTTCAATTTCCTGGGTCCCACACACCGTACTGAGAGTTTGGTATTTGTACTTCAGGCAGTTGGGGAATTAGGAAGATTCTAAGGAGCAGAGGGATGGTGATGAGATCTGTGTGTAAGAAAAGTCACCTCGTGACTTTTTGAAAGCCTGAGAGAGACTAGGTAGGAGGCTCTTGGTGATGATACTGGCAGGTGTGCGATAATGGGGATCAGAAAAAGGAAGGAGACACATGAGAAATATTTAGGAGTTAAGATCAGCAGGGCTTGGCGACTGTTTGCAAGGAGAAAGAAGGGGAAAGTTAGCAGGTAAATAAGAGCTTAGGTGACTGGCTGGGTGGCTGGGGACCTAGGCAGTGCTGGGGCTTGGAGGGAGGAGGGCAGTGGGATGAGAAGTCAGAATTTAGATGAATTTCAATATCCTCTGTGGTGGGATATGCAAGGGGAGATGTCCGGCTGGCAGCTGATTGGGAAGTGCTGGGGGCAGCCTACACCAGGTCCTGGTCTGGTAGCCCTACGTGTGTTGGCGGTAATTTAAGGGGTTATAAGAATGCAGGGGAAGCGGACAGATGAGTAAGGAAAGTACAAGTACGCCAGAGCCTCAACCCCGGAGGCCATATCTAGTGCACAAAGAATAATAGCAACTGACATACAGTGATTGCTTGGTATATTTTACATGGGTTAGTTTCTTTTTTAAGTATTATTTTTTACAGATTTCATTTGAGAGAGAGGGATAGAGGGCATAAGGGGTAGAGCGGGCAGAGGGAGAGGGAGAAGCAGCCCCTAGATCACGACCTGAGCCAAAGGCAGACCCTTCGCCGGCCCAGGCGCGCCTGAAGATCTATTTCTAAGCGATCTCTGCACCCAGTAGGCCCCCGGAGCGCACACCCCGGCGATCAAGAATCTCCTGCGCTGCCCAGTGCTGGCCCCGCGTGGGTGAGTTGCAGTCTGCACAGCAAGCCCAGCCCTTTGCTGACCGCCCGCCTCTCCCTTTGAGTCTACTCAATAAATCTCACTTGGGGGGAAAAAATCCGCACAGCAACTGGGGTGAGGCCCCAGTATCCCCGCTCTTGCAGATGAAGAGGCAGGGCCGGGCAAGACCGGGTACCCAGCGCGCGGTCGAGCTCCAGAGCCTGGGCCTCCCCCCTCCCCCCCGCTGGCTGGGGAGGGAGCCGGGGGCAGCGCAGGGGACGGGGAGGAGGGTCTGCGGGGAGCTGCGCCTGCGGGGAGCTGCGCAGAGGCTCCCGAGTGCGGCGGGAGAGGAGCAAAGGCACCAGCAAGTGCCCCCCGCTGAGAGGCGAAGGGCGACGGGCGGTTCTGGGGTGCAGGCTCGCGTTCACTGGGGGCCCGCGGGGACCGGGGAGCGGAGTTCCAGGTAAGAGCCTTTATGGACCATTAGGTGCCCGGTGCCCCGACCGTTCCTGTGCTGCCTTATCCCCACTTTCTTACCGGAACCGAGAAGGCAAATCCTCCCCAGTTTTCTTCGGGACTCTTTGTTGCAAGGATTTACCTCAGCTCTTCTCACTCTGTTAGCCCTTCTGGCAATCTTATCTGTGCTGAAAATCCCAAATACTCCAGCCTAAGATCTTGACACCCGGGGTCCCTCTGATGTCTTAACCACCTTCATCTTAGTCACTTGCTGCACTGCCTGTCCCCAACTAGACTCATTTGGGGGATGCTTCAGTTGCAAATACCTTCCCTACACCTCGGACCCAACACACACACACCCTCTGCCAGTAGCCCCTCAAGACTTGCTTGCTGCAGTATAATGTAGCGGCCACACACGCCTATTTGTCCTTACCTAAATGTAAACTAGAGGGCAGAATTTATGTCTCAATCACAGTCATGTCCTGTCTAGCGAAAAAAGTGAGGCTGTTGACTATGGCATCGAAAGCACATAAGGGGTTGATGGCTTGAAAAGGAGGAACCATCACATTAGTCCCTGGGACTGGACTGACAGAGGTGGGAACAAATGCCCATCCAGACACATTTGGAGCTTACACGGGAAGATGAAGCAGGTAGGGACCCTAGTAGGAGGTGGGAAGATGTTTGCCTGAGGATGAGAGCAAGGGGCTTAGTCTGGGGCTTGAATTGAGTAATGAAATCACCAGGCCAAGTGAGAATGGCCCAGAGGAAAGCTCGCCCCTGTAGGGGAAGCCTGCCACAGGCCCCTTGCACATGATTTCTAACCCACAACTCCAACCATTCCAGATTTTGGATGTTTTTCCCTTTCACTGCAGTGATGGGTTTCTTCAGGATGGCTGATGGATACTAACCACTAGTTATACCTGTTAGCTGTTAAAGTTACTCCATTTGTCTACCGTAAAAAGAGTGGGATCTAAAAACAGGGTCTGGGGAGCTAGATGCTACCTTGTATGTTTCCCTACTTACTCCATCTTATATTCCCAAATATTTAACATGTGAAAAAAATGGAGATAAAACTCTTGTGCTTTATTATGTCAGTGAAAATGCCATATTTCTTTGAATAATCAAAATGAAAATATGCTTATTTGAAGGTTCTGTTATGAACATTCATTCTTTAGGTTGGCAGATTCTGATAATAAAGGTAACTTTTCAACGAAAGAATTTTCTAAACACTACTTCTCTTGCCAAACAGGTGAAACCGATCCACTTAAGAGCACAGTACATGAACCATTATAGATACACATGCACCTATATGTATCTACATACACAGAGTCTAAGATAAAGTGGAATACCATTTTTATAAGTAGGGGGGACACGTCTTTATAAAATGGGAATTTGGGTCCTACGATGGCACCAATAAGCAAATATTCAAAATAGCTGGATGGAAGGAAGGAGTGGCTAAGAAACACTTGAATGCCTTTTCTTTGGGAGGAGAATCATCGGATACTACATTCATGGGAAACAAAAGCAGTCCTGTTGGCTCCAGTGGACGCAGATGCCCCAGGCAGTAGAGAGTCTTCTAGGGTATCCTTCCATTGACAACACGCTGCTGTTACTGTAAATGTAAATATCTTTTTCTAAGACAGTACTCCATTTTTACCCCCCAAAAGTATCACGAAAAGTGGCTGCAGTTTACGTTGTGAATATGTAGCTTTCTCTAAAAGGAAGCATCTGTTGTTAAAAAATAGCCCAAGTAATAGCCAAGTATACTCCTACCTCTAAGTTCCCTGTACTACACATAGTCCATCAGTTCTTTTATTGTTTTATTAATAAATATATTTGATAACATCTAGGCTTCAGCTGATTTCTCAGATAAGGACTGAAGCAAATCTTTATAGAGGGCAGAGTTCATGAATCGGGGATATGAGTCTCTGTGCATTAAAGTGTAGATCTGAAGTTGGGCGTCATCAAATATGTGTTGGGATGGCTCTACCATGTTCCTGTTGATGACTTCTCTTACTCTGGAATCCAAGCTGACCTGTCAGTAGAAACAAAGAAGAGTGGGATTAGATATTTTTCCCTTTGGAAATCCATCCCTAACCCCCGCTGGGGTTGTTAAGAGCACAGTACACGGCTTGTACTGTTTCTTAAAAATCCGGGATCCCTGGGTGGCGCAGCAGTTTGGCGCCTGCCTTTGGCCCAGGGCACTATCCTGGAGACCTGGGATCGAATCCCACGTCGGGCTCCCGGTGCATGGAGCCTGCTTCTCCCTCTGCCTGTGTCTCTGCCTCTCTCTCTGTGACTATCATAAATAAATTAAAAAAAAAACAAAACACATCTGAAGAAGAGGAAATTAAAAAAAAAAATCCCAAAACAAACAAAGTCATCCAGAAATCTAAATCGCTGAAAGAGAAATTGAACACATAATGAACAGGGGTTTTCAAGCTTCAGCAGCATCAGAAGGAATGCCTGTTTAACAGATTGCTGGCCCCCACCTGCAGAATTTCTGACTCGGTAGGTCTGGGTTGGGGGTGCCTGAAATGTGTATTTCTCATGAATTTTAGGTGATACTGGCGGGGATCACATTGCTTTAGAAAACCACAACATTGTTTTCCTTCTTTCAAGTGACTGTACTGTGTCCTTTGAGAATAAAAGGGTAGCGTGCACACACTCACCCCTTGCTAATTTCCTAACATCAGGGCCGCAAATTTCTGGGAACGAGTGTCACGCTGGCTGGTGAATCGAAGCTAACTCGAGCACCGTGGAACGGTTAACAGCACAGGGCCTGTGTTTCAATCCCAGCTACATCACTACTTAGCTGTGCGGCCTTTGGCAAAGTAAATTTAGCCCCAACGAACTCCTTCCTAAAGGGGATAATGATGATGATAGTGGTGGGGATTTAATGAGAAATTATTTCAAGTATACAATGGAATATTAGCCATTAGAAATGACAAATACCCACCATTTGCTTCAACGTGGATGGAACTGGAGGGTATTATGCTGAGTGAAGTAAGTCAATCGGAGAAGGACAAACATTGTATGTTCTCATTCATTTGGGGAACATAAATAATAGTGAAAAGGAATAGAAGGGAAGGGAGAAGAAGTGTGTGGGAAATATCAGAAAGGGAGACAGAACATAAAGACTCCTAACTCTGGGAAACGAACTAGGGGTGGTGGAAGGGGAGGAGGGCGGGGGGTGGGGGTGACTGGGTGATGGGCACTGAGGGGGGCACTTGACGGGATGAGCACTGGGTGTTATTCTGTATGTTGGCAAATTGAACACCAATAAAAAATAAATTTATTATTAAAAAAAAGAGAATTCATTAAGTCCTTAGGAGATGTTGGCTCTTCTTTCTCTGATGTTTTGCTCATCCTAGAAAAGCCTGTCTCACAGACCAGAGGAAGCTATTGGGCTTCGACTTTCTCCATAGGACAGCAGACAAACAAGAGTACAGGCTGTAGAGATGAACTCGCACCTTAGCGGGACCATCTCTGCACCAGGAGGCCGGGATAGTTCTAATGCTATACAATGCACATGCTACTCTTTAGTAGAAAACTGAAAATATGACTAGCTAAATCATTAAATTTTGACTTCAGTGATCTGTCTTTCCAGATGCATATATCTACTCTCCTCCCGGAAAGCCCCTGGTACCCACCCACAGGTAACTCAATGTGGTTGACCTTGAACAACATGGGTTTGAATTGAGTGGGTCCCCTCACAGGGGATTTTTTGGGGATAAATACAGTAGAGTACTGTAAGTGCATTTTCCGCTTAGCATTTCTGAATAACGTTTTCTTTTCTGTATCTTTACTGTAAGCACGTGCTAATCGACTGTTTATGCTGTCGGGAAGGCTTCTGGTCAACAGTAGGCTATTAGTAGTTATGTTTTCGGGGAGTCAAAATTATACGTAGATTATTGACTGTGTGGGGTCAGCGCCCCTAACCCTGTGTTGTTCAAGGGCCAACTTCACGTGGATTCAGTGGATTGCCAGCATCTCCGAATCTCTTTTTTGTATAGCTTGCGAAGGAAAAAAACTTTTTCCATCCAATTCCAAGTCCCTGTCATCCCTCATTTTCCCTCTGGCTCTGTATGCAAAGCCTCAGGGAACCTGCCTCTTTAACACCTCTCAAATCTGTCTACCTCATGCCTCTTCCCTGCCAACACCCTTGGGGAAATCCATTTCCTGCTGGATTTGTTCACTGGCTTCCTAACTGGTCTCCCGTCTCCTGAGTGCCTCTCCAAACCACACCACTGTTTGGCCAGAGGGCCCTTCCTTCCTTGGGCTCTTTCTTCCTTCCTCCCTCCCTCCCTTCTTCCTTTATTTTTATTTTTATTTTTTTTATTCTTAAGATTTTATTATTTATTTGAGCACAAGCAAGGAGAGCGGCAGGCAGAGGGAGAAGGAGACTCCCCGCTGAGCAGGGAGCTGAATGAACTATCAGGGCTTGATCCCAGGACCTTGGGATCATGACTTGAGCTACAGACAGACACTTAACTGATAGATCCACCTAGGTGCCCCTGGAGGACTCTTTCTATGGTACAAACTCCATTCTGACACTGCAGCTTCAGAGCTGGCACTGACTTGTCCAAGTGCTCAGGATAAGCCCAAAGTTTAAACTTAGGAGGCCTTTATGCTCTGCTTCCACCAATTTCCCCTGGTCTACCTTACTATTCCACTCAAGATTGTAAAGATTGGAATTCCACTTGAAACTTAAAGAAAGAAGGTGCTAGGGTGGCACAGTCACTTGAGCATCCAATTCTTGGTCGGCTGGCATTGTGATCTCTGGATCATGAGATGGAACCCCACCTCAGGCTGTGCGCTCAGCAGGGAGTCTGCTCTAGACTTTCTTTCCCTCTCCCTCCGGCCCTGCCCCTGCTCCCCACTCACTCATGCTATCCCTCGAATAAATCAGTAAATCTTAAAAAAGGCAAGCAAGCAAGCTAGGACTAGCTTGTCTTTGTTCCCTCCATCTAGAATAACCTTTCCCTGACTTCTCCTTCAGGTCCTGGGTTAGCTGTCACTCCCCCATCCATCCGGAGAAGCCTCCCACAACTACCCAGAGGGAGGTGGAGTTACCTCCTTTGCTGCCCCCCGCCCCCCCCCCCCCCACACACAGCTTATTCCTGGGGCAGCACTCAGCCAAGCAATCCCTTCGTGGAAGCTTCTTGAGGATTAAGTGCCCCGTGCTGAGGTGCTGAGGGACATTGCTCCTGCCAAAGGAGAGACTTGCTACTTATCATTGGCTAGAAGGATGAGATCTTCTGCTCTTGTTAGGGAATTCGATGGAGATACTCTAGAAATCATTAACATTTTAGTTTACAAACAGCTAAGGCACAAATGGAATTTTTTTCATTCTCTCCAGCCTCCACATGAGCATCCCTGTCCGTCTGCTCAGGATGAGAGAATGAACACAGAGGGTTGCTTCATGAAGAGGCCATGTCGAGTGTCACCACTGTGCCAGGTGCTATGGTGAGTGGGGCTTTGCACCTGTCCTCCCTTTAATCCTCCCAGACAGGAAAATGGCCATGTCCCATTGTACATATGAGGCAATGGAGCCCCCAGAGAGGTTCAGATATACTGAAGGTAATTTAGCTGTTAAATGAGAGAAGTAGGGTTCAAACCCAAGTGAATCTGACCCCCATATCTAAGCTCTTAAAAATGTCAAGCTTTTACACTTTAAGTAATACATGCTTACATTTGGGCAGCAAGAGTCATCTTTTTATATCCTTTTGGCTTCACACATTTGCTAAGAAATTTTTGGGTATATGATGCTTATCTCAAAAATCTTGTCTCAAAAAATAAGAAGGAAAATCACGACAAAATAAGAACATGTAGAAGCCTTAAAGGACAAAAATTCTCTTGCTTTTATGAATCCAAAATGGAAATGATATTCTGAACTCTATATTCATACATCTGTCACTGAGTATCTCCAACTTAAAAACACAAACTTAAGTAAGCAAAGTTGAGCCCTGTAGTCTTTCTCCCAGGCTCGACCCCCATCCTGTCTGCCCAATTTCCACGAATCACACCACTGTCTGATGTGCCCTGACATATGGGAGTCATTCCAGACACTGGGATCCCCCTCAAATCAAAGCCTACTGCTCAGGTTTCTCCCCAGCTGGCTTGTCAGGCCTCATGATGTCCTCTTTCCACTACGGAATGAACCTGCTAACTGTTCTCTGCCTCTTGTGTCTTCCTCCTAATCCATTCTGCAGCCACACTGGTCTTTTGGAAATCTAAATTTGATGATGCTTCCAGGCTAAAATCTGAGGGCTTCCCAAGATAACAATTAGAACAGGCCAGCATGGCCCCCAACCCCTTGATGCTCTTGGGCCATCCCCTTTTCTGAACTGTCCTCCAGCTGCCTGCCAGCAGCCTCAATAGCTTGGTAAACGTGCTACATTCCAGCATTCCAAACTGGACATTTTCACAGATCATGGGACTGCATGCTTTTACCCTTGGCGCATCTAGTCCTTTCCTCTGGGATGTTTTCATCCCGCTGGGTTGCTGGTGATTTCCTTTTCATATCCTTGGTTCCACAGCCTCTTCTAGTCCGTCTTCCTTCTTCCTGCCCCACCCACTATTGATGGCTCACTCCGCCAGCTCCTTGGTCACACCACGGGCTCCACACCTGTTTGCCCCATTGACTATGAGCTCCCTGACAGGAGAGGCCCTGTTTGATTGACTATACTCTCAGAGGCACATAGGAGGACATAATGGCTGATTTTACAATTAGAGCTATAAAGTACTCGATGTTGAGATAACCCTGACCCTGTAGATTTACATTTGAAGGAACAGCAACTGGGCAATGGCAGCTTACTGATGTCCCTCATCTGACAGTTTCTCTGCTCTAAGAGAAGGATACCCTAGGGAAAACTTCCATATCATATTAGCCATGCTATTTTTTTTTCAGATTTTATTTATTTGAGAGAGAGAGAGCATGAGCAGGGGGAAGCACTGGCGGGGAAGCAGACTCCCCGCTGAACAGGGAGCCTGTTGGGGCTCAATCCCAGGACCCTGAGATCATGACCTGAGTTGCAGGCAGATGCTTAACAGACTGAGCCACCCAGATGCACCAGCAATGCTATTTCTATTGAAATAAAAATACCTGTAAAACATATTGGTGCTCAGAACAAAAAGATAATTTTATTTAAATAAATTCTTATAGGGTATAATGTTTTTAAACAGTATTTACAATAAACTGCACAGACTACCCCTTCTGGAGAATCTGGTGAAGGTCATAAATAGTTTCTCCAGAAAGATGCACAAAAGTTATCACAGAGTTCACGGGGCACTGAGAGCCTGCCTGTGGGACCACGGTCAAAGGCATCCAAATACTATGAGTGTGGGTGGAGTCGTCTCTACCTTATAGTAGCTGTCACTGTGCCATGTGACCCAATGCTGATGGGGTTCATTTTACCCACGGTCACGGCAGGTACGTACCTCTTTAGGAGAAAGAATAGAAATATAGTCTTCATAGATGGTCCTTGCTTTTTCCTCAATGATGGTTTTATTAGCTTCTTTTTTCAATTCCTCACACGCCATCCAGAAAAGCATATTTTCTTCACTAAATTCTGTTCGGAGGAATTCCCGGAAAGCATTCCTTCCCGCTGGAGTGAGCATTACCTTGTCAAATGACTGAGACCAGGCGTTGACTTCCTCCAGAGTGGGACTTGGGCTTAATGGGGATGGAAAGAAAGGGGCAAGAGGAAGCTATGTTATTGGTAGTTGCTTTACTTTGAATTTCCTCACTATAAACATCCCCTTTTCCCCTCTGCGAATGAAAATGTGCACCTAGGCCCTTTTAGGAAAGGAAAGAGCTGTGCTCATTTCCTTGCACCTTTGGCAAAAAACACACGAGTATGATACTTTTAAATCGTTTAGCTGGAGTGTGTGGTTACTGCCCAAATGCTTGCAGACCAGTCACTAGAATAACTGCTAAGAACACTCTTGTTTAGATCTTAGGAGTCCTAGTGAAGTTTTAAAATTGTAACAGTGAAGTAAAATCCTAGGAGCATCTCACCAAAACTTCCCTGTCACCCGCGACAGACCTCAGCACACTACCTTCCAGCACAGCAGTGGGGCTATATATCTCTTTAGTGGTTTTTAACATTTGAAAGAGAATTTTAAGGAGAAAGGGAAAAGAACATGTAATATAACTGCAAGTTATAAAGGACGATAACAAACACACACTATAAACTCAGCATTCACCTTGAGAACCAGGCTGCCACCACCAGCCGCACCTACCTTGACATCATATGGCCACAACCTGTTCTCCTGCCTTCCCCACCCTGAGGGAACTGCTGTGCTTGATTTTGGACTCACCCTGGCTTAGTTTATTTTTACTTATATTTTAATTATATTGAGGCCAGAAAACATAGCCTGTTTAGCAGTGATACTTATTAAATAATTTCTTTCCTGGGAATGGAACCTGGTGCAACCACTCTGGAAAACAATATGGAGGTTCCTCAGAAAGCTGAAAATAGAGTCACTCTATGACCCAGACATTTCACTATTGGGTATTTATCCCAAAGATACAAAGGTAGTGATCCGAAGGGGCACATGCACCCCAATGTTTATAGCAGCAATGTCCACAATAGCCAAAGTATGGAAAGAACCCAGATGTCCATTGACCGATGAATGGATAAAGAAGATGTGGTATATGTATACAATGGACTACTACTCAGCCATCAAAAAAAAAAAAAGAAATATTGCCATTTGCAACGACGTGGATGGAACTAGAGGGTATTATGCTAAGTGAAATAAATCAATCAGAGAAAGACAATTATATGATCTCATTCTTATGTCAAATTTAAGAAAACAGAAGATCATAGGGGAAAAGAGGGAAAAATAAACAAGAGGAAATAAGAGAGGGACACAAAACCATAATAGACTCTTAATCATAGGAAACAAATTGAGGGTCATTGGACCGGAGGGGGGGTGGAGGGACAGGGTAACTGGGTGATGGGCATTAAGGAGGGCATGTGATATACTGAGCACTGGGTATTATATAAGACTAATGAATGACTGACCTTTACCTCTGAAACCAAGAATACATTATATGTTAATTAACTGAATTTAAATAATTTCTTTCCTCCTAGCTTTCTTTTCATAGTTTTAATGTAAATACATATCTCTGAAGACTATATTCTTCAGTGGTTTTTTTTTCCCCTTCACTTTATAAAAATGGCTGACCACCATGTTGTCTTCGGCCAATTGCTTTTGTCACCCAACACTGAGTGTCTAAGATTCACGAATCCACATTGCTGAAGGTGGCCAGAGTTCCTGAGTAGGATTTATCTTTCACTTTCTATTCTTGTACTGTCCTCTTCTGGTCTGGTGTTCCCGTTGAATTGATTTCTTACACATTTGGGTAGTTATACAAGACCCGTAAAACCTTGGAATGATTTATTGCAGAACTGTTTTGTGGAACTAACCTGTAAAACCAATTGGACTCAGTGTTTATTTTGCAGGAGGGTGTTATGAGTTGAATTAGGTCTCCTAAAAGAAGATATGTTGACATCTTAACTCTAGTACTTCAGGAAGTGACTGTATTTGGAAATAGAGTTTTTGTAGATTTAGCTAAGATGAAGTGATTAACGGGAGCCCTAAACCAGTAGGACGGGCGTTCTTTTTTTTTTTTTTTTAAGATTTTATTTATTTATTCACGACAGACACAGAGAGAAAGAGAGAAGCAGAGAGAGAAGCAGGCTCCTGCATGGAGCCTGACGTGGGACTGGATCCCGGGTCTCCAGGATTACACCCGGGGCCGAAGGTAGCGCTAAACCGCTGGGCCACCCGGGCTGCCCAAGGACTGGCGTTCTTTTTTTTTTTTTTTTTTTTTTTTTTTTTTTTTTAAAGATTTTATTTATTTATTCATGATAGTCACACAGAGAGAGACAGAGAGGCAGAGACACAGGCAGAGGGAGAAGCAGGCTCCATGCACTGGGAGCCCGACGTGGGATTCGATCCCAGGTCTCCAGGATCACGCCCCGGGCCAAAGGCAGGCGCCAAACCGCTGCGCCACCCAGGGATCCCAGGACTGGCGTTCTTATACAAAGGGGAATCAGGACGTTGAGACAGTCACACACAGGGGAAAGATGGCCATGTGATTGGTATGATGCATCTACAAGCCAAGGGATGCCAAGGATTGCTGGCAACCACCAGAGAAGCTAGAAGAGACAAGGAAGGGGTCTCCCCTAGAGCCATCAGAGGGCTTAGCCCTGCTGACACTCTGATTTTGGACCTCTGGCCTCAGAAAAATAACATTAAAGCATAAAGAAAAAAGGAATCTCATGTGCCATTTGCCCAGTTTCCCCAAGGTGACATCTTGCAGAACTATAGTACAACTTCACAGTCCTCCTGGACACTTCTGATGGTTGAATTGTACTCATTTACTTTTGTGATCCCATCTTTAATTGGTTTAAACATTTCAGAGACCATTATTTTATATTTTATTACGGATAACTCTAATATCTAAAGTCCTTTGGGCTCTAAATCCAAGTGTTGATTCTATTGTCACTTGTATGTTGTGTCCTTTTAGTTTTCATTTAGATTCTGGTTGGTCTTAATCTTTAGAAAACTAAGAGTCAAAATTGGGAATATTTTCTTTCCTCCAGAGAGGTTGTGTGTTGGCTTCTTCTGAGATCTAGGAGGTGTTACTGACCTAGGACCACTTAGGCTTCTTTCATAAATCAGGGCATAATCTGGGATCTCAGTTTCAACATCTTGTCCTCACCCTACCTTGTACTTGTTCTCTGAGAAAATCCTTTCAACTCTGCTTAGCCGTCATTACTCAGGATTTTGCTTATTTTTTATTTGGTTTGGTTTTTCAGTTGCTTTGTCATTTTCCTTACTCTCTAGGAGCCCAGCAATGCAAAAACTTCAAAATAATGCAAAATCTATTGTTCTGCATTGGGAAGGCCCTCTGATTATCTACTCTGCCACAGTGCCAAAAGTTCTGTATTTAGTTTTGAGGAGTACAGGATATATACCCCAAAATTTGATATGTAGCTACTTGTCCTAGTTATATGAAGGTCATAAAAAAAAAAAAACACTCACATATACAGAGGTTCACAGTGTTAATTCAATGTCCTTTTCTTGAAATGTATCTTGAAGATGGATTATAATGACCCAGCAGTGAAGCATAAATGAAAGGCTCAAGACCAGAAAAAGTAGGTTATAGATAGGAGTCAGCAGACCAAAAAAGAAAAAAAAGATATTCAAACAATTGTTTCAAGTTAGTTTCAAAATTAGATTCACTGTATACGTGGATCATCCCATTTCAGTACAACTGTGTGTAAATAAATAGAAAATTCCTTTGAAGATATATATTTCTATTTATATAAAACATTGATGGTAGTTCTATCTGGAGACTGGGATGAGGTCTAGAACAAAAGGAAGACTGAATTTTTACTGAAAACCTTTTGTAGTGTTTGGGTTTTGTAGTGTTTTATAGTGGGTAGACTTTTCATCATGCAAAAAAGTATTGTGTATGAAAACAAAGTATCTTTCATAACTAGGAAAAATAGTTTTGAAAGAAAATGTTTAAAAGATGTTGAAAAGATAATTTAAAAATAAAAATAATAACTTCGAGTAACCTGCATAAAATCTTGGATTTTTTTCAGAAAGGTGTGGCTGAGTATGCTAAGTCACGTTCCTTAAGGGACACCTGGTGGGTGGCTCAGTGGTTGAGCCTCTGCCTTGGGCTCAGGGCATGATCCCAGGGTCACTGGATCAACTCCCACATTGGGCTCCCAGCAAGGAGCCTGCTTCTCCCTCTGCCTTTCTCTCTCTCTGTGAGTCTCTCATGGATAAATAAATAAAATCTTTAAAAAAATTATGTTCCTTAAATATGAAGATTCAGAAGATACTTTTTTTACTCCTGTCAGTTTAAGAAATATAAAAGGATGATTCTGAAAAACTTAAAAGCAATTGGTAGTACATTTTTTTTTTTACTTTTTTTTTTTTTAAATAAGAAAGAGCAGAGGTGCCTGGCTGGCTCAGTCAGTAGATTTCCAAACAAAAATTAAGGAAGTAATTAGTCGGTATTACATGAGATAATATGCTAGAAGATTAAACTTACCAGTCATCATCAAAATAACTGACACAATGTCATTGGATTCTAATTCCTCATTTAATGAGACTGCTATGGGGCCAGAATCCAACATAATGGTATTTTTAGGAAACATATAAAATACTACAAAAATTAAGAACAAATAGACAGGCAAAGATATATGAGGCAAATGTAAATAAGAATAATATTAATATCTAAGTAGAATTAGAAACAAAAGACATGAAGTTGGATAAAGAGTCATTTCATATTCTTGAATTTGAGAACAAATAATGGCCAACATATGTCGAATGCTTGCCAGGCTCATGACAGTAGCCACAATAAACTGTTATTGTTCCCATTTTCACACCCAAGGAAACCGAGGCAGAGTGTGGCTTCTCAGCAAAGTGCCCAAGGTCACACTGGCAGGATGGCTAGAGTCAGGCCTAGATGAAGCATTCTCGTTCCAGATAGAAGAGCCTCAAAGCTTTGGTACAGAATACAACATACCAGTATATGTAAGATAAAAGCCATTTTTAAAAAAAGCTTATTTTTTTATTAAGCTCTACACCCAACATGGGGCTTGTACTCATAACCCTGAGATCAAGAGTCGCATGCTCTTCCAACTGAGCCAGCCAGCGCCTTAAGATAAAAGCTATTTTTTAAAAGATTTTTATTTTAAAATTTTATTTATTTGAGAGAGAGAGTGAGAGAGAGCAAGAGTGCGGGGGAGAAGCAGAGGGAGAGGGAGAAGCAGACTCCCTGCTGAGCAGGGAGCCCAATGGGGACTTGATCCCAGGACCTTGAGTTTATGACTTGAACCGAAGGCAGACGCGTAACCAACTGAGCCACCCAGGTGCCCTGATAAAAGCCATTTTTAAACAAACTCATAAATTGTGGAATATTTTTAAAAAGTTTTTATTTTTTTAGTTATCTCTACACCCAACATGAGGCTTGAACTCATAACCTCAAGATCAAGAGTCTCATATTCCTCAAACTGAGCATGTGAGGCGTACCAAATTGTGGAAGATTTTAATATGCTTCCCAGACTTTGAAAAATCTGGGTAAGGGTAAGTAAGTTAAAAGAATGAAAAAAAAAAAAAAACCACTTAAGTAACCATTTAGGCTATTTGTTTTTTCCCCCTCAAAAATAAGCAATTTAATACAAGACCTATTTGAACAATGCTTTTAGGAGACTTGTCCAGTATCTGTAATTATATAGGTATAATACCAAGAAAAGGTATTAGAATAAGCAACTGATAATACAGGAACAAAACGAGATAATTTTAAAATCTGATATTATGGAAAGTAGTGTGTTTTCTTCCCAACAATTTTTCAAAATATTTAAATTAAGACAATACTACATTAGAGCATAAATTTATAGTTAAGAATAAAAATGGACTTTTAAAACTTTCCTGAAAACCAAACATGTGTGTTTCACTACTGTGTTTTATTCTATTTTTTTAAAAGGTTTTATTTATTTATTCATGAGAGACAGAGAGGCGCAGAGACACAGGCAGAGGGAGAAGCAGGCCCCATGCAGAGAGCCCGATGTAGGACTCCATCCTGGGTCTCCAGGATCAGGCCCTGGGCTGAAGGCGGTGCTAAACCACTGAGCCACCGGGGCTGCCCCTGTGTTTTATTTTTAAAAGTCTATCATATGAAAATAGGATAACGTCATGTTTTGTCAAGAAGCATCAGTTAATATTTGTGATTAGCAGGGATGAAATTAATAATGGAACTAATTTTTCTCCCTGTCACACAATGAACTCTGCAGAGTGGAAATGTGCTACATTATGATCTGATATCATTAAACTGCAGTTAAGCAACTGTGTGTTACGGTGCCAAAAAATCACAGTGATAAGGCTGGCATTTCTGTCAATTTAGTGAGCTAAACAATAATGAGATTTACCTTTCTTCACAGGATGGAAGGTCTTCTTCTCTGAGTTCATGGGAGGGCCTCCTGGGTCTCTGTTCTTGGTTTCTAACAGTAAGACTGCATGAAACAAGACATTTATGTATCAATTGAGATCATTATGTGTCAGGAAATATGTTAAAGGGAACTCCAGATTACCAAGAAATACCAAGTATTTCTCTCTTTTCTTGAAAAAAATTGGCCCTGATTTTCTTAAGAAAACCAAAAGTTGGGCATCTGCATGGCTCAGTCAGTTAAGCATCTGCCTTTAGCTCAGGTCAAGATCCAGGGTCCTGGGATTGAGCCCCACATCAGGTTCCCTGCTCAGCAGGGAGTCTGCTTCTCCCTCTCCCTCTGCCCCTCATTCATGCTCATGTACTCTTTCTCAAATAAATAAATAAAAAGTCTTAAACCAAAACCAAATGTATGATGCCAAAGTATTAGCAAAATAATTATAATATTGTGGTCTACACTAATTGAGGGAGAGTTTACATTTAGAATAATACTTATTTTCATAAAAACATGTTAGAAAAATATAAAAAGGTCAGGGGTCAGGTTATCAGGAATGTTTGAGGTTTTCATTTCATTTCTACACCTTGAAAAAAAGTGTACATTCTCTAGTCAAAATGTATTTGTGTTTCCAGTCAAAATAGAGGTCTTAGATATTTCTAGGCACATATGCAAAAATGTTATGAGAAAACCGGGAAAGCATACAATCAAAATTTATGTCTTTCAGGAGACTTTAAATTTCCTTATGTACATCTTACACATCTCTTTAGAAATTTATTCCAAGTGTTTCTGTTGTTATTGCAAATGTAGTTTTCATCTCATCTCTTAACTGGTTCCTGTTTGTACATATTAAGGCTATTACTTTTTTAATAGCTTTATTGAACCATCATTTACTTATTTATTTTCTTCTTAAAGATTTTATTTATTTGAGAGAGAAAGAGAGAGAGAGAGAGAGATGGGATGAGTGGGGGAGGGGCAGAAAGAGAGAAGAAGTGGAGTCCCCACTGAGTAGGGTGCCTGACACAGGGCTTGATCCCAGGACCCTGAGATCATGACCTGAGCTGAAGGCAGATGCTTAACCAACTGAGCCACCCCGGTGCCCCCAGAAAATCATTTATACATCATGAAGTTACCTGTTTAAAATGTACAATCTAGTGGTTTGTAGCATAATCACAAGGTTGTACAACCATCACTATGACCTAACTTCAGAACGTTTTCATCACTCCAAAAGGAAGACCCACGCACGGAGCAGCCCCTCCTCATTACCCCCTATATCCTGCGTCCTCCGGCCCCAGACACCTGCTGATCTACTTCCTGTCTCTACAGACGTGCCTCTTCTGAATGATACAGCACGTGGTCTTTGGTGGCTACCTTCTCTCACCTGGCAAATTGTTTTTAAGGTTCATTCATGTTGTAGTGGGTATCAGTACTTCATTCCTTTTTGCAGCTTAATAACATTCCACCGTATGGATATGTGCCAATTTGTTATCCATCCACTGGTTGATGAACATTTAGGTTATCTGCACTTTTTTGCTATTATAAATAATTCCACTGTGCATGGTCATGTACAGGTTTTTTCTGTGGATGCTTGTTTTTATGTCTCTTGGACAGACACTTAGGAATGGAAGTGCTTTCCTATGGTAACTCTGTTTTCAACATTTTGAGGAAGTCGCAAATTGTTTTCCAAAGCAGCTGTGCCATTTTACACTCCTACCAGCAATGCTGGAGAGACTATTTCTCCACCTCCTTGTCAACACTTCCTAGTATCTTTTTTATTCTTATTGACTCAGGGGGTATGGGGTGGTGGTACCTCATGATGGTTTTGATTTGCATTTTGCTAATGGCTAAGGAGATTATTTTTTCATGTATTATTACCTATTTGTAGGTCTTTTTTGGAGACATTTTCTACACTCTTGCCTACTTTTATCATCTTTTTATTTTCCAAATATGTTTTTCTTAAAAAGAAAAGATTTATCTATTTATTTTAGAAAAGGAGGCAGGGGCAGAGGGAGAGAGAGAGAGAATCTTAAGCAGAGTCCTCGCTGACTGCAGAGCTCAATGCAGGGCTTGATCTTATGACCCATGAGATCCTGACTTGAGCGGAAATCAAGAGTCGAATGCTCAACTGACTGAACCCCTCTTTTGCCTACTTTTAAATTGGTTCATCCTTTTATTTTTGAATTGTGAGAGTTCTTTACATTCTGAAGGCTATTCTTTTTTACACTAATTCTGTATCTTTCTTCGTACTGAATTCTTTGGTGTTTGCTTTGGTTTAGCCACAATTCTCTGGGGATTTCCAGGTATACTCTCATATCTTCTGCAGATAGGGAGAGTCTTACTACTTCTCCTCTGATTCTTAGGCCGCAGGTTGTTTCTTCTTGTCCACAAGCATCAACTGATACCTGATAAGATACAATGTTAAAGAGAAGGGGAGACCATAGACATCCTTGCTTTGTTCTTGCTTTTAGTTCCCCATTAATTTCAAAATGGATTTTTATTATTGGTTGAGTTTGCTTTATCTGACTATTGCTACTGCTCTTTTCTATTCCTTTTATTATATCTTTCCTTTGCACTCTTTCCACCATTTTATAAGAGTAATTCAGCCTAAAAAAAAAAAAAAGAGTAATTCAGCCTATTTTTAGCACATTTGCTTTATGGATTTTCAGTAATTGTGTGTGTGTGTGTGTGCATGTGTGTGTGCAGCTCTGTTTTTCGTTAATGCGGTCATTAGAAATGCAGGAACTCTTCTGACTTGTTGCTTTCATGATGCCAGTTTCAGTAAATAATGGTTTCTTAAAACAAAAACAAACAAGAGACATCTGGGTGGTGTTCGTGCTGCAGGAGCATTAATACTGCTTAACTTCTTAGACTTCTTTTGTAAGCAGAAAACATTAGTACACAATGGGTATGAAAAATCAAAGAGAAAAATAAAGGATGAATTTGACACAAGATTTCTAAGAGAACTGGAAGTTACATTGTGAATTAAATAATACAACCTTTATTTAGCTTTGACATTTTTTCCATGTCTCATTATTTAAAGTAGGAATATTTCTTAATGAGTTCTTAAAAAAAGTGAAAAATATATTTTGTGTCGTTTTTAACCTGATTTGTTATTGTTACAGTAGAAGAAAACTCCTAGAAGCTAAAATAGCTGTTCACCATGTTTAAGAGCTATTCAGTAAAAGAAGTCCCATGGCTAGATATATTTTAGTAAATTTTTAAAAAGATTTATCTTTTATTTATTTATTCATGAGCAACACACAGAGAGCAGCAGAGACACAGGCAGAGGAAGAAGCAGGCTCCATGCTGGGAGCCCGATGCGGGACTCGATCCCAGGACCATGGGATCATGACTGAGCCAAAGGCAGATGCTCAACCACTGAGCCACCCAGGTGCCCCTGTTTTAGTGAATTTTTGAGTTATAAAGAGGAAAAAATTCTTCAATCTTCTAACAAGGAAAAAAATAGTTTATTTTTAAGAAATCAAGTATCTGCATGACTTCGTTGATAAAATGAAATGCCAGAAGGCCATGAAGCAGAATTTTGAGAAAGATAATACAAGGGCTTAGAAAACATACTTCCTTTTAATTTTCTTAAAAATTGACTCTACTAGGGGGGCACCTGGGTGGCTCAGTTGGTTAAGCATCTGACTTTGGCTTGGGTCATAATCTTGGGGGTCCTGGGATCGAGCCTGGCGTCGGGCTCCAAGTCAGGCTCCCTGCTTGGTGGAGGATCTGCTTTTCCCTCTCTCTCTGCCTCTTCCCCTGACTCCTGCTGTTTTTCTTCTCTCTCTCTCAAGTAAATAAATAAAATCTTAAAAAAAATAAAATACACTCCAGTAGGTATTATCAACATGGAAAAATCTCAAAAGCTGTATGCTTTTGAGTGGAGATGGAAAGGGGAGAGATATAATCCCAAGCAGACTCCATGCTGAGCACAGAGCTTGATGTGGGGCTCGATCCCATGACCCTGAGATGTGACCTGAACCAAAATCAAGAGTCAGATGCTTAACTGACTGAGCTCTCCAGGCACCCCACAACTTATATTCTTTTTTCCTCCAGCACATATATTTAAATGCTGTATGGTACTGCACTGTGTAACTACACTGCAATCTATTTATCCATTCTCCTGTTCATGCACATTAGAGACATTTTCAATTTTTCTCAATCAGATTAATGCTTCAGTGAATCCTCTCATACATATCTTTTGCTTGTGTGCAAGAGGTTTTTTTAAGGTAGAGTATTATATTTAGGTGGCGTATATTTAACTCTCATGTATCTGATCCTTGTTTATAGGAGCACAAATAGATTCTGTTTCATTTCCTTTGCTTATTTTTCTTTTGGTTATTATTTTCTTATTCATCTCCTGAAGTTCTTTCTTTGTGTGTTCTAGGTTTATATTCTTTGTTTGCTAATGTCTTGTAATTATCTTCTCTCAGTATGCTCTATGTGTTCATTTTACTTCCGATTTTTTGCTAAACCCATATTAAAAAGTTTTATTCAGATAAAAATCGCACACTGTAAACTCACAATTTAAATGGTACAAGTCGGGCAGCCCGGGTGGCTCAGCGGTTTAGCGCTGCCTTCAGCCCAGGGCCTGATCCTGGAGACCCAGGATCCAGTCCCACATCAGGCTCCCTGCATGGAGCCTGCTTCTCCCTCTGCCTGTGTCTCTCCTCTCTCTCTCTCTCTCTCTCATGAATAAATAAATAAATAAAATCTTTAAAAAAAATAAAAATAAATGGTACAAGTCAATAGTTTTAGTACACTCATACAATTGTGCAACCATCACCACAGTTTTAGAACAGTTTATCACTGCAAAATGAAACTATACACATCAGCACCAACTCCCATTCCCCCAGGCTGAGGCGACTGCTATCAACTTTTTGTCTCTGTGAATTTATTCCAGATGTTTTGCGTTAATGGAATCATAGGGTATGTGGTCTTCTGTGTCTGGCTTCTTTCACTTAGCATGATCTTTTCAAGGTTCATCCATGTTTTAGCAGTTTCAAGACTTCATTCCTTTTATGGTCAAATCATATTCCACTGAATGGATACACCACATTTTGTTTATCCATTCATCAGTTGATGGACCTTTGGGTTGCTTCCACTTTTTGGCTAGTGACTGCTATACATATTCATGTACAAGTCTTTGTATAGAGTATGTTTCTTTTTCTCTTGTTAGACACATTTTTATATTTTAATATAGTCCTATTTGTGAATCTTTTTAAAAAGTAATTCTTCCCAATGCCAAAATCAGAAATATATTATCCTGTATTTTATTCTTGGCTACTCACATTTAGGCCTTTAAACATCTGGAATTGATCTTCAATTCAATGGGGTGGGGTGTAGGGGTGTAGGGAGAGACTGGGTTTTGTATGTGCTGCAATATAGGAATAGAAGTATTTTTTGGATTTGGATACCAGGTAGGGTGACCCACTTCCCGAGTTTGCCTGGGACTCATGGGTTCTCTGATAGTGCTAAAACCAAGACAGTCTTGGGCAAGTGGAATGAGCTAGTCACCCTAACTCCAAGTATCTTGGCATTCATAGAGTAGTTCATTCTCTCTTGTTAAAACCACTTTTGTCATATGTTGATAGTTTTCTATGTTTCTGTTATCTTCCATCGATGTGGAAAGTCTCTGTTATACTTCTGGCTATTCAAGAATGCCATTAATTTGGAAAGAAAATGTAATTTTTTCCTAAATCAGAAATTATTTGATTTGTCTATCATTACCATGATATTGTTTACAACTTTAGATTTACACTTATTAGCACAAATTAAATATGTTTTATAGCTGTATTCGATCCATTCCATTCTGTGTCCATGATTGTTACTTGTTTCCCATGACTACCCTGTGGGTTCACTTGTTCTTCCTGAAGTACATTCTTTCTTAGTGCTTTTAAGGGAAGGTCTGAAGACAGCTTTCTTGGTCTTTGTATGTATAAAAATGTCTTGTCTTAACCCACACTCTTGAATTTGAGTTTGACTAAGTTTTCCATTATTTTTCTCCAGTTCTTTGATGACATTGCTCTATTGTGTTCTTTTAATTGAAGTATAATTAATATACAGTGTTATATTAGTGTCAGTTGTACACTGTAACAGTTCAGCATTGTTTCTCATTACCCTGTTGTCTGTTACATACGCACACAGTATGTGCTGCAGGAGTGTTGGCTATGATGAGGATGGCTAAACATAGTTTTATAATTTATTCACCATAGTTGAATGCCAGTGGAAGGAGTCTGCTCTGGTAACAGCATGCCACCACCGGCTATGCTCACACCATCAGTCCCATACACTGTTCAGGTCACAGCCTCCTGTGTCCCTTTAAGGCAGTAGAGAAGGGAGGGGGTAAACAGGAGTTTCACCCACACCTGAATATCTCCGCATCTCTCTCACACAACCATCTCTCTCTCACTATCTCACTGAAACTGATTAGCAGAGTGAAAGACTCTGCTAGAGTGAAATCCCTTCACCATTGGTGGGTCTCCCCACTGTGTTGGGTGGGTCCTGGACCCCACATGTGCAGGGTATGGCAACTTGTGCCTCTCTTCCAGTTTTCTGTTGAATCCTTCAGATTCCTACTCGGGGCTGAAGCCCTGCCTTGAGTCAGACTGCTTAGCTCCTGCCAGTCCCACATCCCCCATATTCCTGCTTGTGTCTGGGATTTTGTTCTGAACAGGCCAAACACCCACCATCATGATCCCATCAGTCCTTGGTGTATTGTATTGCTGAGTCCCATCCATCAGATAGGAACTTCTTGGAAGTTAACACTAGCTCAAGTCAAGCAAGAGACCATGTTTTCCTGGACATTTAATTTCAGTCTCCACCTGTTTCACCCCAATTACAACAGTCCTGTCACTGTTCTTTTTTTTTTTTTTTTAAGATTTTATTTATTTATTCATGACACAGGGAGAGAGAGAGAGAGAGAGGCAGAGACATAGGCAGAGGGAGAAGCAGGCTCATGCAGGGAGCCTGACATGGGACTTGATCCTGGGTCTTCAGGATCAGGCCCTGGGCTGAAGGTGTTGCTAAACCGCTGAGCCACCCAGGCTGCCCCTGTCACTGTTCTTGAGAGCTGCACTATCACCTGGTCTTCTCTACTGGACAGTGATCTTGGTCCAACTTGTGGCCAAGCCTACATAAATATAGAATAATTTTTAAAAACCCTTCTCTAAGATTTTATTTTTATTTTTGAGAGAGAGAGGGAGAGAGAGAGAGAGAGAGAACATGCATGTGCAGGGGTGCAGGCAGAGGGAGAAGCAGACTCCCGGCTGAGGCCCTGTGGGACTTGATCCCAGGACCCTGAGATCATGACCTAACCCAAAGGTGGACACTTAATTGACTGAGCCACCCAGGTGCCCAAAATCCAATAATGTAATTGCCTAAAGTTAGGCACACATTTGGTGGGCACTAAGCACTTTTCATAGCCAAGATTTCAGAAATGCCACCTAACATTCCTATGATTTTTAGGTGTAAACTATACACATTTCTCCAGACCTTGACAGTCAAGGATATTTTCCAAATTGTGTATCTCTCTTATGAAGCAAAGATTGTGTATCTTCCTGTACCAGTAAGTTAGCCTATATTTTTATATTCTTCTCTCTGTTAAGCATGTATTTTGCCATTTTTCTTTATTAAAACATGAAATTAATAAAAGAAAAACAGAAGATAAAATCCAGGCTCCTCTACATCACCTTAACTTTTAAGAGCCACCTTAAATCCTTTACAAAACCTTTGTTACCAAGTAGACTGCCTTGAGTTCACTCCTTTCTAACCACCTAGTTGTCATTTCTGCCCAAATATTACCATTTGATCAGCAATGGCCTTAGACTCTCCTTTAGCTGTTTAACACACCACCCTGATTTCAGGGATTTGAATAGAAGTCCCCTGAGAGCTAGAATACAGAGCCTCTTCGTGAGTGTGAGTGTGTGTGTGTGTGTGTGTGTGTGTGTGTTGTTGCTGTTCTTCACAGGTCCCAAATCAGTGTGCCAGGCATATAGTAGTTGTTCAAAAGATACATATGGGGGAGCCTGGGTGGCACAGTCGGTTAAGTGTCTGACTCATGGTTTCAGCTCAGGTCATGATCTCAGTCCAGGTCGTTGAGTTTGAGCCCACATTGGACTCCATGCTCAGCGGGGTCTGCTTGAGATTCTCTCCCTCCACCTCTGCCCTCCCACCCATGCTCTCTACCTCAAGTAGATATTAAAAAATAAAATAAAATAAAAAACACTTAAAGAATTAATCCTAAGCTGGCCCTCCCCAGGGGTACCATTTCCCATTCAGAAGCGCACGGGAGAAGCCCCGATCTTACCAGGAACAGCTGCAGCAGCAGCACCAGCAGAAGCAGCAGGCGTTGGCCCCGCGCTCCCCTGCTCCGGGCTGGCCTGGCGTGGAGCCGGCGGTCTCCTGGGCTGCAGGCATCTGCCGTTTCCGCATCTCTGGCCGCTCAGATCCCATGGGCTGCAACAGTGCAAGCGAAAGGGGGGCCAGTTACCACCACACAAGGTAGGAGAGTCTGCTGTCTGGATCGCTGCGAAAACGCAAGGTGCCTCTCTCCAGGCCATTTCTGCGAATTCTGGCAACATTTGGCGCTCAGAGTCCATTAATGTAGCCAACATTTCGTGTCTGGCATCTGCCAAGCACTGTGAATAGAATGACGGAGTGTCCCTGCCCTAAGGCGCTTCAAGGTCAGGAGAGGAACCAGACGCTGCCATCACCTACTGAGGACATCTGGTGACGAGGAGCGCATTTCTCAGCCCTGGGTTCCCGCTGGGTGGAACTGCCAGGGAGCAGCGGCAGGTGGCAGCTGAGTTAGGGATGCCCCCAAGGCCGGAGCAGGCATCTGGGAGGAAGCCAGGCCGAGAAGGCAAGTGCACTAACAAGGCGGTAAGGGGAAATGTCCTAAGAGGAAGAATGGAACTCCTGGGGGGCAGCCAGGTTCTGAGACCCCACTGACAGGTTCAAGTCATTTTTAATATTTAATTTATTTATTCACGAGAGACACAGAGAGAGGCAGAGACACAGGCAGAGGGAGAAGCAGGCTCCCTGTGGGGAGCTCAATGCAGGGATCGATCCCAGGACCCCGGGATCACAACCTGAGCCAAAGGCAGCAGCTCAACCCAGGTGCCCCTGGTAGGTTCAAGTCTTAACTTGCTCTGAAACCTTGAAGATGTTTCCCTACTCTGTATGTGGACCTAAAGTTAGGTCCTGTGGCTCAGTTACTCCCAGGAAGCAAGGAAGGGCTGTGAACTGTGGCCTGCTCTGATCTGCCCTGCCATCTGCAGGGACAGTCACCCTCACTACCTCAGTGGAGAGCAAGTCATTGCAAACAAGGTCTCTGTCCATCAACCTCCTCTTTTTCTGAAGACCACAGAATGGCTGAAGCAGCACAAGAAGGAGGAATCATCCAGTGCACTTTTACACTTGATACTATTATTCAATTGCTGGTGAAGTAAAAGCAAAAATACCAAAGCTACATCAAAGAACCTTAAATAGGACTTTGGGATTAAATTCTGGATGTGTTATTCCATTCCAACACTAGGTTTCTCTCTTCCAACTATTACTGATTCTTAGGTTCTATTGGACTTTAATTACTACAGTTTTAGTATGGGTTTTTATATTGGGTAGGTAAAATTCTCTTCACAAATTAAAAAAATTGTTTTTGGCTGTTTGTGTTTTTTTTTTTTTCCATCTAGTTGAATTTTGGAATCAGCTTTTCAAAGTCCAGAAATTCCATGTTGGGATTTTGAGTAGGACTACATTGAATTTATAGATGTATTTATGAGAAATGACATCTGTTTTAGTACCTGCCAAATCAGGATGACTCCTCTGGAGTAGCCCTTTTATTTAATTATGCCAAGATGTATTCCAGGACTGCAAGAGAGACGCGGCCAAGCATTCACTGTGCTATCCCACAACGGGAACAACACTCAGAACTCCTGTCCAGTGTCCAGCCCAAGCAGTCCAGGATGCTGGCACTGGGGTGGCTCACTTGTCCAAAGGGTGGAGACAGAGACTTTTGTTCAACTCACAGCCATGCTTTATGGCACCACTGGGAGACAAGCCCCTTTTAATGCCCCTGAGGTAGAAACCTGGGCTTCTTCCTAGGCATCTGTGGCCTTGCAGTAGAGCTGCAGACTAACAATTGTTTCACTTCATTCAGGACACTGAGGGGCAAGGACAAGCAGGCACAATCTCCAAACAAAGATGGCTGGAGCAGGAGATGCCTCCAGGTGATTGTTATTTCCTAAGAGATACTGATGCAACTTGCCTCATTAAAAAGAAAAATCCCAATAACTTCTCAGAAGAAGGAAGGATTGTGACGTGGGAATGTCAATGAGTTTCAAGGGACTACTTTTCTAACATCTTTGCAACACTGGGCCTTCCCAATCAGTACATGGAATATATGTTCATTCAGAGCCTCCCCTGTGTATTTGAAAGGCTTTACTCAAACAGGTCTTGCATATTTTTGATAGGTTTATTTCTGAGTATTTTATAGGTCTTTTTTTGCTGCTTTTGTAAATACTTCTCTGCTTCAAGTTTCTAAATAGTTATTTTGGTGTATAGGAAGGCTACTATATCTGGCCTCCCTGCTGAATTCTCTTATTAATTCTAGTAGTGTTTCTACTGATCCTCTGGGGTTTTCTAGGTGGATGATCATACTGTCTATAAATAGTCACACTTGTTGGTTTACCTTCTGTACCTTTCCAAGTACAGTATCTTTCCTCTCCTTGGTCTTATTTCATTGGTGAGGAAGTTCTGTAAATATTGAAAAGTAGCAGTACTTTTTGGTACCTTGGGCTTCTTCATGCCTTTTGAGAAGACTCATAGCAATTTGCCCATATGTGTGATGTGTGCTGGAGGTTTCTGGGAGAAGGTAATTTTATGAAGTTAAACACATTTTCTTCTATTGTTTACATAGTACAAAACAAGTTGTGTCATTTATTTATTATTTATTTATTTATTTATTTATTTATTTTATTTTACAGAGAGATGGAGAGTGTGAGTAGGGGAGGGGCAGAGGGAGAGGGAGAGTGAATCTCAAGCACTCAGCATGGAATCTGATACCAGACTCAATCTCAGGACCATGAGATCATGATCTGAGCTGAAACCAAGAGTCAGCTGCCCAACTGACTGAGCCACCCAGGCCTCCCACCCCTGTTTATTAGTTAACTTATTTTATTTGCTTGTACACACCTCATTCTTTGTATACCCCAGGAAGACTTAATGGTTTAGTGAGCAAACTCTGAGAGAACATCACACAGTTGTTCATGACTAAATATATTCTCCGAAACCAAAGACAAATGTCATCAAAGTCTGTTCTTACACATTTTTGAGAACAGCTTTATTGAGGTGTAACAAGCATAGAGTCTGCACATGCTATTTAAAGGGTATAATTTGATAAGTTTTGGCATGTTAATATACCTGTGAGACTACCACCACAACAATCAAGACCACATCATCCACTGCAAGTTTCCTCACACCCCTTGGGAATCCCTCTTGCCCTTCTCTCCTGCTCCTGCCTGCTCTAGCAATCACCAATCTGCTTTTTCCCACCATATGTTAATTTGAATTTTTAAAGAATTTTATACAAATGGAATCTTTTTGTCTGGCTTCCTTTACCCAGCATGATTATTTTATGATGGTTATGTATATCAATCATTCATTCCTTTTTAAAAAATTTCTGAGCAGTAGTTCATAGTCTAGATGTACACAATTTGTTTATACATACACCTATTGCTGGACTTACACCTTATTGATGGTTCCTGAAAGGATTATATATATAAAAGATATTGTCTTCTTTTGAACACAGCAGTCTTTTATCAATCAATAGGAGAGGTGCATGTTGCTGAGATTGCATTAAAATTTACAGTACTCTATACAGTTGTAATGTTTCTAGTTTGTTCTTCCACATTGAATAATGCTTGATGATTATGGTCTTTTGGTATTTCTTGGACAAATCATGGTTGTTAACCACTTTCCTCACTTATAATTCCTTTCTTTTCTCAGTGTTCCATGTTCAGTTTATCTTTATAGAGTTTCAACTTGGCCTCATAACATAATCCATTTAATTTTTCTTCTGTTTAATATTAGAATTTCTTAAAAAAAAAAAAAAAGAATTTCTTGTATGATTTCTTGGAAATCTTACACTCAGTTCAGTAATTCTGACATTCTGAATCATTTAAAACTTCAGATAAACAAAAAAACATATGCTATTCCTATAAAATCTATGAGCAACCTATCCCCCTCTCAGTTCCAAAATTTCTAAATGGATAGATGATTTTCACTCAAGTATGAGGTGCTGGAGTGTTCAGTGGAGGCAGTAGTTAGTCTTGAGGATTTATGCCCTGCTGAGCCATGGTGGAATAGGAGAGTGTGAGAAAAGGCAAAACGTGTTAATAAAAATCTGAATATTAAATATTAACAAAATGTTGATAATTGTGTCATTAACACAGGGACTTTGTTATACCTTCCTCTCTATACTTTTTAAGATAGTAAGCTCATAAACTGAGGGGAGGGGAGAAAGAGGGAGAAAATCTTTTTTTTTTTTTTAATTTTTTATTGGTGTTCAATTTACTAACATACAGAATAACCCCCAGTGCCCGTCACCCATTCACTCCCACCCCCCCCGCCCTCCTCCCCTTCTACCACCCCTTGTTCGTTTCCCAGAGTTAGCAGTCTTTACGTTCTGTCTCCCTTTCTGATATTTCCCACACATTTCTTCTCCCTTCCCTTATATTCCCTTTCACTATTATTTATATTCCCCAAATGAATGAGAACATTAATGTTTGTCCTTCTCCGACTGACTTACTTCACTCAGCATAATACCCTCCAGTTCCATCCACGTTGAAGCAAATGGTGGGTATTTGTCATTTCTAATAGCTGAGTAATATTCCATTGTATACATAAACCACATCTTCTTTATCCATTCATCTTTCGATGGACACCGAGGCTCCTTCCAGTTTGGCTATTGTGGCCATTGCTGCTATAAACATCGGGGTGCAGGTGTCCCAGCGTTTCACTGCATCTGTATCTTTGGGGTAAATCCCCAATAGTGCAATTGCTGGGTCGTAGGGCAGGTCTATTTTTAACTCTTTGAGGAACCTCCACACAGTTTTCCAGAGTGGCTGCACCAGTTCACATTCCCACCAACAGTGTAAGAGGGTTCCCTTTTCTCCACATCCTCTCCAACATTTGTGGTTTCCTGCCTTGTTAATTTGCCCCATTCTCACCGGTGTGAGGTGGTATCTCATTGTGGTTTTGATTTGTATTTCCCTGATGGCCAGTGATGCAGAGCATTTTCTCATGTGCATGTTGGCCATGTCTATGTCTTCCTCTGTGAGATTTCTCTTCATGTCTTTTGCCCATTTCGTGATTGGATTGTTTGTTTCTTTGGTGTTGAGTTTAATAAGTTCTTTATAGACCTTGGAAACTAGCCCTTTATCTGATATGTCATTTGCAAATATCTTCTCCCATTCTGTAGGTTGTCTTTGAGTTTTGTTGACTGTATCCTTTGCTGTGCAAAAGCTTCTTATCTTGATGAAGTCCCAATAGTTCAGTTTTGCTTTTGTTTCTTTTGCCTTCGTGGATGTATCTTGCAAGAAGTTACTGTGGCCAAGTTCAAAAAGGGTGTTGCCTGTGTTCTCCTCTAGGATTTTGATGGAATCTTGTCTCACATTTAGATCTTTCATCCATTTTGAGTTTATCTTTGTGTATGGTGAAAGAGAGTGGTCTAGTTTCATTCTTCTGCATGTGGATGTCCAATTTTCCCAGCACCATTTATTGAAGAGACTGTCTTTCTTCCAATGGATAGTCTTTCCTCCTTTATCGAATATTAGTTGACCATAAAGTTCAGGGTCCACTTCTGGGTTCTCTATTCTGTTCCACTGATCTATGTGTCTGTTTTTGTGCCAGTACCACACTGTCTTGATGACCACAGCTTTGTAGTACAACCTGAAATCTGGCATTGTGATGCCCCCAGATATGGTTTTCTTTTTTAAAATTCCCCTGGCTATTCGGGGTCTTTTCTGATTCCACACAAATCTTAAAATAATTTGTTCTAACTCTCTGAAGAAAGTCCATGGTATTTTGATAGGGATTGCATTAAATGTGTATATTGCCCTGGGTAACATTGACATTTTCACTATATTAATTCTGCCAATCCATGAGCATGGAATATTTTTAAGAGGGAGAAAATCTTAAGCAGGGTCCAGGCCCAGCATGGGGCTCCATCTTACTACCCTCAGATCATGACCTGAGCTGAAATCAAGAATTGGACGTTTAACCGACTGAGCCACCCAGGCAGGCACCCCCTTCCTCTCTACATTTAAATATACTTGTTTGAAATTTTTCTTTAAAACATTTATATACAATGAAATATTACTCAGCCACCAGAAAGGATGAATACCCACCATTTGCTTCAACGTGGATGGAACTGGAGGGTATTTTGCTGAGTGAAGTAAGTCAACCAGAGAAGGAAAATCATATTATGGTTTCACTCATATGGGGAATATAAGAAATGGTGAAAGGGATTATAAGGGAAAGGAGGGGAAATGAATGGGAAAAATTAGAGAGGGAGACAAACCATGAGAGACTCCTAACTCTGGGAAATGAATAAAGGATTGCAGAACGGGAGGTGAGTGGGGGGATGGGGTGACTGGGTGACGGGCACTGAGGGGGGCACTTGATGGGATGAGCACTGGGTGTTACACTATATGTAGGTAAATTGAACTTCAATAAAAACAAAACAAAACTTTTTAAAATATTGAACTCTATCAATTAAAATATCTATTGAGAATATGTATCTATTAAGAATATGAATTTCCTCCTTTGAATAGTTAATGAAACAAATTAGATTAATGAATTTTTAAATTTTGAATCACCTTTATCTTATTTGATAAACTCTTCTCGGGTCTAAAAGATGGTTATTCTTTTTTTAAAAAAAAGATTTTAAATTTATTTATTCATGAGAGATGCAGAGAGGGAAGCAGAGACATAGGCAGAGGGAGAAGCAGGCTCCCTGCAGGGGGCCTGATGCGGACTCAATCCCAGGACCCCGGGGACCACAACCTGAGCCAAAGACAGATGCTCAACCACTGAGCCACCAAGGTGCCCCTCTTTTTTTAAAAAAAAATTTTTTTGTTTATTTATTTATGAGACAGAGAGAGCACTAGAAGGGGAGCAGGGCACAGAGGGAGGAGAAAGCTCCCCACCAAAGCAGAGTGCGATCCCAGGACCCTACGATCATGACCTGAGCTGAAGGTAGATGCTCAAGCGACTGAGCCACCTATAAGATAGTTATTCTTCTATTATACTGCTGAAATTGATTTGGTAATATTTATAAAGAATTTTTAAAAATCAATCTTTTTTTAAGATTAAAGATTTAATTAACTAATTTATTTGAGAGAAAGACAGAGAGTGGGAAGGGCAGAGGGAGAAGGACAGAGAGAATCTGAAGCAGCTCCATGAAGTTGATATGGAGCTTGATCTCATGACCTGGAGATCATGAGCCGAAACCAAGGGTCTGGCACCCAACTGACTGAGCCACCCAGGCACCCCTATGTATCTTTATTAGGAAATTATTTTTGTCCTGAGGACTTGCAGAGATTGCCTGCAAAATTACTGAAATCTCTCGAGTGGCTTGTTAACTATGTCTTCAATTTCTTCCTTGATTTGTTTTCATTTTCCTCCTTTCTTTGAGTCAATATGGTATTTTTCATCTCCTGTTTAAAAAACTCATCCATTTCACCTAGTTTGCAAATTTACTGAAACTCATTATTAATAGTCATCTTATCACTGTCAGATGATTTGCTTTAAATTACTGTCTGCTTGTTTAAAAGACAAATGTGTAATTGCTTATGGGAGAGTTGCATATTTGGTGTCACTAAATATTTGTAGAGAATTTTTCATTGTGATAGCTGATTAATACGAGGCCTAAAAACATATATTAAATGAATACTATCTATTTATAAGATTTTTTAAATATGCCATTGGTATGTATTAATTGGCTCGGTCCTTTTAGATACCAGCATATGATCTGATTAGCCAAACTAGCTTCATGTATCTTTTTTCCTTTGCCTCACCATATTTGTGGGAGAACGCTGTACACATTTTATTTCCATTTGTCCTTTCTTTTTTTAATCATATTGTATTTCAATTCAAATAATTAACATTTAGTGTATCATTAGTTTCAGATGTAGAGTTCAGTCATTCATCAATTACATAGAACACCCAGGGTTCATTACATCACGTTGTCTCCTTAATGCCCATCACCCAATTACCCCATCCTCCCAGCCTCCATTTGTTCTTTCTAAATAACATGGACTCAGAGCTTCCTTATCATTGCTTTTGTCTTCTTCTTCTGGCGAGTGTCTGGCATAGACTGTTGGGCATCACTTCAGTGTCTGTGGGGATGACTCAAGCATGTCACAGGCATAATGCCTCAGTAACTAGCTTCCCTTTGCTGGAAAGGTTGTGTGAATGCAAAACCAATGTCAGATGCTTTATTTTTTTTTTTAATTTATTTATGATAGTCACAGAGAGAGAGAGAGAGGCAGAGACACAGGCAGAGGGAGAAGCAGGCTCCATGCACTGGGAGCCCGATGTGGGATTCGATCCCGGGTCTCCAGGATCGCGCCCTAGGCCGAAGGCAGGCGCCAAACCGCTGCGCCACCTAGGGATCCCTGTCAGATGCTTTATTCTATAATTTATGGCATTTAAAAATCAGCTTGAGGAAATGGGAATAATAGAGGTTGGCAATTTATTAAATATTCAGATCTTAACCAAAAGATAATTCTACTCAAATATGGCTTTTCCAAATACCTAGGATCCTGGCATTTAAGAGAATTTTTTCAAAGTTCAAGCAAAATCCAAAGCAAACTCTTAATCTTGATCACAGTCTTTTGGAATCTTGATCACTAATTTGGAATCAAATTAACGTAACTATAATTAGCTCAGAAAAGTTATTATTTTTTTTTGTTAAACTTGGTGCTTAGATTCCATTAATAGCTCTTTATTTTCATTATAGTTTCTAAACTCTGAAAACAGAGTTTTAAATATTCAGATCTTAACCAAAAGATAATTCTACTCAAATATGGCTTTTCCAAATACCTAGGATCCTGGCATTTAAGAGAATTTTTTCAAAGTTCAAGCAAAATCCAAAGCAAACTCTTAATCTTGATCACAGTCTTTTGGAATCTTGATCACTAATTTGGAATCAAATTAACGTAACTATAATTAGCTCAGAAAAGTTATTATTTTTTTTTGTTAAACTTGGTGCTTAGATTCCATTAATAGCTGTTTATTTTCATTATAGTTTCTAAACTCTGAAAACAGCCATTTTTGAATTACGTATTGGGAATATGATGACACACCAAGTAATGTATGAAAAAAAATCTTATCTCTTAAGACCTAAGGCCGAGCTCCTGTTAGAATCATAGACAAGGGTATAGACTCATAGACAAGATCCCAGTAAAGAAGAACCAAGAGGGATCCCTGGGTGGCGCAGCAGTTTGGCGCCTGCCTTTGGCCCAGGGCGCGATCCTGGAGACCCGGAATCAAATCCCACGTCGGGCTCCAGGTGCATGGAGCCTACTTCTGCCTCTGCCTGAGTCTCTGCCCCTCTCTCTCTCTCTCTCTCTCTCTCTCTCTGTGACTATCACAAATAAATAAAAATTAAAAAAAAAAAAAAGAACCAAGAACCTTAGAGGGCATAAAATCAAAATCATCCCTAGCAATTCTTAGGAAATGATCCTGCCATCAGGGGACATTCAGGGGCCTGAAAGTTAAATATTTCCTTGAAGGAAACCAAAATCCGAAATCCCAAATGGAACAGCTTCTGAGTTCCATTTTCTTTGACAAATCTTGGCTCTTGACTCCCTTTGGGCAGCACTCCATTATGGATCATGAGTGTATGAAAATTAATTATGGGAAACCTTACTAACATGGAGTGGGGAGACCAGAGGGGGGAGCTCTCACCCCTTACCAGTTGATGTCAATTACAGGAAGTACTGCCAATTAGAGACTCCAACAGAAGATCTTCAAACAGAAAAGAAAAATCAATTACAGGCCACAACAGGAAAAGATACACATTGCATCTCCAGAAGAAATCAACTACCCAGCAACTGGGCCAATGAGAAACCCTCATCACCCTGGACTCTTGCTTTTCTCAAGTGGACTTTTCTACAAAACAACCCCTCCCCCAACTTCCAACTTCTCCATAAAACTACTCTCTTTTGTTAGACTAGCCTCTGGGTTTTTGCTGGCTTGCCTGTCCTAAATTGCAATCTCTGCTATTCTCAAATAAATGTGTTTTTGCTGGTAAAATAACTTTTATTTTTATCACTGTAAATTTCATCAGTTTGTTTTCATTTCCATTATTCTGTATTTATCTTTCTTGAAAACTACTTTGTTAGTTTTCTCACCTCTGGCACTAACTTTTTAGTTTATTTTCCATCATTGCTGTTTTCTAATTAATGTAGTTTGGTCTACACATGTTTATCCAATTACTGCTTTGATTGTAACTATAAGTTTTGATGTGTGGCACTACTGGTTAACAAGGAGCTCAGACCTAATTTAAGCTCAGATTTCTTTTTATCCAAGGTTTTTCAGAAGTTTCTTTTTAATTTCTTGAGTGGCCTTGTCATGAGCTTATATATATATATATATATATATATATATATATATATATATATATATATTCAATTTATTAAAAAAATTTTTTATTGGAGTTCAATTTGCCAACATATACACCCAGTGCTCATCCCGCTAATTGCCCCCCCCTCAGTGCCCATCACCCAGTCACCCCAAACCCCTGCCCACCTCCCCTTCCACTACCCCTTGTTCATTTCCAAGAGTTAGGTGGCTTATATATATATTTGCATTGATTAGAAAACGTGGCCTCTAGGACTTCACCACTTTTGAATATAGTGTGATTTTGGGTAACTTTATTCAAGGTTTAAAAAGATGTAGCTTTACTTACCTTTAGTTTTACATTTTCCAGAATGCCATATAAATGAAATAATATAGTACAAAGCCACCTCTAGAATTTTCCATTCATTTTCTGGGATCATAATGTCATTGGCTGGAAGAACCCAATAGCCTGGTCACTTGACTCACAGCAGAATCATTACCTCCCAAACCAATGGTATCTGACTCTTTAAATATTTAGGAAAGATTTTTTCTTTTTTAAAGATACATTTAAATTTTTTTTTTTTTGTCAGAGAGAGAGAGCACAAGCAGGGGGAGCAGCAGACAGAGGGAGAGAAGCAGGTTCCCTGCTGAGCAGGGATCCCCATGCAGGACTTGATTCCAGGACTCTGAGATCATGACCTGAGCTGAAGGCAGACTCTTAACCAACTGAGCCACTCAGTGCCCCCAAATATTTTGGAAAGATTCTTTACATTGTAATATAGATAGGAAGGCTGTCAACACATTGAAAACATCAAATGTTTCACAAGAAAGGTGATTTATGAGCACAAGGAACTGTTCTGCAGCCCCCTTATCTGAGATAAAGAAGAGTGGGAATGTTTTAAAACATTAAAATATCCAGTCTGAAACCCTGCGCCTTTTGATGGGGTCATTAAGCCCGTTCACATTCAGAGTTACTATTGAGAGATATGAGTTTAGTGTCATCATGATATCTATTCAGTCTTTGTTTTTGTGGACTATTCCACTGAACTTCTTCTTAAAGGGGAATTTTAAGAGTCCCCCTTAAAATTTCTTGCAGAGCTGGTTTGGAGGTCACATATTCTTTTAGTTGCTGCCTGTCTTGGAAGCTCTTTATCTCTCCTTCCATTTTGAATGAGAGCCTTGCTGGATAAAGTATTCTTGGTTGCATGTTCTTCTCCTTTAGGACCCTGAATATATCCTGCCAGCCCTTTCTGGC
Organism: Canis lupus dingo; assembly: GCF_003254725.2. Taxonomy (NCBI): domain Eukaryota; kingdom Metazoa; phylum Chordata; class Mammalia; order Carnivora; family Canidae; genus Canis; species Canis lupus. The sequence goes on along the minus strand of NC_064271.1, from coordinate 5,757,803 downwards.
CTGCCAGGTCTCTGTGGAGAGGTCTGCTGTTACCCTAATACTCCTCCCCATAAAAGTCAGGGATTTCTTGTCTCTTGCTGCTTTAAGGATCTTCTCCTTATCTTTGGAATTTGCAAGCTTCACAATTAAATGTCGAGGTGTTGAACGGTTTTTATTGATTTTAGGGGGGGATCTCTCTATTTCCTGGATCTGAATGCCTGTTTCCCTTCCCAGATTAGGAAAGTTTTCAGCTAGAATTTGTTCAAATACATATTCTGGCCCTCTGTCCCTTTCGGCGCCCTCGGGAACCCCAATTAAACGTAGGTTTTTCTTCCTCAGGCTGTCGTTTATTTCCCTTAATCTATCTTCATGGCAGGACCCATCTATTTGCTGTCTACAAGAGACTCATTTTAGACAGAAGGACACCTACAGCCTGAAAATAAAAGGTTGGAGAACCATTTACCATTCGAATGGTCCTCAAAAGAAAGCAGGGGTAGCCATCCTTATATCAGATAAACTAAAATTTACCCCAAAGACTGTAGTGAGAGATGAAGAGGGACACTATATCATACTTAAAGGATCTATTCAACAAGAGGACTTAACAATCCTCAATATATATGCTCCGAATGTGGGAGCTGCCAAATATATAAATCAATTATTAACCAAAGTGAAGAAATACTTAGATAATAATACACTTATACTTGGTGACTTCAATCTAGCTCTTTCTATACTCGATAGGTCTTCTAAGCAAAACATCTCCAAAGAAACGAGAGCTTTAAATGATACACTGGACCAGATGGATTTCACAGATATCTACAGAACTTTACATCCAAACTCAACTGAATACACATTCTTCTCAAGCGCACATGGAACTTTCTCCAGAATAGACCACATATTGGGTCACAAATCGGGTCTGAACCGATACCAAAAGATTGGGATTGTCCCCTGCATATTCTCAGACCATAATGCCTTGAAATTAGAACTAAATCACAACAAGAAGTTTGGAAGGACCTCAAACACGTGGAGGTTAAGGACCATCCTGCTAAAAGATAAAAGGGTCAACCAGGAAATTAAGGAAGAATTAAAAAGATTCATGGAAACTAATGAGAATGAAGATACAACCGTTCAAAATCTTTGGGATGCAGCAAAAGCAGTCCTAAGGGGGAAATACATCGCAATACAAGCATCCATTCAAAAACTGGAAAGAACTCAAATACAAAAGCTCACCTTACACATAAAGGAGCTAGAGAAAAAACAGCAAATAGATCCTACACCCAAGAGAAGAAGGGAGTTAATAAAGATTCGAGCAGAACTCAACGAAATCGAGACCAGAAGAACTGTGGAACAGATCAACAAAACCAGGAGTTGGTTCTTTGAAAGAATTAACAAGATAGATAAACCATTAGCCAGCCTTATTAAAAAGAAGAGAGAGAAGACTCAAATTAATAAAATCATGAATGAGAAAGGAGAGATCACTACCAACACCAAGGAAATACAAACGATTTTAAAAACATATTATGAACAGCTATACGCCAATAAATTAGGCAATCTGGAAGAAATGGACGCATTCCTGGAAAGCCACAAACTACCAAAACTGGAACAGGAAGAAATAGAAAACCTGAACAGACCAATAACCAGGGAGGAAATTGAAGCAGTCATCAAAAACCTCCCAAGACACAAGAGTCCAGGGCCAGATGGCTTCCCAGGGGAATTTTATCAAACGTTTAAAGAAGAAACCATACCTATTCTCCTAAAGCTGTTTGGAAAGATAGAAAGAGATGGAGTACTTCCAAATTCGTTCTATGAAGCCAGCATCACCTTAATTCCAAAGCCAGACAAAGACCCCGCCAAAAAGGAGAATTACAGACCAATATCCCTGATGAACATGGATGCAAAAATTCTCAACAAGATACTGGCCAATAGGATCCAACAGTACATGAAGAAAATTATTCACCATGACCAAGTAGGATTTATCCCTGGGACACAAGGCTGGTTCAACACCCGTAAAACAATCAATGTGATTCATCATATCAGCAAGAGAAAAACCAAGAACCATATGATCCTCTCATTGGATGCAGAGAAAGCATTTGACAAAATACAGCATCCATTCCTGATCAAAACTCTTCAGAGTGTAGGGATAGAGGGAACATTCCTCGACATCTTAAAAGCCATCTATGAAAAGCCCACAGCAAATATCATTCTCAATGGGGAAGCACTAGGAGCCTTTCCCCTAAGATCAGGAACAAGACAGGGATGTCCACTCTCACCACTGCTGTTCAACATAGTACTGGAAGTCCTAGCCTCAGCAATCAGACAACAAAAAGACATTAAAGGCATTCAAATTGGCAAAGAAGAAGTCAAACTCTCCCTCTTCGCCGATGACATGATACTCTACATAGAAAACCCAAAAGTCTCCACCCCAAGATTGCTAGAACTCATACAGCAATTCGGTAGCGTGGCAGGATACAAAATCAATGCCCAGAAGTCAGTGGCATTTCTATACACTAACAATGAGACTGAAGAAAGAGAAATTAAGGAGTCAATCCCATTTACAATTGCACCCAAAAACATAAGATACCTAGGAATAAACCTCACCAAAGATGTAAAGGATCTATACCCTCAAAACTATAGAACACTTCTGAAAGAAATTGAGGAAGACACAAAGAGATGGAAAAATATTCCATGCTCATGGATTGGCAGAATTAATATTGTGAAAATGTCAATGCTACCCAGGGCAATATACACGTTTAATGCAATCCCTATCAAAATACCATGGACTTTCTTCAGAGAGTTAGAACAAATTATTTTAAGATTTGTGTGGAATCAGAAAAGACCCCGAATAGCCAGGGGAATTTTAAAAAAGAAAACCATAGCTGGGGGCATCACAATGCCAGATTTCAGGTTGTACTACAAAGCTGTGGTCATCAAGACAGCGTGGTACTGGCACAAAAACAGACACATAGATCAGTGGAACAGAATAGAGAATCCAGAAGTGGACCCTGAACTTTATGGGCAACTAATATTCGATAAAGGAGGAAAGACTATCCATTGGAAGAAAGACAGTCTCTTCAATAAATGGTGCTGGGAAAATTGGACATCCACATGCAGAAGAATGAAACTAGACCACTCTCTTTCACCATACACAAAGATAAACTCAAAATGGATGAAAGATCTAAATGTGAGACAAGATTCCATCAAAATCCTAGAGAAGAACACAGGCAACACCCTTTTTGAACTCGGCCATAGTAACTTCTTGCAAGATACATCCACGAAGGCAAAAGAAACAAAAGCAAAAATGAACTATTGGGACTTCATCAAGATAAGAAGCTTTTGCACAGCAAAGGATACAGTCAACAAAACTCAAAGACAACCTACAGAATGGGAGAAGATATTTGCAAATGACATATCAGATAAAGGGCTAGTTTCCAAGATCTATAAAGAACTTATTAAACTCAACACCAAAGAAACAAACAATCCAATCATGAAATGGGCAAAAGACATGAAGAGAAATCTCACAGAGGAAGACATAGACATGGCCAACATGCATATGAGAAAATGCTCTGCATCACTTGCCATCAGGGAAATACAAATCAAAACTACAATGAGATACCACCTCACACCAGTGAGAATGGGGAAAATTAACAAGGCAGGAAACAACAAATGTTGGAGAGGATGCGGAGAAAAGGGAACCCTCTTACACTGTTGGTGGGACTGTGAACTGGTGCAGCCACTCTGGAAAACTGTGTGGAGGTTCCTCAAACAGTTAAAAATAGACCTGCCCTACGACCCAGCAATTGCACTGTTGGGGATTTACCCCAAAGATACAAATGCAATGAAACGCCGGGACACCTGCACCCCGATGTTTCTAGCAGCAATGGCCACGATAGCCAAACTGTGGAAGGAGCCTCGGTGTCCAACGAAAGATGAATGGATCAAGAAGATGTGGTTTATGTATACAATGGAATATTACTCAGCTATTAGAAATGACAAATACCCACCATTTGCTTCAACGTGGATGGAACTGGAGGGTATTATGCTGAGTGAAGTAAGTCAGTCGGAGAAGGACAAACATTATATGTTCTCATTCATTTGGGGAATATAAATAATAGTGAAAGGGAAAATAAGGGAAGGGAGAAGAAATGTGTGGGAAATATCAGAAAGGGAGACAGAACGTAAAGACTGCTAACTCTGGGAAACGAACTAGGGGTGGTAGAAGGGGAGGAGGGCGGGGGGTGGGAGTGAATGGGTGACGGGCACTGGGTGTTATTCTGTATGTTAGTAAATTGAACACCAATAAAAATAAATAAATAAAAAAAAAAAATAAAAAATAAAAAAATAAAACATTAAAATATTTTTAAATATTTTTTAAAATGTTTTATTTATTTGAGAGCGGGAGAGGGAGAGAGTGCCGCATGAGCTGGGGGGAAGGGGCAGACGCTTAGCCCAGTGACCACCCAGGCACCCCTCCCCCGATATTTTTTTGAGCCTGTTCAAATGATTGAGTTTGTGCCAGGAACAAAGGTCTCTTCCTCATGAGCCACTTCTGTTCCTGGATCTCGCACTGCTTGCTGAGCTCCCACTGCCAGAGGCACCCATCCGCCTCAAAGGAAGAGAGGTGGGATGCCTGGGTGGCTCCGTTGTTGAGCATCTGCCTTCCACTCTGGGTGTGATCCTGGAGACCCGGGATCGAGTCCCACGTTGGGCTCCCTACATGGAGCCTACTTTTTCCCTCTGCCTGTGTCTGCCTGCCTCTCTCTCTCTCTCTCTCTGTGTGTGTCTCTCATGAATTAAAAAAAAAAAAAAGAGGAACGGAGTTTATGCTCCAGGAATATTTTCTGTGCTGCCGCCTCAAGAGACACACTCATTTCCCTGTTCTGCAATAATATTTCTCAGTACTTAGCAGAATTTGCTCTTAATTTTATCCTGATTTTGGTCTTCCTGCTTTTTAAGTTTCTATAGGCTGGAAAAAACATTTCCTAACATTATTTTGTCCTGGATGCAGCCTGGTTTTTCACAGATACCACCTTTTGACCCTGCCACAGGGCAAGCACATCCACAGTGTGCTCCACAGCCATGTGGCAGAGGGCTGAGTGTAAGCCTTCTGCAGGTTCTGCACGTACTGGTTCTGAAAGTTGGGTGCTCACATGCAGGGGGCAGGGGAAAGATCCAGGTCCCACTCAGATGGGACCTAACTTCTGAACAACTGTTAGAATCGAGTGAACAGGCTGGGGAAAGGGGAATGTTCAAAGTCCTTACATAGGTTGGAGGGAGGTGCACATCCGGTATGATGAGCACCGGGCTTCCAAGACCCGAAGGGGGTTGATTCTGAGGGTGTTTGGCTTTGAGGCTGGTTTAGCCACAGGAAGGCTCTCTCATTCAAGAATCTACACCAGGGAGTTTGAAAAACAGACCAACTGAAATCAACAGGGACCGTTCCTCTCCTGAACACTTCCTGGGTTTAGCTACTTGGTCTGAAAACAACCACAGGTGAACACAGCTTTCTCTGAGTCACAGAGTCCAAGTGTTAACACCAGATTGCCTGATGCTAAATAAGTCACCATCAAACGCACCACCTGCCTAAAGGCTTTCACCTGTTATTATTAGCTGCTGGGAAATAAGGTGAACCCAGGTCCACAGTGATGTTTCTATTCTGTTTAGCTGGTTCCCGCAATAAAAGTTTCAAGTTTGAGGGAATGTCGGCACATTACCCTGTGGTACAGTCATCACCAGAAAGAAGTCCAACCCACTCCACCTCATGAAATATTAATAATGAAGATCTAGAAGTTACTTGCACTGACTTCAAATGGACCAAAACTCCAATCAGAGCTGTATCTTCCACTTTATAAGGCATGGAGAGCTAACAATTTTTAGTAGCTCGTAGGCTGGTGGGAGATCTTAATTCTTCCTCTGTGCAAAACTATGAGTTTTCAAAAATTTCTTCCTTTGGTTTTATAGTCTGAATAATTTGGGGCTATTTTAAGAAAAAGCTAGTTCATTGTTCTAGAAGGGGGAGTCAACTGAAAGCTTACTGATAACAATAGACATTTTAGAATTATAATTACTTCCAGATGGATGCTTACACAAGTCCTCACCTCTTAAAAAAATACATGAAGTGTGTTATCATCTGCTTTGCAGTGACTCTGAATGGAAATCTTTACTCCTCTGTCTACGTACCTGCCGCCAAGCTTAAGACTATAATTGTAATGTCTTTCTCTTCTTTTCTGTTACTAAATGGACATATTTTATAACCCGACGTTTACGATTGTTTTTGGGAAATATCAGAAATAATAAGAGTATGATCTAAAGGAAGTTAATCAGTTATACATGTTTTAACTTGTTCTTTCTTAATACCAAACAACAATTAACATTTTGCAAGTACTGACTGAAATCTTCATCCTGGACTTTCCTTATCCCAGGAGATCATGGGAATTTCTAAAGGAGATTGTAGATGGGCACATTCCCAATGATAACTTAGCTCAGGGACACCTCGGAAACACGTATGAAAATCTTGGTCTATGGGGCTGCTTTAAAGAATTTTCGAATCATTAAGGAATGTGTCAGTCATTAACAGTTTGCATGAGAATTTCTGCCAGTGTCTTAGTGTTTCTCAGCAAGGAAAAGTCCCTCTAACAAGAATGTATGAGCTAATTGTGGCAAATTATAGAAAAAAAAAACCATGACAACATAGTTGCAACATGGAAAAATTAATATACAAATTCAAACTTATTTTCATGGATAAACCTACCCATTTTCTTCCTGTCCTGATCTTGGTAGGCAGCATTGCTGTCTATCCAGTTAAGAAAGCTTGAAGCCACCCTTCACTTCTCCCACTTCTAATTTGTGGCAAAGCCAAATAGAGTCTCTTCCCAAGATGTCTTTCACATCCATCCCCCTTTCTATCTCCATGTGTCTCAGCCCTAGTTATCCTCTCCAGCTTTGGATTATGAAGGCAGTCTCCACATTACTCTGCCTCCATCTGGCCTTGGATCACTAGAAAAAGGGTAAAATTCTGGAAGGAGCTATAAGAGAGTTTCCACTGCCTTTTTTCCCTCTGTGGTCTTTCTTTTTCACTCCTTCTGAGGCAATGTTTTAGGTGGTACTTGGTAGGGAAGGAGTTGACTTTGGGATGATCCTGCTTTTGCTTGGGAGATGCTTCTTCATTTTGGATGAAGATAAGGCTGGCGAACTGAAGAAGCACAAGTTATCTGGGGCACCTGGCTGGCTCAGCTGGAAGAGCATGCAATTCTTGATCTCAGGTTCATAGTTCAAGCCCCATGTTGGGAATAGAGATTATTTAAAAAGAAAAAAACAGGGGGGTTCCTGGGTGGCTCAGTTGGTTAAGGATCTGACTCTTGATTTCAGCTCAGGTCATGATCTCAGGTCTGTGAGATTGAGCCTCATAGTGGGCTTACTGCTGGGTGTGGAGCCTGCTTAAGATTCTCTCTCCCTCTGCCCCTTTATCCCTTTCCTCCCTCTCTTAAAGAAGAAGAAGAAGAAGAAGAAGAAGAAGAAGAAGAAGAAGAAGAAGAAGAAGAAGAAGAAGAAGAAGAAGAAGAAGAAGAAGAAAGAAGAAGAAAAGAACAGTTTTTCTGATGTTGCTCTGGGTTAGGCTCTGAAGAACCATGAAAGAAGGAGCATGGACAGTACTAGGTTATCAGCTAGGTCATCAGGGAAAGATCATGGGCAGAAACTGGGCAGGAATGTGGTCTGCTTCTCATAGTTTCTTGTGTCCTATCTCTCAGGGACCTAACTGATGTGGAAGGTGGCTAGGTGGGGAGCAGATGTAGTCAAGGTTAATGTTAATTCTGGGACTATGTAACCAGCATTCCAGTTAGTCAGATTAGACACATTTTACTAAACTGATATTTCTTTTCCTATAACAATTGTTGGACCTCTCATTTGTTCACCATATCCAAAAGATTTTAAAAAGAAACCTACATCAATATGGTGATTTTTTTTTCATGATGGTAGAAGAGCAGTGTCTAGCCTACAGGAAGCACTAGAAATAATATAAATACATGTCAAACAGAACACACGTATTTATATATGTACATATATACCTATCTATATAAATATACATACATGTATACACACATGCACAATAATGACAGCACAATGGCTTAATAAATTAACCTGCCCATTTTCATTTAGAGGAAATAAATTGCCAGTGTATGAATGGATATCACATGATCCCTCTGTCAAAAATATAAAAATCAGTCATTTTTGTTTTTACATTTAAAACTTCAGCTTTTTTGGAGTGCCTATGTGGCACAGTCAGTTAAATGACAGACACTTGACTTCTTTCCACTCAGGTCATGAATCTCAGGGTCGTTAGATGGGGTCCCGCAGGCTTTGCGCTCAGCACAGAGTCTGCTTAAGTTTCTCTCTTCCTCTCCCTCTGCTTTTCTCCCCCGACCCCTGCACTCTCTCTCTCCAATAAATAAATAAATTTTAAAAAATTAAAAGTTTAGCTTTTTCTTCATTTTCATAGCAATATCCATACCCTAATAATTAGTGTAACAATACCATGCAGATTTAGCCAACTACAAAAACACAGCGAATGGCACCTGTACACACACCTCCGAAGAGCTAAAATGATGAAGAAAATGCCAAGTGATGGTGATCATATAGAGAAAATAGATTGCTGATGGGAGTGCAAACTGGTATAACCACTTTGGAGCACTCACATTCGTGAGCGCTGACCACATACACACCCTCGGACCCAGCCATTGTAGTCCTTAGTATACATACACTCCCCAGAAACACTGCGCCGAAAGCATGCATTAGGGCGTTCTTGAATGTACTCACATCTAAAACGACTCAAATGTTCATCAGTGGTAGAATGGATAAGTTGTGGTATATTCATTCACACAACAGACTGCTACTCAGCAATGATGGCTCTACCGTTACCGCAAGATGTGGATGAATCTCACCAACAATGTTGAGTAGGAGAAGCCAGATGAAAAAAGACTACACATTGCATGACTCTATTAAAAGAAAAATTCAGGCCCTGGCAAAACTCTTCTGGCAAAACTGTTCTCCGCTGTCAGGAGTCAGAATAGTGCTTCCCCTTGGTGAGGAGGTTTCTGAGGACTTGTCATGTGCGGCCGCCACACTGTGGGTGAGGGTTACAGGGGTGTGTGGAGGTGGTGAGGACCGGCCAAACCATCTGTGCACTTTTCTGTTTGTGTGGCATGGTTTTAAAGAAAGCTAAAATGATAACAAGGAAGGCTAGAAGACATGATAATGGAAGAAGGGCAGAGCAGAGGTTTATAATTATTATCTGGATGTCTGTCACCTGCCAGGGCGTCTGACTTCATGGTGCACAGGGAACACGAGGCAGGGGAGCTCGCCCCGGGCGACCTGCCAGCGTGAGCAGCATGCATGCCAGACTCCAGACGCATGCTCGCCTCCTCCCTCCTATGGAAGTGTTCCTCTTACTGCAAGATGTTTGCCTTGTGCTTTCAACATTTTTGACCTGTTTGTCAAAGGGCCAGAAAGCATATGGAAAAGGAACTTTAAAAAAATGTGTAACAGTGATTGGCATGGTGTCTGTTTCATACAGAAATCCTGCAAAGTTCTTGGCACAAATCTGGAGCCCAATAAGCATTGTCATGGCCTTGCAAAAGGTTTTTGTGAGCTCCAGCATTGTGGGATATTGTCAACAGACACTGTGAGAAATAGTGGCAAGGTATGCTTTTAACATCCTGCCTGGACACTTTGTTTTACACCTTCTCAGATGTGGAAAATATGCTGAATCTATGTGTGATGGCGCAGTAGGAGGATCAGGCAAAGAATGACTTGATTAGGGAGACCTGGGTCGTTCAGTCAGTCAGGCATCTGCCTTGGGCTCAGGGGTCCTGGGATTGAGCCCCAAGTGGGGCTCCCTGCTCAGCAGGGGAGTCTGCTTCTCCCCTTCCCTCTACCCCTCTACACTCTCCCCTTCTTGTGTTCTCTCTTTCTCAAATAAATAAACAAAATCTAAAAAAAAAAAAAAAAAGAATGACTTGATTATAAATCTAGGATGAAAAGGTTAAAAATATGACCATGTTGTTTGTTTTCAAAGGCTTTTCCTGCTGAACTCATTTCACATTTATTGGGCTCCACCTGAAGCAGTCTGTGTTGCAGGCAGGGGGGCCTCTGGGGTAAGCCTGACTGTTTCTGTCAAGGGCTTACATTCTAGTCAGAGAAACACAAAACCATGACAACAAATAGGTAAGAGAACTTGAAGTCTGAGAAGTGCTGCGAAAATGCTAAAATGGTTGATAGCCTATAGCATGATGAGGGATAGTGGCCAGGGAAGGTCTCTGAGGTGAGAGCAATGATATGGAGGCGGACACACAAATATGGTTGGGGGTGCTTCTAAGAAGGAACTGTAAATACAAATGATCCTGGCCTGTTCCTGGAACATGGAAGGGTAGTTAATGATGAAAGGGTGGAGGGTGCTGAGGACTCGTGAGTTAGGGAGATGAGAATGGGCTGGAGGCCTCAGAGACCAGAGAATTTACGGAGGAGAGCACCATCGTGAGCGAGGGTGGGTCACAGGCGTGGGTTTTAGGATGAGGTTTCCGAGACGATGCAGTTGGGTCACAGCTAACCTGAGGGATGGTCACATAAATGACGGCTGAGGTGTGGAAGGGAAAAAGACTTCTGGAACTGAGAAAAAATCAAGGAGCAGAGGGGCCGGAGGGCAGCACAGGTCATTCACAGGGATGTTGAAGAAATCAGGAATGAAGACCGGGCCAGTGCTGGAGAGGAAATGATGGCCACGTGCTGAAGTCTTCTACATGATGGCAGGGACCGGAGGGTGAGCAGATGACTGAAGGGAGCAGAAGCAGTGGTTCACTCTAAGGACATGCATTCAAAAGTAGTATTATTTTTTTCTAGTTGTGGTAAATTTACATAACCTAAAATTTATCATTTTAACCATTTTTTAACGTACAGTTCAGTGGTGCTAAATACACTCACACTGCATCCAACCATCACCACCATCTGTCTCCAGAACTTTTTCTGAATTCATGAAATACTAACTTCCATTCCCACCTTCCCCCAGCCCCTGACAACTGCCATTCTACTTTCTGTCTCTAAAAATACAAGTAGATGGGGATGCCCGGGTGCCTCAGCGGTTTGGCGCCTGCCTTTGGCTCAGGGCGCGATCCTGGAGTCCCGGGATCAAGTCCCGTGTCAGGCTCCTGGCTTGGAGCCTGCTTCTCCCTCTGCCTGTGTCTCAGCCTCTCTCTCTCTCTGTCTACCACGAATAAATAAATAAAAAATCTTAAAAAAATAAAAATACGAGTAGTCTAGGAACCTCGAGTAAGTGGAATCATACAGTGTTCGTTCTTTTGCATCTGACTTATTTCACCCAGCATCATGTTTTCAAGGTTTATCCATGTTGCAGCACATGTCGGAACTTAAGAGGTAGGGTTTTTGAGGGAAGAATGTTTTGGAAGTGGCACAGAGGTAAGAATGGAAGTCAGTGGTAAAATTTCAGTGGCAAAATGCCTGCAATTACCAGGGCCATGGGGAAAAGCACTGTCCTCTGAGAGCAGTTAAAGTTCAGAGAGAAGGAAGGGAAGGGATGTTGAGACACTTGTGAAAAACTGGGGCATTCTGCCGGCAGGCTGAGTTCCAGGGGGCTCAGCAGGCAGGAGGCAGAGGGGCGTCCAATGAAGCCAGATCAAGAGGTGTGCATCCCTGTAGTGACCAGGATCAGAAGCCGCGTGGGAATAACCAGGTTTATTTGGAGAAGTCCTGCCAGTCTTGGGCTGGCACTTAAAGAATAATCATTGAAAAAGAATGAGCAACTGATCCAGAGTTTCTACAAGGGTGTGTGGTGGCTTGCACCATCAGTCATGAAGAGATCATGGGGTTTCAAAGCCAGAGGATCCACTTCTACTTTGACCTTTGCCACTTGCGTAGCCTGGACTAAACACCTTCACCCTCCTAAGCCTCTCTCTCCTTATTTGGATATCAGCTACCTGGAGACTTGCTGAAAGGCATAAATGAGAGAATGTATGCAAGAGGCCTCTGAAAACTAGTAAGTGCTACTCCGATGCCATTATTATTAGTTTAATTTAGTACTTAACGATGATCTGTAATGAAAAAGACAAAATGAGTAATATGGGAAGTCTTTAAATTGTGTGTGTGTTTAAAGTAGGCCCCATGCCCAGCGCAGAGGCCAAAGCAGGGCCTGAACTCACGACCTGAGATCGAGACCTGAGCTGAGATCAAGAGTCAGACGCCCAACCGACTGAGCCACCCAGGTGTCCCTAAATTGTGTTGTAAGATCAGAAACAAATCCATCTTATACCTTTGTATCTATAGTCAGCAGAGGGTGAAGCAGCTGGTCCCTCTTATCCACCCTTAGACCCCTGGTATCTTGCCCATTCACAAACTTAGAAGAAAACTAAAGTACCTCCTCCTGCTCGCAAAGTGGCAACAAAATGCTGAGGAGAGGGAGAATGGAAGACCAGAGGAGCTGAGTGTATGGCATGTATCGTTAGCTTGCCACCCAGAGCTAAAAGCTTTTGCATGTTCACTGGGGAAGCCTGGGGAGAACCTGCTAGAGGCCTAGGCAGGAAGAGGTCCGGGTCCAGCCCTGGCTTTTCCATCAGGCTTTGTGACTTCAGCAATGGGCCACCTTCCCAGGCCTCAGTTTTCCTATCTGCAAATTGAAGGACCAAGATGATCACTAAGCTTTTCTTCTTATTCTAAGATGCTATTACATGGGTGACGCATGCAAAAATTGCTGAGTGAAGAAAAGCCAGATATAAAAGACTGATATAAAGGCAGATATTGTATGACTCCTTTTATATGAAAAATTTAAAAGAGACAAAGCTGTAGAAACAGAAGGTAGCTCAGTGGTTGCTATGGCTGCAGGACACATGGGCTTGGTGGGTGACAACTAGGGGGTGTTGGGTTTCTTCTTGATGCTCAAATCATCTAATGTTCTAAAACGGATTCTGGTGATTGCTACACACTCTGAATATATTAAAAGCCATTGAACTGTACTATTTATTTATTTATTTATTTATGGAACTGTACCTTTTAAATAGGTGAATTGTATGGTATGTGAATTATCTCCCAATAAAATGTTTCTAAAATGCTGTTACTTTATATAGACTTATCACCTGAAACTAATGTAACATTGTGTTAACTACAATTAAAACAGTTTTTAAATTTTATTATTTTTAATTAATTTTTAAAGATTTCATTTATTTATTTGCAGAGAAAGAGAGAGCACAGGCAGCGGGAGCAGCAGGCAGAGGGAGAGGGAGAAGCAGGTTCTCTGTAGAGCAAAGGAGCCTGATGTGGGGCTCAATCTCAGGACCCTGAGATTATAACCTAAGCCTAAAGCAGACGCTTAACTGGCTGAAGCACCTAGATGCCCCTAGAAACAATTCTTTTAGGTGTCCTTTTAAAATGTATTTAAAGGCAGCATGTTGGACTATATGAGTCCAGAAGAGCAGGGACTCTGGCTATGAGTTCAGTTCTGGCCCTAACGTGGTGACCATACCTAAGTCATTTGCCCATGCCAGGCTTCTGGGGGCTGAGTCATTCCCCTTTGCTGTTTCATAAAGTTAACTTTCCCTGGGTATGGTGTTTAATTGGGTATTTTTACTTTTGTTAGGTATGACAAAGGGATTCCATGACTTAGAGCCGAGACACATCAGAGAACGAGAGACAACTACACAGGGAAGAAGAGTAAGGAGAGAGAACAGGAAGTAGGGATGAGCAGCTGCAGTATGGTGGTGCCCTGGGAACAGGGACACACAAGTAACACAGGCTTGCAAGTGGCGAGGGATATGGTGCATCATATAGCCCTGGGTGTAGTAGGAGTGTGGACAAACAGCCCCACTCCTGAAGGAAATGCTACATCACGGCCCAGAACTGTGTGTATGGTGCCTAATATTGAGAGTTTTTCAAGTCTGTATTTGAAAAAAGAAGTATCATGAAAATACTTGCCCAAACACCATGGTATAACGGGAAATTCAGTTGAACATGCCAGTCACCTGACCATTTCAGTGCTCTCTTACGTATGGAAGTCGGTTGGTACAAAGATCCGGAATGCAAGCTCTTTCCCTGGCTAAAAGCACAAGAAGTGCTCTTTGGTCCAGAGAATAATTACACTTACAGTCTTTCCTACATTCAACAGTGGAGAAGTGGTTCCCAAAGTGCATGTGGAGAAACAGAAATGCTTAAATCTTAACTAATTACATTTTAGATTTTATTTGATAGAGAAGACTGTGAATAAGTGCAATTAATGCCACATCGGCCCTCACTGGGTTCAATTTTGTGCATATTTCAGATCTCCCTCTGGTTCTGAAATCTAAATAAATCCAGAGCCCAGAGGGTATCCTGTATTATGCATGCTTCAATATAACCCAAAGAATGTGAACTGAAATTTGATGTGAATTTAAATTCTCTACAAACTCACACTTAGAAAAGTGTCTGAAGTAAGGATGAAATGTTAAGAATGAAGCCAGTTTCTTCTTTGGTTCTGAGGTGATACAAGGAACATAGCCTTACAACAACAACAACAAAAGGATAAAGTAAAGCCCCTCTGTGCTCCCTTAATTGCTTCACCTCCCCCATTCCTAGGTACATTCTAAATATCCTTCAATACTAGGACAAGGGTCTGGGAACATCTTATATCCTCAGATGCATTTCTGGAGGTGATACAGTTTCCTCAACCCAGAAGAGTTCTCCAAATTAACAATGCAGAGGGGAAATGCAACATAATCACCATCATCCTTGCTCAAGGCCAGCCAGGTAAGCTGTAGCTAGGAGGAAGCCCTGTGAGGGCAGGGATGGGAGGGGTGGGAGTGGTGGAGGAGGTGAGGGTATGGGAGCTGCAGATCAAGGAGGCATTCCAGCCCCTCCGAGGGACAGGACATTAAGGGGGGCCGGCCTGGAGCATGCACTGTCAAGATCCTTTGGCAACGAGAAGGCTCCTGTTCCCCGTGCTGCATGAGCACAGACACACCTGTGTGCTCTTAGCCACTCTGTAAATGTCAACTGACCCACCAAGCTTTCAAAAGGCCCTTAGGAAATAGCATAACTAAAAGGGGCTGGTCATGCAGACACTGTGCCTTTCTGATCCAATGTAGTAAGAAGTTCAAGCACCTCCCAGGAAAAGGTCTGGTCAAGTCACTGAGCCTAAGTCTATTCTGGCCTTTGGATCTAACATCTACTTTGGAGAAATTCAGGGAGTAGAGGAGCTAGCTAAGCATGATAAGGAAGAAGCAAATAAATTCATGATGTAGGATGATCCACGGGCACTGGATCTGGTTTCTTCCACAAGTTAGCATGTGAAAGAGAAAATGGAAGGTGGATGAAGCAGTCAGAGACCAAGGAGAAACCATGTGATATGGTTGGACTGAATTGGGTCCCCTCCCCCCCATTTTTATGTTGAAGTCCTAATCCCCAGTACTTTAGAATGTGACTTTATTTGGACACAGGGTCTTTAATGAATAACATTTGTAATAAAGCTTCCTATCATTGCCCCAAAGCAATTAGCTAGAACTGTGGAAACTCTGAATGGACAAGGCATCTTGTTTGATCACAAGTGAGAGCAAGGTTTCCCCCAGGGCTGCAGAAGCCCCCTACCACTCTGGTCTAGTCTGTTGGGGCTCTCCTCACCCATTCTGTTTATGCTGGCCACAGATCTTACAGACATTAGGCCTGGATGACTCGTTGCTAGTTGAAGAACTAATCTTCCACCAATTACAGCAGATGGCCTGTGACATGTGTTAATGTACATGCAAATTAGGGATAATAAAAGTATACAAAAATCTGTGTTCCTAAGTAACTAGCCTTCTGTACTCCTTGTAGATCTATCTGGGTAAATTTTTCCTCTATGTCTCTTGTTTCACAAATTCTACTTTGCCACACAGAAAGGTCTCCATGACCCCTTAGTGGATAGTAGTATCGAATCCTCAAACTCTGCCTTACATCCATTATTAGTTAGACATTTTCATCTTGCGATGATGATAGCAAGCTCCCATCCTATTTAGAAGCTTTTACATTGTAAGTAATTTGAATCTCCACAAGCCTCTAGCATCTGAGTTGTACACACAACATTTGTGCATATCATTTCCCTCTGGCCCAGGTTCATTAGTACTTCTGGGGCTTGTTAAATGTCCTTAAATTTTCCCATTTATATGAAAACACTGAATGTTGAAGTGATGGATACCAAAAGGAATCTTAAGTTAGTTCCTTCCTTCCTTCCTTCCTTCCTTCCTTCCTTCCTTCCTTCCTTCTTTTTTTTTTTTTTTAAGATTTTACTTATTTATTCATGAGAGACACAGAGAAAGAAGCAGAGACAGAAACAGACTCCCCACAGGCAGCCCGTTGGGGGATTCGATCCCAGGACCCCAGGATCATGGCCTGAGTCAAAGGCAGACGCTCAACTGCTGAGCCAACCAGGTATCCCCTTACTTCATTTCCTATAGGAGATTGTCTCTAATTGAATTTTTGGTCTTTGTGAATTTTTTTTAAGAGTACACCATTTTTCTAAGAAATAACATTACTGGCGGTTAAACATCATATTTACTTTCATATAGACTGTTTCTTATAAAAATGTAGTAATACTTCACACTTACATCTAGGTTATAGGTGAGAGGGAGATAAACCTTTTCTGTAAAGGACCAGAGAGTAATACTGTCGCTTTTGCGACCCATACAGTCTCTACAGCAACTCCTCAGCTTTGCTTCTATTGGTGCAAAAGCAGTCACAGACACCATGTAAATTGAATGGATGTGGCTGCATTCCAATAAAACTTTATGGACACTGAAATTCAAATTTTGTAACATTTTCATGTGTCAAGAGATATTCTTTTGGTGTTTCCCCCCGAACAACTGAAAAATGTAAACATTGAGCTTCCACGTTGGTGAACACATCTAGCTGCTGGGAAGGTGGTGTATCCACAGAGGGCATGGAAGCTCCGTGCCCTTCCCTCTGCATCCCATCCACTTGCCTTTGCCCTCTGCATCCCATCCACTTGGCTGTGGCTGAGTTATTGCCCCCCCCCCACTCCCCCCACACACACACTATGCAAGGAGGAATGCTGCTAGCAGACTGCCTTTGGATTTGAACTGTGACTCTTCCCTGAGTCCCCAGCCCACTAGCCTTAGTCCATCAAGATTTTGGACATACCAAGTTTCCACAATCATGTGAGCTAATTCCTCTAAATAACTCTCTGTCTCTCTCTCATTTTCTCTCTCTCTCTCTCTCTCTCTCTCTCTCTCTATATATATATATATAATTTATTTTTATGTATATATATAATTTTTTTAATGTAAAAACCATTTTTAGTGTGTAGGTCATACAAAAACAGACAGCAATCTTGATTTGGCCAAGACGCCTTAGTTTGCTGACCTCTGTAGTAAATCCATAGCAACTCTCAGTAGATTTGTTTACAGTTTTAGAAAAGAAAGTGCATATTCTAAGGCAGTAATATCCCAAATCATGCTGAAGAATTTCTCCACTATAACCTCATGAGAATCTAGTACACCACAGCACAGCAAGCTACATACATGAAGAATATACACACATACATGTATATACATATATACATGAAGAATCTAATAAATTCTCATTTCTGCCTCAGGCCCAGGCCAGTCCCTTCATTTCAAAACACATCAATCCAGCTGCCTACTCACCCCCACAGTTGGAACTTTTGTGGATGTCTCAGACTTTGGGGTGTGAAGTGGACTCCTGAGTCTCCTGCCCTGCTCCCTGTTTCCTCTCCAATGTTCTCCAAGTCCATACATGGTGCCCTTTACCCACCCCCATCTGATGAATCACCTTGACTCCTCTCTCTGCTGCTCACTCATTGGCAAGCTTGCCAGATCTCCAGAGTGGATGTCAAGTCTGCTCACTTCTCTCCAATTCCATGGCCCCCCAGCTCAGGTGGGCACCACCTCTGCATGGATCAATTCTCCTTGTACTTTATCTCCCACAGATTTGCCATTGGTGGCAAGAGTTGAGTAGTTGCAATAGAGACCATATGGCCCCCAAAGTCTAAAATATTTACTGTTTACAATAGAGTCCACATTTTGTTAGTCCCCCTCCTGTGGCCTTCTGTGGCAATCTATGACATCAGAAGAAAATCTAAACTCTTTATCAGAGCCTACTTTTTCCACATATAGCTTCCAAATAATGCCATTTCTCCTTTGTCTATATAAGCAAATGTAGTAGTAATCACACCTTACATTTAATTTGTTAAATGATTCTGTGGAGATTTCAAGATCCTATTTTATCAACAGGAAATTAAGACACAGAGAATTTGTGTGATATAACCAACTACCCAAAGTCAGCCCCTAAACAGACTTCAATCTAAATCATTCAGCTCTAGGTTTGGGTCCATCCCACCACCCCACAGTGCCTTGCTCTTCCCTCCACAGCTATGCATGGGCCACAGTGAGACAGGTTTGGATTATTTTTGGATGCCCGTAAGTAAATGCCTCTGGAGTCTTTCTTCTAGGAGGGTTGCCTCTGATTAGAATGGAAACTCCAGTGTACTACCTTGGTTCCATACACCCTTCATGTTCCCAAGAAAGTCTCTGGGGGCTGAGCTGATGGAATGTTTTTGTCCATTCCTAGGGTATGTTTGGGAGAATCTCTGTTCCTCAAGGTTCTGGTTTTTTACAACTTGTGCCAAAATAGCTACTGAATTTTAGGTTCCCATCTCCCCTTGGCATGAGGTGTTAAATAAATAAATGTTGAACAAACATTTAAAATTGAAAAAATTTCAAAGAACTAAAATGTTTAATGGTTATGCATTTTGGCCTATCTGTAGTGTACCACAGCTATTTGATATTTTTTTGTGTGAGACAATATAAGGCAATTAGACACAGAGATCCAAAAATAAAACCCCCAACCTGAGGGATATATAAAAAGGCTCATAGAGCATCTGATTTTTTATTTTGGCTCGGTCATGATCTCACGGTCCTGGATCCTGGGATCTCAGGTCCTGGGATACAGCCCCATGTCAGGTTCCATACTCAGTGGGAAGTCTGCTCAAAGATTTCTCTCTCTCCCTCTGCCTCACCCCCAACTCATGCTTTCTGTCTCTCTCTCTCAAAAATAAATAAGTAAATCTTAAAAAAAAAAAAAGGCTCATAGAGGACCAGTTTCCATTAAGAATATAATCTATATGTATTTCCTGACTCTCAGAATGCATGATATATTTTAAATAAATATATGCTCTACCTAAGTTAGTATTTATAGTTTTTTTTAGGGGGGAGGAGTAGAGGGATAAAGAATCTTTTTTTTGGGGGGGGGATAAAGAATCTTAAGCAGGCTCCGCGCTGGAGCCCAATGTGGGGCTCGATCTCATGACCCTGAGATCATGATCTGAACCAAAATCAAGAGTGAGACGCTGAACCAACTGAGCCACTCAGGTGCCCCATAAATTAGTATTTACAGTTTTAATACTTTTATGATTTTGAACCCATCACTGAAAGATTAAGAAAAGAAATAAAGGCTTTTGTTTCATTTATGACATTTTTTGAATATGCCCAGGTGAGTTTTTCACTTTATCAGATTTTGCAGAATTGTACCTTTTTCATACTTCTTTGTATCTTTTCATTCACCCTCCTTTAACCCAAATTTATTCAACATGGTCTGGTCATGAGGTTCAGATGTTTTTGTTACTAAGTACTTCATTTCACCAAATAGCACAGTCTAACAAGGGCCAGAAGTGACTTAACTTCTTCAACAAAGCCTTAGCTCTAGGAGGTATTTGATAAATTCCAGTTTGTTGCATAACTAGATCCTACAGTTCTTGTGCCTTGACTTAAATCTGTCTACAAGCTGTAAGGAGCATAGTCTCTCAAAATTTAGGGGTCAGACTAGTGGAGCCCCACTCTCACTGTGCTGAGGAATTAAAGACAGGTATATCTGTGGCCTCAGGGACATGGACCTGAGATGCTGTCCTCCTTGCGCAGGTGAGAAGAAGCCTGTGTATACCAGAAACACCCATCTGTCTCTAAGAATATTTTCATCCTCTATTTAGAGCAGAATCAATTGTTCCCATATGCTAGTGCAGTCCTCTTCTTTTTTATTTATATTTTAAAAGATTTAAAAATATTTATTTATTAATAGACACACAGAGAGAGAGAGAGAGAGAGAGAGGCAGAGACACAGACAGAGGGAGAAGCAGGCTCCACACAGGGAGCCTGACGTGGGACTCAATCCCAGGTCTCCAGGATCACACCCCAGGCTGCAGGCGGCGCTAAACCACTGAGCCACTGGGGCTGCCCCTCTTCCTTTTTAAAAAAGATTTTATTTGTTTGTTTGTTTATTTATTTATTTATTTGAGAGAGAGAGAGAGCACAAATGGGGGGAGAGAGGGGCAGAGGAAGAGGGAGAAGCAGAATCCCTGCTGAGCAGGGACCCTGACATAGGGCTCAATCCCAGAACCCTGAGACCACAACCTGCCATGAAGGCAGATGCCCCCCAGGTACCCCAAAAGCAGTCTTTTTTTTCTTTTTTAAGAAACAAGTGCATAATTCAAAATAAGAGTGTGGCTCATAACAGAAAATTCAGTATGAAGATTAATTATATTTGAATCATTCATGGAGATAAGGTTAAAATTACTCCTAGCCCCCACACAGACACTCCTCTGCAAAAATGAACCAGCTGTCCTTTCCAGAGAATGCTGGTAGACTTTTTAAAGTATTTCTCAATACTATTTTCTTATTGGCAACATCTTATAATAAACCATATTAGTATGACATCAGGTAGTCAGATATGGATTTTACTGAAAGACTACTTTGAATATAATTCTTTCTGTTACTAAATTTTATTTATTTTGTAGTTTACAAAACACAGACATTTTGGCAAAATATGAATTCATAAACTTATTTAGTAATATTTTCATAGATATTAAGTCATAGGTATAGGCTTTTTATATTAAAAGAAATCTTTTCAGAACCTTGTTTGAATGGTAAAAATCTCAGAATCTGTATCAGATAGAAATATATCAAAATATAAACATTTAAAATTAAATTACACAGGTTCAGGGGCCTAAAATAATGATGGATAAATCTTAGAGGAATAATGATAATAGGAATAATGATAATTCATTCCTACTGAATGCTCTCTTGAAACTTCTGCTGCACATTTCTTACTATAATGTAAGTGTAATTATTCCAATTATACATATTTAGAATTGGAGGCTCAGAAAAACTAAGTGAGCAAAATCAAAATTCAAACTCAAGTTTTCTTTCATCCTAAAGCTCATGCTTTTTATTTATTTTTATTTTTTTTTTATTTTTATTTTTTTGCTCATGCTTTTTAGATCACATAACTGCAACATGAAGCATAAAGAGCTGTAAGGATCATAACATACTTCTTTTCCTTCTAATATTTTTAAACTCATAAAATATATAGTACACTTTATATTTGTAAATGGCAAGGTTTTTTTTTAAATGGCAAGGTTTTAATGTTCATTTTCTGAGTTATATTGGAAACAAATGATGTAATAGAAAGATAAAAATGTGATCCAAAGGTAAAAAGAGGGATCCCTGGGTGGCGCAGCGGTTTGGCGCCTGCCTTTGGCCCAGGGCGCGATCCTGGAGACCCAGGATCGAATCTCATGTCGGACTCCCAGTGCATGGAGCCTGCTTCTCTCTCTGCCTGTGTCTCTGCCTCTCTCTCTCTCTCTCTGTGTGTGTGACTATCATAAATAAATAAAAATGTATTAAAAAAAAGATAAAAAGAAAAGAATGAAAAGAAAAAAGAAGAAACAAGGGATCCCTGGGTGGCACAGCGGTTTGGCGCCTGCCTTTGGCCCAGGGCGCGATCCTGGAGACCCGGGATCGAATCCCACGTCGGGCTCCCGGTGCATGGAGCCTGCTTCTCCCTCTGCCTGTGTCTCTGCCTCTCTCTCTCTCTCTCTGTAACTATCATAAATAAATAAAAATTTAAAAAAATTTTTAAATAAAAAAAAAAAGAAGAAACAAGGAAAAGAAACTTAAGAAAAATATCTTCAAGAAAAAAGACAATAGGTAAGGGCAGACTGCAGTTCCTCTGCACCAAATAAAAAAGTCAGATAAATAACTAGAAACACATTTCTAAACACATCAGAAGGCTGTGGAAGCAAAAAGAATAAATTAATTAAAATATCTGAGAGGGAGAGCTCTTCAAAAGTGAGCAGTCCGTCATCAGGTATTTTCTTTCCTGATGACATTTGCTGACTCTAGGCTTGGGATGAGAATATAAAGGACTCCATTAGGGGCGCCTCAGTGGATCAGTGGTTGAGCGTCTGCCTTTGGCTCAAGTTGTGATCCTAGGGTCCTGGGATCGAGTCTCACATTAGGCTCCCCGCAAGGAATCTGCCTATGTCTCTGCCTCTCTTTTTGTGTCTCTCATGAATAAATAAATAGAATCTTAAAAAAAAAAAACCAAAAAAACGGACTCCATAGTTTCATGTGGAAGAGCCAGTCCCCATGTGTAACAAGGCCATCCTCAAATACATGCCTAGCCTCCTTGAGACATTTACTAGATGTGGAAGTCACTGGGTGAAGGTGGGGGTGGAAAGCAAGCTCAAAACCTCTGAAGGTTTTATGAAATTTATAAGTATCTCAGTCTTTCAAGACTGAGTAGATAGGAAACCCACTAGGCCTTAACTCTGAAGCCCAGGAGAGAAAACTCAAGGAATGGGAAAAAGCCAGAGGTTACTTATGTCTTATTAAATTTGTCTAATTAAAATTAAAACTTGCCCCAATTCATTTCAATACCTGTCAGTACTGAAGTGGTCAGCCCCTCATCCTCACAGAGGAAACCCCTCCAACAGTCCTTGCTGGTGGACAATATTATGTGAACAGATATAGTTTCTTTATATACAATGTGTACATACGATAAAAATTAGGAGGTATGTGAAGAGACTGAAATGTGACAGAAGAAACAAATAAAAGATACAGACTCACAATATTAATATTGTTACATATTACTCTTAGTAGATAAGAATTTGATGGATGAACCTGAAGAGAAGATGAATTTCATTAGAGAATTTAAATGCATTAAAAAGAATCAAATAGACATAATACATTGAAAACAAAATACTTTCTGAAATTGACAATTCCCTAGATGGTTTGACAGAAGCTTGGGCACAGCAGAAGACAGGATAAATAAACTAAAACACAGGTCAAGGGGATCCCTGGGTGGCGCAGCGGTTTGGCGCCTGCCTTTGGCCGGGGGCGCGATCCTGGAGACCCGGGATCGAATCCCACATCGGGCTCCCGGTGCATGGAGCCTGCTTCTCCCTCTGCCTGTGTCTCTGCCTCTCTCTCTCTCTCTCTCTCTCTGTGTGTGTGTGTGTGACTATCATAAATAAATAAAAATTAAAAAAAAAAACACAGGTCAAAAGAAAGTATTCAAAATGGAAGAAAGAGAGAGACCCACCCCCAAAAGGGGATAAAACAGAGCATAGAATAAAAGACACAGCAGAAGAAAAAGAAAGTCTAACATATGTACAATTTGAATCTCAGAAGCAGGAGAGAAGGAGAGAAAAAGGGCACGAAGATGTTGAGTGAACATTTCCCAATTGTGATGAATGATATCAATCTACAGACACAAAAAACTCAGTGGGTTCAAAGTAAGACAAATACAAAACCACACATTTATTCTAACCGTGGCAAGTCAAAAACAAAGAGAATTTTAGATCAGTCAGAGGAAAAGCCATGTTACCTTCAGAGAAACAGGACTTCAAAAGAAACTGCAGAAACCAAAAGATAATGGTCTGAGAACGTAAAGTCAAGGCACAGGCTGGGATATGCAATACACACAGACACACACACATTTTTGACAACAACCTATATCCAGAATATCTAAAGAACTCTCATGAATGAAAAAAAGACAGACAACACAGTGGGAAAATGGGCCAAATACTAGAAGAGGCAGTTTATAATAGAAGATATACAAATGGCCAATAAAAAGATGCTCAACATCATTAGCAATCAGAGAGATACAGACTAAAACCACAGTGAATTACCACTACACTGCGGCCAGAATGACTAAAATTAAATGGGTGAACAATGCTAAGTACTGGTGAGGATGTGAAATAATACACTGCTGGTAGGCTTGTAAATTAGTTTGGAGTGTAAAAACAGTTTGAAAACTGAAAGTATCTAGTAAAGCTAAACACATACTGGATCTACTACCCTGCAATGTCATTCCTGGGCATCCAATGGAAATAAGGCTTATGTTTGTCAAAAGACATGAATAAGAATACAAATATTAGCATTATTCAAAATATCCCCATGCTAGAGACCATTCAAATGCCTTCCAATAGTGAAATAGGTAAATTAACTGTTTATGTTAACACAAAAGAACACTGGATAGCATTGAAAAAAATCACAATACATGAAACAACGAGTGAATCTCAAAAAATATATATATAATGCTGAGCTAAGGAATCAGATGCAAGGAATATTTACTGTATAATTCCATATGAAGTTCAGAAAAGGTCCAACTAACACAGTTGACTCTTTAACAACATGGGGGTGGGGCGCTGAGGGCTCCCATGCAGTTGAAAATCTGCCTGTAACTTTTGACTTCACCCCCCAAACTTAACTATGTAGCCTACTGGTGACTGGAAGCCTCACCAGTAACATAGAGTGGATTAACACATATTTTCTGTCATTAACACGTATTTTCTGTCATAACATTCACTGTATTCTTATAATAAACTAGAGAAAAGAAAATGTTATTAAGAAATCATAAGGGAAATACTTTTACAGTACTGTACTGTATTAAAAAAAAAATCCATGTAGAAGTTGATCCAAACAGTTCAAACTCATGTTGTTCAGGGTCAAGTTTGAAAACTTGTGAGAGTGGTTATCTGTGGAAGTAAATACTGGGAAGAAGCAAGAGGGGTTCTTATGGATATGAGCTGAAATTACTCTATATCTTGATCTAGAGCAGTGGTGAGTGCTCTTGCCCCCGGGAAACATCTGGCAATGTCTAGAGACATTTTTCTTTGTCACATCTAGGGAAGGGTGCTACTGGCATCTGGGGGTGGAGGACAGGAATGCTGCTACACATTCTCCAGCGCACAGGTCAGTCCCCCAGGCAGGGAGGTATCGGGTCCCAAATATCAATAATGCTGAGATTGGGAAATGCTGATCTACACAATAGGTACTTACATAGGGGATACTCATAAAAGGTTTATTAAGTTGTACACTTAAGATGTGTACACTTTAGTATAAGTTATAACTGAAATAAACAAAAGTAAAAGCAATAACTAAAGTCACAAAAGTACCTATAGCTCCTAACTGAAATTTAGCAAATGTATATAGAAACTGTGTTTCAGCTTTATGTATAGTCTAATTCATTAGGGTCATAATGACTTGACTTTGTCAGGAATTGCATTTAAGTCAGGAAGAACAGAACTCGTTATGTACCACCTCCATTAAATGATTAAATGGCAAGATGGGTGCTATTACTGATAGCACAAGATGTATGAATTAAGATCTGGGTTATTTCTAGGAATGTATATTTGTAGAAACACAATACAAGTATATGGTAAAGTCCACACATCTGGGATTTTCTTGGAGCCATTCTGCTGAACTGGCTTGGGATATTGCTACAAAGTCCCTCCCTACTTAATGCCCTGTATTTCTGTCCAGAAGATACAGAAAAATATACATGTACTTTTAAGTAGTAGTCCAACCTTCCTTCCAAAGAGAGTAACCTTTTGCCACTAATTAGCAACAAATTAAGAAATCTAGTCCCTTAAATCTCATTCTGACTCCATCCTGAGATGTAACATTCATTTGCAAAGGTGGGGTCAGGCATCCATTGCGTCATTCTTTCCACTGTCTTGCATAAATGCAACAGCTACATAAGCTTATGTTGATCTAGCCATACAGCCATAGAAGGGTGAGAAGTGCTGGGTGTTGCGAGCCCTGGAATAGCACCACAAACCTGTGTACCAGCTCTTGAACAAATACTGTTCAGTCAGTGTGAGAGGGGACAGGCACTAACAGAGACAAAGGAGAGAAAAAGGTGTACTCTTCTACTTCACTGTTAGGCTGACTTGCTGTTGTACAACCCAGGATCTTAGGAAGTCAGACTGCTAAGTAATTGCATGAGATGCTGTTGTCTAAAATCCAAATACTCATACGTATTTTAAAAGGATTTTGCAAAAAAAAAAAAAAAAAAAAAAAAAGGATTTTGCAGTTTCAAGTAAAATTAAATAATAATTAGAAATCAAGTACATCCAAACCAGAACAGTTAACGGGCTTTAAAGTCAGTGAAATAACTGAAGTAAAGTGTCACTGCTGGGTAACACTGCATATTACTCCAATTTCACAAATGATTCCCCACGCAAATAGCTAGAATCTAATCAGCTGGATCAGAATCGGGGCGATTTATTTTACGAATCCATCATCATGTAATATTCCCTTGTGCTCTCAGTTACATCAAACTTTATTGTGAATGGTTGCCACAGAAGCCCATTTGATTGTACTACAAACTGATTCACCCCATGCAGCATTATCTAAATTCATGAGCTGCTCAAGGTAAAATTCATGGACATCTCAGATAGTGCCCAGTAGTCAGTGACTCACACTTATTGTACTAAATCCTAAGCTGTGACTCAGAGTGAACCCTGTCAGTTGCTGACAGATACTATATGTATTTGAATAGAAGCTCACACTGTGAGTCACCTGGTGGTATACTGAAAACCAATCTGAAATATTCCCAATTGGACAATGATTCATGTTATAATCATACTGGGACTTGACTTAACACATGTGATTTCAAAACTCAGTTCTGCTGAACTGGCTTGGGAGATTTCTACAAAGTCACTCCCTACTTAATGCCCTGCATTTCTTTCGAAAAACATGTGGTAAGCATACAGAGGTGCAAAGTCAAGGGTAAGATATCCACTTTATGCACTGGAGGAACAATGGTTTCCTTCTTCGAAGACGCAAGCACAGTTCCTAGAAGTGTCTTCTTTGGAAGACACATCATTCCTATGATCTTAAATAACTTCATGAGGCCAGATGCTTATTTGAAAGGCTCTGCCATAATGATTCCTAAACTGCTCATGCCAGGGCTGAACCCTGAAGCTACCCCCACTGCACCTGTCTGTGGAAGGTGAATGTCATTAGACTACCACATGCAAAAGTGAAAGAACTGTAGGATTTTAGGAGTTGATACTCAAGTGCCTGGAATGGAAATCATTTACCAAACTACTGCATTAAAATAAGAAAGCTTCCCCCCCCCCCCTTTTCTCTTGCTCATTCACAACATCTGGAATAATAAAATCTCCTATGCAATTTTGAAGGCCTTCCCTAAAAAGCTCTCAAGTCAGCAGGAAGGAGACTTCAAGAAACTAAGAAAAGCTCAAAAAACGACTTCTAAGGAAGTCAAGGGATTAATAGAATATGCAACCAATTGTGTACTCCAGAGGGACTCTGGATTCTAGTGCTGGCTCTGCCTCTGGCTTGATCTGTGACCTCAGCTTACTTTAGGTTAGTTTTGCAGTCCTACCTTCTGCTGTGCGGGACCATGATGAAGCTGTGGGACGGTAGTCAAATTACTGTCTTGTCTTTCTCGTGTTGTATATAACACATGCTTGCATATTTTCCCTTATGTAATGGCTTCTAGTTTCCTATTTGTTAAAGGTTCATAAGTCTGTAGAAGACAGGAAAACATCAGTGTGGTGTATACAAGCCTTGGGGAGCGAGTAAGAAGACTGCATTCTAATCCTATTTAGCTGGAGATCTCCAGTAGGGACTTCTACCCTCTCTGAATGTTTCCTCAGCTGTAAAGTGAAGGAATCTGACTTTTATCATTTTCTTTCTTTCTTTCTCTTTCTTCCTCTTTTCTTTTCTTTTCTGTTCTGTTCTTCCTCCCTCCCTCCCTTCCTTCCGTGAT
Source organism: Canis lupus dingo (assembly GCF_003254725.2). Taxonomy (NCBI): domain Eukaryota; kingdom Metazoa; phylum Chordata; class Mammalia; order Carnivora; family Canidae; genus Canis; species Canis lupus. Next base: position 5,729,930 of record NC_064271.1, on the reverse strand, counting down.
CTCTGTGCCAGTGTGGGGCTTGAACTCACAACCCAGAGATCAAGAGTCACATGCTCTACAGACTGAACAAGCCAGATGACCCTATCTATGTTTTTGATACTAAGAGTATCTTTGCTAAAATGTTTACAATCACCTTAGAGAAGTTAGCATTTCTAGCTTCCAAGGTAAGTTTCCCGATTCTCTTAAATTACAATTGACCTGGTACAGTATTTTAATGCAGACATTGGATTTTTTAAAAAAAAAATTATTTTATTTATGATAGTCACACAGAGAGAGAGAGAGAGAGGCAGAGACACAGGCAGAGGGAGAAGCAGGCTCCATGCACCGGGAGCCCCACGTGGGATTCGATCCTGGGTCTCCAGGATCACGCCCTGGGCCAAAGGCAGGCGCCAAACCGCTGTGCCACCCAGGGATCCCCGACCTTGGATTTTCTGTATATATCATAATGTAGTGTGTAGTATTTTTTATGCATGTTTCACAAAGTGAAATATTTTGAAGGTTGGAGATAATTTTCTTAAAACGCTGTTTGAAATATGTATTTCCTAATTATTTTAAATAAAAAGGGTCCAGATGGTGTAGAAATGCACTGCATTTAAAATGTACGATATCAACACAGAAAATGTTTTGGAGATGGACATCTTTTACTTTATTATATAAACTCTTCATAGCATACCAAAAAATGCACTTTGTTTCTGATCTCATGATACAGTATTTTGAAGGCTACTTAGCCAATTTTGCATAAATATAATAATAGTAATACCAACTTTTGTTTGGTATGTGACAGAGCTCTACTGCATTAATTTACTGAATGGCAGCTACCCTATCAAGTAGGTATTTTTTCTTATCCTCATTTCGCAGCTCATGAAACAATGGCATCAAAACGTTAAATAACTTGCCCGAGGCTACACAGCTAGGCTGGGATTCGAATCCAATCGGTTAGGGAACCCAGGACTCTGACCTGCCAGACAATACTGTCTCTCATATGCGTTACTAATACTCGATACAGAAGATGCCATTTAGGGGATCCCTGGGTGGCTCAGCGGTTTGGCGCCTGCCTTTGGCCCAGGGCGCGATCCTGGAGACCCGGGATCGAATCCCACGTCGGGCTCCCGGTGCATGGAGCCTGCTTCTCCCTCTGCTTCTCTCTCTCTCTCTATGTCTATCATAAAAAAATAAATCTTTAAAAAACATATTTAAAAAAGATGCCATTTAATGAGAAGGTAAATACGATGAGGCTCAGTAGAGGTTATGAGCAAACATCAGGTCATGAGCAAAAACAAGAATATAGAGTCATTTTATGACAAACGTCCTCGCCAAGTCTGGGGGGGGGGGGGGTAAGTCCGTTTCCTTTCCTCAGCTGGGATCCTGGTTTAGTCAATTCCATAATCTTAACTAGAAGTTAAGTGGTTAACCGTAACCACGAGAAGCAAAATGAAGCCACGCCACGCAGGGTCCTGGGCCCGGGGGAGGGGGAGCGACCCGAGGGTGACGCCTGGAGATTGGGGCGGGAAGCTCCCTGCCCCCCCCCCCCCCCCCCCCCCCGCCCCGGCGCAGACGCTAGACGGAGCCCAGCGGGCGAGGGGCCGCCTGCTTCGGCCTGGAGGGCGGGAGGCGTCCGGCCCGCGCCGCGGGCGCCCGGGGAAGTGCGGCAGCCGGGGTGCGAAGGGGCCGGGGGCCTCCGCCGGAGAAGCAGGAAAGAGCTCCCCCTCTGGCGCCCCACTGCTCCCGGATGGAGCCTGCGCTCACTTGCCCCCTCCAGCCCGCCCAGTCCGCCGCGGGCCGCGCGCTCGCCCGGATTCCCCCATACCCGCCCCCCGCCCCCCGCGCCCCGCAGCCGGCGACTCCGAGACACCCACTCCTGCCTGGGAGCGCCGCCTCCCGCGGGGCCCGTCCCCGCCCACTCGCCGCGCTCGCCCGGTGCCCGCCGGTTCCCGCCCACCCCGGCTGCGCACCCAGCCCCGCCCGCAGGCGCCCACCCGCTGCGGCGCGCAACCCCCCCGGGGCCTCGGGGCCCCTCCCCGCCCACCCCCCACGGCCGGGGACCGGGCCCCGGGCCCCGCGCGCCCACGCCCCTTCCAGGGTCCGCAGCCGCGCCGCGGGGACACGTCCCAACTTACCCGGAGACTCAGTCGCCGGGGTTTGTTCAAGAGCAGCAGCCGCGGCGCCCGCACCTCGCGCCTGGGCGCTCCCGGCGGGTTCCGGGAGCCTGAATGCGGACACCGGGTCAGACCCGCTCCCCGGCGCCACCGCCCCGGCGGCGCTTTTCTTACGGAGGCTCCGGGATCCAGGGAGTGTCTCCTCCCCCCCCGCCGGCGCTCCGGCTGCGCGGCCCGCGGAGGATGCCGACGTTCCCACCGCCCGGAGTTCCCCAAACCTACTTCGGGAGGCTTCCAGGGCTGGAGCCCAGGCCGCCGTGGTTGAGTCGTGCGGACGTCCCGGTGGACCCGGCAAAGCTGATGCCGGCGGCTGGACGCCCCCCTTGAGACCCAGGCACACTGTGAGCCCGGGCACCCCCGGGACGCGCCGACCGACCTGCGGGGCTGCAGGGGCCGTGAGGCGACCGACCCGCACCAGCTCCCGCCACCGCGGCTCCGACGACAGCTCCCGGTCCTGCCCTGCGGGCGCGCCCCGCCTGGCCGCCGCCCCCTCCCAGCCCGAGGCCTTCGAGCGAGTCCGAGCGGGGGCAGGGGGCGAGGGTCGCGGTACTCACGAATTCGCCGTCCGCTGGGCGAGCCGGAGGGGAAGCTCGGGCCAGCTCGCCTCGGTCGGCCGTGCGCATGCGTCTAGTGGGTGCCTTTTTTTTTTTTTTTTTTTTTAAATATTACAATACCACCTGGTAGCTTTACTTCGCCCGCGACTGCTCGCCTCGGTCTTTCCTCTCACCTTCTTCTCCGTCGCTCGGGCTCCCTCGGCTCTGCCTCCTCCCCCCCCGCCCCCCCCCCCCCCCCCCCCCCCGCCTCCCCGGCCGGGCAATCCCGGCCTCGCCTCCCTGCTGCCGCAGCGCGCTCCACTGCGGCGGGGGCTGGGGTCGCCCCGGGCTCCCGGAGGGCCCCAGCCGGCGGCGGGGCTGTAGCCCACTCCCCCAGCCCGCGGTTGGGCCGAGCCCGGCGTGCCGGCACTAAGCCAGGCGAGCGCGGCGAGCGCCTGCAGATCGCCTCTGCCCCCCTTGGCTTGGGCGCGCGCGGGCCGAGCGAGACTCGGTAGTGCGGGGACGCGTGCTCAGACCTGGTGAATGGAGGCGGGCGGAGGGAGGTGCGAGCGGAGGGGGTGCTCCAGCCCCGGAGAGTCACGCGGCGGACCAGCCGGCGTCTGGAGGGCAGCCCCCTACCTTCTTCCTCGCCTCGGGTGCTTCTCCGAGCTCTGCCCCCGTCCCACCCTGGTGATGCCTCTGCCTGTCCCTCACTGGCGACGAGCTCCACGCCCTCGGCCGCCGCAGCCCGAGGCCCCACCAGGTCGACGGTGGGGGTAGGGGCGAGGCGCTTGGCTAACTCCGGATTCCGGATCCCGCTGAGCCCCCTGGCAGCTGCCTGCCGTCCCCCGGTCTCCGAGCCCCAGGCGTAGGGAGAGACCTGGGGGCGGGGCGGAAAATACGCGGCAGCTCAGCTCCTGGGGCACAGAGCCCCGGGGATCCCCGTAGGCCCCTCTGTGCGCCCTCGGGAGCGAGGCGCGCACGGACCGCCGGGGCCCGAGCAGGAGGTTGGAGGGCCAAACTGAAGCTGGAAGCTGACCTGACACAGAAATAGCATCACGTCATTTCCTCCCCGGCCTCCAGAGCCTGCGGACGGCCAGAGGGCAGGGGAGTGGGCGCGAGGAGGGGCGGAGGCGCGTTGCGGGGAGGCTCGGAGCAAGGGGTTGAGCCGCACGTTAAGAAGGAGAGTTTGAGAAGCAGCCTCAGGAAGGGCGAGGACTCCCTCCCGCCTCCACTGCTTCCATTCACACTGGATGGAAAAGGTCCAGGAAAAGTAGCTACCGGGGTCCGCTGCGAAAAGGAGTGTCAGCCGAGGCGCCGGCGCCGTTTCCTTGAACGTGCTCAAGCCTCTCTTAACCTTCCCACCAAAACTCTCTGCCTCTGCCCCCACACCTCCCGCTCTGGCCCCTCGCGGCGGAGCCCCTGCTGGCCCGGCGCGGAAGGGGTCAGTCGGGGTCAGGACGGAGCTGGGGGTGCGCGTGTCCGGGTGAGGTCGGGGGTGGGGCGTGCTGGAGACCACAGTACTCACGGGCACGGGCGAGCTCTGCCCCGCGCAGGCGTCCTCTTCCCTGGGCGCGCGGCCCCCCGGGGGTCGGCTGGGCAGGGCCAGAGCTGCCCCCAGCAGGAGCGAGAGGCGGCCTGGCCGCTCCCCGTGGCCCCGCGAGAGCCTAGCCGCTGGCAGAGAGCGAACGGAAAGCAGGAGGGAGAAGTCCGGGCGCCGCTGGGGAGTCCCAGAAGGGGGTCGCCGGAGAAGGTGAGAGAAGAATCGCGCGAGGCCAGAGAGCGTGCCAGACAGGAGGCTGAGCGGCTTCGGGGCAGCGGGCGAGTCTGGGAGCTGTGCAGGGTCGGCAGCAGGCAGGGCAGGAGGTAGGGGGAGAGAAACAAAATCAACACACCGTTACTGTTGGCTCTAGCTACAGATAGAAGAAAATGTGTATTTACTATCATTTGCTACAGCATTTTGAGGCTGTATTTTGGGGGTGCAAGAGAAGGTAGGTGAGAGCAAAGGGAAAGGCCTTTGGTTAGATTCTCCTTCTCTATTCTCTCCTCCCCCCTCCCCTCCCCCCTTTCTAAACTCTGTGCTACTCAGTGTGGTTCTTAGACCAGCAGCTTCAATAACAACCAGGAGCTGGTCAGAAATACAGAATCTGGAACCCTGTCCTGAACTAGAGCATCAACATGTGAATGTTAACATTCCCAGTGGGGTTTGTATGCACCTTACATGTGAGATGCAGTGTAAAGAAGCGTCTGTATTGGTGTTTCTTGGTTCTTTAGGATTTCCTAGTGAATGAAAATTCACTTTTGCAACTCTTGCTCATCTCCCATTTTCCCTCTGACCTTTCCCACCTCCCAAAGTGCCTAGAGTTCTCCCTGCTGAGTCATAGAAGTTAGACTTGGTTACTAGGTTCCCTTGTGAGAGGTGTCTAGGGGAGAACTGATTAATGGCAGAGGACTGAGCAATCCGAGACCAAGGCTGGGTGGAACAAGGGACTGGCTGATTTGGCTTTGGCTGTACACGTTGGAGTGGGCAGGATACTAGGACTGTTTTGGGTCTCATAAGTGCACACTATGCAGGGCCCCTTTCCACACTCTCATGTGTCCATCTTATTCTCAGGAACACAGGCCTTTGCACCTTCCACTTGTTGCGTGGGATATCAAAACAGCCAGTGTGAAGGTAAAATTATTATTATTTTCTTTGAAAGTAGAGGGAGGCATTAATTTAGAAGTCAGAAACCCAAGGTTCTAGACTGAGCCTTGCAACTAAGTCCACTGCTTAACCTTGGGAAAGTCTCTTTATTCTTTGAATTTATCTGCTTCATTTATAGAGTAAAGGGATTGAACTCTGGCTTTTTAAAGTCACCTGCCTAGTCAGGTCTCATTTTTAGAGCTTCATGGTCCACTAACATTTAGAGAAGTTACAATCCAGAACCTAACTCAGCCAATACAAACAGCACCCTCAAGCAAAACAAAAAGACAATTTAATCTGTTTGTGAAAAACAAGAGTGGTGGTTGCCAAGAAATTGGAAGGTGGAGGCGGGAAGCAGCGAATAAAAGTGACAGGGTGGCGAGGCACGGGAGGGGGCTAGGCTAGCGGGGCGGGAAGCGAGTCCCCAGGGCGCGGCCGCCGCTCTCCAGGGTCCTGAAGGCGGGAGCGGCCGCGGGCGGCCTCCGTGGGCTTGGCTGCGTTCCCCCTGCTCCGCAGTTGGCAGGCCCCGCATGTTTTCTTTGGGCGGTAGAAGTCTTGTGGGAAGCAATTGTCGAGAGGGAGGGAGGAAACCTAGCAACCCATTCTCATTCATGAGGCCCTTTCTGGGAAGCCGCCGAGCGCGTTGGCCGATTTGTCTTTCGGTCGTTTGTATGCGCCCGGGGAGAGAGTGGAGCTCGGTTTGCATTTCCGAGTAAGTTCACACTGTTTCGCTTCCCCTGATTACCTTTTCCTGGAGAATGGGGTCTTTCTCCTAGAATTTTCATTCTCTCCGTTCAATTGCTTCTTTCCCCTCCCCTGCTTTCTGGCACCGTGCGTTTATTTTAGGGATTGGAGCTGAGAGCCCGGGAGGCTCCTGGAGGAGGGCCAACAGCGCACTCGAGGCGGGGGGCGGGGTGGGAGGTGGGGAGGTGGGGAAATGAGAGAATTGGAAAATACTCAGAGCGGGCCTCGGCGCCCAGCTTTGGTCTCGCGGGGGAGGAGGCAGGGACGAGTCCCTTGGTCTGGGGTTGGGGTGGGTGCTCAGGAGGCGCCAAGCGAGCTCGGACGCCGCGGGCAGCTGGACTTGGACTGATCGCAGTTCACTTCGTGCGCACCTGCCGGTGATGGTGGGCCAGTGGCCGTGGCCGCGTCCGTCTCGGGTGAGCTGCCGGACGACAGCAAAAACCTAAGCGGATGCGGGCACGGGGGCCTGAAGGACCCCATGGAGAGGAAGTCAAGAAAGAACCGGTTCAATCCGTGGTGACCCAGAGCCTGACTAAGCCCGCCAGCGACCTTTTCCGACCAGCCTTCATAGAAAGGCTTGAGCAAAGATTAAATCGCTGGAAATGAGCAACAGGTACACTTTCTAAGGGCCCAAAGGAGGCTTCACGGGACTTCTGTGGGTCCCAGAATTTGCATCTCCAGCTCATATTTTCAAATGGCTTTGTGAGAATGTGTGAACCTATAACCTGACCCTTCTCTCCTCCCAAGTCCTTCTTCCCAAGTCACTTGCACGTCCTCCCCGCCGCCCCCCCCCCCCCCCCCCCGCACGCTTCATTAGGCATTTTGCTTCGGTCTTTGCTTCAAGACAGAGACGCTTGTGAGGGAAATAGTGGAAATGTTCAGGCAGAATAAAAGTCCCAAACTCAGCCCCAGAAAACCAAAGCCCCTGCTCCGCTGCTCCTTTGGAGACAGTCAGCTTTTACCCTTCCCTAGGTTGGTCTTTTCTCTCAGGTCTGCTCTCCAATTCTGGCTTGTGTCTGGACACGCCGCAGTCAGAGCAAGTCTGGGCAGGGACGACTGGCTTCTCTAACAAGCAGGGGGATGAAGCATGATAGTGTAGGGTGCTGAAATCCTACTCCCTCTGGCTCTCCTGGCAAGTACAGAGCCCTGGAAGTGTCAGTGGAGCCACAAAATTTGATCTGATAAAATTATCTGAGGAAAGACTTCTGCTGCCTGCCGTGCTCCAGAAATCCCTGTCTTCCTTTTAGGCCAGATTCTAGATGACAGTCTGAGGGTTTCACTAACATTTTGCACAAAATGAAATCATCTTGGAATCTGTATTACTGAAAGCATCACTCCTTAGGGATCCAGAAGACTTAGGGAATACTTTATAAAGATCGAATATCCCCTTCCCTACTTAATCATATTGGCTACGAACCCTGCAGAGGAAAAAAAAAATCACCACACCCAAATCAATATACACAAAGTCTCACCCCTTTAAAAGGCAAATTGAAGTTTTGCATTCACCCCTAAATAGCATCATTTCATAAAGGAAGCATTCATGGCAGGATTAAACTACTTTTAATAAAAAATTTCTGATAGACTTTAGAATTAAAATCACAGGATGGAATTTGAAATTAGATTTAATTTTATGAGAGGACCTTTTTTTTTCTGGACTCCTTTTTTTTAACCTCTGTTTTGCTTTGATTTAGCCATATTACACATTTTTATTTTTTCATTATTTGGAGAAATAATTCCTCCACTTGGATCTAAGAATCTAATTGGCAATGATTTAAAAGTCTAATACGGCAAGTCTTTGCTTGTGCTGACTTTAAATCATGCAGATTGGAAAATGGCAAGATAGAAGATAGACAGATCATGGATAGTAGAGTCACAGGTTAATATTAATTTGAGGCCAACCAAACAATGATGTTTCTATTAGGTTCTGCTTCAAATCTTGATGTTCTTAGTGAAAGTACAACTGTTAAAAAGAATATCTCTGTAGCTCATAATTAGTTTTGACTTCATTCTTTTAATAACTTTCTAGTGGGTCTATGCCTAGGGCTTACATGGAGGTGTTACAAGTAGATGTTACATACTGGAGCATTGGTAATAAGGAGGGGGGGTGGAACTGGGAACGGAGGGGACCAGAAATGAGGGCTACTTAGGTGACAGGCATGTCTGGGGGAGGGAAACACTGCAGGCTGTCTGCTCAATTCTTTCAGAGATAACTGGGCCCTTTGCCTTCCTGCTGGTGTTCTTAACCAAGTGAGGAGCTTAATATAGGAGGTGGGTCTTTATTTGAATCTATGTACATATATTTATTTGATTATACACAAAACTGAACTCTTGGTATTCCACTCCAAACTTTCTGCTCCACCTCGGTGAATGGCCACTTGATCATTTCAGTTCAGGTCAAAACCACTGGAGTATCCCTGCTTCTTACATTCACAGTTATCACTGTGTTATAGGATGAATTGAGTCTCCCTCAAAATCGTATGTTGAAGTCCTAACTCCCTAACTCTCAGTACTTTAGAATATGGCCTTATTTAAAAATAGGATGGAGCAGATATAATTATTTAAGATGAGTCATGTTAGAATAGCATGGGCCTCTAATCCTATGTGACTGGTATCCCTATAAAAAAGGAGAAATTTGGACACAGACACACACAGAGAATGCTATGTGAAAATAAAAGCAGTGATGGAGATGACGCATCCACAAGCCAAGGAATGCCAAAGATTGCCAACTAACCATCAGAAATGAGGAAGAGGCATAGAACAGATTCTCCGTCTCAAGAAATCTGGCCACGAGACTGAAACATAGAAACCCTGCCTCAAAAAAAAAAAAAAAAAAAAAAGAAACCCTGCCTCAGTTTCCAGCCTGTTGACTTATCCTGCAGATTTTAGATCAAGACTGAAACATCAGTTCTAACCTGAATTTCCAACCTGCCAGTTTACCCTACAGATTTGAGATTTGCCAGCCAACATGATGGAATGAGTCAATTCCTTAAGATAAATCTCCCACTCCCTCACCATCCCCTTTCCTTCTATCCTCTCCCTGCTACTCTCTGTCATCATCTGTCTATCACATATATATCCTATAGGTTCTGGTTCTCTAGAAAATCTTGTCTACTACCCTTTGATATAGGTCTTATCATCATTCATCTGGACTTCTGAATTACCCTTCTAGCCGGTATTTCTACTTCCCCTTTGCCTCGTTTCTCTCATTTTGCCTCACATCCCTTTAATATTGAAGCTAGGATTTTTCTTTAAAATGTAGGTCAGGTTATGCCACTCTGCAACTCCAAACTTTCTATTGGCTTCTTATTTTGGAGTAAAATCCAAAGTCCTTACACTAGCCCTTAAGACACAACATGAATGGTCCATCCTACCGCTAAGATCTCCTCTTCCTGTAGAGCTATTCTTGCAATATTGGTTTTCTATAACACTTATTACTATTTGGCATATTATGTATTTACTTCTTTTTTTAATGATGAAGTAGTAACTTTTTTCTCTTTTGTTCATTGCTATGTCAATAATGCCTAGAACACTGTTTGACCCTTAACAAAGTGCTCAATAAGTATTTGTGAGACAAATGAATGAAAAAGCAAGCTCAAATATTAGTCATAAAAAGGAATGGAATTCTGGTGCATGCAACAACATGGATGAACTTTGAAAACATGCTAAGTGAAAGAAGCTGGACATAAAAGGACAAATATTGTATGATTCCATTTATATGAGATACCAAAACTAGGCAAATTCACACAGATAAAAATAATAGTGTTTACCAGGGGCTGGTGGGAGAGAAGAATTGAGAGTTACTACTTAATGGATGCAGAGTGTATGGGTTGATGTAAGAGTTCTGGAAATAGACAGTGGTGATGGTTCTATAACCTTGTAAATGTATTAAATATCACTGAATAATACACTTAAAATGGCTATTTTATGTTATTTTTATTTTACCACAGTTAAAAAAAAAAACATTAAAAACTCTTTGGGGCAGCCCGGTTTAGCGCCACCTTCCACCCGGGGTGTGATCCTGGAGACCCGGGATTGAGTCCCACATCAGGCTTCCTGCGTGAAGCCTGCTTCTCCCTCTGCCTGTGTCTCTGCCTCTCTCTCTCTCTCTCTCTCTCTCTCTCTGTCTATCATGAATAAATAAATAAAATCTTGAAAAAAAAAAAAAACCTCTTTAATGTGAGCTCAGAGGAGCTTGAGAATGTCTACTCAATGGGGAAAAACAACTGAGTAAATCACTCCTGATTCTGCCAGAGATTTCACCTACCTCTTGAGCTTCCCTTGCCTTGATTTTTGCTGCCACCAGCTAAAAGTTTGCAGGATAGACATTGCCAACTTTCATTTCATTCCATAGATTGTGGTATGTAGAAGTAGAAAGAGAATAGCTGAAGCAGGATCCAAGAACAGTCTTGTAGGCTCTCATTTCTTCATTCTTTCAACAAACATATCTCTTAATTATCAATGTCTAGATACTCTGGATTTGATTTGGGGCAGAAGAAAATGATCCACTCCTACAGTGTGGTGAAGGAGTGTATAGTGAGAATCTATGTAGACTGTTTAGGACAAGTAAGTCATGGCAAGGATTTTGGATTTCATTTTAAAAGCAATTGTAAGTCATTGAAAAGTTTTAAGTAAGAGAGTGACATGATCTAATTTATAATTTTAAAAGACTCCATGGTTCTTTGTATTGGAATGATTGGTGGGGTGACAGGCATGGGATTAGTGAAAGCAGGAGGCTTTACCATAGTCCAAGTGAGAGAAGATGATGACTGGGACAGAAATGGGAATAAAATATAGAGAAATAGACTAAGATATGTTTTAGAGAATTAATAGCACTTCAGTGGATTGGATGTGCAGGCTGAGAAAAGGGAATCAAAGATAATACCCAAGTTTTCTGAGATAAGCGGCTGGGTGGCTGCCTGAAATGAGGAAAAGGGTGGGGAATCAAGAATCCTGGTAAACACATTCCTAGATGCCCATGAGTCATTCAAATGGAGATGCTAAATAGGCTGTTGTAAAACAGCTTTGAGCTCAGGGTAGAAGTCTAGGTAGGAGTCTAGGAGATGTACATTAGGAGTTATTAGCATAAAATGGTATTTAAAGCCATTGGAATTGGGTAAGATTCCTAGAAAGAGATGAAAAGATAGAACAAGATTGAATTAATTTAAAGAGTCTGAACCACATCCAGATGGAAATGGGAAGCCACTGAGAAAACTTAATCAGGGAGTTAACAGAATCAGGTTTGTATTTTAGAAAGATCTCTCTGTCCTTTTGTGTTACTCAGAGGTAGGCATGACTGGAAAGAGTGACCAGGGAAGATGCTGTTGCAATAATTTTTGGGGAGATGATAGTGACTTGATCTAGGAAAGCATTAAATGGGATGGAGATAACTAAATGAAGAGATCAAGAGATACTTTTGAATAGTGTGAACAAAATGTGGGGATTGATCAGAAGTATGAAATGAGGACAAGAGCAAAGTCAAGGGTTATGCCTCCCAAATTGTAGTTCAAAACTGGATAGATGATAGTACCATTTTTACTGAGAGAACTTAGGAGAAGAAGAGTTTGGGCAAAGGTAAAGAATTTTGAAGTGTCTTTTAGATATATAAATGTAGATGGTCAGTAGATTTTTATAAATTCATGTGTGGACTGCAGCAGACAGAGCCTGAGTGGATTCATCAATCCTTAAGCTGTCTCAGAGCCTTTGACACTGCTCAGATTAGCCAGAGAATGAGTCCAGGGAGAAAAGAAAAGTCCAGTGAGAAGATGAAAACCTAGGGAACTTCTAATATTTCAGAGTCAATAAAGGGAGAGAAATTTTTAAATGAGGTGAAAGGGAGCAGCCAGAGAAGAAGGAAACAAGACAAAAGGGACATCATCTGTTATGTTCCAGACTCTGGTTAGATGTTAGGTCATTTATTTTTGTAGCCCTGCAAGCAGGTATTGACTTCCTTTCCATTTGACAGAAGACTGTTTTGAGACTCAAGTGAAATAACTTGGCCAAAGATATTTATCCAGAAAATAACAGAACAAGTTTGAAGGAATTTAACAAGCTTGGACTATCAAGTTTCTACCCTTTGTATGTTGGCAAAAGGAATGTAAGTGTGTGTGTGTGTGTGTGTGTGTGTGTGTGCCCATGTACATATATTTGTATATACATAGACTATCTGTAGGACAAAACAAAGAAGCTGATAAGACTGAAGAGTGGAAAAAAAAAAAAAAAGACTGAAGAGTGGTTGCCTTGGGGGGATTGGGGAGTGCAGGTTGGAGACTGGCCAGATAAAGACTTAGTATATTGTATGTACTTTTATGCTCTACATTATTGTAATAGAATCTATAATAAAGAGTTGGTTCCTTTATTTAATTTTTTTTTTTTTTTAATACTTGGCTGCTGAGAGCTTTCAATCCCCACTACTCTCTTTTTCCTTCTGCTCCATATCGGGCAAACTGATAGGACAACCTAGATGCTTTCTCCTTTGGCACCTGCAGGAAGTTCACGCCATGCAAGTCCTGTCTCTTGCAAAGGAATACCCTCAATTCTAGCCCACCATGAAATCCCAAGACACTCTTCTGCTCTCCCAAGCCATATTTGGACCTGTTAGCATCCTGACTTGCTCTCCTCAGAGGGCTTCATTATGTGAATAAAACACCTCTCTATGCTCTCTTGGTATTTTTGTGGCCTAATTGGCCTGGACATCTGAACCGAATTTGGGGTGTGTGTGTGAGAGGGTCGGTCCATTCTGCCTATGTAGGGATGACCACTACAATTGTATTAGGTCACAACTGTAAGCTATACTAGTCTAATTTTGAATATTAACTAGAACATTTTTAAATGGTAAGAATAAAAAAAGGTCCATGTACCAAAGCCCTAAGATTTTAAGATCCATGTCGGCCTTCTCCATCTTTCTTATCTGCTAATTCATTAAAAAGGCTGAAAAAGGGATCCCTGTGTGGCGCAGCGGTTTAGCGCCTGCCTTTGGCCCAGGGCGCGATCCTGGAGACCCAGGATCAAATCCCACGTCAGGCTCCCGGTGCATGGAGCCTGCTTCTCCCTCTGCCTGTGTCTCTGCCTCTCTCTCTCTCACTGTGTGCCTATCATAAATAAATAAAAATTAAAAAAAAAAAGGCTGAAAAAGAAAAGAAAACTAAACTAAAATGACTAAAATCTGTGCTCTTTCTTCCATATTATTCCATATTCCAGAGAGCAGGAAGGGAATTATTATTACATAAAATACAGAAAATTGAAAAGAAAAATTCAAAGTAAATTTTTGAAGCTTTGGTGATGTTTATCTGGGATCTCCAACTCTATAAAAATTAGATTTGTCCAAAACTACCATATTTAAAAAAATCATAGATGCTTACAATGAAAAAAAATAGTTATATATGCATAAAACATATATAAAATTATATATATATATAATATATATATTCAAGCAAGCTATTCCTGAGGAATAGTAATCAGTACTCTAACAGAATCCTCACTGTATTTTACATACTTATTTTATCATATTTTAGGACATATTTTACCCTGATGTGCAAGCACTTAGAAAATGTTCTCAACATGCATGCACTCATCACCCCTTTCCTTTTTTTTTTTTTTTTAAGGTTTTATTTATTTATTCATGAGAGACACAGAGAATGAGGCTGAGACACAGGCAGAGGGAGAAGCAGGCTCCTTGCAGGGAACCTAATTCAGAACTCGATCCCAGGACCCTGGGATCATGCTCTAAGCCAAAGTCAGACACTAAACCACTGAGCCACCCAGGTGTCCCTCACCACTCCTTCCTTAAAGCTATTTGGTGAGGAGGCTACAGACCAGTGAGCTCCAATGATTTCTGTTAGGGCTGGCAAGGAACAGAACTGGGCCACTGATCAGTGCTTCCTGCCATAGTGCTTCTTGACCTACATCCAGGAGATGTGCTCATTATTTACTGATGTTAGTAACTAGGATTAACAGTAACAGTAATCAAGGACAGTGATATTGTTGATGCATATCTCTGAATGCCTCGATGGTTGCTAATTGTTCTTAAGTGCCTTTGACATTATTTCTCTCAGACCAAAATTCCAATTTCCCCTCCTTCTCATATCCAGCAAGCAATGAAAATTCCATGACTAGCTTGCTTCCAAACTGCCATTGGAGATTGAATTACTGACTTCAACTCTATAGGTGCTGGGTCAGTTTATCACATGGCTGCTAATTCTCTACTTTCCTCAACAATACAGTTACTTCTTTGAGGTCCTAAAAGGACAATAACCTTTTTAATAATCTGATTTACTTAAAACTAGAGAACAGTATTTTAAGCCCTAACAGAGAGGCCCCTAACATTTTAGATAGTAAAGAAAATACACCAAAGTGAAGGCTGTAGCAGAATCTGCCTCACATGATGTCAGACACCTTTGGTTAAGTTAAATCCACAGAGTGCAGAATATTGTTACTCTGAAATGAATACAGTCAAATAGTCAAAACTCTGTATAATTTATAAAGTTCCTATTTAATTATTTATTTATTTTCAAGAAAGCTGCTAATCTTAGTGCAGCCAAGCTTTGCACAATGATTGGCAGAGTCTAATATAATTGTAAATCATACATTTATTTTTCAGTTCTTATTCAGTTTCTCTTAAGAAGATATAGAACAGGTCAACAAGAGTTCATATTGTGATATTTCATCCTAAGGCTTTTCAAGGATTAATGTCAGTAACTACGAGAAATGAAAAACTGTGTCATCAAAATCCTAAGAGCTGGTGGGAGCAAACAGAAGCTTGAAAAGTGCAAATGTGAGAAATGCAGGGGATGGGGCTGCTCACATAATCAAAAGTCTTCTTTTTCTTAGGTTATCTGTATATAAAAGTTTCCAGCACTGCTGCCATTTGAATCTTAACATTTTCCCTGGGCTCTGTTGGTCCCCTGGGGTGCCTAGTGGGGAAGAGGGAAGAAGGTTGGCAAGAGAACAGAGCAGGGGAAAAGCTGTAGATGGGGGAAGGGCAGAGTCAGGAGATGGAGGCCCTACCAGCTGTGTCCCCTGTGACTTTGGATAAGTGCTCACCTGGGCTGCAGTTTCTTTCCTGCAGAGGGATTTAGTGAAGACAGCCTCAGGACTTCTAAAGGAGCTGATTTCTGGGTTCAGTGTGGGGCCCATTCTCTGACACATAATCCCTTTCCATTGTCCTTTCCTGGGGCTCCCTCCCCAACACATGCGAATGTGCGCACACATGCACACACTTACACGCACACACACACATGCACACACACACGAACCCTGTACCTTAGAGCAGAGAAGCAGAGCAGAACCCAGAGGGAGCTCTGGAGCCAGGGTGACTCCCAAGCAAGCACTTAACATCCCCACTGCGACTTCTCCAGCTTCCTTAATTAAATTACAGCATTCCTCCTAAACAGCTTCCACATTGGAGCCTGCACAGTGCCTCAGTCCATTCTACCCTGTTCTCTACCCAGCTGAAGGAGTAATCTTTCTAAAAGGCAAATGTGATCATGTTGCTCCCCTCCCTCTAGCCATTCACTGGCTCCTCATTTCTTTATGGGCCCTAATACAGCATATAGACCTTCTGTGATTTGATC
Source organism: Canis lupus dingo (assembly GCF_003254725.2). NCBI lineage: Eukaryota > Metazoa > Chordata > Mammalia > Carnivora > Canidae > Canis > Canis lupus. Next base: position 5,714,242 of record NC_064271.1, on the reverse strand, counting down.
TCTACTTTTACTCACTTTTCTTTCTCCCTATTACCTTGTATTCCAAGCTCCAATTATATTGTTTTCTCAGTTCCTAAAATTCCCTTGTATATGTTCATTCTTGGTTCTTTGTATAAATTTCCCTCCTGCTGAATCATTACCCATTCCTAATCTGCTCTTCCTTTCTCACCCGGGGAGTCTCTTATTAACCTTCAAGTCTCAGTTTAGGTGCTGGTTCCTCCAGGAAGCTCTCTCAGGTTGGGTTAGCTGCTCGCATATTTTCTCTTGTCACAACATTTCCTGCTCTGAATTGTGATAGTTTGTGAGAGTCAGGACTTTGCCCTTATATGAGACCTGTGTCTCAAAAAACCAAAAGCAGTACTGAGACATAATTCGTGTTCAATCAATATTTGTTAAATGAACGAACTTAGATATGACATGATCTGGAGTTGATAATTGTTGAAGCTGGGTAATATGTACATAGGGTTCTATTATGCTATTATTTACTATGCTATTTTTCTGCTTTTAAGTATATTTTGACATTTGTTGTAATAAAATAATTTTTAAAAAAGATTTTATTTATCTATTTGAGAGAGAGCACATGAACGGGGTAGGGAGGAGGCATAGAGGGAGAAGCAGCTCCTTGCTGAGCAGGGAGCCCAACTCAGGGCTCTATCCCAGGACCTCGGATCATGACCTGAGCTGAAGGCAGACACTTAACCAACTGAGCCACCCAGGTGCCCCTTAATAAAAAGATTTTTTATAAGATATGATTTTTAACTTCTTTTTTTTTTATTTTTAACTTCTAAACAACATATCTCAATTCTTCTTAAATTGCAATCAATAGACCAGAGACAGCAGAGTAGAAGCTGCCACAATTCCATGTGCAAGCCTTCAGGGCATGAGGTTTATTAAAATGGCTGTTCGGAGAAGGTATGATGCAAAGGGGGACACAGACAGGTCTCACTCGAGGAGCCTGCCCTCCATTTGTCCCCATGGTCCCACGCCGGATCCACCAATTTCACACTGGTGGAGTACAAAAATCAATAAGCAAGATGGCAAGAACAAGGGAAGACATTGTTCCGTCCAAAGTGGAAATTTGTGAGAGGGCTCAGGAAGGCTGCATGGGCTTTGTAGCTTTTCCAGTGGTTTCTAATAAACCAGGCTTTGTGTGAGCCTCACTCAGGCTGCACAGGGCCCTGTCCTAAGGCTTTGTCTCTCCTCTGGCCTGGCTGCCCGGAGAACTTGTTAGCTCTCACTCATTTCTTTGGAGTTGGACTCCACTCAATTGGATTGCTTTGCTTTGCATTTTAAAAGAGGTATTTTTCTTGAGGAAGCTGGAAGCTGGCACTGACCTGAAATTACATATTTTGAGACCAGTCAGGATCCATAACTATCATTAATTTCCTTCATGGCACTTAAGACCTTTGGCTGAAAAAAGATTCTAACAATGCCCTTGGCTTAAAGAGGTAGAGAAAACTCAGTATTTCACCCCTATGGTGGGAACAATGTCGGATAATAATACATACTAATCAATTGGCAAATCAGTATTGATTGGGTTCTTAGCAGGTGCCCAGTATGTGAGAGGCTTCCACATAGAAGGGAATAATTCCCACAGATGGGAATAATTAGATGAACTGTTGTGGGGGAAGCATGGGTTCCCCAGGAGAGCAGTGTAGGACCAATAGGAAGCCTGGACCCGTGGGTGCAGACTCTTTTTTAAAAGTCAAAGCATCTGATTAAAAAAATAGAATTATTCACGAGAGGTATTATTGTCTTGATTTTATAAATGATAAAACCAGACAAAGAATTAAACCCTACTTGGACCTGAATTAAAAAATCAGTTCTTGCCAGTACAAAGACATTGATTTCATGTCATCACACTGCCTGGTTTGTACCTGCGTACACCATAAAAATGCACATGACTGAACTTCTTCAGCTAGGATAAAGGATGTCTTTAAGTAAGTAGTCAGACTTATTAGTTAAAACTGAACCTCATTTTACTAGTTTGAGATCCTGCAATGCTGTCATGTCCACCAGATGTCAGTGTATGCTGTTCTTTCACTCCCTTGGGTCTTGCTTTTAGGAAATATTAAGACCCAAGAGCCCACCTTGCTCTTGGGCTCCTCAAAATGGTTTTTGCACCTGGGCATGTGGTGAAGGGCTTTGTGCTAAGAGGGTACAGCTGAGTGCTGAGTCTTGACTCAGAAGGAATTTGGAAATCTCATGAGCTCTCTGTTGCCCCGATTTTCTAAAATCCAAAAGAATTCATTTCTTCTCCCCTCTTTTGTGATTTCGTGTATCTAAAAACCAGCTCATTTCTGATGGATGAGCCAAGCAGAGTTATAACCTGGTCTGTGGCTAAAACTGCACAGAAAAAAAGGAGGTTTTGAAAGTGCAGGGAGGATGCCAGGAATGTCTCAGCTTCTCTGTAATCAGCCGCAGAAGCCAGTGCCAGATAGGGCTGGGATTTGGACCAGGCTGGAGCGTGGCTTCTGAGGAGGGGCCAGAAATAGCCTCAAAGGGGGTTTCTCTTCTGCTCAGCTTCTTTATGCCTCAAATTACACTATTGCAAGTTCATCCTTGCAGATCTAATATTACCATTCCGCGTAGATTTCGTGAGTAGGAACAGTCTATTAATTCATTTACATCTAAGTGCAAATGAATTTGAATTTTATGTTTTTTCTAATGGGAGAAACCAGGCAAGAATGAGACACTGAGGTGCCTCGGGGATGCCTGGGGAAAGAGGCTAAGGTGAGGGGTAGGGGAAAGAGCGAGGGTGACAAACTTCTCTGATCTCCCAGGCTGGCTCAGGCTAATGGACGTGGTGCCTGGGAGACCTTCTGTGCTCTGTCTCTCATATCCTTACTGACCTTAATGACACCAGCAAGTTGTTAAAAATAGTCAGTTTGACGGTATTTTTAAAGAGAAGAAAAAAGGAAGCAATAGTAGTGGGATTTTATTTGCTAATCATATGCTTATTTTTCAAACCAGCAGGATTTTTTCTGTAACAAAAGTGTCTATATAAGTAAGTGACTGTTCTCCTTGGATGATGTTGATGGTAGTAGTAAAGCTCTCTCCTCAAATGAAAACTTCAAAAAATATGCCCTTCAGAACATTCTGAACTGGTCACAGATGAAAGTCTTAAATAAATGGAGTTCAGTCTAACCTGTAGAAGCAGAGAGAGCAGATTTATTACAGAATGGAGAAATGTGGTGTGAAATTGGTAATATCAAATGCTTTGATCATTTCTTCCTAGTAATGTTTTATTCATTCCATTTGGTCATTTCTGCTCAACTTTCTTACACAACCTTGAAGAACCTTTAATGATAGCTTATATGTAAAAATATTTATGTAACAGTGTGTCTGGGTTACTAGATGACCCACACTGATTTGAGGGAGCACAGAGGGTCACACAAAAAGCTCACAGTCTACCGTGTCTGGTGGAGGCAGGGGTTTGTCTGGTGACTAGATTTCAGTTGCTGTGGGGCCCACCCACAGATCTTTGCTAAATAGGGGATAAATGGGGGAGATGTGTGGATTTATCTCTGAAATATGACTATAAGGCTTGTGAGTGATAGATACAAAAATGCCAGACCTAAAACATCTAAATTAGCACTATCTCTTTCCAGTGTCATGGTTACTTTGGGAGGCCATATACTGGTTCAAAGTTGTAGTCACTCCAAACCGTGCTGGTGAGCTCCTCTAGGATTGTCTCTTAACTTACAGAAGGGCCAGGACTGATTGATTGATCCAGGGGTAGATAACAGACCCATACTGGGCCAGATTCTCTCTCCTGGGAATTGGAAATGAGACCATGGAGATGCAATGATGGGAGTCTGCTTTTTGGTGCTGAGCTGTCTGTCTTTCTAGCACCTTCCACAGACTTCCAGGCTCAGGTTCCTGAGCTGCCAGGCTCCCGGCTTCCTGCTTTTCCTTTTATCTTCTGGTTGGTCATACATAGTTTGAAAAGGCAGTTACCCAGATGTGTTGAGACTATGCTTATGATATTTTAATCTTACTTCAAATAAAAGTCCTTGGAATGCTCTATCACTTGAAAATGAATACTTACAGTTTTTAGTGCTGAGAATTCAAAGTTTTGTAAGTACAATATTTTCTTAGGGAAAAACATACTTGGTTACATCATTGATATCAAATTAAATCATAGTCTGCAATTTGGACTTCATTCTTGAATATTTGAAATATATTCCAATAGTTACTGCAGGGTTTAAATATTATTATCTGTCAGCATATGTGCTTCATTTTAAAATTTCTTTTTTCAGTCATTTTAAATGCAGTAACTATGAAACCATTCTATGGAAGTTTCTAAAATAAATTCCCACCCCACATAACACAAGTCTAATCTGAATTGCTTTTACCTAAGGAATGGAAATACATGGTTCATACAGAAGCCGTAGCAACAAGTTTACTACCAAAGGTTCCCAGTAAAGTTCATCTACAGCTTTACCTTGCAACAAGGCAAAACTTTAATGTAAATTTCCTAAGGTATTTGCAGTGGTTTTATTGTTTTGTGAAGGCTGGCTTGATTCTTTTTTTTTTTTTAATTTTATTTATTTATTTATATTGTAGTAATCTCTACACCCAATGTGGGGCTTGAACCCACAACCCTGAGAGATCAAGAGTCACATGCTCTTTTGACTGAGCCAGCCAGGCGCCCCAAGGCTGGCTTGATTTTGACAGGAAAGCCAACATGATTTTATGAGATCTTTTGAATAGAGGAAATGAGACAAGGTATATTTTTTCCTAAATATTAATTTAAAATCTGAGCCTTCGGGATGTCTGGGTGGCTCAGCAGTTGAATGTCTGCCTTTGGCTCAGGTCCTGATCCCGGGGTTCTGGGATGGAGTCCCACATTGGGCTCCACAGGGAGCCTTCTTCTCCCTCTGCCTGTGTCTCTGCCTCTCTGTGTGTCTCTCAGGAATAAATAAAATCTTGAAAAAAAATAAAATAAATAAAATAAAATCTGAGCATTCTAAGATTTGTGGAAAAAAAGCCCAAGCTATATAATGAGGCCAACTCGGACTTTAACAATATGTTTTTAATTCTTCCAGACAAGATCTTTTGCCATTTTTATTTATTTCTCATTTTTACTTGTTTATTATTATTAGTTTTAAGGATCTTTTGCCATTTTTAAAGATTATTCTGAAAGTTCAAGATGAGTTGTGCTATCCAGTGAATGTCTGAATGTCTGAAGTATGTGCTAATAACTCCCATTGTGATATAAATAGGTATATGGAAAATTGTATTTATGTGTCTATTTGCTGTTTAATTTCAAAGGGTAAAATTGAATCCCCAGTCTTTGAGATTGAAAAAAAAATTTATTACGTTAACTTTCAAATAAAAAAAATACCCAGGGCAAATATACTCATGGATTTTCATATCCATCACTCAGTATCAACATATTGCCAATTCTGCTTCATTTCACACCACCCCCCCTTTCTCTCCACTTCTCCTGTTATTTTAAAGGAAGTCAGAGGTCATATGTCATTTCTTCTGAAGACATTCCTGTTTGCCTCTTTGGGACTTAAAGAAAAAAAACAAAAAAGGAAAGCATAAAAACCACAGTCTCTTCTGACTTCCTTTTACCAGACATGAGGGGTAGAACCCATTGTTTCTCCTCTTCTCCCTTCCTTTCTTTGTGTCTGTGAATTTAATCTGGAGCTGTAAGTCTCTCCCCTCATTCATTTCTCCTTTCTTTTTGTAATATAATCAAACTTTTAAAGAATAATCACATTTTGCAGTCACTTTTTTACATCTAATATCTCCATCCAAGCAACTCTTTCAATAATTACCATCGATCCTTCCTAACTGTGACTTCCACATTTTTCATTGCTTTGAAACATATTTTCATGTGACTTATACAGGAAGTGTGGCTGTGTCATAATCTGTATACTTGAATATCTTAAAATGTCTTTCTCTTGAGTTAGGGCATGAGTGACACTTGCTTATGAATAATTCTTGGGACATAAAGTTATTTTCTTCAAAGCTCTTGCTATATATCAATTGTTTTCAGTTATTTAGTGCTTCAGAGAATTATAAGGTGAAGGACCTTCTTGTTTCCTAATATGTAATCTTATTTTTTCTGGGTATTTACTGAAATGTCTTAATTTTTGAAGTTTGAACATTCTATGAGGATATTTCTAGGCTTAGTTCTATTTTCATTAAGTTTGCTTGTAATAGATTATGTCTTCTTAGATTATTGTTTGAAATCTTTATTACATCAGGAATATAAAATTATATTTAAAGAAAACTTGAAAAAAAATAAAGAAAACTTGATTATTGCTGAGTAATGTACTCAGATCCCACTTTTTATCTATTTCCTTTATCTGTCCCTAAAGTGAATTTTTCAAGATATGACCTCCTTATACTATGCCTTCATAATTTTAATTTCTTTATCTTTCTCCCCTGTGTTGTGACTGACTTTCTCAAATATATTATTCTATTTTGATATTTCTTATTTCGATTATTTTAATTTTTGTGGCATCTGGTCGGCTGTTAAAGTCTTCCTCCCTCCCTCCCCTTTTATTTATTTATTTATTTATTTATTTATTTATTTATTATTTTGTTTTATTTTTTATTGGTATTCAATTTACCAACATACAGAATAACTCCCAGTGCCCGTCACCCATTCACTCCCACCCCCCGCCCTCCTCCCCTTCTACCACCCCTAGTTCGTTTCCCAGAGTTAGCAGTCTTTACGTTCTGTCTCCCTTTCTGATATTTCCCACACATTTTTTCTCCCTTCCCTTATATTCCCTTTCACTATTATTTATATTCCCCACATGAATGAGAACATATAATGTTTGTCCTTCTCCGACTGACTTACTTCACTCAGCTCCCTCCCCTTTTAAATCAATGACTGAATGTCTTAACTCCATTAACTTTTCTTTTTTATGGTAACATTTCACTAATTTCCAAAATGCAACACCTGCTTGAATATTACAATGAATATAACACAGATATATATTATTAAAATACTTCTGTTTTCTACAGGAATATGCCATGGTAGCATAGTCAACACCAACCTACAGCCAAAGCCATCAGTAGTGGCAGAAAGCACGCTGGCTAGGTAGGCAGGCTCTCCCGGCAGTGATGTAGACATGGGGCTGCAGTGACACTTGGTATAAATAATTCTTGGGACATAGAGTTTTTTCTTCATAGCTCTCTTGTCATAAATCAATTGTCTTCAGTTATTTAGTGCTTCAGAGAATTATAAGGTGAGAAGAGAAGCACTATGTGGGTTTTACACTGAAGTGGTAATGTACCACCCTTGTAGGATTCCATGGCCATCCCACAGTATCCTGAAAGTTAAGAAGTATTATGCTAAGTGCAATAAGTCAGTCAGAGAAAGACAGCTGCCATATGATTTCACTCATATGTGAAACTTAAGAAACAAAAGAAATGAACAACAACAACAATAATAATAAAGATAGCTATACTCCTTTGCCTCATCTAGAACATCCTACGGGAGTTACTGGAGGATTGCCAATTAACATTTGCATGCTAACTATGGAAGATATAATCACAGCAGGCTTCCAAATGAAACTTTTTCTGAAAAGGTTTATGTGAACATCTCAAATGTTAAACTAATTACTACCGAATTCTTTTCAGAGGGCCTTCGGAAAAAAAAAAAAAAAAGAACCAATTTTATCCTTCTTCTGGACTTACTCTTTCACAAATGGAGGCAGGACAAACTGATTTTGTCTTCTGAATACATTAATGTTAAAGTATTGGATATCAGAAGCATAATTCCTTTTTACGAAGACTTTTTTTCTTCTTTTCTGTATCTTTTTCATCACACAAAGCTCCATTGTCTTTGTAGCTACCTTTTGGGGCCCTGACATTTGTTTTTCTCCTTTTAGTGTATAACGTCTCAAAACAAGTGCTTTGATCAGCTGCTCAAGGGATTACACGTCTGGAACAGGAGGGCACTTAGAAGCCTGTGTTCTTAGAGATGCATTGATGTTGGAATGGTATGAAAAATAATTTTGTGGAGGGGTCTGGCTGGCTCAGTCCGTAGAGAATGTGACTCTTGATCTCTGGGTTAAAAAAAATGATTTTATGGAAACAACTTTCTTGTCTAAGCTCTGACCATGTTTATTACTGAAGAAGAATGCATTGACACATATACATATAAATCTATGTCAATAGATGGATTTGACTTCTTGCCACTGTGGCTTTAATGCTTTCTCTCTTTCTCATGTCTATCACTTAGGAAGAATGGTTGGCCTAGAGGGTCCCCTGCCCCCTACCTGCATTCCATGCCCTGAATTAAAGGAAGCAAAAATCCTGATGCAGAAAAAAAATTCTGCTGTGTGATTATGTGGATGGGGGTATTAATTTATTTTGTAGTAAATTAGTGGTCCATGTTGGTGTACTTTGGGCTGAATGCACAAAACACTATTAACACTTAAGCTACAAAACACTATTAAGAAGTCTGGCATCAAGCCTATGAAATTATAGCCTACTTTCTAAATCGCTATCAGAAGCTATTGAATTAGTAATAAAATCAGTGCCCCAAAAATCTCTAGGTTCAAATCACCACTCAGATGACTTCGCACACATAACCAACAGTATTTCAAAACTTGTTTTCCCATCTCTAAAACGGGTCTAATGACACTAGTGCTACTGACCCAATCAAAGTGGTTAAGGATCCAAATGAAAAGAACTGGAAGAACCACAGCAATAAATGTAGGCAACACTGTGTTGGTACATCAGTGTAACTGTCTTTGTTTTCTTTTAATTTTTATTTTGAAGTAATTATAGATTCATAGTAAGTTCCAAGAGAGAATGGGCAGAGTGGTTCCAGGCACCTTTTGCTCAGTTTCCCTCATGGAAACTGCATGACTATTATCCATTATCAAAACCAGGAAACTGACATTGGTACAATCCATAGCATTTATTTCAATTTCACAAGTTTACTCATTGCCAGCACTAGGTTTTGTCACTTTATTATTATTTTTTTTTAGTAGACTCGACGCTGGGCTCAACTCACAACCCTGAGATAAAGCAAGACCTGAGCTGAGATCAAGAGCCAGATGCTTAACCAACTGAGCCACCCAGGCACCCCTCATTACTTTTCATTTTAGCCATTCTGATAGGTGTGTAGTGATATTTTATTGTGTTTTTAGTTTGTGTTTTCCTAATGGCTATGATGTTGACTATCTTTTCATGTGTTTGTTTGCCATTTGTATATGCTCTTTGATGGAATGCCTGTTCAATTTCTTTGCCCATATTCTAGTTGGATTGTTTGCTATTTTATTTTTGAGCTTTGTGAATTCTTTATATATTCTAAATGTGAGGGCTTTGTCAGTTATGGGGTTTGAAAATATTCTCTCAAAGTCTGTAGTTTGTCTTTTTATCCTCTTAACAGTTTTTGGCAGAGCAAATGTTTCTTTTTTATATTCTGAGATTCAACTTTTTAATTTTTCCTTTATGGACTATACTTTTGATGCCCAAGAACTCTGATTAGCCTTAATCACAATGATTAACAAATTTTCCCCCTAAAAGTTTTATAGTTTTACTTACAGTTGTACATTTTATAAGTCCATGATGCATTTTTAATTAATTTCTGTATAATGTATGAGGCTTAGGTTGCAGATTTTTGAAGGTTTTATCACTGGCCTCTAGACATCTAAACACATTCCATCCCATGCTCTCCCTGTCTACTTTTCCATATTTCTTTTTTTTAAAGATTTTATTTATTTATTCATGAGAGACACACAGAGAGAGAGAGAGGCAGAGACACAGGCAGAGGGAGAAGCAGGCTCCATGCAGGGAGCCTGACGTGGGACTCAATCCTGGGTCTCCAGGATCATGCCCTGGGCTGAAGGCAGCCCTAAATCACTGAGCCACCGGGCTGCCCACTTTTCCATATTTCTAAGACATTATTTCATGTCTACTTTAAATTTCATCTCTTTAACTCTTTCATTAGGCAATTTTCAGTTGTTTTACTCTATATTGGTCATATGCCATCCCTAACATTTTACTGCCTTACTGATCAAAAGAATGTAGTTACATAGATATCCTCTACTGTTGACATGAGTCATGGTGATAATACGATAACTTAATAAATGTTGATATGTTTGTCTGTTTTCCAATGTATTGTAAGTCTGCCAAGGAGAAGGAGCATATCTTTTTCTTTCTCAAAACCTAACCCAGGTTTTACACATAGTAAGGATGCAATGCTGTTTGTAGAATTAAAATGGATTGAGTTCTATCATCCTCATATATGCTAGAAGAGGGACATGTTCACCTATATGTGTATCTATGTTCAGATGCAACATAAGATTTTTTGAGGAGGCAAAACTGAGTGGGAAGGCCAGTAGCATTTCAACTGGATCACTCCTGACTACTCATACCTGCTGCTGTACTGGCTGGAACCCGTTTATCTGGGTGAATGAGGTCAGTATCACAGGTAGGATTGTCCAGTACTGGAAGTGTATTTGATTCCAGGATGCTGTGGGAAGATGTACTGCTGATTCATAAATACTTTTCCAATTTATCTGCCTATGATTCTTTTTTTTTTTTTAATTTTTATTTATTTATGATAGTCACAGAGAGAGAGAGAGAGAGGCAGAGACACAGGCAGAGGGAGAAGCAGGCTCCATGCACCGGGAGCCCGACGTGGGATTCGATCCCGGGTCTCCAGGATCGCGCCCTGGGCCAAAGGCAGGCGCTAAACCACTGCGCCACCCAGGGATCCCTCTGCCTATGATTCTGTTTAAAGAGTACCCCTCAATACAGTTAGAACTTTGAAATTATATGTGTGCACACACATAAAATATACCCAAGTTGTTGTTGCTGTTTCCGCAGAGTAACCTCCAAATTCTACCTTTCAGAAATCTCTTTTGCATAGGTTCCCTACATTTAGGTTTAGATGCCCATTAATTAAGGACTTCCAGCCAGTATATCTATTTCATTTTAGCTTCCTAAAGACCTAGTGCTCAGGTGATGATAGGAGCTGTGAATATCACATATTATTTGTTCACATATGTCTGAAAGGTCAAAAGTGAAGGTCAGTACATTTCTACATTTTTCTTCTTCCTGTGCCAATTGGTTAAAATAAGATATCCAATAATAAATCATGTTTATTGTCAGGATATGAGCCATGGCACAAGGACGGATCAGTTTTTTGGTGTTAAAGTATTTGGATAGGTTTGCTGTAGTATGATTGCAGCATTTAATTCTGAGCTCTGATTATTTGTAGGCAGTAACATGGCCCATCCCCCTTTCTCTGAATAACCTTTTAAGAGATGGTTCTATTCATAGTTAAGAGGATTTACAGACTTAAACTGCAAAGATACACACAACACCGAGCAGGCAAATTGTCACTCTTTGGGGAAATAATGTTACCTATTGATAGAAATTCATGCTTAAAAAATTCACCATAGGAAACTATGAATTCAGGAAAAAATCCCTTAGCTTCTTAATGTTCTTATGTTCCTGTATTATTTTATCAATTTTTTCTTGAGCAATTTTTGTAGAAAGCAGTCTATAGTTTTTCTTTCAATACTGTACGAGAAATAAATTTTATTTTAGAGAAAAATATCCAAACTACAATAGCCACAAAATATCAACAGTCATAAAAATCTATGGCTAGATTTCCTTTTTTAAAAAACATTACCCCTCCTGAAACAAACAAACAAACAAACAAACAATAAATAAGCATTTGTCTTCGTAAAGGGAAGCTGTTTAGGTTGGAGAAAACTGGACAGATCTGGTAATTATTATCAAAGTTCTAGTTTTCCTCTTGGGGTTAGCTTGAAAACATTTTGATAAACTATTAGTAAGATAGAGCAATAGTATGAAAGCTTGCTTATGGTTTTAAATTCTTTCCAGATAAAAATTTTCCTTGTCAAGAAAGGATCAGGGGTTGTGGAGATTGTCTTACCTTGACATCATGCACAGCCTTGGTGCTACCTTCATTTTCCATGGTTTGGTGAATGTTTGCTTTATATCCCTCTGCCCTACGCAGGGGCAGAAATTGCTTCCACATAGATGGCCTAGAGAAATGTTCCTGGAGGCACTCTTGGTTGTCTTGGGGAAGACTGGGCATGTTTTTACAATAAAGTTCTAAATGAGTCCTGCAGCCTGTTTTTAACAGCAGTAGCCCAGGATCCAGTCTACTTCTCTTCGTCTGGTGGATGCTGTGCCATCTCTCAGCCAGCTGGGGATCTCTCTGCTTCACTATCTGAAGCAACAGGATTATCTGTTTTGGGGATCAGCAGTTTATCCACTAGTGTTCTATTCCAGGTAGAGCTTCTGGTTTTGAATGTCTAGATATGTTATGACTGCCCTCTGCAGGCAGCAATGTGTTCCTAATTCAAATTTAATTCCTAAATCAAAATGGAAAGAAATGGTGTAAGTGATATATTGCTTAGGATATAATGATAAAGGGAATAGACTATTTTGCGAAATTCTGCATTAGTCATGTGTGATAGGGACTAGTATTTGATCATCTTGGACCACGCAATGGAGAGGCAGATGGTCTGCCTAATCTATGTAGTTTTCTTAAAAGGTCATTTTAGCAGCAGTTAGCTTTGCGGTTAGAAATATTTGCTAAACTCACACCCAAACTTAAGCCCAAGGATTATTACACCTAAATTGATATGATGTAGGATTAAAATGATTTTTCTTATGAAGTAACTAGTCATCTAGTGATTAAACCAAAAGTTGGCTTCGAATATTGTGCTTCACATTTGTAAAGTGCCCTATAAATAAAGATTATTACACAGAGTGCAAAGAGTAGAACATAATATCTTTCTCTCAAGGAATATCTAATATTCAAGTAACCATTGCTGGGTCTGGTGCACAGGGGTAAAGACCCCAGATGTATATTACTTGGGTTATGAACTGGAGAAATTTCCTTTTGTAAAATGACCCCGGGCCTCCAGAATTGGTATGCAAAACAAACACAGTCACAGTCCCTATCAACATTTCAGCTTCTTTTTTTCCTTTTCTTTCAGCTTCCTTTTCTTTTTATTCTTTTTTTTTTTGTGAGAAATTGATAGATTGATTGTAAAATTCATATGGAACTGTAAGGGACCCAGACTATCCAAAACAATCTCATAAAAAGGAGAACAAAGTTGGAGGATTCACATTTCTCAATTTAAAAACTTATTATAAGGGGATGCTTGGGTGGCTCAGTGGTTGAGCGTCTGCCTTTGGCTTAGGTTGTGATTCCAGGGTTCCAGGATCGAGTCCCGCATCAGGTTCTCCACAGGGATCCTGCTTCTCCCTCTGTGTCTCTGCCTCTCTCTCATGAATAAATAAAAAAAACTAATTATAAAGCCACAGTAATTAATAGTGTGGTACTCACATAAAAATAGACCTATAGATCAACAGAATAGAGAGTCCATAAATAGATCCATACATTTAGGGACAATTGATTTTTGACAAGGTGCCAAAATAACTCAACAGAGGAAAGAATTGTCTTTTCAACAAATAGTGCTGGAACAACTGGATAACTACAGGCAGACAGATTAAGTTGAACTTCTACCTCACACCACAGAAAAAATGAACTCAAAATGAATCATAGACTTATAGGTAAGAGCTGAAACTATAAAACTGCTACAAGAAAATGTAGGGGTAAATCTTTGTGACCTTGGATTAAGCAAAGCCTTCTTACATATAATACCAAAAGCACAAAGGACAAAAGAAAAAAAAGGTAAACTGGACTTCAGCAAAATGAAAAACTTTGATTTTCTTTTTTTTTTTTAAAACTTTGATTTTCAAAGAACCTCAGAAAGAAAGTGTAAAGATAACCTACAAAATAGAAAATATAGAAAATATTGCAAATCATATATACACAATAAAGGAATTGTATCCAGAATATGTAAAGAGTTCTTACAACTGAAAAAACAAAACAAAATAAAATTTAACTGAAAATGGGTGATGTGTCTAAATAAATATTTCTCCAAAGAAAATACGTAAATGGCCAATAAGCCCATGAAAAGATGCTCGACGTCATTAGCCATTAGGGAAAAGCAAGTCAAAATCACAATGATTTTACACTCAATAGGTTGGCAAAAAAACAGACAATGATAAATGTTAGTATGTGGAGAAACTAGGACTCTCAGACGTTACCCGTGGAAATGTTAAATGTTGTTGCAACCATTTTGGAAAACAGTTTGGCAGTTCCTCAAAATGTTCAACATAGATACCATAATATCCAGCAATTTTGTTTTCCACTGAGGTTACTAACTAGTAAAATATAAGTCTGGTCCCGTTGGTGTGTATCTTTGCCAATACTTGCACAGAACTTGCTTAAGAATGAAATAAGTTCACTGAATAAGCTCACCAGAATAGATAGGCAGGCAGACCGATTCCTAACATCATTTGAGCAATTCACTGTCCCTGAAGAGCTAATCTTAGACTCTTCATTTATATGGTTTAATAACTTCCTTAGAAATAAAATTGTTATTTTGAGAATATTATTACTATTTGCTTAAGTTAGCTCGATCTGTTTCCTTTCACCTGCAGCATAGATGAAGGGCTTATTGGAGTGCTCAACACATAATAAACTCTTGCTATATGTTTGCTGTTATTATTATTACCTTGGCTGCCGTGACTGTATTAGTTATTTATTGTTGCATAACAAGTATTCTACAACTTAGCGGTTTAAAATAACATTTATTATCTGACTGTAACAGGAGCTGGCTGCAGATCCTCTGGCTCAAAAACCACTGCTGAGTCAAGGTGCCAGCTGGAGCTGTAGTCATCTCAAGGCTCAACTGGGGAAGGAGTCACTTCTAGGCTCACTCACATAGCTGTTGCCAGGATTTAGTTCCTCAAATGCAAGTGGACTAAGGGCCCCGTTCCTTACTGGTTGCTGACTAGAGTCTGCCCTCAGTTCCTGCCATATCAGGCTCTCCGTGGGGCAGTTTACCACCTGGCAGCTTGCTTCATCTGTGTGAACAAGTGAGAACGACCCAACAGAATGCAAGTAAGATGAAAGTCATGGTCTTTTGTAACCTCAGCTCATAAGTGACAGTCCTTTTCCCTTTGCTGTATTTACAGCAAATGATGCATTTACAGGCATTGACTCTGGCTTAGGTTTTTTTTGGCTTGCTTATGTAGGCTACCCAGGCATTACAGCCATCTGGGTCTAATGGCCTTCTTTTTACAATAGCCTATTACATTACGAACTGTTGAGGACCAACTGGCTGACCACGTGCTCTTAACAAATTGGGGCTTCAGGCAGCCATCCAGGCAACACTTGGCGGTGCTGTTTCCTACCCTATGCCTCCTTATAATTAGGATCTGTATTTTTCAGGATAGTAACTGATTGGTGGTCTCTAAAAGATATATCCACATTAAATCCTAGGAATTTGTAGATGTTTCCTTATTTAGAAAAGGTCTTTGCAGATATAATTAAGGATCTTGAGATGAGGAGATCATCTTCAGTTATCCAGGTGGGTCCTAAATCCAGTGACAAGGTCCTCATAACGCACGGAGGTGAAGGTGGAGATTGGGATGTAGCAGGCACTGGAAGCTGCAAGAGGCAAAGATTGGATTCTACCCTACAGCCTTGGGAGGGAGCACAGTCCTGCTGACACCTGGATTTTAGACTTCTGGCCTCCAGAATGGAAAAGAATAAATTTCTGAAACTTCTGGAGTTTTTTTTTTTAGTACTCAAGTTTGTGATAACTTGGTACACTAGTCCTGGGAAACTGATATAGTGAGAAATCCTTTTCTTAGTCTGAAGCAGTGTTTCTCAACAGTTACTTCATTTTTGCCCAATCCAGAGGAGAAAAAAGAATTTAACTAAAATTTAAAGTGAGTTTAGTTTCTCCCTAACAAGTTAAATACCAAGAAAATTTTGGCAGATATGCTTATTATGGGTCACAGACCATTGTATTGTTTATGGTTTTCTTAACCTTAAGGACCATTTTGCCATCTTGGAGACAACAATATTATCCCCCGGTTTCCATTGGGAGCACAAGGTCTGGAAGTACTGGAAGTGATTAAAAAGGAGAAAATTACCAGGGAAGGAAGCATTGACAGTGTAGATAGAGTCCGTAGAAATTTAGGTTTAATAATTTTCTGTTTTAAAGAAAAGTGTATTTGGAGAAAAAGCTATTAAAAGTCAGTATGGAATCCGACTTAAAACTTTTAGCACTTAAGTATTAGATTAAGTAGCAGCTGAATGATACAGATAGTGTTATAGGTAGGGCTATAACATGGGCTGGGCCTCGATTGATGGGTATGGGTGATTAGCACAGCACAGCCAACAGGGCATTCCTGGTATGGGGAAAGAGGTGGAGTGAAGGAGAGGACACAAAACTCATCTGGTCTAATAAGCTTGTGATAATAGTTGGATTAGACCCCAAGGCAAGTAATGGCGTTGGGTCCATATTGCACTTAATGCTAGACCAGGAAGTCTGGATTTTGTTCTCCCGGGCAATAGGGAGGTGGTACATATTCTTCACTAATGTTTATGTCCTAATCTCTTCTTTTTAGAAGGACACCAGTTATATTGTAGTAGGACGCACTCTAATGGCCCCATTTTACCTTAATCACCTTTTTAGAGACTGTACCTCCAAATACAGTCAAGCTTTGAGGTCCTGGGGATTGGGACATCATCATATGAACTTTGAGGGGAAAAACACAATTCAGCCCATAACAATAGCTATACAAATCAATTCTGTACCAGTGGCTTAACTTGTTATGTCTGAGTTTTTAACGTTCCCCCAGAATAAAAATAAATTCAATTTTTAAATTATTCTTTTTAATTTCTTCTTCTCAGCATCTGTACTCTTGACATATTGATATGAAACTTAGATATTTTAAGACTCAATTTATAAGAAAGTTATGATAGAATAAAACTTCTTTCTATCTCCTCACAGCTTTACAATGAATAAAACTAGTGTTTTCAACTATTTGTAAAAATGACAGCTTCTTATATCCTTTGTTTACATGTATTAATAGAAGACATTTTATTATAATCAAAATATTTCAAATTGAATTACTTGGTTTTTGTCAAGTTTAATTTTTGGTTAATTCATTGAAATATGAAAATTCCCCATGGTACTCTCACCTGCTGTGAGAGTTCTGTTTATTATTTTCTCTATTCTGACCAAAAATATACATACGGCATATGCTGCACTTTGAATAATTCCTAGATCTACCAAAGACATTAAACACCTTTTTGTAAAATGACATTTAACATTTATTTTTGTGATATCTTGAAGTATGATATTTAAAAAGTATTTTGAAGATGAAGACATGCATTGGCCCTGAGCCCTGGACCCCTTTTCAGCATCAGAGCTAACAAAATAATGAGGAAACATGTGTTGGGGTGGGTGAGTGAAAACCCAGTTTATCTGAGTGCCTCAGGGAAGAAATTCTGAATGAATAAATTGAAAAAAATTCTTGATTTCTCTACTTGGTTTGCTTTGAAACCCGGCTGATGAATAAATACATTTAACTGGTGATAGTGAGAAGTCATCTTCATAAAATTTTAGGAAGCGAATAGTCCAGATAGCTCCTTGAAATATATAAGAGAAGTTAAAAGATTGGGTATTGGAATATAATCATACCAGGCAAATTAAATGAGTGGCTCTTTGATCATGTATAAAGACTGTTAATTTCAGCTTTTAAAGAGTTCTATAAAACTGTGAATATACTTCAGCCTGTCTTGAGATTTCTGTCACCAATGCCAGAAGTCACATCCTAGTAAGGGGATATTTTGGTCCTTTTTCTGTCCTTGTTCACATGACCTGCCTGTAGCATCTTACATGGTAAGCCATTCCTTCTGTTTTGAAACTTCTGTCCTCTTAATGTTGTCAGTCTTCCATAGATTCCACCCCCCCCCCAATCTATCTGGAAACTTCTTTTCATTATTCTTTTTCCTCTTCTTGATCCATAAATAGTATGTCTTTAGGACTCTGCCTTTGGCCTCCTTCACTTCATACTCTTGGCTGACTGCATCCATTCTCAAGCCTGGAATGTTGTCCTCCACACTGACGATATCCACATGATATCTCCAGTCCAGACGCCATCCTGAAATTTAGAAAACTGATTTAAGTGATTCCTTGACATTTCCACCTAGGTATTTCATATAAATTTCAAACTGAACATGTCCATGTGACTGGCAGGCAACAACAGGTCTCTTGTAGTTAGACTTCCAGGACTGCCTTCAGAAAATAGAGATAAGTTTTGCTCAAATATATTTTGCTAACTTTTTGATACCAGTAGGCATTAGGAGGGAATTGGTTGTCTTGCTTTCAAACTGACTTACAGAAAGAAGCTTTATGTGGATATTGTACATGAAACTCTGGGCACAGTATAGAATACATTTCAATTTTGTCCTATTTTACCTTTGGTCACATAGCAACCCACATCCCATAACTAAGCTACAAAAGTGATAAAAGGGAAGATTTTGGTATTTGTTTTTATCAGATGTATAGTTCAAATCCTTATTTTTCTCAGAAATTTTTTATTTATAATGATTTACAATATTTCATGATTTATAATACTACATTGTTTAAATTCCAGAACTCCACATCCAATCTTTGTCCTTTAGGTACCCACCATGACATGAATTGCAAGAGGATTTCTTCCAATATCAGAGGCAGTGAGATCTATATTTTATATCTCAATAGTGGAAACTAGTTTCCCTATAAATGTGGAATTAAGATAATGATGACAGGAGAAAACTCAGAATGTTGGAGGAGGACCAAAGGAGGGCCATATTTTTACTGGTATTTAGCTATTTAAAATATCTATCTATCTTATCTATCTATAATCTATCCATATAAATTCCAGTATAATTAACATACAGTGTTATATTAGTTTCAGGTGTACAATATAGTGATTCAACAGTTCCATACAACACCCGGTGGTCCTTACAACACCTACTGTCCTTAATCCCCATCACCTATTTCACTCCTCCCCTCTGCCCATTTCCCATCTGGAAATCATCAGTTTGTTCTCTAGAATTAAGAGCCTGCTTCTTCATTTATCTTTCTCTCTCACTCTTTTTTTTTTTTTTTTGCCCTTGCTCATTTGTTTTCTTAAATTCCATATATGACTGAAATCATACAGTGTTTGTCTTTCTCTGACTTATTTTGGTTAGCATTATACTTTCTGGCTCCATCTGTGTTGTTGCAAATGGCAAGATTTTATTTTTTTGGCTGAATAATATTCTGTTGTCTATCATCTATCTATCTATCTATCTATCTATCTATCTATCTATCTATCTATCATCTATCTATCTATCTATCACATCTTCTTTATCCATTCATCTGTGAATGGACACTTGGGTTCCTTCCATACCTTGGCCATTGTAAATAATGCTGCTAGAAACATTTGGGTACATGTATCCCTTTGAATTAGTATTTTTGTAATTTTTGGGTAAATACCCAGTAGTATGATTGCTGGATTGTAGGGTAGTTCTATTTTGAACTTTTTGAGGAAACTCCATATTGTTTTCCACAGTGGCTGCATCAGTTTGCATTCCCACCAACAGTGCATGAGAGCTCCCCTTTCTCCACATTCTAGCCAACACCTGTTGTTTTGTGTTGTTAATTTTAGCCATTCTGACAGGTGTGAAGTGATATCTCACTGTAGTTTTGATTTATATTTCCATGATGATGAGTCATTTTGAGCATATTTTCATGTGTCTGTTGAAGATGTCTTTAGAGAAATGTCTATTCATGTCTTCCACCCAACTTTTATTTTTTATTTTTTTTCCACCCAACTTTTAATTAGAATATTTGTTTTTGGATGTTGAGTTTGATGAGTTCTTTATAGGTTTGGGATACTAACACTTTCTTGGATATGTCATTTGCAAATATCTTCTCCCATTCCGTAGGTTGCCTTTTAGTTTTGTTGATTGTTTCCTTCACTGTGCAGAAGGTTTTTATTTTGAGGTAGTCCCAATAGTTTATTTTTGCTTTTATTTCCTTTGCCTCAGGAGACCTATCTAGAAAAATGTTGCTGCAGCTGATGTCAGAGACATCACTGCTGTGCTCTCTTCTAAGATTTTTATGGCTTTAATCCATTTTGAGATTATTTTTGTGTACAGGCTAAGAAAGTGGTCGTTTCATTCTTTTGCATATTGCTGTCCAGTTTTCCCAACATCATTTTTGAAGAGACTGTCTTTTTCTTTTTTCCATTGGATATCTTTCTTGTTTTGTTGAAGATTAATTGACCATATAGTTGTGAGTTCATTTCTGGGTTTTTCTACTCTGTCCTTTGAATTGTCTATTTTTGTTCCAGTACCATACTGTCTTGATCACTACAGCTTTGTAATATAATTTGAACTCTGGAATTGTTATGCCTCCACCTTTGCTTTTCTTTTTCAAGATTGCTTTGGTTATTCGAGGTCTTTTGTGGTTCCAAGCAAATTTTAGGATTGCTTGTTTTAGCTCTGGAAAAAGTGCTGTTGGTATTTTAATTAGGATTGCATTAAATGTGTAGATTGCTTTGGATGATATGGAAATTTTAACAATAGTTATTCTTCCAAGCCTGAACATTTCCTTGTGTCATCTTCAGTTTCTTTTATTAATGTTTTATAGTTTTCAGAATACAGGTATTTCACCTCTTGGGTTAGGTTTATTCCTAGATATCCTATTATTTTTGGTGCAACTGTAAATGGGATTGTTTTCTTAATTTCTCTTTCTGCTGCTTCATTATTGGTGTATAGAAATGCAACAAATTTCTGCACATTGATTTTATATCTTGCAACTTTACTGAATTTGCTTATCAGTTCTAGCAGTCTTTTGGTGGAGTCTTTTGGGTGTTCTATATATAGAGTATCATGTCACCTGCAAATAGTGAAATTTTGACTTCTTCCTTACTGATTTGGATGCTTGTTATTTCTTTTTATTGTCTGACTGCTGTGCTCAGGACTTCCAGTACTGGGTTGAATAAAAGTGGTGAGAGTGGATATCCTTGTTTTGTACCCGATCTTAGTGGAAAAGCTCTCAGTTTTTCCCCATTGAGTATGATGTTTGCTGTGAGTTTTTCATATATGGCCTTTATTATGTTGAGATATGTTCTATCTGGACTTACTTTGTTGAGAGATTTTATTATGAATGGGTATTGTACTTTGTCATATGCTTTTCAAAGGAGGGTCATTTTAAGAGGAAAAAAACTGAATACATTTTGATGAAAGCTTAACTTATCATTTACCTTTAGGGCTGGAAATAAAGCAGGAAATATTTTGCTAATTTAAGAAAATACTAATACCTTCTGCTTTTGGGAATTTATTAGTGCATGATTACTTTATGCTTCCTCTCTTTTTAAAAAATACTTGCTTTATTTTTAAAAAGATTTTATTTATTTATTCATGACAGACACACACAGAGAGAGAGGCAGAGACACAAGCAGGGAGCCCAACGTGGGACTCGATCCCAGGTCTCCAGGATCACACTCCAGGCTGCAGGCGGCACTAAACCGCTATGCCACCAGGGCTGCCCACTTCCTCTCTTTCTATGAAAGCTTTTTCTCTTATGTTTTCTTTCAAAAGGAAACACCCAGACTTTTGCTTTTGGCCAAGGCAGAATGACTAGATGAATTTACTCTTCCAACTAAAGCAACTAAAAAACTCGACTAAGTATATGAAAAAAACAAAACTACTCAGTACTCAAGACATTGGATGTCAGCAATGAAGGGCACCAACCCCCAAGAGGCAGGAAACAAATGGATGCCATGGCTTACTGCTTTGAGAATGTTTTCAGGCTCTGCTTAGGGATGGGAATCCAGGTAGGGAATGGTGGTCTCCCTGAGGTGAAGAGATGGAGCAGGGAGTTTGGAGAGGCCACAGTTGGTAGAGTTCCTAGGGCAGGGTACCGGTGAGGAAGAGCTGCAGAGAGTGAGACTTTGGGGGATCTCCAAAGGGCTCCTCTTTTTAAAAAATATTTTATTTGTTTATTTGAGAGAGTGTGAGAGAGAACACAAGCAGGAGGGAGGAGCAGGCTCCCCACTGAGCAGGGAGCCTGACTTGAGGCTGAATCCCAGGACTTTCGGGCTTGATCCCAGGACCCTGGTATCATGACCTGAGCTGAAGACAGACTCTTATGCAACTGAGCCACCCAGGCACCCCTAAAGAGCCCCCCTTGAATGTTCAGCTGAGTGCTAATCAGTGTACTCATATAAGGAGACTAGTTGAGGCTGGGGAAAGAACCATCCAAAGGATAGAAGAAACAATACTTATAGCTTATAAAAGGCTGGGGTTAGCACCTGTTCTCAAAAGGCCAGAGTGGGAACACTTACAACTCACAAGGTATTAGATATTCAGAACTCAGAGGGTTTTGCTTCAGTATTGGGGAAAATTAATCCTAGATGATACATTGCTTTAGTTCTAACAAAGCTTAAAAGCAGGACCCAAAAGGATTAAACTGTGGGTGACATAAGTATGTCCTGGAACAAAACTCAAGAATATTTATAGGAATAAAAAAAAATACCCCCCCCCCCAACAAGATGGTAAAATTCACCAGTTCTGGTGAATGACCAATACCTTGTGAACACACACACACTCTCTCTCCCCACCATGTGAGGACACAGTGAGAAGGTGGCTATCTACAAGCCAGGGAGACACTTCACCTAACCAAAATGGCCAGCACCTTGATCTTGGACTCCCAGCCTCCAGAACTGAGAAATAACATCCTATTGTTTAAGCCACTCAATCTTTGCCATTTTGTTAGGGCAACCTGACCTGACAAAATTTTCTATTTTTTTCTACTATAAAAAATATTGCACTGAAAATCCTGTGTATTTATCTTTGCATGGTTATGCTGATTTTTTTTTTTTATTATGCTGAGTTTTATAGCAGGGATTTCCGGAAGTTTGTTTGCTTGGTTATGGTGTGTACATATGTAACATCTGGGTAGATATGCTATTCTTTCTGTCAGTGCCTCTTAGTGTTCAGATGCACAAAAATGATGTCATTCTGTAATGGTAAGGCCATGTATTCCTATCACAGCCTAGAATATGCTTTCATATTTGCAATGACAGCTTGATCATATAGAGTTAGTCATCATCCCGCTTTCTCCATAGGAGCACTACTGACATTTTTGGCTGGAAAATGCCTTGTGTGTGGTACTGTGCTGGTATCCCTTCCCAGCTCTTATCATCCCTAGTCCCTGTGCACCAAATGCCAGCAACACTCCATCCCTAGTCATTGTAGTAAGCCCGAGAGTCCCACATAGTCTCAAAGACTCCTGAGAGGGTTATTTTCCCACTTCCAGAAACTGAAACATTGATAAATATTTTACTTATAAAAGTATAAAATATTATAGTTAATATTTTAAACAGTTTTGTGACCTATAGCTTTGTTAACAATTTTTTTTTTTACTCTTATTGTGGTTAGTACCTGCAATCATGTTTAAAAATTCTAATTCAATTTTCTAATCAGCAAGTCCCACATTAATTTAGGCCAGACTTTCACATGTAAATGGACTTAATCCATAGCATCAAATTTATTAAAACAAAATTCCAAATAAAAAGAACATAAATAAAAAGAACATAATAAATAAATAAATAAAAAGAACATAAATAAAAAGAACATGTATATTATTCAGATTTTAAAAGGTTAACATTTTGCAGTATTAGGTTGAGCTTTTAAAAAAAATTATTTTAGAA
Organism: Canis lupus dingo; assembly: GCF_003254725.2. Classification (NCBI taxonomy): domain Eukaryota; kingdom Metazoa; phylum Chordata; class Mammalia; order Carnivora; family Canidae; genus Canis; species Canis lupus. Next base: position 5,690,650 of record NC_064271.1, on the reverse strand, counting down.
ATTAAATGTGGATATCATGCAGGGCTCCTCTGTATGTTTACTTAACCAGTTACATAATGTGTATCCTTGCCTCTGTGTTTGTGATAGGCAGAAAAATGGTCCCCTAAAGATGTCTGTGTTCTGACCTCTGGAGCCTTTGAATATGTTAACTTACACGGCAAAAGGGAAACAAGGTTATGTGTGCATGTGGTTAAGGTTAAGGACCTTGAGGTGGGGAGAGTTGCTTGTATTATCCAGGTGGATCTAATCTAATCAGCCCATAAAATCAGAGAACCCTTCTCAGCCGTGTTGAGAGGGAGCCGGGAGCTGTGACGTTGCTGACTTTGAAGGTGGAGGAAAGAGGACGTTGACCAGGGAATGCGGGCAGCTTTTAGCAACTGGAGGAGACAGGGAAACGGACTGAGACCCATGTCATGCTATAGACCTAGAGAACTGTAAAAGAATAAACGTGGTAATTTGTTAAAACAGCAATAGAAAAATAATAAATTATATGCTATGTGTTTACTCCTAGGGTTTAAAACTTGACTGAAACGTAACATTTTTAGTAGAAATGTGTTGGTTCTACTTATAAATCCCTTTCAGTGCTGGTCAGCAAAAACGTGTTAGGGTCGCCTGGGTGGGTGGCTCCGCGGTTGGCTTCGGCCTTCCTCCCGCTCCTTCCTTCGCTCGGGGTGTGATCCCCGGGTCCTGGGTCGAGTCCCCCGTCGGGCCCCCTGCTGGGAGCCTGCCTCTCCCTCCGCCTGTGTCTCTGCCTCTCTCTGTGTCTCTCATGAATAAATAAATCTTAAAAACAGAAACGTGATGTTACATTTACGAGACTGCCCACAGGGTGTAGCACCGAGTAGCGTTACTCATTATCATTTAGGACAAGGAGCCTAGTTGAGGCCTGAACTGGGGCAATCCCCGCTCAAGTCAGAGTTGTCAAATCTGCATTTTCGGCAAACACGAAGACTTTGATGTAACAGCAAATACTACATGCGGCACATTACTTGCTAAGCCTGCAAACCGACGGGAAGACCACTTTCGAGATCCACTTCTCGGCATCAGTTTTACCCTTAAAATCCTTGTAAGAGCCCCTGCTCCATTGAGCCGTTAGGTCCCCGTGAAGTCAATCTGTTGAAAAGCATTAAACATATCGAAAGAATGACGGTCTCGATAAACGAGCTTCGGCCTGCCTCTGCCTGGGGCTGGAGGGCCCTGGGTTTCGGGGCGGCGGCCCCCACCCGCCGCGCGGGCCGCCAGGACCCCTACACGCAGGAGGGCCCCGCGGGCCGCTTCGGAGCTTCCGGCTTCCGGCTTCCGGCTCGTCACGTGGCTCTGGGCACGTGACCGAGGCTCCTGTCATCCTCCTGCGGCCGCTCCTGCTCCTGCTTCCTTCTGCCTGTGGCGCCCTCAGCGTCCCCTGGGTGCGGGAAGCTCTGCACCTCCCGGGGGCCGTGGCTCACGCCGCCGCTCAGACCTCGGTTCCGGGCCGGAGACGCCAACTCGACACCGACTCGGGGCCTCAGCCGGCGGCGGCCCCCACCGCCTGGACCGCAGCGTCCTCCCCGCGGCGGCTGGGTGAGTTGCAGCGTCCCCGGGGCTTGCCAAGTGAGGCCGCACCCGCCTCTTGTCCCTTGGCGGGGGCCGAGGGAGGCGGCCCCTGCGGTTGCCCGGCTTCTCCGGTGCGTGCTGGTTGCTCGCCGCGCGGGCCCCGCCAGCCGCCCTCCCGCCCGGCGGGTCCAGATTTCTTTCCTTCCGGGCCTCAAGCGGGTTTACGGACCCGGGGCTGCTTTCCTGCGGGGCAGGGGATGGGAGGGGCGGGCAGAGGAGAGGAGGGGGACGGGGAAAGTGTGTTTCCCCGGGATTGGGCCACGGCCCTGGCCTGCGGAAGGCTCGAGTCGTTGGGTGACTTAGACGTCGGTCCTGAGGCACCGCCACCTACCCCAGGGGGGCCGCTGGGCCTGAATCCGCTGAACAGGGTTCCAGCCTGACCCAGACACAGCCGGTTTTACCTCTGCCCTGCCCGTGTATATTGCTTTTCCTTGTTTAGGCAGCAAACCCTCAGATGCAGAGATTAAGCGCCAAACCGACTAAGGTCATTGGGGTTGCAGAATAGAATTTTGGGTATGGTTTTAGTTTCTTTGTGGCTGTGGCAGTGAACTTACGTGTTGTGAACCAGAACCTATATATTTTGTACTAAGATAAAGACAGGCTTAAGAGTTCACCGTAAACTACCTTAAATTTAGAAACGAGAATTACATAAAAGCTCATCACTGTCAGTTCTTGCTCTCAGACCAGACTCATTGTTGGTTGTATCTAAATTTTAATTAGTGTCTGTTCCAAAACTTTCTCCCAAAATTGATTTCGAAAATGCCGTGAACTTTGGTTGAAAAAAGAAAGCTCTGTCTTTGAGGAAATTGCTTTCCCATTTTGGGGTTTTTAATTTGAATAAGTCATTTTAGAGGGCACTTGTAGGTTTTTTTTCTTAATATGTCACTTCAAAATGATGCTTAGTAAATGTAAATAAAATAATTGGTCTTTACTATACAAGTTTTGATTTTTTTCTGTCGGAAGAAAGTTGATCCCAGTTGTATAGACATTTAAACTGTTCATATGCCTATTTTATTTAAGCATGACTCCTCATGTCAGTATCTTAAAGTGTTACTTTAAAAATCTTACCGCAAGATTAGTGCCAATAATTAAAAAGAAAACTTTTCCTGGAAATGTAAAAACCTTTAGAAGACACTTTATGGAGTGGTGCATAATTGGGCAAGATATGGAATATAATTATATTAATATTTAATGTGTAGGATATTCAGTATTTGAGTTGAATGTGTACAGAGAGAGTAAGGTGATGATATTAATTACAACAATAATGATAGTAGTAATTGTTAAAAAAAATGATAACATTTGGTATTCTGGTTTCACCTTGCATCAAAATTGAAGATCTGTTGAAAAAAATCCAAGATCATAAAATTTAGATGACCAAAATGGATATCCGAGGTGCCGTGGATGCTGCTGTTCCCACGAACATTATTGCTGCCAAGGCTGCAGAGGTTCGTGCAAACAAAGTGAACTGGCAGTCCTATCTTCAGTAAGTACCGATTTGCTGTGAATCATGGATAATCATGTGCTTTTGCATCAGTCTTTTTCATGATCATGCTTCTATGAGAGAGATACTGGAAAAATACTAATATATGTGGAAGAAAACACTTCCTCCTTAGAATTCTTACCTGTCCTAGGGAGACAGTGTCGTGAGCTGGAAACAGCTTGAGGCTCTAGCTGGGGAGTGGAGCTGCTCAGAGCAGTTTTGACCTTTTCTGTCTGGAAAATTGTACTTTTTGAATGAGTAGGAAATGTGAGAGGGATGTTCATGGGATCTCTAGGCGGGAAGGGGATAATGGGCAAAACCTTCCAGACTGGCTTGGTGAGCAATGTGGGGACAGAGGTGTTGCAGAATGGCTCATACAACTAGTAAAAAGTGTGGATGTTTGAATTTCAAGACCTGGGTTGAATTGTGTTTCTTCTATCTACTAGATTGGTAATTGTAGGTGAATCTTATCTTCTCTGAGGTTCATTGACATAAATGTGAAATGGGGATACATATCTCCGAGTTGTTGCTTAAATAGTGTACTTAAAGTATTAACACAGTTGAATACAAGCATTAGTGTGTTCAATATACTCTCAATAAATTGTAGTTCTTTCCCCTTCTTTCTTGTATGCATTAAGACTTAGCATGCTGGTGTTCTGTATTTATCTGTAAAGTAACGGTTTAATTATTTTTAACCATATTTTATCATACCGACTTTACCTCAGATCTATTTATTTTGGTATATTTATAAGAGTAACTTATTAAGGAAACTCAGTTAAGATTTGGATATACATTTTGAAAAACAAATTGAAGAATCTTTAGTTTTATATTTAGCAGTTTGCTTTGCTGTAAGAGGGACATACAAAAATGTACAAAAATGATACATTTATTTCTGTTAATTTAGTCACTCGTCAAACATTTATTGCCTGCCCTTCAAGTTTGAGGCATTTTTCTAGGTTTCGAAGCTTCAAAAGATAAACTTATTAATCTAGTAGGGAAGTCAAATATATACATAGATAATTTAAATTTAGTTTGTTAACTGAGGTAGTAGAAAGATGCACAGGGGATCATGAGTGGATAGAAAAAGGACAGGTAATCTTATCTCCAGGAGAAGATGGTCTCTTTTCCTGGAGGGGATGGTCAAAGGTAGGGAATTAAAAAGCAGCATGCTGGGTGGGGGATAACACATGTTTTGGAGGCAGGCAGTGGGGAGGGCTGAGGCTGGAGAGACAGCCAGAGTAGCCAATTGTAAAGGCTCCCCCAGGAACACAGTTTTAAAATCACTGTTGTAGGTATTGGGAATGACTGTTGTTTGTAGGTGGGGGTTAGATGTCAGATTGCCTTTTGGCTGGATTGTTCTACTGACAATGTAGAGGGTGGATTTGTGGAAACAAAGCTAGAGCTAGGGTGAGGCTATAGCAGTATCAGGGTGTTGCAATGGATAGAATTGAATAGATTTGAGAAAGTCTTAGTGATCAATTTAATGTATAAGAGTGAAAATGAATCTAGAATGAATCAGGATTCCTACTTTAAGGGACTGGATTGAAATGGGGCCATGGACACAAGGGCAGGAGGAGGAGGGACTTTCTTTTCTTTCTTTCTTTCTTTTTTTTTTTTAAAGATTTTATTTATTTATTCATGAGAGACATAGAGAGAGAGGCAGAGACACAGGCAGAGGGAGAAGCAGGCTCCATGCAGGGAGCTCCATGTGGGACTCAATCCCGGGTCTCCAGGATCGCGCCCTGGGCCAAAGGCAGGCGCTAAACCGCTGAGCCACCCAGGGATCCCCGAGGAGGGACTTTCTGATGTTTTCTCTGTTCATCTATATCTGTGTAATTGTTTAAAGCCCCTGTGAAATTAGGATTTTAAGCTCTGTTTCCTAATTTTAGCCTAGAGTGTTTTTAGACTAGAGGACAGGAGTTTCATGTTTATAAAGCTTGACTCTGTTTATAACCTAAATAGAATGATATTGTTATTGATAAGAAAGCACTGGCTGACTGGAGAAGTTCTCTAGCATTGGCATTTGGGACATTTTTCATTCATGGAGATTTAAAAAAATTTTTTTAAAATTTTTATTTATTTATGATAGGCACACTGAGAGAGAGAGAGGCAGAGACACAGGCAGAGGGAGAAGCAGGCTCCATGCACCAGGAGCCTGATGTGGGATTTGATCCTGGGTCTCTAGGATTGCGCCCTGGGCCAAAGGCAGGCGCTAAACCGCTGCGCCACCCAGGGATCCCTTCATGGAGATTTTTAATTGCTTTCTCTTCTGTTCTTCCTTTTCCGAGGCCTCTGTACTACTAAGTTGTGGTTTTGTCCTTTATTCCGTTGTCCATCTCATGCATTTCTTTATAAAACCTTCCTACTCTCTCTGTATGTCTGTACACATATATTCACCAAATGTTACTGTGTGCCTGCTGTTGAGCCAACTGTTGTGGGGACACTGGTGGGTGTGAATTGTACTTGCCCTAAAAGAGCTTAAAAATCATTGGGGATGGCCACAACACATGAATTCTCAGAGAATCCTGTATCACATCTTATTCCGATAAAAGAGTCCCCCAAAGTCAGAAGGCCAGTATGCTCTGTTCCTTACAAACTTTAACATGTTATGAGAATACAGTGTTTTAAAAATGTATGTAGATTTGGTTAAATTTTTTCTTAGTAATTGAACTAGACAGCACATAAATGAATGGGCTTGGCTATCTTTTAGTCAAGCTGGACTCTAGTAAAACTATCCTGAGGATACAAGAATCATAAAATAGCATTCTTCCTCTGGCGTTTAATATCTAATGAGGAAACAGACTTTTAAATAAAAAATTAAATAATAACTTTTGGGAAGCATTAAAAATGGAGATAAATGTGAAGTTTTCTCAAATAACAAAAGCAGGGAACGAATAATTATCTGGAAGCATTGGGAGTGACTTCACAGAACACCTGAAGATACTCGTAGGAGTTGTCCAAGCAGAGGAGCTGCAGCTGTGGTGAGAGAAACCCTAGGGGGAGGAGACGAGCTGTGGAAGAAGGCCCGCTGGGGGAGCTTCCGGTAGTTGGGTGTGGCTCCCTCCTGCCCGTTGAAGGACAGTTTGTGGCACGTTTCCTCACTGGCCCTGTTCGCCCAAATTTATTAGCCATTTTGACACTTCCCTTCCCAAACCATCCATGTCCAGACAAATTCTTTTAGCTCTGTATCCGAAACCCATCTTGGATCTGACCATTTTTCTTGCTCCACACTCACTGCTCTATGTAAGCTGTCATTATTGCCCACATGCTCTCTTCTTACAGCCCTTTGCCTGCTGTTCCTGCTTTTACCGTTCCTCATTGGAGCAACTGTTTTTTTTTTTTAATGAAAAATATTGATTTAATTGACTACAGTGTTATGTTGGCTTCAGGAATACAGCATAGTGATTAGATATTTTTATACATTATGAAATGATCACTTGGTGTGTCTAGTTACCATCTGTCACCACACAAAGTTAGAACAATATTATTGACTGTATTCCCTATGCTGTACTTTTCATCCCTGTGACTTATTTATTTTATAACTAGAAGTTTGTACCTCTTAATCCCCTTGGCGTATTTTGCCCTTCCCCTCACACCCCTCCTCTTATGGTCACCACTTGTTCTCTGTATCTGTTAATGTGTTTCTGTTTTGTTTGTTTTTATATTTTCATTTCCCCACATAATGGAAACGTGAAAACGTGCAGTATTTTGTCTCTGTCTGACTTATTTTCCTTGGCATATTACCCTCTAGGTCCATCCATGTTGTACAAATGGCAGATTCTCATCCCTTTTGAGTGGCTGCATGATATTCCATTATGTATACACCACATTTTCCTTATCCAAATGTCTGTTGGTGGACACTTAGGCTGCTTCCACATCTTGGCTGTTGTAAATCATGCAGCAGTAAACATTGAGGTGCACATATCTTTTTGAATTAGCGTTTGTTTTCCTGAGATAAATATCCAGAAGTGGAATTGAAGAGCAGTTCTTTACAGCTCTGTGACAGTCATTTGAAAATATGAATCAGATTATGCAACCCTGTTCACAAACACCCAGCAATTCTGCTTTTCTTGCTCTTTCCAGCTACTGCTGTGCCACTGTCCTTGGACTTATACTTCTGTCTAGAAGTTCCTCCCTAGATTACTTGGCTCATTAACTCGCTTCATGCAGGTGTCTGCACAGGTGGCCTCAGAAAGGCCTTCACTGTAGTGTGCCTGGGTGGCTCAGTTGGTTAAGTCTATGACTCTTGGTTTTGATTCAGGGCATGATCTCAGGGTCTTGAGATCATCAGGTTCCCAGCTCAGTGGGGAGCCTGCTTTCTCTCTCCTTCTGCCCTCCCTGCCCATACACTCTCTAAAATAAGTCTTTAAAAAAAAATAACATGTACATGCTAATACAGGTTTTTCTACCTAGGTGCTAGGTAGAACTGCCGTACAAATTCACAATCTGACTGATATGAAAAAAGTAATGCGGTCAGATGTGTGCTTGAGAAAACTGGCTGGTGGTAGGTAAGAGGGATGTAGGGGAGGAGTGGATCATTACCTGAGGGCTGAGCTACTCCAGAGGCAGGGAAGTCTGGAGGAGAGTGATGCTAGGTGGAAGGGTTGTTAGGACTGGTTGCAGGCAGGTCTCTAGAAAAGAGACAAGAGTCCCTAAGTTGTAGGTTATGGGACTGCTAAAGGAAGATTCAGAAACAAAAGAATTTAAGCAAAAAAGAAAAAGTTACTTAGAACAAATGCAAGAAAGTAAGACTTGAGAAGGACTGGCTTACCAAATAAAAACCAGTTATTTAAATGGAAAAGAAAGCTGTAAAATGATAAGGTCACCAACTGTAATCTTCATTGTACACTTTTTTCATGGTAGAAAAACCACAATTTTTTCACATGATTATCCTATCTGCAAAGGTTGTGATATGCTTTTATATAACAGCATAGCAAAATTTGGGGCTGCAATTGTTTTAGCTGGGAAGTTCAGTTTTATGAAAAAGACTGCATTTGTTTTGGGGCCAGAACTGGACACGATGACCTTGTTATTTTGGTCTATCCTAGGGTACAGAGTGCATTTTTTCTTGCTTGGTATGTGAAGTGCTTAGGCACAAAGATAACAGGGCAAAGTGTCTTTTTTTTTTTTTTTGTTAATTTCATTATCCCATTAGCCAGTCTGTGATGGAGTGTGTGTAGGGATATATGTTAGTGATCTCAGTTCTGTCCTTGTAGGGTCTGGAGTGCCTGTGTGCTTGCTGTGTGGGAGGAGAGGTCCCCATGTGTGAGTGGGCACTGCAGCAGGGTGGCCTGGGCTGGAGCTGAAGACTGTGAGCTACCAGCACAGAGGCTAGCTGGGAGCACTCAGGGAGGATTCAGGGAGTGCAAATGAAGAGAGCCTCCCATAGAACCTGAGGCAGAGGGTAGGAGATAAGGAGTCTGTGAAGAGCACTAATGAATGGCCTGAGAAGGACGAGAAGAATCTGGAAGCTCAGGAAGAGAGTGTCAAGAAATGGTTATGTTTGATATAGAACTTTGCCTGAATTCCTGCTGGGCTCTTTACCTTCCTCGCTCTGTGTTCCCCACTCCATCCCTGGTCTCCTGGGAGCGCTGCCTGCGTAGACTGCCTGTACACCAATCTCCATGTCAAGGCTTGCCACTAGGAACCCAATCCAAGCCAGATCTGAAAAAGGACTATATTTCTGTAACTATGTGTATGGGGAAATTGGCTTCAAATTCATTGTTTCCCTAATTGGGCTTTTGTGGAACACTAGTCTCTCAACATACTTGGGGGGCAGGGGGTGAGGAAGGGCAGTTTTTTAACTACCGAGTTAAAAAATATATTGATGCTATTTGAATGACAAAGCATATTATAAGACATTTTTAATTTTATTTTTATTTTTATTTTTTTTTTTTTTTTTTTTTCTTTTTTTTTTTTTTACATTTTTAATTTTAAACTTACATTTACTTCATGCTTACATCCATCAAGTGCTTTTTCTTGTATTTTTTCATAACTGCTCAGCAGACCAGAGCAGGTAGTATTATAATTGCCATTTTTCTGGTGTGGCAAACGTTGCTCAGAGGGGTAGTGACCTGCTAAAGTTTCACAACTGGAGTTGGAACTCTTCCTCAGATTGATGCAAATTCTATACTTTACCCACTATACTGATAGTCTGAAAAGATTGATGTATGTCCCGAAGTATCCAGTGTCACAGAAACTAGCAAGGCTGTTTTGCTGATAGGTCTTTTTACAAGGTAGTGTCAAATGGGTTGACAAATGGGTTTGAGTTGTTGATGAGCTGAGTGAGTTAGTTGTGAGGTTAAGCTGAGTTGGAAGGGAAGGCGATGATGGTTCAGTTGTGATGATGTTGAATTTGTGAAAATGACAAGTGGAAGATAGTTGGAAATGGTTTGGCAGAGAGAGAAGGCTAAACTCTCAGTTTAAATCTCACTCAAGGAAAGAATTTGGGAGAGAAAAGCAAGATTCCAAGGATTGAGCCTGGAGAGAAGCCTTGAGCAAAGAGCCATTTTCGAGGAAGGGACCCCTGAAAGAAGTAGGAGGAAAGCAGGATAGTGTGGGAGGATTGCCAAAACAGGGGGGTCAAGATGGCAAAGTTATTTTTTCAGAGAGGAGGAGGATCACATTTTTCTGAGTCCAGAGGGAATATGAGAATATGCTGGAGGCAATGATTGTAGAAGTTCATATAAAGTGGCTTTGGTTTTGATGGAGTGGAAAACCAAGTGAATTTTTTGTCTGGGAAGGGGATAGGGTGAGACTTTGGACAGTGCTAAGAGGTGTCAGTTATTGAGTGCTTCCTACTGGCCAGGCACTGCGCTAACTACCTTCTGTGAATCATTTAACACTATCCTCAAATCAGCCGCTAATGGCAATGTGCATATTAGTCCCATCTTGCAGATAAATTAACTCAGGTCCAGAGAGGTTGCATGGTCAGTACGTGGTGGAGCTAAGCTTGTTCTCAGGTCTGTCTGATGCCAGGACCTTGTGTGCCTACCATAGGTGTTAACTACTGAGGAGAGAGGAGAAAGATGAGGAATTCCTGTATCTCTTGCTCACAGTGACAATTCAACTCTTACTAAAGAAAACCAACTTATTCTTACTTTCTAGGGGGCAGATGATTTCTGCTGAAGATTGTGAATTCATTCAAAGGTTTGAAATGAAAAGAAGTCCTGAAGAGAAGCAGGAGATGCTCCAAACTGAAGGCAGTCAGGTGATGGATATAAACATTATGTTATCAATACCTCTGTCATTAAAAATTCTAGAAAAATTTTTTTAATGACTTTGTGATATTCCATTGTAGGTATGTATCATTATTTAGCTAAAAATCCTTTTTTATTGAAAGACATTTGAATGATTTCCAGTTCTCTTTGTTCATTTTGGAAAAATGTTATAATGGGTATGTTTATTCCTCTATCCTTTAATGCATTTCTGAAAATCTTTCTAGGATAGATTCCTGGAAGGGGAATTAAGTTTCAAAGCATATGTTGTTTTTAAAGTTGCTTAACTTTTTTTTTTTTAGAAAAATTTCCCCACTTTATATTTTCACTAGAATATGTTGCAGTCCTACTGTCCATCAGATTTTCTGATGTGGAGTCCTGATGGCCTGAAGGACCCTATATGCAACTCAGTCTGATTCTCACAATAATCTTGGGAGATCTGTGGGGAAACATGCTCTTGGCTCCAGAGAATTTGTTTGTTTTTGTTGAATTCCAGACATTATCACATAGTTAATAAGTTGTAGGATGGAAACAGGTCATGGCCTTCTGATTCTAATCCCTAGTACTCTTGTTGCTGAAGTGTTCTGCTTCCCAGCAAATGCAAAAACAAAACAAAAATAACACCCAAAATCAATGATAATTTTTGGGTGTCTACATAACTTAATCTTTATTGTTAACATGCAGTCAGGAGTTATAGTTGGTAGGTCTATTTAATAGTAGTAAACACTGAAATTTATCACGATGAAATGATCACAAATCTAATGCAAGTCATAGTATGTTTCTCCCATACTTCATCACAATGTTTGTAAAAGATATACATTTTCTGTAATTAGAATCTGTTGTTTAATAGCATTTGTATTATAATTTGTGCAAGATAAATAATATTTTACTGAAATTCCATTAAGTTGTTGTGTTTGTGGTTGAAAATAACATTACTTTCATTCTTTCCCAGTGTGCTAAAACAGTTATAAATTTGATGACTCATATCTCCAAAGAACAGACAGTTCAGTACATACTAACTATGGTGGATGATATGCTGCAGGTACGTATATTCTTTAGTTAAATACATTTGATGACTTGGTGATTTCATTGTTTTCTATTCTGTACAAGTAACAATATTTTTGTTACTTATACCATGAGTTTTCTTTTACAGTTGTAATTGCTAATAGTGTTAAAGATGGGAATGCCCACGCACTAGGTTACAGGATGCCTAGAAGTCAATCTGTATTTTTTTCCATAATACCTCAGTAGTTCTGTGTTGAATACTGGTGATGTTGGGTGAATCACTTGAGGCTTTCTGGATGCTCTTTGTACTTACAGGTGATGTGGCTTCTTTTCTTTCAGTCATTCAACAGATTTCAATGCCCCTGCTATGTTCTAGGCCAGTGCCAAGCACTGGGGGTTCAGTGCTGAATGTAGGCAAGGTGCTTACCCTCAGAAGTCTTGTCTTTTGGAAAACATTTTGTGGGGACACCTGGGTGGCTCAGCGATTGAGCCTGTGGCTCAGGATGTAATGCCAGAGTCCTGGGATCAGTCCCATATCGGGCTTCCTGCATGGAACCTGCTTCTCCCTCTGCCTGTGTCTCTGCCTCTCTCTCTGTGCCTGTCACGAATAAATAAATAAAATCTTAAAAAAAGAAAATATTTTGCTTATCATCTGAGACTTTTCCAGTTGCATAGTTTTTTTTCTTGTTTTACTGTCCCTGAACACAGAGGGGCTTCCCTTATTCACAGTTCTGTATTTTACACCAGAGTATCATCTAGGTTTAAATTGTTGGTGTACAGAGTGGTTCTTTTTTGAGACAGGGAACCTGGCTGCTAAATCCAGTGGCTGACTGCATGTCTCAGGACTTAAAGAACAGTGTCAGTCTGGTTGTTTATGTGGAGCATTGTTTTGTCAGTTTATAAGGAAAAACATTTATTAATGGCCTACTGCGTCCCGTTGTACTAAGTTTTTTTATTGGAGTTCAATTTGCCAACATATAGCATAAAACCCAGTGCTCATCCCATCAAGTGCCCCCCTCAGACCCAGTCACCCCCACCCCCCGCCCACCTCCCTTTCTACCACCCCTTGTTCGTTTCCCAGAGTTAGGAGTCTTTATGTTCTGTCTCCCTTTCTGATATTTCCCACTCATTTTTTCTCCTTTCCCCTTGATTCCCTTTCACTATTTTTTATATTCCCCAAATGAATGAGACCATATAATGTTTGTCCTTCTCCGATTGACTTATTTCACTCAGCATAATACCCTCCAGTTCCATCCACGTCAAAGCAAATGGTGGGTATTTGTCTCTTCTAATGGCTGAGTAATATTCCATTGTATACATAAACCACATCTTCTTTATCCATTCATCTTTCGATGGACACCGAGGCTCCTTCCACAGTTTGGCTATTGTGGACATTGCTGCTAGAAACATCGGGGTGCAGGTGTCCCGGCGTTTCACTGCATCTGTATCTTTGGGGTAAATCCCCAGCAGTGCAATTGCTGGGTCGTAGGGCAGGTATATTTTTAACTCTTTGAGGAACCTCCACACAGTTTTCCAGAGTGGCTGCACCAGTTCACATTCCCACCAACAGTGCAAGAGGGTTCCCCTTTCTCCACAATCTCTCCAACATTTGTTATTTCCTGCCTTGTTAATGTTCCCCATTCTCACTGGTGTGAGGTGGTATCTCATTGTGGTTTTGATTTGTATTTCCCTGATGGCAAGTGATGCAGAGCATTTTCTCACGTGCATGTTGGCCATGTCTATGTCTTCTCTGTGAGATTTCTGTCTTTTGCCATTTCATGATTGGACTGTTTGTTTCTTTGCTGTTGAGTTTAAGAAGTTCTTTATAGATCTTGGATACTAGCACTTTATCTGATAGGTCATTTGCAGATATCTTCTCTCATTCTTTTTAGGTTGTCTTTTAGTTTTGTGGACTGTTTCTTTTGCTGTGCAAAGGTTCTTATCTTGATGAAGTCCCAATAGTTCATTTTTGCTTTTGTTTCTCTTGCCTGCATGGATGTATCTTGCAAGAAGTTACTGTAGCCAAGTTCAAAAAGGGTGTTGCCTGTGTTCTTCTCTAGGATTTTGATGGAATCTTGTCTCACATTTAGATCTTTCATCCATTTTGAGTTTATTTTTGTGTATGGTGAAAGAGTGTGGTCTAGTTTCGTTCTTCTGCATGTAGATGTCCAATTTTCCCAGCACCATTTATTGAAGAGATTGTCTTTTTTCCAGTGAATAGTCTTTCCTCCTTTGTCGAATATTAGTTGACCATAAAGTTGAGGGTCCACTTCTGGGTTCTCTATTCTGTTCCATTGATCTATGTGTCTGTTTTTGTGCCAGTATCACACCATCTTGATGACCACAGCTTTGTAGTGCAACCTGAAATCTGGCATTGTGATGCCCCCAGCTATGGTTTTCTTTTTTAAAATTCCCCTGGCTATTCGGGGTCTTTTCTGATTCCACACAAATCTTAAGATAATTTGTTCCAACTCTCTGAAGAAAGTCCATGGTATTTTGATAGGGATTGCATTAAACGTGTAAATTGCCCTGGGTAACATTGACATTTTCACAATATTAATTCTGCCAATCCATGAGCATGGAATATTTTTCCATCTCTTTGTGTCTTCCTCAATTTCTTTCAGAAGTGTTCTGTAGTTTTTAGGGTATAGATCCTTGACCTCTTTGGTTAGGTTTATTCCTAGGTATCTTATGCTTTTGGGTGCAATTGTAAATGGGATTGACTCCTTAATTTCTCTTTCTTCAGTCTCATTGTTAGTGTATAGAAATGCCACTGACTTCTGGGCATTGATTTTGTATCCTGCCACACTGCCAAATTGCTGTATGAGTTCTAGCAATCTTGGGGTGGAGTCTTTTGGGTTTTCTATGTAGAGTATCATGTCATCGGCGAAGAGGGAGAGTTTGACTTCTTCTTTGCCAACTTGAAGGTCTTTTATTTCTTTTTGTTGCCTGATTGCTGAGGCTAGGACTTCTAGTACTATGTTGAATAGCAGTGGTGAGAGTGGACATCCCTGTCTTGTTCCTGATCTTAGGGGAAAGGCTCCCAGTGTTTCCCCATTGAGAATGGTATTTGCTGTGGGCTTTTCGTAGATGGCTTTTAAGATGCTGAGGAATGTTCCCTCTATCCCTGCACTCTGAAGAGTTTTGATCAGGAATGGATGCTGTATTTATACAGCATTATACAGCATTATAGCTCAGGGTCTAAAATGAGTCTCTAGTAAGCAGCATATTGATGGATCTTTTTTTTAAAATCTATTCTGATACTCTGTATCTTTTGATTGGAGCATTGAGTCAATTTACATTCAGAGTAATATTGAAATATATGAATATAGTGTATTAGATGTATTACCTGTGAAATTGCTGTTCCTGTAGATTGTCTCTGTTCCTTTCTAGTCTTTGTTGCTTTTGGTCTCTTTCTTGTGCAAAGGGTCCCTTTTAGTATTTCTTGTAGAACTGGTTTAGTGTTCATGAACTCCTTTAGTTTTTGCTTGTCTTGGAAACTCTTTATCTCTCCTATTTTGAAGGACAGCCTAGCTGAATAAAATATTCTAGGCTGCATACTTTTCCCATTCAGGACAATGAATATATCATGCCACTGCTTTTTGGCCTGCCAAGTTTCTGTGGCTAGATCTCTGCTAACCTTATGAGTCTACCCTTGTAGGTTGAGGACTTTTTGTCTCCTTCAGAATTCTCTATCTTTGCAAGTTTCACTCTGATATGTCTTGGTGTTGACCTGTTTTTGGAGATTCTGAGGGGAGTTCTTTGTGCCTCTTGGCCTTGAGAACCTTTATGGTTCTCAGCCACAATTTGTTCAATTAAACCTCTGCTTTATTCCTGCTCTTCTTCTGGGACTCTTGTGATACAGATATTATTATGCTTTGAGGAATCTCTCAATTCCCTAAATCTGTATTTGTGATCCAGTAGTTTTTTGCCCCCTTTTCTTTTCAGCTTCATTATTTTCTGTAATTTTATTACCTATTCGATCCTCTGCTTCTTCCATCCTCATTGTGATTATATCCAGTTGGTTTTGCATCTCAGTTATAGCATTTTTAAATATCAGCCTCACTAGTTTTTAGGTCTTTTATCTCTGCAGCCAGGGTTTCTCTGGTCTTCCATGTTCTTTGAAACCTTGTTAGTATTATTATGATTGTTACTCTAAATTCTTGTTCACATACATTGCTATGTCTCCTTTGAATAAATCCCTGGCTATAATTTCTTCTTGATCTTTCTTTTAGGGATAATTCTTCCATCTTGTTGCTGTGTCTAGGTTTCTGTCTTTTGCATATTATGAAAGCTTGTTATGTTTCTTGGTCCCAAAAGTAATACACATTAAGAAGGGGTCATGCCCATACAGGTCTAGGGCCTGGCATTTCAGGAAGTGATTCTGGTGTATGCTGTGTCTACTTTGCTGTTGTGTTTGACAGCTCTTTCCCACAGGTTGGTCCTCTGTAGAGTTCCTCCTCCTTGGGGAGTGTTTGGACCTTTAACTAGCTGTGCTTTGATTTGTTTGTTAAGACAAGCCTGGTTTAAAAAAAAAAAAAAAGATCCGATCCAATAAAAGACAAAAGGAAGAGTAAAAAAAAGCAAACAACCAGACAAAAACTATAAGCTTGATTCCAAAGAATAAAAAAGAAAGAAGGAAAAAAAAAAGGAAAAAGAAGAAAGAAAGCCTGATCCAAAAAATGAGAAAAGGAGAGAAAGAAACCAACAAATGAACCAAAATCTCTAAGCCTGATACCAAAGGAAAAAGCAAAAAAGAAAAAAGAAAAGAAAAAAAAAGTAAAATAAGTAAGAAATAATAATAAAAAAGGAAAGCCTAGTCCTTTTTTCACCATAACTGAAGCTGATGCTGAACACTGTGTGCAGGAGACTTGGTATACACGGGGGGCCTGTGTTGGTTTTTTAAGGGAGAGGCCTGCTAGGCTGGCTCACAGTCAGACTTGCTGTTGTAAAGATGCTCTTGTCAGGTCAGGGGGATAGGGTTTAGTGTAGGGGATTCTGGCCTCTACTGGAGGCATTGTGTTTCTCTCTAAAGTCCTGTGGTACTGGTGGGTGGTTGTGTGTGTGTGTGTGTGTGTATGTATGTGTGCTTGAGTGTGTAAGATGGCATTCCCTGCCCTTTCATTCCTCAGATGGGGAACTTGCAGCCACTGCTGTTCAGGAAGTCCTTATCGTAAAGCGAAAATCTCCCCTTCTGTGTCTCAGACTTTCATCAGATCCTGTCTTCAATCTGTCTGTGCCCAGGCATGCCCAGTGCCACAATTCTCCTGTGTTTTATCTTTGGCCAGGGGCGGGGATTCAAAACTCCAAATCTTAAAGGGCCCACCAAAGTGCCTTCCTGCTCCCTTACCCTAGAGGAGAGCCTCCTGGTGTGCCCAACACCATTCTGTCCCAGAAAATCAGTCACACGGCTTATGCAGAGTGGCTGGACTTTGTTGTGGTGCATCATAAAAAGCTGTGACCAGGTTATCTGTCCTCCGCACATAACACTTCTGTCCTAAGCTATTGAGTGGCTGCTTAGTGGTGACTCACGGGTCTTTTGTCCTTGGAGAGGCAGCATACAGTCTTCTGAATGTGCTTCAGGAGTATGACCCAGGGGATCCGCACACTGAGACATCTTGTGCGAACCCTGGATGCTGCTCTCTCCCTCTCCCTTCCCCAAAAGGGCTCCCTCCTTTTCATGGCAAACTGTGGCTTTTTTCTCCAGTTCACCACTCTGAATCTCGCATCTGCCACATTTTGTGCTTCCAGTTCTGCAGACTGTTTTCTTAATCCTCAGATCGAGTTCCTTTTGTTCAAAGTGATTTTCTGTTTATCCAGCTGATTTCCTGTTTGAGGAACGAGGCAAGCTCAGGGCCCCCCTCCTATTCTGCTGTTTCAAATCCTCCTCTGCAGGAATTGAAACCACAAAGGACCAGTCAAGGAAGAGGAGTTTTTTTTTTTTTTTTTTTTTTTTTTTTTTTAAGATTTTATTTAGTTGAGAATAAGAGAATGAGTGAATGGGGGGAGGGGCAGAAGGAGGGGGAGAGAGAGAATCCTCATTGAGTGAGGGGAGGCCCTTGTGGGGCTCAACCTCACAACCCTGAGATCATGACCTGAGCTGAAATCAAGAGTCAGAGGCTTAAATGACTAAGCCACCCAAGTGCCCCAAGAAAGATGAATTTTAAACTTATTTCTGTATGAAGTGTACTTTATTCATTTATGTGTCAATGATAGTTACAGTTTTAGCTTGGGAAATAATCCACCAATGGAATAAATGATGACCTATTCAAATTTTGAGTCCTTTGATAAAATCAGTATCATAACTTGCAGTTGTTTTTCTGAACTATAGTGATTCATTACTTAAGGAGGTGTTAGTCTCTTCCTCAAATAAGCAACTGTTAGCAACAACCAAAATTAAAAACAATGTATTTAAAGGAGTTAAATGTTGATCTGAAAATTATTGTTTATGTGATTTTTTTGTGCTTTTACCAAATACTGCTGCTTAGCGACTATACTCATTCAGTGAATCAGAAAGTGTATTTGAGCTAGTGAAATGCAGATAAAACTTAAGTGAGAAGTAGAGTGTGCATGATTTGAGCTAAGAATTAATTGTTCCTCAAATCCTATGTCTATCTGCTAGTGTTATATGCTATTTTTTGCTATCTTCATCTGCCCTAATTTTTCTATTATAACATGCTAGGAGTACTCTGATTTTATTTGTGTGGAGACAACATTGGGAAGGGCAGGTCAGAGGTTCAGGCTCAGAAGAAATATACCTTAGATTTCTACTTCCTTCAGGGTTGCGATTTGCTAGCTTGGCTCACTTAAAGCTAATCATAATAACTAAAGGTGATTTTATTTTATACTTTCAAATATTTATTTATTTGAGAATGAGGGAGAGAGAACATGTGCCTGTGCACATGTGTGCGTGTTTATGGGGAGGGGCAAAGAGAGAGGAAGAGAGAATCTCAAGCAGACTCCTTGCTGAGTGTGGAGCCCAGTGCAGGGCTTGATTCACAACCTTGATTGAGATCATGACCTGAGCCAAAATTAAGAGTCACCTAGGCTCCCCAAAGGTGATTTTATTTTTAAAGCATCTATGCCTTCCCCCTTCACCACCCACCATAATAGCAACTGGAAGAAGAAAACACACTGACTAAGGAGACACAGAATGAAAGGTTGAGAAGCAGTGCACAGTAGTAAAATGCATTCTGAATGGTAATATCATTTTTTTCTTTTTTAGGAAAATCACCAGCGGGTTAGCATTTTCTTTGATTATGCTAAACGCAGCAAGAACACTGCCTGGTCCTACTTTTTGCCAATGTTGAATCGCCAGGATCTCTTTACTGTTCATATGGTAAATTTTTAATTGATAAGATTTCTGACTTGGGGAAGAAGCATACTTGGGCTATTTATGACTTGGTAACCTCCCAGTTCCCAAAGGAGTAATGGCTGTGATGTTAACTTTTCAGAGCAGCATTTCCTTATTAATGGTTAGTAATGTGGGGATATTGGGAAGACAAAGGAGATGGAGTCACTCTGATACAGTTAAAGTTTTTGAGAGTATTTGTTGAGTTCATTAGCATAAAAACCTTTACTAGATTACAAGCACAAAGAGCTTTCAATTGTCTGACAGGATTAATCACATTTTAGTATAGAAATATAATTTTTTTAGAAGTAGCTACAGTGTTTACTTTTTATTTATTTACTATTTATTTATTTAAAAGATTTTATTTATTTATTCATGAGACAGAGAGAGAGAGAGAGGGAGAGACGTAGGCAGAGGGAGAAGCAGGCTCCACGCAGGAAGCCCGACGTGGGACTCCATCCTGGGACCCCAGGATCACGCCTTGGGCCAAAGGCAGGCGCTAAACCGCTGAACCACCCAGGGATCCCCTACTTTTTATTTTAATTTAGTAATTACTTGTTTTTTAATATCACAAACACACTCTTGTTTTAAACTTACCCTGAAAGGCTATCTTTGGATGTCTTAACTCTGAACAGTCTCTTATGGAGGCTAGAGAAGGTATGAGAGGAGAGTTGAGAGAATAAATCTTTGTACCAGCTTTTTCTATTCAGTGGGCTGCAGTGCGGAGCTCCTGAGGCTGTTCATTTCAGTAGATGTCTTTGAACTTTTGAAATCAAGGACTACTTTAGTGAAACATTTTTGAGCATGTGTCTTTCTCTCCATATGTATTTATAGTCATTTATGTATGAGTGTATTCATATATTTTGCATTTTATAAAGCCTTTACAAAAAGAGAAATTAAAAAGGAGGACTCATGAAATTATATTTTAAAGAATACTATTTTTAAAGATTTTTATTTAATTATTTGAGTGACAAAGTGAGAGACAACATGAATGGAGAGGGAGGGGCTGAGTGAGAGGGAGAAGCAGACTTCCTGCTCAGCAGGGAGCCTGATGCTGGGGCTTGATCCTAGGACCTTGGGATCATGACCTGAGCCAGAGGCAGGGATTTAACCAACTGAGCCACCCAGGTGTCCCAAGAATACTTTTTTAAAAAACAATACTGTATGTATGTATGTATGTATGTATTTAATTTTTAAAATTTATTTATGATAGTCACACAGAGAGAGAGAGAGAGAGAGAGAGAGAGGCAGAGACACAGGCAGAGAGAGAAGCAGGCTCCATGCACCGGGAGCCCGATGTGGGATTCGATCCCGGGTCTCCAGGATCGCGCCCTGGGCCAAAGGCAGGCGCCAAACCGCTGCACCACCCAGGGATCCCCTATTTATTTATTTTTTTTTATTGTAGAGACTTGGGTCTTTTTAAGTAGAGACTTGTTTTTATTGTTTGGATACATGGTATAAATGACTTACTAATTTTGGTGGTTTTATAATAAAATAGATAAATATATTAAAGACCACATATACATTTAGGGTAAGATTCAGCATCATTCATTGTGTAGCCAGAACTATGTTTTAATTTCTTTATTATTTAGGTTACTTTTGGCTAATCTCAACAATTCTGAAGGTCGCACGGTCATTGGTTTACCACATGCTGATGAAGAGCTTATTTCAAGAGTGAAAATGTCATCTCCATTCCTTTATCTTTTCCATGTTGCTTGTGCTTACGTAGCTGATAATGTTTTCAATCCCTGATTTCCTTATAGGAATCCTTTCAAGTCACATATCTTTGTGAAAGTTAGATCAGTTTTAAATGTATCTGTAAATTCACTTAGTGAGGCACATGAAAACATCTGTATGTCACAACTCTGTGCATGATTCAGAGTGCTGTGGTTAGCCTTCCGTGGTGTAGGATTCTAAATCTGCTCTGGCACTTGAATGCCTGCCATACTGACCTTGAAAATATGCCTTCATCGCCTGTGTCCACTATCTTCATGTGTAAGAACAGTTTACCAGTATAGCTGTGATTTTGGGTTAGCTAACCTCAACCTCTCATTCTCTACTAGGATTAATTATTACTGAATAATTGGAGTTTTGAAACAGTGACTTGGTTTCAGAAAGTACTGAAAGAATATTAAATCGGGTTTGTGTATGGACAAGTAGTATTTTATACTGCCTGTGTGTGTGCATAAATATATTTTCCAGATTTATCAAGGTATAATTGACAAATTGTAAGGTATTTAAAATGTACAACATGATGATTTGTTATTCTTATACTGTCTATTTAATAAGAAAATTCATGATTAGTTTTATAGCTTGAAGAAACCTGAGAAATATTTATTTTAAAAGATTTTTTATTTATTCATTCATGAGAGATACAGAGAGAGAAGGGCAGAGATATAGGCAGAGGGAGAAGCATGCTCCATGCAGGAAGCCTGATGCGGGACTCCATCCCAGGACTCTAGGATCACGCCCTAGGCCAAAGGCAGCACTCAAGCACTGAGCCACCCAGGCGTCCCCTGAGAAATCTTTAGATGAGGGAAAAAAGGTTATATCGAGAGATGGGTGTTTAATACCCAGGATGTATTTTTTACTAAGATACAGATTTTTGAGTGTGAGGACTCACAAGGGGCTTGGAATAAATGAAGGTAGCAGCTGGCAATTTGTTGTAGACATTGCTCCAAACTCTGGCAAGTAATTTGGAGAAGTCTATAGGTTTTTGAATAATAGCATCTACAAATTATTAAAAATACTTAGTACCTCCAAAAAAGAAAAAGAAAGACTCTTTTGAGTTTTGCTGGTCTTATAATGAATCCCAATCTTACTTTTGAAACTGAAAATAATACAAGGAATGTCATGAAATTCTTAAAATGTATCTAATTTTGTTTTACCTTAAAGAAACTATTTAAAAATACATTTTGACTCTTTTGCAAAATATATTTTTAAAAATGAAATGCAAACTTATTTTGGATGAGTATTAACAAAAATCATGCAAAATGGTTATGAGTCTTGCTTTTGAATGTGATTTTAGAATCAACATCGTATTTAAATACATTTTTATTTTTCAGGCAGCAAGAATTATTGCAAAATTAGCAGCTTGGGGAAAAGAACTGATGGAAGGCAGTGACTTAAATTACTATTTCAATTGGATAAAAACTCAACTCAGTTCACAGGTAAAAGACACTTTTTTTTTTTTTTTTACTGTTTTTGAAAGGCATGTATACCCATATTAAGCTATTTATGATAATACGTGAAATCACAAAAAAGTTATATTAAATAATGCCATTTTGAGCTTAATAAGTCAAACGACTCTTAGGTATGATATGCTTCACTTTTTCTTTCTTTGACTAGCTTCAACTCAAACCTTTCTATCTTTCTGCCACTTGGAATTTTCATTCATGCTTTTCAGTGGGCAGGGAATCTCTTTGCAGTTGGCTACCAAGATCACACAGGTGGGAGAACTAAAAGGACTTGCACAATTCCAGAAAGCATATTTATGTAAGGCTTGTAAGAAGGGAAAAGAAACAGTATAGCAGGAGACAGAGTGCAGGCAGGTTTCAGGCTGAGAGACTTCAGGTGCAGCTCCCATGTCTGCTTTGGGACCCTGAACCTCCAAGATTTGTGTGGGATACCTTTGGTTTGGGGAGAGCTCCTCACAAGTTTCTAGTGTATCATTTATGTCCTTCTGGCCACAGAACAAGCCAAGCTGTCTGACTACACCAATAAACAAACTGGCTCTGGGTGCTGCCAGGGGAGTTTTAAACTACGGACAGCACATTACAGATCATTGGCCAATCCAGTTATTCTAGTGTTGCCAAAGAGTCCATACCAGGCTTTGAGGCACCCCTGGGTAAGCCTGGAGCTGCTGGATCCAGCTGTAAGATGACCATTGCCAAGTGGCCCCTTTCCAGGATTTATTGTGTCACTCTGAGATCAAACATTTGGGCTTAAGGTTAAATGTGAAGCCTACTTACTGCCATATTGGTTGCTTTCAGACCTCCCTAGTTCTACTTCTCCATGGAGGAAATAGCTGACTGGTTAAAGGACAGAAAATTACAGGTTTTCTGTTTTTGTCTTCATGGTTTCCTAGAACAGGCAGATGATAAGATACTTATGGTGGCTCAGTGGTTCTTTCTTTCAGCCTTCCAGTGACTAATATTAGTGGTAAGGGGAGACTTGGGAATGATCCTCAGAGAAGGAGTGAGATGAAGGTGGGTGGGGAAGGAGTATTCTGGGGAAGAAAGGGTAGAAGAACATGAGATTTTGATGTGGGGATGGCTTATGTGAGGAATGGCACCAGAAAAATAATATTGATAGTGTGTTGTCAGTGTTAGATTGCAAATAAATGTCTATTTGAAATAAGCTTTTGGAAAGTTATAATTCAGATTTCAGGTGACGTTTTAATAGATTTTAATTTGAGGCATAAGAGAGATAGCATGACGTTTTACTTGGGTTTATTTTTTTAAATTGTTGCTTTTTTTGGGAAGTCTGTCTTTTATATTTGTATAGGGATATTTTGGAGTGTATTGAACATAATTAAGTATTTTTTATGTCAGCATAAATTTTAACAGACTTTTTTGCTTAGTTTTTTTTTTTTTTTTTTAAATTCGAGAGAGAGAAAGAGATCACATGAGTAGAAGGAGGGGCAGAAGGAGAGGGAGAGGAGAAGCAGACTCTCTGTTGAGTATGGAGCTCAACACGAGGCTTGATCCCACAACCTTGAGATCATGGCTTGAGCAGAAACCAAGAGTTGGATGCTTAACCTACTGAGCCACCTCGGTGCCTGAGGCTTAGTTTTTACATAGTTTTATAAGAGCCACAAATTTGCAGATTTTACTGACTTTGTGAGATATTTAAAAAACGTGTGATTTAGAACATGAAAAATAGGTGTGTAAAGATGAGATTTTAAATTTCTAAGTGTATATCATTTGGGATCAGAATGCTTAACCTTCCCTTCACCCTTCCTTTTTTTTTTTTTGAAATTAGTTCTTCTGAACAAACTTCATTGTTTTAGTGTTAGCTTTGTGGTAATGGTAGTGAGGCTCTGTTGTAATTTGATTCATAAAATGGAAATCGGTAGGAAAGAATGTATACTGTAGTTTGCTACTAACATTTTGAGTTGTTTCATCTTAGATTTCTCCTTACAAGAATATTTGTTTTGTGCTTCGCAGATGACTTGTCACTTTTGGAATGATTAACTGTGATTATAACTGTCCAGGAATTTGGGGAAATACCTTTATCATCACTAGTGGGAGCAAAATATTTCAGTGTCTAGAACAGTTTTCATTAGAACTGAGCTTCTCAGTATCGGATAAATGCTCTAAAAGAGCTTTTCTTTATCTTTCTGCTGTATTCTTTTTATCCCTAACTCTTTGGCTTTCTTTGGTTATGGTATGGTGTTTCTGCTTTGCAAATCCTGCTACAGAGTGAGGACATCTTCAGGATGCCCAGGCCCCATTCTGGCTTTGTTTCTCAGAGTCTTGTCACTGCTTGTGCTAGGATCTGAATTGCATTCTCTTTCTTGCTGTGGACAAACACTTCTTCCATAGTCTTCTAGCAGGATCAAATCACAGACATGTTATTTAAAGAAGGAAACCTAAGATTATTTGGGATTCTGTTTGCTACTTTGCTTAAATGTCATTTGATGGCACTGTATCTGAAAGGTCTCTTTTTCTCTATCATTAGTGTTTTCTCCCTCATAAAAAGGACCACAATTTCATTATTTTAATAGAAATAAACTTTCAAAAGTCCAAATTAGTTGCAAGTTTGGATATTTTGTTGGCTTTATAGTGACAGGAGCTTTTTCATTTTTGGTAGTTTAAGCAAGCATTATATATGGGTTGGGAGGTTGCCTAATGCTTGACACTTAGTAGATAATAGATAAAATTAGTTTGAGTAAAAGAAAATAAAAATATCCTTTCAGAAATTCATTACCACTTTTCTCTTGCACATTCAACCTTTGACTTTCTACCTTAACTTTTCTTTAGTTATTTCTATGTGTCATTTAGACATTATATAACATATGAAATTCTGATTGTCATTATAACTTGCTAGTATTGCTGTTGATAATCTATTTTTAAGTTCTGTGTGAATCTTCCCATTATTAGGCGCCTATTTTGAAAGCTTTGCCACAGAACATAGTGTAGATCGTTCAACTTAAGACAGTCATCTTACTTGAAAAACAATTCAATAAGTAAGTCCTGAGACTTGGAAATTTGTACCAGCTTCACTTATGAAATTTAGCTGGAGCACAGTATTCAGTTTATTATTGTTCTGTTTAATTATCTGGAAGAGTGTAATATATAGAATATTTTGTGTCATCCTCATGCTTTTTATTAGTTGATAACTCCATTAAGTAGGATTAGGAAAATTATAAAATTTGCTTAGCTCCCTTTCATAAGTTGATTAATTAGGATAAAAATTAAAAACAAAACTAAGTAATAAGTTATTTATTTCGTAATAGAAACTGCGTGGTAGCGGTGTCGGTGTTGAAACAGGAACAGTCTCTTCAAGTGATGTAAGTATATTCCTTCTTAATTCCCTGGCCTCCTAACACCGTGAATATAAGTTATTTTGAGTCATTTAAAAATTTAAAGATGTTTACTAGTCCCCAAATGTAAATCTATATTAACCTTTAGTTAGGTTAATAGCATTGTAAAAACTATAAAACTATATGTTTATGTATATATAAATATTTGTGATCTGTTGGTAGACAGGAGACTTGCTCTTCCCTGTTGCTCTTCTTTTCAGGTCTCTTTATCTTAGACCTGAGAATCAGTGGAAGAGTCTAAAGTCAGATATTCAACTGGAGTGAACAATCATAAGGTTACTCTCTTCAAGCTTCAGTTGTTTGATAGCCTATCCAGTATCTAACAGATACGTGAACAGTGTGTCAGGGAGTTGGAAACAGTTCAGTTACTTGTTACTTGTACTGTATTGCTTAAGGCTTTATGTGGGGCTGCATGCTGACTGGAACCCCCACTTGCCCTTTTCTTGACTAAACTCTCCCCACGTTTTTGTAGAGCCAAAAGTGTAAAGGTTAAAATTAATCATGTCTCCCCAATTCCCTTCTTGGTTGGAGTTCTCTTCCTCATTTGGGAACAGTTTATCTTTGTTGTGTTCTGAATAGTTCAAGAACTGGAAATAAATTTGGACATGTAAGGGTTGGCATGATTAGAACCAGTTGAGAATAATAAACTGAAATAAAAGAATAAACTGAATAATAAAAGAAAGTAAGAAATGTAGGTGAGGTGCATCTATCTTCATTTGTGGGAAATATCTCTGGGAAACTGGAAAGCATCTTCTGAGGATAGTGTCTACCGCCTGCCTGTAGTAGACCTAAATGAAGTTCTGTAGAAGCCATTTAATATCCATATTGATTACCAGTGCTTCTATAATCTGCACGGAATATATCTGTTTGTGTGCTCTGAGACTGCAGATGGCAGCAGAACTCATTTTCAAAGCCAAGAGCAGGGCTTCTCTTGGAGCATGGGTTGAAGGACTTGACAAATAGTGTGTTAGGCCAGAAAATGGCTGTTAGGTTTCTGAAGTGGAATCAGAACAATGTGTAGAACTAGGTGAGCAGTCTTGGGGTCAGACTAGGGTAAGGAGATCGTAGGTTGGAAGTCTAGATATTCAGCCCTAAGCACATGTTTAATTTGAGAATCTTTATTTTCGTAACTTGAATTATTACATTTGAAATTTTGAAAAATTCTTTAATTCATGTATTAGACTTATTGATAAATTTTTAAGAAGGTGTTTTTGGAATTATATATCTTATAAACTTATTTCAGTGATTATTAATGTGTTTGTAAGTTATTATAGTTTATAGGATGAGTTGCAAGCTCTGGTGACATGACATTCTTAATTTTGTTTTTTCTGTGTGGTGTATTGGAAAAACAAAACTAAAAAAAAAAAAGGAAAAACAAAACTAATTAATTGAATTGGCAGTGCATTAGTTAAAGTGGTTTACCTGGTAGACTCCCACACATACATCCCAAATAGGATTAGTATCAGAGATAATCGTAAGGCAAAGAAGGCCTTTAATTTTTGACCTTCTTCCCTTTTGTGCCCTTCAAACTTAAACATACTTGATGTCTCTTCTTGAAGGTTCTTACTATTTCAGATTGCCATCAACTTGGAAAGCAGACTTTAATAGTTGAACGTCAGGTGGTAGCTTCTCCTCTGATATGATTTAATAGAGGAATCTGAATTGATAACTAGTACTTATTGAGCTCTTACTCTGTGCCCGGCACTGCTTTATTCATTCATATTTACATGTCCTTAAATGTTCACACTTCCTCTCTGACTTAGGTATTACTGTGAGCCACATTGGCCGCATAGAGTGCAGTATCAGTTTGCCTAAAGTCATTTAGCTAGAGTAGCAAAAACCCCAAAGAAAGGAGTTTCTTGCCAAGAGAATACATTTTGAGGCAACAGAAGTGCAGTTAGATCTTTAGGCATTTTCCAAGTCTCATAGCCTGCTTGGCCTTGTCAAAATACTGATATATCTTAGAATCCCTTTAGGTTTTCCAAGAGCATAGAAAAGCAGTTTGGGAAATTGCATTACATGATACTGCCACTTGATGTCAGTATAAAACAAACAAAAGTTTTATATTGCAAAATGTGAATAAGAATGATTCAACAATCTTACCTTTAAAATGGCCACAGAAGCATCATCAGAAGTTATAAGCTGATTATTAAAAATGTTTTTATTTAAGTGACATTACACAAGTAGACTTTCCTTAGCATGCCTTCTGTTATCTTTGCTTGAATATGAAAATGATAAATGATGCCAAATCTTACGCACTTGCCTTAAACTCTTCAGTTCTATACTGGCTCTTGAACGTGAGTACTCTCAATCTTCTATTCCGAGGAAGCTACACAGCTGTGGATGTTGATTAGTGCTGATGTCCTGATAAAAAGATGAATATTGCGATCTCTTACAAGCTTTGCAGGATTTAGAAAGAATTTGGGGATTTGTTTTGTTTGTTTTCTTTTTCTTTTTCTTTTTCTTCTGTCCAGCTTTACTTATACTAGTGTGAGAGGGAGCAAGGTGACCACCCATTCGATTGGGTCCTGATCTCTGGCTATTTTGTTGCAGATCCAGTTTAGCATTTGTTACTGCTAGATAAACATTGTCTATTGATAGTAAATAACTTGATTAAGTTGCCAGCCTCTCCTTATTACTTACTTCATCTTGCCTTTTAATGTTCTGGAATAGTTCTGTCCACCAGAACTTTCCATGATGTTGGACAGTTCCAACATTATGGAAATACCATTATGGTAGCCACTGTGTGGCTGTGAAGGACTCGGAAAGGTAGCAAGTGCAAGTGAGGAAGTAAATTTTCAGTTTTATTTAGTTTCTAACATTTTAAAGTTTTTTTTTTTTTTTAAGATTTTATTTATTCATGAGAGACAGAGAGAGAGGCAGAGACACAGGCAGAGGGAGAAGCAGGCTCCATGCAGGGAGCTTGATGTGGGACTTGATCCCAGGTCTCCAGGATTACGCCCTGGGCCGAAGGCAGGCGCAAAACCGATGAGCCACCCAGAGATCCCACATTTTAAAGTTTTTAATCAAAATATGTATCACATGCCATAAAATCCATCCATTTGCAATTCAGTAGGTTTTAATATCTTTAGGGTTGTGCAGCCATTACCACAATCTAATTTATATATAAATATAAATATAAATAAAAATAAATAATAAATAAAAAAAAAAATATATATATGAGTTCGATTTGCAAACATATAGTATAACACTCAATGCTCATTCCATCAAGTCCTCCCCTCAGTGCCTGTCACCCAGTCACCCAATCCCCTTGCCCACCTCCCCTTCCACTGCCCCTTGTTCATTTCCCAGATTTAGGAGTCTCTCATGTTTTTTCACCCTCTCAAATTTTTCCCACTCATTTTCTCTTCTTTCCCTTATAATCCCTTTCACTATTTTTTATATTCCCCGTATAAGTGAAACCATATAATGATTGTTCATAGAAAACCCAAAAGACTCCACCCCAAGATTGCTAGAACTCATACAGCAATTTGGCAATGTGGCAGGATACAAAATCAATGCCCAGAAATCAGTGGCATTTCTATACACGAACAGTAAGACTGAAAAGAGAGAAATTAAGGAATCAATCCCATTTACAATTGTACCCAAATGCATAAGATACCTAGGAATAAACCTAGGAAGAAAGGTTTATAAAAGAAAATAGGAATAAACCTAACCAAAGAGCTAAAGGATGTATACCCTAAAAACTATAGAACATTTCTGAAAGAAAGTGAGGAAGACACAAAGAGATGGAAAAATATTCCATGCTTATGGATTGGAAGAATTAATATTGTGAATATGTCTATGCTTACCCAGGGGATTTACACGTTCAATGCAATCCCTGTCAAAATACCATGGACTTTCTTCAGAGAGTTGGAACAAATCATCTTAAGATTTGTGTGGAATCAGAAAAGACCCTGAATAGCCAGGGGAATAATGAAAAAGAAAACCATGTATACAATGGAATATTACTCAGCCATTAGAAATGACAAATAGCCACCTTTTGCCTCGACATGGATGGACCTGGAGGGTATTATGCTGAGTGAAATAAGTCAGTCTGAAAAGGACAAACATTATATGGTGTCATTCATTTGGGGAATTTAAAAATTAGAGAAAGGGAATAAAGGGAAAGGAGAGAAAATGAGTGAAAATATCAGTGAGGGTGACAAAACATGAGGGACACCTAACTCCAGGAAATGAACAAGGTGTAGTGGGTAGGGGAGGTGGGCGGGGGTTGGGGTGACTGGGTGATGGGCACTGAGGGGGGCACTTGCTGGGATGAGCACTGGGTGTTATGCTATATGTTGGCAAATTGAACTCCAATAAAAAAAAAAATAAAAAGAAAACCAGATCCGGGGGCATCACAATGCCAGATTTCAAGTTGTACAAAGCTGTGATCATCAAGACAGTGTGGTACTGGCACAAAAACAGACACATAGATCAATGGAACAGAATAGAGAACCCAGAAATGGGCCCTCAACTCTATGGTCAACTAATATTCGACAAAAGAGGAAAGACTATCCACTGGAAAAAGGACTGTCTCTTCAATAAATGGTGCTGGGAAAATTGGACAGACACATGCAGGAGAATGAAACTGGACCATTCTCTTACACCAGACACAAAGATACACTCAAAATGGATGAAAGTTCTAAATGTGATACAGGACTCCATAAAAATCCTAGAGAACACAAGCAACACCCTTTTTGAACTTGGCCACAGCAACTTCTTGCTAGATACATCTAGGAAGGCAAGGGAACCAAAAGCAAAATTGAACTATTGGGACTTAAGATAAAAAGCTGCACAGCAAAAGAAACAGTCAACAAAACTAAAAGACAACCTACAGAATGGGAGAAGATATTTGCAAATGACATATCAGATAAAGGGCTAGTATCCAAGATCTATAAAGAACTTATTACTAAACTCAACACCCAAGAAACAATCCAAACATGAAATGGGCAGAAGACATGAACAGAAATTTTATGGCATTCTTAACACCTCAGAAAGAAACCTGTAACACAGTAACAGTCATTCCTCATTCCTACTCCCCACTCCCAACCTCTGGCAAGCACTAATATACTGTCTTTCTCTTTCTGTTTCCTCTGGCCATTTCATAAAAATAGAGCACATAGCATGTGCTTGGTCTGCGACCAGCTTCTTTCACTTAGCATCATGTTTTTAAGTTTCATGCGTGTTTCAGCATGTAATAACAGTATTTTTGAATTAGAGAAATGAAACTTAGTTTTTTTGGTTTTGGCCAAATTTCTTAAATTGTTTTCCGTGGCAGTTCTAATATCCTTTTTATATGAAGTTATTTTTACTGTTTTGGCTTTGTTTATAATGTAATGCTGTGCCTATGTGGCTTTTCAATGTTCTAGATGAGGTAGGATACTTTAATGATTTAGTTCTTTACTACTTTGTTGTTAAGTACATCAAAAGTGCTACCCAAGTAGCAGCGCTGTGTCAGGAATTTATACAGTTCATGGTTGTTATTTAACTGTAGTCTGCTCTGGCTGGTGAAGTCTGTGAGGACTCAGAGTAATTTATAATCAGTTATGTGGCTAAGTTTCAAGAGCATTATTATTTAAAACAATTCTTGGAGGATTTTCATTATCTAAATGCCTTTTATCTTCTTGCCACAAAATTAATACATCTTAAACATTGGGGATCATTAAAATATATGTACAGAATGAACACTAAAGAGGGAAGATAAGAATCTGAGTTTTGTTTTTCTGATCAGATTTTTAGAATGATTGTCTGGATGTATATTCTGGCAATACAAAAGAAAATTAAGTGGTAAGGTATTTCAGTACAAGATTTTCTTTTACAAATCATTGTCAAACATAGCACTTATAACTATAATAAGTAACCTAATATTATGCATTAGATGTGTTCTTGAAAGTTGTATACAAAGCACTAATT
The DNA here is from genome assembly GCF_003254725.2 of Canis lupus dingo. Taxonomy (NCBI): domain Eukaryota; kingdom Metazoa; phylum Chordata; class Mammalia; order Carnivora; family Canidae; genus Canis; species Canis lupus. Next base: position 5,659,538 of record NC_064271.1, on the reverse strand, counting down.
TATAAAGGAAATACTATTTTCTCAAGTTCACAATTTTTCTGTAAAGAATCTCATTACATGGCTGAGCCAATTAGGTTGAAAGCAATGCTTGAAGGACATTTAGAAATTTGCAAATTAAAAATGAAATTACTTTTTTTTGGGTAAAACTTAAGTCTAAGGCTGAATTATCTTAATCTAGGCATTAATTTATTCTTGGCATTTTCTGAGTTTTGACCAGAAGATCTCTTGAGTAAGCCAACTTGAAGAGAATCCTTTAGCTAATTTTAGTTCCTGCGTATGAGGTAGTAATAATATATCTTATGATTGTTTTGTGCTTGTTGAACTGATTTGAGTTCAGATTTGAGTAGATTTTTTCCCTTTAATTTGTTAGGGCTGATATTTCCCTTTATTGATGATAAAACAGTTTTGAAGAATTTAAGTGATTTGCCAGAGATAATTTGGCAAAACTGGTAGTCAAAGCCTCTCTTCTTCTCCCTTCCTTTCCTTGTCTTTCTTTCTTTGTCTTTCTTCTTTCTTCTTTCTTTCTTTCTTTCTTTCTTTCTTTCTTTCTTTCTTTCTTTCTTTCTTTCTTTTTCTTTTATTATGTCTTAACTCACACAAAGTAAAATGCACAGGTTTTAAATGTTCAGCTGAGTGAATTTATATGTCCTATGTTCTCCTGCTCAATAATTCCTTTGGCTGAACTCTCACCAAGGTTATTGTTATCATGGTATCTATTACAAGTGATGACTTTTGCCTAATCTTGAACTCTATTGTAGTATAATCAAATACAGTATGAAATCTTATGTATCTGAATTCTCTTGCCAGTATTGTGCCAATGAGTTTCATTCATGTTGCATTTAACAGAAATTCATTCTTTTTATTGCTATGTAGTAATCCATTAAATTATTATTTTTTATTCTCTTGTTAATGGATATTTTGGGTTGCTTCTAGTTTTTGGCTGTTGTGAATAATCTTGCTATGAACGTTCTTGTACCTGTCTTTTGGTAGATGTAATCACTGTAATCACTATGTCTGGAGCACTTAATTCTAGGATAGAATTGCTGGGTTGTAAGGTGTATGTAAATTTAGTAGATATCACAAATCAGTGTTCTAAATTGATTTACGTGTCCATCAACAAAGTATGAGAATTTCAGTTCTAGTCCTTACTGACATTTGACATTGTCTTGTGTTATTTTTTAAAGTGAATGTCTGTGATAGAATTAAAAACCACACATATATATATGTACACTCACTTTTTAGTTCTACAAGAAAAGATTTGTGTAATTGTCATGAAACATTAAATACTTTTGATACTGTACAAATCAGCAGTCCTCATGTAAAACTGGCTTCTGGAATCTATTTTAGTCAATTACATGTTTGAAAAGTTTAACTTGGTGTTTCACTAATTCCACTGTAGTGTGTATTTTTACTATCTGTGGGACAGGTGCTTTTTACTGCACTTATTTTAAGTGCCCACGATTCCAAAATTTAAGTGAATATTATCTTTGCTCTTTCTTATTTAGTTTGTACTTAAATCCCAGCATTATGAAGATGAATATTGAGAATTTGTCTATAAAAATTTTTGTAACATTAGTTTTACTTTGGTACAATATCATTGTAGTTTTTATGTTTATCTTTGGTTGCCTGCTTGCTTTGTAATTCCTCAGTTCTTGAATTACTTTGTAATTCTGCAGAATATGGATCTCTGAGATCATATTTGCCATGAAGGTGAATTTTACCAGTTGCTCTTTTCCCTACAGTGTGATTATTCCACCATAATACAGGAGAGTTTGCATTTCAGCAATGCTGGAAAGTTTCTCTTAAATGTGTTGAGAAGTAAAAATAGCTTTTCTCTACCAGTGAGGTTTGCTGCAGTGAAAGAGCATATTGTGGCCAATTCTCAGCCCAGCATGTCTGATGCAGCACAGAGAACTCTAGCTCAAGTGTGAAGAGAGTGAATTCCTAGGGCCAATCCAAGATTAACACACTATTTTAATTCCAACAGATTATATCTCCTTTTTAAGGCTCATCTGAAAAATTGGGTATCATAAGATTTCCCTTTATTTTTAATTTTAATTTTGTGTTTAAAAATGCTTTGAAAAATGTGTTAATAAATTGTTTTTATTAAAAAATTCTTTCTTTTTTGACAGTGTTTTGATTAGTTGTGAAGGTTAGAAATATTTTGATTCTGGAAAAAACAAAACCTTTACCTTAAAGAAAAATGCTGGTTGGATGACATTTAAATAAATAGTATTCAGGAAACAATGCAATGAGTACCTAAAAATATTTTTTTTGTGTGTATGTCTTTAGTTATTAAGTCATTACAAATACTGGTAGTTTTTGTTTTGTTTTGTTTTTTAATGGAGAAGTGAGTTTATTTATTTATTTATTTATTTAAAAATGAGAGTGTGAGCATGAGGGGTTGTGGGGAGGAGAAGCAGAGGGAGAGGGAGAAGCAGACTCCCTGCTGAGCAGGGAGCCTGACTGAGGGCTTGACCCCAAGATTCCAAGATCATGACCTGAGCTGAAGGTAGCTGCTTAACCAACTGAGCCACCCAGGCGCCCCTACTATAGCAATATATATATTATATATTTATATATATATATATACACTATATTGTACATTTATATATATACACTATATTATATATTTATATATAATATCTATTATATACTTATATATAGTATATATAGCAATATATATTTATTTATTTAACTATAGCCATTTCAATGAAAATTATCATCTAGCTAAATGAGCTCTTTTACCATAAATATTTTCTAGTAAATAGGATGACACAAAGTACAGCCAGAATTGACTGACTAAATTAGTTTTCAAATGAGATAACTTAAAAGAAAATACTAGACAATTATATAAGATCCATACTATCAAACAGATGTAGTTTTGGCTCCAAAAAGAGGTAGAATAATGATGCTATATTATATATATTTCTGCAGTATTGATTGTTACTAGGATAAAAATTTCAGCCAAACTTAATCAAACCATATCTTTTAGAGTCCCATTCATTTGGAATTTGTGTAAGATAGAAAGTTTGTATTTCTCATGTTTGTTCATTCAATCAAGAAATATGTATTGAGTACTTACCAGATACAGTGCATGGTGCTGAAAGTGTAGCACTGAACAGGATGGGCAGGACTCCTGCCTTCATAGGGCTTCATTTTAGGGAGGACAGCATTAGACAAGTATATGGTTATTTTAGTATCCTTCTGGCAATGCATGTAAGAGAGAGGCACAGGTCCTTCGAGTGTGTAGTGAGGGGCCTCATCTGGGGCCAGTTTGCCCAGGCTTCCTAAGGAAGTGGAGAGATGAGGCCTGCGCCTCCAGTGGAGGGAAGTGTGTGGAGAACATGGACAGAGAAGGGAGAGTTGGCGGTGCTGTAGGAGTGCAAGTGTAGGGAGAGCGGGGAGATAGAAGGCAGGCAGGCCAGGGCATTAAGGGCCTTTGAGACCACATAGGGTTTTAGAACTTTTACTCGGCAGAGGGAACCCATGGAAGAATAGTAAGAGGGGGAGTCATATGGCATAGAGCAGCCATGAGAAGTGCTTGTAAGTATGTGGCCCTGGGTCTGCCATACTGCAGCATAAGCACCATTTTCCTCGATTGCTGTGTGACTTGATTGTTACTTTCCTGGATTCTGTCATTTGTCTGCTCAGCAGTGAGTCTCCTCCAAGGATTCTACTTAAAAGAGCACTCATGTCTCCCTCTCTGCATTGCTGGTTCCTCCCCGCCCCCTTTTTTTAATCCTATTTCCTTTTCTTAATGGTATTTTTGTTGTATTGAACTTGTCAGACTCTAGAACGCTCTGTAATTTACTTGTTTTTGTGTACTTTTCCTCTTTCTCCATTGGACTGTAAGCTCCCTCAGGGAAGGCAGTGAGGCCTGTTTGTTCACAGCTATGTGTCCAGTGCAAGAACAGTGTCTTGCACATAGTAGGCACTTTGTAAATATTTGTTGAACGGATTTTGAATACAGACTTGTAAAACATTTCTGGGGAATAGTTGATGACTTAGAATGAAGGAAGCCTTATGTCCCTTAGTTTCTGACAGTCCAGGCAGTCTGAGTTTGTAGCTGTCAAACATTTGATTATAACTGCAAGGTCAGATGGGCTTCTTCATATTTGGTTGTATTTTAACTACAAAAATATTTGAAAATAAAGTGGAATCCCTTCTACATACCAGATGGTATAAGCAACCAGTATATGTTGTTGAATGAAGGAATACTTCATCAAAGTTGAGAGCACAAGTGGATTTTAAATCTTTATATAGATGATTAAAAATGCAGTAGATCTCTAAGTATATGACTTCTTAAATGGAAAAAGAAAATTACAAGGGAAAGTTATAGTATAATCTTATTTGTATTTTTTATAAAAGATGTACATCTAATGCATAGAAACTTCTGCAGTTTACAGAGAAATCTACTTTTTTTTTAAAGATTTTATTTATTTATCCATGAGAGACACACACAGAGAGAGAGAGAGAGAGAGAGAGAGAGGCAGAGACACAGGCAGAGGGAGAAGCAGGCTCCGTGCAGGGAGCCCGATGCGGGACTCGATCCTAGGTCTCCAGGATCACGCCCTGGGCTGAAGGTGGTGCTAAACCCCTGAGCCACCCGGGCTGCCCTACACAGAAATCTACTAATTGTGATTGCATCTTAGCAGTGGTAGTGAGGGATGATAAGAGGGAGGTTTTTATTTTATGTTCTATGTTGATTGGATATTTTATCATAAATATGTACAAAGAATTTCATGTAAAACTCAGGTCAATTAAAACAATGTACACAAATTTTTTAAAAAAGATTTTATTTATTTATCTGAGAGAGAGAGAGAGAGGGATAGTGAGAGAGAGAGAGAGCATGAGCAGAGGGAGAGGAAAAAGCAAACTCCCAGTTGAACTGGGAGCCTGACACAGGGCTCAATCTCAGGACCCTGGGATCATGACCTGAGCTGAAGGCAGATGCCTAACTGACTGAGCCCCTATATACTCTTAATATTTGCACACAAATATTAATGAGGTTCCATACTACTTGTCAAGTCATACTTCTAGTTCATAACTATACTTAATACCCAGAAGCTGATCATATAGGCAAATGTCCTTCGGAGTTCTGAGTGTAGGAGTCAGCGAGACTCAGGAGACTTATAAGTCAGGGAGAGGTCAGCTGGAAAAGATAACACGCTGGTACAGCTCCAAGGGAAGGCACAGAGATGCTCTTCCTTATTTGATTCTTTCTTGTGACATTTCTGTTTGGAAGGAGCACTATTTGATTATCTCAAATACTGCTTCATCAGTTTGGTGGTTTTTGATATTGTCCTGTAAGATAGATTATTTCTCTGCCTTTCACTTCTTGTTAAGTTTGTCTTTGAAATCTTGTGAGATTTCAGGATTTTCTATTAGCAATTACAGCTATTTCAGGAATACTTTTAAAAATCTTAATAGAATAGGAAATTCAAGCAAAAATAAAAATATATCCAGGAGGAAAAGATCAAGATTGTGTCCATTGAACAGTATGGAGGATAGTAGTACATTTTTATATTATTATCATGGAAATCAGCTTAAAGGAAATGATAAAATGCAATTTGGGGCCTTCTACATTTTGTCCTTTAAAAAAAAAAAACTAGGCAGAAAACAAAAAATACTTCTCTTGGACAAGGTATATCTTAAAACTTTAGGTTCTCTATTTCTCCTCCTAAAACCAAATAACACAATAAAAAAAGATCAAGTGGAATGAATAGTTAATTCAGTGAACAAACATTTTTAAAGTGCTGGGGTTTTTGGTTTGTTTTTTCTTTTCGGTTTTTCTTTCTTCTTTTGCCAGGGATTATGCTTAAATGTTGAGATTAAGAAAGACTCCTCTTTTGCTTTCTGGTCAAATGGGGATGACTAATACACACACGCACATATTCATACACACACCAAAGGATTTACAATAGAGATTTATATGTGGCACACGAAAATGATTAATTCCACCTGGAGAAATGATCAGCAAACATTTGTTGACTATTATATGACAGATACCATTGAAAACTCTTTTATATACAAACTAATGAAATTATACTGACATTCCATGGGATTTGTTGTATTATCCCTATTTTATAGGTAGAAAGCTCTTTCAAGGTTACGTAGTTTATAGGTGGCTAAGTGTGGCAGGCTGGTTCCAGAGCCTTTGTTCCTAACGATTGTATACTACTATATACTACTACTGTACTTTATGCTACTGCTTTTCTTTCATGATGGAGGAGTTAACTGTTGATCTAAGACTTGCAGTAGGTGAGTCAATTTGAATGGTGACAAGAATGGGGGAGAGCTGTTCAGTTAGTAGTTGGAGATTGAGATCTGGTTCTCAGGTTCTTTTCACTCTCAGGTGAAAGTAACTGTTGGAACTGGCCTTTTAAGATCACTTGTTATCCTAGAATTTGACATATTAATGAGGTGATAAGATCCAAAAGAGATAACAATTTGGTGATAATTATTTCAAGAAACCTTCATGTATTAGGAGGAAGAAAGATGGAGAGATTGGTAGAAGCTTTAGGGACAACACTAAGATGGGAAAGGATTGAGTATATTTAGAGGCTGAGGCGAGGAAGCCTATCAGAGACTGAAGATGTAGAGAGGGGTCTGATGGATGGAGCATCATTTGGGAGGAATGAGATATAGACTTTGCTGGGGCTGAGGGTTGTGGACAGGAATAAGTCTGCTGGTCTCCTAGGTGAGAGAGTGGCAAGAATGGCTGTAGGCATCATTCAGTTTGAGGGTGAGATGTTGGCAGCTGGTGAATCTAACCAGTGGTAGGTATATTTTCTCATACTGCTGAGAGTAAGGGAAGAGAGTAGGACACTGGGATAGTGGTGAGTTGTGGGTAACTGGGGAATGGCAGAAAGAACAAATCCATAATTGCTTGTTTGGCTTTGCAGGATTGTATGATTTTCTCCAGCAGTATTGAATTACCTTTGTCTGGGAGTAGAGATGGTGACTTGTTGGCTTGATGGAAGGCTGATTATTTAGAAAGAAATTTGTTGAGTAATTTTATACATGAGAGTAATAGGGCACATGTGAGTGAAAGATAAGGAAGTGATATAATAATTCAATCATTTGCCAGTGTTGCCTTCATTATATACTTTGAAAGTGATTTTGGGAATAGTATTTGGACTGCTTCATTATGTATAATAGATGCGAGTACAGTTTTAGAAGCGGGATCTTTAATATGCACATTTATAATGTGAGTCTGGAAGCTCTATGACAATGAAGAATCCATATTTGAAATGTATCATGTATTTCAACATAGTATAGTAAAATGGACACAGAAAAGAAAGGCTTAGTGAAACAAGACATTTTTGTGTCAAGAGGAAATAGATGAAAAATGGAAGAGAAGAGAGTGTCCTAGTTGCGTTTTTATTCATTATATGTAGAAACCTTGCTTAGGCTATCTTTGCACAAGAAAAATGGAATTCCTCTTTCATAAAGGAATACTACCTGCTGACTTAATTGGAAAAATAACATATATTTTTTCCATTATGGAAGATTGTTTTAGAGCTGAAAATTCACTCTTTTTTTTTTTTGGGTCATTTCTGCTAATGTTTTGAGTTTTCAGGCAAATTATATTACTGGATGCATAGTGCTTTTGGGAAGCTATATTCACTACTTTCTAGGTAAAATCTAAGATAACCTTTTCCTGATACTTTTGACAATTTCACCAAATGTACTTATATTGTAATTGAATGCTTGGAATTTCCTTAAAATTTTAGGTTTTATGAACTTTGAATTAAAACACAGAGCGTAGTAGCATCATGTATATTAGGTTTTGTGAATTTCTATAACATTCTTGATTCTCTCCTTTTCTTTCTTCCTTTTTATTTTATTAGCATATTCGTTAAAGCTAGAGTCTGAAAATTCTTCTTGTCTCTCTGTTCTTACAGATGTTAGGCTCATGGTAAATACTTAGAGAAGAGCCCAGGCCAGGTGTTGCTATTAGTTTTGCTAAAATGTAGGTGCCTGCATTATTCCTGGGGATATTATTCTTGTTTATTTCAAGTTCCAGATTTTACTGCAGTTTCTCTAGAACTGTGCTATTGAGCTGATAGTTATTAAAAATTATAGAGCAAAGGTCATTTTCAAATGTTTAATTAGACTTTTTCTATGCTCTGTATATATGTATTTTTAAGTTCCTATTTATTGAATTTCTACAAAATATCTAGCTGTATGCTTAATGAATAACAGTACCCCTTCAGGATGCTTGAGGATATCATCCTCATTAAGGACAGAGAAATTGAGTATTGGAAAAGTTCAGTGACTAACCTCAGACCATTTAAATATAGGCCCATCTCAAAGCATACAGTTTTATCTTTTTAATTTTATTGTCGTTGTTTGATATTTCTAGGATTATGAAGAGTAGTGTCATCTCTATAATGCCTCTTTCCAGGACTAAGTGAAACATTGCAAGATAACATTTATCAAGCCATCTCAAGGATATAGTTACTTTGTTCCTTGATTTCCCTGACTGTGTGTTAAGTAGTCTTGAACCATGTAGGTTTAATTTGGCAGAGAAAACCAACTGCATTTCTAAGAGGTAGAGAGGAAAACAAAAATGGAGATTTGACTTTTGAAAAAATATTAGGGACTTTTGGATGTTCTGATGATAAGAAACTCAATTAAAAAAAAGTCCAGACTTTCTGTATGTGCATGATCTCATCATGTATTTAAATACTTTTCAATTTTAAAACCTTGTACTTGTTCTTGCATAGAGTTCTCAGTATGTGCAGTGTGTTGCTGGGTGCCTGCAGCTGATGCTTCGGGTCAATGAGTATCGCTTTGCCTGGGTAGAAGCAGATGGGGTAAACTGGTGAGTAGCCCTTTTACTTTGAATGTAGAATGACATTTGAAAGCATCTCTCCTTGACATTTTCCAAGAAATTAAAACAGTTAATCATCTAAAAGAAATACATTTTTCCATGTCTGTTTAACAATAGATTATGCTAACCTTCATGGAAGTCAGTAACTACTCAACGGAATATCTCCCCTTCCCCTCACTTGACCTGTGCTATTTAAGAGGCTAAGAACTTTGAAAAGCCTACTGCTTGATAGAACAAATTATAGGTATTCAGAATAGAAGAACAAGTATGAAAGTATTTTGTGGTGAATGCAGGTAAAAATCAACAAGAAAAGGTCTTACCCAGAAGAGTGAATATAACCTATTTTTTGTAATGCTGTGTAATTAGTCTCTGTGGGGTCTTAATTTGCAGGTCCAGAAGCCCTGAAAAGCTATCCTCTCAGGTTAGCAAAGGTGCTTATATAACAAATTATGCACTCCCATCTCCAAACAAACAAAATTCTTTTTTACTACCAAAAAGCCAGTTTATTTCTTAATAATGAGAGATCTCACTGCTCTTACTCTCTGGTTAGTGAAGACCTTGTTTATGAAAAACCTATACAGGAAACTAAAGCAAACTTTGTCAACAGAAGTTTGCTTGATGAGCAAGAAGAGTTGATTAAAGACTTCTGATGCTGTGTCATCAGACATTAGACTCTACTAGGCTGATGCCTCCATCTCCAGTGTAGGGATACACCTGCTAGAGGAATCTCAACTAGTATTTCCATTGCAACTTCCTCAACTAGGTTACTTCCACAAATGGCTTTTCTTATGACTTGCATAGAATTGTCATGAAATGCCCATTTACCATTGATTCAGTAAATTAGTAATCTTTTCTTTCTTTTCTTTTTTTTTAAGATTTATTTATTCATGAGAGACAGAGAGAGGCAGAGACACAGGCAGAGGGAGAAGCAAGCTCCCTGCAGGGAGTCTGATGTGGGACTCCATCCTGGATCCCAGGATCACGCCCTGAGCCCAAGGCAGATGCTTAACCACTGAGCCACCCAGGGTCCCAGTAAATTAGTAAATTAGGCAGAGGGAGAAGCAGGCTCACTGTGGGGAGCCGATGAAGGACTTGATCCCAGGACCCTGGGTTAAGCATCTGACTCTTGATTCCAGCTCAGGTCATGATCTCATGATTGTGAGACTGGGTCCCATGTCAGGCTTTCTGTTTAGAAGGGAGTCTGCTTGAGATTCTCTCTCTCTCCCTCCCCCACCCTCATATGAACCATTTCTCTTTCTCCAAAAACTAAAAAAAAAAGATTTTTTTCCATGGTAAATCTTTTTGTGGTAAGTGAATTTTAGTGCACAAATGTCATACAAGATGAAAGATAACCATCACATACCCTTTTAGCAAAATGGAATGGTCCAGGTTCTGGTTGCAGAATATTGTGTTGAAGGCTTTCATGATGAACCACTAAATAAGTGAAAATACCGTATTTCCTTTTTTTTGTCCTTACATATTTTCACTTTTTGATTATTGAGTTTGAGAAAATGCATTTATGATACAGTCATCTGGGGATCCCTGGGTGGCGCAGTGGTTTGGCGCCTGCCTTTGGCCCAGGGTGCGATCCTGGAGACCTGGGATCGAATCCCACATCGGGCTCCCGGTGCATGGAGCCTGCTTCTCCCTCTGCCTGTGTCTCTGCCTCTCTCTCTCTCTCTCTCTCTCTGTGTGACTATCATAAATAAATAAATAAATATATAAAAAAATATTTATGATACAGTCATCTGAAGACAGAGTTTGAGATTTCACTTATATGATCAATTGCTTCATCATTGTTAGAGAACAGAATGCTCTTTGCTTTCAACTTCTGGTTCATCTAATAATTATTACGAAAATGCCTTCCTCAGGTCTGTGCCATTATGGATGGAAAATAAAAAGTTCTGAATTCTTTGAATTTCATTGTTCATACAGTGTTAAGAGATTTAGCAGAAGGACTCAAGGGACTCCACATGTAGTCATTCTCATGGCTGGGATTTATTTCAGAGACACAGTGGATCAGGCTGAGTCTGGAGGAATCCATGTTAGACTGACTTCCTTATGTTCTATCCCTCCTGTGGGGGTCACACAGCATTTTTTCTCCAGCAGCAAAAATGTGGCAACATTTGTGTGATTTTTCTGCCCAGGCATCCCCCCTAGAGACTCAGCACCCATGGTTTTTATTGGAGATTTGTCAGGTAGTCCCCACCTCTAGCATGCAGGAAAACTTCAGACTCCTGCAAGGACAGCAGGTGTTCAGTATAAACATAAGCATATTGTTCGTGCATACAACACAGGTACAGTGACCTGCCTTTCTCATTTAGGGAAATTTTTTATATTTATATTTATATTATACAAAAAATACATTTTTATTGTTCTTTGGAAGATCTGTAAAAGAATAAAAATCATGAAACAGCTATTTCTACAAACAGAATTGCTAAAAAAAATAAGCTCAAATACTAAAATTTGGTCCGGTGGATCCTGATGATATACCGATGTTAAGCAAACATAGCTGTTCTGATTACTGGCACTTAGTATTTTGAACAACAGGAAGCAGTATTAACTGTTCAATTCAGCAGCAAGAGCAGGGACAAATAGAGTCTAGAATACTCCGTGTTCAGCCTGTACATTTTGATATAATAATGACTGCTAATTAGATTAACAGTAATAAAAAAAAAAGAGACCTTTGGGTTGAGGGCAGGCATAAATAAAGATATAGTATGTTAACTTGTTGATAATATTGCAATAAAAAAACTCACTTAATCTTTTCGTTTTTAAAGAAACAAAACCTGTACTTCCTACATGTCCTTTTTTTTTTGTTGTTGTTGCTGTTGAGAAGCCTATTATGTGGGAGCACCCGGGAGACTCAGCCTGATTTAAGGTTCAGGTCTTTGTCTCAGGGCCCTGGGATTGGGCTGTCTGTCAGGCTCTGCGCTCAGTGGGGAGTCAGCTTGAGATCCTGTTTCTCCCTCTGTTCCTCCCACTGCTTGTGCTTTCCCTCTCTGTAAATAAATAGATAAAATCTTTAAAAAAGCCTATTATGTGGATGATACAATACTATTTCTAGATGTTTATATACTTATGTGAGATCAAAAATGTACTTTGCATTGTCTTGCATATTGACTTCACTAGAAAGTCTGCTGGTTAGCATTGATTTATTAAATACTGGAGCAAAAGGGGGCTTTTCTGGGATAGTTGCCTCCATAGATTCAATTGGTGTTGAAATATTTTGAAAGTGTAAAGTTGTAGATAATGAAAATAGTATATAAATGAGAGGTAAGATTTATTCTGAATGTCAAAACATGACATTATTGGGTGATATTGTGTAATGAGGTGCAAGGTGCTCATGGTTGTGAAGAGCAGCACCTAGCTAAAGGTGTACAATTCAGCAAGGCAATCAGCTGTTTGTCTCCCTATGCCCTGTATTGCCTTGATTTCTTTTAAGACCTTAATTAAAAACAAAATGGAACACTAAATAATTATTTTGGCTCATGGACCTTAGCCTTCTAGTTTTGGACTTGATAATTTATTTTTTGAGCTCTCTGCATACTGTTATACTATATATTACAAGGAATACAAAGAAACCTATGGTTCCTTTTCTTTTAAAAAATTGTAATCTAGTTGGAAAGTATTACATAGCTAACAAATGTAGCATTCAGATTCTATAAGTTTTTCAATGACTAAAAATAAAACTAAACTCATCAGTTTGAGAGGGACAGCAGAGACCTAAATGGGCTGGATACTGACTCATCCTTCATTCCCCAGGGTCACTTCCTTTGAGAATCCTTCCCTCCCACTGCTCTAGACTCTGAGTTCCTTGAGAGCATGGGCAGTGTCTGTCTTTGCCACCATTATGTCTTTGTGCCTTGCACTGTACCTGCCATAAAGCTCTTCAACAAATGTTAAATTACTGTATTTCGGTTTATCTTGGGCCCTTGTGTCCTTTGTATCCCCTTAGCACATTTTCATGCTCCACTGTCCTCAAGAGTTAGGATTCCTGCCCCCATGGGAAACTCTTCTGTATTCTGGTGAATATTCTGGTGAAGTTTATTTTGCTTCATTGGAGTGTTTCTTATGGTTAATATTTGGATGTAGAAGACTTCCTTATTTTTTCAATAGAATCATATATATTGTAGACAGATTTTGAACTCTGAAATTTCTCTGCCGTGTTCATCATTGTTGACTGCTGCTTCCTTTGAAACCTTTCTGTCTTGGTTTCAGCAATAGTGTATTGGTCCAAAGCTCTGTATAACCCCTCTGGTCATCTACAGATTTTTTAAACAGAGATAATATAATATAAAGAACTGTTAACTAGGTATACATGTTTATTAGGTTTCTGAAAACGAACTCTCAAGTGTCAGAGAGGTAACAAATAGATACTTCCCCTAAAGCTAGGGAACAAAGGTAAGAGATTGGAATTACTAAAATTTACGTGCTTGTGTTCCTGAACTCAGAGGAAGTGCCTCATAGGTCAGGGACCCAGATGGCTGGTGCTGTTATTTTTGAGAGTATGCAGAGAGGCTATTTGGCTGACACTGTTGCAGACTGAATTCAGCTGCTTTCCACGAGAAAGCACCATCTCTGCTGCTGAGGTGAGGAACTCTTGCTGGAGTGATACCTATAGGAGAAGGAAGCTGACAGGACAAAGCCTTTTTTACCTCCATCTTGGCAGTCAGTCTCTAGCAGCTCCTGTCGGCAGATCCAGCTGGAAGAGCAGAATGAACTGTGGCTCCAAGTCCCAGCCGCAGTATCACAAAGAGAGGGACGCTTACTTTAATAAGTGGAGCAATCAGACAGCAAAAGGAAATTAGTATTAGGGTATTAATAGAATAGAATGACTTGATTTTGCAGTTTTTGAAACACTGACACCAGTATTAAAAACAAGTCTTAAATAACAACCCCAAATAGAAAAAGTGTTAAGGGAGAAATCAAGCATGAGAAAATTAAGGGCAATTCAACAAATTTATGACTGTATATAAATCACAAAAAATGGAGAAATGGCACAAATATAAGCCTTCCACTAAATTGTTAGTTGTAGATTGTAAAATTACATTTAAAAATTTATTAGACTTTTTAAAGAGCAATTTTATGTTAACAGAAAAATCAGAAGTCAGAATTCCTATATATACTTGCCTTTCCATAATTTTCTGTTATTCACAGCTTGCACTGTTATAGTAAATGTTTTGTTAATGTGTGTTCCTTTTCAGCATAATGGGAGTTTTGAGTAACAAGTGTGGCTTTCAACTCCAATATCAAATGATTTTTTCAATATGGCTCCTGGCATTCAGTCCTCAAATGTGTGAACATCTGCGGCGTTACAATATCATTCCTGTCCTGTCCGATATCCTTCAAGAATCGGTCAAAGAGAAAGTGACAAGAATCATTCTTGCAGCATTCCGTGTAAGTGTTTTATAGTATTTTTTTAATGGTGTGTGTGTGTCTGTGTATGTGTGTATGTGAGGCATTTTCCCTGTGGAGTATATTTGAGGGCTTTTAGCAGGTGGGAAAAAATTGCTTGTTTTCCATGTAGTTATGAAACCATTGGTGAACATAGAGTGAAATCTCACTAATTTGTATTGTGGCATGGGGGAGTGGGATTAGGGAAAAACCATTTGAGTGGATAAAATATATGAGTTATAGAAAACTTATAGGAGATGTAATTGTATGATGTTCATGTAGAGGAAATCTCTTTCTGTTGCAGTGCGTTCCAAGACACTGTTATGGAAGTTTTTCTCTTAAGGGGCCCTTATTTTAGTATAGAGTTGTATTTCAGGTTCTGGATCTGCTGATGAGCAGTTTATTTCCAAGGCAACTCTAAAGATACAGAATCATTTTGTATAGTAAAGTTGTCCTATTAGGATATTAGAATTTGGGTGATTATTTAAGTCAGCTCTCTCCCTTGAACAGATGAGGGAGTTGAGGACAAGAGGGGGAGCAGAGTTAGAATCTTAACCCTAGGTCTTATGGCTGCCAGGCAGCTGTAACACAGAAATAAAGTATGTTAATTGGTTGCCCAGACCTAATATATTTATTGTAGTAATTCTGTGTTGATTACATTGTTGGTCACCTTGGGATTTAATCTGGCTTCTGAGGGATGACTTGGCCAACCTAGTGTCTTTTAAGAATGTTACCCAAGAGTAATAATAGTGAGCAGTTCAGAGAGTGCTTACCCTGTGTCATGCATCGTTCTAAGGCTTTCCATTTGTTAACTCATTTAATGCTTACCACTGCTCTTATAACATGGTGATTATTATTATTTTTAGTATCATTAATGTTAGTATTGGTCTTCTCATTTTACCAATGGGGATATTGAGACGGAAGGCATGTTGCTGGTAGACATGCATATCCAAGTTATTGCCTTCACATTCTTTAACTATTATTTACTCTTAATGCTTTCTTCAAATAACAGCAAATCAAAAGTAAAGAGTAGTACAAATGTATTGCAAAAATTTAAATAGTGTAGACCTCATATCGGCCAGTCACTAACATCTTTCAGATTTTTCTAAGCACATAGAGATAAATATATAAATAGGTGTGTTATTTTATTCTGTATTTAAAAATAAAATGACATATTAGATATACTGTTCCATAACTTTATTCCTAGCAATACATAATGAGTAGTACGTGTTCATTTTCGTATATGTGGATCGTCACTAATTTTTTAAATGTCCGCATTCTACTGTGTTGATGTAAAGTGGTTTCTTTAGGCAATGTCCTTTTGTTGGGTATGTGGGGTGTTTTCCAGTTTCTTCTACATGTCTGCCCACCTGATGAATATTTCTGTTGGATATAGTTCTATGGAATTGTTGAACCAAATAATAAACTTTTACAGTTTTGATAGGGAACATCAAATCACCTTTCATAAATGTGCAAATTTACATTTCCATCAACTATGTATTGAGAGTGAATGCTTTTCCATTCTTCCTCTTGCATTTCTTTTAATTATTACAGAAGATGAGGTAAAAAGTAAAATCAGGGACGCCTGGGTGGCTCAACGGTTAAGTGCCTGCCTTTGGCTCAGGGCGTGATCCTGGAGTCCCGGGATCAAGTCCCACATTGGGCTCCCTGTGTGGAGCCTGCGTCTCCCTCTGCCTGTATCTCTGCCTCTCTCTCTCTCTCTGTGTGTGTCTCTTGTGAATAAATAAATAAAATCTTAAAAAAAAAAAAGAAAAAATAAAAGTGAAATCATTATTTTAAATTTGTATTCTGTTAATAAATGAAGCTGAGCATTGTTTAATATTTTTATCAGCTATTTATATTCCTCCTATAAATTGCTTATTCATAACATTTGTCACTTGTAAAATTTTACGTGTAGGAACTCTTTTATAGATGTTTGTAGTTAATAATAATAACTAATGTTTATTGAGAGCTTATTCAGGGTAAGGCACTATTCTGATTGCTTTAAATGTGTTACTCATTTAATCCCCCAAGAACTCCATGCCATAGGCATTAGGCTGCACGAGATTAAGTAATTTGCCACAATAGCTAGGAAGTGGCAGAGCAGGAATTTAGTCATGCTCCTAACCATCATGCTTAACCTACCTTTGAGACTGAGAATAATAAATGTTATAATTTTTATTGAGTGATTTTCATACATTGTCTTATTTAATCTTCATGATTATCCACTAGGCTCTATGATTACTTTTATTTTATAGATGGGGAATCCAAGATTTGGAGATTGATTCCTTAGTAAGCAATAGGATTGGAGTTTCAGTGAGCTCTGTCTGGCTCCGAAGCCACCATCTTAACAGCTGTCATCTCCTTTGTTTCTTTTCTCGGTGCATTTTCTCAGGAACCATAAGAGTGACATTAAAAGGTCCTTTGAAATAGAAATTCAGATTCCTTACTTGAAAATACATAGTTTTTCATGTAGAAATTGTTCTGTGGCCCTTGAGAAGTTTATTCTTGAGAAATAGGTAAATGTGATACCTTCTATGCCTCACCATACTGGTTTTGCCATTAGGTTTTCTAAGTGAATTGTGTCTACGTGAGTTGTCAAGGTAAATTTCAGTCTAGTCCAGATAAGGTAATAATTAGTTCCTAAATCAGAGCAGATTGTATTAATGAGTATTTTAGTAGCTAAATTGAATGTACTTTTTCTTCTATTTGAGTGTTTCATTATCCATATTTTTTTCAGTAAAGATGAACAGTTCTTTGCTGAAGAATTCCAATGGTCTCCTTTCATTGCTACAGCTGAGTTTAATTCACAACCAAGTTTTGAGTCCCTTTTATATTTCACACATTATGCTAATCAATAGGGAACACAAATGCCTGTGATATATCTTGACATTGAAAGTCTTATAGTTCAGTAAAGACAGAATATGTAAATAAATAATATCAGTTCAGTGGAACATTAAGTAATGTACAAGAGGAAAAATAGTATAAAAGAGGTAGAGGGTAAGATAAGGGGTTTAAGGAGAAGTTTTAAAGAGGAGAAAGCTCCAAGAGATTTTGGAAAGATACCTAGGAGTGTTTTGTACTAAGGTGGAGAGAGGTTGATAAATGTTAACAAATAAGCTGACTTCTAGAATTCTCAGTAATTTGTTCTTGTAGATTGATTATAACCCCCTGCCCCCACCCTGGCAGGTGAAGTGAATATTAAGGGAATAAATAGAGCACCTAAGTCTGGCTCTTGAAGATACAGTCCTGACTTGTGGCCATTTGCTTTCTGAAGGAACAGACCTACTCTGTAAAATGGAGCACTTGCTTTGCTGATCTGTGTTATCCTTCCAGGCACAAATCCTTCAGCCATCCTGTCACTGAGTCACCCTAATGTGTATTCATACTCTGGGCATCACTCACCAAAGCCCAGTGTCTTTGAACAGGATTGCTCAGCTCTGCCTGTGCATTTTGAAATTCTATTCATTTTGGTTGAATAGGGATTATATCTTCTCTACTTAGTATATTTATTTTCTGAAAGCTTAAACCTCTTCCTATTTGATTTGTCTTTGTTTTGAGTTTCTCCCTTGTTTCTTCTTTCTGTCCTGTGGTAGTTATAGGAGCCTTTATTTTACTACAACTTCCTATCCCGAATTAAGCACTTGTCGTTAAGAAAATGAAAAAAAAAATTGATCTTTTTCCTGTTTATAAAAACAATATGACTGGGATGCCTGCGTGGATCAGCGGTTTAGCGCCTGCCTTCAGCCCAGGGCGTGATCCTGGAGACCCAGGATCGAGTCCCACATTGGGCTCCCTGCATGGAGCCTGCTTCTCCCTCTGCCTGTGTCTCTGCCTATCTTTCTCTGTCTCTCATGAATAAATAAATCTTAAATAGAAACAATATGACCTTATGGTTAAATAAAGATACTCTGGTGGGGTTCCTGGCTGGCTCAGTAATTGAGCATCTGCCTTCGGCTCAGGTCATGATCCTAGGGTACTGGGATCAAGTCCTACCTCTGTCGGGCTCCCTGCGGGGAGCCTGCTACTCCCACTTCCTATGTCTCTGCCTCTCCCTCTGTGTCTGTCATGAATAAATAAAATCTTAAAAACAAAAAAGATACTATGGAAAAATATTAAGAAAAAAGTTTAAAAATTAAGCATAGTCTCACTCTCAGATATGAAAGTCTATTGATATTTTAATACCTGTAATTTATGATCTTTGTTCCCTTTCTACAAGGGGGATCAACTCTGGATGAATTGCAGTGGGCACTGAAAACCTGAATGGTTAAGAAGGAGTTTGAATTATCATCTCTTTATAGTTTGGGCAGATCATGCTTAGCATCAGTTTCTGCAGAGTGTGTGCACTCGCGTTGGAGGTAGTGTGTGTGCTCATCATGCACAGTGAAGGTCAGGTTCATTGGCTTTTCGGCTGGCTTCTGTACCTTTGGCAAGTTGGCTTAGCCTCTCTGTGCTTTGGTTTGTTCATGTGTCTGGTAAGAGTAATATCATCTGGGTTTTATGCTCCTATGACAATGCCCTTTTAAAAAATAAATGGGGGTTAAATGAATACTTGGCATATAGTAGGCACTCAATAAGTATTTTTGTGACTGTATGAGGGACTGAATTCACAAAAACACTGAAGTAGAAGTATAAAGAGTAGGGCAGTGGTGTTGAATTTACTGATATTTTTATTGGTTTCTTTCTTGCCTGAATTAAATTCCTTTTTACATTTTTGGCTGCTTTGCTTGGTTCTCATATTTAAAAGTGTGATAATAAAATTCTGTGACAGAATGTCTGCTTGCAGCTACTTCTGCATTGAGAATGAACTTGCCCGAGAGTCTCCTACGTCTAGTATTCATAAGTATGTAAAGGTTATTGATATATTAGAATTTTATTAAAATAATCCACTTAGCAAAACTTACTGTGGAACGCAAGACTACAGGAAAGAGCCCCTATTTTCTGTTAATGCATGGACTTTTTTCTAAATTGGAAGCTGTTCCTAAACTTGTCATGAAAACTTGAGAATATGAGATATATTTGGTAATTGCTAAATTGCTCCAAAAGTTAGTTACCCTCAGCTCACTGTTTTTGCAATTAGTAGATTATCCTAGAAAGATGACTTGGATTATTATTATTTTCTTTGTATGACTTTTCTGGGAAATAAATAAAAAATTGTCTAATTAACATGCAAATGAAGTGTTTTTTGCTTTATACCTACCTATCCTGTTTTGTATGTTTAGTTATATTTTTAAATTAAAATATTTATTGCTTTAAATGTTGATGATTGTAAAAATGTATCATAAATTATTTCTTCTGATAATTTGATAATGTCATTTTTTTTAAGGTAAGATAATAGGTGTGAGAGAGAGCTACTATAGAAGTCAGGGTCTTATTTTAGTTGTCTTGTTTCAAAGAACTCTACACTTTTAACTTTGCCTTCAGTTTTTATAAACTTACATTTTTTAATAAGTATTATTTAGGTAATATAGTAAGTGGTTTGAGTTTCTAGTAAGAAATCAGATACTAATGATTTATAGTTATGAGTCGAGATTTAATCTAAAGCTCAGTAGAAGCTGCTTTAAATAAAATATATAAAGTCACTTTTCTATCTGAGCTTCCCTCCAACCTTGCTTAGTATGTTGTTTCTGTTCCTCTTCTCTTTCATTGATTTTCATTTTAGATCATTATTATGTAAAATAAAAGAGCCATTAGAAGCAGGTATCTCTAATATTGCTATATGATAGAAGAGAGGTTTGGTAGATATTAGTTGAATCCTACCTTTGAGAGCCTCCCTCTCTCCTTTTCCCTTTCCTTTTCCCATCCACTCTCCCTGTCATTTTCATGGATTATCTGTTCACTTGTCAGATGTTTAACTAAAGACCAATTATGTAATAGGCAATGTGTTAGTTACTGTGCGAATGGAAAAATGAATAAGATACTTTTTCTCAGGATTTTGTATTGTGTTTAAATGCTTGTCTTTATGGAGTGACTTCATGAAGTCACCATGATGGTTTACAATATAAAAAAGCTTGAGAAGTCCCAAAAAACTATGGAGCCAGACTGAGGTTCTTAGGGTTTTTTTCTTTTTTCTTTTGACCTGATTTGAGAGTTCTTTAGATTGATCATCTACTTTTTAGGGGAAATTTGAGGAGTACAGTAGTGTAACTCTTTTCTGATTTTCCTTTCAGTATGGCGTATTAGAAAGGGTGTAGGCTCTGGAGTAGGTAGATGTAGGTGTGAATTTGGCGCTAGATTGTTGGGAGAGTGGCCTGAACTCTTCAAGTGAATTTCTCTGTCTGTTGAAGGTGCTTAGTTAGTAATACTTAATTCACTTCAAGATTAGATAAAGATTCAGTGAGATAGCAAGAGCCTAGCAATAGTGAATATACAATTTGTGACTTTTCTTTCCAGAAAAGCAGAGAACGATAGCAGTTTGCCCCTTGAAATCCCCTACCTTTGTAAGTTGCATTCTTGCTTGGTGTTGAACATAGGCAAAGATCCAGAGATGATCTGTTTGATTTAGAAGAGGTGGCATGAATATTTTGCTAATATTTAACAAGATTTAAAAACCTTATTTAAGTTTTACTTACAGTTTCACTTTTGTGCCTACAGCACATGGAACTAGTGATTAGGCTAATTTCTAGGCTTCTGTTGTTTAATTTGGATTTCAGATTACATAAAATAGACCCAATCTGTTGGCAGGAATATTAGTTTTTTAGACCTTGCTGTGCTAAATTTGGGATAGTACAATCATTAGGAGACTATCTTAAGGTCTGAAAATCAGAAGAATACCTTTAGACATCTACAACTTTAATGTACACAACTGAGTTAAAATTAAGCTATCAGTAACAATATAGTAAAACCATTTGACTTATACCATCAATAGGTGAAAAAATGATGAGTCCTTTTTTTCTTTATCATTCTCAAATTCCTATAACCGTTAAAGAAGATTCACTGAGGAGGTTGTTTAAGGATGGTCTAGTCATGTATTTTTCCCACATCTTGAAACTCAGGAAGGAAATTTTTGCGCTGAAGGCTTTAGGAAGCTTGCTGAACTGCTGTGAGCTGAAAAAATTGCTAATTATTTTTTTTTCCATTTGGCTTGGTGAATTTTATTTTTGAAAATGTCAATCTCACATATTCATATTAGGTGCTGGACTCCAGGTCTCTGGAAATGTTATTCTACTGGTTAAATTGATTTGTCAATCTTTAGTTCCTAAAATAAATAGTATGTTTTGAGCCTGTGACCAAGAAGGACATTGAAGGTCATATTTGTTGTCTAGAGTTTTACATTTGTTGTGAGTTTTATTTCTCTTTTTGGCTCTACTTAGTTAAGAGCCTACATAATATGTCAGATAATAAGAAAAATCATATTTTTACAACTCAATGGTTTTCAGCAGAAAGGCTTATTAGTTAGAAAGAAATACCACCAAATTGGATTGGAATTTGATTAGTTCTATTAGTCATGATGTTTAATTCACACCCACACACATGTACACATAGACACAGACCTGCACATACCCACATCTTCCTGTGCAGGTGGCCTATAGTACCCATTCCCGAGAGGTCCACCATTAGTTTGAGTGTGTGGGTGCTGTTTTGCCTATTGCTTTGGTATGGAAGTATTTCTGTCAAGAAATTTGATTCCCAAGTCTATACCTCATTCCTTGTCTCAGGGATTTATCTATTTTGCTCATTAAGTACTAGATTTGAGTGACATGTAGTAAGACTGAGACATTTTTAAATCTTGGGGTGAGTGTTTATATAATGATCACAGGCTTTCCCCTTTTTTACTCTATAGCAGTCATGTAAATATACGAATATATGTAAAAAACTCTATGATACATTGGTTTATTTTTTCCTTTAAACAACCCTGTTTGTATTATGGAAGTGAAGAGGGAAAATAGTCTTTTATATTTATTCAACTATTTGCCATGTTGCAGTTCTTCCTTTCCTGAAGATTCAGCTTTCCATTTGGCAGTGTCATTTTCTGCCGCCTGCAGAATTTCCTTTAGTTCAGGGCTCATCAGTCTGTAGTAGCTCATAGGCCAAATCTGACCCAACATTGGTTTTTATAAATAAAACTTTGTTGGAACATTGCTGTGCTTATTTGTTTTTTGTTTTTTTTTTGTGTTTTATATGTCTGCTTTTGTACTATAATGTCAGAATTGAATAGCTATGATACCTCAAAACGTAAAATGTTTACTATTTGGCCCTTCTTAGAAAGTTTGCCCACCCATGCTTTAGCCTGTCTTCTACCAGAGGTTTGCTGGTGACCAATGATTTTAATTTCAATGTCTAAATATTGTTTGTTTACCTTTATTTTTTGAAAATTGAGATATAGTTGACATACAACATTTTATTTCAGGTGTACAACATAATGATTTGATATTTGTATGTATTGTGAAATGATCATCGTAAGTCTAATAATTAACATCCATCACCACACATAGTCACAAATTTTTTTTCTTGTGATGAAAACTTTCAAGATCTACTTTCTTAGCACCTTTCAAATATACATACAGTATTATTAACTATAGTCATCATGCTGTTTGTTATATCCCCAGGACTTATTTTTTGTAAGATTTTATTTATTTATTTGACAGAGAGAGCACACACAAATATGCGTGTACATAAGCAGGGGGAGTGGCAGGCAGAGGGAGAGGGAGAGCAGGCTCTCTGCTCAGCAGAGAGCCTGATGTGGGGCTCAATCTCAGGACCGGATCACAACCGGAGCTGAAGGCAGACACTCAATTGACTGAGCCACCCAGGTGCCCCAGGACTTACTTATTTTATAACTGCCAATTTGTACCTTTTAATCCCTTTCACTTATTTTGTCTCCCCCTTTCCCTACCTCATTGCATCTGGCAACCACCAATCTGTTCTATATATCTATGAATTTTTTTTTAAATTTTAGTTTTTTTTAAGGTTCCACATATAAGTGAGGTATACACTATTTGTCTTCCTCTGACATTTCACTTAGCATAATGCTCTGAAAGTCTGTCCATATTGTCACAAATGGCAGTATTTCCTTTTTAATGGCCGTATAATATTCCATCGTGTATAAATACCCATTTACCCCATTTTCTTTATCCACTCATCCTGTGATGGATGATTTTCTTTTAGGGCTTTTTTTTTCTTTTGAAAAAAGATTATTATGTTATTCCTATACCTTGGCTATTGTAAATAATGTAATAAATATGAGAATGCAGATAATCTCTCTATACTCTATTTTCATTTCCTTTGGGTAAATACCTAGAAGTGGAATGACTGGAGCATATGGTAGTTCTATTTTTGATTTTTTGAGGAACCTTCATAGTGTTTTCCATAGTAGCTGCACCATTTGCATTCTTATCAACAGTGCACAAGTGTGCATTTATCTCCATAACCTAGACCATACCTGTTATCTTTTGTTTTTTGATAGTAGCCTCCCTAACATATGTGAGGTGATACTTCATTGTGGTTTTGATTTGTATTTCTCAGATGACTTAGAGATATTCTTATGTACCTGTTGGTCATTTGTATGTCTTTGAAAAAATGTCTATTTAGACACTCTGCTCATTTTCAGATCCTTTTGTTGTTATTGACTTGTATGAGTTCTTCATATATTTTGGATATTAACTGCTTATCAGATACATACTTCACAAGTTTTTCTCAAATCCCATAGGATACCTATTCATTTCATTTATTGTGGGTTTTCTTTTCTATGCTATATGGAAGCTTTTAAATGTAGTGGATCTAGGAGATTGTGCGGAAGCTATTTAGTTTGATGTTGCCCCATTTGTTAATTTTTGCTATTGGTGCCTGTGCTTTGGTGTTATATATAAAAGATGGTTGCCAAGACTAAGGTCAGGGAGCTTTTCCTCTATATTTTTGTTTAGGAAATTGACAGCTTCAGGTCTTATAGTTAAGTCTTTAATCCATTTTGAGTTGATTTTTGTGAGTAGTGTACAGTAGGGCTTCAGTTTCATTTTTCTACATGTGGTTATGCAGTTTTCCTAATCCCATATATTGAAGAGACTATCCTTTCCAAGTTGAATATTCTTGGCTCCCTTGTCAAATATTGGTTGACTGTGTATGTGAGGTTTTATACCTGGGCTCTCTATACTGTTCAGTTAGTCTGTGTGTCTTTTTTATGCCATTACCTTCCCGTTTTGAGTAATATAACTTTGTAGTTCAGTTAAATCAGGAAGTGTGATGCCTCCAGCTTTGTTCTTTCTAAGCTGTTCAGGGACTTTTTGTGGTTCCATACAAATTTTAGGATTGTTTTTTCTACTCCTGTGAAAAATACCATTGGACCTTTGGTAGAGATTGACCTCACTAATTTCCATATGCTAAGTTAAATCTCCTTCTGTGTTTATTTAGCATAATTATTAGGAATATAATTTGCTTGCAAAAATAAATTGAAAAATTTCTTATTTTGGTAAAATTGACTTGGAATTGTTATTATAGGACTTATTTGGTGGGGTAAGGGGAGGCATTTGACAGGTCTTCTTTACCATCTTGTTGAAGGTAGCTTTCTTGAAAGTTTGTTTTTGTCCCTAAGCCTGAGCATGGTCTTTGCTTAGAAGTACTGGTCATTTCAATGAACAGGTTATTTGTATAAATACAGTTGTACAATGTAGGGGAATGGGTGTTGATCCCCCTGTGCTGCTGAAAATCATGTATAACTTTGGACTCCCCCAAAACTTAACTATGAATAGCCTGCTGTTGACAGGAAGCCTTACCAATAAAATACATGGCCGAGTAATACATATTTTATATGTTATATGTATTATATACTGTATTCTTACAATAAAGTAAGCTAGAGAAAAGAAAATGTTAAGAAAATCATTAGAGAAGATGCATTTCTAGTACTATACTGTAATTATCAAAAAATCTGTGTGTAAGTGAACTTGCACGGACAAACCCATGTTTAGGGTTATGTATTTAGGATTCCTTTGTTCTTTTCGTAAGTACTCTTATAAATAGAGAAGTTACAGAAAAAAATTGGGGAATTTGCCAGAATGTCACAAAACTTTTCTGTTAATTGTTCAAGCAAGAGGGTTTTTTATTACTGCCCTTTGTGCATTTGTAGGTTGATTGAAGAGGATAAAAGGGTGACCGATTGAGAAACTAGTAGAGGTACTTGAAGAAAATTCTCTCTCAATATCCTAAGTACTCTAGGTGGCTAATGAACAAAGAGAGAATTCACTGGGAACTCCTAGGAGCTCAGGAACAGGGCTGTGAGAAATGATTTGATGGATTTAATTGTAAACATGTTCAGTGTTTTGAGGCTTGTCTGGGTCAGTAATTAAAATGTTTTAGGCCGGGAAGTAAGCAAGGAATCAGAAGTATGTTTGTTATGGGACAGGTACTCAGGAAAGAAGTAAGGATTTGTGATATAGTCATTGCGTAAAGGGGACTGTTAACCTGAGAATAGAGGAGGAGAGAGGGTGCAAGTGCAGAGGTATGAGAATATCACAAATAAGAAATCACATAGTTTTCTTGTCTAACTCAGAACTTTTTAGAAAAATCGACTGAAAGAGAAACTCGCCAAGAATATGCTCTGGCTATGATTCAGTGCAAGGTTCTGAAACAGTTGGAGAACTTGGAACAGCAAAAGTATGACGATGAAGATATCAGTGAAGATATAAAATTTCTGTTGGAAAAACTTGGTGAGAGTGTTCAAGATCTAAGGTATGTTTTTAAAAATTCTCACAGGCTGGATATTGAGCATTGTTTGACTTTCTTGGTATTTTAAGAATGTCTAGATTAGTTACTAATGACAAATTCAAAACGTTTCACTAGAACATTATTTTAAGAATTGGGGGGATATGAGGGAAAAAAAAACCAACAAAAACTGGCTCATCACCATGGCAACAGTTGGTTATAGCTGTGTTTTATCTCTTCTATTTTGGAGAGATTCCCATCATTCTCTTATCTGAAATCTGGCTGGCTGTACTCCTGCAGGATATTGGTGTCACCCTGGAACACCTTAAGAATCTCCCCCTGGTTTAGAATCTTTTTTAAGCAGTGCTGGTTGTTAATTTGTAGAGGAGGGTTGGCCATACTGGAAAGAGTATTTTTTTCCCCTGGCTTTTGTGAAATTCCTATTGGTTTCATTTATTTTTTATTTTGAAAGAGAGAGCATGCGCAAGTGCTTGAGCACATGGGGGATGGGTTGGAGGGGCAAATGGAGAGGGAGAGAGAGAACCTCAAGTAAGCTCCATGCCCAGTGCAGCAAGCCCAACATGGTGCTTGATCTCATGACCCTGAGACCATAACCTGAGCCAAAATCAACAGATTCCTAACCAAGCTACCCATTTATTATATTAAAAATTATATTCATTATATTAAGTAATATTTATTATATTTAATAATATTTATTATATTAATATAGTTATGTATACATTTATTTATATATTTATTTCTATTTATGATATTAAAATTATGCAAATAATGTAACAATGAAGTAAGAAAAAAAAAAGAATCCTATGTAGTTCAGAAGGAACTTCATGCCTCTTCCATATAATATTGCCCAGTCCCATTTCTTGAGTTTGCTTCCAAAAAAACTTAGCTCTGCTCCCCTAGCACCTATGCACACACAGGTAAATACACACACAAATGGGGTTCTATATTATTCTGGACCTTGTTCTTTTTTGTTTCATAATGTTTTGGTGATCTTTCCCATTAACCTATATATTTTTTTGTTTTTAAACTATTAATACATTTTTAGGAGAGAATTACTATCTGGAAGTAGATCTTTCTGTGTAGGTGGTTTGAGATTTGGAGCTAGGCTGAGCCCAGTTTTAATTGTTTGGCTACTTTTCTCCACCTCTGGCCTTGACAAGCTTTTTGCCTTTTTAAGGTCTCAGTTTTCCTTTTGGTAAAATAGCAATAAAAATTCTAACCTTGTAGGATTTGTTGCTAATTTTCAAGTGCCTAGCAAATACCTTCAGGGTAGTATGTGTTCCAGAAATGTATTTACCAGATAATTGAGTGCAGCTCATGATCCCAAGGCCCAAATTCTTTTATGGAGAGCGATGTATCATTCATATCAGTGGTTTGTAATGGAGTTTTGTGGAGGGAGGCAAATGATTTTTGTCTTTCTATAATTTTAAATGTGAATAAGTTGATTGTAATAAAATACTTTGGCCAGCAGTAGACTTGCAGTTTTTTAAAATTGTTTTATTAATTTCATCAAAAAAATTCATTAGCAGTTCTTCTGTAATGATTTAAGATCTCTCTTAAAAATAAATAAGGTTAGTAATGCTTAGCTTTCTAAATTATTTAATCCATGTTAGCCAATTATTACTACTTACTGATTTTTCATGTTGAATTTGGTAATTTGAAAAATACTACTAAAACTAATAGGGTGATGGGAGCAGGTGAAAAGAGCTTTGTCTCTGTTTTTCCCTGTTATAGGTTGAGGATATTAATGTTAAACATTAGCTTACTTCTTAAAGTGACTGGCCTTACACTAAAGTAAATTACTATTTTATTCAATAGGATACTGTTCAACTTAACCAGTAAAATCCTGGTTATTATTCTAAATTGCCAATCAGTATTGAAATGGCTAATTCTTCTTTAACTTTTCACATGAAAAAATGGCCACACGTGTCCTGTCACTGTGTTGTTTTTCCACTGGCTAACAACATTAAACATTTTTTATATTTTGAAACTTTGAATAATTAAGTTAGTTTATACATAGCTGATTTTTGAATTAAATTGCATTGCAGTTATATGCCCAGAAGTTTTTGTTTTTAATTAATCTGTAATGTGTTAATTTAGTGAATTATCTCCACGGTGTTTGTAATCACATTATACAATATCATATCCATGTGTATATTTTTGTTTGTATAATGCAGGGTATAGTGGTTTATGACATTTATAGTATTAGAATATGCTGTTTTATATTTAAGTAACATACTTTTATATAAATTTACATGAAGTTATATACATTTATATTAATTTACAAATACAGTATTTTAAGTGGCATGTGGAAACTGCTAGATTATAGATATTTTTCTGGCATACATTTATTTATCAAGATAAATATTTGAAAGCAGGTGTTCCTTTTAATATGTCATGATGAGCATTCAAACTGACAGGAGTATTGGACATTAGGACCTTGAATAAATTTCACATGATTTATTAAAGATTATTTAAGCTGTTTAAACTTTGTTTAGTGGTAGTTTGTTAATCTACAAAGGCTTCTCAGTCTTTGCAGTTAAATTATCAGTGAAGATTTTTGTTTTTTTTCTATTTAGGTATTATTGACATGGTAAAAATATTTTATTTGCTTAATTTTGGAGTAACTCTTAGATTCTTCTAACCTTTGGATTATTTAAAAATTTTTATAGCTCATTTGATGAATACAGTTCGGAACTTAAATCTGGAAGATTGGAGTGGAGTCCTGTGCACAAATCTGAGAAATTTTGGAGAGAAAATGCTGTAAGGTTAAATGAGAAGAATTATGAGCTTTTAAAGTAAGTTTTAAATTCTGGTTTACATTCCTGATACCTGTTCCACATCCTTGCCAACATGTTATTGTCACTCTTTAAAAAATTATAGCCTTTTCATGATTTTAACTTGTATTTTCTTCCGTCTTATGTGGTTGGATACCTTGGTCATTTGGATATATGCTTTTCCAAAATTGTGCCTGTTCAAGCATTTAAAAATTTGTTTAAAAAAGATTTTATTTATTTATTTATTTGAGAGAAAGAGGAGAGAGAGGGACAGTGTGTGGGAGCAGGTGGGGAGGAGCAGAATGGGAGGGAGAGAGAGAGTGGGAAAGAATCTCAAGCAGACACCATGCTGAGCTGACACCGGGCTCTATTGCAGGACCCTGAGATCATGACCTGAGCCGAAACCAGAAAGAGTCAGAGACTTAACCAACTGAGCCACCCAGGTGCCCCTACAAAATTTTTTTTTAGTAGGATTTCTATACTTATTCTGTACAGGAGTTCTTCTACCTGTTCATCCTAACTATTTTCTTCTATTCTGTCATGTATCATTTCACTCTTTAGTTGTAATGTAGCTCAGTTGATTAATCTTTTCCTTTATGGCTAGTACTTTTTGGTGTCCTGGTTAAGAAGTTTTTGCCTATCTGGAATCATGAAGATACATTTTTAGGTTATCTGCTGGAAGCTTTACTGTTTAACATTTCACGGCTAGATCTCTGTTTGATCTGGAATTGGTTTTTGGGTAAGGTGTAAAGCAGTGGTTAAGTTTTTTTTTCATTTTGTGGATATCTCATTGAACCAACACCATTTATTGAAAATAAAATTTTCTTTTTACTTTGCAGGGCTCCTTTTGTCATAGTAAGATGACAAAATATGTGCAAGTGTCTCTTTTTTTAAAATTGAGGTTTAAATCCTGTGCCACACAATTCACCCACTTAAAAATTACACAAATAAGTGGATTGTACTAAATTCACAAATATGTGCAACTATAAACACAATCAATTTTAGAACATTTCCATCACTTTGAAAAGAAACCCCGTATTCTTTAACTGACAACTCTTACCCACCCATCCACTCAGCCCTAAGCAACCAAAATCTATTTTTTGTCTCTATAGATGTGCCTATTATGAAAATGTCACATCGGTGGAATTCTATATTTATCCTTTCGTGATTGGCTTCTTTTAGTTCCCATAACTTGTTCAAGGTTCATTTATGTTGCAGCATTTATTAGTACTTTATTTTCATGGTAGAATGATATTTCATTATATTGATCTACCACATTTTATCTGCTCATCAGTTAATGAGCATTTGTTGTTGTGGTAATAAACATCTGCGTACAAGTTTTAGTGTAGATATGTGTTTTTATTTATCTTGCTTGAGTAGGTTTTGGAATAGGATTGTTGAATCATATGATAGCTATATTAACCATTTGAGGAACTGTCAGACTGTTCTCTGAATTGCCTGTACAATTTTATGTTCTCACCAGTAGTTTATGAGGGTTCTGATTTTTCCACATCCCTGTTGATACTTCTTTTTTTATTATAACCATCTTAGTGTGCAGTAATACATCATTGTGGTTTTGATTTGTATTTCTTTGATGCTAATGATGTCAAGCATCTTTTCTTGTGCTTATTGGCCATTTGTATATCCTGTTTAGAGAGATGTCTATTCAGATACTTGGTTCATTTTTTAATTGGGTTGTGTTTTTATTATTAATTTGTGAAAGTTATTTGTATATTTTGGATACAGGTCCCTGATCAGATATATGATTTACAAATATCCCTTATTTTTTATCTTCTCACTTTCTTGATAGAGTCCTTTGAAACACATTTTAAAATTTTGATGAAGTCCCAATTTATTTATTTTTTTAGTTCCTCATGCTTTTGGTGTCATACCTAAAGATCAATTGCCAAAACTAAGGTTATGAAGATTTACTCTTATATATTCTGTAATATTTTTATAGTTTTACCACTTACATTTAGGTCTTTGATCCATTTTGAATTTTTTGTATATGATGTGAAGTAAGGGTCCAACTTCATTCTTTTCATGTGGATGTCCAGTTATCCCAGTAACATTTGTTGAGTACTTTTCTCCATTGAATTGTCTTGGTATCCTTATTGAAATTTGGTTGACCATAGACACATGAGTTTATTTTTGGACTCTCAGTTTTGTTTTGTTGATCTATATGACTATCCTGATACCAATACCACACTGTCTTGATTACTTTTGCTTTATAGTATGTTTTGAAATTCAGATATGTGAGTCTTCTACTTTCTTCTTTTTTGTGTTATTTATTCAATCTCTCATTGATGGATATTTAATACTGTTGCCAGGTTTTGCTGTTATAGACAATGCAAGAATTAACCCCCCCACCCACACACAGACCTATATACACTTCTTACTGTAGCTTTTAAAATTAATAGACTTTAATTTTTAGAATAATGTTAGGTTTACAGAAAAATTGAGGAGAAAGAGCAGAGAGTTTTCATAGACCCTTTCCCCCCATTATTAACATCTTACATTAGTGTGGTACGTTTGTTATAATTGATAAACCAATATTTATACATTATTTTTAACTGAAGTACCCATTCTACATTAGAGTTCATTCTTTCTGTTGTGTAGTTCACTCTGTGTTATATGTTCTGTAGGTTTTGACTAATATCATGTGTCCCCCACTATAGTGTCATGCAGAATAGTTTCACTGCCCTAAAAATTCCCTATGTCCCACCTACTCACTCTGCCCTTCTTCCCTCTCCCTGAACTCCTGATACCACTGGTCTTATCATCCCTGTAGTTTTGCCTTTTCCACGATGTCATATAGTTGGAATTAAACACTATGTAACCATCTCAGACTGGCTTCTTCCTCTTAGCAATATACATTTAAAGTTCCGCCATTTTTTTTTCTTCATAGCTTATTCATTTTTCTTTTCCTCTTCTTTTTACTGATGAATATTCCATTGTACAGCTGTGCCATCGTTTTTTTATCCCCTGAAGGACATCTTGGTTGCTTCGAAGTTTTGTCAATTACTATGGATAAAGTTGCTTTAAACATTCATGTGCAGGATTTAATGTGGACATAACCTTTCAACTTACTTGGGTAAATCTGAAGAGAGCATGATTGCTGGATTGCATGATAAGACTTCTGTTTAATTTTGTAAGAAACTGCCAAGCTGTCTGTCAAAACGACTGTACTTTTTTACATTCTCATGAGCAGTGAATTAGGGTACCTGTTGCTGTACCTCCTTGCTAGCATGTGGTGTTGTCAGTGTTCAGGATTTTGCCATTTTTATAGGTGTGTAGTGTAGTGTTATCTCACTTTAGTTTTCAGTTTTCTAATGACATATGGTGTTGATCATTTTTTTTGTATGCTTATTTTCCATCTGTTTTCTTTAGTGAGATGTCTGTTCAGTCTTTTAACCATTTTTAAATTGAGTTGATTTATTGTTGTTGAATTTTAAGAGCACTTTATGTATTTTGGATAAAAGTGGCTTATCAGATATGTGTTTTGCAAAGATTTTCTCCCTGTCTCTGACTTGTCTTTTCATTCTCATCACAGTGTCTCACAGTGAAAAAGCTTTCAGTTGTAATGAGATTCAATTTACCATAGACTGTACTTTGTTGTATCTAAAAAGTCATCTCCGTGCCCAAGGTTGCCTACATTTTCTTGAAGTTTTATAGTTGTGTTTTTCATTTAGGTCTCTGATTCATTGAGCTATTTTTTCTGAAGGTTGTAAGATTTGTGTCTAGAGTTACTTGTTTACATGTGGATGTGCAGTTGTTTTAGCACTATTTGTTGCAAGATTACCTTTGCTTCATTGTATTGCTTTTGCTCTGTTGTCAAAGATAGCTTGATTGTGTTGATTTGTTTCTTGGTTCTTTATTCTATTCCATGAATTTGTCTACTCGTTCACCAATATCAAAGTCTTCTTGATTACTCTTGCTTTATAGTAAGTCTCACTCATTTTTTCTCCTTTTCCCTTTATTCCCTTTCACTATTTTTTATATACCCCAAATGAATGAGACCATATAAAGTGTGGGAAATATCAGAAAGGGAGACAGAGCATGAGAGACTCCTAATTCTGGGAAACGAACTAGGGGTGGTAGAAAGGGAGGTAGGCGGGGGTTGGGGGGTGACTGGGTGACGGGCACTGAGGGGGGCACTTGATGGGATGAGCACTGGGCTCTATATGGGATGAGCACTGGGCTCTATATTCTATATGTTGGCAAATTGAACACTAATAAAAAATAAATTTATAAAAAAAAAAAGGGATACCTGGAAGCAAGTTTTAAGCAACTCTAAAATTCAGTAGTACTAACTTTGCTATTTTTACCATCCCATGTACATTTTCCTCTAAGATAAGAATAATGCCACAAAATGTTGTTGAATGGACTCAATAAGATAATGTATATAAAACATTTAGCACAAATGCCTAGCCATGTAATAATTGCTCACTAAATGTCTGTTGTTACAATTATTATCATGTAAACAAGTAAAAATCATGACAATTGTATTAAGATAGTAGGATATTATAAAGTTTGCCTTTCTATTTTCTAAAAAATAAATAAATAAATAAATAAATAAATAAATAAATAAATGTTGAAATAAAAAAAAAAGTCTCAAAGTTGGGTAGCATCAGTCCTCTAACTTTCTTCTTTTCCAATCTTGTGTTGGCTATTTTGGACTTTATGCCTCTTTATATAACCTTTAGAGTTTGATGATATTAAAAAAATAACTTCCTGGGATTTTGATTGGGATTGCATTGAATCAAGTTGAGAAGAACTGGCATCTTGACAATATGAGTCTTCCTATATTCATGAACATGGAATCTCTCTCCATTTATTCAGCTTTTCTTTGATTTCTTTCATTAGAATTTTGTAGTTTTCTTCAACATATTTTCAAGTTTTTTCCAACATGTTTTGTTAGGTTTATATCTAAGTATTTCATTTTGGTGGGGAGGGTGTTAAGTAAATGGTATTTTTAAAATTTTGAATTTTACTTGCTCTTTGCTGGTATATAGGAAGTGATTTGTTTTGTATATTACCCTTGTGTCCTGCAACCTTGTTATAATTGGTTATTCTAGAAGTTATAAAAATTGAATCTTTTGAATTTTCTACTTATATCATTATGTCATCTACAAAGACACTTTTATTTCTTCTGCCCCAATCTATATAACTTTTATTTCCTTTTCTAGCTATTGCATCATGAGGACATCCAGTATGATGTTGAAAAGGAGTGGTGAGGGGACATCTTTGCCTTGTTATTTTTCTTATCAGGAAAGCTTCTAGCTCCCCACCATTAAGTATGATAATAAATGTAGGATTTTTATAGATGTTCTTTATCAAGTTGGAGAGGTTCTAAGATTGTAAGAGAGTTTTTAATCATTAATGGGTATTGGATTTTGTTAAATGGTTTTTCTACATTTATTGAGATAATCATGTTAATTTTTTTCCTTTGGTCTACTGATGAATGATGGGTTATATTAATATATTCTTGAATATTGAACTGGCTTTGTGTACCTGGAATAAAGCTGATTTGGTCCGATATGTAATTCTTGGTAATAACACATATGTGTATGATATATAAATCATGGTACTTAATTCTTTTTATAATTGTTGTATTTGATTTGCTAACATTTTGTTGAAGATTTTTGCATCTATATTCATGAGATATATTGGTCTGTAATTTGCCTTTCTTGTGATATCTTTGGTTTGGTATTATGGTAATGCTGGCTTCATAGGATGAGTTAGTGTTTCTTCTGCTTTTAGTTTTTGGAAGAAATTATAGGGAATTTATGATTTCCTCCTTAAATGTTTAGTAGAATTTACTGTTGAGTTCATCTGGACCTGTTGCTTTCTGTTTTTGAAGGTTATTAAATATTGATTCAATTTCTGTAACAGGTACATACCTACTCAGATTGTTTATTTCTCCTCAGGTGAGCACTGTGAGGACCCTCATAGAGCTAGGCCTCTGGGAGTTTTTATCTCTCAAGCTACTTTTTGCTAGTCTCTAGCAATTAGTCAGTTACCCTTTAAATGTTCCTGCCAGTTGATGGATGCAGCAGTGGCTTCTGCTCTGTTAGCTGTCTGTCTCTGTATTTACCTGCCTCTCTAGCTTATGGCACAGTGGCTGGTTCTGGGACTTCAGTTCTCTGTTGGATCTACAAAGAGGTATTAACTTTCAGCACATTTAGTTTTTCTTCTTGTGAGGACAAGAGTGGTAATTTCAAGGTCTTTACATAATTGAATTGGAAACTGAGGTCTCTTTTTCTTTTTCCAGATGAGTTTGACTCTTCTGGGTCCCTTGCCTTTTTTTAAATTTAATTTAATTTAATTTATTCATGAGAGACACACAGAGGAAGGCAGAGATGTAGGCAGAGGGAGAAGCAGGCTCCCTGAGGGGAGCCTGATGCATGACTTGATCCCAGGATCCCGGCATCATGACCCGAACCAAAAGCAGGTGCTCAGCTGCTGAACCACCCAGGTGTACCCTTCCCTTTCCATTTTATATGAATTTTAGAATCACTTAGTTAAATTCTACAATGAAGTCATTTGGGATTCTCTTAGGGATTATGTAAGCTGTAGATCAACTTGGGGAGTATTGCCATCTTAACAGTATTTGGTGTTGAGATCCATAAAAATGGTATACTTTCCCACTTATTGAGTTCATATTTATTTCTTTTCACTAGTGTTTTGCAGTTTTCAGAGCATAAGTTTTGCATTTTTTTTTGCTGAATTTGTTTCTAAATATTTTTTTCTTTTGATGCTATTGTAAGTGGAACTGTTTTCTTCATTTTCAGTTTATCACAAGTTTATAGAAATACAATTGATTTTTCTGTATTCTTATATTCTGCAATCTCTTTGAGCTTTTAAAATAAGTTTTAATAACTTTTTTTAGTGAATTCCTTTGCTTTTTCTATATATAAGATCATGTCATCTGTAAATATAGTTTTACTTCTCACTTTCTAATCTGGATGCCTTTTCTTTCTTTCTTTGTTTTTTTTCCTTGCCTAATTTCCCTGCCTAGTATCTTTGTATGCAGATGTCTCCTTGAATTCTTTATTCTGTTGCATCATTGATTTGTCTGTTCTTGCTCCAGTATTATATTATGTTTATTGCTGTACTTTATAGCAAGTCTTGGTATCTGATAACATCAGCACTCCACAAATTTGTTGTTTTTCCAAGTTAGCTTGGCATCTTTTGGCCTTCTAAATTTCTATATGTGTTTTAGAATAAACTTGTCAATTTAACAATTCTAGTAGGATTTGATTGAGATTGAATCTGTAGTTCATTCTTGGGAGAATTGATAGTTTTTCAATTTGGGCGTCTCTGGTCTTTGTGGAATAGCCTTTCATTTATTGTAGGATTTTGTTCTAATGTTCTTGCTCATCTTTCATTAGATTTATTCCTATGTATATTATTTTTCTCCGCATTCCTGTATATTGTGCCATTTAAAAATTTTCATTTAAAAATTTTAGCTTTAAAAAATAAAAAAAATAAAAAAAAATAAAAATTTTAGCTTTAGTAGTGATTCTTTGTGATGATAGAAATAGTTTATGTTTGTGCTGTCCAGTATGGTATTCAGTGGCTAAAGAGTGCTTGAAATGTTGCTGGTGTGACTGAAAAACTCAATTTTTGATTTAATTATTGTCAGTCAGGTTAACTTTAAATAACTCATGTGGCTAGTGGCTACCATTTTGGACAGTACAATTTGAATTTGGTTTATAGAAATACTGCTAAAGAGTTCCATGTTGCACATTAGGTTTCTATGTAACTTCCTTCACTGCCAGCTTGGTATTTTGTTTTCTCAAATTACTTAGCATTTGTTCTTCTGACTGTCTATTTTAATATTTTGTTGTTTAATTTCCCATGGGTCTAAGCTTTAAAAAGAAAAACCGTGAAAACTACAATGAAATACCACCTCACACCAGTCAGAATGGCTAAAATTAACAACACAGGAAACAACAGGTGTTGGCGAAGACTGTGTTGAAAGGGGAACCCTCTTACACTGTTGGTGGGAAAGCAAACTGGTGTAGCCACTCTGGATAACAGTATGAAGATTCCTTAAAAAGTTAGAAATAGAACTACCCTGTGATCCAGCAATTGCACTTCTAGGTATTTGCCTAAAGGATACAAAAATACTGATTTGAAAGTATATATTCACCCCGATGTTTGTAGCAGCATTAACAACAATAGCAAATTATAGAAAGACCCCAAATGTCCATTGACTGATGAATGGATAAAGAGGATGCGGTCCTTGTGTATGTATGTAAGAGAGAGAGAGTGTGTGTGTGTGTGTGTGTGTGTGTGTGTGTGTAGCCATCAAAAGAATATCATCTTACTATTTGCAGTGACATGGATGGAGCTAGAGAGTATTATGCTAGGTGAAATAAGTCAGAGAAAGATAAATATCATAGGATTTCACACATGTGAAATTTAAGAAACAAAACAAATGAAACATGAGGGAGGGGGAGGAAGAGAAGCAAACCAAGAAACAGACTCTTTACTATAGAGAACAAACTAGTGGTTACCAGAGGGGAGATGGGTGGAGAGTTGGGTTAAATGGGTGATGGGCATTAAAAGAGGGCACTTATGATGAGCACTGGGTGTTATTTGTAAGTGATGAATCACTAAATTCTACACTTGAAACGAATACTACACAATATGTTAAGTAACTGGAACTGAAGAAAAAACTTGAAAATGAGAAAAAAAATTCTTTTACTGTCATTTTAACAAGGTAGAAGGAGGAGAGGAGGTATATACTTGTGTCTGATAAATGATTTTAGGGAGACCTATCTCTGTTGTTTATACTTATTTTCCATGTATTACCAAAAATGATATATTAAGCTTATTTAAAAGTTTAGCAAACCAAAATGAGTGGTTGATGTTGGCAGGACTGACGGAGAATAGATGAGGGAAAAGTGGATTATCTTATCAACATTGTTGTGCTACTTTGAGGTTTTTTTTTTTTTAAGATTTTATTTATTTATTCATGAGAGACACACAGAGAGAGGCAGAGACATAGGCAGAGAGAGAAGCAGACTCCCTGTAGGGAGCCTGTTGCAGGACTTGATCCCAGAACACCTTGATCTCATGACCTGGGCCAAAGGCAGATGCTCAACCACTGAGCCACCTAGGTGCCCCATTACTTTGGGTTTTTAACAGCAACAAATGAACTTGAATAATGGCTTTTAAATCTAGTTTTTTGGAAAACTTGAATATAATGGAGGGGAGCTTTTTATAAATTATTACTAAAGCATTACATATATTTTTATTATGATATACTTAAGGAGCCTTTTGAAGTACATGTTCTGCTTTCTGTCATTAGGTTTCGGTTTTATGGTTCTCCTTTAAATTATTCTCTTTACTTTTTTATGACCCTTAGTGATTTTTCTGAATAATCAGAAACAATGACATGTAGCACTTTAGTTTCAGAGAAATTTTAAAGTCGTCGTTTGTCCTTAATTTCCATTCTTTTTTTTCCCTAAAGTTTTGTTTGTTTGTTTATTTGTTTATTTATTTATTTTAGAAAGCATGCATATGTGAGGGTGGGGGAAGAGCAGAGGAAGAGGGACAAGCAGACTCCCCGCTGAGAATGGAGCCCTGTGCTTGGCTTAATCTCATGACCCTGAGATTATGACTGGAGCTGAAATCAAGAGTTGGGCACTTAACTGATTGAGCCCCCCAGGTGCCCCCTGTTTCCATTCTTATAAGTTATCTGTATGGGGATAATTGGCAAGGAGGGGCATGGTAGTGCTGTCCCTCAAACTAGGTGATAAATAGATACAGAAGAAATCTTTATTCTGTTATTAAAAACACAGTGAATACTAGCCTTCTTTTTATCTGTAGAGAACTGCACTTATTTCAGGCCCCGACCTATTTTTTTCAGGTAATTCCAAACTTAGCAAGTATGCAATGTAAGTTCATTTTTTCACTATCAGTTTTAGTTTGATAGTATGCAGAAAATACTTTGTAATCTTGTATAATTTTGAAATAAGTATGTGTTTTGTTTGAATAAGGAAATATTCTGAAATACAAGAAACTATGCAAATGATAAAAGAAAAGCAAAGGCCAAGGGAGCAAGCAAGTTTTTAAAACAGGAAAAACATTGTGAAAGACAACAAGAGCAAATTTGTGGAGTGATCAATCAGAATAATAATAGAAATTCTGTTTTGGCTTTGAACAGACACTTTCCAAGATTACATTTCTAGCAAATCTGAGAGACAGAATTCACATTTGGTCTGACTCCAGAGCTGTGATATGTTGCTGTCTTGATCCCATTGGAGTCTCTGACAGAATCTCAGCTTGTGGTTAATATGGTGGTAGAGATTTGGCTTTTGATTGATGAATCTACTGTTGTTATTGATGACAAATACAGAAATGGAAAGTGTACTCAGTTTACAGATAATAATACAAAAATATTTTCATTGTCGCTGAGCATATTCAGTGGGCTGAATGGCCTAGGGATAGCCGTTAAAATCATTTCTGTATTTTCTATATTTGATTAATCCTTTCTACTTTGAACGTTTTTTTGAGTCTAAGACTACAGTTTTCAAAAAAAAAAAGTTTTTTTGAAATTTTTTTTGATTTTATTTATTCAGAGAGAGAGACAGAGAGAGAGAGGGGCAGAGACACAGGCAGAGGGAGAAGCAGGTTCCATGCAGGAAGCCTGATGTGGGACTCCATCCCGGGTCTCCAGGATCACGCCCTAGGCGGCAGGCGGCGCTAAACCGCTGGGCCACCAGGGCTGCCCCAGTTTTCAAATGTTAATGGAGATCTTGTTAAAATGCATATTCTAATTTAGTAGGTCCAGGATTGGGTCTGTGATTCAGCATTTCTAAGGTGATACTGATACTGCTGGTTTGCAGACCATATATTGATTATCAAGGGTCTCAGCTATATGGAGAATGACTCAGATCACTGAATATGGTTTAAAGCTGCATTGGCAAACTTTTTCTGTAAAGGCCCAGGAAGTAAACAATGGAGGCCTTGTGAGCCGTTCAGTCTCTGTCACAACTGCCAAGGCAATCATGGACAGTAGGCAAACTAGTAAGTGTGGCTTTGTTCCAATAAAACTTATGTACAAAAACAGGTAGCTGCTGGGTTTAGACTTCAGCTGTAATTTGCTGGCTTTTGGTTTGAGATATTCAGAACAAATATTCTGTTATATTTTAAGGAATCTTAAGTGAATATTTTCTTATTTCATAAAATAATATCTTAATAAAATTTCAAAATAGTAAAAATATGAACATACTTTAATCTCTAGAAACTATTAAAATATCTCAGTTGAATTAAACTTCATTTTAGAATACTTTGCAAGTTGGCCTTTTAAAAAGAGCAAGTTTGAAATAAAAAAATAAATGTATGGGAGATTGAATATATGTCTTGTTTTTTCTTTGTGGGTTTTCATGTGCTTGAGTTGAATGAACTATCATCATGGGGTAGTTGCTTAGCATGGACTAGAGTCGACACATAGTGATTCAAATCTGTTTCAACAGTTGTATGTTTAAGCAGATATGTAACTTCTCTGGATCTTATTTCCTCATTTATGGGATCCTATTGTGAGGTGTATATTTACACTGAGTTTGGAACATGAATGTATATAATAAATTCTCATCCTTTCTTTTCTATTATTTGGAAATGCAGATATCTCAGTCTGGAAAATAAAAGGCACGTAATTACTGCTTAATGAAATAATTCCTTGATTGACAGTGAGGTTTTT
This sequence comes from Canis lupus dingo, assembly GCF_003254725.2. Taxonomy (NCBI): domain Eukaryota; kingdom Metazoa; phylum Chordata; class Mammalia; order Carnivora; family Canidae; genus Canis; species Canis lupus. Next base: position 5,619,151 of record NC_064271.1, on the reverse strand, counting down.
TTATTAGTGTTTCCTGTTTACAGAGTTAGATATTTGACACAGTGAGATGATGATAGAAAAAGGTAGGTAAAAAAAAAAAAAAAAGTAAGGGTAGGTAGAGAAATGTTGAGCCACACTCTTAGGAGACATTACCAAATAAATGAGCTGCAGAAACTAAAGTATGTAAGCTTCATAGACTTGTACGGATTGTGAACAGTGTTTTATTGCTTTTAAGTATTTGTTGAAATGCAAATGATATGAGCAAAGGTCATGGTGATTCAAGTTGTTTTTTAGTACAGATCTTAAGAAATAAGATTTGCATTTTGTAATTGAATAGTTTGTCGGCAAATAGTCAAATGGTTTCAAAACTTCATGTTAGATATTTTAAACTTAAATTTTAAACTTTAATTTAAAATTAGCAATTCTACAGTTTGGCTCTTGTGGACATTGCTGTTATATACATTGGGGTACAGGTACCCCTTCGGATCAATACATTTATATCTTTGGGGTAAATCCTTAGTAGTGCAATTGCTGGATCGTAGGGTAGCTCTATTTTTAACTTCTTGAGGAAACTCTATACTGTTTTCCAGAGTGTCTGTATCAGTATGCATTTCCACCAACTGGGCAAGAGGGTTCCCATTTCTCCATATCCTCACCAACATTTGTTGTTTCCTGTCTTGTTAATTTTAGCCATTTTGACTGGTATGAGGTGGTATCTCATTTTGGTTTTGATTATATTTCCCTGATACCAAGTGATGTCCATTGACAGATGAATGAATAAAGAAGATGTGGTATATATATGCAATAGAATACTACTCAGCCATCAGAAAGGATGACTACTTACCATTTACATCGATATGGATGGAACTGGAGGGTATTTTGCTGAGTGAAATATAAGTCAATCAGAAAAAGAATTATCATATGGTTTCACTCATGTGGAATATGAGAAACAGCATAGAGGATCATAGGAGAAGGGAGGGAAAGCTTAATGGGAAGTCATCAGAGGGAGAAGAACCACGAGAGACTCTTAATTATAGGAAACAAACTGAGAATTGCTGGAGGGGAGGTGGAAGGGGTGGGGTCATTGAGTGATGGGCATTGAGGAGGGCATGTGATATGATGAGCACTGGGTGTTATATGTAACTGATGAATTATTGAACTCTACATCTGAAACTAATGATATACTGTGTGTTGGCTATTGAATTTAGTTCCTTTTTTTTTTTTTCTTATTTATGAGAGACACACAGAGAGAAAGAGAGAGAGAGAGAGAGAGAGAGAGGCAGAGACACAAGCAGGCTCCATGCAGGGAGCTTGACGTGGGACTTGATCCCGGGTCTCCAGGATCAGGCCCTGGGCTGAAGGCGGCGCTAGACCACTGAGCAACCCGGGCTGCCCTGGCTATTGAACTTAAATTAAAAAAAGAAAAAGGAAATTAGCAATTCTAAGGGATAGTAACATCTTGAGCATCTTAGTAAAATTAAGTAACTTTTTAAAAAAAATGTGTGCTGAATTTTTGAATTCTAAGTTATATCAAACAGCCTGGGCCAAGTCATTCAAATACTCTTGAAGGCATACAGGAGTAAAGAGAAAAGGTTTCTTTACTACTCCTCTCTCAAACTCTTCCCCGGTGGTAGCCAAAGTCAGCAGGTGATAGACTTCTCCAGTGTTCTTTCATTCATAGACATACCTGTACCTGCATCTTTATATAAAGTTATTTATACATGTCATCATCAGAATGTGTTTGTGACTTGTCTTTTTCACTTATTATGGCTTAGGGTCTGTTAAAATGACTTAGTTTTATTATTTTAAAAAATTTTAATTCTAATTTTTTTGTTGTTGTTTTGGGCTATTTTATTTCACTGAGCCTCTGGTTTTACATCTCTATAAGATAGGAAGAACCAATAATCCTAGTTGTAGGTGTTCGATAAAATGGTGAATGTGAAACTGCTTTATACATGACATAGTGTTAACAGAGGACAAAGTAGGTGCCACCAGCATGGAAGAAGAAATGGAGGGAAAAAGCCTAACTCTTGGATGTGGCCTCCACCCTGTAGCCTTTTCTTTTAGTCATTGTTTAAAGCTAGTGTACATAGATATCTTTGTGGAAATATGAAAATATTTTTGTAGGTTAGATTCCTAGAAGTAAAATTGCTGGATCAAAGGGTCTGTGTATTTTAAATTCTGTTAGGATCTGTCAAACTTTTTTCCAATTGGCGGCATCACCATTTTATACTTAAATTATATATTCATTTTTTTTTTCAGCAAGTGTTTCTTGAGCATCTGTTGCATGGGTTGTATGATCAGTACTGCTCTAGGTGTTGCAGACACAATGGCAAATAAAATTAAGTTCTTATTGTTGTTAAGTATACATTGTATTTGGGAGAGAGAGACTAAAAAAATGTAGTCAAGAAACTATATAATATTATGATTGGTGGTAATGAGTCCTGTGAAGAAAAATGCACCAAGAAGTGGGGTAGAAAATGATAAGGGACAGAGTATCTTAGGGAGATCAGAGGCTCTTAAGCAAGAGTTGATATGTGAGCTGAGAACTGAAAGGATATTCTCTCAGTATTCTATTAGTTCAATTAGCTAATTCTGTAAGGTTTTCATATATCTGTTTACGTGAGTGGCTATTGCTGGCATATTAGAAAGCAGATTTTATTTTTTATATGTTAGTCTTCTGCCTAGCCATTAAAAAGATTACTCCTTTTGATCAATTTTCCCAGTTATGCTCTGTTTGTGGAATGAATTGAGTGGTGTTCTTTCCATTTTTGTGCCCATTAGCAGTTTAAATAACACAGGAATGATCTATTCCTTGAGTGATCTCTCCTCATACTCAGGGTGAAGGCAGTCTTTTCCAGTGGATTGGATTTTGGCCATGGCCATGGAGTACCCCCTCTCCCTCCACTCCGGGGGACACATGTGCCACTAGGTGAGATAAACCCTCTCCCTGGAGGTCCTTGAGGAGGCAGAAATCTATGGTCAAGGCTCCAGCTCCCTACAGAAGGGAGTCTTCTCTGCATCTGGTTGGCTCCCGTTCTCAGAATCACCATCAGGCTCTTGCAGTGGTTTCACTCTGCCTATGTGATTGCTGTAGAGAAAGGACCGAAAGGACAGCAAGGGAGTCAGGATTGTGAATTTGGGTGGCCATCTTCTCAGAACCATTCACTTGCTGTTTTGTATTGTTTGACTTGTGAAGTTCAGTTTTAGGTTCTTCTGGGACTTGGAGTGAGAGAGAGGCCTAGAGGTGGTGGGTGGGGGGAATGTGTGTGCTCAGGGCTCATGCTCTATCTTGATCACAGCTTAAAGTAACTTCTTAAGTAACTAACTTCTTAAGTAAACTTCTTGATCACAGTTTAAAGTAACTTCTTCTTAACAATAAAATAACTTCTTGTTCTTAACAAAAAACTTACAAGTGATTAATCTTCAAAATATAATTGGCAAGGACTCACTGGTAATTGTATATTAAGATAACATTAACTGGCATCGTAGTTGTCTTTTTTGAGAGAGCAGGAGAAGATGTTCCTGATATTTTGGGAATTGTATGTGGTGTACATTGTGCATCTGAAAGTAACCTGGTATAAATTTATAAAGTAACCTGCTAACTTATATGTAATATATTATGTGTAATAGTAAAATCTGTAGAATATGTGATTACATTTGTAAATGTCTATTTTCAGAAGATATCTGCATCGTACCTATGCTTTGTTGTTGTTTTTTTTTTTTTTTTTTTTTTTTTTGCTTTGTTGTGTTCTATAGAAGAACTAGAAATCAGTCTCTCTTTGAATTAAATTTCTTTCAGAATTTTGACAAAACTTCTGGAGGTGTCGGATGATCCACAAGTCTTAGCTGTTGCTGCTCATGATGTTGGAGAATATGTGCGGCATTATCCACGAGGCAAACGGTAAGGGAAAAGTAATTTAGCAGAGGAACTAATGGAGTAGGTGAAATCAAGATGCCCATAATATGGGGACTCATGATAAACCTAATTAAAAATGGGTGGTATAAAAGTATCAGTACAACTATAATACTACTTGTGTAGTGACCAGGAGAGATCACATTAGAAATTTCACATTCAGGGTTTTATTTTGGTTTGTATGATTTTAATTCAATAGTGATTTTGTGAGCACTGGTTATTTTTCAACTACTACTAGTAGTTACAGAGATGATGAGACATTTGTTATTATTTAAAGATTTACTAATTTATCTGAGAGGGAGAGAGTGCACACTATATGCACGGAGGGGATGGGGCAGAGAGAGAGAGAGAGAGACAATCTCAAGCAGACTCCCTGTTGAGCAGTAAGCCTGCCATGGAGTTCAATCTCATGACTCTGAGATTATGACCTGAGCTGAAATCAAGAGTCAGATGCTTAATCCCCTGAGCTCAGGTGCCTGAAATGAGACATCATTATTCAACTTCTTAGATTCACAATATTGAAGGAAATATAATACCTGTAAAAAGTTACAGAAAAAAAAAAAAGAAAGAAAAGTTACAGTTAGATGTATAGGAATAGAATTGTATATTTCAGAGTATTGAAAAGAGGAATTCCATGTGGGAGGAGACATATAAGACTTTACAGAGGTAGTGATACTGGCCACATAATTTAAAATTATCTAGGTATATTAACAATGAAAAGGTAGGCTTTTTTGGGAAAAATAAGAAATTAAGGTACCAGTATTATATCAAGGGAGAAAATATCAAGGGAGAAAACATTAAATGTTTGTATAAAAGGGCTGGTTTCTATTATTTGGAAAAGCAGAAATGCAATGTGCCTTGGTTGAATTATTCCTATTTCACTTGCTAGTTGATTTCCTAATCTATAAAATTGGGGTGATAGTCATATTCCTTTCTTATAAGACTGATGCACAGATTAAATGAATTAACCCAATATAGTGATTAGAGTAGTGCCAGGAGGTACACAGTAAGTACTCAATAAGTATTAGTTACTTTTATTATTATTTTTATTGAAGATTTTATTTATTTGAGAGAATGAGAGAGAGAGAGCCTGAGTGGGGAGGGGAAGGGAGAACGAGGCTTCCTACTGAGCAGGAAGACGTAGAGCTCAATCCCAGGCATGACCTGAGTCAAAGGCAGACACTTTACTGACTGAGCTACCCAGCCATCCCTAGGTACTTTTATTATTACTAATGTTTGTATTTTATATTAATCAAAGTTATCTATGAGGAAGACATATAATAGTATTTATCTTATTTATCTTATTTATCATAAAACAGTATCAGGTAAGCCCAGAACATCTTAGAATGTGAGCAAAAATTGGCAGAGCCACAGATATAATTGCATACTTTAACATTTCACAATTACTTTATAAGTTCCTCTTTCTCTTTATAGTTTATAAATATTTAAACATTATAAAGCACCATGTCAGTGACTGAATGGAGGTATAGCTTTTCAAGCAGAGAAATTACCTTTTCTTTCCAAGTGTCTGTGGAATATATTATTTTTGATCTTCACTTTGTTTTTTCTAGATCTGATTTATAGTCACTCACACTGCTTTGTATTGGTGGATCTTGGTAAACTCCACTTGGAATATCACATGGGTCACATACTGAGTTGTCAGGATCTGCTATACGGAGAAGTAGGCTTGAAGTGGGCAAGGGGCAGCCTACCTTTGGTCTCAGAGATAAGAAGAGGTTGTCATTCACGTCCCTTTGGAGTGAAAAGGAGTTTCTCTTGTACTTTTTCTGGGTGAGAATAATGAGCATGAACATCTGTGAACTCCATATGATGGTAATTGTGCAAAATGCAGCATAGTAGCCTCTAGTTTTGGAGCGCTGGGCTTGCCCAAAGCTCTTCTGGAGGGTAAATGAGAGAACATTAGGCAAGTGGCATATGGGAAATTACTCAGGATATTGGTACCTACTTCAGGAAAAGTAGAAAATTATTTAGTGTAGCTACTGAATCACTCAGTGTTTGAACTGCAGGATGTTTTCATTCTGACCCAGCAAACTCTTGTTTACTGGTCTAGCATAGAACTTCATTTTGGGTACACTCCAGAAGCAGATGGCATAGATACAGCAGGTGCATAAGTCTCTGTGTTAAAGCTCCCTATTGCAGTTTTTACTTCTCTCAGCTCCAGGATTTCTGTTTGGTTCTATTTATTTGTTTCTTTATTGCCATTTTGTTCATGTGTTGTTTTTCTAATTTTGTTCAGTTGTCTCTCTGTGTTCTCTTTCATCTCATTAAGTTTCTCTAAGATGATTGTTTTTTTGATCCTTTGTTAGGTAAACTTTAGGTATACATTTTTATGGGACTGGTTACTGGAGCTTTAGTTAGTTTCCTTTGGTAGTGTTATATTTATCTGATTCTTTGGGGTCTGTTTAGCTTTGCATCAATGTCTACATTTGAAGGAACAAATACTTCTTTTAGTCTTTACCATTTTCAATAGATAATGACCTCCTCTCTGTTGCCTGGGCTAATGGATGCATTACTTTTGGAATCACATTCATGCTGGGTTGGAGTGGGTTGTACATGGTTGTGAGTCTGCAGTGGTGTCCATGGTTGACAGGTTTATTATTGGGGTATTAGGTAGGCATGTTTTCACTCTGGTCTTCATATGGCTGGGACTGCCTCTAGTACCTTGTTCAGTAGGGTAGTGCTGGGACAAGGGTCCACTTCAGGCTCCCACAGTTGTGTCCTTAGTCAGCTGTTCCCTTCTCAGGTATATGGATGGGTATAGCTCCTGCCAAGTTCCAGTGGGGACTGCTGCCTGGTCACTGCTGAGTCCTACATGGGCAGCATAGGTGCTGGGCCTTGGCTGAGAAGGGCTGGAACCAAGCTCTTGGGCATTTTTAGTATCCTGGCCATGACTGAAGTCTGCATATCTGGCTTTGGAGGCATGAATGGATATTTTTACCACCTGGTCCCTGGGCAGGTCGGACTGCTCCCTGACTTTGGCTGGAGGAACTGGAGCCAAGGATAGGATTGTTTCAGGATCTCCTGAGGCACAGATGAGAGTGTCCCCTACTAGGTCCCTATGTTGGCAGGACTGCTTGTGACTGCAGCTTGGTGGGAATAGAACCGAGTAGAGGACCCTTTCAGGATTTCTAGGGTGCACATGAAGAGTGTCTCTCACTGGTTTTCTGGGTCAGCAGTACTGCTCTTGGACTGGCTGGGAAGGGATGGAGCTGGATATAGGGCCCTTTTTAGGATCTCTGGGAGCATTGTCAGAGGGTTTCCTGCTAGGTCCCTGAAGTTGGCTGGCCTGCTGGCAGGCCTTCTGTGATGGGACTAGAGCCATGTATAGAACGCTTCAGAATCTATAAGGGTGCAGCCAGAAATCTCCTGCTGGGTCTCTGTGCCAGCAAGAATGGGGACTGGCCAGAATGGACTAGAGACCAGTTATAGGGTGCTTTCAGAATCTACAGTTTGACAGAGTTTGTCAGGTTTAACTCCTGGGTAAGGGAAGGACTTCCAGACCTCAGCAGAGAAGGGCTAGAGCCTGTCTAAGGACTATTTCAGAATCCACACAACTGAGACCAAAGTCTCTGTGTCTGTTAGCTGATGGATGGGTAGTATGATTCCTCCAAGGTCCCTTGGCATATTTTGTTAGTGGTAGAACTGAAACCAACAGGATTGTAGCAGAGTTTTCGGTTATAGAGCTGTTTCTGGGTCTGTAGCCAGGACCATAGTCAGTGAATCAGCTTACCTGAGTGTAAGCCTACCTTCTCAAAGTGTCTCAGTTGGAGAATGCACCAGGGTTTCACAGTCCCCTACCTGGATCCCAAAGATCCTATGAAGGCACTTTTCCATGAATGGATGCCCAATTATTGCTGTTGAAGAGGGGCGATATGTGTGAAGGATGTCTTATTCAGCCATCTTGCAGAGGTCACTCCCATAGCCCATCTCTGCAAATTTTATGGTAGTGCTTTTACCCTTCTTGTCAACTGACCCTTCTAGATCAAAGGTCTGTATGCATTTAGTCAATGACTGTAAAATAGGTGAAATTATAGGTTCTGATTTTGTAGCAGTTGAAGTGTAACAACTTTAGCACCTGTAAAGAGAAAAATAGAACCACAGGAGAGGGAGAATATTAATGATCTTTGTTTTTCAGTGAATTATCCCTGTAGCTTTCCTCATGAAGGAAAACAGATCTTTCAGCTGTTGCACACTTTAATTGCTGGATCTGTCATCTACCTCCAGAGAGTGTTGCCACAATTTGGTGGTCATTCCCTTTAAACTCTTGAGACATCTGTTGGAAACAGAAGGGATAATAGCTTTTGCATCTCCCAAGCAAAATACCTCTCAGTAGTTCTTTATGTCTTCCCTACCCTCCATCCTGAAGCCTCCTTTATCCATTCCTTGGGGCAGACATGTATCACCTATCTGGTACCATAGACAAATATGTCAGTCTTTTCTAGAACCAGGACTAGACTCTGGTATCTGACTTGAACCGAGACCCCTAAGGTTCATCCATCTGGGAGACCACACTGAGGACACCATCAACTTGTCTGCCCTCCCCTTATTCCTCCCTCCTAGCTGATGAAGATCTCATTTGGGTGGCCCAATAGTTGTAAACACTTTCTTTCCAGGGGCCATGAGTGTCCTTGGTATTGTACTTCCTGTATGAAGGCCAAGCATGAACTTGCTTCCCTCCTCAAAACCCTAGTAACTTACACCTTAGGAGTGGTCATAAGAAGCCTTCAAGTATTTAAGGAAACACTACCAGTAGATCACATAGTCCTCAGCTGAATATGATCACTTCCCCAAAAAGTGATCAGTGATACTACCTTCACCCTGGAAGACATTCAAGTTAGCCTCAACTCACTGGTCAGCATTTGTTATAGATGAAAGAATTGCCCTGGACTTCCCTCTTGGGCCAACGAAGAATCTGCACATTCTTTATATATCCATCTATACCTGGATTCATGCAGAACTTAGGGGAAAACCTTTGAATTTTAAGTAGATCTGATGCTTTATGGCATTTTTTCAGCTGGTTAGATCTAGGACCTTGGGGGACATGGATAATAAAATCATGATGCTTTACCTTGGTGCTATGAATTTGATTGCAGCCTACATCATACAGGTGAATCACAGTGACCAGTGGAGTGGTATATTCATAGGTGAACTTGCCAGAAAGCAAGCTAATACAGAAATGAGGGTTTTATAGGTGGGGAGATATTTCTCTCAGCTTTCTTTGCTTCTTGCACATTGAATGCCCTTTTCAAATAGATGTCTTCCTAGGAGCAAAGGGCAGGATGCTTACTGTCCATTATGAGAGATTCAGGGTTCCTTTGGATGGATGGATCCTTCATACGTATGTAATGGTTTATTTATAGTACTTTTGAAAAAGGTGGCTAAAAAGTAAATCTAGATAAAGTGCCCTCATTCTAAAATCATATAAGTGGTGAAAAGCTTATTTAAGGACTTACCTGTAAGAACCATCATGAACCAGCTAGTGTTTCAAATGTGTCCTACAGATACACTGTTTACACCATATCTACTGCTAATCAGAAGCCTTTTATGCCTTCACATCATCCAATTCAGCCACATCCATTCTTATCTCCCTTCCCAACTGTCTCCCCAATTAAGGATTATCTTGGACACCATACTTTGCCTTCTACACATCACTGGTATCACCCGCTGCATCAGTCCTAAGTGCTAAAACACTTCCTAAAAGTTTTTTTTTGTTTGTTTGTTTGGTTTTTTTTTTTTTTTTTTGCTTGTTCATAAGCGGTGATACTACTGTTTTTTTTTGTTTGTTTGTTTTTTGGTCTTTCCAGTGGCTTACATCTTACATGGATCCATGGACCAGTGTATTCATTCTTTTTTTTTTGAAGCCCCTCACCAGTCTATTTCAGAATAACTAAATTTCTGTACAGTCTTTTGCTCCTTATTGTTTGAGATGTATTTTCAGATTATTTTCTCCTTATCACATAGTCCCTTAAAGAGTCTCATTCTTTTGTAATCTGCTTGATAAAAGGTAGCATTTTTTTTTCCTGTGATGTCATTCTCACATCTTCCTATACAGGAGTGTTTCTCAAACTTAATAAATAGTTTGCAGACCCAGAATTTGAAATAAACATTAAAAAAACTAATACTTAAAGATTTTATTTATTTATTCATGAGAGACCGAGAGAGAGAGAGAGAGAAAGAGAGAGAGAGAATGAGAGAGAGACAGACAGACAGAGACATAGGCAGAGGGAGAAGCAGGCTCCATGCAGGGAGCCGGAAGTGGGACTTGATTCTGGGACTCCAGGATCACGCCCTGAGCCGAACAAAGGCTGATGCTCAACCGCTGAGCTACCCAGGTGTCCCAATACTTAAATTTAATTATAGTTTATGGCATTTAATAAATTTACTGATAACTCTTTCATGTTATTGTCAAGAATTACTTTGTTCTTGATCTTTTACCAAGATATCAAGAATAAAATGCTTGAGTAATGCATAAGTCAAGTTCTTTACTCACTTTTTCTTATTTTTTATTGCTATTAAGTTAAAAAAAATGTTAACTCACTACAGTAAATTGGCAGGAATGGCTACAACAGGAATATCATCTCCATAGGTGCATAGTACATATGCTAATAGCTAATGGGCACCACAGTCATTAGCACAGAATTACACAGTGGTTAAGTGCACAGACTAAACTTGCCTAAGTTCAAATCTCAGCTCTACCACCTTGTAACTGTGCAACCTTGGCATATAGCTTCTCTGTGCCTCAGTTTCCTCCTCTGTAAATGTGAGGATTAAATGAGTTCACATGTAATGCACTTAGGACAGAGTCAACACATAGTAAGTACCATTTAGGTGTTTTTTGATAAACCAGTTAAATGAGTAATTTTGTCCAGTTGTTAGTATCTGTTATCCTGCACAATAGCAATTGCAGTTGCCACTTGAACAACATTGGTTTGAACTGTGTAGTCCCACTTATATGTGGACTTTTTATAATACAGTACTATAAATGTATTTTGTCTTATGATTTCCTTAATAACATTTCCTTTACTTTAGCTTACTTTATTGTCAGAATGGTATATGGTATAACACACATATAGTATAACACACAAAATTTGTGTTGTTTATATTACTGGGTAAGACTTCTGGTCAACAGTAGGCTATTAGTAATTAAGTTTTGGGGGAGTCAGGAGTTATATGTGGATTTTAACTGTGTGTTGATGTTCCTAACCTCCTCCATCCTTGTGTTGTTCAAGGTTTAACTACTCTTCTCCACTGTATGTTTTTGATATCATGTGATGTTAAAAATTACTTAATAAGGAAATTTGGCTTTCTCTAAGAACATAGTGTTCTTTGTGGTGGACTATTTTTCTTTTTACAAGTTTCTTAGTAATGATTTATACTCATCACACAGCAGGAGTGTCGTCAGGATGTTGTCTCCTTTTGAATTTTGTCCCTTTCTCCATTTCAAACAGTAAAATCAGTTGACAAAGTTTCATATCAGAAATGTTATACACGACCGATGAATAATTGGACACTACATCTGAAACTAATGATGTATACTCTATGTCAGCTAATTGAATTTAAATTAAAAAAAAGGAATATTTTGGAGCTTACCCGTGAATATATTGCTGGTCCATTGATAAATATTTGAGTGGTCATAGCATAATTCTCATCTGTCATTCTCTTTTATCACACTCAGATTTGTTTTGGCATGCAGATTTATATATGATATTAAAAATGGAGTCCTGTTCACTCTTATTTTACATACTTGTTATTTTCATGACTCCTTTTATAGTTTAAAGAAACCCTTTTGATTCAGTAGCTTGTTTTTGTAAATTCAGACTGAGAGCATAACATAACAGTAACTTACCCCAAACTGTGTATTTAATAATTGTCCTCAATAAATGCAAATAACTTGAAAGTAAGCTATCTGAATGAATTTACCCTGTCAACTATACTTGGCAGTTAGTTCTTGTAAAGGACCCACAGCCTTTAAGATTGTGATATGATTTCCAAGAAACAAATACCACTCATTAATCTTATTTTTCAAATGAGTATGATGGAATGTGAATAAAATTGTTCCATTGTTTAGTATTTGGAAAACACAAGACCACCTGTGGCCCTGACAGACGCTGCAGTCACACTTTGATGACTAGTGCCTGAGAGTTGTCCCAAGGAGAGTGTGCCCCCTTTGTATGCATAACTCATTGGCACAGATGGTGTAATGAACATTGTTCCATGCAACAGAACATTGCAACAGCAGCATCAGAGCCACATCAAACCCTTAGAGGCTTGAGCTAGCCTCTAAGTGTGCTGGACTATAACTCTCAAAAAGAGGAACTATATCTGACCAGGCATATTGTTTACCACAGTAGGACATTATAAATGTTGAGTGAGAGAGCAATCAAAAGAATTTCTGCTTATTTTAAAATGAACATTTTTATATGAAGTAAAGATCTCTATTTTCCTTTGTACAAAGTCTAGCATAGCATACAAAAGTAAAAATTAGTACTTGTTTTGATAGTGGCATTAAGTTTTTATCAAACCCAGTTAATTTATTTTTTCTAAATTAGAGTCATCAGGAAATGTAACATCCTTACTATAGAAAACTTGAAAAATATGGAAAGAATAATAAAAAAAACAAGACTAGTTTTGAGCTAAAAGTAATAGCTTATTTTTTTCAGTTTTTTTTCCCCTCTATACATACACTTTTTTCCTTCCAAAATGTTGATCATATAATATCTCCTGTTTTATCTCTTGATTTTTTTGTGGGAATTTCCCATCTACAAATTTTTAAAAATATACATTAATGCTATCTGTAGATAAATGATAAAAGTATTCCAGTGTGCTCAAATCTTACTAGTGGCTATTTGATATGCTTCCAATTTTTCATTATTAAAAAAACAGAGTGAATGTCTTTGCAAACATTTATTTTCTTTTTTTCTGGTCCCTTAAATACATTCCATGAGAGAAAGTATATAAGTAATTCTGAGATTTGAAAAACATTATTAAATAGAGAATTATTCAGGCTCTAAGCAGCACTAGGTGAAAATAGCATCTTTACCACCCTCTCAGCAGCAATGAGTGTTATCAATTTCTCTTAAACTCTCACAGGGGAAACTGGTATCTGGTGCTTTTAATCTGTACTTTGATTATTTACATGACTTACTAGGAATTTAACTGCTACATTTAAGAAAGAAATCTTTATTATTATTATTTATTTATTTATTTTTATTTTTAAAATAAATTTATTTTTTATTGGTGTTCGATTTGCCAACATACAGAACAACACCCAGTGCTCATCCCGTCAAGTGCCCCCCTCAGTGCCCATCACCCATTCACCCCCAGCCCCCGCCCTCCTCCCTTCCACCACCCCTAGTTCATTTCCCAGAGTTAGGAGTCTTTATGTTCAAGACAGAAATCTTTAAAGTTTGTTGTTTACATTTCTGTTCTGTTCATAATATTTTCATCATGTCAGTTTCAGTTACCATATAGTGAAATTCATTTATTCACTAGGCATTAATGTTTTGTTATCTGCTATGTGCTGGGCATCATTCTGAGCATGGCCTTACGGAGCTTACTTCCAGTGAAATCCTTTGTGGTTTCTTTTCTTTTCTTTTCTTTTTTTTTTTTTTTTATATCCTTTGTGGTTTCTTCAACTACTTTTATGCTTTTCCATTTAGAAGTCTGGTAAATATTCTCCTAAATTATTTTTGTTTTTAAAAACGTTAATCACCTTATTTGAGGGGAACAATAGAATAAGACAAAATAGTGATTTCTGTGCTATTAAACTTACAGACTCTCGAGGGTATATATAGTGTTTCATAGAAAAGTATCTACTTGCCTGTAAATGGAATCATACATGCAACTTAACCATTTTTAGCAGTATATTGTAGAATCATAATATGTTACATTATGTTATTGTGTATATAATTTCATTAGCCATGAATAGAATGCTAAACAGTAGAATCCTTATCAGGATATTTTATGTAACCGTAGTATATATTGTAGAACTACATTAAGACAGGAAAAAGACCTTTAGAACAAACAAAAATAGTGCTGTGCTTTTTAGGATATTTAAAGTTTACTCTAAAATTACATTTCCCTTATTTCACCAGCTGCTACATTTCTTAAGAGTTCCTGCCAGTACTGAGCTTGTTAATCATGTTTTATAATATTGCAGCTCTTTACAGCCTAACATGCTCTTGACTCAACTTGTTTTGGAATACAGCCAGCAAGTTTTTCCCTATTAAACAATAGCTTATGAACAAAGTACTCGGGTCTAATTCTAAATTAAATCATCCACATATTCTGTCTTTTTAATGATGCCTTATGTTAATGATATCTTGTTTTAATAAACTAACTGGAAAGATGATTTTCTCACCATTTTTTCAAGCATCAGTGATTTTGGACATCTGTATAATCTGAAAGTAATTGGTGTTTCAGTTAAATTTAAAAGACAGGAAATGTTCATTTTATTGCAGTGAGCTTCAGTGGAGTGGAGATTGTCCATCACTCTGTGAGATCTGTTGGAGTCTCTTGAGTTTGAAAATGAAGGCTTAATGAATAAATACTTATTCATTCAATTATTAAAAGCAAAACTCTTCAAAATTTACTTATAATATGAGAAGGTAGTAAAGGGGACAAGGATTTAAAATGTCAAAAACACCACATTATAGAGGAATAGGCAGCACATTTGTTGTGAGGATTACATGAGGTGAAAAATATGAAGTGTTTAGTATTGTGTTCGGCATGTATAAAAATGCTATTGTTGTTTTGTTGTTATATAAGTGGTATGTGATCTCTTTTTTAAAATCCATCATATTTTACACACACTATGGCAGTTTTCTGAGATTATATTAATTCATACACAGTTAATCCTCATTTTTCATGGATTCTATATTTGTGAATTTGCATGTTAGAATTTACGTATAATGCCCAAATTAATACTCAGGTATTTGAGATCATTTGTGGACACATTCAGGGCAGAGGAAAGTTTGAGTTGCCAGGCATACAACTAAAGTCAAACAAGGTGAGGCTCTGCCTTCTTGTCTTAGCTCTTGTACTATAAACCGGTGCCCTTTTTGAGATTTGTTTAGTGCCATGTTTTTGCATTTTTGTGCCTTTTCTTGGTCACTTCCCTGTGTACAATTGCCCCTGAGCACAGTGCTGAAGCGCTCTCTAGTGTTCCCGAACACAAGAAGGCTGTGATTTACCTTATGAAGGAAATCCACGTGTTAAATAAGCCTCATTCCGGCATGAGTTATAGTGTTTTTGGCTGTGAGTCCATTGTTGATGAATCAACAACAGACATTGAATTGTCTTTAAACAGAAACATGTAAAACAAGTCTGTTATCGACTGGTTGATGAGAATGTCATGACTAGAGGCTTGGAGGAACAGACTCCTATATTTCCCTTAGAAGTCTCAGTATTCACTAAATCAGCATTTATGGTAACTTTATAGAACACAACAACCATAAATAGAATCAGTTGTACTTTCCAAGTGTTGTAGGTATCCAGATGGGGACCAATAATTCCTTTCCTACTTGCTTGAGTTCCAGACTATTGATAAACTTGACAAAGGAGATATAGCAGATTGAGGCCAAAATAGAATCTTCCCTGAGAAAGTCATTAAGAGACAGATAGCCTTCCTATTACTGAACCCATTAGCTCCAGGTGGCACTGAACCGGTGTGGAAGAGAAAAGAGAATGTGGATGTGTGTGTGTGTCCTCGATTCCTGCTTCCAAACTCACCAGGCACAGAAGTCCCCTCTGAGAGGAGTAGGCAAGGGCAGGGGAGACAGGAGCATTATCTGAACTAGCAGATGTAAGAAGTCAGCCCTGCCACCCCCCTCAAAGTAGCTCATACATACTAACACCAGATTGGTTGGTTGAAGAAGACATTGTGGTGAAATAAGAATGTCTTTAGATTTGTTCCTCAGAACTCCTTTAAAATTTATTCAGGATTGATAATCTTTTTGTGCCTTTGGATGAAAACCTAGTGGGTTGTGTTACTTTTCCCCTCATGCTTAGATAACAGCCCTACTGTCATTTTAAGTCAAAAGAAGGGTTTGGTTGAAGACCTTTGGTAGCCCTTCATGCTACTTATCAAAAGTAGGCCTTCCCTCTTTTCTCTCTGATGCTCTCAACAGGTGCAGGCCCACAGTCCTTTCTCTTCCTGGCTGTTTCCCTAGCTTACCTACTGTTGCCTCACTCTTCCTGAGGCTGGTGAATGGAGAAGGGGGAGGCCACAGGGAGAAGCAGGGATTTTCTTACTTGCTATTATTGTTGGCTGCTTTATGCTCTCCCACCGTGGTGAATGTCTAAAGCTGATCATTTCTCTAGGGAGCACTTTTTGGGGTTCATTGAAGGTACCTTTTCTGGGCCATTCATTGCAGCTCCCCTAGGCTAGATTGAGCCATTGTTGTGTTTCATCTGACTCATGGAGCCACTCAAACATCTTTGCACCTGTGGCTTCTGAGAATGTCAGCTGATCCTGACGCAGCTCCTCCTACTTTGCTGCTTACTGGTTACCGTGACCTCTCAGGGTTGAATCATTGTCAGGCACCAGACTAGAAAATGTGTGCTTGTCTCTTGTGTGAGGTTTCCTTGGCATGGGGTTGGAAGCCATTACCACCTGTTTCTTTTCTGCAGGGCAGAGGCCTACCATGTGATCCATCATGTTCCACAGATTACATACAAATCATCCTTCCCCTCCCTGGGTCCTTTAATATTTGAAATAGAATTCCCCAAGGGGATTAAAAATTGTTAGAGTTCTTTATAAAATCTGTATTTAATACTCTCTCATGGATTCACTTTAGTGTCTGATATCTGTTGATTTGGCATCTCAATTGATACTGAGACAGGAGTTCTGTATTATCATCCTATATGTACATATATACCTATGAATTTCAGCAGTTCCAAAAAATTAATGTATTACAAAAATGTTAGGTAAACTGATGTCTAGTTAAATCATCAGCTTAAGCAGATCAGTATTTTCTAGTGTGGCAATGGATAATTCTAAGCACATATGAGAATAAGGTACCTTAGACCATGGGACTTTATTTTTCCTGAATGTTATTCCTGATTTGTATGTTTTTCTCTTAAATTTCTATTCTTTATCATTAATCCTGACTGCCATCCTAGACTACTTATAACTTTTGAAAGAGTTAATATTGGAAAGTGCAGAGATGAACAACTGGCCAATAGTAAGTGTTGTATAAGTGTTGTATAGATATTTGCTATTATAATTATTTAGAATTCTAGTAATAGTATGCTATAGCAATTGAGGGAGGGTTATTGTCAGGCAATTTTGCTATAATAAAGGCCTATCTTTTTTGATGGCTTACTCGTCCTTTAATGATGTCATTTTGACAAAAATTAACTAGATAATATTGTTATTAGTGTAGTACATATTAATAAAATTTGGTAATATATTTAATAGATATTTGATGAGAACTTTCTGTCTTGAGCCCTGGGAACATAGGGTAAGCAATGCCATGCATAGTTTGGCCTTCATGGATCTTCTTATTTAATGAAGGAGACATTTGATATTTTAGAAAGTTATTCAGGTGTAAAATTGCAACTCAGATGAGTACTTCTGATATATCCTCTCCATTTCTCTTCTTTGCACTCCTACCTTGTAAGAAGTGATCACTTTTCTCTCTATAGCATTCTAGCTCTTCTTTCTTTACATCTCAGGTTGAATTCATAAGTGTTCAGGATAGTTTGAAAGAGCGAACTAGGTAAGTTTGGGGGTCCCCTAATCTTCCACCATCTTGCATCTTCCTCACACAACTCAGATGAGTACAATGAAGGAAAGATAACACAGTGCCATGAAAAGGGCATATTTGGGGATCAATATGGGTAGAGAGAAGACTTCTCTGAGGAAGTGACAATTGAGGCAAGATCTGAAAGATGAACAGAAGTTACCTTCCCTATAAAGTGAGATGTTATATAAAGTAGGACAGCTTCTGGGAGAGAAAACCGCATGTACCAAGAGTCTGTGGCTGAAGGACCTGAGAGAAGGCTAGGGGAGTCCGAGTGCAGAGAGCACAGGTATGTGGCTGTGCTCTGTGGGGGCACTTGGATGAGAACTCTAAGTCAGACTGTGAAAGACCCAGTTAGCCACTATTTTAAGCAGGGAAAATGATAATTCAGATTTTTCTAAAGATCACTTTACAGTGAGGAGAATAAGTTGAAGGGGGGCAGCCCCTGTGTCCTCATAACCACCATCACCATCATCGATGTCATTATCATTATAGTAGCAGAAAGGGGCTTACCATATTGCAGGGACCTGGGCTTCACAGCAATGCCATAAGGGAGGTGTCCTTGTTCCCCTCATTTGCCAGGAAGGAATTTACTAGATTAAATGACTTGATATAACATATCTGATAATGAATAGAACTGGTGTTAGATAAAGTAATGTTTTAGAGCACAGTACTTGGTACATAACAAACACTCAATTGATGTTTGGTTAAAATTACATTTTTTCCCTTGATTCAATACTTTTTTTTAAAAAAGATGCTTTAAAGTATAAAAGGATATAGAGGTAAAAACTTCTCTTTCACCCTTGACCCCCATCTACCCATCCTCGAGACTGCGATCGCCAGAGGCCCTGCTGCATTATTGCTGACTGTGTAGCGGTGGCGGTGTTGCCCACTAGACAGTACAGCCTGGAGACTCCACACTGTTGTGCTGGCATTAAGAGGCTACACTGCTCTAGCTGCAGCCGCACCCTTACAACAGAATGGAGAACCTCTTTCTGTTCATGAAACAAATCACCATTTTTGCTTCACTTTTGCATCTGTAGCAGCTGGATTTTTCAGGGTGTTAGGAGATGCAGTGATAGAAAGCCAGTGTCAGTTTCAATCACCTTAGTGCTCTTGACAGTAGGAATTTTCTCCCCTGTTTCACTGGCCAGGAGGTCATGTGGCCTATTGCGTCATTATAATAAAGGACAGATATCTTTTAAAATCTTTTTCAGGGAATTAATATGGCTTCTCCTGGGTACTTTTTAATTAATCCTGTGTTTCCTGTTAATCTGCATCTGAGCCTCACACGGCAACTGGTGGACTTAATATTGATCTGATATTGTGGCAGACATGAGGTGGTGCTCAATACACAGCTTTTAAGCAAACTAGAAATACTGGTAATAAAGAAGTTTTAGGAGCATCTGGGTGGCTCAGCTGGTTAAGTGGCTCATGAGGGTCATGATTCTAGGGTCCTGGGATCCATGCTTTGGCTCATGAGGGTCGTGATTCCAGGGTCCTGGGATCCAGCCCTACATCAGGCTCCCTGCTCATTGGGTAACCTGTTTCTCCCTCTCCCTTTGCAGCTCCCCCTGCTTGTGCTCTCTCTCCGTCAAATAAATAAATAAAATCTTAAAAAAAAAAAAAAGCTTTTAATACTCAACGTAGAAAACCATACTCTAGAGCACTACAATAGTCTGAGTTATCCGTAGATATTTGCCTGGATTGGGAGATGAGAATAACAGCTGGATTTTCCAGTAAGAATTTAAAAGAGAGCAAACTTGAATATTTTAAATCTGTGATTCATAAAAAATGATATGAAAAAGGCATGTGTCAGTTTACTTACCTGTATTATAACTTTTCTCTTTAAAATCCCTTGGCACTTTGGTATATGGCTCTCAGCTGACTAACAGCATGAGTTAGAAAGGAATGGCAGCATCTTCATAAAATGGCTTCTGTTCCTCAGGGTCATTGAACAGCTTGGCGGGAAGCAGCTGGTAATGAACCACATGCACCATGAGGACCAGCAAGTTCGCTACAATGCTCTTCTGGCTGTGCAGAAGCTCATGGTGCACAACTGGTATGTGTTGACTTTTCCTTCCCTCTTCCACACTGATATGCAAGATCTCACCTACCCCTTCCAAAGGTTCTTATATAAAATGTTCTGATGAATGAGTTTTCTAAATCAGCAATTTTTTTTTTAAATCAGCAATTTTGATTAAATATCTAGAAATGTATTTTAGTAATTGAGAGCAATAACATCATTTTGGAAAGACCAATGGGTTTGATGTTCTCAAAAAATGTATATTCAAAGTACTAATATAAAAAACAATTCCAGAAGTAACTAAAAGGACAGTTGTGGCTTAAGTGAAACAGTCTTTTTTTTGGAGTTGAAAGTAATCCAGTTGGATTACTGATCAGAGACTTTACAATTTTGCATGGTTTCACTTTTCAGCATATGGTTAACCTGAATGGTTTTTATAGCTTTATGTGAAAACACTAGAAGCTGAGATTCAGCTCTCCTATTTCATTCATTATAGCCTTTTGCTTTTGAAATAATGGAAGTCATGTTTTTCTCTTATTTGTTTTTACTTTTCAAATAAAAATTGTTTGCTTTTTTGTATCTGCTTGAAACAAGATAAATTGAAAAGTGACTGTTTAGATATAATGGTGAGCTTTTTGTGTCTGTGATGAAACAAACCAGAATTCCTTTGCCATGGCTGTTTTTCACTGTGAGTTGGGTGGGTATTGAGTGCTTTCAGTGCTCTATTGAACGGTTCACATACCTTTCTATTATCCACCATTTTGAAGGGTGCTTTGGGGTTGGGTTGTTTTGTTAAGGTGCAGTGAACAAATGCATGTTCCTTGTAACTGACAATAAAACTACCAGTACTTCCAAAGGAAAGAATTGATGGTGCCTTGGAAAGCATGCATTTGAAAGATGCAGGCAAATGCAGTATAGGGGACCATCCAGGAGTGCTACTATGGCATCATATATGAAATACTATGATGTTGCCACTTAAGCACTTTTTTCACAAATATATTTATGCATTCTTTCAGAAACCACCTTTTATGTACTTTATATAAATGATGGGCTATAGGTATGATGGAAGTAGGTGCAACTTTACATATGATGAGTAGAGAAGGCCTCTCTGAGTAGGCCAAAACAACTAAGCTGATGCTTTAATGATAAGTAACTAGCTATACAACCCAAGTATTAGAAGTAAGCATTTCAGGTAAAGAGGATGAGAGAGAAAGAGCCATGAAGCTTGTTTTTTTTTAAAAGTAATATCTGAGGACATATTTTGCTTGTCCACAGAGGGGGGTGCTGGTGCTACTGGTACAAGTGAGTAGAGGCCAGGGGTGCTGCTAAACATACTATAATGCATGGACAGCCCCCTACAATGAAGAAGTGTCCTGCCTAATATATCATTCGTGCCAAGCTTGAAAGTCTCTAATTTGAGGGTAGTGTGAGGGCCAACATGGAAGAAGATAGGCAAGGAGAGGTTGTCAGGGGACCAATCATGTAGGGTCTTGTAGGCTACCATTTGACTCTTACTTTTGAGTTGAAAGCTATTCAAAGGTTTTTAAATGAGAGAATTGACAAGATTTGATGCGTATGTTTTAAAAAGATCTCTGAGGCTACTCCCTGGTGAATGGATTATGCAGGGGTAAGCATGAAGGCAAAGGACTATTTTAATAGGTTCTCATTGTGGTCAAGAGTAGAGATGGTTAGTGGCTTGGATTAGAACACTGAAAGTTGAGATAACAAATAGTAGATGACCTTGGATAGATGTCAGAGCTAGTGCTAGCTGCACTTGATGGACTGAAAGCGTTTTTGCTTGTTTTCATATACTCAGTGCCAGAAGAAAGGGATCAAAGCAGAGGGTACTCAGAAATGGTTTTCATCTATTTAGGAGGAGCGAAAAACTTTTCAAGGCTGTCAATAAAAGAATACTCAACTGGATTTCTCTCCTTATTTCACCTTACCATGGGTCACTTTTTCAACAGAAATGAATTATTTAGTAATTTTATATCTCTTGATTTGTTTATGCCTCTTTCTTAAATTAGTTGAAAGAATGTTGGCACTTAGTAGAGTTTGAGGCTATTACAAACAGCAAACTTATATTTACCTTCTGTGAAACAATTTTATTTTCCATTTTTGTTTAAATTAAGATTGCTGAAGTATAGGTCCTGTTTTGTTAATAAAAAATTCTTTTTAATAGTTCTTTCTCATAAAGGAACTATTGTTGGGTTTAGGGTTTTTTTTTTTTTAATGTATATTTCTGATGTGGAAGAAAAGAGGGGTATATTTCTTTGCCAGTGGAGAAAATTTTTTGGTTGAGAATTTTTGTTGAAATGATCATGCATTGATGATGATACATTTGCAATTGGAATATTTTCCTTAAATTTAGGAACTTGATTTAGTTTCTTGGTACATTTTTCAATGTATGATTACAAAAGAAAAAGTAAATGTCTTTGTAGCCAGAAACTGTTTTCTTTGCTCTCTGTCACTGACTAGCTGATGAGAGAATATCCCTTTTCCTCCTCTGTCATTATGTGCTAAGGTCTCTTAACTTTGTTTTAATTATGATAAATCTCCTGTGATAGAGAAGCTTAATGTCAGTATTTTCCTACACTTTCTTTTTTAAGCAAAATTTCATATGAAGAAAAATTTTGTTGTGACATGTATTTTGTTGTGACATATACATTTCTGTGTCTCTTTGTGCCAGAGATGAAAATTGTTCTAGTAATAGCAATTTATTTAAATGTCAGATTAAGATGAGATTGAATAGAATGCAATTTGGAAAGTAAATCTTCTGCAAAGCGTATCCCCAAATTGAAAAAGGATTTTGTATATGTATCTTTATGCGGGTATCCAATTTGTCATCATTAAATCATGCTAGCAGAGAGTGCCTTTTTACTTGCCTAAAGCAGATTTTATCCCCCCCTGAAAATACAATTCTGGTATCCTAAAGATGTTTATTGATTGAATCTTACAAAATTCCTCTTGGAATTGTTTATTTTCACACCAAAAACAAATGTGAAAACAGAATTGACTTTGTTTCCTTTTAGCATTTTAAGTAAAATGATTTTTTATAAATGATTTAATACTATAGAGAGAAATAAGTTAGTTGAACATAATTAAAATATAATCATAGATATAAATAGAATAAAAGTCTGCCTGAATGGCAATAGCAGCTATTCATGACATTTTTGCATGTTTACCTGTACTCATTGTTTGCTCTTAGGGCTACATTTTCAGATTTCCAGCACACTCTGGATTTTTTCTTTTCTACCCTTAGTGATTCTTAGATTTTTGTTTGATATTGCATCCTAAAGCTTCTGTTTTTGAGACTAAATCATAATTTTGGATATAGTAAAGTAATACTTTTTACTGCAGGGAATTTTTTTTGTTTTAAATATAAGTTTAAAATTACATTTCAGGTATAAGTGGGATACTTATGAAATTATAGAACTGAGCTGTCTATAGATTTTGATTTTGATTATGTTTGAAGGAGTTAAATATTAATTTTTGATAACATAGAGATGGATTTGAGTTTATGTACAGGGAGTACAGAGTTGTGTATCATGTGAAAATACTTAATTCTTTTTCACAAATTTTATGGTTGATTTCAAAATTATTTCATGAATTGCAGATCCTAAAATAAGCTAGAATTTCTCCCCTTGTAGTTGACATCTGTGTTTACATGGGATAATGGAATAAACCCTCATTGATGTGGGTGGGGAGTGACCGGGGGCTGGAATAGAGTCGCTGGGAGGGGAGGGGATGGTCAGCACACACTGGTGTCTCCTCAGTTCAGGTCTTGAGCATGTCAGTCCCTGTTATAACCCTCTGTTTAAATGATGTGTACCTCTCTGATCTTCCCATACTGCTCTGCGTTCGTGCCATGCCCCTTGTTCTTTGAGTAGCGCTGGATTTTTATATTAATAAATTTGCCAAAATCTATAAGCTGTGACAACGTACGCTAGCGAACTTTTATATATATAACCTCAGTTAATAATTTAACATCATAAAATGTCATCATTTTTCTCCTACAGAATGATTTTAAATGTAATCAGCCTCTAATTCAGAAGCAACAGTATGTGCATATGGACAGCTCAGGACTTCAGGAAAGAAACACTGAATTTTGTAGGTAGAGGATCTTGTGTAGAATTTTCTGTTTATTTCTAGATTATTTTTTAATATTTTTTTTAAAGCAGAATAATAAGTTATGAGTGTTGTTCTCTCAAGTTATATTATGTGCAGGTAAATAATATGACAGAGAACTCACCAAACCAAATGTGAGTGATACTATTTTGTTTTCTGATATTTATATCTGCTTAGAGTATTGGTTATTCTGTAAGGACATAGTCATAAACACAGTGATTAAAATAGTTATTATGAACTGAATTGAAGGAAAAAACCTTATGTACATTAACCTTTTAGCATTAATAATCATGTTACTGAAATATTTCATGTAATTTTTAATAAACATAACATTTCCAGATTTAACATTTTCCAAGATTAATTTGGAAAATTGTGGCCACCCTTTGAGTACCTCGAATTTTCCACATTATTCTTATAACATTTTTATTGAAGAACCTTTGAAAATGTCTTTAGTATCTATCATATGTTTTGTGTGTTTTTCAAAAACAAATATAACTTGATTAAAAAGCATATCAAAACCTATTCCAAGTGAAGAGGGATTCTTTATAACCTGTTGCCTCACCATCAAGTTGAGCAGCTCCCAGTATCCTGGCTAAAGTTGTTTCTACTTTGCCAGTTAGAGATGTCTTGAAGCTGTGCTAATTTGTTTGGACACTATGTACCACTTAATTACAATTGATTTGGAGATGCCGCCATAACAGAAGTCTTAAATTATTGCAAAGCACCAGCCTAAATAAACATTTGGAAGAGGTGGATAATAAGCATTTAGATGGTAAAGAATATAAAACCACTGATACATAATGGAGTCTGTGTACTTTATAATTAAGTATAAAATCAAATGCAGATTTCACATATAAGTGCGTGTGACTAGTATTAAGTATCTGTGGGTCAAATTCATGTGGTTTTGTTTGATTAGGATTGGTTTTTTAGACAAACAGATACCTGATTAGTGTTTTGAAGGATCACTTAAGCATGGATGGAAGAGTCTCCTCTAGTAAGGGGAGGAAGAGAAAAACAAACTAACTTGCTTTGCTTTTAAATGCTTTTTCTCCTTTCTCTTTCAATGGTGTGGACAGTTACATTTATGATTACATGAACATTTCATTTCATGGGGTGTGTGTGTGTATGTGTGTGAAATAATCAAAGCTCAATAGAATAGAGTATGATAAAATGAATTAAAGATAAAGCAAACTTTATATTTACTCATTTAAGAGATTTAATTAAAATTTTGAATTATTTTCTTAGTTTACTTTTAAGTATATCATCCAGATCTTGCATCTTGATGGGGAAAAAAATCTCATGGGTAACAGAAATGAATTGATAAGTTTTCATCACCACTGAAATTTTGAGGAATAGACTAAAAAAAAATTGTGATAAGCTTGTCCTCTTAACAAAGACAGCTTTTGATGTAAATATCCTTTAATTACACTTTTATTAAATTGACTTTTTAAAAGAATTTTGCAGTGATGCATTAGGTACCTACTATATATCTAACCGTCACATGAATTAAATTATGTTCTTCCCAGTCCTTACTTGTTATTTTTAAAAATGAATTCAGTAAAAAGCTACCAAAGTGTTAGTACAGGGGACAGCTGTGTTCCTAAAAGATCAAATTTCTCACACATTCACAGTATCAAAGCTGTAGAACATTTCCCTGTAATTCTCTGTACCTTCAGAAGCTTCTTGCTCCATTTTCCTTAAGGGCAGGTGTTTGCAGATACCTGAACAAAAATAGTGTTTTGGATGACAGTTTCCCCTACCTTGCTAACCAGCCCAGAAATACCTTACAAGAAAACATTTAGTATTTGGCTAAACACTGCACTGTTCTATTTGTATCCAGTTACTTTCCCAATTGAGAAGGTGTTTACTGTTACCTCTGTAATTATTACTCTTATCTCTGATTTAGGCATGAACAGGAATACTTATTAGATGATTATGTGCTAAAATAGATATGAAGTAGAAAATAAGGAAATAAATAAAAAAAATAAAAATAAAAAAAAATAAATAAAAAAAAAGAAAATAAAAAAAAAGAAAATAAGGAAATAGCACACAGCTTCAGTGCAGTGTCATGAGAGTGGTGACAGAAGTGTGAATGAGTGTCACAGGAGCTTAGGAACTGTGCCTCATCCCTTCCTGGGCCTTCAAAAAGGAAGTTTTCTTCAGGAGGTGATGTCTGGGCTAAGACTTAAGGATCAAGAGGGAGTTAGTGTGTGAAGATGAGACTAGAGTAAGGAGGACTTCTAGGCAGAGGCACTCTGTCAGCAGGCTGTACATGGAAATGGGTGGCCTCACAGGAATGGAAATTGGGAGCCTGGGAGTAGCTGAATTGTCCTTAAAAGGTCACCTCTGAGGTCATTGCCATATCTTAGTATTTTGGGAAGCTTTAACACAACTACAGTAATCTGAATACCAATTTTATGATTTTTTAAAATTATGTAAGGGATTTATCTTTCTCATGTAATATGAACTGTACTTGTTTCTAAACAAGTCCAGAGCTGGTACAGCAGTTCAGTGAGAAGCAAGATTGTTCAGCCTTCTGCTCCCCTATCCCTAGGATGTAGTTTTTACCCTCCTAGTTCAAAGGGGAAGGGAAATATGGAAAAAAAAGTTTTATTTTTTTAAACTTTTTAATTGGAAAGAATTTAAACTACTGTAAAATTGCAGTAACAGTAGAATGAACTGGTGCTTGTTTCTTCTTTTTTTTTTTTTTTTTAAGATTTTATTTATTTATTCATGAGAGACACAGAGAGAGAGACAGGGACATAGGCAGAGGGAGAAGCAGGCTCCCTGTGGGGAGTCCCAAGACCCTGAGATCACGCCCTGAGCCAAAGGCAGACAGTCAACCACTGTGCCACCCAGGTGCCACAAACCGGTGCTTGTTTCACCTAGATTTGCCACTTGTTGACATTTTGCTGCATATGTATGTTCTCTTTCTGTCTGTGTCTCTCTCTCTCTTTCGGAAGTGAGACTATGTGGCAGACATTATGACCCTTTACCCCTAATTGCTTCAGCAGGTAACTCCTAGGACTTGGGTTTCTTATATCACAATGATGTGATACTATAATATATAGCTCATATTCACATTTCCTTGTCTACTACTTGTACTATTGTCTGTAGCAAATATGTTTTCTCCAGTAGGATCATACATTGCATTTAGTTATTATGTGTCTTCAGTCTTATTTAATTAAATAGAACAATCCTTGGGTGTTTGTCTTTTCTTTTAGCATCCATATTTTTAAAGACTAGAGATCAGGTTTTTTTTGTAGAATTTCCCTCGATTTCCATTTGCCTGATGTTTCTTCCTGACTTGCTTCCAAGTATGCATTTTTGACCGGAACACCATGAGGTGACAGCATGTTCCTTTTGTATTTTTATCCAGAAGTTCTTTAGTCAATTTACCTATTATTTGTGGTGTTAACTTCCACCTGCTTAAAGTGGCATTAGGTTTCTCTAATGTAATGAACTTTCCCCTTTGTAATTGTAAATAATCTACGGGGAGGTACTTGGAGACTGAATACTGGTTGTGTTTCCTAATAAACTTTTACCCAGTTTTTTAGCATCCAATGGTGCTTCTTACTAGAGTCAATTATTACTGTAATGGTTGCAAAATACCTTTTGGAATTTTATTTTATTGTTATTTAATTATTTAAATTAAATTAATTAGCATATAGTATATTAGTTTCAGAGGGATTTTATTTTATTTTTTTAAAGATTTATTTGAGAGAGAGAGAGAGAACACGCAGGGGGATTAGCAGAGGGAGGAGCAGGCTCCCTGCGGAGCCGGGAGCCTGATGCAGGGCTGGATCCCAGGAATCACAACCTCAGGCTGAAGGCAGAGGCTCAACCAACTGACCCATGCAGACACCCTGGGGTTTTATTTTTTTATTGATGTAATGTAATGCCTTTGGAGTCAGCAGTCTGTATTCATCAGTGCATCGGAAACTGAATCTGTAGAAGAGATAATATAACAATCAAAAAAAGATCTTTTGTGGGTTGTCCTGGGACACTGGAGGAGGAGGAAGAGAGAATGGCCAGGCACTTGACATTCCACAACTTAGCCCTCCTAAGCCAGGAGGAATTTTGTTTTATGTCTAGTACTCCTTTCCTTCTAGCACCTAGACAGTATTTTTTAAGTTTCACTTCAGGTAGTGATCTTGAGAGAAATGTGACTCATTATCAGCTTCCTATCTTAGTTATTATTTTCTGAAAATGACATTATATCTTTGATCTCTTCAGGAGTATTTTTATGATAGACATTGTAAAGCTATTAGGAAAATATCTCCTAACCATGCCTTTCATCAGATATTAGTACAGAAGTTTTATTTGGCACATCAGGAATGATGTGTTGTTTTTAATGCATTGAAACATTAATATAGTTTTAAGAAAGTTTAATCGTAAGATATTTAGATGACAGCAGACCTCTGTTTTCTTCAGACATATTGGACATAAATTAATAAACTTATAAATGAATGAGATATCTTATTTGGTAAGGTGATTATATGTTCATGGCTAGTGTTTTAGTAATGTTAGTAAAGCATAATTTTGAGACTACTTTTTCATTTGTTTAATTCTGTTTTGCCTCCATAAGAGAATTGTGTGTATATGTATGTGTGTATAGATGTATTATACATACCTGTTTTCTAAGATTTTTTGTATATTCTGCATGTTCAGAATCCAGAATCCAGTTTATCACGTTTTGACAACTTACAACAATTTTGCTGTTTTTCTTTCAAGTTATTTTAAGTGAGAATATGTGTTCTAATTTGTTAACTTATATTTCTGATAAAATTGAAGAGTGGTAAACATTTGTTCTTAGATGACAATAAAAAATCTTTGCCTTGTTTTTGTAGATTGTCAGAAGCTGCATATTTAAATAGAAGCTGCACAAGAAATAATGTAAATGATAAAATTATAGAAACAAATTAGCCACTAGAAGATTCTGCTAGAATAAAGCAGGAATGTGATTGGTTCTAGTAGGCTAGTCAAAGAGTACTTCTGTAAACTGTGATCTAACTCCTGTGTGTGTGCACACATGCTTTACCTCCCCAGGAATGGTTTGTTTGGAAGAAACACAAGCCTACTCATGCTAGCTTAAATACAAGAAACCCTGTTAAGAAGGATGTCAGAGTAGCTCACAGAATCCAACAATAGGTAAAGTCACACAGTTTCACTGAAACTAGGAACCAGAAAGCTGGTGAGAAGCAAGGCAGCAACTTGTTCACCTCCTTTTTCCTTCTGGCCACATGGTTTCTCACATCTGTAGTCTGTCTGCTTAGTTATTTTCTGTAGACTGGCTTTTCTGCCCTAGGTCCCATCAGGGTTGCTCCATGGTTGCAGGCTGACCCTCAGTGTTTTCATGATTTTCTAGTTGAGCTTTCTACAGGGAGCTGGCTCAGTTTGGGTATGCCCTTCCAGTTCCCTGCTTCCTGCTGGACCTGTTCCCTGGTCGCTTTCTCTTCTATCTGTACCTGATGAAGGAGGAGCAATCAGGAATTGAATGGCAGTGAGGAGCTGATGGATCCACCGAATTAGATGTCTCTGTATTATATCTAAGGAGAAATCTAAAAGATAGAAATACAGGTTTGAGTTCCAGAGCAAGATGTGAGCTAGAGTTTATAGAGCTAAAGCAATCAGAGAGAAGATTGAGGTCATGGCAGTAGATTGAGATTACCCCAGAAATGTATGTGTAGAGCAGGGCCTCTTCCTCCAGGAGGTGTTTGGATTAACTTCCTGAAATGGTACACAAAAGCGTATGTATAAATATTTTCTGTGGAAGTGTCCATGCTTTTCCTCAAACTTGCAAAGGGATCTGGGATCAAAAGGAGGTTAAGAACCACTGTTAGAGAGTGAGACAAAAGTATTTTGGGATTGACAGAAGAGGAGTAGATTTTACACAAGGAGGGTGGATGTGGGTGAAAGACAGATTCTAAGGAGAAATGGCTATAAAATTAGGAGAAAACCAGGAACATATACTTTTAGGAGAGCAAAAGAAAGAGAATATATTTCAAGCAACATTGAGTCAGTGGTAGGCAGTGTAAAATACTGCCAAGGGGACCAGGAAGAGGAGGAATGGATAGGTACCTTGGATGCGGTAGTGTGAACACCATTGGCGCCCTGGGCCAGGGTGCTTGGTGGCCCTCAGCAGGCCGATTGCCCCAGGGGTGAGGAAGAAGTAAAGCAAGTCTTTGTGGTCATTCCTTCTAGAAGCTTCATTAGAATAGGGAGGAGGAAAGATGAAGGACAGTGCTTAGTGGGGGGGGAGGGGTGCTGAGGTAGTCACTGGATGTTTGCTGTCATCATTTGTTTTAGTATAAAATGTTTAAATGCAATCAGAGGGAGAGTGGGGGAGAGATACTGATGAAGGGAAGGCTCTGAAGAGGCTCTGGAGGCGTTGTTACTTGGAAAGATAATTTTGTGGGGATTGTCTTGCTATTAAATGTGTAGACAAACCTTTGCTGCTTGTACCTCTTCTTGATGAGATTAAAACTCTTGTCTGAACCAATTTAGCAAATAATTATTTATTGAAATGAATTGGTAAATTGGGAAGGATAGATGTCCAATTTGTGTCAAATACATGTTTTCCTTATAGCTAAAGATTTAACTTTTTATGTTCCAGACTTTTAATTTGAAAGTGAGGCTAGGCAGTGGTTAGGAAGCAACAAGATTCTTTGAAAGCATTCAGAGTATTTCTCACTCTTAGCAGCTATTGGGTGTGCTATATAGGTAATAGATGGAGGTGGAGTGGAACAGTCCTATTCCCAACCATGAGAGAGAAGAGAATTAGCATTCTTGAGACAGTAGCCAGGGACATACATTATCTTTTTTAATCTTCTCACATAGTTCTGCAAGATAGATGCTACTGATCTTAGTTTTACAGATATGAAGTCCAATGCATAAGGATAGTTAAGTGATTGCCCAAGTTCTCCCATTTATGCAGTTAGATTTGAACATGTGTCTGTATAATTCCAGATTTCAAGTTTGTTGTCACTCTGTCATGCTACTGAGTAAAGCATACTTGGGGGCCTAATGAGTATATAATTTCCTATTACACCTACACAGTAAGACCCTTCTTAATAAGACATTTGACAGAGCTTTCCTGTGGTATCCAGATGAAATTGCTGTACCACTAGCCTACCTTCTGTCTCCTTTACCTGTTGTCATTGTCAGTGACAATCAACATTGTCAGTATTGATCATTCTGCCCTGCCCCCCAAGTCCACTGCAGCAAACAGGTCTGTTTGCTGACTGATTTAATTACAGAAATTTCTTTATTTCTTTTGCTCCTTCCACACCTTCTGCTTTTGTGCAGAAAGACTGGCAGTGTGTAGATATTGCTCAGCAATCAGATGCTCCTTTTCTGCACACAAGAACTCATGGATTGGTCCTAGTAGGTTGGTTGCCAGGTCTTCCCTTCTTTTTGCTTCATTTGATAACTGCGGCTCCTGGGCTCTTTGTTGATGAAAAGAGGTATCTTTTCATCCTCATTTCCCAACTTGGTTTGGTTTAGAGTGATGATTCTGTTGCCATTACAAGGGAAAGTACTTACCTCCTAGGTATGAAGAAAGTGACTCCTAAGGAAGACTTAACTCTACCTGACTCCTAAGCCCTAAGTCAAGTATCTTCCCAAATCATTATAGGAGTAGACTGAATAGGGATTATAAAAATTTTAATAAGGTAAATATGGCTCTCATCACAGCTTTCAAATTTGATAGAGTAAATTAATACTGTTTTCTTGGTTTTGGGTATCTTGGCTTTTTAAGTTATGTGGGTGATCTCCCTTTTTGGCTAATCATTTTGTTTGTTACGCCCACTTAATGGTAAAGTCAAGAAAATGACTTGTATAACTTGTATTGAATTAGAGTAGTTTAAAAACCTGTATTAGGGACACCTGAGTGACTCAGTGGCTGAGCGTCTGCCTTTGGCTCACGGTGTGATCCTGGAGTCCCGGGATGGAGTCCCACATGGGGCTTCCCATGGGGAGCCTGCTTCTCCCTCTGCCTATGGCTCTGCCTCTCTTTGTGTGTCTCTCATGAATAAATAAATAAAATCTTTTTTAAAAAAAACCTATTTTAAACCTATATCAAATATCCATTGAAAGTGTTTTTACAAGTAATTATTTTAAACCTGGCCATTTCAAGACCTGTATTTTCTTCCCCTAAGTAACTGTGTTTTATTATTTATCAGCATGCATTTTAAATTTTTTTTTTTTTTTTAGAGAGAAAGAGTGCAAGCAGGGACGGGGCGGGGGGAGGGAGAGAAAATCCCAAGCAGGCTTTTCATGCCCAGCATGAACCCAACACAGGGCTTGATCTCACAACCCTGATTCATGACCTGAGCCAAAATGAAGAGTTGGACACCCAACCAAATGAGCTCTCCGGGTGCCCATATTAGCATACATTTTTGAAGCACCTTTTTTTTTTTCTATCATTTATAGTCTCTTTGAAGTAATGTTTCTCATACTTACCATTATTTTTTTAATGCTTTAGGATTTCAGATATACAGAAGTTATTTGTTGGGTGATAGCAGAGCATGTTAGCTGTTTAGGTCTTTGCTCACTAAATAATAATCTGAAGTTCCTCTACATATCATGGTAGAATAGTATCTATTCACTATTTGGTAGCCATGATTTAGTGTAACCGTGTTGATTTGTTGTACTTGTAAAAGTAAGAAAACAATTAAGTACCTTGGATTTAAAATATTAAATATATACTTAAAAAATTGGGACTGTAGGAATTGTATATTGTCACAATTAGAGACCAGCTAGTTTCCTGAAATAAATTTTTAAGTTGAAGCTTTAGAACAAAATAAAAATGGAGTTCCCAATTTGGAAAAAAATGCTAGGAGAAATTATTTTACCTTAATATCGTGTTAAATAAGAGTGAATATGATAAATTATAGGCCTATAGGTTGACTATTAGATATAAAAGCAAATGTAGGGGCACCTGGGTATCTCGGTTGGTTAAGCATCGACTCTTGATTTCAGCTTAGATCATGGTCTCAGGGTCATGAGATCAAGCCCTGCATCAGGCTCCACACTCAGCAGGGTAGGCTGCTTGAGATTCCTTCTCTTTCCCTTTCTTTCTCCTGCTGTTCCTCCCCCTGCTTTCTCTCTCTTAAATAAATAAAAACAAATGTATAAGTTTGTCTATAGAACAGAATATTTACTATCAAAAGTATTCTCATTTGTGGCATAGCACTAGAAAATAGGTAGCTATTAGAGTAGCTGCTATTTGTTTACTTGAATGATTTTTGGTATAGTTTGAGTGTAAGTTGTAGTTTGAAATGTTTAAAACAGAGAATTTTGATTTACTCTATATTTTGCTAATAGGAATATTTCACTTTGTATTTTCTCCACTAAATAGTTTCTTATCGGTGGTTAATGTTCTTCAGACCAAGTTGCTCATAATATCATGTTTTTAGGATCATAGGAGGAGGGAGGGAAAACTGAGTGGGAAGTCATCAGAGAGGGAGAAAAACCATGAGAGACTCTTAACTGTAGGAAACAAACAGGGTTGTTGCTGGAGGGAAGGGGAGGAGAGGGATGGGGTAATTGGGTGACAGGCATTAAGGAAGGCACATGATGTTTTGAGCACTGGGTGTTACATGATACACAACTGATAAATTATTGAACACTACATCTGAAACTAGTGATGTACTGTATGTTGGCTAATTGAATTCAAATAAAAAAAAGAAGAAAAAAGAAACATTAGTAACATTCAACTTAAAACCTACAGCTCTTCCCAAAGGATAATATAAAAGCATACCATCACATTTTGGCATTATTTTCCCAGCTGTTTGTTTTCTGCTTTCCTCTTTGCTTAAGTAGTCTTGAATAATGTGGTAGTTTCTCAGTTGGGATAGATGATAGTATTATATGGTCATAATTTGTTGACTTTTCTGCAGTGCTCAAGGTTTTCTATCTTGTTTGTTGTTAAACTTTATTTGTTAGTTCTGGCTTGACCTCTCAGTCAACCTTTGTGCTCCTCTCTGCATGGGTGAGAATTAGAATAGGCAACACATAAATGATGAGTGTTCAGGTGGAAATGGTGTCAAAGACTGCCACATATTGAAGCAGGACACTGAGAAAAGTTTCAGAATTTCAGTAAAAATCTGAGTTCTGCCATCTCTCTGGATTTATTTAAGTTTGTAGGCAGACTTAGCATATTTTACATGCCAGGTTAATTGACCTAGTCACATACACTTGTTAAAGCCTATGTATATCTAGTATAGATACTCATATTTCTATTCAAGAGGAGAAATAATGGGAAGGACAGGTTAATGATAAGCTAGTGATATAACAGATACCCAAAATAACAATAGTTGAAATGTGACAGATGTTTGTTCTAGACTGTCTCTTATGAAAGGGTGGGGCTAGGCAGTCCAGAA
Source organism: Canis lupus dingo (assembly GCF_003254725.2). Classification (NCBI taxonomy): domain Eukaryota; kingdom Metazoa; phylum Chordata; class Mammalia; order Carnivora; family Canidae; genus Canis; species Canis lupus. The sequence continues at coordinate 5,584,951 of NC_064271.1, read as the reverse complement.
TTTTAAGTGCACAGGGATCCAGGCTTCTTCCAGCTCAGCATCCTGACATTCCTAGAGTGTGATTCTCATCCTTATGGCTGTGGCTGGTGGTAGATAGGCCAGACAACTGGGAGCCTCCTAGAATTTGCCCCGCACCACTTTTCCTTATACGTATTGACCAGTACTCAGTCATGTGACTACAAAGGAATTGGAAAATAAAGGCTTTACTAAAGTCACATGTCCTATTAAAATTCAGTGGTTCTAGTTTTGAGGAAGAAGGAAAGAAAAAGGATACTGGAGAACAAGTAAAAATTTCTTTCCCAGAAGTTAAATCTGCTTATATAATCTTATGTATTCAAATGATAAATACATGTTTTGATTTTGATTATTCAGTTTTGGGACTCCTATGACCTACCTGCATTGATAATTGAGGAAACTGATTATGTTTGGGATTCATGTTCTTCTAAATCCCTTCTTCCTTTGAAGAGTTTTAAAAAAATTATTTGTAATCCCTTGAAAGTTAATATTTGCTAATCTTTATGGTAATAGGCATTGCCAAAACTTTTTATGATTTGATGTTTGAAATGTTTATGAAATTGAAACCACTGGTAGTAGTTACACTACTACCTCTTATTTATTAGCTGAAAAAAATAGTTATAGATTTTATTTAAATAAAGTTCATTTCACTTAAATTTGAAAGCTAGTTTTTGACAGAGAAAGTTGATGATGATAATTGATAGTTCCATTAATCTTATACTTAAAAAATTTATATTGGGCTTCCAAATTTGAACAAAGCTCATTTCATTTTTTTTTTTTTTTTTTTTTTGGCGGGGAGGGGGGAAGCTAGAGTGTTCATTGAACAATAATTTAATGCCACTCCTGTAGTGAAGTGTGAAAAGCACATGCTTCATTGTAACACTGTGGGGAAAGGCTGTGTGGCCATGTGGAGGGTGGGCCTAGTCTAGGCCTGCAAGGGTCCTGGGCAGAAGGGACATAAGAGCTCTTGGTAGATTAGGAGGTGGTAGTCAGTGAAGGGGGAGGGAGAGGGCTGTGTGTGTGTGTGTGTGTGTGTAATTCCAGTGAGAGAGTTATGTCTATACATTGAGGTCAGAGAGATCCTGACTCATTTGGGGAATTTCCACTGGTTCCAGACAGCTGGAATCTGGTTATGAAGTTGAAAATATAGTTGGAGACGTAGTAGTGGCCAGATCATGAAAAACCATGTTATGCTAGGTTTGAACTCTTTTCTGAAGACTGGAAAACTGTAGAGGTTAGTAAGAATAATCACAGTGTCATTTTAGAAAGATTGTTTTAGAGACAGTGCAGGCTGGTAGACTTGGAAGGGTAAGGCTGGAAGGAAGAACACCAGTAAGGAGACTACAGATTCAAGTCAGGTGGTGGATTTATGAAGATGTCTATTTAGTAAGGCAGGGTCAAGGGTTGGAGACAATAGAACCTATAAAACCTAGAGATAAGTTGGATGTGGGGGAAAAAGAGGGAGGAGACCAGTGATTCTCAAGGTTTATAGGTGATATTCTTAGTTCTAAAACAGAATCAGACAAGCAAACATAAAAGCTCTTATCTCCTTGCATGTTGTATTCCAAATTTGCGTAGTCTACTTTATTCTCTAAATAGCTCTGAGATTCATTTCAGGTGATTATAAATTCATATTAGAGGAACAACTGGTTCACAAGTTTTGGTTTATTTTAGTTTTTGCACATATTGTGGGGAAATGCTTCTCTAAAGAATAATTCTGTAGGCTTAGAGGATCTTTTAAGCTTAATTATAAAGCTAATTTAACACATTTCCACTACATATCATTAAAGCATTGAACTTGCCTTCTAAATGTTGCTTCTTTACTGTGGATTTAATTGAGCCTTTTAAGTGTTATTATAAGCAGACTCTAAAATAATTTTAAATTTTGTTTGAGCATTCTGCTAGTGATGAACTGGTTTAGATTATGAAGTATTTGTAGGTTTAACTGCTGGGATCTTAGTCTCATCTGGTGTTTCAGAACATTTTCTTGTTAGGAGAAAAAGGTATTCTTTTTCAGGTTCTAACTTCTTTGTAGGATTCTTCAGCTACTTTTCATTCAACATTGTTGACCTCTTAGAGTATGCCAGGCACTGACCTAATACTCAAGATAAATTGACACTCTCTCTACTGTAATGCACTTAAAAGCCTTAACATTCTAAATATAATTCAAGAAGAAAGAATCTATAATGGGCCTTAAATACAGAATTTGCTTACATACTATTTTGATAACTAATATAAAATAAACTTTCTTCTTAAAAGTCCTTATAACAACGCAAACATTTCTCCCACATTGCATGGTGCATAGCTGTATTTGTATGTAATGGGGTCATGTAGGGTGTATATTCTGCATTGCACAGATTACTTTTGGTTACAACTACGTACTGATCAGGAACGAGCATTTAAAAGGAAGCTTGGAAGTTGCCACTCCATCCCAACCATAAGTAAAAAGCTGAACAGGCTGAAAAATCAACAGCTCTTCTTTGGTTGGAAAACTTGAACTGTGCTGAATTCAGGAGGCTCAGTGTGGGCAGGTCTGAAAGTTAAAAACTTGAGGGGGTCCCAGTCATAGTGGGTCCTTACTGTGCAGTGGGATTTATCTCCAGGAGCTAGACCAGATTCCCAAGTAAATATCTGAGAAACATCCCTTCAGGCTTCTGGCAAGGGCAGAGGAAAGAGAGCCATCTAGAAATATGCCAGAGTACTCTTTTCTTAATAAGACCTATTCTCAGGGGAAACTAGCTAAGTAGAGCCTTACCTGCTGGGATATGGGATATTATTAGAGTCTGTCTGAGTAGGGGAAGGGAAGTAACTAACCAACTTTAGCTTTCTTTAGCCATCCTATCCCACCCAAATGGGGAGGAAAAAAATTCCGAGAAATAGTTGTGAAGTTTACAGTCCAGAGGTCATCGCTCACTAAAAGACTGAGATTTAATCACAGGATAGTAGAATGCTTCCCCTCCCCCACCTCACCACCATATCACTGAAAGTTTATTTATAGCACTTCTTTTTACCTAGTACATCATGTTCAACTGTCAAGAAAATATTACAAGGCATACCAAAAGGCAAGAAGCACAGTGTGGAGGGACAAAGTAAATATCAGAAACCAGCCATGGCAGTGATGTTGGAATTATCAGACTGGAGATTTTAAACAATATGGTTATTATGCTAAGAACTGTAATGGATAAAGTAAACAGCATGCAAGGACAAGTAAACAGTGTGTAAGCAGGGAATTAGAAGTCCTAAGAAAGAACCACAAAGAAATGCTGTTAAAAAACAAAACAAAACAAAACAAAACACTATAATAGAGGGACGCCTGAGTGGCTTAGTGGTTGAGTGTCTGCCTTCAGCTCAGTGTGTGGTCCTGGAGTCCTGGGATCAAGTCCCACATCAGGCCCCCTGCATGGATCCTGCTTCTCCCTCTGCCTGTGTGTCTGCCTCTCTCTCTCATGAATAAATAAATTAAATCTTTAATAAAAAAAACCCCACTATAATAGAAATGAAGAATGTCTTTGATGTGCTTTCTAATGTACTGGACATGGCTGATGAGAGAATCTCTGAGCTAGAAGATCCTCCAAAAACTAAAAGCAAAGAGAACAAAGACTGAACACACCAGAATAACCAAGGACTGTGGGACATCTACAAAAGGTATAAAATACATGTAATGGGAATGCCAGAAGGAGAAGAGAGAGAGAAAGGAACAGAAGAAATACTTGAAACAATAATGACTGAGAAGTTCCCCCAAATTAATTACAGACACCACATGACAGATCCAGGAAGGTCAGAGAATACCAGGCAGGATAAATGCCAAAAATGTACACTGAGGCATATAATTTTTGAAATTACAGAAAATCAAAGTAAAAAAAAAAAAATCCTGAAAGAAGCCAGAGGGGGGGGAAAAAAATCCCACCTTACGTATAGAGGAACAAAAGTAATCACATCCAACTTCTCAGAAACCATGCAAGCAAGAAGTGCAATATTTGAAGTGGTGAGAGGAAAAATCCCACCACCTTAGAATTCTGTATTCTGTAAAATTATCTTTCAGAAGTAAAGGAGAAATGAAGATTTTCTTAGACAAAAATTGAGGGAATTTGTTGCTTGTAGATCTTCCCTACAAGGAATATGGAAAGAAATTAGTTCTTTAGACAGAAGGAAAATATTAAAGGTCAAAAATTTAGATCTACACAGAGAAAGGAAGAACATCAAAGAAGAAAGAAGGAATAACTGAAGGTAAAATAAAAACTTTTCTCCTTTTGTGTTAAATTTTTGTTTATTTTAAAGATTTTAGGGGTGGCCCCGATGGCTTAATGGTTGGCGCTGCCTTCAGCCTAGGGCATGATCCTGGAGGCCCGGGGATCAAGTCCTATGTCAGGCTCCCTGCATGGAGCCTGCTTTTCTCCCTCTGCCTGTGTCTCTGCTTCTCTCTCTCTCTCTCTAATTAATAAATAAAATAAAATAAAAATTTAAAGATTTTATTTTTATTTATTAATGAGAGACACACGCAGAGAGAGGCAGGACCTAGACAGAGGGAGAAGCAGGCTCTGTGCAGGAAGCCTGATGTGGCACTTGATCCCATGCCCTGAGCCAAAGGCAGATGCTCAATCACTGAGCCACCCTCAGAAAAGCCACCCTCAGAAAAGCCACCCTCTTCTTCTTCTTAATTGATAAAACAGCAGTTTATTCAAAATACTAATAGCAACATTCTATTTGATTATGTATGCTTGTGTGTGTATATGCTTCTGAACATTTATGTGTAAGTGAAATAGATGACAGCAGTGTTCTCACACTACCCATGAAGTGGTATAGTGTTATTTGAAAGTGGATGTGGATTAATTATAAACATATGCTGCTAACTCTAGGACAGCCATTAAAAAGGTAAAAAAAGTATAACTAATATGCCAGGAAAGGAGAGAAAATGGAATCATACAAATTGCTCAGTTAAAACCAAAAGGCAAAGAGTAGAAGGCAAAACTAGGAGCAAAAGAACAAGGGCAACAAATAGAAAATAGTGATGAGTATGGTAGATATTAATTTAACTATATCAGTGATCACTTTGAATTTCAGTAGTCTGTACCAATTGAAAGAGATTATCAGAGTGGATAAAAAATATGACCAAACTATATATCGTCTATAAGAAATCCACTTTAAATATAAAGGCAAATATAGATTAAAAGTAAATAGATGGAGAAAAATATACTATGCTAACACTAATCAAAAGAAAGCAGGAGTAGTATTGATTTCATACAAAACAGACTACAAATTAAGGACAGTTTATCAGGGATAAAAGAAGGGCTTTACTAAAAGGGTCAGTTCTCCCAGAAGGTATTGTAATTGTTAACATGCTAACAACAGCATCAAACTATGTGAGACAAAAACTGATACAGCTATAAGGAGAAATAGATGAATTTTACATTTATAGTTGGAGACTTTGATATCCCTCTCTCAGAAATGGACACATCTAGCAGGCAGAAAATCAGTAAGGACATAGTTAAACTCAACAGCACCATCAATCAACTGGATATAATAGACATTTGTAGACTACTTCAGCCACTAACAACCGAATATACATTTCTCTCAAGCTCATGGAACATTTACCAATACCACCCTCTGAGACGTAAAACACACCTTAACAAATGTAGAAGTCTAGAAATTATTCAGGGTCTGCTTTCAGACTACAATGGAGTTAAACTAGAAATAAATAACAGAAAGATAATTGGAAAATCCCAAATATGTGAGGATGAAACAATATATTTCTAAAATAATGTAAGGTCAAAGAAGAAATTACAAGAGAAATTAAGAAATATTTTCAACTAATTGAAAATGAGAATATAACTGACCAAATTTGTGGGATGTGGTAAAAGCAGTTCTTAGAGGGAAATTTATAGCATTGGAAGCATATATTAGAAAAGAAGAAAACTCAGTCTAAGTTTCCATTTTAGGAAATGAGAAAAAGAAAAGAAAATTAAATCCAGAGTAAGTAGAAGAAAAGAAATAATATGAATAAATCAAATAAATTAAAAACAGAAAATAGCAAAAAACTAATGAAATCAAAGCTGGTTCTTTGAAAAAAGCAATAATATTTATAAGCCTCCATCCACCCAGGCTATGTAAAGAAAAAAAGAGAAGGCACAGATTAATATCAGAGACAAAAGACAGACACCACAGCGCATCTCACAGAAAATAAAAGGATAACACAAAGGAATACTGTGACTAATTCTATGCACACAAATTTGATAACCTAGATGAAATTTCAAATTCCTTGAAAGATACAATCTGCCAAAACTCACAGAAGAAACAGATGATCTGAATAGGCCTTTATTAAAGATATTGAATCAACAATTAGTAATCTTCCAAAACAGAAAGCACCAGGTCCAGATGGGTTCCATGTTGAATTCTACCAAATATTTGGGAAAGTTTTCTACAGTCTCTTTCAGAGGATAGAAGTAGAGCAAGTACTTCTTAACTCATTCTATGAGGCCAGTTTTACTCGAATATGAAAACCAAAGACAAAGACATTACCAGAGAACTATAGACCAGAAAATCCTCAACAAAATAGCAGCAAATTGAATCCAACAATTGTGTAAAAGAGAATTCTGTATGACAACCAAGTGAGATTTATCACAGATGCATGAGGTTGGTTCAACATTCAAAAATCAATATAATCCATCACATCAAAAAACTAAAAAAGAAAAATCACATTATCATATCAGTAGATGCAGAAAAAGCATTCACCAAAATCACCACCCATTTTTGATAAAAACTCTCAGTAGACTAGGAATAGAGGTGAACTTTCTCAAATAGATGTTCTTTATAAAGAACCTTATAGCTAACATCTTACTTGATGCTGAGAAACTGGAAGCTTTCCCACTAAGATCAGGTACAAAGCAAGGATGTCCCCTCTCACATATGACTCCTTTTTTGACATCGAACATGAAGTTCTTGCTTAATGCAATAAGACAAGAAAAGGAACTGAAAGGTATACAGATTGGGAAGGGAGACATAAAACTGTCTGTGTTTCCAGATGACATGATTGTCTATGTAGGAAATACTAAAGATTTGACAGATAAACTTTCCTGGAACTAATAAGTGATTACAACAAGATTGTAGGGTACAAGGTTAATACACAGAAGTAAATTGCTTTCCTATATACAATGAAAAAATGGAATTTGAGATTAAAAACAAAGCCATATACATTAGCACCCCCCAAAGGAAATACTTAGGTACAAATCTAACAAAATATGTTTAAGATCTAGATGAAGAAAACTACCAAACTATGTGAATGAAATCAAAGAACTGAATAAATGGAGAGAGATCCCATGTTTATGAATAGGAAGATACAGTATTAAGATGTTACTTCTTCTCAACTTGATCTGTAGATTGAATGCAATGCCAATTAAAATTCCAGCAAGTTATTTTGTGGGTATCCACAAACTGATTACAAAGTTTATATGCAGAGCAAAAAACCCAAATAGCCAATATAGTATTGAAGGAGAAGGACGAAGTTAGAAGATTGACATTACTTGACTTCAGGACTTACTATAAACCTGCAGTACTCCAGACAGTGTGATATTGATAAAGGAAGAGACAAATAGGCAATGAAACAGAACAGAGAACTTAGAAATGCCCCCACCAATATAGTCCACTGATCTTTGAGAAAGAAGCAAAGGCAATACAATGGAACAAAGATAGTCTTTTCAACATACGATATGGATGACAACTGGGCTTCCACATGCAAAAATGAATCTGGCATAGACCTTACAACCTTCACAGAAATTAACTCAAAATGGATCATAGACCTAAATATAAAAAGCAGAACTATAAAACCCCTTGAACATAATATGGGAGAAAGCCTAGATGACCTTGGGTACGGTGATACCTTTTTAGATAAAGTGCTAAGGGCATGCATGATCTGTAAAAGAAATAATTGGGCTTCACAAAAATTAAAAACTACTTCTCTGTGAAAAATAATGTCAAGAGAATCAGAAGACAAGTCACATACTGGGAGGAAATACTTGCAAAAGACACATTTGATAAAGGACTATTATCTGCAATATACAAAGAACTCTTAAAACTCAACAATGAGAAAACAACCTCAGTAAGAAATTAGTCAAAGACCTTAACAGACACCTCACCAAAGAAGGTACACTGATGGTAAATAAATATAGGAAAAGATGCTGCACATCATATGTCATCAGGGAAATGCAAATTAAAACAAAATCAAGATACTACTACATGCCTATTAGATTAGCCAAAATCTGGAACACTGATACCAATTACTGGCCAGGCTGTGCAGTAACAGGAACTCTCATTTATTCCTGGTAGGAATGCAAAATAGTACAGTGACTTTGGAAGACTATTTGGTGGTTTCTTATCAAACTAAGTATTTTCTTATCATATGATCTAGCAGTTGTGCATCTTGGTATTTACCCAAAGGGATTGAAAACTTGTATCCACATGAAAACCTACACAGGAATGTAGCAGCTTTATTCATAATTGCCAAAATTTGGATTTGCTGTCCAGCTGTCCTTCAGTAGGTAAGTGCATAAACAAGCCATGGTACATCCAGACAATGGAATATTATCAAGCTATCAAGCCATGAAAAGGCATACGGGAACCTGAAATGCATATTATTAAATGGAAGAAGCCAATCTGAAAAAGCTACATGCTGTATAAATGTATAAAGGCAAAACTATGTGGACTATAAAAAAATCAATTGTGTGAGAAAGGAGGAAGGGATGAATAGCTGGAGGGTTTTGAGGTCAGTAAAAATACTGTTTGATACGATGATGATATGTCATTATACATTCATCCAAGGGCATAAAATGGACAGCACCAAGAATGGACCCTATGGTAAACTATGGACTTTGGATGATTATAATATGTCAATGCGGGTTCATCATTGGTAAAAAAAAAAAAAAAAAAAAAAAAGTACTACTCTCATGTGAGATGTTGGTATTGGGCGAGGCTGTGCATGTGTCAGGGCTGGATGTATATGGGAAATCTCTGTCCCTTCCTCTTAGTTTTGTTGTGAACCTAAAACTACTCTTAAAAAAATAAGTCTTAAAAAGATAAGAGGAAAAGGAGTGTCTGCTGCCAACTCTTTGGGTGGCTTTGTGCTTTGAGTGGCTCAGTGCATTGCATATCATGGCCACATGTTGGAAAAATGATTAAGTGTGAAAGACACTGCTGATCTAATTATAAAGCTGATGGTAATAGGTAAAGAAGGACTATTCTTGAAAATAAGCTAGAGCCAAAGAAACTCTGGATATTTAGATTTTATAGCTAGTTTAAAATAATTTGATTGTTGGAATTCCTGTGTGAAAAATAACTTTGTTATTGCAAACTTTGCCTAACTAAATTGCTTTTGTAATAGACTCTAATGCAATTGATTTTAAAATGTACATTTTTGTTTCTTACGACCAGAATTCAAATAAATAGATTCTACTTTTAGAATCACTGACCTCTTAAAGATACTGCTAATCTATTAATCTTTGGATTTAAATGCTGTTAGAAAGTGAAATGGCTGGTGGTTATGAAAATGTATTTGAAAAATAGAGGATTCACATTGTGATGTTCTGAAACTTTTTATTCTCATATCTACACAATAATATGTCCTTAGCCAGTGGGAGATACAGTAGTATACCAACAGGCAGTATTACTTAGTGATTAAGACTCTGAGTTTTAAATCAGATTCAGGTACAAACCCTCCTGCCACTATTTATCCTAACCTTACAGCATGTCATTTTCATCGCTAAACTCTAGCTCCTTATCTGTAAAAGTGGGGCTCATCTGTAGCTTTTATGAATATTATGGTGGAGATTAAATTAGAAAATGTACGTCAAGCCATTAGTGCAGTGCTCAGTAAGTAGCAGGCACTAGGAAATGGTATGCATCGTGGTGATCACTATTCCTAGGTGGAGATTTTTTTTTTAAAGATTTTATTTATTTATTCACGAGAGACAGAGAGAGAGGCAGAGACACAGGCAGAGGGAGAAGCAGGCTCCATGCAGGGAGCCTGATGTGGGACTCGATCCTGGGTCTCCAGGATCACGCCCTGGGCTGCAGGCGGCACTAAACCACTGAGCCACCCAGGCTGCCCCTAGGTGGAGATTTTTAAAGTATTGTGGAAACAGGTTGACTGTGTGTCCTTACATTTGGGATTTAACTATAACTGTACATTAGATGCAGATGGTAGAAGGCATTACATTGTTCAGTAGTTACATAGGAAAATACATTTGTAAAAACCAAATTTGCTTTGTACGATACTCAAAATAATGATAAAGGGTGGAGGAGTAACAACTTATAACTGTAGTAAAGTAGCATTAAAAATATAGGCTGGTGGAGGTGGGGCAAGATGGCAAAGGGGTAGTGTCCTCTGGTCGCCCGGCCCCGCCCGCTCACCTAGGTGACTGTCACACCGCCCTGAACACCCACGGATCCGAATCCCACCTGAGAGTAAGACAACAGCGGACGCTACAGAGAGAAGGGTTTTCGCTTCTAGCAGGTAGGAAGGCGGAAAAAAATAAAATAAAAAAGAATCCGGTGGGGGAGGGGCCCCGCGAGGAGCCGGGCTAAGGGCCTCGGGGGCAGGAGAGCCCAGCCCCGGAGAAGCGGGAACTTGGGAACTTGAGAAATCCGGCGGCGGAGGGAAAGGCGCTCAGCAGGGAGGTAGGAGGGGCAGGGACGCCGCCAGTCTGCGGGGGCACGAGGAGAGGAGGGGCGCCCGGGGGAACGCGCACCCACACCGCGGCCCATCTCCGTAAAGGGCTGGGGGCGCCCGGCGGGTGGTGGCTCCGGGCGGAGGGGCTGCGTCCTGCTGCCTTCGGGAGCCGTGGCCCCGGGAGCGATTCCAGCAGCGCAGGCCCCGATCCCAGGGCGCCGGGGACACAGCCCAGGATCCTGCGCTCCCCCCGGGACAGGCGGAGGCCGGGAGGGCACAGGACAGCGAGGACGCCCCTGCCGCCGGGCGCCCCCAGGCGGTGCGGATCAGTGCACCTGTGCCACCCCGGGAACATGCAGACCAGTGGGGAGCTGCCGTAGTTACTGCAGGAGCTGACTCCAGAGCCGGAGAGCTGGCCGCCGCCAGTGGTGGTGTTCCTCCTGGTGTCACCCTGTGCCTGGGACTGAGTGGGGCCACCAGGGAACAGGGGCCTCATGGGGTAAGCAGCTCCCACTGAGCCCGGCACCCGGCAGGGGGCGGTGCATCCCCCGAGGTGCACACACCTGAGAATCAGCACAGCAGAACCTTCTGCAGAAGACCAGCAGGAAGGACTGGAAAAGAGCAAGTTCTGGACCAAGCAGCGCTAGAAAGCTCCAGGGGAAGTCGAGGGATTTATAGTACATAGAACTAGATGGTTCCACCTCCCCCCCACCCCCCTTTTTCCAGTACAACTCATTTTTATATCAGACTAAAATTTTCCAATATTTTTTCTGTTTTCCCACCTTAACTACAATATTTTACCACCTCTTCATTTCAAGTTTCTTCCTTTTTGACTTCCATATTTCTACAATTACATGTCTTAGATATATTTTCCACTTCTGGATTCCCTTCAACATACTCAGTTTAATTTTGGGAGATATATGAGATTTGTTTTTTGTTTTCTCTCATTTTGTTCTATGATGGCCTTAATACCTTCTAAAACATGACCAGCATGCACCCAGAACCAAGTGGTATAGTGTGCTGGTTCATTCTGTGAGATTCCTCATTCCCATTCTGCCCCCCTCTTTTATCTCATTTATGTTTTGGTGGTCAATGTTGGGGCCGTCTACAAGTATTTCTGGTTTATATAAATTTGGGACTGAGCGTCTTCTAATATCCAGAACTTAATATACTCAGGACCAAGAGGATCACCCCCTAGAGCCCCTCAGATAGACTACATTCTCCCTCCACTACAACTGCTTTACCACCACCATCTCCCAGTCCCCCCCTTTTTCCTCTCTTTTTTCTTTTTTTTCCTCTTTTGCTTTTTTCTTTCTTTTTTTTTCTTTTTTTTTTTTGTCATCTTCTTTGGGATTCTTAGCCTTTTATTTTTTACTACTTTGTTTAAAATCTGGTTTTCACCTTAGTGTTACTTATGTTTTATTTTGTTTGATCTTTGTTTTCATTTTCTGGTTTCTGACCTCATCAGAATAATCTAGGGTAAAATTTACTTAGGTCATCGTTGATATTCTTGACTAGGCTGACTCATATAGCCACTCTGCACTGAGCAAAATGACTAGAAGGAAGAACTCACCACAAAAGAATCAGAAACAGTACTCTCTGCCACAGAGTTACAGTTACAATTCCGTGTCACAAAGCCAATTCAGAAGCACAATTATAAAGCTCCTGGTGGCTCTGGAAAAAAGCATAAAGGATTCAAGAGACTTCATGACTGCAGAATTTAGATCTAATCAGGCTGAAATTAAAAATCAATTAAATGATATGCAGTCCAAACTGGAGTTCCTAACGATGAAGGTTAATGAGGTGGAAGAAAGAATGAGCAACATAGAAGACAAGTTGATGGCAAGGAAGGAAGCTGGGACAACAGAGAAAAACAAAAGACCATGAGGAAAGGTTAAGGGAAATAAATGATAGCCTCAGAAGGAAGAGTCTACGTTTAATTGGGGTTTCAGAAAACGCCAAGAGGGACAGAGAGAGCCAGAAAGCATATTTGAACAAATCATAGCTGAGAACTTCCCTAATTTGGGGAGGGAAACAGGCATTAAGATCAGGAGATAGAGAGGTCCCCTTCCAAAATCAATACAAACCCTTTAACACTTCGACATTTAATAGTGAAACTTGCAAATTCCAAAGATGAAGGGAAAATCCTTATAGCAGGCAAGAGATCCCTAACTTCTATGGGGAGAAATATTAGATTAACAGCAGACCTCTCCACGGAGACCTGGCAGGCCAGAAAGGGCTGGCAGGATATATTCAGGGTCCTAAATGAGAAGAACATGCAGCCAAGAATACTCTATCCAGCAAGGTCCTTATTCAGAATAGAAGGAGAGATAAAGAGCTTCCAAGATAGGCAGAAACTGAAAGAATATGCGACCACCAAACCAGCTCTGCAAGAAATATTAAGGGGGACTCTGTAAAAGAAAAAGGATGCCCAAAGAAATAATCCACAAAAACAGGGACTGAATAAATGTTACAATGACACTAAATTCATATCTTTCAATAGTAACTCTGAACGTGAATGGACTAAATGATCCTATCAAAAATTGCAGGGTTTTGGACTGGATAAAAAAGCAAGACCCGTCTATTTTCTGTCTACAAGAGACTCATTTTAGACCTAAGGACACCCACACCTGAAAATAAAAGCTTGGTGACCATTTTGCCATTGAAATGGTCCTCAAAAGAAAGCTGGGGTAGTAATCCTCCTATCAGATAAATTAAAGTTTATCCCAAAGACTGTAGTAAGAGATGAAGAGGGACACTATATCATAGTTAAAGGGTCTATCCAACAAGAAGCCCTAACAATCATGAATATGTATGCCCCTAATGTGGGAGCTGCTAAGTATATCAATCAGTTAATAACCGAACTAAAGACATACTTAGATAATAATACACTAATAGTAGGAGACTTCAACATGGCACTTCTGAAAATGAAAGATCTAAGCACAACATCACTAAAGAAACAAGGGCTTTAAATGATACACTGGACCAGATGGATTCCACAGATATTTATGGAACTTTCCATCCAAACGCAACTGAATTCAAGTGCACATGGAACTTTCTCCAGAATAGACCACATACTGGGTCACAAATCAGGTCTCAACTGATGCCGAAAGATTGGGATTGTCCCCTGCATATTTTCAGACCATAATGCTTTGAAATTAGACCTCAATCACAAGAAGAAATTTGGAAGAAACTCAAACACGTGGAGGTTAAAGATCATCCTCTAAAAGATGAATGGGTCAACCAGGAAATTAGAGAAGAATTTAAAAGATTCATGGAAACTAATGAAAATGAAAATACAACCATTCAAAATCTTTGGGATACAGCGAAAGTAGTCCTGAGAGGGAAACACATTGCAATACAAGCATCCCTCAAAAAATTGGAAAAAACTCAAATACACAAGGTAACCTTGCATCTAAAGGAGCTGGAGAAAAAAACAGCAAATAGATCCTACACCAAGCAGAAGAGACTTAATAAAGACTCGAGCAAAACTCAATGAAATAGAGACCAGAAGAACTGTGGAACAGATAAACAAAACCAGGAGTTGGTTCTTTGAAAGAATTAATAAGATAGATAAACCATTGGCCAGCCTTATTTAAAGAAAAGACTCAAATTAATAAAATCATGAATGAAAAAGGAGAGATCACCACCAACACCAAGGAAATACAAACGATTTTAAAAATATATTATGAGCAGCTATACACCAATAAATTAGGCAATTTAGAAGAAATGGACACATTTCTGGAAAACCACAAACTACCAAAACTGGAACAGGAAGAAATAGAAAACCTGAAAAGGCCGATAACCAGAGAGGAGATTGCAGCCATCATCAAAAACCTCCCAAGACACAAAAGTCCAGGGCCAGATGGCTTCCCAGGGGAGTTCTATCAAAGGTTTAAAGAAGAAACCACACCTATTCTACTAAAGCTGTTCTGAAAGATAGAAAGGGATGGAATACTTCCAAACTTGTTCTATGAGGCCAGCATCACCTTAATTCCAAAACCAGACAAAGACCCCACCAAAAAGGAGAATTACAGACCAATATCCCTGATGAACACAGATGCAAAAATTCTCAACAAGATACTAGCCAATAGGATCCAACAATAGTACATTAAAAAGATTATTCGCCATGACCAAGTAGGATTTATCCCAAGGATGCAAGGCTGGTTGAACACTCGTAAAACAATCAATGTGATAGAATGAAACTAGATCATTCTCTCACACCATACACAAAGATAAACTCAAAATGGATGAAAGATCTAAATGTGAGACAAGAATCCATCCAAATCCTAGAGGAGAACACAAGCAACACCGTTTTTGAACGTGGCCACAGCAACTTCTTGCTAGATACATCTATGAAGGCAAGGGAAACAAAAGCAAAAATGAACTATTGGGACTTAAGATAAAAAGCTTCTGTACAGCAATAGAAACAGTCAACAAAACTAAAAGACAACCTTCAGTTTGGGAGAAGATATTTGCAAATGACATATCAGATAAAGGGGCTTGTATCCAAGATCTATAAAGAACTTATTAAACTCAACAGCAAAGAAACAAACAATCCAATCATGAAATGGGCCAAAGACATGAACAGAAATTTCACCACAGAAGACCTACACATGGCCAACAAGCACATGAGAAAATGCTCCGTCCACATCACTGGCCATCAGGGAAATATAAATCAAAACCACAATGAGATACGACCTCACACCAGTGAGAATGGGGAAAATTAACAAGACAGGAAACAACGAATGTTGGAGAGGATGCGGAGAAAGGGGAACCCTCTTGCACTGTTGGTGGGAATGTGAACTGGTACAGGCACTCTGGAAAACTGTGTGGAGGTTCCTCAAAGAGTTAAAAGTAGAGCTACCCTTCGACCCAGCAACTGCACTACTAGGGATTTACCTCAAAGATACTCATGTAGCGAAATGCTGGGATACCTGCACCCCGATGTTTATAGCAGCAATTTCCACAGTAGCCAAACTATGGAAGGAGGCTCAGTGTTCATCGGAAGAAGAATGGGTAAAGAAGATGTTGTCTGTGTATACAATGGAATATTACTCAGCCATCAGAAGAGACAAATACCCACCGTTTGCTTCAGCATGGATGGAATTGGAGGGTATTATGCTGAGTGAAGTAAGTCAGTCGGAGAAGGACAAACATTATGTGGTTTCACCCACAGGGAGAATATAGGAAATAGTGAAAGGGAATAAAGGGGAAAGGAGAGAAAATGAGTGGAAAAAATCAGAGAGGGTGACAGAACACGAGAGACTCCTAACACTGGGAAACAAACAAGGGGTAGTGGAAGGGGAGGTTGGTGGGGGGATGGGGTAATTGGGTGATGGGCACTGAGTGGGGCACTTGATGGGATGAGCCCTGGGTGTTCTTCTATATGTTGGCAAATTGAACTCTGATAAAAAAAAATTCCCCAAAAATAGGCTTGTACAAAATACTTAAATTTCATTTTTTCTCTTTACCAAGTAGAAATCTGTGTTGTAACCAATATAAAGTTCATATTCTCAAAAAATTTTTCATACATTCAGAGAAGGATATTTCATTTATGATTTATATTACACTCATTTGTTTCCTGATAGAATGGGCAAATGTTAAGAAAAATAAAATTATGACTCAGTTGTAGTTTTAATAATCATTGTAATAAACTCATAGAAAGATGTGAGATATAGTATGTAGGTCCTCTGTAATTTTAGTTGTGAAAATTTATACACCAAAAGGATACTAAAGAGAATAAAGACTAAAATGATAGTAATAGTGGAATTTCTACTGAACTTTTTGGCTGCCAAGGGAAAAATAGAAATAAGGGAGATTGTAGTTTTCATAGATAAACATGTTTGTCAGGAGAAAATTCACTTTTTTTCTGGCACTAAGTTATATAGGTGAAGTTACCATGTATTTATATAGGTGAAGTGTGTTTGAATGATAATTGTAGTCAGTGTCTTCAACTATGGGTTTCTTCCTTTTTTTTTTTTAATTCAACTACAGTTTTAGGGTTTTTTTTTAAATTTATTTATTCATAGAGACACAGAGAGAAGCAGAGACACAGGTAGAGAGAGAGACAGACACAGGCAGAGGGAGAAGCAGGCACCATGCAGGAAGCCCGATGCGGGACTCGATCCCGGGTCTCCAGGATCACGCCCTTGGCTGCAGACGGCGCTAAACCGCTGTGCCACCAGGGCTGCCCTCAACTACTGTTTTAAAGAACGAATAAAAATGTTTGACTATTTATATAGCCCTAATTATAGTAAAGATTTGACACTTAATTGTAAATGGTGAAGGCCTTTCTTTTCTAAGAGTTAATATACCTCTAGTGGTTTTTTTTATGTTTTATTTTTTATTTTTATTTTTCTAAATATACCTCAAGTAAATACTTCTGGTACACTAGCTGCTAACAGCTTGGAGCCTAGATAGCTAATGTCATATTCAGACTGCCTCTTTCAATCCCTCTGTAACTTTCTCAAGAACTGGAAAGCAGTTTTTCAGTATTATGGTAGGTGCCAAAGTATAGAACTTGTATGGCCATTGACAAGAGAATAAAATAGATCTTTTTCTTTTTCTTTTTTAAAGATTTTATTTTAGAGACAGAGAGTATATGCATGAGCAAGTGTGAGCTGGGGGAGGGGCAGAAGGAGAGAGGGAGAGAGAGCCTGAGGAGCTGAGCATGGAGCGCCATGTGGGGCTTAATCTTACAACCCGAAGGTCATGGCCTGAGCCAAATTTAAGAGTTGGACACTTAACTGACTGAGCCACCCAAGTGCCCCTCTTTTTTTTTTTTTTTTTTTAAGATTTTGTTTATTTTTGAGAGAGAGTGCGTGCGCACGTGGGCATGTGTGATACCCAAGGGGGAGGGGCAGAGGGTGAGAAGCTCAAGCAGACTTCCTGCTCATTGCAGAGCCCCACACAGCGCTCAACTCCACAACCCATGAGATCATGCCCTGAGACAAAACCAAGAGTCGAATCCTTAATGGATGGAGTCACCCAGGTGCCCCCCCAACATAGGTATTTCTTAATCAACTGTCAACATTTTCTTAGTATGCAATATGGTCTTTTTTTGTGAACTATTTTGTATTTGGATTTTTTAAAAGGGGAGTATGTTTTTGGACTGTTTCTTTTTTTAGTTTCAGAGATTTAGAATCCTAAATGATTTAAGTTATGGATGAAGTTACAGAGGAGAAGATATTAGACTTCTCAAATTTTGCTTCTTAGGTAGAAAAAGCAAAGATTTAATGTCAAACTCCTGTGGATTTCTGGTACAAATTGGGCACTTTATGAACAAATTATAAGTTGAATTTTTATTCTTGTATTAATCTTCTGGTACAGAGAGAAAGACTGACTCAATACTTAGATTAATGTATTTAAAATAACTCTTCTTGAGTCTTTTGTTGTGGATATATTATAATCCCTTGAGGTAAAATCCATAATTATTTTTCCTTTTGCCCAACACTAATGTTACCTTAACCTGAGGAAATTATTCATACACTCTTACTATTTTCTAATGTATAAACTTAGGAACATGGCTGCTTCTCACACCTTCATGGGTCCTATTTGGGCCAGGCAGCTTCACAGTATAAAGTGGATAGGATCTGAGTCCTAGCCAGGCCATTTGCTCATTTTGTCTCTGAGCATGTTATTGGAAGTTTTCTAAGGCTCCATTTGATCCACCGTAAATGGAGATATTCACCTCACAGAGATGTTGTAAAGATAGGAAGATAATGTGTGGGTGTACCTACGAGCAAATTTCCATGATGGCTTATAAAAATGTGTGGAATGTAAGCAAGGGTCCTGTGTTCCCAGCCCTAGGCACTTGGTGCTAGCACTTCCCTATGGTGGAGGCTCACGGGAAATTCAGAGGCAGACCTCGGTGAATCTTGGGAATATTTTAATTGACTGCGTGTTGCCATTTGGCATGAGGGAAATGGACTGTAACATTTTATAAGCCAAGTTCAAAGGAGTAGATGTTTGTCAAAGCTTGGTGTAGGCCGGTCCTTTTTCTACAGTTAGTATCTTTTTCAGTTGAGCCTCAGGTCAGCTGTCTCTGATATTATAACAACTCATATGCCATTGCAAACTAATTTCAGGAAAACCTGAGGAGGAGATTTGATTCTTTTTTCATGAGTCCCATTTGGGCTCTTCTCCTATTTAGACTATTGGCATTTTGTGACCTACAAGTTAGGCTCATAAAGTTCTATCTGGGGCTCTTAATATACACATTCTCATTCAAACCCCTTATATATGTTCTTGTCCTTCCTCTAAATCTTAAATTGCATACACTCTACTTAGCAGACACTAAGGAAGCCCTGAATTTTCTGCAGTCTAGGCATTAAGGTTGAGAAGAAGAAGTGGATGTCTCAGGGCCACTTTGTGGAAAATAATGAGAATATAGTAGAGCATTTTATCTGTAATAAAGACTTTTGGCCAGGAAAAACAAAAGAGCAGAAGACTAGTGGGCAAGAAGCCATGGTTGGAAATGCTTTTCAATTCTCTGCTAGAAAAACTCATCTTTGCTTTGTTTTAATATTCCTCCTACTTTGGCCCTTACTTCAATTATGCCTTTTGTGTGTGTGTGTGTGTGTGTGTGTGTGTGTGTGTGTGTGTGTGTGAAGAAATCAGTTATCTTTCCTCACCTCCAAGTATTCACTCTTGTCCCCTAAATATCAGTTAAGTTTGGAATGGCAAGTGAGCCACCCTTCATGTATCTGTAATGGGTGGAGCAGATGGGAGCCTTTGTGTGTGACAAGATCCAGCCAGATACTTCTCTATCACTTGGCAGTTCAGAGCACTGAGCTCTGAAAGGCTTTCCTATGTTCTCTTGTGATTTATCTTGGACACTTACACTTAGAACATGGGTCTTCACATAGTCTTTTATTGAAAGAACCATAGTTTATTATTGAAGGATGCCATGTGTCTTTTAGGTACACTTTTAAAATGTTTTTTAAGAAATCACTCTCAGAGGGGAGGAAAAACAATTTCCCTTCTACCCTTCTGAGTTCTCAGCTGGAATTCTATAATAGACAGATTAACATGAGAAAAACTATTGATTAACATATATACCTCATGTACACATGGGAGATACTCAGGGAAAAATGGATAACTTAAAGATGTAGCTTTAGAATTCAGGATTAAATTTCATCTTAATAGGGAAAAAGGAGTGGAGATGTAGGCCTCTGAGGGAAAGTAAGTGGTTTTTAGGAATAATGATTGAGCCCATAGAAGAATAGGTGGGAGATATGAGATTGTGACATGGTCTGTCTGGGTGTGGTGTAGACTTCATGACTGTTCTCTTGTGATGAGAGTCAGTTCTACCCAGTTGATGAAACTCTCAGGGAAGGGACTTATGACAATGGAGTTCCTTTTGGAGGACTTGTCTTCAGGTAGATAAGGGGAGTTCAGAGAAAGTCTCTTCCTGTACTTGCTGTTTTCAAGTGTCTACAGATCAAAGTAGTATACCAAAGGGGCATATTTTGGGGTGGCTTATTCTGGTGATCCTTTACACAGTCTAACTTTTAAAATTGGAATATTTGAAAGCCCTCTTAAAATGAAGCATGTCTAATTTCAGGCTTAATTTCTTAGATATCTATGTAGGGAAAAAACGTGTGTGTGTGTGTGTGTGTGTGTGTAATATATGGAAATTTTGTTGTAAATGTTATACTCATCTCTCATCTCTCATCCCTCATCTCTCCCTCTCCCCACAACACAACACAACACAACACAACACAACACATCAAACTTACGCAGTTCTACATACTCCTTAGTTGCAGGCCTCCACAGAGTGGGGGCATTTATAGTGTCCATAAACTCTTATTTTTTTTCCTGTCTAATAACATTTATAGATGGTTTCCTTTTTTGCTCTTGCATGAGTTAGAACTACTTCCTTACTGTTGGTTGAAAATAAGATCTCCATCCATTGTTCAAATTATGTTAGGGTAGCTCCTAGTTGACACAAAAATATATTATATGCTTTAATATGACACCCATGATAAGTCAGTGATAAGAACTTTCATGTAAGGGTGAAAACACATAAATCATTTTCATGCTATAGGAGGTTTCAGTCAGTCCCACAGTACTTTCAACCTCGTTTACAACTTTGTGAGACTTCTGGGGGTCCCTGACACCTCACCTACACTAGTCTACAGAACTCCCCCTCTGATTTCTATTCCGAATGCTTCTTCCTTTTCACAGTCTTGCTTCCTATTTTTGATAGCTTTGGACTAAGGCCATGATAATGGAGGTAGAGCAGTCATCTGACTCTGGGCTGCTCATACCCGGCATGTGCCCTCATCCCGCAGCCTCTGGAACCAGCATGTCCGTGAGGGGGTGCAACTAGAATGTAAATCCAGGTCTCTACCCAAAACTCATGCTCTTTCTTTTTCCTTTTCATAGCAGGGACCCTTTTAAATGTTTTGTTTGTTTTTAACAAAATCTCTTCTTTTGTTCAAAAACGAACGATTGGGCAAGCTGTTCACAGGAAAATAGGAAAGAGGTTATTCTTTGTCCTGGAATTAACGGTACTACCTGTATGTAATTTAGAGCTAAGTATTCATGTACTGAGGATACATGTTCAGTTCATTTCCTAAAGGAGAACGAGATTGAAATAGTTTGGAAACCACTGCTCTGAGCCACAATGAAAGTGACTCACCTCTACAATGAGAATACTACTTCTCTGCTCTTGGGATTATTCTGTGGATTCAGTATGACCATCTTTGTGAGGGTTTTAGACTATGTTGGTGCAGAGAAAGTGTTCAGTAACAAGAAGCTTCATTACATGTTGTGAGTCTTAATGGTATTTTCAGTGATTTATTTTCATCTCTAGTATAGATACTTGTATTCACTAGTATCAGGAAATGTGTTTTTCATGTGTCAGTCCACTTACTTGGAATAATATTCCATTGATTTTGAACTTCTTCGGTTGCAAAATTGGCATGGCAGTAAACAAGACTTGTCCTCAAGAAAGTAGAAATGCAGAATCGCCTGTTTGTGCGTGTAATGACTTATGTATGCTAAAGAGAGCATTTAAAATTCACACAGTACATACTTTTCAAATCTGGAATAGATTAATTTTCTGGAGCTATTTTGCTAATGTTTAGATATTAAAATAAGTATAGATGACATGGTGTATTGTGCTCTGATTTTGAAAGAGATTCTTTGTCCTATAAATTCTAACATGCCTTCCTATTTTATTCCTGCTGTTTTAGGGAATATCTTGGTAAACAGCTCCAATCTGAGCAACCCCAGACTGCTGCTGCCCGAAGCTGAATGTGTCCTCCAACCTCAGAATCTCCAGCAGTCGTGTTTAACCTGGGACAGAGTACCTGGAATAGGAATCTTAGTAGTTAGGGTCAGGAGCAAATACCTTTTCATTTTACTTGTACTTATCTTCTGTTGTGTCACTTTTCCCAATGCTGATTTTTGTTAAATGTGTTTGCCCATTAAGTTGTATAAAAGTAAGTGCTTTCTGTTGCTAAGGAGAAGATTACTCACATATACTGCTTGTAATTTCTGTATTTATTGTTCTCTGAAAATGAGTATAGTTATTAAAGGATTCTCACTTCGAAAAGGTTTTGCTCTTTACTTGTTCCTTACTCAGACTTTAACAACAATCATCTTTTTTTCCCTAGCCAAATTGATAAAATTGTTGCAAAATAGTGAATGGTAAATAAATGTTAAAATTATATGTATGTGTCCATCCATCTACCCATCCAGCCAGCCAGCCATCTATGCACAATACACATTACAGCAATCCTCTGCTAATATTTAAAGAACTTTAAAATTTTAAATAGATTTTTAACATGATGCTGTGGTCCAAAAGATTTGCCTGTGGAGCTAAGTGAAGAATTTCAGCTTTAGGTTATTTTATTTCATTGATTTCCTGTACTTTCATTCTTGGATTTTAGTACTTCCAGTCTCTTTTCTTTAATATTTTCTGTTTCCAGTATTGCCAGTAGATATTTATTTCTGTCCCCTTCCCTCTTTACTTTGGAACTACAGGCCTTCAGCAGGGCATGCATGGCATACATGTCCCCCTACTCCCAGATCTGAACCTTTTGTCTTTAAATCTCTCTCTGAGTCTCATTTTTTATTCATTTCCATTGTACATTACTGGCAGTTCTCTGAATGCTGAGGTGTTTGGTGAATGTGGGAAGGCTAGTAAACTATTTTGGTAGGTTTTTTTCTTCCGTAGAAAGACACTCATAGGATCCATCTTCTGTTTCAGCATCGAATATTGTTTTATTTTCAGCAGAGAGATCCTATAGGAAAAGTTAGTTAAGATAATCAATGTTTTTCTTGGTTAGTGAGTTCATGTGAGTGAATAGTTTTTCTTAAAGAGTTGACTTCATATTTGCCAAGAAACCATGTAGTCTGATCAAACCAATTTTTTAACTGAAAGCTTTTTAAATTGCTTAGACCTAGATATTTTACTTCCCAAAACAAGAGACAGAACTTTTTTCAGTGGTAGTTACACAGATTCTGCATTAGCAACAGGATCAGTTTTCATGTTAATGTAATAGTCTGTAAAGCCTATTAGGTTTTCTAAGACATTTAATTTCTGGAAGTTCTGGTAACGAGACATGGCAGTTCTCTGGATTTCATAAGAGTACATTGATTGTTCGATATCATAATTCTGATTTTAGTTCCATTTTGCATGAATTCTAAAGTAGATTCAATGACAGTCATTCTGATAGAAATTGTTAATCCTTTAATTCTCAAGAAATGCTTTTGGACATAGGAAGCAATACTCCCATGTCCTCATATTTTAATTGTTATCCTGTATACTAAAATTATCTCTAGGTACATTTTTCTCCTTCAAATCTTTACATTCAGCTTATAGAACTTATTTCTAAGACTTATAAGAACAATCACTTCTATTTTTTCTCTTCGCTTAATGCTTTTGATTAACATTCAATGATTAAATCTGCCTAAAATTTAATATCACTTGTATGTTCAACTAAACTGCAAATACCTAACAGAGTAGACTTAGAAATCTGACATACAAATAGTAGTTAATGCTTATAAATCTAATCAGGCGATAATTTAGTAGAACAAATTTTGATAAGCATTTTTGAACATCTTTAAAAATAGCCAAAACAAAGAGCACAGTGATTATAACATTTGTTAATCCACCTAACTAAACACGATTTACGCAATGTCTTTAATTACAGGATTGAATAATTTCATAATTTTCTCTGTAATTATGTATTTTTAAAAATCCTTTTGTGTCTCATTGGCTATCAGTCTGTTTTCAATTTGTGAAAAATAATTTCACAAAGAGTTGAAATGTATTAGAAAAAAGTTGGTATAGAATTCAAGTATTACTAGATTTCTTGTTGAGGGAACAATAGGTTCTACAGGGTTTGACAGGAATCCCAACTAAATAAATGAATTTCTGAATTAACATCCATTAATCGTTTATAATAAAATTAACCTGAGTAGGTATGTACAGTAATTTTACAAAAAAATAAAAAGACCTGATTTTCGGATATTGTGAGGTGTACATAGACATTTACATTAAAGGAAGAATGAAATAATATCTTGTTTTTTTTTGGAAAACTCCTTTCGGAGATCTTCTTGACCCTCATATTTTAAAAATTGGGAAAGGCCTTCCCACTGGCAGGTGAAGCTCGGTGCCACATATTACACCAGGTGAGTCACAGATATCAGATTAATAGAATATACAATTTAAAAAAATCTCCTTCATATTTAGCCACAGCAGACCTAGCGGGGGTTAATTTTCATATAATTAAAATTTAAATAATTTTGTAATCTATAGCTGTTAAATCTTGGAAAGCTCAGAGCCAACTTTTGATGCTTTTGATTTATAATTACTTAAAAGTTTCTCTGTTCTCATTCTTTGCCTTTGAAAATAGAGAATGTTTGAGACTAAATTTTGAAACCACTCAATGTTAGTAGGTGTCAAAGTTATTTTCCAAATCTGAACCTTATGATGAAATCACCTTTTAGTTTCAAATTTCTCTCTTCTTTTGCTGTACAAAATGTTCTGTTCTGGTTAAGAGATGTGGCTCCTTTAACTTTCTGAACAAGGTCCCAGTGGAAAAGTCAGAAAGACAAATGATGTTATGTTACTTCATTTATGCAAATGTGACACTGAGTTCACATTCTCTTTTATTTTTTATTTTATTTTTTTAAAGATTTTATTTATTTATTCATGAGAGACAGAGAGAGGCAGAGACACAGGCAGAGGGAGAAGCAGCCTCCCTGCAGAGAGCCTGATGTGGGACTCGATCCCAAGACTCCAGGACGACCACCTGAGCCAAAGGCAGACGCTCAATGACTGAGCCACCCAGGCACCCTCTCTTTCAGTTTTTAAAAGGGACGTTGACTACTCTTCCAAAACCAGAATAAAAGTGGAATAACCACTTTTATGATTGAGTAATACTGGTTCTAGATGCTTTACCTTCCAGTAACCATCTAGGTCATTGTCTTTTTTTCCCCTCCCAAAGAAACAAAGTATCAGAGAGCTTGGTTGAAAGAACCAATGTACAAAGATTGCTGAATATAACAGGTAAAAAGAAAATATTTGTAAAAGTAACACAAAGGTTGAGGGGGCAGAAATGAATTACGCTCTTCTAAGGTTCTTACATTATGCATGAGGTGGTGTAACAATTTAGACTATGATGAATTAAGGATGCATATATAATTCCTTAGAACAACCGCTGAAACAATAAGCTAAGAGGTATAGCTGAGGAGCCATTAGTGAAGATAAAATGAACTGCTCAAAATACTCGATTAACCTGAAAGATGTCAGGAGAGGAGGAATAATGAGGGGACACAGAAAGCAAGTAGCAATAAAATGGATTTAACCCAACAATAACTACATTCATGAAAGGGGTCTGGGACTCCTGCCATTCTATGTATGTCCAAAATTTTAACTGTTCAGGGCTACCATACCTAGGAAGCCCATTGCTTCCAGTTCCCAAGATTTGGGAAGAGAATGTATTCTGAGGTGCTGAGTGGTTGGTTGTTATCACCTCCTCTCATCTACCCTTTTATAGGCTGTTAGTGGAGTAGAAAAGCAGACACTGAAGTTAGTTACCAATTGTCCAGTTTCTGGAATTTTAATGATAGTGTTGGCTATGATCTCTTTTGTTGTTTCTGTCTTGGTGGGTTTATCCTTTTGATTTTTTTTTGTTATTATTTATTCCTTTTTTTAATCCTTTGTAGCCTTTGGTGTGGGGTTGGGAAGAAGAGATAAATGTGTGTGTTTAAAACATTCACTATAATTAACCTAAAGTCTCCAAAGTGGCATTTTAAATCAAAGTTGACATGTAAATTCATTTGAGAATAGGTTGAGATTAAATTTGGGAGTGAGAGGGCAGATGTACCAAACTGTATGGACTCAGAGCGGGAGGGATTTTAGAGCCTGTTCTAACAATGTTTACCATCTGAAGTGAGAAAATTTATATTAGTGTAAAGGATTGGAAAAGATTGTAATCATTACATGGGATTATTTTAGCTGGCATCATAGATGGATATCTTGCCTTTCTTGATTAATACCGGTGACAGGCAACCTGCTTTAGAGTGTTTCCTCCCTCTGAGTCAGTATCAGTTTGTAGTAATTTTCAACATTGAGCCAAGTATTTGGAATAACAGAACAAGTCTGATCCTTCAGGTTCAACTTTCTTTTAAAAATGTTCATTCTAAAATGATAACTGTCATTTAAAACATTTCTGTTTGAACGCATTTTAGATCACATTTTGACATAGAAAGTTGAAACAAACAGGTGTCACGTCACTCTCCTCCCAGACAGCCTAGACATTAGGAGGAACTATCTGGAGAAGATTGCATTTGCATTGCATTCTGGAGATTGTAGAAGTGAAGTTTTGAGTTGGTTTGTTGGTTGCCACAAAACCACTCTAAAACAAGGTATTTGCAAGTGTTAGAGGTAGCCCTCTGAGAGCCTGTCCATGCCATGCTCTTGGCCACCACAGAAGGAGGGGTCTGGATGGGTTTTGTGCAGGAGTGTTGCCTTGGTGGCACTCTGGGACCCTCAGTACCAGCACAGCTGACTGAACCCCCAGGCAGCAAGTAGGGAGTTGGTGGTGGGGGAGGCCTAGTGTATGGGGTCTACGAGGACTGTCACGGCTGACCCAGACCTCTCTCTTGAGATGATGGAACATAGGATGGATAGAAGTAACAGGCAGTGAGATGATACAGATGGAAGAGTTTCCTAGCAAGAGAAGAGTGGACAGGTGAGTGGGGTGACAGCTGGGTGGGAGCAGCAGGGAGGCAGGTGGCCACTCGTCAACCTGGTTACACTGTTGCAATGACTTCCAACTTTGTGCCCCCAGGAGATGTCTCTCACCCCCATCCAGCAAAGGACCCAGGCCTTGGAGTGGGCACTCCATATTCCTGTTGCCTCCCAGAGGTGGCCCAGCTCTATGGTAACCCCTCTGTGAGGACTGTGGAGTTGGAATGCATGCAGAAATAGCCAATTAGTCTTGGCAGTGTAACAGGCTCAGGTACTGATTTATTTTGACAGAATACTATTCATTATTTTGATGTAATTTCACAAATACAGAACAGTAGCAAGAATAGTACAAAGAACTCATGTCTAGTGCAAATTCTCATGCTGGCTTGATTATTGATATTTTAAAATACACTGTAAAATCTGATACTGGCAGGTGAATGATGCTTTCCTCACCTCAGACACTTTTTAGGTTCTTTAAATTCCTCCCAGTGTGTTTCTCTAGATGAGATTTAAATCTCTTCTTCAGGTTTCAGAAGAGTCCATTGAGATTTTCATAATTTATTTTCATCTACATATTAATTTGGGAAGGCTTCTATAGCACTAGCTTTTCCTATCCAAAAAAATTGATTCTCTCCATTTAGTCAGTGTGTCTAAAGTTAATGTAGCTTCAACACATAGATCCTACAAATACTATTAAAGTTATTTTCACCTATTTTTTTATTTAGTTTTTGTGAAAAGGGTTTTTCTTCCATTATTTTTTTCTAACCACTATTGCTGGTATATAGGGACATTATTTATAAACGTAAATCATTATCCTGTATTTAGTCACTTCACCTTATCATTATGAACTTTAATAATCTTTCAGTCCTATATTTTTTCTGGGTATAATAGCATGTAATGACAATACTATCCTTTCCAGTAGCTTGCAGGCCCTTTCTGTTCCACATCTGTAATAGGGAGATCAAAGTTAAAAATAAGGTCTGCCTCATACTATCAATTTGATACTATCAAACTTCTTCAGGCTTTAGCTTTGTTACGTGAAAAATAGAAAAATGGTAGTATCTGCTTCGTGGAGTTACAAGGGCTAAAGGAGAGAGTGAGTGAACCTGTATATACTAAGCACTTAAAATGCTCCTTATTAGTTATTGTGTTGGTCTGAACTCACAGGACAGTATTGCTCAATAGGGTATTTGTGGCAGTTCTGAATTTTTAAGGTGATGCCTCCAGTGTTTCTATCTGATGAAATACTCATTTATGGCCTGAGAGGATTACCATGTTCAAAAGAGACACATGTGCTCCTGGCTGGCTCCAGGATTTCCCCAACCAGTGGTAGATGTTATTTTGTCAATGACCTCATGTCAGCTATTTAAATCATCCCATTGAAATTTGTATTTGACCTATAGAAGTGATCTCCTAAGGTCGCTCTCAAATTAATCAGTGGCTTTCTCAAAGTCAAAATGTCTTTATAGTTCAGGAGTAAGTCCCTTTTAGTCCTGGCAAATCATTTTTCTTTCTTTTCTTTTCTTTTCTTTTCTTTTCTTTTCTTTTCTTTTCTTTTCTTTTCTTTTCTTTCTTTTCTTTCTTTCTTTCTTTTCTTTTCTTTTCTTCTTTCTTTTCTTTTTTCTTTCTTTTTTCTTTTCTTCTCTTCTTTCTTTCTTTCTTTCTTTCTTTCTTCTTTCTTTCTTTCTTTCTTTCTTTCTTTCTTTCTTTCTTCTTTCTTTCTTTCTTCTTTCTTTCTTTCTTTCTTTCTTTCTTTCTTTCTTTCTTTCTTTTCTTTCCTTCCTTCCTTCCTTCCTTCCTTCCTTCCTTCCTTCCTTCCTCCCTCCCTCCCTCCCTCCCTCCCTCCCTCCCTCCCTCCCTCCCTTCCTCCCTCCCTCCCTTTCTTTCTTATCTATTTATTTATTTATTGTGACTTTATTTTTATTTATTTTTTTATTGGAGTTCAATTTGCCAACATTTAGCATAACACCGAGTGCTCATCCCGCCAAGTGCCCCCCTCAGTGCCCATCACCCAGTCACCCAAACCTTCTGCCCACCTCACCTTCCACTACCCCTTGTTCATTTCCCAGAGTTAGGTGTCTCTCATGTTTTGTCACCCTCATTGATATTTTCACTCATTTTCTCTCCTTTTCCTTTATTCCCTTTCACTAATTTTTATATTCCCCAAATGAATGAGACCATATAATGTTTGTCCTTTTCAATTGACTTAATTCACTCAGCATAATACCCTCCAGGTCTATCCATGTTGAAGCAAATGGTGGGTATTTGTCATTTCTAATGGCTGAGTAATAGTCCATTGTATACATATACCACATCTTCTTTATCCATTCATCTTTCGATGGGCACCGAGGCTCCTTCCACAGTTTGGCTATTGTGGACATTGCTGCTAGAAACATCGGGGTACAGGTGTCCTGCCGTTTCACTGCATCTATATATTTGGGGTAAATTCCCAGCAGTGCAATTGCTGAGTCATAGGGCAGATCTATTTTTAACTCTTTGAGGAACCTCCACACAGTTTTCTAGAGTGGCTGCACCAGTTCACATTCCCACCAACAGTGCAAGAGGGTTCCCCTTTCTCCACACCCTCTCCAACATTTGTTGTTTCCTGCCTTGTTAATTTTCCCCATTCTCACTGGTGTGAGGTGGTATCTCATTGTGGTTTTGATTTGTATTTCCCTGATGGCAAGTGATGCAGAGCATTTTCTCATATGCATGTTGGCCATGTCTCCGTCTTCCTCTGAGAGATTTCTGTTCATGTCTTTTGCCCATTTCATGATTGGATTGTTTGTTTCTTTGCTGTTGAGTTTAATAAGTTCTTTATAGATCTTGGAAACTAGCCCTTTATCTGATAGGTCATTTGCAAATATCTTCTCCCATTCTGTAGGTTGTCTTTGAGTTTTGTTGACTGTATCCTTTGCTGTGCAAAAGCTTCTTATCTTGATGAAGTCCCAATAGTTCAGTTTTGCTTTTGTTTCTTTTGCCTTCATGGATGTATCTTGTAAGAAGTTACTGTGGCCGAGTTCAAAAAGGGTGTTGCCTGTGTTCTCCTCTAGGAATTTGATGGAATCTTGTCTCACATTTAGATCTTTCATCCATTTTGAGTTTATCTTTGTTTTGTTTTTTTTTTAAAGATTTTTTTATTTCTTTATTCATGAGAATACACAGAGGAGAGAGAGAGAGAGAGAGGCAGAGACACAGGCAGAGGGAGAAGCAGGCTCCATGCAGGGAGCCTGATGTGGGACTCGATCCCGGGTCTCCAGGATCACGCCCTGGGCTGTAGGCAGTGCTAAACTGCTGAGCCACCAGAGCTGCCCTTGAGTTTGTCTTTGTGTATGGTGTAAGGGAATAGGCTAGTTTCATTCGTCTGCATGTGGCTGTACAATTTTCCCAGCACTATTTATTGAAGAGCCTGTCTTTTTTCCAGTGGATGGTTTTTCCTGCTTTGTCAAATCTTAGTTGACCACAAAGTTGAGGGGCCACTTCTGGAATCTCTATTCTGTTCCATTGATCTGTGTGTCTGTTTTTGTGCCACTACCACACCATCTTGATGACTACAGCTTTGTAGTACAACTTGAAATCTGGCATTGTGATGCCCCCAGCTATGGTTTTCTTTTTCAATATTTCCCTGGCTATTTGGGTCTTTTCTGATTCTACACAAATCTTAAGATGATTTGTTCCAGCTCTCTGAAGAAAGTCCATGGTATTTTGATAGGGATTGCATTAAACGTGTAAATTGCCCTGGGTAGCACTGACATTTTCACAATATTAATTCTTCTAATCCATGAGCATGAAATATTTTTCCATCTCTTTGTGTCTTCCTCAATTTCTTTCAGAAGTGTTCTGTAGTTTTTAGGGTATAGGTCCTTTACCTCTTTGATTAAGTTTATTCCTAGGTATCTTATGCTTTTGGGTGCAATTGTAGATGGGATTGACTCCTTAATTTCTCTTTCTTCAGTTTCATTGTTAGTGTATAGAAATGCCACTGACTTCTGGGCATTGATTTTGTATCCTGCCACACTGCCAAATTGCTGTATGAGTTCTAGCAATCTTGGGGTGGAGTCTCTTGGGTTTCTATGTAGAGTATCATGTCATCTGCAAAGAGGGAGAGTTTGACTTCTTCTTTGCCAATTTGAATACCTTTTATGTCTTTTTGTTGTCTGATTGCTGAGGCTAGGAGTCTAGTATTATGTTGAATAGCAGTGGTGAGAGTGGACATCCCTGTCTTGTTCCTGATTTTAGAGAAAGGCTCCCAGTGTTTTCCCATTGAGAATGATATTTGCTGTGGGCTTTTTGTAGATGGCTTTTAAGATGCTGAGGAATGTTCCCTCTATCCCTGCACTCTGAAGAGTTTTGATCAGGAATGGATGGTGTATTTTGTCAAATGCTTTCTCTGCGTCTATTGAGAGGATCATATGGTTCTTGTTTTTTCTCTTGCTGATATGATCAATCACATTGATTGCTTTATGAGTGTTGAACCAGCCTTGCATTGTGGAGATAAATCCCACTTGGTCATGATGAATAATCTTCTTAATGTATTGTTGGATCCTATTGGCTAGTATTTTGTTGAGAATTTTTGCATCCATGTTCATCTGGGATATTGCTCTAGAATTCTCCTTTTTGGTGGGGTCTTTGTCTGGTTTTGGAATTAAGGTGATGGTGGCCTCATAGAATGAGTTTGGAAGTACTCCATCTCTTTCTATCTTTCCCAACAGCTTTAGTAGAATAGGTATGGTTTCTTCTTTAAATGTTTGATAGAATTCCCCTGGGAAGCCATCTGGCCATGGACTTTTGTGTTTGGAGGTTTTTAATGACTGCTTCAATTTCCTCCCTGGTTATCGGCCTGTTCAGGTTTTCTATTTCTTCCTGTTTCAGTTTTGGTGGTTTGTGGTTTTCTAGAAATGCATCCATTTCTTCTAAATTGCCTAATTTATTGGTGTATAGCTGCTCATAGTAAGTTTTGAAAATCGTTTGTATTTCCTTGGTGTTGGTAGTGATCTCTCCTTTCTCATTCATGATTTTATTTTATTTTTTTAAATCAACAATATTTTATTTATTTAATAATAAATTTATTTTGTATTGGTGTTCAATTTGACAACATACAGAATAACACCCAGTGCTTATCCCGTCAAGTGCCCCCCTCAGTGCTCGTCACCCATTCACCCCCCGCCCTCCTCCCCTTCCACCACCCCTAGTTCATTTCCCAGAGTTAGGAGTCTTTATATTCTGTCTCTCTTTCTGATATTTCCTACCCATTTCTTCTCCCTTCCCTTCTATTCCCTTTCACTATTATTTATATTCCCCAAATGAATGAGACCATATAATGTTTGTCCTTTTCCGCTTGACTTATTTCACTCAGCATAATACCCTCCAGTTCCATCCACATTGAAGCAAATGGTGGGTATTTGTCATTTCTAATGGCTGAGTAATATTCCATTGTATACATAGACCACATCTTCTTTATCCATTCATCTTTCGATGGACACCGAGGCTCCTTCCACAGTTTGGCTATTGTGGCCATTGCTGCTAGAAACATCGGGGTGCAGGTGTCCCGGCGTTTCATTGCGTCTGCATCTTTGGGGTAAATCTCCAACAGTGCAATGGCTGGGTTGTAGGGCAGATCTATTTTTAACTCTTGGAGGAACCTCCACACAGTTTTCCAGAGTGGCTGCACCTTTTCACATTCCCATCAACAGTGTAAGAGGGTTCCCTTTTCTCCGCAGCCTCATTCATGATTTTATTAATTTGAGTCCTTTCACTTTTGTTTTTAATAAGGCTGGCTAATGGTTTTTCTATCTTATTAATTCTTTCAAAGAACCAACTCCTGGTTTTGTTCATCTGTTTCACAGTTCTTCTGGTCTCTATTTCATTGACTTCTGCTCAAGTCTTTATTAAGTCTCTTCTTCTGCTTGGTGTAGGATCTATTTGCTGTTTTTTTCTCCATCTCCTTTAGGTGCAAGGTTACCTTGTGTATTTGAGTTTTTCCAATTTTTTGAGGGATGCTTGTATTGCAATGCATTTCCCTCTCTGGATTACTTTCACTGTATCCCAAAGATTTTGAACGGTTGTATTTTCATTCTCATTAGTTTCCATGAATCTTTTTAATTCTTCTCTAATTTCCTGGTTGACCCTTTCATCTTTTAGCAGGATGGTCCTTAACCTCCATGTGTTTGAAATCCTTCAAAACTTCTTCTTGTGGTTTAGTTCTAGTTTCAAAGCATTATGGTCTGAAAATATGCAGGGGATGATCCCAATCTTCTGGTATCAGTTAAGACCTGATTTGTGACCCAGTATGTGGTCTATTCTGGAGAAAGTTCCATGTGCACTTAAGAAGAATGTGTATTCAGTTGCATTTGGATGTAAAGTTCTGTAAATATCTGTAAAATCCATCTGGTCCAGTGTATCATTTAAAGCTCTTGTTTCTTTGGAGATATTGTGCTTAGAAGATCTATCAATTATAGAAATCACCATGTTGAAGTCTTCCAGTATAAGTTTATTATTATCTATGTATGTCTTAACTTTGGTTATTAATTGATTGATATACTTGGCAGCTCCCACAGTCAGGGCATAAATATTCATGATTGTTAGGTCTTCTTGTTGGATAGACCCTTTAAGTATGATATAGTGTCCCTCTTCATCTCTTACTATAGTCTTTGAGATAAACTTTAATTTATCTGAGATAAGGATGGCTACCCCAGCTTTCTTTTGAGGACCATTTGAATGGCAAATGGTTCTCCAAGCTTTTATTTTCAGGCTGTAGGTGTCCTTACATCTAAAATGAGTCTCTTGTTCGTTTCACAGAGTTAGGAGTCTTTATGTTCTGTGTCCCTTTCTGATATTTCCTACCCATTTCTTCTCCCTTCCCTTCTATTCCCTTTCACTATTATTTATATTCCCCAAATGAATGAGAACATATAATGTTTGTCCTTCTCCAATTGACTCATTTCACTCAGCATAATACCCTCCAGTTCCATCCATGTTGAAGCAAATGGTGGTACTGAGGGCTCACTTGACAGGATGAGCACTGGGTGTTATTCTGTATGTTGGCAAATTGAACACCAATAAAAAATAAATTTAGTATTAAAAAAATAAAATAAAATGAGTCTCTTGTAGACAGCAAATAAATGGGTCTTGCTTGTTTATCCAGTCTGAAACCCTGCACCTTTTTATGGTGTCATTAAGCCCATTCACATTCAGAGTTACTATTGAAAGATATGAATTTAGTATCATCACGATACCTATTCAGTCCCTGTTCTTGTAGATTGTTCCCTTGGATTTCCTCTTTCTTTTACAGAGTCCTCCTTAATATTTCTTGGAGAGCTGGTTTGGTGGTCACATATTCTTTAGTTTCTGCCTTTCTTGGAAGCTCTTTATCTCTCCTTCTATTCTGAATGAGGGCTTGCTGGATTGAGTATTCTTGGCTGCATCTTCTTCTCATTTAGGACCCTGAATATATCCTGCTAGCCCATTCTGTCCTGCCAGGTCTCTTTGGAGAGTTCTGCTGTTAACCTAATACTTCTTCCCATAAAGGTTAGGGATCTCTTGTCTCTTGCTGCTTTAAGGATCTTCTCTTTATCTTTGGAATTTGCAAGTTTCACTATTAAATGTCCAGGTGTTGAATGGTTTTTTATTGATTATAGGGGAGGATGTCTCTATCTCTTGGATCTGAATGCCTGTTTCCCTTCCCAAGTTAGAAAAGTTCTCAGCTATGATTTGTTCAAATACACTTTATGGTCCTCTGTCCCTTTTGGCACCCTCTGGAACCCCAATTAAATGTAGATTTTTCCTTCTGAGACTGTCATTTATTTCCCTTAACCTGTTCTCATGATCTTTTAATTTTTTTTCTTTTTTTTCCCTCAGCTTCCTTCCTTGCCATCAAGTTGTCTTCTATGTCACTCACTCGTTCTTCTACCTCGTTAATCCTAGTGCTTAGGAACTCCAGTTTGGATTGCATCTCATTTAATTGATTTTTAATTTCGGCCTGTTTAGATCTAAATTCTGCAGTCATGAAGTCTCTTGAATCCTTTATGCTTTTTTCTAGAGCCACCAGTAGGTTTATGATTGTGCTTCTGAATTGGCTTTCTGACATTGAATTGTAATCCAAATTTTGTAACTCTGTGGGAGAGAGTACTGTTTCTGATTCTTTCTTTTGTGGTAAGTTTTTCCTTCTATTCATTTTGCTCAGTGCAGAGTGGCCAAAAACAAGTTGTACTGGAAAAAGGAGAAAAAGAGAGAAGGAAAAAAAGGGGTGGGCTTGGAAACAAACAGAAAAGAAAAAACAAGGGACAGGATACTCTGATTGTATATCCTGTAAACCCCTCAACTTCCCTTGGAACTTTCCAGCGCTGGTTGATCAGTAATTTTCTCTTCCCTTGTCCTTCCAGCTGGTCTTCTGGGGGAGGGGCCTGCGGTGCTGATTCTCAGGTATTTGCACCTAGGGGAGCTGCCCAGCCCCCTGCCAGGTGCACGGTTCAGTGGGAGCTGTTTATCCTGTGAGGGCCCTGCTCAGGCTCAGGCACAGGGTGACACCAGGAGGAACAACACCACTGGCAGCGGCCAGTCTCCAGCTCTGGAGTCAGCTCCCGCAGTAACTACCGCAGCTCCCAGTCCACAGGGGCCTGGATGCACCAGGGGCGGGGGGCCCTGATCTGCACAGCTCGGGCCACCCGGCAACCGTGCTGCCCTGTGTCCTCCCAGCCTCTCTGCCTGTCCCGGGGGGAGCGCTGGATCCTGCGCTGTGTCCCCCGGCGCCCTGGGCTCCAGGGCCTGTGCCGCTGGAATCCCGCTCCCGGAGCCGCGCAGCCCCCTCCGTGCTGAGCCTCCGCCGGAGCCCCTCCGAGCTGCTCCTGGGTCCAGCCATGTGCGCGCACCAGCCGTTTAGGGAGCTCGCCCCGGGGCGCAGGTGTCTGTTAGTGCCCCTGGAGCCCGAGGGCATCCCCGCCCTCCTGGGATCCTGCCCGAGCTCCCTGCGAGCGCCTTTTCGCCCAGGAAGGTTGGTGAAGCCCCTGCTTTTCCAGGTGGGGCTTTCCTGTCCTGGGGGCACTTGACACTGCCTTAGCCCGGCTCCTCGTGGGGCCCCTCCTCCTTGGATGTTTTTTATTTCTTTATTTTTCTTCCCGTCTTCCTACCTTGATAGAAGTGGAACTCTTCTCACTGTAGCATTCCAGCTGTTATCTCTTTAAATCTTGGGCCGAATTTGTAGGTTTTCAGGATGATTTGAAAGTTATCTAGGTAAGTTAGTGGGGACAGGTGACTTGGGGACCCTACTCTTCCACCATCTTGCCCCACCTTCAAATTATTCTTTTAATATACAAGTAAATGCTCTTCATATTTTCAAATCCTTCATCTGTTATTTGGTTTATTAACAATTCCTCTTGGCTTTGGGCCCACTTGAGCATTTCATAACTATGACTGTATGTCGTCATGCTAGTGTTTGATGAAAGTGTTGGCCAGGCCACAATCAGGTTTAGAGCCCGGAAGTGGATTGAAGGAACACAAAATTCTGATCAGAACCTCAGTTGATTACTCCATATTGCACATTCTAGTAACTGAAAGGCCATGTGAGCAGAATTGGGACTTCTGCTTTGTTTGAATGACTTTGGTCTGCAACGTGTTCAGTGTTGAGTGATGAGGGCTAACCACACCTAGACCTTATATAGATGTGTCCTTTAAGATGCTTCTTGCTGCAAGTAAAAGAAAACTTGCCTCATACTAGGTTAAAATCAGTGTCCATGTCTCATGTGAGAAGCACAAGGAGATACCGTTCCCTGGCTCTCAGTTCCAGCCTCTGCTGTGCATCTGCTCTCCCTGGGCCTGCTCTCCCTCCCAGGTATCACACCAGACTCACTCTACACATCTTTCTTTTTCTAGAAGTCTGTAGCGGACTTTCTCTCACTTCTTATGGCCAAAAGCAGTGCACAGCCAAGGACTGGGCAGTGGGGTTAACTGGGATGACCTTGCTTGCTTTACAACCACCATCTCCTGAAGAGGAGGGGAGGAGCCTGAAAACAATAGGACTTCCACTGGCAAATGAGGGTGAGGGAAATGGATGTGGAGTGAGCTAGCTCTTGTGTCTACTGTGCCATGACTGGTGAAGCAGGACTCCTGATTGTGAGAGGTCATGGAGAGTGATCTACACAGAGCTCTCAGAGGATGGAGCGGAATCAGAGCCCTTGTTGTGGTTCTGCTCATAGGCCTGAAACTTTTATTTTTACCATTGCAAGGATAAGGAACAACTCATCGAAATGCCACCACTTAGAGTGAACACTGATGTGTTGTGTCTGTCCTTCCTCATGTTGTCAGTAATTTAGACTAAATTGTTATTTTGCATTCATATCTCTAGTTGCTGTTCTGTCTTAGTGCTTACTCAGTATGTGCTGTATTTATGTCCTGTGGGCATGCCCATGGGATTTCCAGGGAAGAACCCATTCGTGGGGATCCTGAACTGGTCAGCCTGATGCCTGGGGCTTTCGGGCAGCTACTTTCCATTATGAGTTTCTCTATCAGTAAGAGTTACAGGGAATCAGTACTTGAATAAGCAAAGTTCCCTGAGAAGTTGAGCCTCAG